>NC_092714.1:129957922-131378154 GCF_047496885.1 Scyliorhinus torazame
TTCCACAACTTCACAACTCTCTGAGAGAAGAAGTTCTTCCTCATCTCAGTCCAGAATGGCTTACCCCTTATTCTTATGCTGTGACCCCTGGTTCTGGATGTCTCCAACATCGGGAACACTCTTTCCACATCCAATCCATCAAAATTTTATATGTTTCTACGAGATCCCCTCTCATTCTTCTGAACTCCAGTGAGTACAAACCCAGTCGATCCAATCTTTCTTCATATGTCAACCCTGCCATCCCAGGAATTAGTCTGACGAACCTTTGCTGAACATCCTCATTAGCAAGAATGTCCTTTCCCAAACTAGGAGACCAAAACTGCACACAATACTCAAGGTGCGGCCTCACCAATGCCCTGCATTGCTGCAGCAAGACATCCTTACTCCTATACTCAAATCCTCTGGTTATGAAGGCCAACATGCCACTAGTTTTCCTCACCACCTGCTGTCTCTGCATGCCAATATTCAGCGACTGTTCCACCATGACACGCAGTTCTCGTTGCACTTTCCCTTCTCCAAAATTGCCACCATTCAGATAATAATCTGCCTTCCTGTTTTTGCCACCAAAGTGGATAACCTCACATTTACCCACATTTTATTGCATTTGCCAAGTATTTGCCCACTCAGCCAGCCTGTCCAAGTCATCCTGCAGTCTCTTTGCATCCTTCTCACAGCACACACTGCCACCTAGCTTAGTGTTGTCTGCAAATTTGGAGATAAGTTGGCATAGGGGCTATAAATGGCCATGGGGATGGGCAGAGGGACATAAGTTGACATGGGGGGTGTGAAGGGTCATAGCTGTGGTTGGGGGATGAGGTGGCATGAGTTGATAAAGACAGGGCATGAGGGGCGTGTGAGGGGGTGAGGGGTATGTAAGGAGCAGGGACGCTTTTTTTTCTGTTTTTCTCAAATAAACTTCAACACAGTTGAAGCACCAAGGCAGGTTGGCATCACTGAAGAGATCCTGATGAAAATTGCCAGCCTACCTTCACACCTGGCAGCCTCCACACTCATTCTGGAAGTATAAGGCCCAATCCCAGGGAACTCTGCCACCTGGAACGAAAATCCAAACTTCAGACCACTCTCTCCCAGGTTGGGTTTGCAGAGCTGGGAAATGTCCTGACTCGGGAGCGAAAATCCTAGACCAAGTTCTTCCAAGTTCCTCTCACCAACACAGTGCAAGAGCAATCAAGGAGACTGAGCCAATAAGGTAGATAAAACATTCACATTTTTTGAAAACAAAGGTATGGAGAATCTAGAATATTAACAAGAATATATAGCTAAAAGAAAAGGAAGTGAAGAGGAATGTGTGGAGAGAGAGTAATGGAAAGAGAAATGGGGAGAGAAAGCAATGAGGAAAATTGCTTTAATGTGTGTGGTGTATAAAAACTGTAAAGCTTTATTACTGATGATCTTTACTTCTGAGTCAGAAATTGTAAACTGAAGAGCCTTGAGGAAAAGAATGGCTGTCTCATGGAGATTAGAATTTCTCAGGTCCTACCAACAGTCTAATGTTATGAGATATGAATTAGTTCAGTAACCTAAACTCCCATCCTGGAACCTCACTGAATGTGAATATATTTTAGTGTGATCACAATGATTACGTAGTGCTGATTCACATAGGCACTCCCATTGAACAAAATCCCCAAAGGGAGAGCTGATTGCTGAGTGGAGATGATAGATTAAAGCAGAATAATCGCCTGTCTCCAAAATAAGGAGCAAAAGTAAAAAGATCCAAATGCGAAAGAGTTATTTTGAGTAAATGGTGGGGATTTGATGATTGTGATCTAAATTGCCTTTTCCTTGACGTACAGCAACAATTTGAATTTATGTACTATCTATAACATAATGGAAATATTCCCAGATACTTTATAGCTAATAATTTACTTTTAATGTGTCAACAAGGTAGGAAACATAGCTAACAATTTGTGCACAGCTAGGTTCCACAGACAGCAGTGAGATAACGTATTAATGGCGAAGCTGATGGTAATTGCTAGGGTATTCCAAATGCTATAAGGGAAACTTGCAATGTCTGCTCACAAATGCATTTTGCAATTTGGTATAATGTGAGGAAAGATGTGAAGACCAGTAAAAGATGTCCCAGAATTTGTGTGATGATTTAAAACAAAATAAATAATTATTAACAAGAAAGTCAACGACAAATACACTGAACTACATTAATTGCTATACACAGTGGGCGGGATTCTCCCTAATCCCTGCGATGGCCTGATGTCGGCGTAAAAAACGGCGCGAACAACTCCAGCGTCGAACATGCGCAGACCAGCCGGCATATTCTAGCGCATGTGTAGGGGGGTGTCTTATCGGCGCCGGCCATGGCGGAGCCCTACAGAGGCCGGCGCAGAAGAAACAAGTGCCCCAACGGCACAGTCCCCCGCAGATCGGTGGGCCCCAATCGCGGCCAGGCCACTGTGCCCCCCCCCCCCAGGGCGGATCCCCCCGTGGCCCCCACGAGGACCGTACCAGCCAGCCTACCAACCAGGTCCCGCCATGTGGGACCATGTCCATTTCATGCCGGCGGGACTGGCCATAAACCGACGGCCGCTCAGCCCATCGAGGCTCGGAGAATTGCCGGGGGGGGGCGCTGCCAACGGCCCCTGACAGGCGTGGTGTGATCCCCGCCCCGCCCAAAACCAGAGCTGGAGAATACGGATTCACGCCGCCCCCCGGGGATTCTCCGACCCGGCGGGGGGTTGGAGAAAATCCCGCCCAGTATCTTTACAGTTGACCAGTTCCAAATACCTCTATTTTCCTAACCTCAGAGTTATACCTCCCCAAAAATCATCCGATAGGTTTTAAAACTATAGGCAAAATCCAACAGTGTTACCACACCAGGCACCTATATCTTTTGGGGTTGCTTCTAACTTGAGATATAGACAACTGGCTTCTCAAACAGGTTTTCTCCAGGCACAGCGTTGGGGTTGGTCACAGCGTAATGCTGTGGGCTGCAGTCTCAAAACAGCTTCCTTGCACAGCTTGAACTTGTGCCTGATATACTGTTTTCCTTTTGATCTTCTCTTATCTCAGCGAATCTCCTTAGAAGACCCTATTAACCACTTTTACTACACGAGTTCACCTTGTAGGATGTAAGTGTGAAATTCAGCCCGTCTTCTCTTTTAAACTTTTACCATCTTACTTTAATTTTTGATACCCTATTCTCCGTTGGTACCAACTTGCCTTAAGTAAACATCTATTTACAGTGTTGCTAGGCTTACGAACATTTCAAAAACCTTGGTTCCATCAACTCAACCAACCTGTCTTTTCGCAATTACCATTTTAAAGTAGTTTGTTCTTGTTCCAACCACACAACATATTCCCAATTATTAGATTTCTTGGGCGTCATTCTCCGACCCCCCGCCGGGTCGGAGAATGGCCGTTGGCCGCCGTGAATCCCGCCCCCGCCCCCGCCGAAGTCTCCGAAGGGAGAAAAGTCGGCGGGGCGTTAATGGCGCCGCTGCCGCAGAGAATGTCACGGGTCTGCGCAAGGCAGCCGATTTTCAGCCTGCCGATATTCTCCCTTCCGGATGGGCCGAAGTCCCGTCGACGTGATGACCGTTCACGTCGACGTGAATCAAACCTCCTTTTCATCGGCGTGACCCGGTGCTCCAGGCTCACGCCGACCAGCGAGGAGGTGAGTGACGGCCTGGGGGGTTAACTCTGGGCAGGAAATGGCGTGGCCGCAGACTGATTGCGTGAGGAGAGGTGTGTCTCGGCTTGTGTGTGTGTGCGGCGGGGGGGGGGGTGGTTAGAGTAGGCTGGGCTCCGGGGGAGTGCCGGGAGGGGGTCCGTGCCGGGGTGGAGGTTGGGGGTTGTGGAGGGGGTCCGTGCCGGGGTGGAGGTTGGGGGGGGTCCGTGCTGGGGTGGAGGTTGGGGGTTGGGGAGGGGGTCCGTGCCGGTGTGGAGGTTGGGGGGGGGGTCCGTGCCGGGGTGGAGGTTGGGGAGGGGGTCCGTGCCGGGGTGGAGGTTGGGGGGGGGTCCGTGCTGGGGTGGAGGTTGGGGGTTGGGGAGGGGGTCCGTGCCGGGGTGGAGGTTGGGGGGGGTCCGTGCCGGGGTGGAGGTTGGGGGGGGGTCCGTGCTGGGGTGGAGGTTGGGGGTTGTGGAGGGGGTCCGTGCCGGGGTGGAGGTTGGGGGGGGGTCCGTGCTGGGGTGGAGGTTGGGGGTTGGGGAGGGGGTCCGTGCCGGTGTGGAGGTTGGGGGGGGGTCCGTGCCGGGGTGGACGTTGGGGAGGGGGTCCATGCCGGGGTGGAGGTTGGGGGGGGTCCGTGCTGGGGTGGAGGTTGGGGGTTGGGGAGGGGGTCCGTGCCGGGGTGGAGGTTGGGGGGGGGTCCGTGCCGGGGTGGAGGTTGGGGGGGGGGTCCGTGCTGGGGTGGAGGTTGGGGGTTGGGGAGGGGGTCCGTGCCGGTGTGGAGGTTGGGGGGGGGGGTCCGTGCCGGGGTGGAGGTTGGGGAGGGGGTCCGTGCCGGGGTGGAGGTTGGGGGGGGGTCCGTGCTGGGGTGGAGGTTGGGGGTTGGGGAGGGGGTCCGTGCCGGGGTGGAGGTTGGGGGGGGGTCCGTGCTGGGGTGGAGGTTGGGGGTTGGGGAGGGGTCCGTGCCGGGGTGGAGGTTGGGGGGGGTCCGTGCTGGGGTGGAGGTTGGGGAGGGGGTCCGTGTCGGGGTGGAGGTTGGGGGGGGGGTCCGTGCTGGGGTGGAGGTTGGGGGTTGGGGAGGGGGTCCGTGCCGGGGTGGAGGTTGGGGGGGGTCCGTGCTGGGGTGGAGGTTGGGGGTTGGGGAGGGGGCCGTGCCGGGGTGGAGGTTGGGGGGGTCCGTGCTGGTGTGGAGGTTGGGGGTTGGGGAGGGGGTCCGTGCCGGGGTGGAGGTTGGGGAGGGGGTCCGTGTCGGGGTGGAGGTTGGGGGGGGGGGGGTCCGTGCTGGGGTGGAGGTTGGGGAGGGGGCCGTGCCGGGGTGGGTGATGGGAGGGCAAATGAGTTGGTCCACCTGGCCAGGTGCCAGCCTCCAACAGTTGGACCCATGCGGTCCATGCCACCTGGCTGGGGGGAGGAGGGGATATGGGCAATGATGACATGTCGTCGTTCCCCTCCCCCCCACCAGGCCGTCATGTTTTCAGACCATCCAGCGATGTTGGCCGCCGTGGTGGCAGCCGCTCATGTCTATGTTGCCCTGGATGAGGAGGAGGAGGAGGAGTAGGAGGAGGAGCGTGCCAGAGAGGCGGCGCAGGGCGCCGCAGAGGGGCAGGCGGCAGCCGCCCAGGCTGGAGGGACACCTGACCGACAGGACGAGGAGGGGGAGGAGGACGTCGCGGCCCCACGGCAACGGAGGCACCCGAGGGCGCCCCGTGTGTACCGGCCCCGGCAGTCATACCAGGACCTCACGGACCGGGAATGCAGGAGCAGACTCCGGATGAGCCGGGAAACCGTGGCACACATCTGCCACCTGCTGGCACACCTGTCACCGCGTGGCACTGGCGGGGGACACCCTCTCCCCGTGTCCGTCAAGGTTACGGTGGCCCTGAACTTTTATGCAACGGGGTCATTCCAGGCACCGAGTGGGGACCTGTCCGGCGTATCGCAGACATCGGTGCATCGGTGCATCCGGGCAGTGACAGATGCCCTTTATGCCATGGCGCACCGCTACATCCGCTTCCCCGTGGACCGGGCCAGCCAAGATGCCCGGGCCGTGGGCTTCTCTGCCATTGCCGGGTTCCCCATGGTCCAGGGCGCGATCGATGGGATGCACGTCGCCGTGCGGCCACCTGCAGATAACAGGGCCGTGTTCACTAATAGGAAGGGGACCTATTCGATGAACGTACAGGTGGTCTGCGACCACCGCATGATGATCCTGCACGTCTGCGCCCGTCACCCAGGCAGTGTACACGACTCATTCGTTTTGTCGCGGTCATCCATCCCCGGCATGTACGAGGGACGCCATCCCCGGCTGAGGGGCTGGTTGCTGGGCGACGGGGCTACCCATTGCGATCGTGGCTGATGACGCCTATACGGAGGCCACGCAATGAGGCGGAGAACCGCTACAATGATGCCCATGTAGCGACAAGGGGAGTGATCGAAAGGTGCTTTGGCGTGCTGAAGATGCGTTTCAGGTGCCTGGACCTCTCTGGGGGCGCCCTCCAGTATCGGTCAGATAGGGTCGGCCGCATCATTGTGGTGTGCTGCGTCCTGCACAACATAGCCCAGCAGAGGGGCGATGTGCCGCAGGCAGAGGAGGGCGGAGTGGAGGAGCAGCAGGAAGAGGCCCAGTCCTCCCCAGATGAGGGGGATGGGGGCAATGGTCAGGGCAGACGGGGTAGACACAGACGGGTGGCTGTCCACCGTTACCGGCTGGCCCAGCGGGCACGGGACAGACTGATAGACGCCCGCTTCACTGACTAGATGGGCGTGGGAATCGGGTAGTATGGCCACAGACCGCACACCATGACAACAGCCGACCAGCCACACCCCCCATCCATCCACCCACCCAGCACCCTCACCCCCCTCCCCAACCCCACACACCCCACCCGCATGCACACCACCCCCCCACCCCCATTGCCGATCCACCGGCGGCACAACGGGCCGGGCTCACCCAGTTGCGGGTGGACGCGTGTCTATCGCAGGCCATGGAGAATGATGACAACCCGCCTCCGATGAGCTCCTGGCTCTACATCGTTGGGCTATGTCTGACCCATGGCCACAGTACCACCATCCACCCGGACCATCCCTGCATGCGGCTGTGACACTGCAGCGCACGGTCCCGTCCTCTGCCCGGGGGATGTTGATGGCGGCCCAGGGGGAAGGGGGCAGACTCACCTGGGGCTGAGGTCAGACCACCCCTCACACACACACTTGCGCTCAACGTACATGACACCCCCGCACACTTTGGACAGAGCACAAAGGCAGCTTTGGTAGGTGTAACATTGACTTTAATAACGAAAGGAGTTCATGCACGTGCCCTCGCGCCTAAAACTCATCTGTGCCCTGCACCCGTGCCAACTTACTCAGTGTCTAATTGTTTGGCCTTACGGGCCCTTTGACTACGTCTACGTGGTTCCCCAGATGGTACAGCAGAACTGGAGGTGGACTCCTGTGATTCCTGCCCTCTGACACTGGATCCCTTTGGCGGCCGTTTCCTGGGGCGTCCTGGCCTAGATGGGCCAGGCTGCGGCCCGGGCGACTGGGATGGCGAGCTGCCAGCCTGTCCTGCCCGTTGCCCACCCGATGCACCTGGGACGGAAGGGGGGGAGTCCGAGGTGTCGCGGTGTACCGGGACCTCCCCTACAGAGGGAGCCACGACGGACCACACCACCTCCTCCTCCCTCGGGGTGCCCGATGGCCCCCAGGCCTCTACATGGGTGGGGGATGCGAACGGACTGGCCATCCGACGCACCCCCGACATCTGGCGCTGCCAGTCCTGGAGGCCCGTGCTGGTATCGACAGGGGTCTGCAGATTTGCAGCCATGGAGCCCAGGGGGTTGTCGAACCCTGTCTGCGACAGTGCGACGCCAGCTCGCACATGGCCACTGGCGCCGATGCCCTCAGCGATGGCCTGCTGAGACTGGGCCATGGTCTGCAGAGACTGGGCCATGGCCTGCAGAGACTGGGCTATGGCCTGCTGAGACTGGGCCATGGCCTGCTGAGACTGGGCCATGGCCTGCTGAGACTGGGCTATGGCGTTGAGCGCCTCTGCCATCTGGCGCTGGCACTGGCTCATGGCCTCCTGTGAGAGGGCAGCCATTTCCTGGGCCACAGACGCCGCCTGCACGGAAGGCCCCAGGCCTCGCAAACCGTTCCCCATGTCTGACACCCATTGCCTCCACCGCGGACGCCACCCGTGTGGTGTCAGCCTGGGTGGCACGCATGACCGGGACCACTCCCAGCTCCTGGACGCGGGTGGACTCCTCCACCTGCGACCGCAGCCGCCGCAAGCCACCCGTCACCCTATTCGCTCGTCTCCGTGTCGGTGGTTGCATCGGATCTATGTGTGGGTGTGGTAAATGCAGGAACCCGGGATCCATCTGGGCGGCAGATGTTCGCTTGGCCTCGGCTGCCCTCCGACCGCCCGGTCCCTCTGCTGCTACTACCTCCACCTGCTGTACCGGGACGGCTGTGTTGTGCGCACCAGTGAGTGTACCAGACGCCTCATCACTAAAGTGCCCAACCGTGGTGAGTGTTTCTGCGATGGTGGAGGGTGTTGGTGACAGCAGTGGCGTTGTGTCGTGCTCTTCGTCCCACTCTGAGTCCATGGCACTTTGGGGTGGGGGTTCGTCTCCACCCATCCACTCTGAGTCACTGTCCGGTATTTCGTCTTCCCGGGTAGGGGTGTCCTGGGTAGTGCTGTCCCGGGTAGTGCTGTCCCGGGTAGTGCTGTCCCGGGTAGTGCTGTCCCGGGTAGTGGTGTCCCGGGTAGGGGTGTCCTGGGTAGTGGTGTCCCGGGTAGGGGTGTCCTGGATAGTGGTGTCCTGGGTAGTGGTGTCCTGGCTCGGATGTGACGGGGGCCTGTGGCTGCCCCCCTCATCGCTGGGTGGTCGCTCCCGCACGTGACGGGGGTGTCATCTCCCTGTTGCTCCAGGTCTCTCCGTCTCCCGTGGTGTGCGAGAGGCATCCTGCGGGCGTCGCATGCTGGAGGGTCCGGGTCTCTCCGTCTCCCGTGGTCTCCGAGGGGCATCCTGCGGGCGTCGCATGCTGGAGGGTCCGGGTCTCTCCGTCTCCCGTGGTCTCCGAGGGGCATCCTGCGGGCGTCGCATGCTGGAGGGTCCGGGTCTCTCCGTCTCCCGTGGTCTCCGAGGGGCATCCTGCGGGCGTCGCATGCTGGAGGGTCCGGGTCTCTCCGTCTCCCGTGGTCTCCGAGGGGCATCCTGCGGGCGTCGCATGCTGGAGGGTTCGGGTCTCTCCGTCTCCCGTGGTCTCCGAGGGGCATCCTGCGGGCGTCGCATGCTGGAGGGTGCGGGTCTCTCCGTCTCCCGTGGTCTCCGAGGGGCATCCTGCGGGCGTCGCATGCTGGAGGGTGCGGGTCTCTCCGTCTCCCGTGGTCTCCGAGGGGCATCCTGCGGGCGGTCTGCATCTGCGGGGATGGGTGCCTGGACGTTTGGTCCTGCGATACACAATGAAGCATGCATGGTTAGACATCAGGCAGTGATCAGGTGATACGGGAGAGGGGGATATAGGGGAGGGGGGATATGGGGACGGGCTGTTGGTGGCTCACTTGCTCGTGGGGCCCCGACCTCTGCATCAGCAACCTCCCGGTCCTCAGGTCCGCCAGCCAGTTCCAGGGCCCTTTCCTCGTGTACGGTCAGTGGCCTCTCATCAGCGGGCCCTCCTCCAGTCCTCACATGCTCCCTGGTGTTGTGTGCGCGCTTCTCCTGTGGGGGGGGGGGTGGCAGGGGTAAAAGGCAACAGTGTTAGGCAGGTATATGAATGCACGCCATCGGTTGCGCGTGCATTGCAGAGGTTAAGGTTAGGGCTGGATTCACTTGGGGATATGGGGGATATGGGGGAGGGGGGGATATGGGGGAGGGGGGATATGGGGGAGGGGGGATATGGGGGAGGGGGGAATATGGGGGATATGGTGGAGGGGGGATATGGGGGAGGGGGGATATGGGGGATATGGGGGAGGGGGGATATGGGGGAGGGGGATATGGGGGAGGGGGGATATGTGGGAGGGGGGATATGGGGGAGGGGGGATATGGGGAATATGGGGGAGGGGGGATATGGGGGATATGGGGGAGGGGGGATATGGGGGAGGGGGGATATGGGGGAGGGGGGAATATGGGGGATATGGGGGAGGGGGGATATGGGGATATGGGGAGGGGGGATATGGGGGAGGGGGGAATATGGGGGATATGGGGGAGGGGGGATATGGGGGATATGGGGGAGGGGGGATATGGGGGATATGGGGGAGGGGGACATGGGGGAGGGGGGATATGGGGGAGGGGGGAATATGGGGGATATGGGGGAGGGGGGATATGGGGGATATGGGGGTGGGGGGATATGGGGGAGGGGGGCGTATGGGGGATATGGGGGAGGGGGGATATGGGGGATATGGGGGAGGGGGGAATATGGGGGATATGGTGGAGGGGGGATATGGGGGAGGGGGGATATGGGGGAGGGGGGTATATGGGGGAGGGGGGATATGGGGGATATGGGGGAGGGGGGATATGTGGGAGGGGGGATATGGGGGAGGGGGGGATATGGGGAATATGGGGGAGGGGGGATATGGGGGATATGGGGGAGGGGGGATATGGGGGAGGGAGGGATATGGGGGAGGGGGGGATTTGGGGGAGAGGGGATATGGGGGATATGGGGGAGGCTCACCCTGCCTGCTCTGACGAGGTCGTTCACCTTCTTGTGGCACTGGGTGCCTGTCCGTGGTGTTAGGGCCACAGCGGTGACGGCCTCTGCCACCTCCCTCCACAGACGCCGGCTGTGGCGTGGGGCAACTCTGTGGCCGTGCCCGGGATACAGGGCGTCCCTCCTCTGCTCCACCGCATCCAGGAGCGCCTCCACATCGCGTGACTCGAACCTCGGGGCTGAGCGACGGCCAGCCATCAAGTCGGGTGTTGCGGTCGGCTGTTCCGGTCGGGTGGGGGGGAGCTGCGCGGCCTTATGAGCCGTCACGCCGTGCAGCGCGTATGACGCTGCACGGCGTGAACCACTGCGCAAGCGCGGATCCCGTTACGTCGCTGCTAGCCCATTTCGGGCCGCAGACTATCGGCCCATTTTTATGACGTGACGCAAGTGGGATTTGCGCCGTTTTTTGCGCCGATCGACGGAGTTTCCGCCGATAACGGAGAATTTCGCCCCTTATTTTTCATTTTATTATAATTTCCTGACAAATGATCAGATAATTTGTTTTTGTACTGTACTAAATATTATCCAGAACACTGAGGAGAATTTCCATCCTTCAAAATAGTGCAGTGCGATCTTTTTACATCCACCTGAGAGAGCAGATAGTTAATGTCCTGTCTGCAATATGACAGGTTTGATAGTCCAGCGCTCCATCAGTATAGCACAGAGATATCAGCCGAGGTATTAGTGTACAAACATAGACATAGAACATAGAACATACAGTGCAGAAGGAGACCATTCGGCCCATCGAGTCTGCAC
Source organism: Scyliorhinus torazame (assembly GCF_047496885.1). NCBI lineage: Eukaryota > Metazoa > Chordata > Chondrichthyes > Carcharhiniformes > Scyliorhinidae > Scyliorhinus > Scyliorhinus torazame. The sequence goes on from NC_092714.1 coordinate 129,969,030, forward strand.
CGACCCACTTAAGCCCTCATTTCCACCTTATCCCTGTAACCCAATAACCCCTCCTAACCTTTTTGGCCACTAAGGGCAATTTTTCATGGCCAATCCACCTAACCTGCACGTCTTTGGACTGTGGGAGGAAACCGGAGCACCCAGTGGAAACCCACGCAGAAATGGGGAGAACATGCATAATCCGCACAGAGAGTGACCGAGCGGGCAATCGAACCTGGGACCCTGGAGCTGTAAAGCCACAGTGCTTGCCACTTGTGCTACCATGCTGTCCACAAGTCTGCACAGTGGGATTTAAACCCACAAACCTCTGACTCAGAGGCGCAAGTGTGATTGCTAAACCATAGCTAACAATTTAACAGTGGCTACGCATCATACGTACTTAATTGACTCTAATGTGGCTGCAAAGTTCTGATCTGTAGTGCTGCTGGAGAGGGTGTTATGTAAGCCTAGGACCCTCCTGGTAAGGCATGTTGTGCCTCCAGCCACTTCTAGCAAATGCAGTACCCCAAGTTGGGAAGGATGATTGCATGGGTGTCTCCTGAATGTGATAGAAACCTTTAAACAGGTACTGTAATGACATAATTCACCCCATTGGCTAATTAGATGCTCGATTTATGGGGAGATAGTGGTGTAGGGGCATTTTCACTGGACTAGTAATTCAGAAGCCAAGGCTCTGGAAACGGGTTCAAATTAACGAACAAATCTGGAATGTGAAGCTAATCTCAGGAATGGTGACCATAGCAACTACCATTAATTGCTTTTAAAACTCATCTGGTTCACTAATGTACTTCAGGGAAGGAAATCTTTTTAAAAAAATATTTTTATTCTCCTTTTTCACATTTTCTCGCAAATTTACACCCAATAATAAACAACAATCAGTAACGAATGCAATGTCAATCCCCATATCAATAACAACGATCCTATCCTCCCACCAAACCCCCAAACATTAGCCCGCATCTTAATATAAACATTAGGGGCAGCAAGGTAGCCTTGTGGATAGCACAATTGCTTCACAGCTCCAGGGTCCCAGGTTCGATTCCGGCTTCTCTCCTCCATACCCTCTCTCAACACTTCCTCATCTTTGCCTTGATCCCTTTCAGCAGCGCCTTCTCCTCTTCCGAAATAGCCCCGAAAACCGCTGACACGACCCCCTTGTCCAGTCCCCCTGTCGCCAGCACCTCCTCCAGCAATGTGGAAGCCGGCTCTACTGGGAAGCTCTGTATCTCCTTTCTGGCCAAGTCTCGAACCTGCATGTATCTAAATATTTCCCCCTGCTCCAGCCCATACTTCGCTCCTAGCTCCTTCAATCCTGCAAACCGACCCCCAAGAAACAAATCTTTTAGTGTCCCAATTCCTTTCTCCTCCCATCTACGAAAATTTCCATCCCACTTCCCTGGCTCAAATCTATGGTCCCCCGAATCGGCATTTCCCTTGACCCTGCCCCCAACCTGAAATGCGGGCGAAACTGCCTCCAAATCCTCAACGAAGCTATTATTGCTGGACTCCCTGAGTATTTCCCCGGTCCGCCGGGAGCGGCGCTGTTGCTAGCGTCTTCAATCCCGATCCCCTACACAAACTCTCCTCCATTCTGACCCATTGGGAGTCAACCCCTCTGACCCAGCCCCGTACCTTCTCCACATTCGCCGCCCAGTAATAATACATCAGGTTCGGAAGACCCAAACCCCCTGCCTGCCTTCCCCTCTATAGCAGCACCTTTCTAATTCTGGCCACCTTCCCTCCCCATGTGAATGAGGTAATCATTCCTTCAATCTCTCTAAAAAATGCTTTTGGCAGGAAAATCGGCAGGCATTGGAAATTAAACAGGAATCACGGCAACACATTCATTTTAACCGCCTGTACCCAACCCGCCAGTGACAGAGGGAGACCGTCCCACCTTTCCAGATCAGCTTTCACCCTCCATGCCAAACTAGAAATGTTGTCCCTACGGAGCCTCCCCCAATCCCGAGCAACCTGCACCCCCAGGTATCTAAAGTGAGTCCCAGCCCTTCAGAATGGTAGTCCCCCTACCATTGCCCCACCCCCGGTCAAGACACCACAAAATATTCACTATTGTCTAGATTTAATTTGTACCCCGAGAAGGACCCAAACACCCGAAGCAGCTCCAGTATTCCCCCTGTTGACACACTCGGTTCCGACATGTATAATAACAAGTCATTGGCATATAGGACACCCTATGCTCTATCCCCCCCTCTTTCCATACTCCCGAACTTCTTAACGCGATAGCCAATGTCTCAATCCCAAGTGCAAACAGCAGGAGGACATAGAAATCCCTGCCTCGTCCCACGGTAGACAGGAAAGTATTCCAAGCTGATGTTATTTGTGCGGACACTTGCCCTCGGCTCCTTATATAGTAGCTTTACCCAGTCCACAAATCTTGGTCCAATCCCAAACCGCTCCAGGACTGCCATCAAGTACCCCCATTCTAGCTGGTCAAACGCTTTCTCGGCGTCCAATGCCACAATCACCTCTGTTTCCTTCCCCTCAGCCAGTGCCATAACCACGTTCAATACCGTCCTAATGTTCGAAAAGAGCTGCCTCCCTCTCACAAACCCCATCTGGGGAAAATTCTCCCCCAACGGCGCGATGTCCGCCGATTGGCGCCCAAAACGGCGCCAATCAGACGGGCATCGCGCCGCCCCAAAGGTGCGGAATGCTCCGCATCTTTGGGGGCCGAGCCCCAACATTGAGGGGCTAGGCCGGCGCCGGAGGAATTTCCGCCCCGCCAGCTGGCAGAAACGGCCTTTGTTGCCCCGCCAGCTGGCGCGGAAATGACATCCCCGGGCGGCGCATGCGCGGGAGTGTCAGCGGCCGCTGACAGTTTCCCGCGCATGCGCAGTGGGGAGAGTCTCTTCCGCCTCCGCCATGGTGGAGACCATGGCGGAGGCGGAAGGGAAAGAGTGCTCCCACGGCACAGGCCCGCCCGCAGATCGGTGGGCCCTGATCGTGGGCCAGGCCACCGTGGGGGCACCCCCCGGGGTCAGATCGCCCCGCGCCTCCCCCCAGGACCCCGGAGCCCGCCCACGCCGCCTTGTCCCGCCGGTAAATACCTACTTTAATTTACGCCGGTGGGACAGGCAATTTCTCGGCGGGACTTCGGCCCATCCGGGCCGGAGAATCCAGCGGGGGGGCCCGCCTACCGGCGCGGCCCGATTCCCGCCCCCGCCCAATCTCCGGTACCGGAGACTTCGGCAACCGGCAGGAGCGGGATTCACGGCGGCCAACGTCCATTCTCCGACCCGCTGGGGGGTCCGGAGAATGACGCCCCTGATCTTCACCTATCACCTTCGGGAGGCACTCCTCTAGGTTACCTGAATTTTTTATAATATTCCACTGGAATCCCATCCGGCCCTGCCACCTTCCCCGACTGCATCCTCCCAATCGCATCTTTTATCTCCTGCTCCACTATCACCCCTTCTAACGTATCCCTGTCCCTCTCCCCTAACCTTGGGTATTCCAGCCCATCTAGAAATTCTGCATCTCCCAGCCTCCCCCAGGTGGCTCTGATCTGTACATCTTCTCATAGAATTCCTTAAAGACCTTGTTAATCTGATTTGGAGCTACCACCAACTTCCCTGCCCTGCCCGCACCTGGACAATTTCCCTTGCTGCAGCCTCCCTATGGAGCTGACCCGTCAACATACTCCGCACCTTCTCTCCATGCTCGTAAACTGCCCCCCTTACTCGCCTCAATTGGCAGCCCGTCTTCCTTGTAGATAGTCGGTCAAAGCTTGCCTGGAGTTTCTTCCCCTTTTCCAACTTCGCTGGGCACCCATCTTCTGCATGCCTCCTATCTACCTCCAGCATCTCATCTATTACCCTCTCAGGGAAGGAAATCGATCATTCTTACCCAGTCTGGCCTACGTGTGACTCCAGACCCATAGCCATGTGGTTGACTCTTAACTTCCCTCTGAAATGGCCAAGCAAGCCACTCAGTTCAAGGGCAATTAGGGTTCGGCAAAAATGCTGGCATTGTTGGTGACACCCACATCCCATAAAAAAATACATTAAAAAAAATTCAACGACAATGGTGCGCAAGTGGGTGATGGAGGGGGAGGGGGCTGCATGAAAGAGGCTGGAGACGGCGTCCTGTGTGGGTACGAGTCTGGGGGCACTGGCAACGGCGCCGCTGCCGCTCCCTCCAAGGAGGTATACCACAAGCCTGGTGGTGGTGGCGCCCCTCAAAATGTGGGGGCAGTGGAGGCGGCATAGGGGGGAAGTTAGGGCCTTGGCGTGGACCGCATTACGGGGGAACCACCGGTTCGCCCCAGGAAGAACAGGTGGAGGGTTTTCGGGGTGGCACAGGGCAGGCATATGAAAGTTGGGGGACCTGTTTGTGGACGGGAAGTTCGCGAGCTTGGGTGAGCTGGAGGAGAAGTACGGTCTCCCCCCAGGGAACACCTTCAGGTACTTACAGGTAAGGGCGTTTGCCAGACGGCAGGTGGTGGAATTCCCACGGCTACTGCCACACACAGTACAGGACAGGGTGCTCTCGGGGGGGTGGGTGGGAGTGGGGAAGATCTCGGAAACTTACCAGGTGATGCAGGAGGAGGAGGAGGCCTCGGTTGTGGAGTTGAAAGGTAAGTGGGAGGAGGAGTTGGGAGAGGAGATCGAAGAGGGGACGTGGGCCGATGCCCTTGGGAGGGTGAACTCTTCCTCTTCATGCACGAGGCTCAGCCTCATACAGTTTAAGGTGCTGCACAGGGCACTCATGACCGGGACAAGGATGAGCAGGTTCTTTGGGGGTGAGGACAGGTGTGTTAGGTGCTCAGGGAGCCCAGCAAATCACACCCATATGTTCTGGGCATGCCCAGCGCTGGAGGAATTTTGGAAGGGCGTAGCAAGGACGGTGTCGAGGGTGGTAGGATCCAGGGTCAAACTGGGCTGGGGGCTCGCAATATTTGGGGTGGCAGAGGAGCCGGGAGTGCAGGAGGCGAAAGAGGCCGGAATTCTGGCCTTTACGTCCCTGGTAGCCCGGCGAAGGATTCTCCTTCAGTGGAAAGATGCGAGGCCCCCAAGCGTGGAATCCTGGATCGGCGATATGGCGGGGTTCATTAAATTGGAGAGGGTGAAATTCGCCTTGAGAGGGTCGGTACAAGGGTTCTTTAGGCAGTGGCAACCGTTCTTAGACTTTCTGGCAGAACGATAGACATTGGTCAATGGCAGCAGCAGCTCGGGGGAGGGGGGGGGGGGGTTTACTTTATTTTTGTTTATGTTATTTACACTCGAAGGGTCTGAGGGGGTGTATACACCTGGGGTGTCATTCTCCGCCGGCGGGAGTCTCCGTTTTGCCGGCGCCTGGGGGTTTCCCGACGGCGTGGGGCTGCCCCACAATGGGAAACCCCATTGACCGGCCGGTGTTACGGAGACTCCCGCCGGCGGGTCGGGGCAGAAATGTGGCGGGGCGGGTAGGAGAATTTCGCCCATGTTGTCTTAAGTCGGGGTGTTAATGTTAATTTATTATTTAGGTACAGGGGGAGAGGGGTTTGGGGGGTTGCTTTTTTAGATTGTGTTTTGTACTTAACCCTGTTGGGTTCTTTTTTCTTTCTCATTTTGTTATTGATATTTTATGAAAACCTTTAATAAAAATTATTAAAAAAAAAAAAAATTCAACCTTGGATGAAGCAGATCCATTAAATGTATTCAGATGTAATTTAACAAAGAACATGGGCGGGTTTCTCCACTCTTGCGCCGAAGTGCCCACGCCATCGTGAACGCCGTCGAGATTCACGATGGCGCGAAATGGCCCCTATCCCGACCGATTCAGGGCCCGATAATGGGCGAGGAGCGGGGCCGCGTCATCTACACGCGCCAGGCCTTGTCGCTGCGTAAAGGCGGCGCCGCATAACTGGCATCACTCGCGCATGCACGGGTTGGCCGGCGCCAACCTGCGCATGCGTGGTTGCCATCCTCCCCGAGTCCGCCCCGCAAGAAGATGGCGGACGGATCTTGTGGGGCTGCGGAAGGAAGGAGGTTCTCCTTCAGAGAGGACAGCCCAACGATCGGTGGGCACCGATCGCGGGCCACCCCACATTTGAGGTACCCCCCGGTGCAGGATCCCCCCTCCCCTCCCCCCCCGCAGGCCGCCCCCCCCCCCCCAAGCGTTCCCGCGCTGTTCCTGACAGCAGCGACCAGGTGTGGACGGCACCGGGGGAACCCGCCATTTTGGCCTGGCCGCTCGGCCCATCCGTGCCTGAGAATAGCAGGGGTGCCGGAGAGTCGCCATTTTGGGTGTCTCCGGCGATTCTCCGGCCTGCGGCCCGCGGGACTCGATGGGGCCGTTCCTGCCGCTTGGGAGAATCGCGGGAGGGCGTCGGACCGGCGTCGCGGGAAATTTTGGCGGCCCAGGCGATTCTCCCAACCGGCGCGGGAGTGGAGAATCTCGCCCCATATGTTCAGCTGCAACAGGGTCCCGGCACTGGCTTTATTTAAAGGGCTGGACAATTAACTTGTAGGCAAGGTCATTTAGAATAGCGTCTGCCACGAAAAAAAGTCTTTGCAAGTACAGTGGAGTGTTTTTGGAGGTGTTTCAGTGGATCTGATAGGGGATTTTGCTTCTTTCTTACAAGGAGGCAGAGCTTTTGGTGGCCTGTCCACACAAAGGCTACAACAAACTTTAGGAACAGCAGCGGCAATGCCTCTGGGTCAGCAGCATGACAGGGAGATGGAGCAGAGTCTGGAAAGAGGTAAGCTGCGCACAATGCCATCTGTCAAATTGGAGCTAACCTCCCCCATGACAGCACGCTGTCTGGTAGGCCAGCTAATGCACCCAGCATTTTGGTGTGCAATTCTCAGTCTTCTCCTGTATGCCATCCCGTTGAGGTGCTCACCTGAATCTCCTGCAGCAGCATTCATCTGTGACCTCACCCTCCGGTGAGCTGGCAAAAGAACCATCCTTTACCTGGCCTATTCAAGCCTTGTGACTTACCATATACTGATCCCAATTTTATACTAGGCTGAAAGGTATGTGCAGTGTCAACATCTGAACTGCACAGGACCTTCAACCGACGATATACACCAGATACATCGATGACATTTTTTTCCTTTGGACCCACGGCGAAGAATCACTGAAACGACTGCACGATGACATCAATAAGTTCCATCCAACCATCAGGCTCACCATGGACCACTCTCCAAAATCAGTTGCATTCTTGGACACACTTGTCTCCATCAAGGACGGTCACCTCAGCACTTCGCTTTACCGCAAGCCCACGGATAACCTCACGATGCTCCACTTCTCCAGCTTCCACCCTAAACACATTAAAGAAGCCATCCCTTATGGACAAGCTCTCCGTATACACAGGATCTGCTCCGACGAGGAGGAGCGTAACAGACATCTACAGACGTTGAAAGGTGCCCTCGTACGAACGGGATATGGCGCTCGACTCATCGATCGACAGTTCCAACGCGCCACAGCGAAAAACCGCACCGAACTCCTCAGAAGACAAACATGGGACACAACCGACAGAATACCCTTCGTCATCCAGTACTTTCCCGGAGCGGAGAAACTACGACATCTTCTTCACAGCCTTCAACACGTCATCGATGAAGATGAACATCTTGCCAAGGTCATCCCCACACCCCCACTACATGCCTTCAAACAATTGCGCAACCTCAAACAAACCATTGTTTGCAGCAAACTACTCCGCCTTCGGAACAGTGACCACAACACCACACAACCCTGCCATGGCAATCTCTGCAAGACGTGCCAGATCATCAACTTGGATACCACCATTACACGTGAGAACACCACCCACCAGGTACGCGGTACATACTCGTGCGACTCGGCCAATGTTGTCTACCTCATACGCTGCAGGAAAGGATGTCCCGAAGCGTGGTACATTGGCGAGACCATGCAGACGCTGCGACAGCAAATGAACGGACATCGTGCGACAATCACCAGGCAGGAATGTTCCCTTCCATTGGCGGAACACTTCAGCAGTCAAGGGCATTCAGCCTCTGATCTCCGGGTAAGCGTTCTCCAAAACGGCCTTCAGGACGCGCGACAACGCAGAATCGCCGAGCAGAAGCTTATAGCCAAGTTCCGCACACATGAATGCGGCCTCAACCGGGACCTGGGATTCATGTTGCATTACATTCATCCCCCATCATCTGGCCTGTGAAATCCTACCAACTGTCCTGGCTTGACACAATTCATTCCTCTTTAACCTGGGGTTACCCCCATCTCTGGATCTGTAAAGATTTAATCACCTGCTAATGCTCGCATTCCAAGCATTGTCTGGCATCTTTGAATCTGTCTTTATATATGTTTCTGGAACATACCTCTTCATTCACCTGAGGAAGGAGTAGTGCTCCGAAAGCTAGTGACATCGAAACAAACCTGTTGGACTTTAACCTGGTGTTGTAAAACTTCTTACTGAACATTTGAACTGATAGCTGTGAGTGGCATAAAGTGACAGGACCTTTCCATTGGTGCTGTATTGTTGCTTTCTCTCCATCCTTCTGCCTGTTCCGTAGCTGGGAAAGTTGAAGTCTTTGTTGTCTGAAAGCAGGAAAACAGAAAGGAAAGATTGCGGTGGGGGGGGGGGGGGAGTGGGATGGGGAGGAAATCAGGAGGTTCAGTGTTTGATGAATTAGTATATATATTATATTTTCTATCTGTTGCAGTGATGTTAAAATCCTGAGTTCAGGGGCGAAATTCTCCTCCAACGGCGCGATGTCCACCGACTGGCGCCAAACACGGCGCCAATCAGACGGGCATCGCGTCGACCCAAAGGTGCAGAAGTCTCCGCATCTTTGGCGGCCTAGCCCCAACATTGAGGGGCTAGGCCGACGCCGGAGGGATTTCCGCCCCGCCAGCTGGCGGAAATGGCGTTTGTTGCCCCGCCAGCTGGCGCGGAAATGCAGCGCATGCGCGGGAGCGTCAGCGGCCGCTGACAGTTTCCCGGCGCATGCGCGGGAGCGTCAGCGGCCGCTGTCAGTTTCCCGCGCATGCGCAGTGGGGAGAGTCTCTTCCGCCTCCGCCATGGTGGAGGCCGTGGCGGAGGCGGAAGGGAAAGAGTGCCCCCACGGCACAGGCCCGCCCGCGGATCAGTGGGCCCCGATCGCGGGCCAGGCCACCGTGGGGGCACCCCCCGGGGTCAGATCGCCCCGCGCCCCCCCCCCCCCCCCCCCAGGACCCCGGAGCCCGCCCACGCCGCCTGGTCCCGCCGGCGGGACAGGCAATTTCTGGGCGGGACTTCAGCGGGGGGTCCCGCCAACCGGCGCCGCCCGATTCCCGCCCCCGCCCAATCTCCGGTACCGGAGACTTCGGCGGGGGCGGGATTCACGGCGGCCTACGGCCATTCTCCGACCCGGCGGGGGGTCGGAGAATGACGCCCTAGGTATCTGCATCTGTTGCAGTAATATTATTGAAGAATTTGGGTTAAAGTTTCCAGACACTGTGGCTGCCAAAGGTACAATTAAGATGTCATTAAAAATAAGATCATCATTCATTCAAATCTGGGCAGCAAGGAGGCACAGTGGTTAGCACTGCAGCCTCATGACGCCGAGGACCCAGGTTCAATCCCGCCCCTGGTCACTCTCCGTGTGGAGTTTTCACATTCTCCCCGTGACTGTGAGTTTCACCCCAAAATCCAAAAAATGTGCAGGGTCGGTGGATTTGCCATGCTAAATTGCCCCCTAATTTGGGGGGGGGGGGGAAAATTAGGTACTTCATTCATTCCAATCATATATGTGTTTGCCAAGAGAGATTTCATGGAATTTTGTTATGATTGTGGGAGATTCCCTGGTGAGTAGATCATTTGAGACATTGGGTGGGATTCTCCGTAGCCCAACGCTGAAATGGGGAACGGCGATCGGCCAGAGAATGGCTTCCGATGCTGGAATCGGGGAAGGCATCGGTTTGACTCCGGTTCGCGATGCTCCGTCCAAATCGTCATCATCAGGATACGCTCTGCGCGGAGGTGCAACGCCGTTGATGCATCATCAGCCAGCCCACCCACGATGCTCCACCTCCAATGGGCCAAGTTCCTGATGGTGCAGGCCACGTGTGGTCCCAGTGGACAGTGTCTAGCACCACTACATTCAGCTGAGATCCATGCCGCTGCCCGGGGGGCTTCTGCTAGGGCTGGGAGGAGTGGTCGTGGGTAGCCAGCGGGTGGGCTGTGGGGTCGGGGTGGGTAGGTAAGGGGTCTAGCATGGCTGGTGCCATGTTTCCCGGCACGACCGGTGCCTGTGGGGAGATGTCGGCGTGCCGGCTGCAGCTTGACAGCGCTGCGCTTGCGCAGCCCGGGACCCGCCGATTCTCCGCGCGATCCGCGGGTGTTTCACGCGGCACAGGGGCTAGCTCCTCACCAGTACCGGAATCACTGAGGGATACGTGTTGATTTCCCCATCATGGAACACCACGGATTCTCTGTTGGTGCCGGCACTTAATAATAATACCTCAGAAACGGAGAATCCAGCCATTGTATTTGGACTTTGGTAAGCAGGTCGGGAGATCTCAGTGGGATAAACATGATGCAATTAATGAGAGGGACCATGTCTGTAGCAGGCAGTTTAGTTTTTACTTTTGATGGGGGCTTTGAGCTGAGCAGCAGCTTTTGCAATAGGCTGTCAGGTTAAGCAGTAGCCTGACTCAGAAAAGAATCTGCAGTCTATTTCCTGACAGGAACCCTCTCTCTTCAAGCAGTATTTCTGAGAAATCTCTATTCAAGTGTACAATAAGTATCCCTTTGTTTGCTAACTGTATTTATAAGTGACTTTTGATCTATGGTGGGTTTTGCTTGATTGGAGATCGAGAAGGTATCAATTAGAAGTTAAAGTGTTTCCTTTTATTGTTAAGAATTGTTTAACTGTTAATTGTAAGCTATTATCTGTGATATTAATGTAGTTCAATCCTGCGTTAGAAATAAAGTTTGTTTCAATATACCATATCCCTATTTGTCAGTCAAATCACTCTTGGAGTGAAGTATCCTTTCTTCACAGTCTTACAAATTTTTTAAAAAGTGTTTGGGATTCTTGACCAGTATACTAACAAATGTTGTGGTCTGGTCCGGAGACTTAACAAAATTGGGGACTCCTTACTGGGATTTAAAAGTATAATTCTTTGTTTGGCTTGGGATTTATTGAATTTAAAGTCAGTGAGTGTGAGGAACTGGTGCTTAATTTCAGTGTTGCAGTTTGAATAGGGAGTGACTGGTACAATGGCTCTTTCTATGGCTAAGAATTTCCTGGGGGTGGAAGACGTCATTCTGGCTGGTTTACAAAGGGTGTTTAAAACAAAGCTTTTGGGTCTGGTGAACAAGCTGCAGTTGACTTTACTTGAGTGGTTGCTGGAGGTGGAGATAATTCAAGCAATAGCTCAAGTTCGCAAGAAATTGCAGAGTGTGGTGAACTCAGCCCAACGCATCACACAAGCTTGCCATCCTCCCATTGATTCTGTAAACACCTCCCGCTGCCTCAGAAAGGCAAACAGCATTATCAGATACCCTCACATCCAGGCTTTGCCCTTTTCCAGACCCTTCCATCAGGCAGAAGATACAGAAGTCTGAAGACCCGCACATCCAGACAAAGGAACAGCTTCTTCCCCACAGCTACTAGACTCCTCAACGACTTTCCCTCGGACTGGTCTGTTCCCTGTAAGAACACTATTCACGACGCCCTATGCTGCTCTTTTTCGCCCTTCTTTCCCACTGTAACCAATCACTATTTGATGTACCATTGTCAATGTACTCTGTTGATTATTCTTTTGTCTACTATGTACGTATTGTGTACGTTCCCTTGGCCGCAGAGAAATACTTTTCACTGTACTTCGTTACTTGGCAATAAATATCAATCAATCAATCAATCAACAATCAATCAATTTACATTTGCTGGAGCAACAGTCTGAATCGTTACAATTAGCTAAAATTCAATTACAAATGATACAATTAGAAATGCAGGAAAAAGAAAAGGAGAGAGTGGCAATGGCAGAGGAAAAGAAAAGGAGAGTGGCAATAGATAAAGACAGATTGGCAATGAAAGAAGGAAAAGAAAGAGAGAGGGCAGAAAAGGAAAAAAAGAGAGGGTAAAAAAGAAAAAAGAAAGGGCTTTTCAGATGAAAATTTAAATGAGGAAATCTAAGGTAATTTATTGAGTTCTTTGAGAAGGTGATCAAACAGGTGGATGAGGGTAAAGCAGTTGATGTGGTGCATATGGATTTCAGTAAAGCGTTTGATAAGGTTCCCCACGGTAGGCTACTGCAGAAAATACGGAGGCATGGGATTCAGGGTGATTTAGCAGCTTGGATCAGAAATTGGCTAGCTGGAAGAAGACAAAGGGCGGTGGTTGATGGGAAATGTTCAGACTGGAGTCCAGTTACTAGTGGTGTACCACAAGGATCTGTTTTGGGGCCACTGCTGTTTGTCATTTTTATAAATGACCTGGAGGAGGGCATAGAAGGATGGGTGAGTAAATTTGCAGATGACACGAAAGTCAGTGGAGTTGTGGACAGTGCGGAAGGATGTTACAAGTTACAGAGGGACATAGATAAGCTGCAGCGCTGGGCTGAGAGGTGGCAAATGGAATTTAATGCAGAAAAGTGTGAGGTGATTCATTTTGGAAGGAATAACAGGAAGACAGAGTACTGGGCTAATGGTAAGATTCTTGGCAGTGTGGATGAGCAGAGAGATCTCGGTGTCCATGTACATAGATCCCTGAAAGTTACCACCCAGGTTGAGAGGGTTGTTAAGAAGGCGTACGGTGTGTTAGCTTTTATTGGTATAGGGATTGAGTTTCAGAGCCATGAGGTCATGTTGCAGCTGTACAAAACTCTGGTACAGCCGCATTTGGAGTATTGCATGCAATTCTGGTCGCCGCATTATAGGAAGGATGTGGAAGCATTGGAAAGGGTGCAGAGGAGATTTACCAGAATGTTGCCTGGTATGGAGGGAAGATCTTATGAGGAAAGGCTGAGGGACTTGAGGCTGTTTTCGTTAGAGAGAAGAAGGTTAAGAGGTGACTTAATTGAGGCATACAAGATGATCAGAGAATTGGATAGGGTGGACAGTGAGAGCCTTTTTCCTCGGATGGTGATGTCTAGCACGAGGGGACATAGCTTTAAATTGAGGGGAGATAGATATAGGACGGATGTCAGAGGTAGGTTCTTTACTCAGAGAGTAGTACGGGCGTGGAATGCCCTGCCTGCAACAGTAGTGGACGCGCCAACACTAAGGGCATTCAAATGGTCATTGGATAGACATATGGACGATAAGTGAATAGTGTAGATGGGCTTTAGTGTAGTTTCACAGGTTGGCGCAACATCGAGGGCCGAAGGGCTTGTACTGCACTGTAATGTTCTATGTTCTAAGGTGGAAATGGAACAATTAACAGGGAAGAAAGGGAAAAGGAAAGAGAGAACATCAATATAAGATGTTGGAATTAAAGGCAGAAAGCAAGGAAAGCTCAGTGTATGTATGAACCCTCCTAGTCAAAAGCCTAGCGGGGATATGTTCACATACATTCAAGCATTGCCATGGTTTGACGAGAATGATATGAAAGCCCTTTTTAAAATCTCATTTGAGAAAGTGGCTAAACAATTGAAGTAACCAAAGACCCTGGCTAGGATTCTCCCTTTTGGGGACTAATGTCCCCACGCCCGCCGGAAATGAAATGAAAAAATGAAAATCGCTTATTGTCACAAGTAGGCTTCAAATGAAGTTACTTTGAAAAGCCCCTCGTCACCATATTCTGGCGTCTGTTTGGGGAGGCCGGAAAATGGGCAAGAATCACTCCGGGCCTTTTCCTCGAAAGTCCGGGGTGATTCGCTGTTTTCCAGGGGGCTCGCAGGGCCCCGGTGTGTGCACTGGCTGCTGGCGGGGCCCTTCTGTCCAGACCGTGCGGACGCGCATGTGCGCGACGGCCCACTTCGGCGCGGGTGCCGCCAATATGGCAGAGCCACACAGCAGGCCCGCGCAGAGGAAGGTAGGTCTCAACCACATCACTTTGGCCCGCCAATTGGTGGCCCCTGATCGCAAGCTTGGCCACCGCTGAGGCACCCCCCGGAGTCAGATTCCCCCTGCCCCACCAGGACCGCCACCGCGGCCACGGATCCGAGCTGCCGCTGGGTGGTACCAAATGTAAACCACGCCGGCGGGAGTTCGGCCGGTCGCTCGCGGGGGCCTATTTCAGCGGTGAGGATGATGCTGAACGACTTCGGAAGGGCATTGACAAGTTGGCCAAATGGGCAGAGACCTGGCAGATGAACTTCAATGCAGCGAAATGTGACGTAATGCATTTTGGTAGAAGAAACATGGGGAGAAAATATAGACTCAATTGTACAACTTTGAGGGGAGTACAGGAACAGAGGAACCTTGGGGTCAAGTGCCTAATTCTCTGAAGGTGGCCAGGCAAGTTGAAACAGTTGTTAAGAAGGCTTATAGCATCCTCGGGTTTATAGAGGCATAGAGTACAAAAGCAAGGAAGTGATGCTATACCTCTACAGATCATTGGTCAGGCCACATTTGGAGTATTGTGTTCAATTCTGGGCACCTTATTTAAGGAAGGATGGTAAAGCCCTGGAGAGAGTGCAGAGGAGATTTATTAGAATGGTACCAGGAATGAGGAATTTTAGATACAAGGAAAGATTGGAGAAATTGGGCTTGTTTTCCTTGGAGCAGGGAAGATTAAAAGGCAACCTTATTGAGCTGTTCAAAATTCTGAACAATTTTCACAGGGTAAAGAAGGATATTCTGTTTCCACTAGTTGGTATGTCAGTGACGAGGGGGTCACAATTTCAAGATGATCACCAAGAAAGCTAGGAGTTGGATGAGGAGAAACCTCTTTACTAAGAGAGTTGTTGGGGCTTGGAAGGTACTGCCTGGGAGAGTGGTGGAGGTGGATTCCATAGGTGATTTCAAAACAGCGCTAGATATATTTTAAAGTGATGAATTTAGAATGCTGACAGAGATAGGCTGGGGAATGGGATTAGCTCTTTTGGGAGCCGGTGCAGATACAGTGGGTTAAATGGCCTACTGTGCTGTAAGTATCAAACAAACAAAATAATACAATGCTTTCAGCAGGCAATGGAGTGTGAATTTCAATGTAAACATTCCAGTTCAAAGCATTGAACCTCCTAGCCATACACAGTGCCTACAATACTTCAAAAGGCAATTAAATGAATTGTGTGAAAACCACTTCAAAGGTTTGCACCACTTTAAAGGCATAACTTTAACATTCATCTCACATACCTTTAAACTTGGCATACTAAAAGAGTTTTTAAAAGGGTTCAGGGGTACAGATGGAATCACTTTCACTTTATTATGATAAAGCATTTTTCTTATACACTAACTTACCGTTTAAAGGGTTTTGGGGTACAGGTAGGATCACTTTCACTTTATTATTAGGGATGTGTATTTGTGAGAGAATGAGTAACTGTCTAAATGGTACAGGGGTACAGATGAGACCATTTTCACTTTATTATGGGAAAACGTTAACTTTTATATACTGAGTGACTGTTTCATGGGTTTTTAAAGACTGCAGATGAGGAGAGCATCCAAAGGAGCTCCATGGAAGACACCTAATCTAAGCCCGTCCAGCCTAGCACAAGCCCCCTGACCCGACCTCCCACGAAGGACCCCCCTCGGCACCCTAATGGCAATTGTTGGGACGATACTTACCATCTTGCCACCCCTCGGACTGCAAGCCGCCAGGTCCACGCTCCTGTTACACCAATTCATGCCAGCAGGACTCTCGGCTGGGAGGACTGGAGCATCCAACCTGGCTTGTGAATGGTGCATCCAATCCACCAATGACATGCAAATAGCTCTAATGAGCATGGTCCTGCCGGGTTAGGGTGGGAGACCTGGCTGGGCCATCGGGAAATCCGCTAAGGTCGACGGTGAGGGCACAGAGACCCGTGACCGGTCTGCCACCCGACGTGAATCCCGATTTTGCCCCGCTGCGGGATTCTCCGCCCATCGGGATTCCCATTCTTAGTGGTATGGAACGGAAAATCCTGGCCGTGGTCTCAGCAATTCCCTGTATAACTGAAGCATATCATCCTTACATTTATGTCTGATCCTTCTCATAATAAAGGTCAGCATTCCATTAGCCTTCTTAATTACCTGCTCTACCTGTGTATTAACATTTTGGACTCATGCACGGGAACGCTTAGATCCCTCTGCCCCTCAGAATTCTGCAGCTGTTCTCCATTTAAGTAACACTCTGCTTTTTTATTCTTCCCGCCAAAGTGAACAAAGAGACATAACTTAGCATCTTGTATGGATGGATGCACCAGGTGAACAATAGCAGAGTAATGGAGATGGACATAGCGACCAATGCTCCTCATGTATTCTTATCCCTCTGCACTAGCCTTTAGCAGCATATTTTTAATCTGTGTCAGCAGTGATGTGAGCGTCAAATGAGACCAGAATTGGAAAACGTGATTCTAGCTGCCGAAATCGTGTTTTCCGATTTTCCACGCCCTTCGCTGGTGGCATAACAACAAAAATGCCATGGAAGGTTGGAAACCTGAGACGGGATTCTCCCGAATCGGCGCGATGGCCCGAAGGCAGCGTAGAAAACGGCGCAAACCACTCCGGTGTCGGGCCGACCAGAAGTTGTGGTATTCTCCACACTTTGGGGGCTAGGCCGGTGCCAGAGGGGTTGGCGCTGCACCAGCCGGCGCCAAAGGGACTGCGCGAGCTAGCACATGCGCTGAACCGCCGGCGTGGTTCAGCGCATGCGCAGACCGGCCGGCGTATTCTGGGGCATGCGCAGGGGGGTGACTTCTCCCCGCTTGCCATGGCGGAGCCCTACAGGGGACGGCGCGGAAGGAAGACGTGCCCCCACGGCACAGGCCCGCCCGTAGATCGGTGTGCCCTGATTGCGGGCCAGGCCACCGTGGGGGACCCCCCCCCCAGGGTTGGTTCCTCCCGCGCCCCCCCGAGGACCGCACCAGCCAACTTACCAGCCAGGTCCCGCCATGGGGGACCATGTCCAGTCCACACCGGCGGGACTGGCCAAAAATGGGTGGCCGCTCGGCCCATCGGGGCCCAGAGAATTGTCGGGGGGGGGGGGGGCACTGCCAACGGCCCCCGACGGGTGTGTTGTGATCCCCGCCCGAAAACCGGTGCCGGAGAATATGGCAGCCGGCATCGGAGCAGGGTTCACGCCACCCCCCCGGGGATTCTCCGACACTGCGGGGGGTCGGAGAATCCCGCCCCTTATTTTAATACATTATAGTATAATTAGTGAACCCTCCTTCTGGGACTTCAATGCATATTCAACAGTTGCCGGCAGAACGTCACATTACCACGATTTACAACACTATAAAAACTCGAACCGGCTACCTCACCTCCGAAAGGGATATTGAAGGTTAGCGCTCAGGTCGCCATTACCATCCAGGATTCCAGTCACAGAGGGGGCAATGGAGAGGATGCAGGGGACCTAGAGAGTGGGTGGGACCATAAGGTTAGTACTGGGACCGACTGTGAGTTCTTGGGATGGGTCCCATGAGAGGTCAGGCTGCATGGGCAGTTTGGGGGACTCATGAGCCTCCAGCCTCATGGAGCCTGAAGACCCTCATAAAGGATGACTGCAGTGAGAATGAACGCCTATATTCAGACAGCACTGTGATGCCAGTGGGCAAGAGCTGTGTGGAAGTTCAAGGCCACTGGTTATGGAGGTCAGGATGGCTGGGTGGCTGGCTGTTCAAGTTTGAAAGTTTGTTCAATCCGCAGCTCATTACACCTGGGGGAATGAGGGTGCACTCTAAGGATGAAATTGGCATGCTAAATTCAGTTTTCACACGTATCAGGTGTGCTTTGCCTCCCACAAAAGGATGCCAGATGTCTAATCAGCTACCTGACCCTTCCTTGACAAGTCAATTGTACCAATTTAGTCAACATTGCAATGCATGAGTGTGCCACTGATTGGCGCCCAACTTTTAACGCTTTATCTGTTTGATCAATGCATGGCTTGAGGTCAAAACAGTGGCGTTACGGAAGCCAAGTCCCAAACATTGAACTCCAAAGTTCATACTCATGTCTACATAACAGAGAGGTGCCACAGATGTGGCTCCCAATGCAAGGTGTCATGGGGAAGTCACTCAACAGTTACCCCATTCAAGGAATGACAGGGGCAGTATCTTGTTCCCCAGTGAGGTTAGAATGCAGGTCCATTGAATGCATTCAACTGCTCTTATCCCTCATCCTTGGGGGGCGGGGCAGGGGGGGGCGGTGCTACAAGGTCCAGTGAGGCTCTCAAGCGTCAAAGGGCTTCATTCAGGTGGAGTTGAGAGGGACAACTGTGGGGAAGGAAGGGAGTGAGGCTCAGTGGAAAGGCGCTCACATAGGGGAATGCACATGGGTGGATGTCCCAGTTCTGAAAGGGCTGTGGGTCAGAGCATTGTCAGGACTCCTCATCGCTCACTTTGATGTTCACTTTCTTTCAGTTTTTGAATCTGGTGAATCATGGAGCCAGTTGAGCTGGCAATTCTTTTGACTGCGAACAACCAGCAGCAGCGATAGCAACGTGCCACTGCACACAGCAAGGAATAGCGCCTTGCAGAGAGGAGGAGGCAGGGCCCGTTGATCTTCCGGGAGCAGGGCTACAGATGGCGGAGCCTCAGCGGAGACACTTCCGGCCACTGGCGTTTCAGCGTAGAACTTCCTACCTCCAGATGTTAGAGGTCCAATGCCGGAGAAGACTGCATCTGTCCCGGGGGATGTAAGAGTTGGCACTATATGGACTGGGAGGTCACCCATATCCTATGGCCTTGAAAGTTAGTGCTGCTCTAAACCGCTATGCCAGCAGCTTGTTTCAGGACTGCACAGGTGATTTGTTTGGCATTTTCCAGTCTGCCACAGCGGCATGGTAGCACAGAAGTTAGCACTGTTGCTTCACAGGGCCAGGGACCTGGGTTCGATTCCTGGTTTGGGTCACTGTCTGTGCTCGTTCTCCTCGTGTCTGCGTGGGCTTCCTCCGGGTGCTCTGGTTTCCTCCCACAAGTCCCGAAAGACATGCTTGCTGGTGAATTAGACATTCTGAATTCTCCCTCTGTGTACCCGAACAGGGGCCAGAGTGTGGCGACTAGGGAATTTTTACAGTAACTTTGTTGCAACGTTAATGTAAGCCTACTTGTGACAATAATAAAGATTATTATTAAGTGCATAAGGGAGGTCACAGATGTGCTATTTGAGAAGGCCCACATGTACATCAACTTGGACCGGGACCAGGCGAGCCAAGGTACCAGGGCCATGGGCTTCAGTCACATAGCAGGCCTGTTCCCAGGTGCCGGGTGTCATTGACTGCACCCATATGGCTCTGCGCTCCCCATGGGGTGCCATTTTTGATGGGATTTCACTCCCTCAATGTCCAGATCGTCTGTGACCACACAATGCACATCATGGAGGTGTGCGCCCATTTCCTGGGAAGCATCCTGATAGTTGTTACATCTTGGGTTGCTCGCCGATCCCAGCCATTTTTGAGGGAGAGATGCGGCTGGGGGGGATAACTCTTCGGGCGCAAAGGGTACACACTCAGGAGATGGCTGACGATGCCAATGCAGAGGCCATAAACACCCGCTGAGACTGGTTACAATGAGGGCATTGCGCTAATGCGTGCGCTGTTAGAACAAATGATTGGACTGCTCAAGATGCTGTTCTGGTGTCCGGCAGATTCTCTCCAATAAAGCCCCCAGAGGGTGTCCGACATCATGGTGGTCTACTGTGCTCTGCACAACCTGGCACTGCAGCAGAGAGAGCAGCTGGACCAGGAGGAGATGGAGGAGAACCACACCTCCTCAGGTGAGGTGGCGAGGGGCAACGCGCAGAGGACTAAGAAGGACATTGGGCGATGGCCAGGGCCCACACGGGGCACAGGGCTAAGGACGCTCTCACTGACTCTCGATTTGGCAACATTCAGGACTAGGCTGTGAAGATCTCTCCTACAATGGAGTCTGACATTCACTCGCTACTGAGGTGCCTGTAGGAGGTCATCGTGATGGTGGCTACATCCATGGGCAGGACACAAATGCAATTAGCTGGGCGCTGTAGGAGAATGATGATGACTTGCAGTGAGGACAGAGTAATGCTCCTCTCATCCTCATCAATATGTCTGACTCCTGCCTAACAGAGAGCTGAATGCATACTGCATCTGAAAGGGCTTGTCATGGAGTCCAGAGATGCTGCATGACAAATCCCAGCTGCTGCTATCTTCTTGGAGGTCGAGGGTCCTGGTTTTTCTCCACCTACATACAAGGTGGAAAGGCTCTCAACACAGTTTCAGCCTTTGACATCCTCATCACTAGGGAATACTGTAATGTTCTTTGATTGGGCTGATATTGGATCTTGATATTGTAGTGTAAACAAAGAACATTAGACTTTGTTTTATAAACAAAGTTATTTATTACCATCACTACACTAACGAATTACCAAAATGCCTAAGATTAATACAGTTGGAAATAATGGTCTAACACTAACTTACACTAAGATACCACAGAGCAACTCTAATATGCGACTGCTACAAATTCCTTACTAACTCCTTCTCCCGGAATACATGGGCGGGATTCTCCCTTGCCCTGCCGAAACCGGGAACGGCAATCGTGTGGTGAATGGCTCCCGATGCCGAAATGGCGGCAGCCGGCGGTTTGACGCCGGGTCACGATGCTCCCCCCCACCCTCCTCCAAATCAGCGTCATCGAGACACGCTACATGAAGGCTGGTAGATCAGATGAGGGGGGGACTTGCGGAGGTGAGAAGCGCTCCGTTTGTCATTGGCAGGGCAGGTTCAGATGGTTAAAATGACGGTCCTCCCGAGGTTTTTGTTTGTTTTTCAGAGCCTCCCAATTTTCATCCCCAAGGCATTCTTTAAAAAAGTGATTGCAGAAATCTTGGGATTTGTTTGGGCGGGTAAAACCCCACGAGTGAACAAAGTGCTGCTGGAGCGGGGGCATGGCGGTGGCGGGGGGCTGGCTCCTCCGAATGTCATTAATTACTACTGGGCTGCGAATATTGCGATCGTTAAGAAGTGGGTAGTGGGGGAGGGTCGGTATGGGAGTGGGTGGAGGCGACATCATGTAAGGACACGGGATTGGGGGCATTGTTAACTCTGCCATTCTCGCTGGCTCGGTACTCCACAAGCCCGGTACTTCTGGCAGCCCTGAGGGTGTGGGGACAGTGGAGGCAGCACATGGGGTTAGAGGGGGCATCAGTGTGGGCACTGTATGTGATAAGCACCGGTTCGCTCCGGGGGGCTGGACGGGTGGTTTCGGAGCTGGCAGGGATCAAGAGATTTGGGGATCTCTTTATTGATGAGGGTTTCCCGAGCTTGGAGGAGGAGTTTGAGTTGCCAGGTGGGAATGGGTTCCGGTATCTGCGGGTGAGGGATTTTGTGCAGAGGCAGGTTTTGACCTACCTGCTCCTGCCGCACCGGGGACTGCAGGATAAGGTGGTGTCGAGAACAGGAGTAGGAGAGAGGAAGGTCTCAGAGATTTATAAGGAGCAGATGGAGTGGGAGGGAGCCCCGATAGGGGAGGTGAAGAGAAAGTGGGAGGAACAGCTGGGTGGAGAGTTGGGGGCCGAGTTATGGGAGGAGGCTCTGAGGAGAGATAATGCATCCTAATTGTGTGCCAGGCTCAGCCTGATACAATTTAAGATGGTCTACAGGGCACACATGACTGTGGTCCGGATGAGCAGGTTCTTTGAGAAGGTGCAGGATAGATGTGGGAGCTGTTCGGGGGTCCTGCGAACCATGTTGATATGTTTTGGGCATGTCCGAGGCTGAGTGGTTTCTGGCATGAATTTGCTGACATCATGGGCGAAATTCTCCCCCAACGGCGCGATGTCCGCCGACTGGCGCCAAACACGGCGCCAATCAGACGGGCATCGCGCCGGCCTAAAGGTGCGGAATGCTCCGCATCTTTGGCGGCCTAGCCCCAACATTGAGGGGCTAGGCCGACGCCGGAGGGATTTCCGCCCCGCCAGCTGGCGGAAATGGCGTTTGTTGCCCCGCCAGCTGGCGCGGAAATGCGGCGCATGCGCGGGAGTGTCAGCGGCCGCTGACAGTTTCCCGGCGCATGCGCGGGAGCGTCAGCGGCCGCTGTCAGTTTCCCGCGCATGCGCAGTGGGGAGAGTCTCTTCCGCCTCCGCCATGGTGGAGGCCGTGGCGGAGGCGGAAGGGAAAGAGTGCCCCCACGGCACAGGCTCGCCCGTGGATCGGTGGGCCCCGATCGCGGGCCAGGCCACCGTGGGGGCACCCCCGGGGTCAGATCGCCCCGTGCCCCCCCCCCCAGGATCCCGGAGCCCGCCCACGCCGCCTGGTCCCGCCGGTATATACCAGGTTTGATTTACGCCGGCGGGACAGGCAATTTCTGGGCGGGACTTCGGCCCATCCGGGCCGGAGAATCCAGTGGGGGGTCCCGCCAACCGGCGCGGCCCGATTCCCGCCCCCGCCCAATCTCCAGTACCGGAGACTTCGGCGGGGGCGGGGGCGGGATTCACGGCGGCCTACGGCCATTCTCCGACCCGGTGGGGGGTCGGAGAATGACGCCCAAGGTCAGAGGTCTTACAAGTGAGGGTTGTGCTGAGTCCAGAGGTGGCGATCTTCAGTGTGTCGGAAGACCCGGAGCCCAGGGGGTGAGAGGCCAATGTCCTGGCCTTTGCCTCCCTGGTGGCCAGACACGGATCCTACTAGAATGGAGGGACTCAAAACCTCCAAAGTCAGGGGGGTGGGTTAGCGACATGGCGGGGTTTCTTAGACTTGAGAAAATTAAATTTGCCTTGAGGGGTTCGTTGCAGGGGTTTGCTCGGAGGTGGCAGCCATTCATCGACTTCTTTGAGAAAAAATTAAGCTGTCAGCAGGGGGGAGGGGCGAGGGGGGAAAGGGGAGACATGGGAGAGACAAGTAAGGACAGGAGCTGGGGAAGGTGGCACTGCTTGTGTAAGTCATGTTGGCTGGGGGGGTTTGTTGGTTATATTGTTGTGCTTTTGTTTTTGTTGACATTTGATGTTGAAAATTGTGAAATTATAAATGCATCAATAAAATATTTTCTAAAAAAAAAGTCGGTGCTGGTGGGATTCTCCCAGTTTCTCACTGGAACTGACACTTTGGAAAAATATGGTAAGATTCTGCCCATGGTTTCACCAAGATTCTTTAAGCTCATAGACTCATAGAATTTACAGTGCAGAAGGAGGCCATTCGGCCCATTGAATCTGCACCGGTTCCTGGAAAGAGCACCCTACTTAAGCCCACACATCCACCTTATCCCTGTAAACCAGTAACCCCACCTAACCTAAGGGCAATTTATCATGGCCAATCCATCTAACCTGCACATCTTTGGACTTGTGGGAGGAAACCGAAGCACTCGGAGGAAACCCACGCAGACACGGGGAAAATGCGCAAACACTACACAGACAGTCACCCTCGGTTGGAATTGAACCTGGGACCCTGGTGCTGTTAAGCAACTGTGCTAACCACTGTGCCACCATACTGCCCAACATGTGATAGATTATAATTTATCATTGTAGTTTTGGAACATATTACTAATCAGAAACCAGATAATCTGTTTTTAGTGGGGACATTGGTTGAAGAATTAACCCTGGCTTCGAAAGCTCTTGTATTTGAATTTCAAGCAGTATGATCTGTTTCCCGTTGCACCATCTGGAAGGCTTCATGTAACTATTGATCATTAAGCCAGGTTTTGGACATCACTCAAAATAGGAACAAACATTCCCTGATGAATGTCCTATTTTGTCTAATTGCATTTATATTAAACTAGATATGGGGCGTGATTCAGTGACAGTGTTGCGCCTGGCGCGGATCGGGGCGCCCCGGGTGAATAGCAGGAGAGGGCAAAATCGAGATTTGCGCCGGGCGCAAACCATTTTGTGATTCACCCACCACTCTCCTGATGGCGAGTCCGGACCTCACTCAGAAATGGCGAGAATACTATTAACTCTCTTTTGCAACCATTTCAATCTCATTAACGAGATTGATATTGAATGCATCGGCCTCCTGGGAATTACCCAACTCTCCAATTCTCCCCCCCGCAATTCCCTACCTCCCCCCATTCACACCGCCCCCTCCTCAACCACCCTGTTCCCCCCTCCAAGGGTCTGTGTAACATCACTCCAGGATGATGGGCCTGTGTTGACACTGTCAGTGGGTCACCATACAAGGCAGGAGAGTGATGGTCACTCGCTGTGAGGAACGCTCTGGTGCTCCTTGTCATGATATTCAAACACACACATCATGATAGACACACCAACAGACAAATCAGAACACACAACACCACAACCAATGACAGAAAGATATAAAAGCACAGACACGACCCCTGGTGGTCAGTAAGAGCTGCAGAGGAGAACCAGGACACAGCTATTGCCAAAGACACTCAGGGAGACAGCACGTGCAGAGTATCCAGAACGAACTGTATTATAAGAGTTATAATAAAATAGAGTTGTACCACATACAACTGTGTTGGCTCATCTGTGCACCAGAGCACCCAACACCACATGGTACAGGAGTGGATCGATACCTGCCGGCATACCTCAGTGTACACAGACAACCAGCAGTGCCCAGGCATGATGTACAAGCTCCCGGTTCCGCAGGCGCTCCAGTGCGACGGCGACCTCCACGAAAACTGGCGGCGATTCCGGCAAATGTTCGAGTTGTTCCTGGCGGCAGCTGAACTCAAGGACCTGGATGATAAGGAAAAAATTGAATTTCTCCTCACCGTCGCCGGTGCAAGGGCAAGAGCAATGTTCAGAAGGTTCAGGTTCTTCAGGAGGCAGCAAAGGCACGATTACCAGGCAGTCATGGGCAAATTCGCCAAGTACTGTGAAGAATACGCAATCCAATGGGGACTTAAAGGTAAGAAAAGCTGCAGTACTCACCTCGTGGCTGGGATCCCGGAGCCCGAGGTCCCGGGCCTGAGAGAAGGCTGGGTCGAGGTCGGCGGCCATCTTGCTAAAGGTATAACGCTAGCACAGTTGCGCGAGAAGTGCGCAGAACCGGAAGTTTCGTTTGCGCATGCGCGAGATGCTGCGCATGCGCAGTCAAGAAAACGGCCATCGGTAAAGGAACAGCGATCTGAGCATGCGCAGTCGCTTCCTACGTGCTACATACCGAGCGTCAGGATGTCAGAGGCCCAAGACTGGATCAATTTAAAAAGGAAATGTCCCAAATCCAATTTAAAAGGGAAACGTCCCAAATCAAAAAAACAAAAATCTGTTAAAGCTGTAAAACAACCTTCCTTCACCTGGAATGACAGCACAGTGCCGCGAATTGACCCAGGAGATGAATTTAACCTCCGAAGAACCCTCCGACAAGCAGTTACCTACGCACAAGCCGATGATTCCGACCTTGAATACTTCGATGACGATTTTTACAGTGTTTCCGGACCTCGCGAGCCCAATGATAGCTCCGTGGTCCTATATGACTATGACTCGGACGAACCTTTCGTGTTGCACATTGGCGGCCCCCACATTGAATCCGACGCAGATGCGGATTCATTTTTCGGATTTGAGGATCTTCAATCCAGCAGATATGACGTTCCAACTTATCAGTACCGGATGATGCTGCAGCCTGACATTAACAGACAGGGAGCGGTGCAAGCACACGGAGAGTGCCCTGCTGCCACACAGAGCGTGGTCCACGTCCCGCTCAACGTTCCCGACTCTATGAAAGAAGACATGCAAGACTCCAGAGTGCAGTCCTCGCATGAACCAGAAGTGACTCCAGTGTCACAAGCTTCCACAGCAAGCTCGTGGACAGACTCCACAATTGCAGAAATGCAAGACTCCAGAGCGCAGTCCTTGCACGAACAAGAAGTGACTCCAGTGTCACAAGCCTCCACAGAGAGCTCGTGGACAGCCTCCACGATAGAAGCAACGCAAGACTCCAGAGCGCAGTCCTTGCACGAACAAGAAGTGACTCCAGTGTCACAAGCCTCCACAGAGAGCTCGTGGACGGACTCCACGATGGAAGGAACGCAAGACTCCAGAGCGCAGTCCTTGCAGGAACAAGACCATGAGGGTCTAGCAACCTCTCCTGACCAACCAGCGGCAGACGATGCAAGTCTGCCATGCTCCCGTGAACAGCAAGAAGGCTATAACAGCCTACCATGCTCCACTACACAGCAGCATGACCATGACGGTCTCTCATGCTACAATAAAGGGCACAGCGCTGAAGACTGTTCAAGCCCAACTGAAGACAAGCCAAAGGAATCGCCTCGTCCAAGCCCGAAGAAAAAAGGTTTATGCGCTGACCTTCAGGATCATTGTAGCCGAACAGAGATTAATAATGCTGCACGGCCACAGAAGGATGCTGAGGATTTGCTAACGAAATTAATTGAATGTTTAACTTGCAAGGAGCAGACTGAGAATTGCCAGTGTTTTAGTACGGATCGAAAAAATGGACAAGACATTGATCCTCAGGTAATGGAAATAACACAACCTGAATCATATCTACAGCAGGGACAAATGTCTCCCTTCAACACAATGCCGCAAAATCCCAACTTCGGAGACCAGCAGTTAGTCAGTAATGACTCTTCAAACCTGGAGGGGAACATTAATTGCATTGAACCTACACACACTCCACTGATTATTGAGCAGAACATTGGAGCAAGAATCCTGAGGACACCGACATCGAGTAGCCAGATAACGAATTTAAAACCCACAGCAGTTTCAAGTGAACCAAGTGTGCTTTCCACTAATGGTGAAGATGCAGATAAGGTCGACCCGATTGTCCATTGTACCACACTAACCCCAGTGATTAAGCAGTTATGTATGGGGAGTATAATGTGGGCAATTGAGAACAGTAAAAGAGAGACCGTGACCATGCCAGTCCCAGCAAAATCAGACCCAGAGACCATGAAGGCATGTACATTAAACAAAGTTACATATGAGGTACCTGAGAAGAAAAGTGAAACGGAATGTTCTTTGGAAAATGGTACAATGTCGATAGAAACAGTGGATCCTATATTCGAGACCATACATATGGGAGAATTTGGGGGTAATAAACAAGGTTCTGCAATGTCTGGGGGAAGATTTAAAGTTCCAAAGAAGAAAAGCCCAAATGAAGGACAATGGCAAGACAATGACAGTCCACCGACATGGTGTGCACCACCAGATGAAAACTCTGACAATTTACCCAACCCTAGTGAACAGCAAGCTGCTAATGACGATCTATCCACGGGATGTGAGACGAGTGACGACAGCATCCCACTTCCCATGCAAAAGGTGCAAGGTGACAGACCTCGCCTAGTGCGTACCGAGGCACTCAACGATCACGGTGGGACCACTGACGACTGCGGTGGCGGCGCACCGCTTCCACCCTCGATGGCTCGAGCCTCTCCACTGGTTGGTGCATTCCTGCATGTTCCGACTCCAGAAGTGCAGCTTCAGGGAATCTCGGCTGCCTCCAGTGAACCTGTTGGGACTCCGGACGGGGGGCATCGGCGGAAGGCAGACCGGACTCCAGATGGGGAGCAGCCAAGCGCCGACTCTGATTTGCGCACGCCAGACCTTGCTCCGGACGGGCGGTGTCGCGGCCTCGGTGATGGCACGCTCAGGGTGACGGCAGATGCCACGGCGACAGGGAATGGATCGCGTGGCAGTCCCACTGGGTCGGCAGTGGCAACCAGCACCGGCGGTCCAAGATGGACACACCAATTCGCGCCATCGCCAGACGTTGATGCGAGCAACAATTCTCTCTCCAAGACGACATGCTTCGACGTTTCTCTGCGGAGTCGCCCTTCCGGCACAGCAGAAGGCCGGAACCAGCGTACACGGTCTTCGCCAACTTCCACATCTGGCACAGTCATCGCCTTGCATGATATTAGTGATGGTGCTACTTCGATGGCAACGACCCATCGGCTACAAGATGCCGTCCACCACAAACATAAAAAGAAAACAGACTCCACCTTGTTCCTGGCATGCAGGGCGGATGGATTGGTGCGTAGGCGCAATCAGCGGGCTTTGTGCCGCCTTCCACGCTCGCAACTGCACCGTACGCACACGCCGGATCCTCCACTGGTTCCCAAGGATGACTTCGTGGAGATGCCACGGATCATGCCCCTTCCATCGCCACCAGAACCAAACCACAGCCAGGGCACCACTAACAAAGATGTTGAATGTTGTATTTGCAAGAATGAAAAAAACCAAGCACTGCATGAAGTACAACAAATGGTAAAGTAGAGACTTCGGCAACAGCATCACCTCCAACAGTCCAAGGTGAACCAGTGTGACCCCAAATCTCCACAGCTGAACCGGCTTGAGGACCAGCCCATTCTTGAGGCGGTCACCCATTAGACTGGACTTATAACGCTGTTAATACGTTCAAAAAGTCAAACACTTCTGTATTATAACCTGTTGTTGTTTATTGTTCCAGATATCGTCTGACCGGACCAATGTTCAAGTTTTTTTTTTCTCTCGCATCCAAGTTTTGTTATGGTACAACCTTGTTAGTGTGACGCACCCGACATCGCCCCATGTAAATAGTTACGTCATAAACACACGCTGTACACAACACAAACGCACACTCTTAGATGCACTCACGACACAATTATATTTATAACCACGTAGGCACTTGTCTTTGTAAAAAGGGGGGATGTCATGATATTCAAACACACACATCATGATAGACACACCAACAGACAAATCAGAACACACAACACCACAACCAATGACAGAAAGATATAAAAGCACAGACACGACCCCTGGTGGTCAGTAAGAGCTGCAGAGGAGAACCAGGACACAGCTATTGCCAAAGACACTCAGGGAGACAGCACGTGCAGAGTATCCAGAACGAACTGTATTATAAGAGTTATAATAAAATAGAGTTGTACCACATACAACTGTGTTGGCTCATCTGTGCACCAGAGCACCCAACACCACACTCCTCAGTTTCTGCTAAAGTCTGACTCCTGTTGTTCTGCTGACAGTGCACCCGCACCCATCCTCTCAATGGGGTCTGCATCACGGGCTTTTGATTTTGGACCACTGTGCCCGGGGTGCGGGGGGACTGGAGGGAACAGGATGCGAGGGTGAAGGCAGGCCTGCTGTGAGGTTAAACATGACAGAAACTTTACATGTATGAGGTGTGACATGTTTTAATAGTGAACACTTCTCTGTGATAGATTTCCATTCCCCCCAGCTACAGATAGTGACACCCCCAGTGCCAACTCTGTGCTCCTCTCACTTCTTGGTCTTTCACGGTCTACTGTTATGTCTAGGTGTGTCCTGAGGATGCACATCAGAGGTGGAGGTAGCCTGCTGTCTTCTGTGCCCTGTGGCTTTTGATGCCCTTGGCGGACATCCTCTGGAAGGCCTGGAGCCAGGGATCCCGGCCGACTTGCCGGTGTCACTGGGGTGGCCATGCCACTGTCTGCCCACTACCCTTAAGATGTGCCGGTGTCAGGGGAGGGATTCGGAGGCTGCCGTAATGGAGGCTGCAGTAATGTCCTTGGTGGCAGGCCCTGGGTTTCCTTCCACTGCATCCTCCTCCCTGACAGTGCCCATGGAGCCCTTAGGTACTCCTTGGGATGGAGTGGCAGCTGACATGAGCTCCAGATGCCTCTAATTAATCTGGCGCTGCCAGTCCTGGAGGCTCCCCATTTTCTACACCATGGTGTCAACTGGGACATGATGTTGAGGCCCTCAGCCATGGTCGTCACAGACTGAGCCACCACCACTCAAGACTTGGATATCATGCTTTAGGTTTTCCACTGTGGTCGCTACACTTGCAGTGTCGGCCTCGGTGGCACGCATTGTCGACACCATCTTCTGCGCCTGCAGCCTTTGGTGCTCATCCAATCAGCCTTGCAGTCACGGGAATGTTTCTGACATCCCCTCCTGAATCTCACGGCTGTGTCGTATCATCTGCATCAGCTCTGGGAGAACCTTGTCCAGAGGCTCGGCATTTGACAGGGACCCAGCTGTGTCCTGGGGTCCAGCAGGCCTCTGACTGCTGTCTCCCTTGAATATTCCTGCCTCCACCAGATGTGCATCAGCAACTGTGTGGTGCTCACTAGATAGTGTCCCAGAAGCCTGTCCACTGATATCACCCACCTAAGTGTGTGTCTCTGCATTGGTGGAAGATGCAGATGATAGCTGTGACGCCTTAGAGCTCTCCTTTGAGGTGTTCTCTTGGGTGGTGGGGGGGGGCGAGGTTATGACTCTGGATGGCCCGGCCTCATCAGATAGAGATCTTGGGAGACAATGGACATGTGGTCAGTGAGAGGGAAGAATCATTTTGTCGAACATGAACAATTCTCTTGAGAGAGGTCATCTGGATGAAGGGGCAGTGGATCCTCACCTCCCGGGCGCAGGCCAACCTCGGTGTCGGTGACTGCTCTCTCCTCGGGCAACCTCGGGCAACCTCGGGCACTTAGGAGCATGCAGGTGGTGGAAAGCGTCATAGATAGGAGTTATGGAGATGTGGTCACACCCAAGGTGCAGGCAGAGAGATGGGTGACCACCAGAAGGGGCAGGCAGTCAGTGCAGGATGGTTGTCCCCCTCTCGAACAGGTATACCGTTTTGGATACTGTTGGGGGGAATAGCCTATCAGGGGAAAACAGCAGCAGCTAGAGCAGTGGCACCATGGCTGGCTCTGATGTTCAGCAGGGAGGGTCAAAGTGCAGAAGAGCAATAGTCATAGGGGACTCTATAGTCAGGGGCACAGATAGGCGCTTCTGTGGACGTGAAAGAGACTCCAGGATGGTGTGTTGCCTCCCTGGTGCCAGGGTCCAGGATGTCTAGAACGGGTAGCGGGCATCCTGAAGGGGGAGGGCAAACAGGCAGAGGTCGTTGTATATATTGGTACTAACGGCATAGGCAGGAAAGGGCATGAGGTCCTGCAGCAGGAGTTCAAGGAGCTAGGCAGAAAGTTAAAAGACAGGATCTCGAGGGTTGTAATCTCGGGATTACTCCCTGTGCCATGTGCCAGTGAGGCTAGAAATAGGAAGATAGAGCAGCTGAACACCTGGCTAAACAGCTGGTGTAGGAAGGAGGGATTCCGTTATCTGGACCACTGGGAGCTCTTCCGGGGCAGGTGTGACCTGTATAAGAAGGACTGGTTGCATCTAAACTGGAGAGGCATAAATATCCTGGCCGCAAGGTTTGCTAGTGTCACACGGGAGGGTTTAAACTAGTATGGCAGGGGGTGGGTACCGGAGCAATAGGTCAGAAGGTGAAAAAATTGAGGAAGAACTAGGGAGTAGGGCCAGTATGGGTCTGAGGAAGAGCAGACAGGAAGATGTTGCTGAAAACAGCAGGACTGGTGGCCTGAAGTGCATATGTTTTAATGCAAGAAATATAACAGGTAAGGCAGATGAACTTAGAACTTGGAGTAGTACTTGGAATTATGATGTTGTTGCCATAACAGAGATCTGGTTGAGGGAAGGACAGGATTTGCAGCTAAATGTTCCAGGATTTAGATGTTTTAGGCGGGATAGAGGGGGATGTAAAAGGGGAGGTGGAGTTGCGCTACTGGTTAGGGAGAATATCACAGCTATACTGCGGGAGGACACCTCAGAGGGCAGCGAGGTTTTATGGGTAGAGATTAAGAATAAGAAGGGTGCAGTCACAATGTTGTGGGTTTGCTACAGGCCACCTAACAGCCAGCGGGAGATAGAGGAGCAGATAGGTAGACAAATTTTGGAAAAGAGTAAAAGCAACAGGATTGTTGTGATGGGAGATTTTAACTTCCCCAATATTGACTGGGACTCACTTAGGGCTAAGGGCTTGGACGGGGCAGAGTTTGTAAGGAGCATCCAGGAGGGCTTCTTAAAACAATATGTAGATAGTCCAACTAGGGAAGAGGCTGTACTGGACCTGGTATTGGGGAATGAGCCCGGCCAGGTGGTAGAAGTTTCAGTAGGGGAGCATTTCGGGAACAGTGACCACAATTCAATAAGTTTTAAAGTGCTGGTGGACAAGGGTAAGAGTGGTCCTAGGGTGAATGTGCTAAATTGGGGAAAGGCTAATTCTAACAATATTAGGCAGGAACTGAAGAACCTAGATTGGGGGCGGATGTTTAAAGGTAAATCAACATCTGACATGTGGGAGGCTTTCAAATGTCAGTCGAAAGGAATTCAGGACCGGCATGTTCCTGTGCGGAAGAAGGATAAATATGGCAAATTTCGGGAACCTTGAATAACGAGAGATATTGTAGGCTTCGTCAAAAAGAAAAAAGAGGCATTTGTCAGGGCTAGAAGGCTGGGAACAGACAAAGCCTGTGTGGAATATAAGGAAAGTAGGAAGGAACTTAAGCAGAGAGTCAGGAGTGCTAAAAGGGGTCACGAAAAGTCATTGGCAAATCGGGTTAATGACAATCCCAAGGCTTTTTACACGTACATGAAAAGCAAGAGGGTAGCCAGGGAAAGGGTTGGCCACTGAAGGACAGGCGAGGGAATCTATGTGTGGAGCCAGAGGAAATGGGCGAGGTACTAAATGAATACTTTGCATCAGTATTCACCAAAGAGAAGGAATTGGTGGATGTTGAGTCTGGAGAAGGGTATGTAGATAATCTGGATCCAAAAAGACGAGGTGTTGGGCGTCTTGAAAAAAATTAAGGTAGATAAGTCCCCAGGGCCTGATGGGATCTACCCCAGAATACTGAAGGAGGCTACAGAGGAAATTGCTGAGGCCTTGACAGAAATCTTTAGATCCTCACTGTCTTCAGGTGATGTCCTAGAGGACTGGAGAATAGCCAATGTTTTTCCTTTGTTTAAGAAGGGTAGCAAGGATAATCCAGGGAACTACAGGCCGGTGAGCCTTACGTCAGTGGTAGGGAAATTACTGGAGAGAATTCTTCAAGATAGGATCTACTCCCATTTGGAAGCAAGTGGATGTATTAGTGAGAGGCAGCATCGTTTTGTAAAGGGGAGGTCATGTCTCACTAACTTCATAGAGTTTTTCAAGGTCACAAAGATGATTGATGCAGGTAGGGCAGTGGATGTTGTCTGTATGGACTTCAGTAAGGCCTTTGACAAGGTCCCTCATGGCAGACTAATATAAAAGGTGAAGCCACACAGAAGCAGGTGTGAGCTGGCAAGATGGATACAGAACTGGCTAGGTCATAGAAGGCAGAGAGTAGCAATGGAAGGGTGCTTTTCTGATGGGAGGGCTGTGACTAGTGGTCTTCTGTAGGGATCAGTGCTGGGACCTTTGCTGTTCGTAGTATATATAAATGATTTGGAGGAAAATGTAACTGGTCTGATTAGTAAGTTTGCAGACGACACAAAGGTTGGTGGAATTGTGGATAGCGATGAGGACTGTCAGAGGATGCAGCAGGATTTAGATTGTTTGGAGACTTGGGCGGAGAGATGGCAGATGGAGTTTAATCCGGACAAATGTGAGGTAATGCATTTTGGAAGGTCTAATGCAGGTAGGGAATATACAGTAAATGGTAGAACCCTCAAGTGTATTGACAGAGAGATCTAAGTGTACAGGTCCACAGGTCACTGAATGGGACAAGACAGGTGGAGAATGTAGTCAAGAAGGCATACGGCATGCTTGCCTTCATTGGCCGGGGCATTGAGTATAAAAATTGACAAGTCATGTTGCAGCTGTATAGAACCTTAGTTAGGCCACACTTGGAGCATAGTGTTCAATTCTGGTCGCCACACTACCAGAAGGATGTAGAGGCTTTACAGAGGGTGCAGAAGAGATTTACCAGAATGTTGCCTGGTATGGAGGGCATTAGCTATGAAGAGCGGTTGAATAAACTTGGTTTGTTCTCACTAGAACGATATAGGTTGAGGGGCGACCTGATAGAGATCTACAAAATTAGGGGCATAGACAGAGTGGATAGTCAGAGGCTTTTTCCCAGGGTAGGGGGGTCAATTACTAGGGGGCATAGGTTTAAGGTGCGAGGGGCAAGGTTTGGAGGAGATGTACGAGGCAAGTTTTTTACACGGAGGGTAGTGGGTGCCTGGAACTCGCTACCGGAGGAGGTGGTGGAAGCAGGGACGATAGTGACATTTAAGGGGTATCTTGACAAATACATGAATAGGATGGGAATAGAGGGATACGGACCCCGGAAGTTCAGAAGATTGTAGTTCAGACGGGCAGCATGGTCGGCACAGGCTTAGAGGGCCGAAGTGCCTGTTCCTGTGCTGTACTTTTTTTTGTTCTTTGTTCAACCCCGCAATTTCCAGGGCCCGTTCCTAATGGCGGGCAAGGACTCGAATCTCTGGAGTTCCGCCCCCAATCTTGGAACGTTCCCATTTATTATGGGCCATCTTTTACCGCGGGGACAAAGAGAGGATATTGTGAGCTGCATGGGGCAGGGGGCCTGTAGTGGATGTCATGTGTGAGCACCACACCTGGACATGAAGGGGTTGAGCTGGTGGGTGCCAGGGAGTCCTGAGGAACAAGCTTGAAGTTCGAATGTGAGGAGAGAGCAATTTCTCTGCCATTTGAATGGGGGAGAGGAGGGGGAGTTTCGGAATTTGAGCGGTGGTAGGTGAAACCAATGCCAGGAGATAGGTGGCAACTTACCTATACAGCTCGTTGGAGGTCATTTGTCTTCTTCCTACGTTAGGCGATGGTCCTCCTCGTCATGCAATCCACACTGACAGCTGCTGCCAGTGCCTCCCAGGCGGCATTGCTGACCCTGCTGGTTCTGTGACCCCTTGGGTGAAGAGTCTGGCCCCTCACTTACCCACAACATTGAGAGCATTGTGTGATTGGCACCCCCAAAGTGAGGAACAGATCTGCGCGCTGCCATTCTTGCGTGTTGACTGGAACTGAGTGGTGAGGAAGTATTTAAAGGCAGCTTCCCCTTGTTAGTGGTGAGCTGCTGAGGTGTGAGTCGGGTGAATCAGACGGCGAGGGAGCCAGTAATGTCAAGAACCCCATGGGGGCTCATTTCTGGCACTAAGTGCCATTGAATACAGGCCACGATCTCGCCAACGCGGCCGTCACAAAACTGCCCGCCAAACGGGTCCAAAACCGGACTTCGAAATCATTTTGTTGAACCACGCTCATGATTTCATCTATTTTGTTCCTGGGGCGAAATTCTCCGGTATCGACGCGATGTCCGCCGACCGGCGCCAAAAACAGCGCAAATCAGTCGGGCATCGCGCCACCGCAAAGGTGGAGAATCCTCCGCATCTTGGGGGGCCGAGCCCTAATGTTGAGGGGCTAGGCCCGCACCAGACTGATTTCCGCCCCGCCAGCTGGCGGAAGTGCCCCGCCAGCTGGCGCGGAAATGACATTGCCAGGCGGCGCATGCGCGGGAGCGTTAGCGGCCGCTCACGGCACCCCGCGCATGCGCAGTGGAGGGAGTCTCTTCCGCCTCCGCCATGGTGGAAGGAAAAGAGTGCCCCCACGGCACAGGCCCGCCCGCGGATCGGTGGGCCCCGATCGCGGGCCAGGCCACCGTGGGGGCACCCCCCGGGGCCAGATCGCGGAGACCAGGACCCCGGAGACCCCCCGCGCCGCCTTGTCCCGCCGGTAAGAGAGGTGGTTTAATCCACGCCGGCGAGACAGGCATCCTAGCAGCGGGACTTTGGCCCATCCGGGCCGGAGAATCGCGGGGGGGGGGGGGGCCCGTCAACCGGCGCGATTCCCGCCCCCGCCGAATATCCGGTGCCGGAGAATTCGGCAACCGCCGGGGGCGAGATTCACGCCAACCCCCGGCGATTCTGCGACCCGGCGGGGGTCGGAGAATCTCGCCCCTGGTGTGTCCCTCAAAGATGTCACTTCAACAAACAAAAAATGAGGGAATAGGACCATCTGCCATCTAGTGACCACATTCAGCATGGCAGTACACAGAAGACTTTGGCCTGAATTTTACAGTCAGTGGCAAAGTGATGGCACTCGCTGTTGACCTCGAAGAAAGATCTCACGATCTTTGTGCCGTGGATTTTCTCTTTGCAAACATTAGTTTGGACCTGGTGCCAATAGGTCAAAGGGAACTGCAGGGGTCCAGCAACAGCGATGTCATCAGCCAGTGTAAGAGACCAATCACACTGAAGTGACAGACCACGAACCAGGAAGTAAAATGCATTGGCTATCCTTCACTTTTAATCAAATTTTACAGAGCGCGAAATAAACAATTGTGATTGTACAGATGGGATTAAGGTACAAGCTGAAATAGCGTAAAAAACAAACATTTTAAATTATTTTAAGAATGTGATTTTTGATCGTAAATGGAGAAATTTGATGCTTACATAGCGTTTTTCATAATCTCAGGACATCCCAAAGCACTTCAGAACAAATAAAATACTGTACTTTCTGAATGTAACCTTGACTGTAGGTTTGGTTAGTTGACAGGAAGCAGAGAGTAGGGATAAATGTTTGTTTTTCGGGTTGGCAAGCTGCAACTAGTAGAGTTCTACAGGGATCAGTGCTGAAGCCTCAACTATTTATAATCTATATCATGACATGGATGGAGGAATCAAATGAATGGTGGCTAGATTTGTTGATGGCATTAAGGTAGGAATGTCAAGAGGAGGTAAAGTGTCTACAAAGAGGTATGGATAAGTTAAATAAATGGGTAAAAATAGGTAGGTGGTGTCTAATGTGGGGAAATGTGAGCTTGTCCACTCTCGCAGGAAGAACAATAAAACAGTATACTTTTAAAATGGAAAGTGATTGCAGGACTTGATGGTACAGAGGGATCTGGGTATCCTTGTACATGAACCACAAAAATCCAGTATGCAGGTAGGAAAGCCAATGGAATGTTGGCATGTATCGCAAGGGGAATGGAATGTAAAAGTAGGGAAATTTTGCTGCAGTTGCACAGGGCTCTGGTGAGAGTGCATCTGGAATGGTGTGTACAGTTTTTGGTTTCCTTATTTGAAAAAGGATAATGTTGCATTAGAAGCAGTTCAAAGAAGGTTCACTTGACTTATTCCTGAGTTGAAGGGATTATTTTATGAAGAAAGATTGAGTAGGTTGGGCCTGTACCCTTTGGAGTTGAGAAGATTAAGGGGTGATCTTATTGAAACATCAAAGATCCTGAGGGGTCTGGAGAGGGCAGAAACTGTGAGGATGCTTTGTCCTGTGGGAGAGACTAGAACTAAGGGATCCAATTTATGATTAAGTGGTGGCCCCTTTAAGATGGAGATGAGTAAGCTTATTTTCCCCTCTGAGGGTTTTTGGGCTGCGGAATTCTCTTTCTCAGAAAGCAGGATCATGAAGCGTATCCAAGGCTGAGTTAGATTTTTGACAGACAAGCGAGATGAGGGTTATGTGAGTCAGACAGGAAAGTGGAGTTGAGACAACAACCAGGTCAGGCGCGATCTTATCGAACAATGAAGCAGATTCAAAATGCCGAGTGGGGTTATCCCGCTCCCAAGTCTCCTGTTCCTTTGTCATTTACAAATAGCAAAGGCCCACAAACAACAATGTGGCGATGACCAGATAAACTGCTTCACTTCTTTTGGTTCATGTGGTGATGTGCATCACTGTAAATACATGTAAGCTAGACAGACACTAGAGGGAGCACCAGAAACATCACGCGCACACACTCGACCAAGGGACATTCACGATACACAAGGAGGTGACACGACCACAGGGGGGCATTACACCAACCCATATATAAAGGACACCACACACATGATCAGCCCCCTTCGGCCAGTGGAGACAGTCAGTGAGGAGAGGCACAGGGTTGATTGATTATCACACCCACCACGTGGAAGACAGCAGCTGGTCAGTCAGTTTAGGTAGCTACAATAGGATTAGCAGTAGTGTCGAACTCAAGTTATAAAAGTGTACATAGTGTAAATAAATGAGTTGAAGTTATTTACATGTCTCGACCTTCCTTGACAAATGCAACACAAGGAAGCCGCTTATGTTACAAAGGAAACATAACAAAACATGGTACCAGTAGTGAACTGCTTAAAATCCAGATAGTCATACCTCAGCGTACAGTGACAACCAGCAATACCCAGGCAAGATGTACAGGCTCCCGATTCCGCAGCCGCTCCAGTGCCACGGCGATCTCTGCGAGAACTGGCAGCGATTCCGGCAGGGGTTTGAATTCTACCTGGGGGCAGCAGAACTTAAAGACCTGGCCGATAATGAAAAAGTAGAGTTTCTCCTCACCATCGCCGGTGCCAGAGCAGAAGAAATCTTTTAAAAATTCAAGTTCTCCAAGGGGCAAAACAGGTACAACTTCCAGGCAGTCCTGGACAAATTCGGCAAATACTGTGAGGAAAACACACTCCAATCGGCAAGGAAAGGTAAGAGAAGCGCCAGTACTCACCTCGAGGCCGAGGGCCCGGACCAGAGAGCGTTTGGGTCGAGGTCGGCGACCATCTTGCTAAAGGGACTACACTAGTGCAGTTGCGCGAGAAGTGCGCAGAACCGGAAGGTTCGTTTGCGCATGCGTGAGACGCCGTGCATGCGCAATCAAGAAAACGGTCATCGGTAAAGGAACAGCGATCTGCGCATGCGCAATCGCTTCCTACCTGCTACGTCACGTGCGTCATGACGTCAGAGGCCCCAGACAGCACCAATTTAAAGGGGAAATGTCCCAAATCAAAGAAAAAATCTTTTAAAGCTGTAAAACAACCTTCCTTCACCTGGAATGACAGCACAATGCCTCAAATTGAACCAGGAAATGAATTTAACCTCCGAAGAACCCTGCAACAAGCAGTTACCTACGCACAACCGATGATACCGACCTTTACATTTTTTCTGGGCCTCGCGAGCCCAATGACAGATCAGATGCGGATTCATTTTTCGGATTTGAGGATCTTCAACACAGCAGATATGACGTCCCAACTCATCAGTGCAGGATGATGCTGCAGCCTGAAATTAAGAGACAGAAAGCGGTACAAACCCACAGAGAGCGGCCTGCTGCCACACAGAGCGTGGTCCACGCCCCGCTCAGGGTTCCCGACTCTACGAAAGAAGACATGCAAGACTCCACACCGCAGTCCTTGCAGGAACAAGATATGACTCCAGTGTCACAAGACTCCACAGCAAGCTCATGGACAGACTCCACAATTGCAGAAACGCAAGACTCCAGAGCGCAGTCCTTGCATGAACAAGAAGTGGCTCCAGAGTCACAAGCCTCCACAGCAAGCTCGTGGACAGACTCCACGATAGAAGGAACGCAAGACTCCAGAGCGCAGTCCTTGCACGAACAAGAAGTGACTCCAGAGTCACAAGCCTCCACAGCAAGCTTGTGGACAGACTCCACAATTGCAGATATGCAAGACTCCAGAGCGCAGTCCTTGCACGAACAAGAAGTGACTCCAGTGTCACAAGCCTCCACAGAGAGCTCGTGGACAGCCTCCACGATAGAAGCAACGCAAGACTCCAATGCACAGTCCTTGCAGGAACAAGACCATGAGGGTCTAGCAACCTCCTCTGACCAACTAGCGGCAGACGATGCCTCGTCCAAGCCCGAAGAAAAAAGGATTATGCGCTGACCCTCAGGATCATTCTAGCCGAAGAGATATTAATAATGCTGCACAGTCACAGAAGGATGCTGAGGACTTGCTAAAGAAATTGCTTGTATGTCTAACTTGCAAGCAGCAGACTGAAAATTGCCATTGCTTTAGTACGGATCGAAAAAATGGACAAGACATTGATCCTCATTTAATAGAAATAACACAACCTGAATCATATCTACAGCAGGGACAACTGTCTCCCTTCAACACAAAACCACAAAGTCCCAACTACAGAGACCAGCAGTTAGTCAGTAATGACTCTTCAACCCCTGATGGGAATATTAATCGCATTGAACCTCTGCACACTCCACTGATAAATGAGCAGAACATTGGAGCAAGAATCCTGAGGACACCGACATCGAGTAGCCAGATAAAGCACTTAAAACCCGCAGCAGTTTCAAGTGAACCAATTGTGCTTTCCAGTGACGGATGAAGATGCAGATAAGGTCGACCCGATTATCCATTGTACCACATTAACTCCAGAGATTAAGCATTTATGTCTGGGGAGTAGAATGTGGGCAATTGAGAACAGTAAAAGAGAGACTGTGACTGTGCCAGTGCCAGCAAAATCAGAGCCAGAGACTATGAAGGCATGTACATTAGAAAAGGATGCATATGAAGTAACTGAGAAGAAAATTGAAACGGACTGTTCTTTGGAAACTAGTACAATGACGAAAGAAACATTGGATCTAACATTTGATGCCCTACATATGGGAGAAATTGAGGGAAATGAACAAGGTTCTGTAATGTCTGGGGGAAGATTTAAAATTCCAAAGAAGAAAAGCCGAAATGAAGGACAACAGCAAGACAATGACAGTCCACCCACATTGTTTGCACCACCAGATGAAAACTCTGACAATTTACCCAACCCTAGCGAACAGCAAGCAGCTACTGAGGATCTACCCACGGTATGTGAAACGAGTGACGATAACATCCCACTTCCCATGCAAAAGGTGCAAAGTGACAGTCCTCAGCTAGTGCGTACAGAGGCACTCGACGATCACTGTGAGACCACTGGTGACTCCGGTGACACCACACTACTTCCACCCTCAATTGCTTGAACCTCTCCACTAGTCAATGCATTCCTGCATGTTCCGACTCCAGACGTGCAGCATCAAGAAATCTCAGCTGACTCCAGTGAACCTGCTAAGACTCCGGACGGGGAGCATCAACAAAAAACAGACCAGACTCCAGATGGGGAGCAACCAAACGCCGACTCTGATTCACGTAAGCCAGACTTTACTCCAGACAGGCAGTGTCGCAACCTCAGTGATGGCACGCTCAGGGTGACAGCAGGTGCCACAACGACAGGAGATGGATCACGTGACAATCACACTGGGTCAGCAATAACAAGCAGCAGCTACAGTCCAAGAGGAATACACCAATTTTCACCACAGCTATGTCCACACATTTGTTCCACACCGACAGTGCGGCCAATGACAGCTCATGCTGGACAAACCCAGTATTCAAGCCTGCAGCAGCCAGCAGTCTATGCAGCATATTCTCAAACAGGCCAGCACTACGGATTGCCCACTAATGGAATCAAGACCGAAGGAGGACTACCGCCAGCGCAATCTGCACTACAGACTGGATGCCTTAGTTACAGCCCAGGATTTGCTGCACCACAGTCTGGCCAGACAGCATTTTCCTATCAGATGCAAGGTTCTAGTTTCACACCATCACCAGACATTGATGCGAGCAGCAATTCTGTCTCCAAATCGACATGCTTCAATGCTTCTCAGCAGAATCACCCTTCCAGCACAGCATGTGGCCAGAACCAGTCTGCACAGTCTCATCCGACTTCAACATCTGGCACATCCATGACCTCGAATGATACTGTTGATGGTACCTCTTCAATGTCAATGACCTATCAACTACAAGATACCATCCGACAGCACCACCACAAACATAAAAAGAAAAAAAGAAAAAGACTCCAAAGCGGACAGCGCAGTGATTCGACCACTTCTTGGTTCCTGTTGATGGCGTTCATAACCAAGAGAGACATTTGACCATGATGATTGATGGTTTATGGACTCACATGAATGATTTGGACTTATTGTTTAATCACCGTTCCCATGACTTGTATATACCTTACCTTCTCTACCTGTTCTTTGTTCAGTTTTTCTTAAAGTGTACAGAAAATATGAACATATAAAAAGGGGAGGATGTGGTGATGTGCATCACTGTAAATACATGTAAGCTAGACAGACACTAGAGGGAGCACCAGAACATCACACACACAAACTCGACCAATGGACATTCACAATACACAAGGAGGTGACACGACCACAGGGGGGCATTACACCAACCCATACATAAAGGACACCACACACATGATCAGCCCCCTTCGGCCAGTGGAGACAGTCAGTGAGGAGAGGCACAGGGTTGATTGATTATCACACCCACCATGTGGAAGACAGCAGCTGGTCAGTCAGTTTAGGTAGCTACAATAGGGTTAGCAGTAGTGTCGAACTCAAGTTATAAAAGTGTACATAGTGTAAATAAATGAGTTG
This sequence comes from Scyliorhinus torazame, assembly GCF_047496885.1. NCBI lineage: Eukaryota > Metazoa > Chordata > Chondrichthyes > Carcharhiniformes > Scyliorhinidae > Scyliorhinus > Scyliorhinus torazame. The sequence goes on from NC_092714.1 coordinate 130,010,916, forward strand.
AAGTTATTTACACGTCTCAATCTTCCTTGACAAATGCAACACAAGGAAGCCGCTTATGTTACAAAGGAAACATAACAAAACAGTTCAGGGATAACTATTAACCAGAACACCAGAGAGATTCTCCATGCCTTTCTTTCAACCAGTGCCATGGACTCGTTTATGTTGACCCGAGAGGACAGTAAGGGATCTCAGTTTAACTTTTTATATGAAAGAAGGCACCTATGACAGAGCAGCACACCCTAAGGACTTGCACTGGAATGTCAGCCTGGATTGTGTGCTTATGTGCCTGCAGTGCGATTTAGGCCCACCATTTCTTCTGACTCATTGGTGAGAAGAAATGGGTAATCTGTGCAGTAGTCATTGCAATGCTGTGTAATACGCTCATTGAATTGAAAACCTGACGAGAAGTTCCAGAAATAGGAATTGAAGTGATGTGATATCCCTTTCCAACCTCTGGGTGGAATGCTGGCTGCAGCTCACTGGGGCCATCGTGTGTTTTGACACTGAATTATTCACTTCAATTGACTTTTATGGAATTTGATCGCAGGGAAATTACCATCTAAACTACCGACTGCTAAAAATACCCAAGGGGAAGCAAAAGAGTGTAATTAGGTGCAGCTTCCAACTGGCAGCAGATTATATTTCTCACCTAAATGCCGGATTTACGAGAAGAAAGTTCACAAAACAAAATCACAGAGCGGCACCTTAAAGCAGCTTGTTTACTTGATGTGAAACCCTTTCAGACAGCTGTGAATGGGCAGATCTACCATGTAAACAAATAAGCTGCCATGAAATACAATGTAGTCTCAACCCAGATCTTCTGGTCTCCGAAACGTCTGAGATTGAATGTACCCCAAAAGATGTGGTACCGGACCCTGTGGGAATCCCAACACATTTATTCCAATTAGAGCAATTGCTCTGCTCCCTGAAACCCTCTGAAACAGTTTCCAACTCTTCGGACAGTTCTGTCTTACTTACCTTAATAGTTACCCAGGAAATGTCAGAGAGAAAATATGACTAATGCCTGGGGATCTATACAACTCACTCACTCACTCATGCCGGCCCCCCTGACTCTCCCATCAAGCCACCTGCTATTCCCGCTGACTCCCCCCCCGCCCGCCCCACACCTTCTCCGCCGGCGGGATGCTCTGTTTTGCTGGCAGCCCGATGGTTTCTCAACGGCATGGGGCTGCCTCACAATGGGAAACCCCATTGAACCAGCCGGCATAACGGAGAATCTCAACGGCGTGCTGAAACAGAAATGTGGTGCAGCGGGATGGAGAATCCAGCCCCCTGACTCCCCATCGATCTGAACTGACTCACCTGCCACCCTACCCACATGCCATCCGACATATCTACCGCCCAACTCAACTCACTTGCTACCTAACCCACCTGCCACCTAACCCACCTGCTAGCTAAGCCACCTGCCACCTAACCCACCTGCTAGCTAACCCATCTGCCACCTAACCCACCTGCTGCCTAACCAACCTGCTACCTAACCCATCTGCTACCCAACCCAATTGCTACCTAACCTACCTGCCACCTAACCCTCCTGGTACCTAAACCACCTGCTACCTAACCCACTGCTCCGTAACCCACCTGCTACCCAACCCACCTGCTATCCAACCCACCTGCTACCCAACCCACCTGCTACCTAACCCATCTGCTATCCAACCCACCTGCTATCCAACCCACCTGCTACCCAACACACCCTGCTATCCAACCCACCTGCTACCCAACCCACCTGCTACCCAACCCACCTGCTACCCAACCCACCTGCTACCTAACCCATCTGCTACCCAACACAATTGCTACCTAACCTACCTGCTACCTAACCTAATTGCTACCTAAACCACCTGCTACCTAACCACCTGCTACCTAACCACCTGCTACCCAACCCACCTACTACCTAGCCCACCTGCTACCCAACCCACCTGCTACCCAACCCACCTACTACCTAGCCCACCTGCTACCTAGCCCATCTGCTACTAGCCAACATGCTACCCAACCCACCTACTACCTAGCCCACCTGCTACCTAGCTCACCTGCTACTAGCCAACATGCTACCCAACCCACCTGCTACCTAGCCCATCTGCTACTAGCCAACCCGCTACCCAACTCACCTGGTACCCAACCCACCTGCTACCTAGCCCACCTGCTACCTAGCCCACCTGCTACTAGCCAACCTGCTACCCAACCCACCTGCTACCTAGCCCATCTGCTACTAGCCAACCCGCTACTCAACTCACCTGGTACCCAACCCACCTGCTACCTAACGCACCTGCTACCTATCATCCTATCCACCCGACCCACCTAGCATCCTATCCTCTTACCCAGCCTTACAAACCGCATCCCCTCACCTCCCCCATCCTACCTGCTTACACACTTACCTTCTCTCCTTGGCCTTTCAAAGAAGTTTTGGGACATTTAAAGATTTTCTTACCAGAATATGGTTGCTGAAGCTGTAAAAAGAAAGTATGGCTTGCCTTGCCACGGCCGATCCAGAACATTGAAGAGGCAGTTGCATTTCAGGAATTCTTTCTGGAGACGTCGAGAACAGAAGTCCTGGCCAGAAATGCTGGGCTCCAGCGTGGCACAGAAAAGTAGGAGCAGCGTGGCAATCCAATGGTGATTGCCACTCCTTGGAAGATTTGGTCAACATGTTTCTGAAGGGAGGAAGCCACAACAGTTCAGCTGATGATGTCATGGGGTTATTGATCATAGCTGGTGCAGCAGATTTATTGGTTATCATGAGCTGTGAAATTGGAAGTTCTCTCCCAAGGGTTAAGGTAGCTGCCAGATCTTTATTGTAGATGACTGCCTGAAGAAATCAGCCTGTCTGAAGTATTCCTGTTGCTAACATTTGCTTTAAGAAGCTTTGAACGGTAGTTGTAAGTACCACTGGCACAATGATTAGGATTCCATGCACAAAGATGCAAGCATGCAGTAGCATCCCATGCATAAGGTATTTGTCACTTCCTTTAGAAAGCGTCAGTCACCATTGGTATACCATGGAAGAAGAGCAGAATTGAGGCCCTTGTATCAAACTCATAGGTCCAAAAGACAAGGGGCGTGATTTAATGAAACAGGGTCCTGTGTTGAGCGTGTTTAGTTGGTTGCTTCCTGGCACTGGTAGCGTCAAGAATGACTCAGCTATCAAACGGGACTCTGATTCATTTTGGGGGCCGCCGATGCTGCACTCAGTTCCATTTCCTGCACTTACGAGCGCTGTTTGCCAGTGCAGGAAGCGATTGGGGCACCATTCTTAAATGGCACCCGAGCTCTAGAGCCCCCACTGTGGCCTCCAGACACCCCCCCCGTCAATGCCCCAACTCACCGAGAAGGGGGTCATCGAGCACCCCCTCCCCACCCCAACTGAGAAAGGCAGGGCACCCCGGGCCCAATCCCTGGTGGGGAAAAATTCCATCGGGGCCACTTGGCACTGCTAGTCTGGCACCCTGATGCTCACTGAGCTTGTATTGCTGACTGGATGTTTTATGAGATGCTTTAGGGGCTGATTTAGCACCGTGGGCTAAGACAGCTGGCTTGTAATGCAGAACAAGGCCAGCAGCGTGGGTTCAATTCCCATGCCAGCCTCCCTGAACAGGCGCCGGAATGTGGCGACTAGGGGCTTTTCACAGCAACTTCATTGTAGCCTACTTGTGACAATAAGTGATTATTATTATTATTATGCTGTGATACTGGGCCCCCAAGTGTGCAGCGCCGGGAATGCTCAAACTTGGTTAAAAAATCTTGAGAATGGCACCCATTCCTGGAAATGAGACTGTGAAACTAAGTGCTTAATTGTTTTGTGCATTCACATGCAGCAAGAGTCCCTGACATGGAAGGAGATATGCTGTTCGTCATCCATTACTTATGCTGCAAGCCTTCTCAGTTTGAATTTGGTTTAAAGAGGCAGCATCTGGATTTGCCACATTTTTTCTTATTTTATTTTACAAACCATATAAATCATGCGTAAACGCACAGTCTGGTTTCTTGCGTGCAATGCTGTGACAAAATACATGCCTCTCCCCAAAACACAGAGGAGGCTTTTCAAGCATGTTGCTTCCTGACAAAGTATTGCCTAGAGTGCAATGTTTTTCTCCCGTGGAACTTGATTTACAATAATTATAATGCATTCACTATTATCTACTGTATTTGCTAAATTTTAATTATGTCAGATTAACATTGAGTAAAAACTTGGCACAAATATTGAAAATTAACACTATTCTTGAATTGATACTCTCAATCAAAAAATGTACACTTTCAACAAAACTAATGTTTTATGTTTAGTCATAAACTGGTCGATTTCAAACAGAGTTGTTATCCCTCCTCATCCTCCCATCTGGGCCTCCAGTAAGAAATGCTGACAGGCTGAGCAGACTGTATCAGCTTGAGGTAATTGTCTGCATTCTTACCATAATTCAAAGGCACGGTGGAAAATGTAACAGGGAGGCTGGAGCAACTGGAGAGAGTGAAATAGGGGGGAAAGAAAACAGAATGAGTGAGAGAGAGAGTGGGGAAGACAGCAGGCACGTGGAGAAAGTGTACATAAGAGAGGAAGAGAGAAACAAAAAGAGAAAGATTCGTATTTATATTGTGTCTTTCACAATGTCAGAATATGCGAAAGTGCTTTAAAGTCAATCAAGTATATTTCAAATTGTAGTCACTGTTGTAATGTAGGAATAGACAGAACTCAAACCCAAATCTCAGAGGTAAAAGATCAATGTGATAACTAACTGCCCCATATGGTCCCACACATCACAAATGATCAATGTACCATGGAGTTGAAATCATTAAGATGACATTCTTACTGAACATTTTAACTTTGTTGAGAAATAGGAACTTACCTGATTTCCAAGCGGAGATGGGAACTTCAAGTCCCTCCATTGCCCTGGGAGTTTCAGCACATGGAAAATCAGCAGTGAACTGCAGATGTGCAGTTCAGCATGGTGAGGTCTTCAGACCGGGATCAAATGTCCAGTATGCTTGTGTGAGAAAAAACAATGTGACATTCTGATTGCAGGATCTAAGGGTTGGGTGCCGTAATGCAATGAGACCCAGGAAGGAAACAGAGAGAAGGGATAGGGAGAGAGAGAGAGATAGATAGAGAACCACTGGAGAAGATTCATGGCAGGAGGGACGATGGGATAGAGAGGTCGATAGTCTATGCTTCAAGAACCTTGGCTGATGCAAAGCGCAGGTATGCTCAGATTGAAAAGGAACAACTGGCTGTGATCTTCGCAGTTAAAAAGTTTCATCCATGCGTTTATGGATGTCACTTCACACTTCACGGACCACAAGCCCTAACTCGGCCTTTTCAAAGAAGACAAAGTGATACCACTGATAGCATTGGGCAGGATCCAGTGATGAGCATTGCTAGTGGATGCATATGAATATACCTTTGGGCATTGCGTGCAGATTGTGAATGCAGATGCCCTTAGCCAGCTCCCACAACTTATGTGCCCCCTGTCCCCGCCGGTAGCAGATGCTAAGTTTTATGGACACGTTGCCTATCATGGCCTCAAAAACTCATGTGTGGACTCAAAAGGACCATACATTGGCAAATGTGCATCACGTTCTACATGGGGGCTCAAGGATAACTTCCCGAAGAACTGCAAACATTCATAACCAAGCAACAGGAGCTTAGATAGAATTCTCTTGTGAGTAGCCCATGAGACAGCCCCGAGGCAAAGGCAAAAAGCCATTTTACCAGATCTGCACAATGGACATCTAGGGGTGTCCAAATTGAGGATGCTAGCCATGTGCTACATGTGGTGGCAGGACTCGATGGTGATATTGAGAGTTTGATGCAGCAACGTGCGGCGTGCCAAGAGTATCAAAAGCTCCCATCATCAGCCACACTCCACCCCTGGGACTGGTCAGTGTGGCCTTGGGTCCGGTACACACAGACTTTGCCGGGCCTTCCTAGGATCAATGTTTCTGCTGTTAATCGATGCCCAGTCCAAGTGGATGAATGTATACCGGATGCCGTCCCCTACTTTGCGATCCACAATAGAGAAGCTACACCAATCGTTCAGCATCCATGGTATTCCAGAGGTGCTTGTCACCGATATCGGCACCCCCTTCACTAGTCAGGAATTTTTGGGGTTCAGTCAGACAAATGGGATAAAACACATTCGGACCATCCCATATCACCCTTCTTCAAATGGTCTGGCTGAGTGGGCAGTACAAACCTTTAAGAGGAGCATGAAAAAACAAACCATAGGGTCGGTTGAAACAAAACCGGCACATTTTTTGTTCAACTGTTGGACTACGCCACAGATGATGACCAGGGTAAAGCCAGCAGAGCTACTGATGGGCCGACGACTTTGAACCCGTCTAAGCCTATTTCCCAACTTAGGTGTGAAGGTGGGGAAGAAACAAGATCTCCAGAAGAGGTAGCATGATCACCAGAGTAGGACAGAGGATTCAAGCCAGGGGACACTGTGTACATCTGGGACATTGGGGACGGCACCTGGTGAATACCGGGGACCATAGTGCAGAAGAAAGGTCCAGACTCTTATGCATTCAAAACCAGATAATAGACTGTATACAAACATGTGGACCATCTCAAAGACAGGGAGCCTGCACAAGAGGCAGCCCCACCGGACAAATCAGTTCCTTGTCCCCTTTGCCCACCAACCATGAGCCAGGGAGCACTACTCTGCAAGGACCAGGGCACAGGTCTGCATGAGATGGACAACTCTGCATCAGACATGGAGATGGAATCCTCTATGCTCTCGGATAACAGTGTGGTAAGGGAGGGACCTCTGATGGGACTCCCCAATGGTTGGTGCGGAAGCAATGCTCCCTGACACGTTATACACCCCCCGACCCAGCCTCATAACTGTTGGAAGCACAGGCATGGGCAAAGTGGCGAAGGAAACCTCCTCTGCATTAAACAACAGAGGGAGCTAAGGGCTTCAGGGGGGTGGAATGTAATAACCCTCACGAGACCCACCGGGATGACCCAATTGATCTCCCCATGGGGCTCTTGGAATACAAACTCCCTTACTGATGGGTGAAGGCCTATCAGTTGTGGCTCCTGAAACCAACACTTAAACGTCCGCCCCGATTGGGACCGTCATGTTCGGTAGTCCCGATTGGCACCTATACGCTTTGCAGCCTTCTCTTTTGACTCAAAAATAATGTTAGGATCACCTTCTTGATTCTCCTGAAGATTTTATATATATCAATTAATCTCTATCAATTAATCTACAACAGATGTGGACACGAGGCAAGGATACACCCACCCCAATGGTGGAGAGCTTTGGGCAATTTTAGACCCAAAGAACAGGGCGATATCTTGCAGATTTTCATTGAATAATGCCCGAGAATTTTTTTATATTGACCCAAGAGACCAGACTGGGCATTGGTTAATGCCTCATCTGAAAGATGGCACCTGTGACAGTGTTGCAATCCCTTAGTATTGCACTTAGGTGTCAGTTTGTATTATGTATCAGAGCTACATAACCTAGCACAGTAATAATGCTATATTAAATAACACAGTGTTACTCTTGGCTCTAAACAACCTGGCACAATAATAGGCCATAGAGATATAGAGGTTGGCACAGTCATAATCTTGACCATATGGTATTTGGCACAGTATTAAACTTGGCATCTTACTACTGGTATAGTTTACAGAACCAGTTCTCTGTGAATAAAAGTTTAAATTAATTGAAGTAGGTTTATTGCCCAATATGGAGTCTGGGAATTGGATAGATCCTGTTCTCTCAGTCCAGGAAAGGTAGGTCAGATCAGGAAAATATAGAGAAGGGAAAATTATATTTCCACCCTCCAACCTCATTGATCACTAACGGTCTTACATTGAAACAGATGTAAAACCTAGTTAAAACCTGTGGCGCACAAAGACTCCGTGAGACAAACAGAGTGAAGTCGATGAGGCTTTATTAAGCGTGTCTGTTCCCCAGCAGCCCGATAGTAAACTGGCATGCGGGGGAAGGCACCGGCTTCTTATACTTCGCCTTCAGGGCGGAGTATGAGGTCAACGGCCAACCAGGACCCGGGATCTGTCAGCCAATGACATTAGGGCTTCCAGTCCCACATGACCCCCAATACATACTACCACAAAACCTAGGCTTTGTTTTTGCCAATAACTGTTGCCAAAGTTTTCCTTTCTCCATGGTTAATATTGTTCACCTTGTGGAGAAATTGAAAAGTGTAATTATTTTAATAAAATAATCTTTATTATTGTCACAACTAGGTTTACATTAACACTGCAATGAAGTTACTGTGAAAATCCGCTAGTTGCCACACTATGTGCCTATTCGGGTAAAAATAAATATTACTGGTAAAATGAATGGAACAAAAGTAAATCAATATTTAGCTCACAGTAGTTTTTTTTTCCAATTAAGGGGCAATTTAGTGTGGCCAATCCACCTACCCTGCACATCTTTTGGATTGTGGAGGCGAAACCCACGTAAACACGGGGAGAATGTGCAAAGTCCACACGGACAGTGACACAGAGCCGGGATCGAACCTGGGAACTCGGCGCCATGAGGCAAACGTGCTAACCACTTGCACCACCGTGCTGCCCTAGCTCACACAGTAGTTGAATGTCAGTGAGATGGGATTTCAAAAACCCTCGACTCCTCTCGAGCTTTCTGCATATAGGATTCTTCACTTCACAAATCACCTCTGTGGGGGCCGCTCTTTTGGTAAGGAGCAGTGATGCAAGGTTCAACCATTACAGCACAAAATATTATATCTTCTGCTTGTAAGAGAATTAGAATATCGAAAAAAGCTGTGCAGTTGCCCGGCTTTTAATTGTGGAAACTGGCAGAGTGAGCAATTTTAATAAAGAAAAGATCAGGCTCATTGACCCCAAACAGCCAACATCCCTCTCTTTTTCCTATATTTAGTGTAGCAATTTTGGTAGATGTGCTCAGTGATAGTGATCTGATGGCAACGTTTCTGTATAACTACACTCTTGGGATATGATTTCCATGAACTGGACTTGGGAGGGAATGCCAGAAACGCATAAGTACTAATGCCATTATTCACACAATTGCTAAGTGTACTAGGGAAACTGTGAAAACTCTAAAGATTTACACACACAACATTCAAAAGGTGTGTCAGGCGAGTGAGGAAGTTCAGGTGGAGTTCATTGGGTTAGTCTACACTTTCCTGCTCGAGTGATGAGAGGTGAAAATTTGCAACGACAACTTGATTTGTAATAGTTCCAAATTTTGATTGAGATTTAGATTTTTTTTAAATAAAATTGGCAGATAAACTGTGTTGTTGCTCCTGTAGTAGGGTTGGCCAATATGTTGTATATAGGGATCGGAGTATTACACCGTATAATGCACAATGTATTATTATGCTGCCATGCCTTTTAAGGCTGCAAAGTTTAAATATAATTAAGTAAAATGTTCTCCTTCGGCAGAACCAAGGGTAACTTGCTTCTGTTCGGAAATGGCTGAAAAGTCCAATGTGCGATCAACAGACTGCCACATGGAAAGCCGGTGGTGTTCAATGGTTTTGATGGATGGGTTGTTGGCGGTTTATGCACTCCCTTTGACGCCTCGACTTCACCTCTGCACATTCCTGATGAAATCTCTCGATGTGTTTGGTGCCTTCCTGAATGAGCGTCCTCCGTTTTGGTTGGTCATAAGTCAGGTCTCCCATGGTTCAGGGGCATGTTTGACCTCTTCGGGGCTGCTTTGAAAGACACCCGAGAAGTGTTTCTGATGTTCTCCTGGGAGTCTCCTGCTACCACTGAGCCTCAAGTAGAACAGTTGCTTCGGGAGCCCGGTCAGGCATACGAGCAACATGAACTCGCAGCAGAGCAGATTTTGAGTGTTAGCGCCTTGATGCTGGGCAAGTTGGCTTTGAAGAGGATGCTGCTGTTCGACTGCCCTTCTTGCCACTGGATTTTGAGGCATGAATAGGCAGACAGAGGCATGACTGATGTTACTTCTCCAGTGCTCTGAGGTCCTTGCTGCAGGCAGTCCAAAGGGTGGATTTTACAGCGGGTTGGATTACCCCTGCTCCCAAGCTGAAAGTTGGTCAGCAACTTGCTAACCTGAAATCTGGCTTTCCCGAAGGGATAATATGCTGGGGTTGACTTTGATTGGATCAAAATGGGACTCCTGCGTCCCCTCTCGGTCCTGCCCGAGAAATGCCAACCAGCTCTGTAGTCCCAAGCAGTGCCAGAAGAGAGCAGTGGGACTACAACAGTCTTGACGAAGAAGTGAAGACAGATAAGTCTTTGGTACTATTTTGGAAGAGCTGAACGAGGGGAGGAGTTTAGGGTCTCAGTTTAGAAAGGCTGCAGCAAGGGAGGGACAATGGTGAGTACCATCTTGGGTTAGGGTGCCCCATGGGCTCAGGGAGCCCCTTCCTGCCCACCAGCAGCCCATGCAATGGAAGCTGCCCAGCTGTTTGTCTTTCCCCTGCCTTCCCCCACAAACTGGACAATTGTGGCAGAGGCGGAATGGCAGGTAATTGTCCACTTAAGGATGTGAATAGAGCAAAAGGCGGCTGGGCTGCCTGATGCCTTACTCGCTCCCCCCATAAATTGGGGGTCAGGTCACGGATGGCGGGGAGGTGGCAGGCTCACAACCCACTTTATTTTACAAGCATCCCTGCCTTCAAATATGTTGGCAGGGAACATAAAATTCACTCTCCCACCCACCCAGGTCTCCAAGTCAAACAAAACCAGGCCAACCAGGGTTAATTGATGTTTAATGAGGTAACTTTGAAAATCAGAAAGTTAATAGAAATTTCACACTCTCTAACATTTCAGTGATTATTTCTCTTTTCTTTTGAAATGGCTTTGCATCTCAACCAAGTGTAGTGTTGGCAACAACAAGTAATCCAAGGATAAAACACACAGGAATGTCTGACTGTTTTCTGCTTATGAATTTGATCTCTTGGCAATATATTGTGTTACTGTAATTACGGTAATTTTCCTTTCTCTTTGTTTGCGTTGGTTCAAGTTGAATTGTCTTCAATGAGTGCTCTAATTGAGGATCGTTAGTCAATGTCAGGAGTGACTATAACTTTATCAGTGCTTTATTCTATGGAGGCTCAGTGTTCCCTTGTCATTACAGATTAATTTTCTGCTTTGTCACATATGTGTGTGTGTATGTGTGTTTATGTGTTTGTGTGTGCATGTATAATCAAATAGTAGTAGTTATGTTGTCAACTGGTAATCCAGAAAACTGGACTAATAATCCAGTTTAAATATCATTTTATGCCGAACAAGATAGTTTGAGAATTATAATTAAATTTGAAATAATATGGAAATAAAAAGGTGGTAGACCCAATTTGTTCACTAATGTCCTTCAGCTGCTGAAACTTGCAGTCAAGCCTCTGTGATTCCAGTTCCATATCAATGTGGTTGACTTTTATCTGCTCTCGAATAAATCACTTCTCAGGATAACAAAGGTTGGGCAATAAGAGCAGGCTTTTTCAGTGATGTGATGCTCACTGATGCCTAATTGTATTGTGAGATCCTAGCAGCCAGAATACCTGAATCACCATGGCTTCAACTACTTCCTGTTTTGTGTTACTGACTACATTCCGTTGCAGAATTTAATATTACCATACTTAAAAACTTGCAGTTTATTTTGAAGCATTTTTTTCTGCAGCTAATATTTTAAAATCTAAACTGGCAATATCAATGAGACTATTCTGAGGGGTTGTGTGTGGGGGTGAGGGTGGGTGATGGGGAAGGAGTAGACCGGAGTCCACTGCAGGGAAGAAAGACATTGAGCAATGAAGAACCAAAGTGAGGACAAAAATGATCTGTTGATTCTATTATTTTCAACATGTAACACCAAAGTCATAAAATGACAGCTGAAGAGAATGTTTTGCACCTTTTGCCAGACACCAAACTCAAATTTGTGTGCACATTAGAACATGGGTCGACAGATAGAGTGCAGATTGGGACACGAGTAGACAGATGGAGTGCAGATTAGGACATGGGTAGACAGATAGAGTGCAGATTAGGATACGGGTAGAAAGATCGAGTGCACATTAGGACATGGGTAGACAGACAGAGTGCAGATTAGGATACGGGTAGATAGATAGAATGCAGATTAGGACATGGGTAGACAGACAGGGTGCAGATTAGAACACGGGTAGACAGATAGAGTGCAGATTAGGACACGGGTAGACAGATAGAATGCAGATTAGGACACGCGTAGACAGATAGAGTGCAGATTAGAACACTGGTGCACAGATAGAGTGCAGATTAGAACATTGGTGCACACATAAAGTGCAGATTAGGACATGGGTAGACAGACAGAGTGCAGATTAGGACACAGGTAGACAATTGGAGTGCAGATTATAACACGGGTACACAGATAGAGTGCAGATTAGAACACGGGTACAGAGATAGAGTGCAGATTAGAACATTGGTGCACAGATAGAGTGCAGATTATCATAGATCATAGAATTTACAGTGCAGAAGGAGGCCATTCGGCCCATCGAGTCTGCACCGGCTCTTGGAAAGAGCACCCTATCCAAGGTTAACACCTCCACCCTATCCCCATAACCCAGTAACCCCACCCAACACTAAGGGCAATTTTGGACACTAAGGGCAATTTATCATGTCCAATCCACCTAACCTGCACATCTTTGGACTGTGGGAGGAAACCGGAGCACCCGGAGGAAACCCCACGCACACACGGGGAGGATGTGCAGACTCCGCACAGACAGTGACCCAAGCCGGAATCGAACCTGGGACCCTGGAGCTGTGAAGCAATTGTGCTAGTCACAATGCTACCGTGCTGCCCCTTTATGACATGGGTAGACAGACAGAGTGCAGATTAGGACACGGGTAGACAGATAGAGTGCAGATTAGGATACGGGTACAGAGATAGAGTGAAGATTAGAACATTGGTGCACAGATAGAGTGCAGATTAGGACACGGGACACAGATAGAGTGCAGATTAGAACATTGGTGCACAGATAGAGTGCAGATTAGGACATGGGTAGACAGATAGAGTCCAGATTAGGACATGGTTAGACGACAGAGTGCAGATTATAACACAGGTACACAGATAGAGTGCAGTTTAGGATACGGGTACAGGCATAGAGTGCAGATTAGAACACGTGTACAGAGAGAGAGTGCAGATTAGAACATTGGTGCACAGATAGAGTGCAGATTAGGACACGGGTACACAGATAGAGTGCAGATTAGAACATCGGTGCACAGATAGAGTGCAGATTAGGACATGGGTAGACAGACAGAGTGCAGATTAGGACACGGGTAGACAGATAGAGTGCAAATTAGGATACGGGGACACAGATAGAGTGCAGATTAGAACATTGGTGCACAGATAGAGTGCAGATTAGAACATTGGTGCACAGATAGAGTGCAGATTCGGACATGGGTAGACAGACAGAGTGCAGATTAGGACATGGGTAGACAGATAGAGTGCAGATTAGGACATGGGTAGACAGATAGAGTGCAGATTAGGATATGGGTACAGAGATAGAGTGCAGATTAGAACATTGGTGCACAGATAGAGTGCAGATTAGGACACGGGACACAGATAGAGTGCATATTAGATCATTGGTGCACAGATAGAGTGCAGATTAGGACATGGGTAGACAGGTAGAGTCCAGATTAGAACATTGGTGCACAGATAGAGTGCAGATTAGGACATGGGTAGACAGACAGAGTGCAGATTAGGACACGGGTAGACAGATAGAGTGCAAATTAGGATACGGGGACACAGATAGAGTGCAGATTAGAACATTGGTGCACAGATAGAGTGCAGATTAGAACATTGGTGCACAGATAGAGTGCAGATTAGGACATGGGTAGACAGACAGAGTGCAGATTAGGACATGGGTAGACAGATAGAGTGCAGATTAGGACATGGGTAGACAGATAGAGTGCAGATTAGGATACGGGTACTGAGATAGAGTGCAGATTAGAACATTGGTGCACAGATAGAGTGCAGATTAGGACACGGGACACAGATAGAGTGCATATTAGAACATTGGTGCACAGATAGAGTGCAGATTAGGACATGGGTAGACAGGTAGAGAGGTAGATTAGGACATGGTTAGACAGACAGAGTGCAGATTATAACACGGGTACACAGATAGAGTGCAGTTTAGGATACGGGTACAGAGATAGAGTGCAGATTAGAACACGTGTACAGAGATAGAGTGCAGATTAGAACATTGGTGCACAGATAGAGCGCAGATTAGGACACGGGTACACAGATAGAGTGCAGATTAGAACATTGGTGCACAGATAGAGTGCAGATTAGGACATGGGTAGACAGACAGAGTGCAGATTAGGACACGGGTAGACAGATAGAGTGCAAATTAGGATACGGGGACACAGATAGAGTGCAGATTAGAACATTGGTGCACAGATAGAGTGCAGATTAGAACATTGGTGCACAGATAGAGTGCAGATTAGGACATGGGTAGACAGACAGAGTGCAGATTAGGACATGGGTAGACAGATAGAGTGCAGATTAGGACATGGGTAGACAGACAAAGTGCAGATTAGGACATGGGTAGACAGACAGAGTGCAGATTAGAACATTGGTTCACATAGAGTGCCGATTAGGGCATGGGTAGACAGATAGAGTGCAGATTAGGACATGGGTAGACAGACAGAGTGCAGATTAGAACACGGGTACAGAGATAGAGTGCAGATTAGAACATTGGTGCACAGATAGAGTGCAGATTAGGACATGGGTAGACAGACAGAGTGCAGATTAGGACACGGGTAGACAGCTAGAGTGCAGATTAGAACATGGGTAGACAGACAGAGTGCAGAATAGGACACGGGTAGACAGATAGAGTGCAGATTAGAACATGGGTAGACAGACAGAGTGCAGATTAGGACACGGGTAGACAGATAGAGTGCAGATTAGAACATTGGTGCACAGATAGAGTGCAGATTAGAACATGGGTAGACAGACAGAGTGCAGATTAGGACATGGGTAGACAGACAGAGTGCAGATTAGAACATTGGTGCACAGATAGAGTGCAGATTAGGACATGGGTAGACAGACAGAGTGCAGATTAGAACACGGGTAGACAGATAGAGTGCAGATTAGAACATTGGTGCACAGATAGAGTGCAGATTAGAACATTGGTGCACTGACAGAGTGCAGATTAGGACACGGGTACACAGATAGAGTGCAGATTAGAACATGGGTATACAGACAGAGTGCAGATTAGGACATGGGTAGACAGAAAGAGTGCAGATTAGAACATGGGTGCACAGATAGAGTGCGGGTTAGGACATCGGTAGACAGATATCTTGCAGATTAGGATATTGGTGCCCAGATAGAGTGCAGGTTAGGACACGGGTAGACATAGAGTGCAGATTAGAACATTGGTGCACAGATAGAGTGCAGATTAGAACATTGGTGCACAGATAGAGTGCAGATTAGGACATGGGTAGACAGACAGAGTGCAGATTAGGACACGGGTACACAGATAGAGTGCAGATTAGAACATGGGTATACAGACAGAGTGCAGATTAGGACATGGGTAGACAGACAGAGTGCAGATTAGGACACGGGTAGACAGAAAGAGTGCAGATTAGAACATGGGTATGCAGACAGAGTGCAGATTAGGACACTGGTAGACAGGGTTCAGGTTAGGGCACGGGTACACAGATAGAGTGCAGATTAGAACATGGGTGCACAGATAGAGTGCAGGTTAGGACATCGGTAGACAGATAGCTTGCAGATTAGGATATTGATGCACAGATAGAGTGCTGATTAGGGCATTGATGCACAGATAGAGTGCAGATTAGATCATGGGTAGACAGATAGAGTGCAGATTAGGATATGGTGAACAGATAGAGTGCAGATTAGGACATTGGTGCACAGATAGAGTGCTGATTAGGGCATTGATGCACAGATAGAGTGCAGATTAGAACATGGGTGGACAGATAGAGTGCAGATTAGGATATTGGGGCACAGATAGAGTGCAGATTAGGACACGGGCTAACCACTACACCAACGTGCTGCCCTCTCCATCTTTATTCTCAAGAAGTCCATCTTCTGGCCTTAGAGTGCTCCCACAGAGTCTTTTGCCATTTTCAGTTTGCTGACATCTTTCTTCACTATTGAGTCAGTGATATTGTTCACCTTTCAATATGGCACCCAGACACGATTGCAGACTATGTGCTTTCCAGGTCTATCCTGCCACTGAATACGGTGTGAAACACCCAGATACATAATTAATGAAAATTTGACGTGTTTCCTGCTGGCTGGCACAACGGGAAACATTCCACTTTCTTGTACTCGGGGTTTAGTTTCAAAATTGGAGAATCCCACACCATATAGGCGCAATTCTCCCATTGGGAGACTAAATCCCGACGCCGGAGTGAAAACCGGAGTGTTTCACTCCGGCTTCGGAGGCCGTTCCCAGCCCCCTATTCTCCCGCCCCCGGGGGGCTTGGAGCGGCGGCGCGTCATTTACATGCGCCGGGCCTTGACGCCACATAAAAGCGGCACCGCGTAAATGACACGACCGGCGCCGCGTAAATGATGTCACCTGCGCATGCACGGTTGCCGTCCTCCCCGCGGCCGCCCCGCAAGATGATGGCGGATCGATCTTGTGGGGCAGCGGAGGAAAGGAGGTCCTCCTTCAGAGAGGCCGGCCCACTGATCGGTGGGCACCGATCGCGGGCCAGACCCCTTTTGAGCACCCCCCCCCCCCGGTGCAGGAACCCACTTCGCCCCCCCCCACCCCCACAAGCCGCCCCCCCCAGCGTTCCTGCACTGTTCCCGCCGGCAGCGACCAGGTGTGGATGGCGCCGGCGGGAACCTGTCGTGTTGGGCAGGCCGCTCGGCCCATTCGGGCTGGGGACTCGCCGCTCGCCCATTACCAACGGCAAGTGGCGATTCTCCCAGCGGCCAGCCGTGATTCGCACCGTGCCGGTTTGGAGGGGGTGGGAGAATCGCGTGCGGGCGTCGGGACGGCGTGGCGCCCGGGTGATTCTCCCACCCGGCGTGGGGGGGGGGGCGGTGGTGGGAGAATTCCGCCCCATGTCTTAGAAATGGAGATTTAAAAAACTTCTAACAATCTAATAAAGCTCCCATTCAAACACACTTGATTCTGAAAGCCAATTTCATTAAACACATTCAAAAAGCTTTAAATCTCCTCAACTTGTCAATCTGTTGTAAAAACAAACATCTATTGCACTAACTGAGTCACAAACAGATAAGACTTTAATAAATTCTTCAAATTGCTAATCATAATGTGAACATGGCCAGCTACTGAACCAAGTGGTTCAGAATCTTTTGAAACCCAGCCAAGCATTCATAATTGGCTCCGCTGTAATATCAAACCATTGGAGCAGTGCAGAAGGAGGCCATTCAGCCCACCGAGTCTGTACCGACCCACTTAAGCCCTCACTTCCACCCTATCCCCGTGACCCAATAACCCCTCCTAACCTTTTTGGTCACTAAGGGCAATTTATCATGGCCAATCCATCTAACCTGCACGTCTTTGGACTGTGGTAGGAAACCGGAGCACCCGGAGGAAACCCACGCAGACACGGGGAGAACGTGCAAACTCCACGCAGACAGTGATCCAGCGGAGAATCGAACCTGGGACCCTGGCGTTGTGAAACCACAGTGCTATCCACTTGTGCTACCGCGCTGTCCACGAATTCCAGCAGTGGGTGCTTGTCTCATTACTACAAATGAAAGCTGAAAACTTTTTTAAAATCAAATTTAAGGAGCTGGGGGTCTAAATGACTTGAGATCACAACACTTAAACACACCTTAAATCCACCTGGCACAAGCATTTATGCCTCACCTGTAAAATCATGGTTCCCACACAGTGGGTAAGGCCATGGGAACAATGGAAATTCAATGGGCGCGAGTCCCCGACCCCCCGCCGGGTCGGAGAATCACCAGGGGTCGGCGTGAATCCCGCCCCCGCCGTCCTCCAAATTCTCCGGGCCCCAAAAAATCTGCCCGGCGTGAGTTGCGTCGCCCGCCTCGGAGAATGGCGGGGTCCGGCGCGACTCAATGGGCCCCGGGGCTGCCCTAATTCTCCGCCCTGCGATGGGCCGAAGTCCTGCCCGCCTTTTGCTGGTCCCGTCGGCGTAAATTGGAGTAGGTCCCTTACCGGCGGGACCTGGCGGCGCGGGCGCCTCCGGGGTTCTTTGGGGGGGCGGGGGGGAGGGGAGGATCAGACCCTGGGAGGTGCCCCCATGGTGGTCTGGCCGGGATCGGGGCCCACTGATCCGCGGGCGGGCCTGTGCCGTGGTGCACTCTATCCTTCCGCACCGGAGGCTGTACCGGTCCACCATTCCCGGTGTGGAAGCAAAGCCCTCTGCGCATGGGCGGGGATGACACCAGTACGCGCTGGCGCTCCCGCGCATGCGCCAACTCGTGCCGGCCGGCGGAGGCCCTTCGGCACCAGTTGGCGTGGCGCCAAGCCCCTTTCCCGCCAGCTGGCGGGGGCGCAAACCACTCCAGGGTGGGCCTAGCCCCTGAAGGTGCAGAGGATTCCGCACCTTTGGGACGGCCCGACGCCGGAGTGGTTCACGTCCCGCCGAGAACCCCCGCCCCGCCGGGTAGAAGAGAATCCCACCCAATGTGTTTGTACTTGGTAGTCAAATCAGATGACCTTGTTGAATTTGGGCTTCCTACTTGTGCAATTCATGCCCCAACCACTTTCCCCTGCCGGCAAAAATAGGATCTGCGTGAAATGGAGGTAAGAGTTCTGGCAAAGTTCCTGCCCACCATTTTTGAAGGTCTCGCGAGTTGTTCTAACTTGGCAAATATCTGGGCCCTATGTTTTAATCGCTTTCCAAATCTACCTCTGCCAACTTGCCCTTCATAACTCCTTTGTTTTCTTTATTCATTCATGGGATGTGGGCATAACTGGCTAAGCCAGCATTTATTGCCCATCCTTAACTGCCCTTGAGAAGGTGGTGGTGAGCCGACTTCCTGAACCGCTGTAGTCAATGTGGTATGGGCACACCCACAGTGCTGTTAAGAAGGGAGTTCCAGGATTTTGAACCAGTGAAAAAATGGCGATATATTTCCAAGTCAGGATGGTGTGTGATTTGGAGAGGAGCTTCCACGTGGTTTTCACATGTATCTGCTGCCCTTGTCCTTCTAGATGCTAGCACTTGTGGGGTTGGAAGGAGCTGTCTAAGGGGCCTGCAGTACCTCTTACAGATGGTACACACAACTTCCACTGTGTGTGGTGGCACTGGGAGTAACTGCTTGTCGATAGGATGCCAATCAATCCGGTTGATTTATCCCAGAGTTTAAATTTAAAACTCTCGTTTCAGACTTAGCCACATCACTGTCAAACCACAATGATAAGCATTTGTTAAAAAACCACTCTCCTTTTGTTGCAATGTTCTATAATCGTTGCGTATCGGGAACAAAACTGCTTCCTCAATCAACACCATTCCACAGCAAATTACCTGGTCAATCATTCACTTGCTGTGTTTGAGGTGCTGTTATGTGCAGATTGGTTTGGATTGGTTTATTGTCCCGTGTACCGAAGTACAGTGAAAAGTATTTTTCTGCGAGCAGCTCAAACAGATCATTAACTACATGAAAATAAAATGAAGGAAAAAGAAAATACACAAGGTACACAATGTAAATACATAGACACCGGCATCGGGTAAGCATCCAGGGGTGTAATATTAATCATGTCAGTCCATAAGAGGGTCGTTTAGGAGTCTGGTAACAGCGGGGAAGAAGTTGTTTTTGAGTCTGTTCGTGCGTGTTCTCAGACTTTTGTATCTCCTGCCCGAAGGAAGAAGTTGGAAGAGTGAGTAAGCCGGGTGGGAGGGGTCTTTGATTATGCTGCCCGCTTTCCCCAGGCAGAGGGAGGTATAGATGGAGTCAATTGATGTGGGGAAGGTTCGTATGATAAACTGGGCTGTGTTCACGACTCTCAGAAGTTTCTTGCGGTCTTGGGCCAAGCAGTTGCCATACCAGGCTGTGATGCAGCCAGATGGGATGCTTTCTATGGTGCATCTGTAAAAGTTGTGAAGATGCTGAATTTCCTTAGTTTCCTGAAGAAGTATCGGCGCTGTTGTGCTTTCTTGGTGGTCGTGTCGACGTGGGTGGACCAGGACAGATTTTTGGTGATGTGCACCGCTAGGAATTTGAAGCTGTCAACCATCTCCACCTCAGCCCCTTTGATGCTGACAGGGGTGTGTATAGTACTTTGCTTCCTGAAGTCACTAACCTGGGGCGAAATTCTCCCCCAACGGTGGGATGTCCGCCGACTGGCGCCAAAGACGGCGCCAATCAGATGGGCATCGCGCAGGCCCAAAGGTGCTGAATGCTCCGCATCTTTGGCGGCCTAGCCCCAACATTGAGGGGCTAGGCCGACGGCGGAGGGATTTCCGCCCCGCCAGCTGGCGGAAATGGCGTTTGTAGCCCCGCCAGCTGGCGCGGAAATGCGGCGCATGCGCGGGAGCGTCAGCGGCCGCTGTCAGTTTCCCGGCGCATGTGCGGGAGCGTCAGCGGCCGCTGTCAGTTTCCCGCGCATGCGCAGTGGGGAGAGTCTCTTCCGCCTCCGCCATGGTGGAGGCCGTGGCGGAGGCGGAAGGGAAAGAGTGCCCCCACGGCACAGGCCCGCCCGCGGATCGGTGGGCCCCGATCGCGGGCCAGGCCACCGTGGGGGCAACCCCCAGGGCCAGATCGCCCCGCGCCCCCCCCAGGACCCCGGAGCCCGCCCACGCCGCCTGGTCCCGCCGGTAAATACCAGGTTTGATTTACGTCGGCGGGACAGGCAATTTCTGGGCGGGACTTCGGCCCATTCGGGCTGGAGAATCCAGCGGGGGGTCCCGCCAACCGGCGCGGCCCGATTCCCGCCCCCGCCCAATCTCCGGTACCGGAGACTTCGGCGGGGGCGGGATTCACGCCGGCCAACGGCCCCCCGCCGGGTCGGAGAATGACGCCCCTGCTCTTTAGTTTTGCTGGCATTGAGGGAGAGATTGTTGTCGCTACACCACTCCACTAGCTTCTCTGTCTCCCTCCTGTATTCTGACTCGTCGTTATTCGAGATCCAGCCCACTACGGTCGTGTCGTCAGCAAACTTGCAAATGGAGTTGGAACCAAATTTTGCCACGCAGTCATGTGTGTACAGGGAGTATAATAGGGGGCTAAGTACGCAGCCTTGCGGGGCCCTGGTATTGAGGACTATTGTGGAGGTGGTGGTGTTGTTTATTCTTACTGATTGTGGTCTGTGGGTCAGAAAGTTGAAGATCCAGTTGCAGAGGGAGGAGCCAAATCCTAGGTTTTGGAGCTTTGATATGAGCTTGGCTGGGATTATGGTGTTTAAGGCAGAGCTGTAGTCAATAAATAGGAGTCTGATGTAGGAGTCCTTGTTGTCGAGATGCTCTAGGGATGAGTGCAAGGCCAGGGAGATGGCGTCTGCTGTGGATCGGTTGCGGTGGTATGCAAATTGCAGTGGATCAAGACGTTCTGGGAGTATGGAGTTGATGCGCTTCATGACCAACCTCTCGAAGCACTTCATTACGCTTGGTTACTTTAGTTATTTACATAACGGCAGTGACTGTACTTAAAAAGTTTAAAAAAACTATTGGTTGCAAATTATTTTAAAATGCTGCAAAAATGCAAGTTCCTTCTATCTGTGCGATGCTCCAATATCAAGAGAAGAATTAGTTTTGAATTATGTTTCCCACACCATGGCATAAGTGTAAAATACCAAAAGAAGGTATAGAACAATTAGCCTATCTTTAATTCTATTGGCATGGTATCATCTCTCATACTGGACATTTATTGCTCTGAGAGCAAAATAACATGGTTTGCTCAGACATTTCAGAGGACAGTTTGCTCATGCCAACTTTTTAATTTCCCGATTTTTTTTGAGAATTAAACTTTAAAATTTAGAATTTGAACTCACAATTATGAATTCAGGTTTCTGGTTCACTGTTCCATGATGCAACCACTAAGCCACCATATTGTACTGTGATGTAGAGATGCCGGCGTTGGACTGGGGTGAGCACAGTAAGAAGTCTTACAACACCAGGTTAAAGTCCAACAGGTTTGTTTCAAATCACTAGCTTTCGGAGCACTGCTCCTTCGAGCAGCGCTCTGAAAGCTAGTGATTTGAAACAAACCTGTTGGACTTTAACCTGGTGTGGTAAGACTTCATATTGTACTGTGGCAGAGCGAAAGGTTACTCAGTTCTAATTTGACATTGGCAATTCATCAATGCTTACTGTATGTTTTAATGGACTACACTAATTAAAATAGGACAATTTTGATTGGTGGTAACTGCTGATGTATGCACACAAATGATGCTGATGGTTGTAGTTTTATGAAGAATGTTTCCTGTGATGTGTCAGATAGGTCATGTAACAGGTCTTTGCACTGAGTACATGCTGTGTGAGATTGGTGGTGAAGGTGTTTTTGGAGCAGACTCTATGCCGTCATAATTTATTGTGGCAGGAAAGAAAACTTGATGATGGATCGATTTTTCTTGGCTTATGGGTTTATGTTGGCAAACAAAAGCACAATAATCTAAACTCTCGTTCAGCTTCCATTGCTACTATGAATGAGTTATCATAGGATATCGCCACAAACTAATACTTTGTGCTAAGACATGAAAAGATTTCCCTTCAAAGTAATATCGAACATTTACGTGCAACCTTTTCAGATGCACAATGTTGTAGCTTTTAAACTAAATGTGTTGAAATGATTTTGCAATAATTGTTCAATTAGTCAGAATGAAGATGGCAATGTCAAATGTTATGACCACAGCAGATGTTAATCGCTGAGCAAATCAAATCCCAGAAGGAAACTTGGCTTATGAGCCATACCTTTTTTTTATACTCAGAAGTTGAGAAGACAACATACTAATCTCATCAGCAAGAAGTCTCGTATCATTTTTGGGATTTTCAAATTTAAAATTAATAGGTTTATTCAAAGAAGAAAAGAAAACTCAAGCATACAGTTTTATGAAATATTCCCCCAAAGATTCTCTACTTAGGCAGACACACAAGTAAACACCTTCCAGGCAATACTCCCTTTATAGATATTTAACTATAAAAATGTATTAATGTTACCCACCGCAAAGCTGCTGTCATTTTAATAAGGTAAATTTATTTGCTTCTCAAACTTACTTCCACTCTGCTGTGGAAATCCAATAAACCTTCAGAAACAAGACTACCTTTTACAACCCACATCTTTTCTGACTTGACTGGATGGCTGATTCGAATCTCACATCTTCTCCTACGTCTCCTAGCACAGAACTGTTTCCAGGAGGCTTCCTCACACAGCCAACACCTAAGCTCCCACAATATCTCTGAAATACCTTTCTTCCCCCTTTCATCTCAAGTTCGATTGTTCTCACACCTCTTTGAAACTCAAATCTTTCCAAATATAAAGGACTGGATTCTCAGTTTCAGAGACTAAGGCCGGGATTCTCCGACCCCGCACCGGATCGGAAAATCCCCGGGGGGGGGGGGGGGGGGGGGCGCGAGAATCACGCCACGCTGCGCCGGCTCGCCGATTATCCGCCGCCGATTTTTGGGCGCCCGCGAGTTTGCCGCCGCGCTGATTGGGGGCCGTTGAAAGCGGGCCCCACCCCGCCGATTCCGGCGTGGGTTACTCAGGCCCCACACAGCGTGACCAGGAAGGTGCATCTGCGGGGGCCATCCTGGAGGGGGGGGGGGAGATGATCTGACCCTGGGGGGGGTCTCCACGGTGGCCTGGCCCACCATTGGGACCTATCGATCGGCGGGCAGGCTGGTTCCATGGGGCCTATGCTCCTCCCCATTCGGGCCCCTGTAGTGCTCCGCCATGTTGCTCGGGGCCGACACGGAGACGGGAACCCACGTGCATGCGCAGAATCACACCGGCCGTGGCGCGTATGCACGGAATCATGCCGGCCGTAGCGCACAAGCGCAAACTCGCTGCAGCTGTAGCGCACATGCGCGAACACGTGCCAGCCATGCCGTGCCGGCTGGAGCTGCGGGGACCACTTCGGTGCCGACGTAGCCCCCTAGGAAAGGGAGTATACCGGACAATTGAGGACCATTGATGCTGGAGTGGTTCACGCCGCTTTTCACACCAGCGTCAGAACGTGGGCGCGGGATTGGAGAATCCCGGCCCAAGTGCTAACACCAGGATTGAATCGCATGGGTTCTACGGCTCCGAAAGCGGCGCCAGTCCTGGAGTGATTCAGGACATGCAAATGGGCTAACACAGGCTACTTGGAACTAGTGCAATTCCAACGAACGCTGGTGTGTGATTCGCTGGGGTCGGATTGGCGCTCGAGAGCCTGACAAGCTGCAGCCGCATATAAGCACTCCACTCCCCACACCCCCTATCCCAGCCAAGAGGATGGCACTGGTTGCCCTGGAGCATGCCCAAACCATTGTTGGGTCGGCTGGGCCAGAGGTTACCTCAAGGGGAGCCTGGGGAGGCACCCATAGGACACTGTTGGACACTTTTCGGACCTCCTCACGCTCCCTCAGCGGCCATGGCACCTGTTTCCTGATATTAAATACCAGAAGTGAACCTCACCATCGGTAAATCCTCCTGGCGGAGGCGGAGCATTGCAGGAGACCCTGAAATCGCGGATCAGGCCCGTTAATGATATGCCAACGGCTTTACTGTACAATTTACATGCCCATGCCAACGTTCGGCATTGAACGCATTCACGCTGCTGTCGAGGCACTGGATCATCGCATTCTGTCGGATGCCCAGCAACACCCTCAATTTCCGGCTGATGTGTGATTCTCCGCCTGATCTTATTTCCTGATTCCGGGGTCGCTGGACGGAGAATGCAGCCCAAAATCTTTCATGTTTCTATTTTGTCTCTGCTTTCGCAACAAACCCTTTTCTGCTAACCCATGGAACCTCTAAAAGTTGTAAAATATATATTGTCACCGTTGACTTCCCTTTGACATTCAAATAAACTCTCAACTTATCTAAAAGTGCAAATGTTACACCCAACCTATTTACTTGTACCTCAACTCCACTATAATATCTCATTACAAATGCGCAAACCTAACACCTGTATCATTTCATGTTTTAAACTTTCTGTCTCTTTTTCCAGCTGCATTAACTAACACACACACACACACACACATGCACGCGAACATACACCCTGCTTTACAAATTAATACAGTATTCCCCAAAACTATTTCAAAAATTATAACATCCAAATTCATACAAACCTGAGCCTTGATTGTAACACTCTGGCAAGAGTTGTATTGATGGAATAATCCAAAGAAGAGTAGGGAAGTATTGCACTAAAGTGCCCGGCCAATATTTACATTTCAACCAACATCATCAAAACAGAGTATCATTAATGTATTCAATTGCTGTTTGTCATAGAATCATAGAATCCCTACAGTGTAGGAGGAGGCCATTTGGCCCACCAGGTCTGGACCAATCCTCTGAAGAAACCACCCAGGCCCCCGCCCTATCCCCACCCAACCTGTTTTGGACACTAAGGGGCAATTTAGCATGGCCAATCCACCAAACCTGCACATCTTTTGGACTGCGGGAGGAAACCGGAGCACCCGGAGGAAACCCACGCAGACAGAAGGAGAATGTACAAATTCCACACAAGCAGTCACCCGAGGTCGGAATTGAACCCGGGTCCCTGACGCTGTGAGGCAGCAGTGCTAACCACTGCACCACCGTGCTGCCCGTGTGGGACATTGTTATGCGCAAATTGACTGCCCCTATTTCTACATTACAACAATAATTAAGCCTCAAAAGTACTATGGGAGGTCCTGAAGTGGTGAAAGGTGCTATGTAAATGCAGCTTTCACTTTTTTTTCTTTATTCCTGAGACTTGGGTGAAAAATCAAAGTTGAAACCCTCACTGGCAATACTGAGGAAGTACTGCATTATTTAAGCTGCTGCTTTTTGGTTGAGGCATTAAAGCTACATTCCTAATTTCACCCAATTCTGATGAAGGGTTACTGACCTGAAATCAACTCTGTTTCTCTCTCTCTGCAGATACTGCCTGAGTATTCCAGTATATTCTGCTTTTATTTCAGATTTCCAGCATCTGCAGTATTTTGATTTTGTATGTTTTATCATACTTGATCTGATCACCAGGAAGAAGAAAAAGCCCTCCAGGTCGAGGATCAGACATGCCTCCTGTGGGCAAAGCAACTTCATACTTCCTCCTGACATCTTTAATTCTCACTTCATGGAGATTATTGATTAATTATTAACTTCAAACTAACTTGCCAGGTAGAAACCCAAAGGATTGAGAGCAATAGAAATTTTACATCTCGTACAACATTGACTGAAATGGAGAATAAAATAGGCAGGGGTGTAGAAGCAGGGTGATCACCAGTCCAGTTTCCTGTTGGGTTGGCTGGATTAAAATTGCACCCATTCACTTTGGGCACAAGTAAAGCCACATTTTGGCATTTCAAGGGAAAGCTGTTCTTCCAGTGAAATGTGAAGAAAAAGGCAATATTTTCTCCTGGCAATGCCCTGAATTTGGGACTCAAAAGTCAATTTCTGTCCACTTATGAGTCCGGCTCTCAGAATCATGAGTAGAAGTATGAAATGCATCAGAGGATATGGTAGTGTAGTTGTTACGCCAAAGGACTAGTGATCCAGAGGTCAAGACCAGCGACTTAGAGAATGTGAGTTTAAATCTCACAATTGCAGTTTGAGGATTTGTATTTGTAAATATAGAGCTATCAATAAAAGTAACCATAAGGTTATTGGGTTGTCAGTGTTCCAAATAAAGTAAGGACAGTTGTCATAGTCCCGTGTGGCCATAGGCTTTGAGGGCGAGAGCTGACTGGTGGTGATTTAACCTGAGGGTCACCACACCTCAGCATGGGGGCAAGGTTGAGAAGGTGGGCCTTCATGAATAACCTCAGCTGGTACAGGGATTGACCTCGTGCTGCTGGCCTGGATCTGTATCACGAACCAGCTGTCTAGCCAACTGAGCTAAACCAGCCTCCAATGAGAGATGCATTCAATGGGAAACCCTGTTGACAACGGCGGACCAGAAGATCCTACCATACCTCTGACGAGCCATCCTCCGCCACTGCAGAACACGTCGTGGAGAAGGAGGAAAATCCCATCCTCAGTTGCTTGATTTAGACTTTGCTCCCTCTTGTGTCTGGGATTTTAATATTGTGCTCTTTTCATTTAGAGTCTATTCCCACGTTTTGTTTCTCAAGATTTTGTTTTTTCAAAAAATGACTGGTATACTCCATTGTCTAGTCAGAAACCTTTTTCTGATTTTATACTTCTTTAGTCACACAAATAAATACTAAAAGCTACAGTATTTTAAAATAGTAGCACGAGGGTTGTGTAGATAACATGTATAGATGACTATTGTGTTATATAGTGTAACAGGATACAGAACACAATTGCCTTGAGAGCATCAGGGCATGAGGCACTGCCTTAGATTAACAGGAAGGGGTTCCACTCCCTGAATGTTCAGATTGTGTGTCACCACCACCTCTGAATCATGTGTGCCCACCATCCTGGGAGTGTGCATGACAGCTACATCCTGGGCACTCTGAGATCTCGGTGCCTTTGAGGACCATCCCAGGATGACAGGTTGACTCGTGGGGGACAAGGGATACCTGCTGAGGTCATGGCTGATGACGCCGGTGCTGAGGCCTGACCGAGGATGAAACCTGTTATAATGAGGCCCACATTCCCATTCATGCTGTCGTTGAGAGGTGCTTTGGGCTTCTGTAAATGCGGTTCTGATGCCTTGATTGCTCTGGCGGTGCCTTGCAGTACATCCCCAGAGGATCTCCAGCTTTATGGTGCTCTGCTGTGCATTCCACAATCTGGTACAGCAGCGGGGTAACATGCTGTGCGGGGAGGAGGATCGGGAGGAGGCAGAGGGATATGTGGTCTTGTCTGAGGAATAGAATGAGAAGGATGAGGCAGTCCAGGAGGGACTGGAGGACGTGCCTGAGGAGGAGCCAGAGGATGGAGGACAGGCCACCGACATGCCAGGAGGGCCAGGGAGGCCCTTATTGTCTCCAGATTCTACCAGGGCGAGGCTGTGTCCATCAGCTGAACCTCCCCTCCCCCTCCCCACTGCCACCATTTCCATCCCCCATCCAATTTCCACCCTCCATTTCCCTCCCTCCCCTCATTCCTCACCCCCAATTCCCTCCCCTCACCCCCTATTTCCCTCCCTCCATTCCCATTCCTCTCCCTCTCCTCCAATCTCCCCATCACACTGCCCCCTCCCCAACCACCCTGTTCCCCCATCCAAGGGTCTGTGTAACATCACTCCAGGGTGATGGCCCTGTGTTGGCATTGTCATTCATAAGTTCATAAGATATAGGAGCAGAATTAGGCCATTCAGCCCATCGAGTCTGCTCTGCCACTCTATCATGGCTGATATGTTCCTCATTTTCTACCTACAATGCTACAGACCAAGAGCGGGATTACGGGATTTCAAAATCAGCCAGAGCATCTCCCTAGAACACATGACCGAGGAGCGGGAGTAAGCAATTTAGCCTCCCGAGCCTAAACACCTTCAATGTGATCATGGCTGATCCCATTCTGGCCTCAACCCCACTGTCCTGCCCATTCTCCATAACCCTTCAACCCATTACCAATTAAAAATCTGTCTAACTCCTCCTTAACTTTACTCACTGTCCCTGCATCCACTGCACTCTGGGGTAGCAAATCCCACAGATTCACAACCCATTGGGAGAAGTAGTTTCTCCTCAAATCTGTTTTAAATGTGCTACCTCTTATTCTAAGATTATGACCTGTCGTTTTAGAATGCCCCACAAGAGGAACCATCAGCTCCAAGTTGTTAATATAGAATGTAAATAGCTGGGGCCCAAGAACCGAACCGTGTGGCGCCCTACAAGTTACATCGTGCCATCCAGAAAAAGACCCATTTATCCCGACTCTCTGTCTCCTGTCCGTCAGCCAGTCTTCTGTCCAAGCTAATAAATTACCCCATATCCCATGTGATCTCACCTTGTGAATTAACCTTCTGTGCAGCACCTTACCAAACACCTTCCGGAAGTCCAGATATACTACATCTACAGGAGCCCCATTATCCACTTTGCTTGTTACATCTTCGAAGAACTCAAGAAAATTAGTCAAACATGATTTGCTCTTCATAAAACCATGCTGACTCTGATGGACAGCGTCTCGGCTTTCCAAATGTCCTGATATTACATCCTTGATAATTGATTTTAACAGTTTTCCGAAAATGGGCGGGATTCTCCGACCCCCCGCCGGGTCAGAGAATCGCTGGGGGCTGGCGTGAATCCCGCCCCCGCTGGTTGCCGAATTCTCCGGCACCGGATATTCGGCGGGGGCGGGAATCGCGCCGGTTGGCGGGACCCGCCGGCGAGAATCAAACCACCTCTCTTACCGGCGTGATTCAGCTTGATGGACATGTTACCATTTTGAATTATTAGAAGCATATACCTCATAGTCTGTGTTCTTGCACTTCAAGGAGAGCTTCAGATTGTCTTTGAAGCATTTTCTTTTGGCCTGGTACATTGGCCATTTGAGAGTTGGAAAAAAAAGTCCTGTCAGGGGAGCCAGTTTTTGGCCACTGGAACAACCGGCTCCCACGCCGGTTGGGAGAATCGCCTGGGTCACCACATTTTCCTGCGACGCCGGTCCAACGCCCTCCCACGATTCTCCCAAGCGGCGAGAACGGCCCTGTCGAATTCCGCGCGGCGCAGACCTGAGATTCGCCCGAGTCACCCAAAATGGCGATTCTCCGGCACCCCTGCTATTCTCAGGCCCGGATGGGCCGAGCGGCCAGCCCAAGGGCGGGTTCCCCCCGGCACCGTCCACACCTGGTCGCGGGAACGCTGGGGGGGGGGGGGGGATTCTGCACCGGGGGGGGCCTCAAATGGGGTGTCACCCACGATCGGTGCCCACCCATCGTCGGGCCGTCCTCTCTGAAGGAGGACCTCCTTTCTTCCGCAGCCCCGCAAGATCCGCAAGGACTCGGAGAGGACGGCAACCACGCATGCACGAGTGACGTCAGTTATGCGGCCTTTACGCCTTTACGTGGCGACAAGGCCTGGCGCGTGTAAATGACGTGGCCCCGCTCCTAGCCCATTATTGGGCCCTGAATCGGTCGGGATAGGGGCCGTTTCGCGGCGTCGTGTACCTCGACGGCATTTACAACGGCGCAAACACTCTGGGCGAAATTCTCCCCCAACGGCGGGATGCCCGCCGACTGGCGCCAAAGCCGGCGCCAATCAGACGGGCATCGCGCCGGCCCAAAGGTGCGGAAGGCTCCGCATCTTTGGCTGCCTAGCCCCAACATTGAGGGGCTAGGCCGACGCCGGAGGGATTTCCGCCCCGCCAGCTGGTGGAAATGGCGTTTGTTGCCCCGCCAGCTGGCGCGGAAATGCGGCGCATGCGCGGGAGCGTCAGCGGCCGCTGTCAGTTTCCGGCGCATGCGCAGTGGGGAGAGTCTCTTCCGCCTCCGCCATGGTGGAGGCCGTAGCGGAGGCGGAAGGGAAAGAGTGCCCCCACGGCACAGGCTCGCCCGTGGATCGGTGGGCCCCGATCGCGGGCCAGGCCACCGTGGTGGCACCCCCTGTGGTCAGATCGCCCCGCCCCCCCCCCCCAGGACCCCGGAGCCCACCCACGCCGCCTGGTCCCGCCGGTAAATTCCAGGTTTGATTTACGTCGGCGGGACAGGCAATTTCTGGGCGGGACTTCGGCCCATTCGGGCCGGAGAATCCAGCGGGGGGTCCCGCCAACCGGCGCGGCCGGATTCCCGCCCCCGCCCAATCTCCGGGAGCGGAGACGTCGGCGGGGGCGGGGGCGGGATTCACGGCAGCCAACGGCCATTCTCCGACCCGGCGGGGGGTCGGAGAATGACGCCCCAGGCCTCCATTTCGGAGAATCCCGCCCACAGTGTCCAGTCCATCAAAGTTGATTTTGCCACAGTTTTGCCTGAATGCTTTTGGAGCTGGCTTCAAGAACATCAGCGTTTTCAATGGTCCTCCTATTGAATCCGGAGGATGCAAGGGAGGCATTGTTGATAGAATTTCTTCAGCATTCTTCTGTGTCGCTAATACACAACGGCCGGGATTCTCCTTTCCGGGGACTGAGTCCCCACGTCGGAGGGAAAACCGGCGGCAACGACTCCAGCATCAACGGGCCCCCAAGGTGAGATGCGGGAATCGCGCCGTGCCAGTTGGCGGCCCCCCCCCCCCGCGATTCTCCGGCCCGGATGGGCTGAAGACCCGCTGCTAAAATGCCTGTCCTGCCGGCGTAGATTAAACCACCTACCTTACCGGCAGGACAAGGCGGCGCGGGCGGGCTCCTGGGTCCTGGAGGGGGCGCGGGGCGATCTGGCCCCGGGGGGTACCCCCACGGTGGCCTGGCCTGCGATCGGGGCCCACCGATCCGCGGGCAGGCCTGTGCCGTGGGGGCACTCTTTCCCTTCCGCCTCCGCCATGGTCTCCACCATGGCGGAGGCGGAAGAGACTCCCTCCAATGCGATGCGCGGGAATGCCGTCAGCAGCCGCTAACGTTCCCGTGCATGCGCCGCCCGGAGATGTCATTTCTGCGCCAGCTGGCGGGGCACCAAAGGCCTTGGGCAAAATTCTCCGGAAACGGCGCGATGTCCACCGTCTGGCGCCCAAAACGGCGCAAATCAGTCGGGCATCGCGCCGCCCCAAATGTGCGGAATGCTCCGCAGCTTTGGGGGCCGAGCCTCAACTTTAAGGGGCTAGGTCGGCGCCGGACGAATTTCCACACTGCCAGCGCCACCTTTGGTGCCTCACAGTGCTGAGGACCTGGATTCGATCCCGGCCCCGGGTCACTTTCTGTGTGGAGTTTGCACAATCTCCCCGTGTCTGCATGTGTCCCACCCCCACAACCCAAAAAGATGTGCAGGGTAGGTGGATTGACCATGCTAAATTGCCCCTTAATTGGGAAAAAAGAATTGAATATTCTAAATTTAAAAAAAATGTTTTCTTTTCCAGTTTTTAATATAACTTCTGCACTTTCTCCCTCATTTTCCTTCTGATGCCCAAGTCTGCAATGCCAATTCCCTCATAAAATCAGTTATGCCCTGATTATACTCATGCTGTAAATGTGCACTTACTTTGTGAATTGGGAAGAATACAACACCAATTGTCCCAGTGCAAAGAATGCAATGCTAATCACTCCCATTGTAGATCCCAAAAGAAACTTCCGCATGTTGGCTGGGACTCTGAAATGGGAGACCCATTTCAACTTGGTATAAGGTTACTTGTTCAACTCGTCTGTTTCTATTGCTTTGAAATCAAAATTCAACACATGCGTCAGATGCATCATTTACATTCTGTTACCCACAGTGTGAATTGACCCAAAGGGTGTAAACAATGCAGCTCTGCATTCCAACAGGGTTACATTGACCCTAAGCTCAATGCAACCTCCATAAAGCAGAAAAAATAAATAAGCCTTTGCTGCTGTATGAACCTGGGCGTAATTAAACCACAAAATTGGACTGACCTGTGAGGTTTTGAACCTCATTGAGTAAAATGGGAATTTCAACCCCAGACTGACGCTTTCCCCCATTTACAAGTTGGTTGGCTATTGCACAGCTAATATCAACAGTAAGGTCTGTCCCGGGTTCGATTCCTGCTTGGGTCACTGTTTGTACGGAGTCTGCACGTTCTCGCCATGTCTGCGTGGGTTTCCTCCGGGCTCTCCAGTTTCTTCCCATAAGTCCCAAAATACGTGCTTGTTAGGTAATTTGGACATTTTGAATTCTCCCTCAGTTTACCCGAACAGGCGCCGGAATGTGGCGACAAGGAGATTGTCACAGTAACTTCATTGCAGTGTTAATGTAAGCCTACTTGTGACACTAATAAAGATTATTATTAGAAACACAGTTGACATGGATAAGGAAATGTCATTGGTGACTGAGTGGTGGTATTCTCACCTCTGAGTCAGAAGCCTCTCAGTGCAATTACCACCCTAAAGAGCAGAAGGTGCGATCTAAATTGACATTCCAGTGCAATACAGAAGGATTGCTGCAGTTTCAGAGATGCAATCATTCAGAGCAAATATAAATTAAGACCCTGGGCGGGATTCTCTCAGCCCGGGCCGGGCCGGAGAATCCCCGTGACAGGCACAAATTGCGCCACGCCGCCCCGACACCGGGAGGCGATTCTCCGCAGAGTGGAGAATCACCGGCATTGGCGCCGGCATGGTTGGCGCAGCGCCGGTTGGGGGCCGCTCTACGCAGCCCGGGATGGGCCGAGCTGCCATCGTAAAAAATCTGAGTCCCTCCGGCGCTGTTCTACCCTCCTCTCAGCCGGCAGGACCTCGGCGTTGAAAGGTCCGAGGCGGCCTGTGGGGGGTGGTCCGACCCTGGGGGGGCCTCCGATGTGGCCTGGCCCGCAATCGGGGCCCATCAATCTGCGGGCCGGCCTCTCAGGCTGGCAGCCTCCTTACTTCCGCACCGGCCCCTGTAGCCCTGCGCCATGTTGCATCGGGGCCAGCACGTTGAAGGGAACCTCTGAGCATGCGCGTGTTGCCGCCGGTTCCACTGCGCATGCGCGGGCCCCGCGGTGACCAGTTCAAGCCAGGATCAGCAAGTGGAGCGGCGTGGACTGCTCCAGTGCCGTGCTGGCCCCCTATAGCGGCCAGAATTGTGGATCCTGAGGCTGCGTTGACGCCGTCGAGAAACGCAGCGTCACTTAGCCTCAGGATCACAGAATCCCACCCCCTGTTCTGACTCTCAGGTGGATGTAAAATATTTCATGGCATTCTCTCAGTTTCCTGGCCCATATTTATCCTCAAACAACAACGACTAAAATAGATTACCTGGTAATTATTACATGATGATTTGCGGAATTTTGCTGTGTGCAAATTAACTACCGTGTTTCCTACATTGTAGCAGTGACTAGATTTCAAAAGCACTTCATTGACTGAAAAGCACATTGATGCATCCTGTGATCATGAAAGTTGTTGGGGGCGATTCTCCCAAATGGCGCCCAAGTGTTCGCGCTGTTGTGAACGCCATCGCGTTTCACGGCGGCACAAACCGGGCCCGGGTACGACCTATTCTCTCCCCCACAGAGGGCCAGCACGGCGCTGGAGCGGTTCATGCTGCTCCAGCCTCCTTTCCCGGCGCCAAGTGGGCGGCACGCCAACACGCGCATGCGCAGTTGGGCTGCGCCAGCCTGTGCATGCGTGGGGGACTTCTTTAGCGCGCCGGCCCCGACTCAACATGGCGTCGGTGTTCAGGGGCCGGCCGTGCAGGGAAGTAGGCCCGGGGGAGGGGGGGGGGGAGAGGCCAGCCCGCCGATCGGTGGACCTGATTGCAGGCCAGACCCCATCAGAGACCCCCCCCCCCCCCCGGTGAAGGAGCCCCCCTCTCCCCCTCCACAGGCCAGCCCCCGACCGTTTGCGCAGAGTTCCCGCAGGCAGTGAACAGCGCCGGCGGGACTCTGTCGTATCCGTGCCGGCGCAAATGGCGCCGATTCTCCGCACCTCGGAGAATCGCGCGCCGGCGTTGGGGCGTCGTGGCGTGGTTGCGCCGATTCTCCGGCCCGGCACGGGGCTCGGAGAATCGCCCCCGTTATATAAATCCAACTCTTGCTTTTTCTTCAACTTCTCCAGCGACACAGAAAGAATTATATTTTAAATGGAAAGCTACTGGATACTGTGAGGGTTTACAGATTGCAGCTGAGCTCCCCAACATATTTGTGTTTTTGCTTATATTATAGGAGGTTATTGTGGTATCCTCACACTTTTCTCATGGGGAATTTTGTGAAGTAGTGTAAGGAATCATAGGCTGCAAACAGTTTGCAAGTATTGTCCCCTTCCCTTCTAAGTCTACCATTATCAACATCTTCAATAACATACCCCCAGACAGTCTGCTTGCAAGTTACCACTCAATTCCTGATATCAATTTCTTCTCCAAAGTCCTTGAGTGTATTTTAACCTCCCAAATCTGTGACTGTCTCTTCTACAACTCCATGTACAAATACCTCAGAGTTCTATTATAAAATCTCAGTAGGCCCGAGAAGGTGACTCAAAATGGCATTTTATCTTCAGCCAAAGGAAAAGGCTGCAAGGCGGCATCCAGCACATATGTTCCACCTGGGACAGGCGTTCATGCAGGTCCCAATCCAAACCTGCATTTAAGGGTTAAGTCTATGAGCCCCAGTTGATGAGCCTCCACCCATTTGCGCAGAAGTTTGTATTCCATGAGCCCCACGAGACAATCAATTGGGTCATCCTCGTGGGTCTCATCAGGGTTATTACATATGTAGATCTCTCTTCTATCATCTCCAGACTCAACCATTTGAATACTCCCATTCCCATTCTCCAGGTTTTGTAAATTTCAATTCATCCAAAAGTCTGCGACTTTGTGTACTTCATTTGAATTTCATTTCGTGAATACTAAGTTAATTTCTAAGCAGAAAATGCTTCACTTTTTCAGAAATATCTCAACTCAAATAAGTGAAATTGGGCTTGATTGTTCCAATATGTACCCAGTCTGTGTACCTGTTCCTGTATGTTACTTTTATTTATACTCTAACCTTTACGCAGGACATAACGTACAAGTGATCTAGTATAGAAATTCAGTGTTCCACTCCCAATATACGAACATATTATAATATAAACTATATATAATATATATTTTATATCATATATATAATATTTTTATATATATATACATGTACGCACACACATATATAGATATATAATATATTTTTATATATGTACACACACACATATATATTATACACATACACAAATAAGAGTTGACCTGAATCCACAGCAGAGAAACAGGGTTTTCTGCCAACCAGTCGATGTTGGCAGATTTATACTCCATATGAGTCTTCTCAAACTATAACTACCTCTTCCCATCCTGTCCCTGTATCCTTGTTTCCCTTCTCCTTTATGTATGTAATGGGATTGGGAGCCAGAATTGATATTTCGGAACAAATAAGCTGTATTTTTATTAGGTGCAGCTTTTGTGTAACTTGCTTGACCTCCTCCCACCCCAGGCCCCAATGTTCATCAGTCTAGTTTCCTGTTTAGATTGTGCTCAGTTTCCGTGTAAAGACTAAATCAAGCAGCAGTCACATTTATAACTTTAAACTAAGCCACCTTCTACACGAGCAAACAGGTCAACCACAAACTACCTCCAGAATTGATTCAGAAAAGATTGACTTGTATTTGCCTTGAGCTCATTGTCCCATTTATAACACCAATAGCAAAGCAGCAAGGACAGTTGACAAAAGGATCAACTTTTTCAGAAGGAAGTTACAGATCAAGTATTTTTAAAGTGAATAATAGAGGCTCCTGATGTGTATGCAAGTCACTTATTAATCTGAGAAGTTCATGGTCTTCTCTCCATTTTAACATTTGGGTTGACATGCTTGTTTCAGACATGAACTTGACAGCTTTGTCGATTGCCATGAAGAATTAAAACAGCGGCAGGATATTTTATTCTGCAGAGACTTCACCACTTCCCTCACCCCTCCCCCCATTTAGAATCTTTTTCAAAGTCCATCAGTTTGCACAAGTCAGTAATAAATCATTGTGTTTAAAATCTAATTGAGTCCAGTTAGGGACCACATTCCTGAAGCTTGCAATCATTTCTACACACTTGAGGTTCGAGGCAAAGCATGATCACAGAACCTTCTTATTAACCAATGCCGATCTCTTCTTTCCCCCAAAGAAGACTTGCATTTAGAAAACACTTTAGAACCAATTCATTTCTTTACAGCCAGTCGATTTTTGAGCAATCCAGTTTGTACACAGAATGATTCCACAAGCAGCAGTGTGTTAAAACCCAAAGAATATGTTCTAGTGATGTTAGTTGAGGGCTAATGCCCAGGACACTGGGACAAAAATCTCTGTTCCTCTTTAAAAAAGTGCCTTGGTGTTTTTTAACCCTGAGGGTCTAATGGGGCCACGGTTTAATTTTGATGCAAAAGACAACACCTATGACAATGCAGCACTCCCTGTCGTGCACTATCAGCCTCGATTATGTGTTTGAATCTCTGAATCTCTGAAGTGGGCCTATGAACTCAAAATCTTTTGAATGAGGGACAAGTGAGCTACCATGGACACTGCTTTACACTGAGGATGGTGTATTGTTGAGGCTACTGGTAGAAATGAATAAAAATAAAATAAAACCCAAAATTTTTGAAGCTATAATTTTTGAAAATACACAAATTAGCAGATTTCACTTTCATTTTGGGATGTAGCAAGGACAGCATTTAAACCCAATCGTTTCACTGAATGTTTGTGGTAACTGGCTGGCCTCATAATCAGCTCAGGGAATTAGGAATCAACCGTAATAAAAGCAGAAAACGCTGGCAAAACTCAGCATGTCTGGCAACATCTATGGATAGAGAAACAGAGTCATAAAATAAAAATAATGGTTTGATGTTAATATTTTGTCGGATAACACTCCTGTAAAATGTGTTGGACCATTCTCCAATGTTTAAGGCTCTGCAGTGAATGTTGGTGTTGTTAGTTATCCTTTGTATGTATTGCGTTCTCAGGCCCTTGCTCAGTATCAGCTCTTTTGTTCAGTAAATGTCCTTCTTTCTCTTTCTTTTTACCAGTAAGTGTATTTGACAAAGAATTTTAGCTTGCATGCATTTGATCTGATGGTGTGATATTTTCCAGCTTTCAAAGAAAACCAGAGAGCTTAGTGAACATCCCACACCATCTCCATTGGACACTCCCATATTTAAAAATAAATTATTAATCTTGGGCATGCAGATTTGTGGCAACAGGAAACTCTTGTCTTTTGGTGGTGAAGGCAGGATACCGGTTAAGAGGCCTGAACTACAGACACACTGGTGAGTTGATGAGCAGATGACAATGGTGAAACAAAAGGAAACAGTCTTAACTAGTTGGGATCAGTTGTTCTTTCACTAGTTTTCTGGGCCCGTTGGAAACACCCGCTTAGGGACCTTGGAAGACCCCGGTTAAATTGTTCCAGAGAATATCACTATGTATGGATTCCTGCCTCTGTTTACATACAGTGCCTGCACCTGTTTATGCAATATTGGAAGCCATCCAGGTACTAGCTCTTGGTAATGTAATCCTCAGCTTGTAAAAAAACATGAACAAGATAAACTCACAGTTCATGTTTGTTAACTTGTAACATCATTAATTCTCCTGCTGACATGTTGCTGCTGAATTGGCTGCAGCAGCAGCAAACACACACGTTGTACTGCCAAGTGAGATAATCTGTGAAATAATTAAGCCTTTTGTGTAGCACATAGCACTAATGGCACATGTAAGATTCATCCAGAGATACTCTGTTCAGTGTCAACCTGGCGCAAGGATGCAGACACCTTTTACAACACAAAAAAGGAAAGGAGGGACAATAACATTTTTTATACCCTCAAGATATCCCAAAGGTCTTTATAGCCAATGAAGTCCTTTTGAGTGGAATCACTGTCATAATGTAGGAAATAAAGTAGACAATTTGCAGGAAGCAAGCTCTCACAATCAGAAAAACTTGCCAGTTCGACTTCCGGTGGCGGCTATGAAGGAGTAAGTCGCCCATTTGGTGGCTCCTGCTCTGGTCAGACTTTTGGACCTTTCCCCCCGATTTTTTAACGGACTTGAATTATAGAACGGATGTCAGTGGCAATTCTCTACTGAATTCCCACTTCGGTCATGGAGTAAAGGACTAGAAGTGTTCATAAGGGCAGAAATAAGAAGACAGAGAAGGCTTGGGCTGTAGGTGCAACAGGGGACAGCATGGCGGAGGGGCGAACCTCTGGTTTGTCGACCCAGCAGTCTATGGAGCAGCTGATGCAAGTCATCCAGGAGGGCGTCGCTACGCAGAAACGGGACTGCTTGGACCCGATAAAAGCATCAATTGAGCGGCTGGAGCTCAGGTTGGACGCCCAGGATCGGGCGATCCAGAAGGTGGAGAAGGTGCTGGCTGAGCAGGAGGAGCATCAAACTGCGGTGGAGCTGGAGGTGGGGATGCTGAGGGACCAGCAAAAGAAGCTTCTGGAGAAGGTGGAGGACCTAGAGAATGGGTCCCGCCGGCAGAACCTAAGAATTGTCGTGCTCCCGGAGGAGTCCGAAGGAGCGGACGCTGGGGCATACGTCGCAGGCATGTTTGAGAAGCTGCTGGGGGAATGGGGCATTCTCCCGGCCCTTGGAGGTGGACAGGGCTCACAGAGCACCTGCGAAGAAGCCGTGAATGGGAGATCCCCCGAGGGCTATGGTGGTGAGATTCCACAGGTTCTCGGATAAGGAGTGTATTCTGCAGTGGGCCAAGCAGACCCGGAGCTGTAAGTGGGACAATAGCATCCTGCGGGTTTACCAAGACCTGAGCGTGGAGGTGGCCAGGAGGAGAGAAGGCTTCAATCAGATCAGGGCGATCCTTTTCAAGAAAAAGGTGAAGTTTGGACTGTTATACCCAGCCCGTCTCTGGGTCACGCATGAGGAGCAGCACTTTTACTTTGAGTCGCCGGAGGACGCGTTGGACTTTGCAAGAAAGAAAGGGCTGCCGAAGGACTGAGAATTTTTGAACTTGGCTGTAACATTCGTGTTTCTGTTTTCTCTGTTTTGTTTCTCTGTTTTTGTAAACTGTTTCTCATTTTGCTTGGAACCAGGAGTGGAGCTGAGTGAGTTAACGTTTTCATTTGCACCACTGGGGAATGGAGGTATGCTAGTTTTGATCTTGGTGTTTTTCGGTTGGGCAATTGTGTGGGGATTGTTTGATGTTGGAGGTTATTTGTATGAGCGGGGCGGGGGGGGGGGGGGGGGGGGGAGACAATAGGTGGGAGACTATCTGGCACCAGGAATGGGGGCCACCAAGCTAGCTGGGCGAGCTAGCTCTCGGAAGCGCAGTGGGGGGTGTGCATATGTTTGGTTTAGGAAGGGAATTCGGTTACAGTGTGTTTTGCTGGGGCGGGGTGAATGTTCTGCTGGCGAGGGAGGGATTTGGGCTGAGGGACAGAGAGGAGGTTGGGGGCTGCCTGGGGATGGACCGGTGGAGGCACGGATCACGGGCTGGTGGCGGGCCTAAAAAAAGGGGATGACTGATCGGCAGAGGGGTGGGCAATGAGCCCCCCAACTAGGCTGATCACCTGGAATGGTCGAGGGTTAAATGGGCCGGTCAAAAGGGCACATGTGTTCACGCATCTTAGCGGATTGAAGGTGGACGTGGTGATGTTGCAGGAGACGCGCCTTAAGGTAACGGACCAGGTTAGACTGAGGAAAGGCTGGGTAAGCCAGGTGTTTCATTCGGGACTAGATTTAAAGACTAGAGGGTCGCGATCCTGATCAATAAGCAGGTGGTGTTCGAGGCAGATAGAATAGTCTCGGATGTGGGAGGTCAGTGTATTATGGTCATTGGGAAACTGGAGGGGGTGCAGGTGGTACTGGTGAATGTATATGCACCAAATTGGGATGATGTGGAGTTTATAAAGAGGATGCTGGGGAAGATACCAATCCTGGACTCGCACAGGTTGGTCATGGGAGGGGACTTCAATACAGTTATGGACCCGGGCTTAGACCGGTCAAGCTCAAAAACGGGTAGGGTGCCAGCAATGGCAAAGGAACTAAGAGGGTTCATGGAGCAGATGGGGGGGTGGTTCCATGGAGATTTGGGCAGCGAGGGCGAAGGAGTTCTCCTACTCACACGTGCATAAAGTGTACTCCCGGATTGATTTCTATGTTTTGAGCAGGGTCTTTCTGGCTGGGGTGGTGGACACGGGGTATTCGGCGATTACAATCTCAGACCATGCTCCACGCTGGATTGACCTGCAGATTAGTAAAGACAGTAACCAGCGCCCGCACTGGAGGTTAGATGTGGGACTTTTGGCGGATGAAGGGGTGTGCGAGTGGCTGAGGAAATGTATTCAGAGCTACCTGCAGGTCAATGACACGGGGGAAATTTCGGCAGCGGTGGTGTGGGAAGCACTGAAGGCGGTGGGATGGGGAGAGCTGATCTCGATCCGGGCCCATAGGGAGAAGGTTGACAGGGCAGAGACGAACCGACTGGTAAAGGAGATATTACAGATTGATAGGAGGTATGCGGAGACCACAGAGGCAGGGCTTCTGAGGGAACCGCGGAGGCTGCAGGCAGAGTTTAGTTTGCTGACCACAGGGAGGGCGGTGGAGCAGCTGAGAAAGGCGAGGGGGGCGATTTATGAACATGGAGAGAAGGCCAGCAGAATGCTTGCACAGCAACTTAGGAAGAGGGAGGCAGCTAGGGAGATAGGGAAAGTAAAGGACGGAGATGGGAACCTGGTTGGTGATTCGGTAGGGGTGAATAAGGCGTTCAGAGATTTTTAAAGCAGGCTGTACAGGATGGAACCCCCTATCCCGGAGGGGATGAGGCGCTTCTTGGAGGGGCTGAATTTCCCAACGGTGGATGGAGAGCGGGTAGAAGGGCTGGGGGCCCCAATTGGGCTGGAAGAGATAGTGGAGGGCTTGAAGGCCATGCAGGCGGGTCAGGCCCCCGGTCCAGACGGGTACCCAGTGGAGTTCTATAAAAAGTTTTCAGGGATACTGGGGCCAGTGTTGATGAGGATGTTCAATGAGCAAAGGGAAAGAGGGGTGCTGCCCCCGACAATGTCACAGGCAACCATCTCGCTGATTCTTAAGCGGGCCAAGAACCCGGAGCTGTGTGGGTCCTACAGGCCAATCTCTCTGCTGAATGTGGATGTCAAGTTGCTGGCCAAAATCTTGTCCTCCAGGATTGAGGACTGTGTTCCGGACGTTATTGGGGAGGACCAGACGGGGTTTGTTAAGGGTAGGCAGTTGGTGGCCAATGTAAGAAGGCTGTTGAATGTGATCATGATGCCCCCGGAAGGTAGGGAGGTGGAGGTAGTGATCGCAATGGATGGAGAAAAGGCTTTTGATCAGGTAGAATGGGACTATCTGTGGGAGGTACTGGGACGGTTCGGATTTGGGCAGGGCTTTATTGACTGGGTCAGGTTACCGTATCAGGCGCCTGTGGCAAGTGTACGGACGAATAGGACAACATCGGACTATTTTAGACTGCACCGGGGGACGAGACAGGGAATCCCCCTCTCCCCACTGTTGTTTGCGCTGGCTACAGAGCCGTTGGCAATCGCTCTGAGAACTTCAAGGGGCTGGAGGGTACTGGTCCGGGGGGGTGGAGCACAGGGTTTCGCTCTATGCGGATGATCTGCCTCTGTACGTTTCGGACCCAGTAGAGGGGATGGAGGAAATCATGAAGATTTTGGGGGAATTCGGCCGGTTTTCAGGGTATAAGCTAAACAAGGATAAGAGTGAGATGTTTGTGGGTCAGGCGAGGGGATAGGAGGGGCGACTGGGGGAGCTGCCGTTTAGCTCAGTAGGGGGTAGTTTTAGGTACCTGGGCATCCAAGTGTCGCAGGAATGGGACCAGCTGCATAAATTGAATCTGGCCCGGCTAGTGGACCAAATGAAGGACGATTTCTGGAGATGGGAGGCGCTCCCATTGTCGGGAGGGTACAAACGGTAAAAATGACGGTCCTCCCCAGGTTCCTATTTGTATTTCAATGTCTCCCCATTTTTATTCCGCGGTCCTTTTTTAAGCGGGTCAACAGGGTGATCACGGGCTTCATCTGGGCGGGTAAGACCCCACGGGTAAGGAAGGTAATGCTCGAGCGGAGCCGGGGAGAGGGCGGGCTGGCGCTGCCAAATTTTAGCAACTATTACTGGGCGGCGAATATAGCCATGAGCAGGAAGTGGGTGGTGGGGGAGGGGTCGGCCTGGGTGCGGATGGAGGCGGCTTCTTGTAAGGGCACCAGTCTGAGGGCGTTGGTAACTGCGCCTCTGTCGTTCCCGCCGGCATGGTGCTCCACCAGTCCAGTGGTGGTGGCAGCCCTGAGAGTCTCGGGGCAATGGAGGCGGCATGTGGCAGCAGTGGGAGCATCGGTCTGGGCCCCAGTCTGTAATAATCACCGGTTTACCCCGGGAAGTATGTTAGGGGGGTTCCGGGTAAGGTGGAGTGCAGGGATTGAGAGGATGGGGGATATGTTAATAGAGGGGAGCTTTCCGAGTATGTGGGAGATGGAGGAAAAGTTTGGGTTGGCGAGGGGAAACAAATTCAGGTATTTGCATGTGCAGGACTTCCTTTGTAAACAGGTGGCAACCTTCCCGCTCATACAGCTGAGGGGGATTCAGGACGGGGTAATTTCCAGAGGGTGGGTAGGGGAGGGGAACATTTCGGACATCTATAAGAAGCTTATGTGGTTGGAGGAGATGCAGACCGAGGAGCTGAAGCGTAAGTGGGAGGATGAGCTGGGAGGAGAGATAGAGGATTGTCCATGGGCTGACGCATTGAGTAGAGTCAACGCATCCGCAACATGTGCCAGGCTCAGCCTGATACAATTTAAGGTTGTGCACCGACCGGGCTCTCATGACAGTGGCCCGGATGAGCAGATTCTTTGGGGTGGAGGACAGGTGCACAAAATGCACGGGAGGACCAGCGAACCATGTCCACATGTTTTGGACATGTCAAAGCTTCGGGGATTTTGGCAGGGGTTTGTGGACATCATGTCCAAGGTTTTAAAAACAAGGGTGGCGCTGCGTCCAGAGGTGGCGATTTTCGGGGTGTCGGAAGATCCGGGAATCCAGGAGGAGAAAGAGGCAGATGTTTTGGCCTTTGCTTCCCTGGTATCCCGGAGACGCATACTATTAGCTTGGTGGGACTCAAAGCCCCCGAAGTCGGAGACCTGGCTATCGGACATGGCTAGCTTTCCCTGTATGGAGAAAATTAAATTCGCTTTGAGAGGTTCACTGTTCGGGTTCGCCCGGAGGTGGCAACCGTTCGTCAACTTCCTTGCGGAAAATTAATCGTCAGCACACGTGGGGGGGGGGTAGTTTAGGTTAGAGTAGGGGGTTAATAAGGGTGGGACCTGTACGAATGGTAAACGGTTTTTGCACTATGTTTATGGTTTCATGTATCTTGTCTATTTTGTTGTTGTTTCTATACCAAAAATACCTCAATAAAATGTTTATTAAAAAAAAAGAAAAACTTGCCAGTTCCCTTTCAAAATAGTGCCGTGGAATCTTTTATGTCCACCTGCAGGTCAACCTCACCTGAGGTGTGATGATCCTCAGGTTAAATCACTATCAGTTAGCTCTCCCCCTCAAAGGGGAAAGCAGTCCATAGTCATCTGGGACTATGACGACTTTACTTACTTACTTACTCTCTCAGTGTTGCACCACCTGAGTGTTGGCCTAGATTTTGTGTTCAGGATTCTGGGGCGTCATTCTCCGACCCCCCGCCAGGTCGGAGAATGGCGTTGGCCGCCGTGAATCCCGCCCCCGCCCCCGCCGAAGTCTCCGCTCCCGGAGATTGGGCGGGGGCGGGAATCCAGCCGCGCCGGTTGGCGGGACCCCCCGCTGGATTCTCCGGCCCGGATGGGCCGAAGTCCCGCCCAGGAATTGCCTGTCCCGCCGACGTAAATCAAACCTGGTATTTACCGGCGGGACCAGGCGGCGTGGGCGGGCTCCGGGGTCCTGGGGGGGGGCGCGGGGCGATCTGACCCCGGGGGGTGCCCCCACGGTGGCCTGGCCCGCGATCGGGGCCCACCGATCCGCGGGCGGGCCTGTGCCGTGGGGGCACTCCTTCCCTTCCGCCTCCGCTACGGTCTCCACCATGGCGGAGGCGGAAGAGACTCTCCCCACTGCGCATGCGCGGGAAACTGACAGCGGCCGCTGACGCTACCACACATGCGCTGGGAAACTGACAG
Organism: Scyliorhinus torazame; assembly: GCF_047496885.1. Taxonomy (NCBI): domain Eukaryota; kingdom Metazoa; phylum Chordata; class Chondrichthyes; order Carcharhiniformes; family Scyliorhinidae; genus Scyliorhinus; species Scyliorhinus torazame. The sequence continues at coordinate 130,055,560 of NC_092714.1, forward strand.
CGGCCGCTGACGCTCCCGCGCATGCGCTGGGAAACTGACAGCGGCCGCCGACGCTCCCGCGCATGCGCCGCATTTCCGCGCCAGCTGGCGGGGCAACAAACGCCATTTCCGCCAGCTGGCGGGGCGGAAATCCCTCCGGCGTCGGCCTAGCCCCTCAATGTTGGGGCTAGGCCGCCAAAGATGCGGAGACTTCCGCACCTTTGGGCCGGCGCGATGCCCTTCTGATTGGCGCCGGCTTTGGCGCCAGTCGGCGGGCATCCCGCCGTTGGGGGAGAATTTCGCCCCTGGAGTGGGATTTGAACCCACAATTTCCTGACTCAGACACCAGTGAGTCACAGATGACAGTGAAATAAGGGGCGGGATTCTCTGCCCCGCCGTGCCACATTTCTGCCCCGACCCGCCAGCGGGATTCTCTGTTGCGCCGGCCGGTCAAGGGATTTCCCATTGTGGGGCAGCCCCACGCCATCGGCAAACCCCCTGGTGCCGGCAAAACAGAGAATATGCCGGCGGAGAATCCCGCCCAAGGTGTTTTGTACCAAGTGTTAAAGAAGAAGGAAACCATCTATATGACACCTTGTTTTAGTTCTCTTACAGGATATGAGTGTTTCTGGCTAGGCCAGAATTTTTATTGCCCATCCATAATTGCCCTCAAGAAGGTGGTGGTGAGCTGCCTTCTTGAACCGATGAAGTCCATGTGGGGTAGGTACATCCCAGTGCTGTTAAAAGGGAGTTCCAGGATTTTGACCCAGTGACAATGAAAGAACGGTGATATAGTTCCAAGTTCAGGGTGGTGTGTGGCTTGGTAGAGAACCTGCAGCTGCTGGTGTTCCCATACATCTGCTTGATGATTATTTCATTGGCAAATAAAGTGAGGCAGAATAAGAGTTGCGTGATATTGCAGAGGTAACATCACCCAATGCTTGGTTTGCATTCCATCAGGAACTTAGTTCCAGGTCTCATTACATACTTAATGCAAACATGAACAAAAGAGCTGAATTTCTAGTTCAAAGAACCCCAGTTAAATTAAAATCAATGGGAATTGGCACTTGCTCATTGGAGTTATACCCAGCATAATAGAGGATGTTTGGGATTGTTGGAGTCCAATCCCAGGCCCTGGACATCACGGAAGAATCTCCTCTGTGGGTGTCCTAGGCCCAAATTATCAGTTGCTTTGTCAATTACCAACCTGCTGTCATACAATCAAAAGTGTGGATTATTGTTGATGATTGCACAGTATTGTTCCATTCATAACTCCTCAGATACTGAAGCAGTCCATATCCGCATGCAGCAGGATCTAGACAACGTTCGGGCATGGGCTAATAAGTGGTCAGTAACATACTTGCCACAAAATTGCAAGGCAATGATCATCTACAACATGGAAATATTTAACCAGCTCTTCCTGACATTTAGTAGCATCCATTGCTGAATTCCCCTGTCATTAACATCCTGGAGATCCCCATTGACTACAAATGTAAGTAGATCAGCTACACAAATACTGGGGCTACAAGAGGAGATCAGAGGTTGGGTAGTCTGCAACAGGTGATCCACCTCCAAATTTCCCAAAGCCTTTCCATATTTAGAAATTAAACACAGAAGCGTGATTGCCTGGATAAGTGCATCTCAGGGGCCCCACGGTAGCACAGTAGGGGTGGCACGGTAGCACAGCAGGGGTGGCACGGTAGCACTGTTGCTTCACAGCTATGGGGTCCCAGGTTCGATTCCCAGCTTAAGTCACTGTCTGTGCAGAGTCTGCATGTTCTTCCTGTGTCTACGTGGGTTTCCTCCGGGTGCTCTGGTTTCCTCCCATAGTCCAAAGATGTACAGTTAAATGGATTGGCCTTGCTAAATTGCCCTTAGTGTCCAAAAAAAGGTTAGGTGGGGTTACTGGGTTACGGGGATAGGATGAAGGTGTGGGCTTAAGTGCAATGCTCTTTTTAAGGGTCGGTACAGACTCGATGGGCCGAATGACCTCCTTCTGCACTGTAAATTCTATGATTGTCAACAACAGTAAAGAAGCTAATTGCCATCCAGGGCAAAGCAGCCCCTTTGATCAGCACCCTATCCACCATCTTAACCATTCACTTCTTCCACTACCAGCACACCGTTGAAGCACAATGTACTATCTACAAATGCACTGCACCAACTTGCCAAAGCTTTTTCGATAGCACCTTCCAAATTCGCAACCTCTACTACCTAGGATAAGTGCAACAAGAACATGGGAACATCATCACCTGCAAGGCACCTTCAAGTAGCGCATCATCCTGATTTGGTCTAAACCACCATTCTTTCATTGTAACTGGATCAAAGTCCTGGAACTCTTTTCCTAACAGCACTGTGGGTGTTCCTACATCTTAGGCAGTTCAAGAAGGAGGCTCATCTATAAATGGGCAATACATGTTGGCTGTACCTGTAATGGTCACTGTTGTGGGCAGCACGGTAGCACAAGTGGGGAGCACTGTGGCTTCACAGCGCCAGGGTCCCAGGTTCGATTCCCCGCTGAGTCGCTGTCTGTGCGGAGTATGCACGTTCTCCTCGTGTCTGGGTGGGTTTCCTCCGGGTGCTCTGGTTTCCTCCCATAGTCCAAAGACATACAGGTTATGTGGATTGGCCATGCTAAATTGCCCTTAGTGTCCAAAAAGGTTGGGAGGGGTTATTGGGTTATGGGGATAGGGTGGAAGTGAGGGCTTAAATGGGTCAGTGCAGACTCGATGGGCCGAATGGCCTCCTTCTGCACTGTATGTTCTATGTACTCTATGTCACATGTGTCAATGAATAAAAATAAAGGTGGAAGTAGATTGTTTTGTGCTGGTGTGGATCAGAAGCTCATCTTGGGGTGAAATATGGCATCAAGGTTGGGAACAGTCTGGTTAAGTCTTTAATAGTTGCCATGGCAAGAGATGGAGTCAGTGGTTAGCGAACCTGATTTTATGATAGTAACTGATGCCATTGGTTTCAGTCTTCCCACAATTTAATTAGAGGAAATTTCTGCTCCTCCAGTGCCAGATGCCGAACAAGCAGTCCAACAGTTTAGAGTCAGTGAAGGTGCCAAATGGAGGTGGTGGTGAGGTAGAGATAGGTATCCTCAGCATATACATGGAAATGGACAATACGTTTTGTGATGATGTTTGCTGAAAAACAGTATGTTAATGAGAAATTGGAGCGGGTCAAAGGCAGATCTTTTGGGGTATGTGAGGCAACAGTGTAAGACTGAGTTGAGAAGCCATTGCAGGTGACTTTGACTGCCTAGATAAGAGTTGAACCAGGTATATGCAGTCCCACACAGTGAGCTGACAGCCATCAGTAACCATCATCATTCTGAGAACTGAGTTATGCTTCACAGTATAAAGTATGGAAATCGTTTTATGACTGTTATAACCTGCCTACTTACCATTGGCTGGGGACTAATGACTATCCCACAATCCTGTGGGAGTATGAGCTTCCCCAATGAGGGGGGCAGAGAAACCACTAGTAAACTCCTAGTATAAATAAGCTGGCCAGTTCAGGAACCAGCAGGAAGAAGTATGTAGCAAGGGAAGTTACTGCTACTGTTATGTATATATGTTATAGTAAATAAATGTTATTACTTTGTATCCTTAAAACTCGTGCTGGATTCTTCGTGGCCCTTACAAAACTGGCGACGAAGGTAAAAGTGAATAGCTGTCTACACTGCTGAAGCCACCTCCCTGGATTTTTGTTGGATACAGGTTGGAAGTTGTTTTCTATTATACCATGCCTCTGTACGGACGTTTGGATGTTTTTGATGCTGCGCTGGAAAGCTGGAACCAGTACACACAACAGATGCGTTACTATTTCCGGGCAAACAATATCACCGAAAACGAGCGCCAGGTGGTCATATTGCTCACCGCCTGTGGCCCGCATACGTTTGGGGTGATTAGGAGCCTTACGTACCCAGCTGCGCCGGACACCAAAACGTTTGATGAACTTGTAAATATAGTGGGGCAACACTTTAACCCAACCCCGTCCACGATAGTCCAGCGTTACCGGTTTAATACCGCTGAGAGGACCCCTGGAGAATCCCTTGCCGATTTTCTATCCAGGCTACGCAGGATTGCGGAGTACTGTAACTATGGTGAGACCTTGTCAGAAATGTTACGCGACCATTTGGTTTGCGGTATTAACAATGTAGCCACCCAGAGAAAGTTGTTAGCGGAGCCAACATTGACTTTTCAACAGGCCATTCAAATAGTCTTGTCCCGAGAGAGCGCAGAGCGAGGAGTACAGGAGCTACAGGGAATGGAAGTGCATGCCTTGGGGCGCAACCCCTTCCGTCCGAAAACGTCCCCCCGCACTCCTGCGGTACCTTGGGCGAGGCAACGTCCGGACCGACGCCAGTGGCCATCGGACATTCCTCCCCGAAGGGAGCCTTCTCCAGAGCCAATGGATGAGGATCCATGTCCGTGTCAGACTTGTAGGCGCCGACCCCGTCGCGGACGGCGGTCCTGGGGACGCCAGAGGCGCCGTCGTTCCGACCGAAACTGGGACCAGCCCAGGGGCCGTAACTGGGACCAGCTCAGAGGCCGTACCTTCCATGTGGATGAACCTGCGGCGACTACTTCTGAGGACGTGGAGACGGAAGACGACTGCCTGCAGCTGCATTGTGTGGCAGCTCCCCGTGTGGCCCCCATTAAGGTGACAGTACGGGTCAATGGCCACCCGCTTGAGATGGAGTTGGATACTGGCGCAGCGGTCTCCGTGATCGCCCAGAGGACATTCGACCGCATCAAGCAGGGTATACAGACACTTACATTAACCGACTCACAGGTCAGGTTGGCCACCTACACGGGGGAACCACTGGACATTGCAGGAACTACAATGACCCCTGTTGTCTATGGACGCCAGGAGGGGCGTTTCCCACTTATCGTGGTGCGCGGCCATGGGCCCAGCCTGTTGGGTCGGGACTGGTTGCGCCATTTGCGGTTGCAATGGCAGCACATCCTCCAAACAGTTTCTGAAGGGTTGACTGAGGTGCTAGGACGATACCCAGATGTATTCCAGCCTGGTTTGGGGAAAATAAAAGGGGCCGTAGCCCATATCCAAGTTGAACCAGGAGCCACGCCACGCTATTTCTGGCCGCGCCCAGTGCCTTACACCTTGCTCGAGAAGGTAGAAGGGGAGCTCACTCGTTTGGAGAGTTTGGGTATTATCAGGCCGGTCCGTTTTGCTGACTGGGCAGCACCAATTGTACCTGTAATGAAGCCAGATGCCACAGTTCGCTTGTGTGGCGACTATAAACTTACAGTGAATACAATTTCCCGACTCGACCGATATCTAATGCCTCGCAGAGAGGATCTCTACGCGAAACTTGCAGGTGGACTCTCGTTCACAAAATTAGATATGAGTCACGCCTACCTGCAGTTGGAGCTGGACCCTGCCTCCCGACCATATGTAACGATTAATACACACCGGGGCCTGTATGAATATACACGGTTGCCCTTTGGAGTATCCTCTGCCTGCACAATTTTTCAACGTGTTATGGACGGCATTTTGAGAGGTTTACCACGTGTGGCTGTCTACCTAGATGACGTTTTGATTACAGGGACGTCGGAGCAAGAACATTTGGAAAATCTGGAGGCTGTCCTTAGACGCCTTTCGGAGGCTGGAGTCCGTTTATGCCGCACAAAGTGCGTATTTCAGGCAAAGGAAGTAGTCTACCTAGGTTATCGGGTGGACCGCGAAGGTCTGCTCCCCGTCGCAGAGAAGGTGCGTGCAATTCAACATGCCCCCGCCCCGACTGACACTTCGCATCTTCGTTCTTTTCTCGGTCTCGTAAACTATTACGGGAAGTTCCTCCCCAATCTGGCAACTACGCTGGCCCCTTTGCACCTTCTGCTAAAGAAAAATCACACCTGGGTTTGGGGTCAGCCGCAAGAAACCGCTTTCCGGCGGGTAAAGCAACAATTGTCGTCGTCTGGGTTACTAACCCACTATGATCCTGGAAAGCCTTTGCTCGTCACATGTGATGCATCCCCGTATGGTATTGGGGCCGTCCTGTCCCACAAGATGGAGAACGGGGCCGAGCGACCGATAGCTTTCGCCTCCCGCACATTGACTGCAGCGGAGAAAAAGTACGCGCAGATCGAGAAGGAGGGCCTGGCAGTGGTTTTTGCGGTGAAACGCTTCCACCAGTACGTGTACGGCCGCCATTTCACTTTCGTGACTGATCATAAGCCCCTGCTGGGACTTTTCAGAGAGGATAAGCCAATACCGCCCATTGCTTCTGCACGGATCCAGCGCTGGGCTTTGTTGCTTGCTGCATACGAGTATTCTCTGGAGCACAAACCAGGTACGCAGATCGCAAATGCCAACGCACTGAGCCGATTGCCTTTATTGACCGGCCCCATGTCGACCCCCATGACCGGTGAGGTGGTTGCAACCCTAAATTTTATGGACACCTTGCCTGTCACGGCATCACAGATCCGTGAGTGGACCCAGACGGAGCCAGCCCTGTCAAAGGTTCGGCACATAGTCCTGTATGGTGGGCAGCAAAGACAGCTCCCAGGCGAGTTGCGGGCATTTTCCTCCAAGCTGTCAGAATTCAGCGTGGAAGACGGCATCCTCTTGTGGGGGACGCGTGTGGTTGTCCCGGAAAAAGGCCAGGAGCTGATACTATCAGACTTGCACAATGGACATCCAGGCGTGACCAAAATGAAAATGTTGGCCCGGAGTTATGTCTGGTGGCCAGGCCTCGACACCGACATTGAGAAGGTGGCCCAAAACTGCTCCATTTGCCAGGAGCATCAGAAGCTCCCGCCGGCCGCGCCCCTACATCACTGGGAATGGCCAGGGCGGCCTTGGCTGCGCTTGCATGCAGATTTCGCAGGCCCTTTTCAAGGATCCATGTTCCTTCTACTAATTGACGCCCAGTCCAAATGGCTAGAGGTGCTTAAGATGCAGGGGACAACATCCTGCGCAACAATTGAAAAGATGCGTTTATCGTTTAGTACGCATGGCCTCCCCGAGGTGCTGGTCACGGATAATGGCACTCCATTCACGAGTGAGAAGTTTGCTTGGTTCACAAAGATGAACGGCATCTGCCATATCCGCACTGCCCCTTACCACCCAGCTTCAAATGGGTTGGCAGAGCGTGCAGTGCAGACATTCAAAAGAGGCCTAAAGAAGCAGTCTTCTGGATCAATGGACACGAGACTGGCTCGCTTTTTGTTTACGTACAGGACCACCCCCCATGCAGTGACTGCGGTAGCTCCCGCAGAACTCCTAATGGGCCGGAGACCTCGCACCCGCCTTAGTATGGTTTTCCCGGACATTGGCGCAAAAGTACGCCGCACACAAGAACGGCAGGGACAGGGATTTTCTCGGCATCGTCCGATTCGGCAGTTTGCGTCCGGTGACCCAGTGTTCGTTCGGAATTTTGCTGGTGGTGCCCAATGGGTTCCTGGTGTAATCTTTCGCCAAACGGGCTCTATATCTTACCAAGTGCAAGCCCAGGGTCGTCTCCAGTGAAAACATGTAGACCACGTTCGGTCCAGAAGATCATCCCCTCAAAAGATTCCCCGCCCCCGGAGCTCACTTCAACAGCCGCAGAGACCAGAGACAAGGGAAGGTAGTCCTCAAAATCTTCCACTGGTGCCTCACTCGAAGCCTGCGCAGGTCGTTTAGGGACCGAATGGAGATAGAGACGCTGACATGACGGAGGCAGCAGACTCTGACTCCGAGATGGAGACACAGGATGCATCAGAGGGGGAATCCTCGGGTCCACGGGCCGTGGATGTACAACCGCGCCGTTCATCACGGAAGCGCCGGTCTCCGTCTCGTTACACGCCGCCTGATCCAGCGCCGCATGCAAATGGCGTCCGGCCTGCGGCCAAACGAGTCCGACGCCCTCCTTCGCCAGGGTCTTCGGTGGATTCCTTGGACTTTGGGGGGGAGGGATGTTATAACCTGCCTACTTACCATTGGCTGGGGACTAATGACTATCCCACAATCCTGTGGGAGTATGAGCTTCCCCAGTGAGGGGGGCGGAGAAACCACTAGTAAACTCCATGTATAAATAAGCTGGCCAGTTCAGGAACCAGCAGGAAGGAGTATGTAGCAAGGGAAGTTACTGCTACTGTTATGTATATATGTTATAGTAAATAAATGTTATTACTTTGTATTCTTAAAACCCATGCTGGATTCTTCGTGGCCCTTACAAAAATGACATCAGACTCTATGGTAGAAAACACAAACAATGTTTTACTATGTTAGGAAACACCTGTATATACAACACATGCACCACTTACTTATGGTATGGGTGGTCGGATGGTTCCAGTGATTCAGTGTTTGAATCTTTAGATGACTGAGTTAAAGTTCCAAATTGTCTTAGTTGTCTGCTTTAACAGTAAAAGAAAGCCCTAAAGGGAAAGTGTTTTCATAACAAGAGAATGGTTATATCCCTCAATGTATCTGCAAATTGCAGTTTCAGATATGTGCAGAAATATTTTATTTTAAATGTGTGGAAATAGCAGAGATCACAATATCATATTCATCACTGTTCATTCTTTCACTTTGAATATGAATATCATGTACACAGAATATCAGCACATTTTTTCATTGAGTTCTTTGGAGATGATGAGACCTATTTGTGCTTGGAATTGAGCTTCTACAGAATGTCCAGTGGATCTTAGACACACTAGACTGGAAGTATGGGTCTCACAGTAGGAGGGTTTTGTTTTTTGCCCTGTTTCCAGCAAGTTATTACAACTTCTGGATGTCAGTTTAATGTTGTTTCAGAATACCTTTTAAGGAGTTTTTAAGAATCCAATTTTAGCTCCGTTCAAGTGGTAGGTTTTGAATTAGTTAAAATCTCATTGACCCCTGTTGCTGATCATCATAAAATCACAGTATTCAAATATCATAAACTGCCATTTCTAAGGTGTATCAATTGATTGTAAATGCAAGGCATGGTTCATAGCTAACTCAGAAGATTGTGGGTTCAAACCCCACTTCAGAGATCTGTGTACAAATTCCACTGTCAGTGCAATACTGAGGGAGTGAAACTGAGGCCATGTCTGCCTTCTCAGTTGGACTTAAAATATTCCAAGAAGGTTGAGGCGTGATCTGATTGAAGGATTCATTAGGATGGGTAAAGAGAAACTGTTTCTGCCGTGGATTGATCCAGAACAAGGGGAACACAATCTGGAAATAAATCAAAATCCAAAAGGGCAATGGTAATCGGAAGCAGCTACACCCTATAAGGTTTGGGATCAATTGAATCTTTCAAAACTGAGTTTGATAGAGTTTTGTTAGATAAGGATATCAAGTGATATGGAGTGAAGGCGAGTACTTTGAGGTATATATCAGCCATGAATTAATTATAATAATCGCTTATTATTATTATAAATTCAATGACATAACAGGATTGAGGGGCTGAATGGCCTACTCCTGTTTCTAATAATTTGTCCATTGAGCACTCAAGTTGGTGTGGTCATGTAACTGGAGCTTTTCATTCAGATTCTCTGGAATAGTCTGTTTAGATAATCCGCAAAGGAAGAGGAGACCCTGGTGTGTAATTGCCACTCCCACAATATGCCTGCTCCTATCTTGAGTTTTGTGAACAATATGCAAGTGAAATGGGTGGGATTTCCCAGTCCTTCCCGCTGGCAGGATCTTCCGGTCCCACCAAAGGCGATCACCCAGCAGAAAGTTCCCCAGTGGTGGGATGGGCGTGACTTGCAACATTGGCAGGACTCAATGGTGAGCCACCTCTGCTACCTTTAAACACGTCAGTGGGGGGGGGGGGTAAATCCCGCCCAATATCTATCCCACCTTTGTTCCTGTGAACCTACCATCCAAATTTCATGTTGCTGCACATGTGAAACCATTCTGCAAACTATCTATAACCCAAGGCAGAGTTAAATTATCTGCAATTTCGCCTTCACTATCATAGTCACCAGACTATGTAATTCTGTATAACTGTACCAAAGAGGTGCTACATGTGAAACCTTGACCAGGGAATAGAAAGGAAAATGAAGTTCTAAAGTTATAGATTTGTAATGACAGTAACGACTGGGGAGGCAGTGGCATAGTAGTACTGTGGCTGGACTATTGGCGCTGGTCTAGTAATCCAGAGACCCAGGGTAATGAACTGGGGACCTGGGTTTGAATCCCACTACGGCAGGTGGTGGAATTTAAACTCAATAAAAAATATCTGGAATTAAAAGTCTAATGATGACCATGAAACCATTGTCGATTGTCGTAAAAATCTATCTGGTACACTAATGCCCTTTAGGGAAGGAAATCTGCCACCCTCACATTCCCTGGTCTGGCCTACATGTAACTCCCAGACCCACAGCAATGTGGTTGACTCTTAAATGCCCACGGAAATGGCCTAGCAAGTCACTCAGTTGCATTCAACTGCTACAAAACATGAAAAAGGAATGAAACTTGATGGACCACCCGACATCGACCCAGAAACCAGAAATGACAATGGCAAACCCAGCCCTTTCGACCCTGCAAAACTCTTCCTTACTAACAAATGTGCGAAGGTTAGGAGAGCTGTCTCACAGACTAGTCAAACAACAGCCTGACATAGTCATACTCAGAGAATCATACCTTACAGACAATGGCCTAAGCACCACTATCACCATTCCTGGGTATGTGCTGTCTCACCGGCAAGACAGACCCAGTAGAGGTGGCGGCACAATGATGTACAGTAGGGAGGGAGTTGCCCTGCAAATCTTCAACATCGACTCTCATGGTTTCAGGTTAAACATGGGTAAGGAAACCTCCTGCTGATTACCACATACTGTCCACCATCAGTTGATGACTCAGTACTCCTCCATGTTGAACGCCACTTGGAGGAAGCATTCAGGGTGGGAAGGGCATAGAATCATAGAATTTACAGTGTAGAAGGAAGCCATTCGGCCCATCAAGTCTGCACGGCCCTTGGAAAGAGCACCCCACTTAAGCCCATGCCTCCACCCTATCCCCATAACCCAGTAACTCCATATAATGAAAAAATGAAAAATGAAATGAAAATCGCTTCTTGTCACAAGTAGGCTTCAAATGAAGTTACTGTGAAAAGCCCCTAGTCGCCACATTCCAGCGCCTGTTCGGGGAGGCTGGTACGGGAATCTGTTACGGAACCTTTTTTTGGACACTACGGGGCAATTTAGCATGGTCAATCCACATAACCTGCACATCTTTGGACTGTGGGAGGAAACCAGAACACCCGGAGGAAACCCATGCAGATACAGGGAGAAAGTGCAAACTCCACACAGTCACCCGTGGCAGGAATTGAACCCAGTTCTCTGGAGCTGTGAGGCAACAGTGCTAACCATTGTGCCACCGTGCCGCCTGCGGGGGATTTCAATGTCCATCACAAAAATTGGTTTGGTAGTCCCACCACAGACTGAGCTGGCCGGGTCCTAAAGGACATAGCTGATAGACTGGGACTGCAGCAGGTGGTGAGGGAACCAACAAGAGGGGAAAACATAATTAAAGAGCAACTAGGGATGGACAATAAATGTTGGCCTAACCAGCAATGCCCACATCCCGTAAATTCATTTTTAAAAAGAGCTCCATATAGATTAATTGTGGGCCGCACAAACTCAAAGCTCCACAAACTCACAGTTCCACATACTCAAAGTTCTTACAACCAAAGGGTATTTCGAACGACTCTGAAAATATCTGGCAGAGTAACATTGAGATTGAAAGCCCACATCCCAGTATTCACATTATAATAGCAAAGGACAGTAACTGGGGTTTGTATTTGTGTTTGTGTAGGCAGTAAGAGTTCCGAACCTAAGCTATACTACTTGGGGGAGATGCAGAATGAAAATAAAAGATATGGCTGAACAGTCGCGCAGCGCCTTTTTTGGGCAACTAGGAAAAGGCAATAAATGTCCATCTTCTGCCAGTGATGGCCAGATCCGGAGAATGAAAAAAATGACATTGCTCTACTAAGGTTCAAGGAAAGGTTGTTGTACTTTAATCAATGGGACTAACACGTGAAACAGCTCAATGCCACAACTCGTAACAACTGGTTGAGATAGCCATCCAAGCTTTTGCTACTGGCAATGCCCAGGAAGCCAAGTGTAGCAAGGAGCAGTAAATCAGTGCCGGCAACCATGTTGTCTTCTATGGTTCCGACTGCCAGAATGCCAATAAAAATAAAAGTAAATCAAGAATGCTCAGCATTTGATGTGAAACACGTGGATATATTGCAACAAACTGAACTGTTTCTTTCTGTCAGCAAAAACAGTGAATTTACATTTCCTCACATACCAGGGGCGAAATTCTCCGGAAACGGCGCGATGTCCGCCGACTGGCGCCCAAAACGGCGCAAATCAGACGGGCATCGCGCCACCCCAAAGGTGCGGAATGCTCCGCATCTTTGGGGGCCGAGCCCCAACATTGAGGGGCTAGGTCGGCGCCGGACGAATTTCCGCCCCGCCAGCTGGCGGAAAAGGCCTTTGGTGCCCCGCCAGCTGGCGCGGAAATGACATCTCCGGGCGGCGCATGCGCGGGAGCGTCAGCGGCCGCTGACAGCATTCCTGCGCATGCACAGTGGAGGGAGTCTCTTCCGCCTCCGCCATGGTGGAGACCATGGCGGAGGCGGAAGGGAAAGAGTGCCCCCACGGCACAGGCCCGCCCGCGGATCGGTGGGCCCCGATCGCGGGCCAGGCTACCGTGGGGGCACCCCCTGGGGCCAGATCGCCCCGCGCCCCCCCCAGGACCCCGGAGCCCGCCCGCGCCGCCTTGTCCCGCCGGAGAATCGAGCAGGGGGCCAATCGAGCAGCCCGCCAACCGGCACAACGCGATTCCTGCCCCCACCAAATATCTGGTGCCGGAGACTTCGGCAACCGGCGGGGGCGGGATTCACGCCAGCCCCCGGCGATTCTCCGACCCGGCGGGGGGTCGGAGAATTTCGCCCCAGAACTCTGTGCAATCTGGAGCGAAATTCTCCATCCCGCCCCGCCACATTTCTGCTCCGACCCGCTGGCGGGATGCTCCGTTACACCGGCCGGTCAATGGGGTTTCCCATTGTGGGGCAGCCCCACGCCATCGGGAAACCCCCGGTCGCCGGCAAAATGGAGACTCCCGCCGGCGGAGAATGACGCCCCTGGTATCTTAAAAATGTTTGCACAGTTGGTCGTGCCCTAAACTCGGGGGGTCGTGCGCTAAACTCAGGAGGGGTCATGCCCTAAACTCAGGGGGGGTCGTGCCCTAAACTCGGGGGGTCGTGCCCTAAACTCAGGAGGGGTCATGCCCTAAACTCAGGGGGGGTCGTGCCCTAAACTCAGGGGGGGTCGTGCCCTAAACTCAGGGGGGTCGTGCCCTAAACTCAGGGGGCAAGTGTGCTAGATGCGCCGGAGGGCCGGCTAACCATGTACACATGTTCTGTTTGTGCCCTAAACTCAGGGGGTATTGGCAGGGATTTGCAGATGTCATGTCCCGGGTATTGAAAACTGGGGTGGTAATGAGCCCTGAGGTGGCAATCTTTGGGGTTTCGGAGGACCCGGGAGTCCAGGAAGAGAGAGAGGCCGACGTTCTGGCCTTTGCTTCCCTGGTAGTCCGGCGACTAATACTGTTAGCATGGAGGGACTCAAAGCCCCCGAGGGCTGAGGTATTGCTATCGGACATGGCGAGCTTTCTTGGCCTAGAGAAAGTCAAGTTCGCCGTGAGGGGTTCGCTATTAGGGTTCGCCCGAAGGTGGCAGCCATTCATTGACTTCTTCGCAGAGGGGTAAGTGTCAGTGGGGTGGAGGGGGGAGGGGCTAGGGTACAGTAGAGTACAGTAGGGGGATATTGAGGCAGGTCCTTGCGTGAACAGAGCCGTGGTTTGCACTATGTTTAATTTGTGTCTTGACTTTTTCTTTGTACTTTTGTCACTTTTTCTTTATGCCTAAAATACCTCAATAAAATTGTTTAAAAAAATGTTTGCACAGTTTATGCTCCAACCGAATGCAGAAATCTCTTCTCACATGAATGATTTAGGTGGTCCTGAAGTTTGAATAGCCTTAACCATTGTAGATGCTTTTTGGAAACCTTTAATTTTGTTTGAATATGGAGAACAGGCAAAAGGGTCATCCATCATTTTTGTTTCAAAGCGCTATGTAAATGGAAGTTAAAAAAAAAATAATGGTATGAACAAATAACGAGGTGAAATATTTGGACTTTATTTATATTATGGTGCTGCGTGGTTTTAGTGGCAAAACTTTGCTAACTATTTTTCCCCTCTGCTGCAAAGTCCTAACTTAAGTTCAAGATTGTTTGCCAGACTTGGTTCACTGACTTCTCGTGGCTCCTCCAAAGTTGCTATCATCTCTAAGTATGCTTGGATGGTGGGTCTTCCGGCGGTGACATGTAGAAGAGCAGTCGCACACGAGGTGGCTCCCGTGAGAGAACTTTTATTTCAGCCCTTTTCGTCCAATGTTTGGAGGAGATTTGGTCTGGAGTTTGGTTACATCGATGGGTTAAGACTCCCACGACAAAGGGCTGCCCAATAAATACAATGCTAGGCAGCATAAAAAGAAGGAAAGCTCGTCAAACTTGGAAACCTTGAGAGCTCTGTCTGTGAGGAAAATAGCAGAGGTTCTTGCAGCATTGGTGGCGACTCCACCAACCGCCAAGATGCTGACAGGCATCCTAGTGGGGGAACCTCAGAAACTACAGCAGGAGGATTCTGAGGATCATGAAAGAGCGATTAAGTGGGTGATGTCCTAAATTCGAGCTGCAAAAGTGGATGAAGTGGTAACAGTGCAGGGCGCGGAGGTAAAAGAGGTGGAGGTGGCTCTTTCAAGGCAAAGTGACCCGATCACCGGTCTGGCAGTGGAGATGGAACGTTTTGGCCGATGGTGCGGGAAGGGGAAATGGCGTCCCCTGCAGAGTTGGATTGAGTCCACAGGTCGTTGGGGCAGAAACACCGTGCAGGTGAGCCACGCGCATGGGATCATTGGGCGCTTTGACAGTTTTCAAGCTATAGAAGGAGTTCTGCGTTAGGCACAAGATCGTTGGGATTCCAATGGGAAGGTCACGTTGTGAGTATCTATCAGGATGTTGGAGCAGAACTGGAAAAGAGGCATGCAGCATTCAAAAAGGCCAAGGCTGTGTTCGATCGGAGCAATGTTTGATTTGGTGTGGTTTGCCCTGTGCATCTCCAAGTGACTTATGAACTGAAAGATTACTATGAAACTCTTAAGGAGGCTGAGGCATTTGTGCAGAAACAGGGACTGGGATCATGACAACTGAGCTTATATTGGTTGGGAGGTGCATGTCTGGAGGTGGGAGTGTAATTTTTTGGGTTTTGGTGGGGTGTTTATTAGGCATTTTGGAGCTTTGTACTTGGATTTTACTGTGGGTTTTGTGGGATGGGTAATGTTGTTGTTCATGTATCTTTCTTTTTTCCTGGAACGATTAAAGTTGTTTGAAGGATATGGGGGGGATGGACCCGTGGAGGTTTCTGCATCCATAGGGTAGGGAGTATTCCTTCTTTTTGCCGTGCATAATGTGTATTCAAGGGATGACTTCTTTATTATAGAGAAGTTGTTATTGGGGGTGAGGAAAGTGGAATATTCGGCAATTGTTATTTTGCACCATGCTCCGCATTTGGTGGATGTTGTCCTGGAGAAGGAGCCGGCACAGAGGCCAACATGGAGGTTGGCTGTGGGGCTGCTTTCAGTCCCGAATTTTTATGTTAAGGTTGATGACTATGTGGGGTTCAATAGGAACGGGGAGGTCTCGCCATCAGTGATCTGGGAGGCGCTGGAGGCGGTAGTGAGGGGCGTGATCACCTTGTTTAAGGCTCAGGCGGACAGGGAGGTAAGAGAGGATCAGCAGCAGTTGGTAGAGGAAATCTTGGAGGTGGATGGGAGGTATGTGGAGGATCCCACTCCGCAACTTCTGGCAAGGAGAAAGGAATTGCAGGCACGGTTTAACCTTCTGTCCATAGGAAAAGCGGTTCGACAGTTAAGGTGGGTGAAGGGGGTAGTATATGAATAAGGGGAGAAGGCCAGTCGCTTTCTGACAGACCATATCCACTGGCAGATGGCTGAACAAGAGATTGTTCAGGTCCAGGATGGGGCAGGGGAGCTGGTGGTGGCGCTGGAGCAGCTGAACAAAGCATTTGAGGAGTTCTATAAAAGGTTGTATAAAAGGCAGATGTTTAACCTTCGTTTTGATTTGCTGATTGCTCGCAGGTGGGTCCTGTTGTGGTGGAGGTCAGTTGCTCCGCCCTGTGCCTCAGTATGGCTGGGGAATGTGATGGAGTTCCTGTACTTGGAGAAGGTTAAGTTCATTTTGAGGGAGACGAGTGAGGGGTTCCACAAGAGATGGGGTCTGTTTATATTACACTTTAAATAGCTGGATACCGTCAACTTCTGAAGGGGGCGGGGGATCATAGAATCATAGAATTTACAGTGCAGACACGGGGAGAACGAGCAGACTCCGCACAGACAGTGACCCAAGCCGGGAATCAAACCTGGGACCCTGGAGCTGTGACGCAACTCTGCTAACCATTGTGCTACCGTGCACACAGAGCAGGGATGTGTGGATGGGGGCATTTGCTCTGAGCCACTGGGGTGTTGAAGGATGGGGGGGATATTTTTTACTGTTGTTTTACTTTGTTGTGTGGTATAATTAAAATGTTAAAAATTGAATTAAAATATTTTTAAAAAAAGAATCCCATAGTCTGGGGATTTGGATTTAATTTTCCAGGCAGAAAACCCTTGTTAACCATCCAACCATTGGTTCTCAATCATTGTGTGTCCTGGAATGACAGTCAGCTGAAAAAGCAACTTCAACATTCGAAGCAAGGGCACTCATCTTCCATCTCACATTAATCCTCTTTTATTCCCCCCCCCCTCCTCCCTCTGCGTGTGTGCATCTTGTGTGTGTTTAGGTAGAGGGTGGTATGGTAAAAGGGGGAGTAGTAGATTAGCTGGCCATTCTTCTATAATAATTATTGCATATCTTGGGCGAGATTCTCCGACCCCCCACCGGGTCGGAGAATCGCCGGGGGCTGGCGTGAATCCCGCCCCCGCCGGTTGCCGAAGTCTCCGGCACCTGAGATTCGGCGGGGGTGGGAATCGCGCCGCGCCGGTTGGCGGCCCCCCCCCCCGCTCAATTCTCCGGCCCGAATAGTGATAGTTGTTTTATTATGCTCTTGTTGTAGCATAAGCTGCTTCCTTGATGTGCACTCTGACAAAGGAAGGTTCAGACTTGGAGATTGCTTTAACACGTTTATTAAACTGTTAACAATTCTCCTACTTGGATTCAACTCTCCTGTTAATCCTGCTATAGCTACTCAGACTAACTAACCAGCCTGCTACAATCCATGTGGTGGGTGTGATGTGTTTCAATCAACCCTGTCTGTACTCACTAAGTGTCTCCACTGGAAAGAGAGAGGGCGAAATTCTCCATTATCGGCGGAAAGTCCGCCGATCGGCGCAAAAAACGGCGCAAATCCCACTTGCGTCACGTCATAAAAATGGGCCGATAGTCTGCGGCCCGAAATGGGCTAGCAGCGACGTAACGGGATCCGCGCTTGCGCAGTGGTTCACGCCGTGCAGCGTCATACGCGCTGCACGGCGTGACGGCTCATAAGGCCGCGCAGCTCCCCCCCACCCGACCGGAACAGCCGACCGCAACACCCGACTTGATGGCTGGCCGTCGCTCAGCCCCGAGGTTCGAGTCACGCGATGTGGAGGCGCTCCTGGACGCGGTGGAGCAGAGGAGGGACGCCATGTATCCCGGGCACGGCCGCAGAGTTGCCCCACGCCACAGCCGGCGTCTGTGGAGGGAAGTGGCAGAGGCCGTCACCGCTGTGGCCCTGACACCACGGACAGGCACCCAGTGCCACAAGAAGGTGAACGACCTCGTCAGAGCAGGCAGGGTGAGCCTCCCCCATATCCCCACTCCCCCATATCCCCCCTCCCCCATATCCCCCATATCCCCCCTCCCCCATATCCCCCCTCCCCCATATCCCCCCTCCCCCATATCCCCCCTCCCCCATATCCCCCCTCCCCCATATCCCCCCTCCCCTATATCCCCCTCCCCCGTATCACCTGATCACTGCCTGATGTCTAACCATGCATGCTTCATTGTGTATCGCAGGACCAAACGTCCAGGCACCCATCCCCGCAGATGCACACCGCCCGCAGGATGCCCCTCGGAGACCACAGGAGACGGAGAGACCCGCATCCTCCAGCATGCGACGCCCGCAGGATGCCCCTCGCACACCACGGGAGACGGAGAGACCCGGACCCTCCAGCATGCGACGCCCGCAGGATGCCCCTCGCACACCATGGGAGACGGAGGGACCCGGACCCTCCAGCATGCGACGCCCGCAGGATGCCCCTCGCACACCACGGGAGATGGAGAGACCCGGACCCTCCAGCATGCGACGCCCGCAGGATGCCCCTCGGAGACCACAGGAGACGGAGAGACCCGCACCCTCCAGCATGCGACGCCCGCAAGATGCCCCTCGCACACCACGGGAGACGGAGATTCGGACCCTCCAGCATGCGACGCCCGCAGGATGCCCCTCGGAGACCACAGGAGACGGAGAGACCCGGACCCTCCAGCATGCGACGCCCGCAGGATGCCCCTTGCACACCACGGGAGACGGAGTGACCTGGAGCAACAGGGAGACGACACCCCCGTCACGTGCGGGAGCGACCACCCAGCGATGAGGGGGGCAGCCACAGGCCCCCGTCACATCCGAGCCAGGACACCACTACCCAGGACACCACTATCCAGGACACCCCTACCCGGGACACCACTACCCAGGACACCCCTACCCGGGACACCACTACCCAGGACACCCCTACCCGGGACAGCACTACCCAGGACACCCCTACCCGGGAAGACGAAATACCGGACAGTGACTCAGAGTGGATGGGTGGAGACGAACCCCCACCCCAAAGTGCCATGGAGTCAGAGTGGGACGAAGAGCACGACACAACGCCACTGCTGTCACCAACACCCTCCACCATCGCAGAAACACTCACCACGGTTGGGCACTTAAGTGATGAGGCGTCTGGTACACTCACTGGTGCGCACAACACAGCCGTCCCGGTACAGCAGGTGGACGTCGGAGCAGCAGAGGGACCGGGTGGTCGGAGGGCAGCCCAGGCCAAGCGAACATCTGCCGCCCAGATGGATCCCGGTTCCTGCAGTTACCACACCCACACATAGATCCGATGCAACCACCGACACGGAGACGAGCGAATAGGGTGACGGGTGGCTTGCGGCGGCTGCAGTCGCAGGTGGAGGAGTCCACCCGCGTCCAGGAGCTGGGAGTGGTCCCGGTCATGCGTGCCACCCAGGCTGACACCGCACGGGTGGCGTCCGCGGTGGAGGCAATGGGTGCGACGGTGTCAGACATGGGGAACGGTTTGCGAGGCCTGGGGCCTTCCGTGCAGGCGGCGTCTGTGGCCCAGGAAATGGCTGCCCTCTCACAGGAGGCCATGAGCCAGTGCCAGCGCCAGATGGCAGAGGCGCTCAACGCCATAGCCCAGTCTCAGCAGGCCATGGCCCAGTCTCAGCAGGCCATAGCCCAGTCTCTGCAGGCCATGGCCCAGTCTCTACAGGCCATGGCCCAGTCTCAGCAGGCCATGGCCCAGTCTCAGCAGGCCATCGCTGAGGGCATCGGCGCCAGTGGCCATGTGCGAGCCGGTGTCGCACTGTCACAGACAGGGTTTGACAACCCCCTGGGCTCCATGGCTGCAAACCTGCAGACCCCGTCGATACCAGCACGGGCCTCCAGGACTGGCAGCGCCAGATGTCGGGGGCGCGTCGGATGGCCAGTCCGTTCGCATCCCCCACCCATGTAGAGGCCTGGGGGCCATCGGGCACCCCGAGGGAGGAGGAGGTGGTGTGGTCCGTCCCAGCTCCCTCTGTAGGGGAGGTCCCGGTACACCGCGACACCTCGGACTCCCCCCCTTCTGTCCCAGGTGCATCGGGTGGGCAACGGGCAGGACAGGCTGGCAGCTCGCCATCCCAGTCGCCCGGGCCGCAGCCTGGCCCATCTAGGCCAGGACGCCCCAGGAAACGGCCGCCAAAGGGATCCAGTGTCAGAGGACGGGAATCACAGGAGTCCACCTCCAGTTCTGCTGTACCGTCTGGGGAACCACGTAGACGTAGTCAAAGGGCCCGTAAGGCCAAACAATTAGACACTGAGTAAGTTGGCACGGGTGCAGGGCACAGATGAGTTTTAGGGGCTAGGGCACGTGCATGAACTCCTTTGGTTATTAAAGTCAATGTTACACCTACCGAAGCTGCCTTTGTGCTCTGTCCAAAGTGTGCGGGCGTGTCATGTACGTTGAGCGCAAGTGTGTGTGTGACGGGTGGTCTTACCTCAGCCCCAGGTGAGTCTGCCCCCTTCCCCCTGGGCCGCCATCAACATCCCCCGGGCAGAGGACGGGACCGTGCGCTGCAGTGTCACAGCCGCATGCAGGGATGGTCTGGGTGGATGGTGGTACTGTGGCCATGGGTCAGACATAGTCCAACGATGTAGAGCCAGGAGCTCATCGGAGGCGGGTTGTCATCATCCTCCATGGCCTGCGATAGACACGCGTCCACCCGCAACTGGGTGAGCCCGGCCCGTTGTGCCGCCGGTGGATCGGCAATTGGGGGGGGGGGGTGGTGTGCATGCGGGTGGGGTGTGTGTGGTTGGGGAGGGGGGTGAGGGTGCTGGGTGGGTGGATGGGTGGGGGGTGTGGGTGGTCGGCTGTTGCCATGGTGTGCGGTCTGTGGCCATACTACCTGATTCCCACGCCCATCTAGTCAGTGAAGCGGGCGTCTATCAGTCTGTCCCGTGCCCGCTGGGCCAGCCGGTAACGGTAGACAGCCACCCGCCTGTGTCTACCCCGTCTGCCCTGACCATTGCCCCCATCCCCCTCATCTGGGGAGGACTGCGCCTCTTCCTGCTGCTCCTCCACTCCGCCCTCCTCTGCCTGCGGCACATCGCCCCTCTGCTGGGCTATGTTGTGCAGGACGCAGCACACCACAATGATGCGGCCGACCCTATCTGACCGATACTGGAGGGCGCCCCCAGAGAGGTCCAGGCACCTGAAACGCATCTTCAGCACGCCAAAGCACCTCTCGATCACTCCCCTTGTCACTACATGGGCATCATTGTAGCGGTTCTCCGCCTCATTGCGTGGCCTCTGTATAGGCGTCATCAGCCACGATCGCAATGGGTAGCCCCTGTCGCCCAGCAACCAGCCCCTCAGCCGGGGATGGCGTCCCTCGTACATGCCGGGGATGGATGACGGCGACAACACGAATGAGTCGTGTACACTGCCTGGGTGACGGGCGCAGACGTGCAGGATCATCATGCGGTGGTCGCAGACCACCTGTACGTTCATCGACTAGGTCCCCTTCCTATTAGTGAACACGGCCCTGTTCTCTTCAGGTGGCCGCACCGCGACGTGCATCCCATCGATCGCGCCCTGGACCATGGGGAACCCGGCAACGGCAGAGAAGCCCACGGCCCGGGCATCTTGGCTGGCCCGGTCCACGAGGAAGCGGATGTAGCGGTGCGCCATGGCATAAAGGGCATCTGTCACTGCCCGGATGCACCGATGCACCGATGTCTGCGATATGCCGGACAGGTCCCCACTCGGTGCCTGGAATGACCCCGTTGCATAAAAGTTCAGGGCCACCGTAACCTTGACGGACACGGGGAGAGGGTGTCCCCCGCCAGTGCCACGCGGTGACAGGTGTGTCAGCAGGTGGCAGATGTGTGCCACGGTTTCCCGGCTCATCCGGAGTCTCCTCCTGCATTCCCGGTCCGTGAGGTCCTGGTATGACTGCCGGGGCCGGTACACACGGGGCGCCCTCGGGTGCCTCCGTTGCCGTGGGGCCGCGACGTCCTCCTCCCCCTCCTCGTCCTGTCGGTCAGGTGTCCCTCCAGCCTGGGCGGCTGCCGCCTGCCCCTCTGCGGCAGCCTGCGCCGCCTCTCTGGCACGCTCCTCCTCCTCCTCCTCCTCCTCATCCAGGGCAACATAGACATGAGCGGCTGCCACCACGGAGGCCAACATCGCTGGATGGTCTGAAAACATGACGGCCTGGTGGGGGGGGAGGGGAACGACGACATGTCATCATTACCCATATCCCCTCCTCCCCCCAGCCAGGTGGCATGGACCGCATGGGTCCAACTGTTGGAGGCTGGCACCTGGCCAGGTGGACCAACTCATTTGCCCTCCCATCACCCACCCCGGCACGGACCCCCCCACCCCCCCCAACCTCCACCCCAGCACGGACCCCCCCCCAACCTCCACCCCGGCACGGACCCCCTCCCCAACCCCCAACCTCCACCCCAGCACGGACCCCCTCCCCAACCCCCAACCTCCACCCCACCACGGACCCCCCCCCCCAACCTCCACCCCAGCACGGACCCCCCCCCCCAACCTCCACCCCGGCACGGACCCCCTCCCCAACCCCCAACCTCCACACCAGCACGGACCCCCTCCCCAACCCCCAACCTCCACCCCAGCACGGACCCCCCACCAACCTCCACCCCAGCACGGACCCCCCCCCCCCAACCTCCACCCCGGCACGGACCCCCTCCCCAACCCCCAACCTCCACCCCAGCACGGACCCCCCCCCCAACCTCCACCCCAGCACGGACCCCCCCCCAACCTCCACCCCAGCACGGACCCCCCCCCCAACCTCCACCCCAGCACGGACCCCCTCCCCAACCCCCAACCTCCACCCCAGCACGGACCCCCTCCCCAACCCCCAACCTCCACCCCAGCACGGACCCCCCCAACCTCCACCCCAGCACGGACCCCCCCACAACCTCCACCCCGGCACTGACCCCCTCCCCAACCCCCAACCTCCACCCCAGCACGGACCCCCCCCCCCAACCTCCACCCCAGCACGGACCCCCCCCAACCCCCAACCTCCACCCCAGCACGAACCCCCCCCCCCCAACCTCCACCCCGGCACGGACCCCCTCCCCAACCCCCAACCTCCACCCCAGCACGGACCCCCCCCCAACCTCCACCCCAGCACGGACCCCCCCCAACCTCCAACCCAGCACGGACCCCCCCCCCCAACCTCCACCCCAGCACGGACCCCCCCCCCAACCTCCACCCCGGCACGGACCCACTCCCCAACCCCCAACCTCCACCCCAGCACGGACCCCCTCCCCAACCCCCAACCTCCACCCCAGCACGGACCCCCCCCCCAACCTCCACCCCAGCACGGACCCCCCCCCCCCCAACCTCCACCCCGGCACGGACCCCCTCCCCAACCCCCAACTCCACCCCAGCACGGACCCCCCCCCCAACCTCCACCCCAGCACGGACCCCCTTCCGGCACTCCCCCGGAGCCCAGTCTACTCTAACCACCCCCCCCCCCCGCCGCACACACACACACACACAAGCCGAGACACACCTCTCCTCACGCAATCAGTCTGCGGCAACGCCATTTCCTGCCCAGAGCCAACCCCCCAGGCCGTCACTCACCTCCTCGCTGGTCGGCGTGAGCCTGGAGCACCGGGTCACGCCGATGAAAAGGAGGTTTAATTCACGTCGACGTGAACGGTCATCACGTCGACGGGACTTCGGCCCATCCGGAAGGGAGAATATCGGCAGGCCGAAAATCGGCTGCCTTGCGCAGACCCGTGACATTCTCCGCGGCAGCGGCGCCATTAACGCCCCGCCGACTTTTCTCCCTTCGGCGACTTCGGCAGGGGCGGGGGCGGGATTCACGGTGGCCAACGGCCATTCTCCGACCCGGCGGGGGGTCGGAGAGTGACGCCCAGAGATCTTGGGCGAGATTCTCCGACCCCCCGCCGGGTCGGAGAATCGCCGGGGGCAGGCGTGAATCCCGCCCCCGCCGGTTGCCAAAATCTCCGGCACCGGATATTCGTTCGGGGCAGGAATCGCGCCACGCCGGTTGGCGGGCCCCCCCGCTCGATTCTCCTGCCCGGATGGGCCGAAGTCCCGCCGCTAAAATGCCTGTCCCGCCAGCGTAAATTAAACCACCTACCTTACCGGCGGGACAAGGCGGCGCGGGTGGGCTCCGGGGTCCTGGGGGGGGGGCGCGGGGCGATCTGGCCCTGGGGGGTGCCCCCACGGTGGCCTGGCCCGTGATCGGGGCCCACCGATCCGCGGGCGGGCCTGTGCCGTGGGGGCACACTTTCCCTTCCGCCTCCGCCACGGTCTCCACCATGGCGGAGGCGGAAGAGACTCCCTCCACTGCGCATGCGCGGGAATGTCGTCGCGGCCGCTGACGCTCCCGCGCATGCGCCGCCCGGAGATGTCATTTCCGCGCCAGCTGGCGGGGCACCAAATGCCTTTTCCACCAGCTGGCGGGGCGGAAATTCGTCCGGCGCCGATCTAGCCCCTCAAGGTTGGGGCTCGGCCCCCAAAGATGCGGAGCATTCCGCACCTTTGGGGCGGCGCGATGCCCGTCTGATTTGCGCCGTTTTGCTTCCGTTATCTGGGATTCCGGGTGGCCCTTTTTTGGGCCCTGCTCCATAAATTAAATTTTGCGGGTCTGGTAAATGGTGTCAAGGCTGACTTGAGGAAGTGAGATAACCTCCCACTGTCCCTGGCAGGCAGGGTCCAGTCGATAAAGGTGAATATTCTCCCAAGATTTTTATTTTTGTTTCAGTGTCTCCCAGTTTTCCTTCCCAAATCTTTCTTTGTGAAAATCAATAAAATGATATTGTCTTTTATTTGGGCAGATAAGACCCCGCGGATTTGTAGGCTGTTTTTGTAGAGGGAAAGGCAATTGGGGGGTCCAGTGTTGCCCAATGTGTTATTTTATTATTGGGTGCCAAATATTGAAAAGGTACGGGGGGGGGTTTAAGGACATGGAGTCCATGTGGAGACGGATGGAGAGGAGTGCCTGTAGAGGCACTAGTTTGCGGGCCTTGGTGATGGGTTCGTTTCCATTTTTCCCTGCGAAGTGGACTTCAAATCTGGTGATGGTGGCCACTCTGATAATATGGTGACAGTTTAGGCAACATTTCAAGCTGGGTCCCATGTCGTTGTTAGCCTCATTCTGCGGTAACCATTGTTTTGTTCCAGCGGCCTTGGACTCATCGTTTTCGGCATGGGGACAGATGAGTTGGAGCGATTTGGGGACTTGTTTATAGAAGAGACGTTCGCTGGTTTTGAGGAGTGGTTGGACAAATTACAGCTCCCAAGAACTAAACTGTTTAGGTCTTATCAGGTGCATAACGTTTTGTGTAAGGAGATTCCCTCCTTCCCTTTGGTACCCTCTCCATCATTGATGGATAGGGTTCTTTCGATGGTGGAAGGAAATTTATAGTTGGCTGGTGTCAATGGAGCAAGCTCCATTGGATGAGATTACAGGGAAGTGGGGAGGGAGCTGAGTCAGGCTTTTTATGGACGGGGGAGGGGTATTGAGTGAAGTTCTATACAGAGTCAACTCCACCTCCTCATGTGCTCAGCTCAGTTTGATTCAGGTCAAGGTGGTGCATAGGGCACATCTGACCAAGGCACAGATGATTATTTTTTTCCAGAGGACAGGTGTGAGCATTGTTCACAGGGTCTGTCGAATCATACACAGATGTCCTGGTCTTGCCCTAAACGTCTGAGCTTTTGGGTCTCCTTCTTCAGCACCTTGACAGGAATTCTTGGGATTGAGTTGGAGCCTTGCCCTTTGGTGGCTATCTTTGGAGTTTCGGACTTGTTGCAGCTGCAGTCGGGGGGGTGGGGGGGTGGGGGGATGCTCTGGCCTTTGTTTCACTGATAGCCTGAAGGCAAGTTCTACTTGGGTGGAGGACTGTGGTTCTGCCCAGTGCTTTGTCGAGGGTAAGTGACCTTATGGGGTTATTACACTGAGAAAAGGTCAAGTATATCATGAGGGGTTTGGCAGAAAGCTTCTATTCGAGGTGGCAGCCATTCATTTCCTATTTTAGGGAGCTGGTCACCGTCAGATGTTAGGGGAGTGGGGGGGGGGGGAGGATTTGTTCTGGGTTGTTTTTCCTTGTGTGAGGGGGGGGGCGAGGGGGTTGGTTGAGTCTAGAATTATAATTGTACTTGTTATGTAATACGGTATTTAGGTTTTATATTGAAAGACTTTTCTTAATAAAAATGTATATTTTTTAAAAGTCTGCTCGGATGGTGAGTGTCAGCAGACTATCCACTGTGTAGGGCAGCATCGTTGCCTCCCCTGGCCCACTGGCGTTCACGTGGACCTGGATGCAGCCAGCCCCAGACCTAACTCGGCAGTGACAGGTGCTCTCCCATCTCCAGAACAGGACTGACCGCAGCCTATGCCTAGACTCACCTTTGGCCTCCCATCCCTCGATAGTCAACATCTTTTCCCAAAGGCAGAGGAGTCTAGAACTAGAGGGTACAGGTTTAAGGTGAGAGGGGAGAGATACAAAAGAGGCCAGAGGGGAAATTGTTTCACACAGAGGGTGGTGAGCATCTGGAACGAGCTGCAAGAGGCGGGTACAATGTTTTCCTTTAAAAAAGTTAGACAGTTACATGGGCAGGGTGGGTATAGAGGGATATGGGCCAAATTTGGACTAGTTTAGTGGTAGAAACTAACATGGACAAGCTGGGCCGAAGGGCCTGTTTCCATGCTGTAAACATCTATGACTCTACTGCTGGGGGTTCTGACAGGAGGATTATATGTTTGTTCATCCTGAATGGCCAGGGTTAACTTGATGGTTATGTCTGCTTTGGGGGGGAACTCATGGATCCTGATTGGCAAGCAATGCGATCCTGGCAGAAAAGTGAGCCCAGTGCCTCTTGATCCCATGCAACCAAGCGTTGACCCCTAAACCTTAATTATTCATCCCTATCCTTGACTTTGAGACTGTAGGGAGCTGAGATTATTAACTCTTGATGGCCAATTATTGTGACAAGTATGAGTCTCAGGAATGATAGAGGACACAATTGCTTTCTGCTTCAGGGAGAGGCAGAACTAATAGACACCTTTCTTAGTCAAGCTACATCACTCAGAGATCCCATTGCTGTCATGCCCCAACACTTACGCTGCCTGGACAGCTGTTCTAGAGGCTGAGGAACCCCTCGCCCAAGGGTGGGCGCCATGTTGCTTTCACTTTCGGGTTCTCATCCACCCAGCCATTCAGCCCTGCTCCGTGACTCTCACCACACCGCCTCCCACTCTCGCCCCCCCCCCCCCCCCCATGTGTCTTGCGCCGCCCCGTTCCACCCCATAATCTCATACTCTCATGACACAGACAGCAGACTTACATTATCCTTACAGAATACTAAAAGCTTGCTCCCATTCCATAGACAGCAGACTGGCACAGCTTTGAAAGCTTATGTGCATAACACAGGCAGCAGACTTATACAGCACAACAAAAAGACAGCAGACTCCAGGACCATCGACATCAACCGCAACGCGTCCAGCCCTGCGAGGACAGCCTTGTGCCCCCAATAGCTGTCTTCCTCTTTCTCTCACACCCCGACCTCCATCCCCGACTCCCCATGGCCCCCCGACAACCTCCAATTCCTCCCTCCCTCCGGAACTGCCCTGTGGGCTCTGCCTCCTTGTACTCCCTGGTGCTCAGTGATGCTCACCTCCTTCATTCTCCGAGGTCATGACACCTGGGGCGAAATTCTCCGTAATCAGCGTGATGTCCGCCGACCGGCGCCAAAAACGGCGCGAATCAGTCCGGTATCGCGCCGCCCCAAATGTGCGGAATCCTCCGCATCTTGAGAGGCCGAGCCCTAACCTTGAGGGGCTAGGCCCGCGCCGGACTGATTTCCGCCCCGCCATTGATGACATTGCCGGGCGGCGCATGCGCTGGAGCGTCAGCGGCCGCTCACGGCATCCCTGTGCATGCGCAGTGGAGGGAGTCTCTTCCGCCTCCGCCATGGTGGAGACCGTGGCGAAGGCGGAAGGAAAGGAGTGGGCCCCGATCGCGGGCCAGGCCACCGTGGGGGCATCCCCCTGGGCCAGATCGCCCCGCGCTCCCCCCAGGACCCCGGAGCCTGCCCGCGCCGCCTTGTCCCGCCAGTAAGAGAGGTGGTTTAATCCACGCCGGCGGGACAGGCATTCCAGCAATGGGACTTCGGCCCATCCGGGCTGGAGAATCGCCGGGGGGGGGGGGCCCGCCAACCGGCGCGATTCCCGCCCCCGCCGAATATCCGGTGCCGGAGAATTCGGCAACCGGTGGGGCGAGATTCACACCAGCCCCCGGCGATTCTCCGACCCGGCGGGATTAAAGTGGGATGCGCACCATGGGAAATCCCATTGGCCGGTGACGGGAACGGAGAATCCTGCTGCCGGTATTGGGGTGCCGCTCAGGAACCCACAGCTGGGGAGGTTGTGGTGGAGAATTCACCCCACTGTGTTGGGTTTCTTTTCCGTGTTTTAGGAACCCAATATTACCTAGTAACTTACAATTTATATAGTGTGTAAATAAAGTACGTTTGAAATAATGTACTTGAGTCAGGCCTGAGTCACTCATGTAGGGAAACCATACCAGTATAGATTAGGCCCCATAATAATCCACAAAACACTCTTGATGTGTATGGATTAGTACAGCACTTGGTAATGCCCCACGAGGCCATTTGGAAACCTGGCATAAAGAGACTTGAATAATGGATGGTGTAAGAATTAGACAGATCAAAGTGGTGCAATAACAACATGTATTTATATAGTGCATTTGATGTAGTAACCCCAAGTCACACACAGACATGTTAATGTGACACAGAGTCACATGATGAGATTTTAGGACAGATGACCAAAGTTTGAACAATGAATTAAGTGTTAAGTATTAAAGAGCATTATATATGAGGAGGGAGGTCGAAATATGGAGAGGTTTGGGGAGGGAATTCCAGAGCTTAGGCTGTAGGCATCTAAATACATGGCTGCCAAAGATGGGCTGAAAGGAATTGGTGATGCAAAAGGGGCTAGAATTTCTGGGAAGGGTTGTACAGCTAGAGGAAATTGCAGAGATATGTCGAACACTCTTTTTCTAAGATTGACTTTAAGACATATTGTGGGGCACTGTCAACAGCACTCTGCTGTGCAGTTCCCTTTGCTGTGCATGATCTCGGAGTGGTTGAGGGACAGAGTGATTCACACAATGGAAAGACTTCCCATTCTCCATTGCAAACGTGCTTCATCTTGAGAAAATTCTCCGAAAAATATTTCTTATGAACAAAAGAAACTGAAAATTGAAGGGAGGAGTGGGAAGAAGAGAATTTTAGACACATAGCATATGCAGGCCTGAGAGAAGAAATTAAGTTTGGCTCTGTGAAGCATTTTGTACCCTAAACTATAACACCAATAGAAACTAACATAGAGAGATAATGCTTGGCAAAATTCTATACTAACAGGCAGCTGCACCTCCCAGGCAAATGGCACTTTGGCCAGGCACATTCCTAGAGGTTGATGTCACCTCAAAATGAAATGTTCTCCAGCTTGGTTGTTAACTTCTTGTGGGGAGTGTGGCCCTGTACTATATCAACCCAGAAACCCCTCTGGTTTTAGTGGGTTTGGATGCTGAGAGAAGTTGCATGTTTCATAACCGCTGTTGATTTTAGAAATGTTTCTCAATAATCCAAATGCCTGGACTAATAATCAAGGGAACTTGAGTTCAAATCCGGCAGTTCGCAGTTCGAGAATTTTAAGAAAAAAAGTAAGCCAGTGAATAAATTTCTGAGAGTGAATTTTCAATCTCCAGATAGAAATTTCTCACAAATCGTGGAATTTCCCGGTTTGGAGCACCCAGCTCGAGGGAAAAGTTCCTGAGTGGCACAAATTTCACTCTGTAGCAGGGATAGGCTGCGGAATGGAGTCAGGTCCACTGCCCACAGACGCAGAATGGAGGTAGCCGCAGGGGCTGTCGAGTGATGAGGCAAACTGCTTACGAGGTCTACCTCAGTTCACTGGGATTTCACCCCAGTTGTTTTGTTAAACATTAGGCATTTTAGCCTTCACTCCCTCACTTGCCCTCAAAGCCCCCAGCCACTCCCCATGCCCTACATGCCAATCCCCAGCCACTCCCCATGCCGTACATGCCAACCCCCAGCCACTCCTCATGCCCTACATGCCAATCCCCAGCCACTCCCCATGCCGTACATGCCAACCCCCAGCCACTCCTCATGCTCTACATGCCAAGCCCCAGCCACTCCCCATGCCCTACATGCCAACCCCCAGCCTCTCCCCATGCCCAACATGCCAACCCCCAGCCACTCCTCATGCCCTACATGCCAAGCCCCAGCCACTCCCCATGCCCTACATGCCAATCCCCAGCCACTCCCCATGCCGTACATGCCAACCCCCAGCCACTCCTCTTGCCCTACATGTCAAGCCCCAGCCACTTCCCATGCCCTACATGCCAACCCCCAGCCACTCCCCATGCCGTAAATGCCAACCCCCAGCCACTCCCCATGCCCTACATGCTAACCCCGATCCATGCCCCCACCCATCCCCAATGGCCCAGTTCACATGTTCCATGTTAACCCATGACATCCAACCACCCCATGGACCCTATTAGCCCCCTATACCAACTACCAACTTAGTGCCAACTCATACTAAACCATGACCCCTCCCACCACCCTTTTCCCTTACATCCTCCATGCCAATGTTCCCTGTGTCCACCATAGGCAAACCTCAAGAACCATGTTGAGGTGAAATAAAATAAAGTTCTAAATACCTATTACAGACTTCACTATGTAAAAAAGGCTCCCATTCATGAAAGCCCATCCAATATGTTTAAATTCCTGCAACTACTTCATCCCACATAAAAGCAAACATTACTATTGATAAAGCTGCATCATAGACAGTTAATTCTTCGATAACCTCTTTAAGCTGTAAATCAAACTGTGAATTTGCAATCATCCACTGTGATAATGATAGGTCGTGGAAAGCAGCCATGCATTAATAATGCTATAAGGATAACGAAGGAGATTGCCATCGACTTCAGGAAGCGTAGAGGACAACATGTCCCTGTCTACACCAATGGGAACGAAGTAGAAAGGGTCGAGAGCTTCAGGTTTTTAGGTGTCCAGATCACCAATAACCTGTCCTGGTCCCCCCCATGCCGACACTATAGTTAAGAAAGCCCACCAACGACTCTACTTTCTCAGAAGACTAAGGAAATTTGGCATGTCAGCTACGACTCTCACCAACTTTTACAGCTGCACCATAGAAAGCATTCTTTCTGGTTGTATCACAGCCTGGTATGATTCCTGCTCGGCCCAAGACCGCAGGAAACTACAAAAGGTCGTGAATGTAGCCCAGTCCATCACGCAAAACCAGCCTCCCATCCATTGAGCCTGTCTGCAATTCCCACTGCCTTGGAAAGGCAACCAGCATAATTAAGGATCCCACACACCCCGGCTATACTCTCTTCCACCTTCTTCCATCAGGAAAAAGATAAAAACGTTTGAGGTCACGTACCAACCGACTCAAGAACAGCTTCTTCCCTACTGTCATCAGACTTTTGAATGGACCTACCTCGTATTAAGTTGATCTTTTCTCTCACCCTAGCTATGACTGTAACATTACATTCTGCATTCTCTTCTTTCTTCCCCATCTACGGTATGCGTTGTCTGCATTGCATGCAAGAAACAATACTTTTCACTGTATATCAATACATGTGAAAATAATAAATCAAATCAAATCTTAGGATTATGTCAACGAATAACTACTGAAACTGCTAGAACAGATTTTATTCAGCTCTCACTGACTTAGTCAGGCAAATTTAAAAACATTTTTTAAAGGCTGGACATTTAAATAAATTATCAGTTCTACCAGCCTTATCCACCCTTCAGATGCATTTCTGACCTTTCTAAAAATTCATAAGTCCCACACTGTGGGATAATGTCCTTGTTCTGTTGGAAACAGGGTCTGATTAAACTCAGGTGGGTCTCACCCCCACAACCCAAGGTGTGCAGGGTTGGTGAACTTGCCACACTAAATTGCTCCTTTAAAAAAAAATTCAGCACTAAGTTTAAATGGCTTCCAAATTTCAGTTTATCCACATGTAGGAGTCACGTTCTGGCCCCATGACCACAACTCCAAGCAAAAATAGGGGTCGGGGGGTCAGAGAATTCCCGGGGGGGGGCGGCGTGAATCCCACCCCACCGCTCCGACGGCAGCTTCCGTATTCTCCGGCGCCGGTTTTCGGGCGGTGGTGCGGATGGGGATCACGCTGCACCGGTCGGGGGCCGTTGGCAGCGGCCTACCCCGGCAATTCTCCGGGCCCCGATGGGCCGAGCGGCTGTCGGTTTCTGGCCAGTCCCGCCGGCGTGGATTGGACATGGTCCCACATGGCGGGACCTGGCAAGTAAGTTGGCTGGTGCGGTCCTCGGGGGGGGATCCGACCCCGGGGGGGGACCCATGGTGGCCTGGCCCGCGATCGGGCCCACCAATCTGCGGGAAGGCCTGTGCCATGGGGGCACTCCTTCCTTCTGCGCCGGCCCCTGTAAGGCTCCGCCATGGCCGGCGCGGAGAAGAGAACCCCCCCTGCGCATGCGCTAGAATATGCCGGCCGGTCTGTGCATGCGCTAACCACGCCGGCAGTTCTGCGCATGCGCTAAACCCGCGCAGTGCCTTTGGCGCCAGCTGGCGCGGTGCCAACCCCTCCGGTGCCGGCCTAGCCCCCGGAAGTACAGAGAATTCCGCAACTTCCGGTCCGCCTGACGCTGGAGTGGTTTGCGCCGTTTTTTACTCCGGCGTCAGGCCATCACGCGGATTCGGGAGAATCCCGCCTAGGGCCTCTCAGAAATGGGGGCGGGACTTGCAATTTTAAAGGCCCTGAAGACTACACACCTGAATGAAAATCCAGATCCAAAAGTCAGGAAGATTCTGGGCATCATTTCAAAACCCCACCACTCAAAACATACTTGGAAATATAGGAGAAGGCCTTCCAGCCACTCAAGCCACAACCCTTGGGCGTCATTCTCCGACCCCCCGCCGGGTCGGAGAATGGCTGTTGGCCGCCGTGAATCCCGCCCCCGCCCCCGCCGAAGTCTCCGCTCCCGGAGATTGGGCGGGGGCGGGAATCCGGCCGCGCCGGTTGGCGGGACCCCCCACTGGATTCTCCGGCCCGGATGGGCCGAAGTCCCGCCCAGGAATTGCCTGTCACGCCGGCGTAAATTAAACCTGGTATTTACCGGCGGGACCAGGCGGCGTGGGCGGGCTCCGGGGTCCTGGGGGGGGGGGCGCGGGGCGATCTGACCCCGGGGGGTGCCCCCACGGTGGCCTGGCCCGCGATCGGGGCCCACCGATCCGCGGGCGGGCCTGTTCCGTGGGGGCACTCTTTCCCTTCCGCCTCCGCCACGGCCTCCACCATGGCGGAGGCGGAAGAGACTCTCCCCACTGCGCATGCGCGGGAAACTGACAGCGGCCGCTGACGCTCCCGCGCATGCGCTGGGAAACTGACAGCGGCCGCTGACGCTCCCGCGCATGCGCCGCATTTCCGCGCCAGCTGGCGGGGCAACAAACGCCATTTCCGCCAGCTGGCGGGGCGGAAATCCCTCCGGCGTCGGCCTAGCCCCTCAATGTTGGGGCTAGGCCGCCAAAGATGCGGAGACTTCCGCACCTTTGGGCCGGCGCGATGCCCGTCTGATTGGCGCCGGCTTTGGCGCCAGTCGGCGGGCATCCCGCCGTTGGGGGAGAATCTCGCCCCTTAACAAAATTCGATTATTCTCAGCTTGTCCTGGGAAAGTTGTATGTTTCCACCACCTTTGTGTGAAGTAGTTATATCACCCTGAATGGTTTAGCTCTAATTTTAAGATTATGCCTCTTTTTGCCACACTTCTCCATCAGAGACAATAGTTTCTCTCTACCCTATTAACTTATTTAATCATCTTAAACAAGTCTTATTAGTGCATGGCATGGAAGTCATAAACCAAAACGAATGGAAAGAATACAACAGCAATTTGCATTAATGGAGCAATTTTAATGTAGCGAACTCTTCCAAAGCACGTGACAAGAAGGTTACCAATTGAAGGAAATTGACACTAAGCCTCAGAAGGAGATATCAGGCCAGATGACTAAAAGCTTGATAAAGACGTCGGTTTGGGTTTTAAGGAGCAGCTCAAAGTAGAGGTAGAGAGACAGAAGGAGTGAAATCTAGGATTTATTACCTAGGCATCTTACAACCCAATCATCAATGCTAGTGCAGTTAACATTAGAGGTGTAAAAGATCCCAGAATTGGAGGAGTACAGAGATCCTGAAAGCTTATGGAAAAGGAGGTTACCAAAAAGGGTGGGGCCATGTAGAGATTTTAAAACTGAGGCATTATCTGACTGTGGGTCATCAGGCACAGGGGTGATGGGTGAATGGGGCACAGTGGGAGTTAAGGTACGAGCAGCAGAATTTTTGATGTGCTGTTGTTTACGTCAGGTGAAAGATAGAAGGTCAGCCAGGAGAGCAGTAGAATAGTCAAGCGAGAAGAAAGTGGGGTGGCACAGTGGTGAGTACTGCTGCCTCACAGTACCAGGGACCCAGGTTTGATTCCAACTTTGGGTCACTGTCTGTTTGGAGTTTGTAAGCTTTCCTCCCATAGTCCAAAGATGTGCATTTTAGATGAATTGGCCATGCTAAATTGCTCCTTAGTGTCCACTGGGGATAGTGCAGGGATGGGGGCTAGCTAGGGTGCTCTTTCAGAGGATCGGTGCAGGATCGATGGGCTGAATGGCCTCCTTCTGCACTGTAGGGATTCTAAGTTCACAAAGGTAATTTTGAGGGTTTCAGCAGAGGTGACAAGAGGCAAAATTTCTTTCACCGGGGTAAGACTCAAAAGGGGTTTGGCCCGCGAACGGTGCCCAACGATCGGTGGGCCGGCCTTTCTGAAGGAGGACCTCCTTTCCTCCGCGCCCCGCAAGATCCATCCGGCATCTTGTTGCGGGGCAGCCTCGGGCAGGACGGCAACCGCGCATGCGCGGGTGACGCCAGTTACGCGGCGGATGACGCTGCGCCGCTTTTATGCGGCGCCAATGCCCGGCGCACGCTGACGACGCTGCTTTCGCGACACGCCCCCCGAGTTTCTCGCGGCCCCGATCCTAGCCCATTTTCGGGCCCTGAATCGGTCGAGATCGGGGCTGTTTCGCGCTGTCGTGAATCTCGATGGCGTTCACGACGACGTGAGCACTTAGTTGCGGGAGCGGAGAATCGCACCCAGTGTGTTTTCAGATGTTGTTTCCAAGAGGGCTACATATACATAGAGAAAGGGATGGGTGGCATGGCAAGAATAGGTCTTTGGGTATTCCTGAGGTAATGGCTTGGGAGTGGGAAATGAAGTCATTGCAGCTACTTCTCTGGCTACCATTTGTTAGATGAGAATTGAGCCATTTACACATAGCTGAAAAACAGGAGAGAGGCATTGCAGAAGGATGGTGTGATCAGCTGTGTCGAACACTGTACATAGGTCAAGAAGAATGAGGAGTGATTGCTTAACATAGTCACAGTCACAAGGAATATCGAGCCACTTTGATAAGGACAGTGCCAGTACATGGAACATAGAACATATAGTGCAGAAGGAGGCCATTCGGCCCATCGAATCTGCACCGACCCACTTAAACCCTCACTTCCACCCTATCCCCGTAACCCAATAACCCCTCCTAACCTTTTTGGTCACGAAGGGCAATTTATCATGGCCAATCCACCTAACCTGCACGTCTTTGGACTGTGGGAGGAAACCGGAGCATCTGGAGGAAACCCACGCAGACACGGGGAGAACATGCAGACTCCACACAGGCAGTGACCCAGCCGGGAATTGAACCTTGGACCCTGGTGCTGTGAAGCCACAATCCTATCCACTTGTGCTACCGTGTTATGATAGGATTGGAAACGTGATTGGAGGGAACCAAATACATAAACCATGTTAAATCATCTCCATCCCATAGTATTTATCATCAAGTTTATGCTATTCTGAAACTGGTAGCATTTAAGAAAACAAAATTACCAAATAATCCCCAAAATAACCTCCAGATATACTTTAGGCGTGCCGCTATGCGGAGAAATGAAACACAAGCTTGAGATGCACATTTTGGCTACTACACTAAAAGTGGAGGAGTCAATAAGCCTCCTTAATCAGGAAATGCCTGTTTCTCCTTGCCTACATCCCCACAGGAATGTAGCAGCTGCTTGCCTGCACATTCAACATTTTGAATTGAAGCCTTAGGGTGGGGGAGTGAAATTAACCCCTTCCTGTCAATAATTTGATTAAAGTCAACACAAATGCAAAATGGGATTTCTCTCATACTTACAATGACTTTTCCAGGGTTTTTATTAACAGCAGGAATTTTGCTCCCTAGATCACAAAATATTTGCTAACTGCCGTGGTGGATGATTGCAGGAGAGAGATCCTCCATTTACTATTTGTAGCATGTCTCACACAGATTTCAGGAGCTTGAACTCTTGGTGCAGGACATTGGGGGCGGGATTCTCCGAAATGGAGGCAGAGTGTTTGCGCTGTCGTGAATGCCATCGCGTTTCACGACGGTGCGAAACGGGCACGGGCACTATCGTGGGCGCCAGCACAGCGCTGGAGCGGTTCACGCCGCTCCAGCCTCCCTTCCCGGTGCCAATCGGACACCGCTCCAATCCACGCATGTGCAGTTGGTCCGCCCCAACTCGCGATTGCACGGGGAACTTCCTCAACGCGCCAGCCCCGACGCAACATGGCGTGGGGGTTCAGGGACCGGCCGCGTAATAAAATAGGGCCGGGGCTGGAGAGGCCGGCCCGCCGATCGGTGGGCCCCGATCACGGGCCAGACCCCATCGGAGCCCCCCCCCCCCCCGGTGAAGGAGCGCTTTTCCCCGCTCCACAGGCCGCCCCCTGACCCAACGCACAGAGTTCCCACCGGCTGCGAGCAGGTGTGAACGGCGCCGGCGGGACTCTGCCACTTCCGCGTAGCCGCTCGGCCCATCAAGGCCGGAGAATCAACGGCCCGGCCGCGGACATGGGCCGCGACTGGCGTCACGCCAAACGTGTCGGCGCAAATGGCGCCAATTCTCCGCTCCTCGGAGAATCGCCTGCTGGCGTCGGACCGGCGCCACGGGAAAAAATGGCGCAAACGGTGATTCTCCCATACAGAGAATCCCGCCCTGGGAATTCAGATGCAGGGGCAGCACGATTTTTCCTTGCTCCTAATTTCCCAAAAACGGTTCCTATTATCCAACACACCGTCATTCTAATTTCTATGAGCGGAAAGAAAATGTTTAGGATTTTGCTACAGAGTTGCTCCTCCCCGCCTTCCTTCTTTACCCCAGCCTTTAGCAGGATATTTTATTTCGGAGTAACTCCTACCTCTTAAAGCTCAGATTTTCCTTCAGTTTGTAAGCCTGTTTGTAATTTTTATTTAACCTTCTTTAAGTTTAATTGATTTTTTTTATTTATGGGATGTGGGTGGGCCAGCATTTATTGGCCATCTCTAATTGCCCTTGAACTGAGTGCATTGGTAGGCCATTTGGGTTTTTACAACAATCAACAATGGTTTCATGTTTATCATTAGGCTTTTAATTCCAGAATTTCTTTTTAATTCACATTTCACTATCTGCCGCGGTGGGATTCAAACCCAGGTCCCCAGAGCATTTCTCTTTGGGTCCCCAGAGCATTACCCTCGGTGTCTGGGCTACTTGTCCAGCGACAATACCACAACGCCACTGCCTCCCCTTTTGACTTGGTTCATCTTTGGATGTTTCTTGGTTACAAGTTTTATGGCTCCTCCCACCCGCTGGGATATTATGGCTGCACCAAGCTGCATGGAGATTTCAATGGTTTGCCGCATGTGCCATGGAGACACGCCACGGCGGAGCCGTAAAATGCTGGCCCAAATGTTATGTGGTACTATTGTTTACATAATAATGGTAGTGAGGTGACCCAGATCTGCCAGGTTAATGGTTTGAAAATCCTTTTAGAAAGTACACTTAAGACATGGACGAGCAACAATACTTGCATTTATGTGATACCTTTAATGTAATAAAACGTCTTCAAATAATATTTGATGGTGAGCCACATGAGATACTAGGACAGGCGACTAAAAGCATGGTCAAAGAGCTAGATTTCAAGGAATATCTTTAAAGGAGAGAGAGATAGCACATTGCACATTGGAGATACTTAGGAAGGGAATCTTCATGCTTAGGGCCAAGGCAGCTGAAGGTACGACCACCAATGGTCGAGCAATCAGGGATGTACAAGAGGCCAGTACTGGACGAGTGCAGAGATCTCAGCTGTTAACCTGTTAACGGGCAGCACAATAGCACAGTGGTTAGCACACTTTCTACACAGCTCCAGGGTCCCAGGTTCGATTCCCAGCTTGGGTCATTGTCTGTGTGGAGGCTGCATGTTTTCCCCATGTCTGCATGGGTTTCCTCCGGGTGCTCCGGTTTCCTCCCACAGTCCAGAGATGTCCAGTTAGGTGGATTGGCCATGCTAAATTGCCCTTAGTGTCCAGAAAGGTTGGGTGAGGTTACTGGGTTACGGGGATAGGGTGGAGGCATGCGCTTGAGTGGGGTGCTCTTTCCAAGGGCCGGTGCAGACTCGATGGGACGAATGGCCTCCTTCTGCACTAAAAATTCTATGATTCTATGAACCTGGAAGAGGTTAAAGAGACAGGAAGGGATTAAAAACAAGGATGAAAATGTTAACATCAACTGTTGCCAAACACTGAGGTAATTTAAGTCAGTGAGCCCAAGAGTGATGGATAAACAGGACTACCCACAATGAATTTTCCCATATGGGATACATACAACATGTAGACCAAATATTGACTGTGAGTGTGAGAAAGAGATCTAATAAAACAGCATTTCTGTAATAATATCTTTCCAAATAATTTTGACTTTCAAAATATACTATTTCTTTTTCTTTATAAATATAATGATATCTAATCAGTTAATAGATAGACTCCATCCTCTTCCAGCCAATTTAAACAATGCGATGTAAATAAGATGATGTAGCATTCCGCACAGTTCCCACTCACACCATTTCTCTAATCAAATTAGGAGGGAAAAATAAGGATGATAAATTAACAAATAATGTTGAATACAGATGGAGAGCAAATGCTTTGTCAGAAAATGTTGCTCTTGGATCAAGATTCCTGTAGGCGAGCTATAAATATCTCATTTTCTAATCTTCATCGAGGACCAGCATAATTATTTCAGATTTCAGTCAAAAATGAAAACATTTGATATGGAGTGATTCAACTAGTAAAATGTACAATTCTTTACAATTATTTAGCAGAATATTGTCAAATATTGAAAATGGATAATTCAGAGCTATTTTCTGTACCTTTTCAAATTTAAGCAAATTTTAATATTAAATGTAAAATTGATGGATAAGCAGTGCTGGTAATTTCTGTACTGCAGGTGCCAGTTTAGAAACAAAATTGGATCTGCATTGCTTCCATCCAGTTCTGGCCTGGTTAGTGCTGAATCTCATTTTGGTTAGGACTTTGGCGCAGGCATTATGATCATGTGCCGAAAGTATGGAGAGTAGACCGATTGTGATGTCTGCATCTAAGGCAATTCAATGCAACTTTTGACATTTTGGACTTTGTTGCTTTACTTAAAGCCCTCTCTTTTCTGAAATTCTTTTTATTCTCCACATTTTCAATATTCTCATCAAATAAACAACAAACGAAAAACAAGCACAATAACAATCCCCCGGAAACAACAACTCCCTCAATATACAATCCAGTACATCCATTCGTGCATTCCAGGTAAAAGTTAACAACAAAACAGTAAAACGGTAAACCCAACCCCCCCCCGCCCCCCCCCCCCCCCCCACCCTCCCCCAACCACCCCGTCAGTGTTCCATGGCAACCAGTTCCTGAAAATGCATAATAAATAGTCCCCATGAATTGTACAACCCCTCCTTCATCCACCTCAGCTCAAATTTCACCTTCTCAAGGGGCAAAAAGATGAGGCACAGAGTGGAGAAGGTGTCCTCCACCCCAACATGAGCCGCTTCTGGGAAATCAGCGAGGCGAAGGCTAAAATATCTGCCCTTGCACCCGCCTGCAGCTCAGGCTGGTCCGACACCCCAAAAATGGCCTCTAAGGAACCCGGTTCCAAGTCCACATGTAGTACCCCCAAGATGATGCGAAAGACCTCCCTCCAATACCTCTCAAGCTTCGGACAGGACCAGAACATGTGTACATGGTTTGCGGGCCACTCCCACACCACTGACAGACATCCTCCACTTGCTCGAAGAGTCGGCTCATCCTCGCCCTCGTGAGGTGTGCCTTATATACAACCTTCAGCTGTATCAGCCCCAACCTCGCGCATGAGGTTGAGGCATTCACTCTTCATAGCACTTCACACCACAAACCTCCTTCCGTTACCTCCCCCAACTCTTCTTCCCATTTGGTCTTAATCCCTTCCATGGACACCCTATCCTCCTCCAGAATCTTCCCATAAATCGCTGTCCCCAACACCTTCTCCAATCCCCCCAAAGCCCTCTCTTAAACAAACACTTCTGAACAAATGTTCAGTAGCCTGCCCCACCCCCCTGCAAACATAGCAAGGTATCATCAACACTTTCAGGTTAGTTGCTTATTACTTTCTATTACCACTCTTTGCGCTTGTTGAAGTACTGGATATTGAAGAAGTCAATGATAGTGAAGAATACAGGGAGCGGGATTCTCTGATCCTGAGGCTAAGTGTTGACGCCGTCATAAACGGCGTCAACAGGCCCCCAGGATCAGCTGTCCTGCGCCCTATAGGGGGCCAGCACGACACTGGAGCGACTCACGCAGCTCCCGCTGCCGATCCCAGCGTCAAATGGGCACTGTGTGCGCGCTGTGGCCGGCGCGAATTCGCGCATGTGCACTGCGACCAGCGCAAACCCGTGCAATTGCGCTAGTTTCCTTCTCCGTGCCGGCCCTGACACAACATGGCGTAGAACTGCAGGGGCCCGGTGCGGAGTAAAAGAGGCCCCTACCAGGAGAAGCCTGCCCGCCAATTGGTAGACCCCAATCGCGGGCCAGGCCACGGTGGAGGCCCCCCCTCCGGGGTCAGACCCCCCTCCCCCCCACCAGGCCGCTCCCTGCAGGATGGATGCCGAGGTCCCACCAGGTAGGACCAAATGTGAACGGCGCCGGCGGGACTCGGCCTATCTTGGCAGCCACTCAGCCCATCCCACGCGGAGACTCACCGGGCACGGCCCCCAACCGGCGCTACGACGACTGCGCTGGCACCAATGGCGCGATTCTCCGGTCACCGGAAAATCGGCGGTCCAGCGTAGGGGCGGCGTCGCGTGAATTGCGTCCCCCTCCCCGGCGATTCTCCAACCCGGCCGGGGGCTCAGAGAATCCTGCCCAGTGCCTGTAGCACAGTGGTTAGCACTGTCACTTCACAGCTCCAGGGTCCCAGGTTTGATTCCCGGCTTGGGTCACTGGCTGTGCCTATCTGCACGTTCTCCCCATGACTGCGTGGGTTTCCTCTGGGTGCTGCGGATTCCTCCCACAGTCCAAAGAGGTGCAGGCTAGGTGGATTGGCCATGCTAAATTGCCCTAAGTGTCCAAAAAAAGGTTAGGTGGGGTTACTGGGTTATGGGAATCAGGTGGAGGTGTGGGCTTAAGTAGAGTGCTGTTTCCGAGAGCTGGTGCAGTCTCCTTCGGCTCTGTAATTTCTGTGAATTCTATGAATGCTGCTACTATACATGGGGAAGGCTTTACTTGCAATCGCATGAGCTCCGGTCACATCACTTGCTGCAAGTCATTGGTGCACTGCAGCATGAGAGGGAGATGGTACAAAGATAGTGAAGAAGGAGAGAAGTTACTCTGCAGAGGGAGGAGGGTGAAGAGATGGAAAATGGCTCGAAGTAGGGGGCCAAATCCACCTCATATCTTCCTGGAGCACTTCTCCTACCCCCATCTAAGCCAGTCATGGCTTGCTTTTTTCGGAGTTGTTTTTCTTTCAGAGCAGCAGGGAATTGGAAGTCGGCCGTGGGGAGTTCTGGGAAGGTGTGTAATTTTCTTTAAAAGGCACTTACCTCCGAGGTTCAGACCTCATTCTTCCAGCGGAGCAGGCAGAGAGGGGAGCGATTTTTTGGTAAGGAGAGCTGAAGGTAAGCTGAATTTTTGTTTTTACTTACTTTTTTCGGAGATGTTTGTCTTTCAGAGGAGCAGGAAACCGGAAGTCGGCCGTGGGGAGTTCTGGGAAGGTGTGTAGTACCTGTATATAAGTTGGGCGGTTCCTAAACCCAAGACACTACACTTGTAGTGTCCCCCACCCTTCCACCTCCTCTAACTGAAGGGGTTGAGTGAATAGCAGCGTCCCTGCTGATTTCATCTCCAGCTCCTCAAATACCGCGTTAGGGAACTGGAGCTGGATGAACTTCGGATCATTCGGGAGGGAGAGGTGGTCATAGATAGAAGCTTCAGGGATGTAGTTACTCTGAAAAATGAAGATAGATGGGTAATGGTGAGAGGGGCTG
This sequence comes from Scyliorhinus torazame, assembly GCF_047496885.1. Classification (NCBI taxonomy): domain Eukaryota; kingdom Metazoa; phylum Chordata; class Chondrichthyes; order Carcharhiniformes; family Scyliorhinidae; genus Scyliorhinus; species Scyliorhinus torazame. The sequence goes on from NC_092714.1 coordinate 130,097,891, forward strand.
GGAGGAAGCAGTCAGGACAGGGATCCTCTGTGGTCGTTCCCCTTAGTAACAAGTATACCGCTTTGGATACTGGTGGGGGGGGACTTACCAGGGGTAAGCCAAGGGGTACAGGTCTCTGGCACAGAGTCTGTCCCTGTTGCTCAGAAGGGAAGGAGTAGAGCATTAGTCATTGGGGATTCCATAGTTAGGGGGACAGATAGGAGCTTCTGTGGGAACGAGAGAGACTTGCGGTTGCCTCCCAGGTGCCAGGGTCCGTGATGTCTCGGATCATGTTTTTGGGATCCTTAAGGGCCAGGGGGAGCAGCCCCACGTCGTAGTCCACATAGGCACCAACGACATAGGTAGGAAAAGGGATGGGGATGTAAGGCAGGTATTCAGGGAGCCAGGGTGGAATCTTAGAACTAGAACAAACAGAGTTACTATCTCTGGGTTGGTACCCGTGCCACGTGCTAGCGAGACAAGGAATAGGGAGAGAGAACAGTTGAACACGTGGCTACAGGGATGGTGCAGGAGGGAGAGATTCAGATACCTGGATAATTGGGGCTCATTCTGGGTTAGGTAGGACCTCTACAAACGGGATGGTCTACACCTGAACCAGAGGGGTACCAATATCCTGGGGGGGAAATTTGCTAATGCTCTTCGGGAGGGTTTAAACTAATTCAGCAGGGGGATGGAGACCTGAATTTAGCTCCAGTGTACAGGAGGTTGAGAGTAGTGAGGTCATGAGTAAGGTTTCAAGGCCGCAGGAGTGTACCGGCAGGCAGGAAGGTGGTGAAAAGTGTGTCTACTTCACGCCAGGAGCATCCGGAATAAGGTGGGTGAACTTGCAGCATGGGTTGGTACCTGGGACTTCGATGTTGTGGCCATTTCGGAGACATGGATAGAGCAGGGACAGGAATGGTTGTTGCAGGTTCCGGGGTTTAGATGTTTCAGTAAGCTCAGGGAAGGTGGTAAAAGAGAGGGAGGTGTGGCGTTGTTAGTCAAGGACAGTATTACGGTGGCAGAAAGGACGTTTGATGAGGACTCGCCTACTGAGGTAGTATGGGCTGAGGTTAGAAACAGGACAGGAGAGGTCACCTTGTTGGGAGTTTTCTATAGGCCTCTGAAAAGTTCCAGAGATGTAGAGGAAAGAATTCCAAAGATGATTCTGGTTAGGAGCGAAAGTAACAGGGTAGTTGTTATGGGGGACTTTAACTTTCCAAATATTGACTGGAAACGCTATAGTTCGAGTACTTTAAATGGGTCAGTTTTTGTCCACTGTGTGCACGAGGGTTTCCTGACAAGATATGTAGATAGGCCAACAAGAGGTGAGGCCACATTGGATTTGGTACTGGATAATGAACCAGGCCAGGTGTTAGATTTGGAGGTAGGTGAGCACTTTGGTGATAGTTGTTTTATTATGCTCTTGTTGTAGCATAAGCTGCTTCCTTGATGTGCACTCTGACAAAGGAAGGTTCAGACTTGGAGATTGCTTTAACATGTTTATTAAACTGTTAACAATTCTCCTACTTGGATTCAACTCTCCTGTTAATCCTGCTATAGCTACTCAGACTAACTAACCAGTCTGCTACAATCCATGTGGTGGGTGTGATGTGTTTCAATCAACCCTGTCTGTACTCACTAAGTGTCTCCACTGGAAAGAGAGAGATCTTGGGCGAGATTCTCCAACACCCCGCCGGGTCGGAGAATCGCCGGGGGCTGGCGTGAATCCCGCCCCCGCCGGTTGCCGAAATCTCCGGCACCGGATATTCGGCGGGGGCGGGAATCGCGCCACGCCGGTTGGCGGGGCCCCCCGCTCGATTCTCCTGCCCGGATGGGCTGAAGTCCCGCCGCTAAAATGCCTGTCCCGCCGGCGTAAATTAAACCACCTACCTTACCGGCGGGACAAGGCGGCGCGGGCGGGCTCCGGGATCCTGGAGGGGGGCGCGGGGCGATCTGGCCCCGGGGGGTGCCCCCACGGTGGCCTGGCCCGTGATCGGGGCCCACCGATCCGCGGGCGGGCCTGTGCCGTGGGGGCACTCTTTCCCTTCCGCCTCCGCCACGGTCTCCACCATGGCGGAGGCGGAAGAGACTCCCTCCACTGCACATGCGCGGGAATGCCGTCGCGGCCGCTGACGCTCCCGCGCATGCGCCGCCCGGAGATGTCATTTCCGCGCCAGCTGGCGGGGCACCAAATGCCTTTTCCACCAGCTGGCGGGGCGGAAATTCGTCCGGCGCCGATCTAGCCCCTCAAGGTTGGGGCTCGGCCCCCAAAGATGCGGAGCATTCCGCACCTTTGGGGCGGCGCGATGCCCGACTGATTTGCGCCTTTTTGGGCGCCAGTCGGCAGACATCGCGCCGTTTCGGGAGAATTTCGCCCCATGTGTGCTGTGTCCTTATATATGGGTTGGTGTAATGCCCCCCCTGTGGTAGTGTCACGACTGGGTGTGTCGTGACTGCCCATTGGTCGTGTCCTATCTTACTGGCCTATTGGTTGAATGTCTGTGTGTCATGTCTCTGGTGCTCCCGCTAGTGTCCAGCTAGGTGTTGTGTATGTACATTAACCCCTTGTGTATTTACAGTGATGCATATCACCACAATAGTGACCACAATTCGGTTACGTTTACTTTAGCGATGGAAAGGGATAGGTATATACCGCAGGGCAAGAGTTATAGCTGGGGGAAAGGCAATTATGATGCGATTAGGCAAGACTTAGGATGCATAGGTTGGGGAAGGAAACTGCAGGGGATGGGCACTATTGAAATGTGGAGCTTGTTCAAGGAACAGCTACTGCGTGTCCTTGATAGGTATGTACCTGTCAGGCAGGGAGGAAGTGGTCGAGCGAGGGAACCGTGGTTTACTAAAGTAGTTGAATCACTTGTCAAGAGGAAGAAGGAGGCTTAAGTAAAGATGAGACAGGAAAGTTCAGTTAGGGTGCTTGAGAGTTACAAGTTAGCTAGGAAGGACCTAAAGAGAGAGCTAAGAAGAGCCAGGAAGGGATATGAGAAGTCTTTGACAGGTAGGATCAAGGAAAACCCTAAAGCTTTCTATAGATATGTCAGGAATAAAAGAATGACTAGGGTAAGAGTAGGGCCAGTCAAGGACAGTAGTGGGAAGTTGTGCGTGGAGTCCGAGGAGATAGGAGAGGTGCTAAATGAATATTTTTCGTCAGTATTCACACAGGAAAAAGACAATGTTGTCGAGGAGAATACTGAGATTCAGGCTACTAGACTAGAAGGGCTCGAGGTTCATAAGGAGGAGATATTAGCAATTCTGGAAAGTGTGAAAACAGATAAGTCCCCTGGGACGGATGGGATTTATCCTAGGATTCACTGGGAAGCTAGGGAGGAGATTGCAGAGCCTTTTGCTTTGATCTTTATGTTGTCATTGTCTACAGGAATAGTGCCAGAAGACTGGAGGATAGCAAATGTTGTCCCCTTGTTCAAGAAGGGGAGTAGAGACAGCCCCTGTAACTAGAGACCAGTGAGCCTTACTTCTGTTGTGGGCAAAGTCTTGGAAAGGATTATAAGAGATAGAATTTATAATCATCGAGGAATAATTTGATTAGGGATAGCTAACACGGTTTTGTGAAGGGTAGGTCGTGCCTCACAAACCTTATTGAGTTCTTTGAGAAGGTGACCAAACAGGTGGATGAGGGTAAAGCAGTTGATGTGGTGTATATGGATTTCAGTAAAGCGTTTGATAAGGCTCCCCACGGTAGGCTATTGCAAAAAATACGGAGACATGGGATTGAGGGTGATTTAGTGGTTTGGATCAGAAATTGGCTAGCTGTAAGAAGACAAAGGGTGGTGGTTGATGGGAAATGTTCAGCCTGGAGTTCAGTTACTAGCGGTGTACCACAAGGATCTGTTTTGGGGCCACTGCTGTTTGTCATTTTTATAAATGACCTGGAGGAGGGCGTAGAAGGATGGGTGAGTAAATTTGCAGATGACACTAAAGACGGTGGAGTTGTGGACAGTGCGGAAGGATGTTGCATGTTACAGAGGGACAAAGATAAGCTGCAGTGCTGGGCTGAGAAGTGGCAAATGGAGTTTAATGCAGAAAAGTGTGAGGTGATTCATTTTGGAAGGAGTAACAGGAATACAGAGTACTGGACTAATGGTAAGGTTCTTGGTAGTGTGGATGAGCAGAGCGATCTCGGTGTCCATGTACATTGATCCCTGAAAGTTGGCACCCAGGTTGATAGGGTTGTTAAGAAGGCGTACGGTGTGTTAGCTTTTATTGGTAGAGGGATTGAGTTTCGGAGCCATGAGGTCATGTTGCAGCTGTACAAAACTCTGGTGCGGCCGCATTTGGAGTATTGCGTGCAGTTCTGGTTGCCGCATTATAGGAAGGCTGTGGAAGCATTGGAAAGGGTGCAGAGGAGATTTACCAGGATGTTGCCTGGTATGGAGGGAAGATCTTATGAGGAAAGGCTGCGGGACTTGAGGATGTTTTCGTTAGAGAGAAGAAGGTTAAGAGGTGACTTAATAGAGGCATACAAGATGATCAGATGATTAGATAGGGTGGACAGTGAGAGCCTTTTTCCTCGGATGGTGAGGGCTAGCAGAGGAGACATAGCTTTAAATTGAGGGGAGATAGATATAGGACGGATGTCAGAGGTAGGTTCTTTACTCAGAGAGTAGTAAGGGCGTGGAATGCCCTGCCTGCAACAGTAGTGGACTCGCCAACATTAAGGGCATTTAAATGGTCATTGGATAAACATATGGATGATAAGGGAATAGTGTAGATGGGCTTTAGATTGGTTTCACAGGTCGGCGCAACATCGAGGGCTGAAGGGCCTGTACTGCGCTGTAATGTGTAATGTGTAATGTGTAAAGCTGTAATGCTTTAGTGGCTAAGATTCACAAAGGACGCGCGCACAGAACTCTGCCCTCTCATGGAACCAGATCGTCAAGCTTCAATAAAAGCAAATTACTGCGGATGCTGGAATCTGAAACCAAAGAGAAAATGTTGGAAAATCTCAGCAGGTCTGGCAGCATCTGTAGGGAGAGAAAAGAGCTAACGTTTCGAGCCCAGGTGATCCTTTGTCAAAGCTAAAAGACTTAGAAAGTGGGAAATATTTATACTGTGGGGTGAGAGAATGAAAGAGGAGTCATAGCCACAGAAACCAAGGGGACAGAGTGCTAATGACAGTCCCCAGCAAGAACAAAAGGTGTGAAAGGCCAAACAGCAGAGAAACTAACATCAGAGGGTAAACTGTGACAGATGTAGATGTGGGGGGAGGGGAAGGGGAATCAAAGGGGAGAAAAGGTAAGGAAAGGGGGTTAAGATGGGGGGAAATATATATAAAGAAAGACAAGAAATAAATAAGTGGTGAAAGACAGTGAGAATGAAATGGGATGAAAATAAGGGGGTTGAGGTGGGGTAGAGCTCGTCATCTGAAGTTGTTGAATTTGATGTTGAGACCGGAAGGCTGTAGCATGCCTAAGCGGAAGATGAGATGTTGTTCCTCCATTTTGCATTAAGCTTCACTGGAACATTGCAGCAGGCCAAGGACAGACATGTGGGCATGGGAGCAGGGTCTTGTGTTAAAACGGCAAGCAACGGGAAAGTCAGAGTCTTGAATGTTCACAGACCGAAGGTGCGCAGCAAAGCGATCACCCAGTCTATGTTTGGTCTCTCCGATATCGAGGAGACCACATTGGGAGCAGCGAATGCAATAGATCAAATTGACAGAGGTGCAAGAGAAACTCTGCTTAACCTAGAATGAGTGTTTTGGGCCTGGGATGTTAAGCATGGAGGAGGTAAAGGGGCAGGTGTTACACCTTCTGCAATTGCATGGGAAGGTGCCATGGGTGATGGGAGAGGTGTTGGGTATGGTGGAGGAATGGACTAGATTATTTTTTGAAAAATTCAACACACGCACAGCCAAATCAAATCAAGGGCTCTAATGATATGAACTTTGAGGCCTGAAGCAGGAACAACTGAGGCCATTGACAATTTATTAACAGGACTGCAAAAATGCAGGCAGAAAATGTAAATTCCAGGACACAGGTGAAGCTGGGAGATCAGCTCACTTGGGGCCCTGCACACTCTGAAGTACAGAATGATTTGACTGGAAAGGACAATCTTACAACATAGCAGGCTATAGACACACCAGTGCACATGAAGTCACGAGTAGACAGATGGGAGAGATGACTACGCAAATGGCTCACTTTCAGTTAACTCAAGAGAAAGGCAGCAGTGGTGATGCAATGAGACAGCAACAAAGAAATGCAAACTGGACATGGAGAAACATGTGCAGGAACTGTAGATGACCACATGAGGTTCATAGACAAGGAAGTGTTTTAGATAAAACTACAGAGCTTGCCGAATGACCAATACTGGAAAATGATATGCAGAACAAGGAAAGAAGATGGTAAATAGTTATTGGAGACAGAACGTCAGGGTGAATGAGAAGTAAAATAAATCAATGTATCCATACCCTGGCAATGATGATGAGTTAAAGAACACAATAAACATAAGAACCATACATCTGCATGAGATAGCTGGATGTGACAATTCCTAGAGAAAATAAATTCTCACAACCATTCAGATCAGGAGGAGAGTGAGAAATAAACCCATAACCATAATTCTGAAGCTTAAGCTTAATACAGGAACACAAAGTTACACCATCCCATGAAGACTATACCAAAGGGTCAATGTCATATCATAATTAACCACTAGATGGAGCTAGATGCAGAACTATATAAAGCACTGACTCACAGATTTCTGGGAGAAGGCTGGAGAGGAGAGCATCGGAGTAGTGAGAGAGATCAGAGTACAGTTCTAGATAGAGTGTAGAGACTAGTGTTGGTTGAATGTAGATTACTAGATTATTGTTTACTATAGGAGTAAGTGGTCGAGCTTTAATAAGTAATGTTATTAAATGTTAGCTTTGTTAATGAACTTAGCTTCTGTGGTCTTTGTGAACACTATGACATCCCTGAGAATAAGAATCACAAAGAACACCACAGATATTTCTTTAAAATTTGAAAGAAAATAGTTAATGAAGGAAAGGTGGTTTGAAACCAAGCAACATCATGATCACAGCATATAGGAGAACTCAGATTCGTATCACCCCAAATCAGAGGGACACACAAAGGAAAAGGTGTTAACTGGGTGTTCTATGTCACTGAAAGCGATAGTCCTGCTAAACTTGGGTTAGACAGTTACGAAGAGCTGAAGATTAAGTCAGTAAACCATGAAATAAAAGACCTAGGTATTAAGATCCATCACCTAGTTGCCATAATACGACCAAATCTGCTTCAGATTAGAGATGATAGCAGCAAAAACGAAGAGCTATAGATGGTCTCTCAGCAACTGATCTAGGAATGGCCTGATAAGATTTTGAAAACACAGCTAACAATGTGGGAGTCCTGGCCTATCAGAGATGACATCTCACCAGAAGATGATATTCTGCTAGTCAGATTGAGAATAATCATATCCAAAATGATGCAAGAATAACTTCTCCAGAAGATACATGAAAGCACATGGGAATGGAGAAGTTTAAGCTCAAAGCCAGATCAGCTGTACACTGGATAGGCATCTATAAAGGCTTTGAAAGAATGGAGCATGTGCCAGAAGTATAAAAATACACAGCAGGAAGAGGAGATGATAGCTCCAAAGGTACTACCCAGACTGTGGCATACTGTGGGAGCTGATGTGCTGAGAGATCTTTGTACATGATGACATCATCTGAATAAGTGATGACTTCACACCGTACATGATGACATCATCCCCTGTGGCATTCTTGGACCCCAGCAATGGTCACCTATATGAAATCCTAAAAGCCACTTTGAACACCGACATTTACAGCCATATGTGATAGTAGTTTGAATCTGCTTTGCAACAAATTGAAATTCCATGACCTCAGTCTGTGATTCCATTACAGCACAGCCAGTGGGCAGTTTCTGCTCGCGTAGAAATGGAAGCAGAGAGATTGCCCATCAAATTCTGCATTATGGTTGGGGCCACAAGTAATCTCACAGAGTTAGCCACTACTTTTATGGCAGAAAGTATGTGTAGTGATCTCTATGTGCATGTACACAAGGGATTAATGAGTAATGAGTAGCACCACATGATCACTAGAGGGCCGGACCAACAGGGGTATAAAAGGCAGCCACATTGGGTCTTGGGCAGTCTCTCTCTCTCTTTCGGGTGCACTGTGATCAGGGTAATATCAGAATAGTACAGATAGTTAGTGGAGTTATGTATAGTCACTGTTGTTAGATCTTGTTAACCTTATCATTAGTATCAAAGTTAAAGTAAAGAACTCATGCACTTGGTATAGTTACTCATAAAACTTTGTTGTTACTGGATGAGTTTGTGTCTTCTTCATCGAGATTCAGAAGACCTCACCATCAACCAAGGATTGAGTAGCACAAGTTATCTACCACACAGGTAACAAGACATGGTACCAGGCATGTTGGCTTTAAAGGAATTGATTAGATAAGGTTAGACAACAAAAAAGAACAAATTTGGATAGATATTCGACCACGGAATTCTTCACAGCACTTGGACCTCTCGAGCAAGAAAACAAAAACCGGTAAGATGGACTCACTTCCAGCACCACAGCAACTCAGACCCTCTGGTTATCTCCAGTATAATTGGAAATATTCCTTCAACAATTTAATCTATTTATGGAAATTAAGGACATGACTACTGCGCAAGATTCTAAAAAAATTGCCTACCTCTTATCTGCGGCAGGGAAACAGGCCATTGATATATATAATTCATTTACTTACGCGGAAGTGGAGGACAAGGACAAACTGGACATAATTATTAAAAAATTCGACAACCACTGCAAATCTGAGGTTAATGAGACATTTGAACGCTTTAAATTCACCAGGCGCCTACAAAAATAAGGAGAATTGTTCAGCAGTTTTGTCACTGACTTGAAGCTGATGGCCCAATCCTGCAATTATGAAAACCTCTGTGACTCCCTCATCAGGGACAAAATTGTCAGTGGCATCTCTGATGAGGGACTCAGAAAGTCTCTCCTGAAACACAGAAACCTAACACTTGAAATGGCTATTCAAAAATGCTCTGCTCATGAAATTACTGAAGCACAGTATGAACAATTTACTCACTGGGAACAAGGCCTCCACCACGAGGTTGGATCCGTCAAAATGGTGGCCCAGGCATCGCGAAGTGGTTCCTCCACCGGCAATCCCACGCGCGCAAACCTGGAAGTGTCCCACATGCATGCGCAGTTCGCCTGAAGATTGGACCCGGATGACAAAACTACTGCGCGTGCGCGAGCATGGCGGAACAGCATGATGACGCGTCTTCACTGCAGACACGCCCATTTAATAGGGCAATGTCCGGCTTTCGGCAAACAGTGCCTGAGGTGTGGAAGATACAACCACTATGCCTCTAAATGTAGAGCTGTCCTGCACCACAGGACAAAATCTGAGGCCCTGCAACGTTAGGAACATTGCATCAATGGAACACAAACCAACCTACGGTCATTACTTATCTGAAAATGATGACCTAGCCAGTGACGACTCATACAGCGTGGACACTGTTGAATCAACTGAGGAACCTTACATAACAGTCACCACGCCTCATCCGACATGCCCGAAAGTAAACAACAAGAGTTTTAAAGTTGCAAAACACAAATTTCTTTCCTCCAATGACAGAATGAAGCCCGAGCCTCCACCCACAGTTAAACATCACCGCCGCAGCACCCTGGAACATGCAGTTTGCAACACCCAAAGAGGAGAACACAATGACAAATCCAGAGCAAAAGATTTGTTAATTAACGATGATTACTCAGGAGATGAGTTCCTCATTGGACAAATAGAGCACCAGGTCACATCCTCAGCAAGAAGAGATGATTTGCTCGCTAACGAATGCTACTCAGCCATGGATGAGTTTGCCGGATCTGATGATCATTGCAGCGGCAACATGGGTGCCAAGCTCAATACGAGTCTCATGGTGGAGGAATCCAGTACCATGATGACATGGCAGATCGGCGATACAATGGATGACAGCCACATGTCAAATATCCGAGAAGAAGGCGACGCCACGCAGAGAGTACAGATCGACTCCACAGAGGGAGTGATATTAGCCTCCACAGCGAACTCGTTGCCAGACTCCAGACTGGATGCAATTAAAGACTCCGGAGCGACAACCATGCACGCGGAAGATTATGAAGGTCTATCCACCTTATATGAGCAACCAACAGCAGACTATGAAAGTCTACCCAGCTCATGTAACCAGCAAGAAGACATTGAATGTCTACCCACTGTATGTAAAAACAGTGACAAAGTGATCACACTCGACATACAGAGTGTGCAGGATCACAGCGAGACTGCCAGATCTCAGCTCGTCTGTACAGAAGCACAGAGTAGGACCACTCTTGGGTCCAGTGAGACTACATCATTTGAAATCTTGAAGATGTTGACTCCAGAAGAGGAGCACCAAGAAACCAAAGGTGATTCAAATGGACCGGAAATAACTCCTGAAGAGGAGCACAAAGAGATCACAGATGATTAACGTGTACCGGAAATGTCTCCAGAAGAGGAGCACCAAGGAAGCAAAGAAGAGCAATCAAATCCATCACAAATGACTAATGTCACCAACATCAATACAACATCAGATCATTCTCACAATTCTAAAAACAAAACGCTCAACAAAACATTGGCTACCAAAAAGGCCACTGACACAAACACCTTTGAGTATAACTCGAATAATAGACATGGTACAGTCAGTGAGCAAAACTGCAACAACAACAACAACAAGATCAACTACGGTATCAACAAAGACAGAAGCCACAAAAACAACAACAATGAAACAACGACCTGTACACCATATCACAACTCCACACATAAAGGACAATGTACCAGCACAGTTCAAAACGGTGGTAAGACTACAAACATTACATTCCATGACAACAAATCTCTCGATTTCATATCTGCACCACAGAAAGCAACCAACCCAGCTTTCAAGAACGAGGATGTACGGAATCAATACCGCAAGCACAAAGTCTGGGGCTGACAACAAGCTGCTTTGAACACCTCATGATGACTTGCTGGTCACTTATACACATGAACACTGATGATGTTCACACGAAATGACGACATCAACATTGCCACCTCGACGACAGAAGAAGAAGCAAGTCAACAGATCAAATTCATGAAGTTTGGACTCACAAATTTTCTTGTTAAGATTGGACTCTTTAAACATTGATTGGTTTTGTACAGTCATCGTTACCATCACAGATTGTACACAGCTTTATTTGTCTTACCTGTCTCCAGTTCACTGCATTCGTTATGTTTGTTCAATTTTCTTTACAACATACAGAAAATATCTAACACAAGAAAGAAGGGGGATGTAGTGATCTCTGTATGTGCATGTACACAAGGGATTAATGAGTAATCAGTAGCACCACATGATCACTAGAGGGCCAGACCAACGGGGGTATAAAAGGCAGCCACATTGGGTCTTGGGCAGTCTCTCTCTCTCTTTCGGGTGTACTGTGATCAGGGTAATATCAGAATAGTACAGATAGTTAGTGGAGTTATGTATAGTTACTGTTGTTAGATCTTGTTAACCTTATCATTAGTATCAAAGTTAAAGTAAAGAACTCATGCACTTGTTGTTATAGTTACTCAATAAACCTTGTTGTTACTGAATGAGTTCGAGTTTTCTTCATCGAGATTCAGAAGATCTCACCATCAACCAAGGATTGAGTAGCACAAGTTACCTACCACACAGGTAACAAGACAGTATGGACTTCAGGCTCTGCACTAAGCCCTGGACCAAGTTTGAGCTGAATTCAGTCCACACAATATAAAGAGGTCACTGAGAACACGGTACACAGCAGGGCTATGGGCCCTGGCAGCATCCTGAACATTTGTGCTCCAGGGCTAACTGTGCCCTTAGCCAAGCTGTGCCATAAAGCTACAACACTGGCATCTCCCCTGGCAAAGTGGAAAATTGCCCAGTTATATCCTGTCCAACAAAAGCAGGAGAAATCTTATCTGGCCATTTAGCACCCCTTCCGTTTACTTTCAATCATCAGCACATAATTATCAATAACCTGCTCAGCGCTGCTCAATTTTGGCTCCAGCAGGATCACTCAGTTCTAGAACTCATTGTACTTTTAGCCGAAATATGGATAAAAGCTGAATTCCAAAGATGAGTTGAGATTGACTACCCTTGATGTCAAGGCAATGTTTGAATGAGTGAGGCAATTTTGCCTCAGAAAAATTAAAGCCAATGGGAACTGAGGGGAGCACTCTCAACTAGCTAGAGTCATACCTACCACATAAAAAGAAGGTTGTGGTCGTTGGAGGCCAATCGTTTCAGCCCCTGGACTTCACTACATGAGTTCCTCTTGTGGTAGTCAATATCCAACCATGTTTCACCAACGGTCTTACCTTCATCAAAAGGTCAGACATGGGGATGGTTGTTGATGATTTCATAGTGTTCAGTACCAGCCACTACTCCTCAGATAATGAAGCAGTACATGCCTGCATACAGAAAGATCTGGACAACATTCAACATTGGACTGATAAGTGACAAGTAGCATTCCTATCACAAAAGTGCCAGACAATGTCCATCTCTGACAAGAGAGAAACTAACTATCTCTTCTTGATCTTCAATGATAGTACCACCACTGAATCTCCCACTATCAACATCCTGTAGGTCACCATTACCAGAAATTTAAGTGGACAACCAGAGAAATATTGGCCAGAATTCTCCAGTCATTGCGATTCACTTTTCCCGCTGGCAAGGCACCCCTGCCAGCAGGTTTCGGGCCATGTGGGATGGTTTCAATGGGAAATCCCATTGGCAAGGTGCGGGATGACCGAATCCCGTCAGCAGCGAACAGAGCATCGCCGAGAAACATACGGTTGGTGATGGGAGAATCCCACCCACTGTGGCTTCAAGAGCAGGCTAGAAGCAAGGAATTCTGCAGCGGACAACCCAACTCCTGATTCCCCAGCATCTGTCCACCATCTACAAGCCATAATTCAGAAGTATGATCGAATACTCTCCACTTGCCTAGTTGAGTGTGGCTTTAACAACACTCAAGAAGCTCAACGTCATTAAGAACAAAGCAGCCCGCTTGATTGGGCCCTCAGGCACCACCTTAAAGGTTCGCCTTCTCCACCAGCGATGCACAATGGCAACAGTAGGCACATCTATAAGATGCACTGAATAAACCTTCCAAGGCTCGTTCAACATACCTTCCAAAAAACACTCCCTTCCACCTAGAAGTACAAGGGAACATTACATGGGAACACTACTACCTACAATTTCTCCTCCAAGCAACACACCATCCTGACTTGGAACATTATTGCCTTTCCTTCACTACTATACTATCCTCCAAATTACTTACCGTGCTAGTTTTTGAGCCGGTGGCTCGGCGTATTAGATCAAGTGACTGTGTTTCTTCCTCATTATCATCAGTTTCCTGCACCATTGTCTGGCTAGTAGGGATTGTTTGTTTCATATCTTCACACTTTTTACCATTGGGGAATATTGAGAAGCGTTGGAAGTACCAGCATGCTATCAATGACCTGTCATCATGAATGATTGTTCTGGCCAACAAGTCTTGGTATCTAAACCTGGAGCCTCTGGATCAGAGGTAGGAGTGCTACCTCCACTCCAGTAGGGTATCTGAAAGCATAAAGGCTCAAGGACAGGATTGGGGTGAAGGAAGAATTTATACAATCTGAGCTTGTATATTATAAGAGATTGTGGGAGAAAGATTAAATTTGATGTGAGAAAGGCAGCACGTGGCACAGTGGTTAGCATTGTTGCCGACGGCGCTGAGGACCCGGGTTCAAATCCCGGCCCTAGGTCACTGTCCGTGTGGAGTTTGCACATTCTACCCGTGTCTGCATGAGTTTCGTCCCCACAACCCAAAGATGTGCAGCTTAGGTGGATTGGCCATGATAAATTGCCTCTTAATTGGAAAAAAATAATTGGGTACTCTAAATTTATTATTTAAAAAAAAAAATTAGATGTGAGAAGATGAATTATGCAGAAACATAATCTCATCCTCAATTGTTTCAATGCTACCATTGACAATGGCTTCAGTAATGACTCCTCCAACAAGGCCATCTCCAACAAGAGAGGGACTAACCATCGCCCCTTGGCGCTATCAACTTCCTGGGGGGGTTACCATTGACCAGAAACTCAACTGGACTAGCAACATAAATACTGTGACTACAAGAGCTGGTCTGATGCTAGGAATCCTGCAACGAATAACTCACCCCCTGATTCCCCAAAGTCTCCAATATCTGCAAGACAAACATCCAGAGTGTGATGGAATACTCTCCACTTACCTGGATGAATCCAGCTCCAACAACACTCAAGGAGCTTGACACCATCCAGGACAAAGCTCATTTGATTGGCACCATAAACATTCACTCCCTCCACTATCAAAGCACAGTGGCAGCCGTGTGTACCATCTACAAGATGCACTGCAGGAACTCGCCAAGGCACGTTTCAAACCCCCGACCACTACCATCTAGAAAGACAAGGGCAGCAGATGCATGGAATCACTACCAACTGGATGTTTCCCTCCAAGTCACTCAACACCCTGACTTGGAAATATATCGTCATTCTCTCACTGCTGCTGGGTCATGATTCTGGAACTCCCTCCCTAACAGCACTGTGGGTGTACCAAAATGCATGGACTACAGCAGTTCACAAAGGTATCTCACCACCACCTTCTCAAGGGCGATTAGGGATGAGCAATGAGTGCTGGCCTGGCCAGAGAAGCCCAGGTCTCTTGAATTAATTTTTAAAATTTACTTCTAGCACTGTCTCCTCCATGAGGATTAATACACACAGCTGTGCCTGCTCCCCTGACAGATAACTGATGCTGCAAGCCACAATGGGTCACCTTGTCCTGCAAGTGTGCAGGAAATTTATCAGTGAGTGTGTGCAATGTGTTTGGGTGATGTGCCTGCTATGATTGAATAGCAGGCAGTGCGTGCAAGCTGTGAAATCTCAGTGTGCACTGGCAGTAGTGCTAAGTTTATGAAAGTGAGCTGAGGCTATCAAGGTGAAACGTGAGCCATGATTGAGAGAGATTGTTTGTAGGTGAGTGAAGCAGATGTGGTGAATTGAGCAGTGTGCGGTGCCAGTGCATATGATGATGCATTCACTGACCGTGAGCTCCCTGGTTCTGCTGCTCACTTTAAACTCAGTTTACAGACTGAAGACTTTGTCCAGAGTCAAAATGGATGATGCGAGTGCTGGTTAATATCATAGTGAGAGTCATGCTAACAACCAAGTTAACAATACCCATTTTACTGGAAACAGTGGGCCCGTTTTTCCAATTTGTAATATGTTGTTTCCAGGGCTTTCAAAGGCAACATTGGGTTTTGTTTATGTGATTGATGTGCATGTTTTGGAGCATAGTGTGTAAAGGAATGAAACTTCCATCTGAAACAGATGGGGGTATTAGAATGGTATTTAAATAATACAAACATAGTACCACAGGATGTTCCACAGAAGATCCATAAAACTGGTAATAGGGAGACACTAGGCCATGGTTTTTCAACTCAGGGTCACGATCCACGAGTGGGTCATGGGCAGGTGCCGGGACAGTTGCAGAGCGATCAGTCGCAGCGTTCCCGATCACGGGGGAAGCGCCCAACAGCTATGACCAGCTTTTACGAATGCTGGACACGACCGGCTTTCAAGTTGAGAATGCCGGCTGTAACCAGCCTTTAAATACAAACTGTGAAGTCTTCCCGCCATAAGCGGAGGCAGAGAGCAGGTCATGTGCTCACCATGTAGACTGACATCACGTGCCATGTATGTCAGGGCTTTTGGAGCGAAATCATAAAGGAGAGATTCCTCCATTTTGTAGCTGCCAGCAAACAAGCAACAGGACTGTGCGAAGAACTGAAGGTGGGTCATTCAGTTCAGAGAGGGCCAGCGACACAAACAGGTCAGGATCTCACAACTGAATTTGCTGGAGAGAGCTTCTCAGGAGAGTCCACGACAGGCCAAAGCAGTGCTGGTGCCAGCTGTATGCAGAGCTCCAATGCCTCTGGTGAACAACTCAATAAGGAGAAACTGAAATCAGGATGGCACATGGCGCAGTGGCCCAGGTCACTGTCTGTGTGGAGTTTGCACATACTCCTCATGTCTGCGTGAGTCTCACTCCCACAATCCAAAGATGTGCAGGGTAGGTGGATTGGCCGTGCTAAATTGCCCCTTAATTGGAAAAAAAAATGAATTGGGTACTCTAAATTAAGAAAAAAGAAGAAACTGAAATCGGGAACAAAGCAGTATAAAGCTGATTTCTTAAAATATGGCTTTGTTAATTGTACCAATGCAAATCAGGATGCGAAGCCCACGTGTGTTATATGCAGGGAAGTACTGGCAAACAAAAGTTTAAAACTCTAAATACTTCAAAGGCATGAGAAGACATGGCGTGACAAAGGCATGGCGCGTTCGAGGACAAACCTCTTGATTTTTTTTCAAAGGATGCAGTAAAAACTTAAATCGTTAGTTGAAGTCCTTAGAAGAAATGTAATTTTGTATGACAAAGCACGTGAGATTGTGAGGACCAAACAGGCTCACCTGTTGCATTAAAGGTAAGCAAAAATGGTGTGTAGCGAAGGTCGGCCGGCATGGGTCGCAAAGGTCGGCAGGCATGGGTCCTAAAGGGCGGCCGGTTGGTGAAAGTGGGTCCTGGGAAAAAAGGTTTGAAAAACACTGCACTAGGCCACACCTTCAATTTGGAGGATCCCTATAAGAGGCAGCCAACTACTTGCCATTGGGTGTCATTTGGTTATTTAGAGACTGGTTTATGGAGGGGACTCATTCTGCCTTGCACTCGCGTTTCATTATGTAAATACCAGGGATTTAGATACTGGCAGAAGCAGCAGCCATTGATGCCAAATTCCCTCATGCTTCAGTTCTTCAATGATATTGGTTGAAGGATAAATATTAAGCTGGAACTGAGAGAACACTGCCACTCTTACTCAGATATTGCAGTGCAATCTGAAAATCCTTTGATTACATGGAGAGACTAGAGAAACTGAGGTTGTTATGCTTAGAGCTGATGAGGTTATGTAGAGATTTGATAGAAGTGTTCAAAATCATGAAGGGTTCTGATCGAGTAAATAAGGAGAGGCTGTCTTAAGTGGGAGAAAGTTTGTGACTGAGAGGACACAGATTTAACGTGGTTGGCAAAAGAACCAGAGGGGAGTTGAGGTGAGTTTGCTTGACGCACTGTCTGTAAGGGTGATGGAAATAGGTTCAATAATAACTTTTAAATGGAAATTGGATATACAAATTGGAGACATTGAGGGAGTCATGGGGAAAGAGCAGGGAAGTGAGACTAATTGGATAACCCTCTCAAAGACTTGGCACAAGCATGATGGGCTGAATGATGTTCCTCTGTTCTATGCCTTTTTATGGAGGTTGATTAGCTCAGTTGGCTAGATGGCTGATTCATGATGTGGAGGGATGCTAACAGTGCGGATTCAGTCCCTGTACCGGCTGAGGTTATTCATGAATGTTCCATCTTCTTAACCTTGCCCCACGCCTGAAGTGTGGTGACCCTCAGGTTAAATCACCACCAGTCAACTCGACCCCTCAAGCAGCCTATGGCCCTCAGTGACTATGGAGAAATTATACTGATAAACCCTCAACTATGACACGAGAAATTGTACTCGTAAAACGAAGGCTTTAATAAACAGGGAAACAGTATCTTGCCGTCCGTCCGAGTGCGCAATGTAAGGCATACTAGGGATTTGCATGTAGCAGCTGGACCCTCTCAACCAGAGGGTCCGTCTTATGGCTCCTCACGTGCCTCCGGAGAAGGACAGGTCCCGGAGTCGTCAGCCAATGTGGAAGTGAGATCCCGGAGGTGGACTTCCTGGGGAAGACAAACAAGCGATTGTGAGGGGTCTCGTTCGTGGCCGTGCAGAGGAGCGACCTGATGGAGTGGAGCGCATCGGGTAGGCCTGCCAGCGGGTGGTTGGGAGACTTCTCGATCGTAGGGCCAAAAGGACAGCCTTCCAAACTGTCGCATTCTCCCTCTCCACCTGCCCGTTTCCCCACGGGTGATAGCTGGTCGTTCTGCTCGAGGCGATGTCCTTGCTGAGCAGGTACTGACGCAGCTCATCACTCATGAACGATGTACCCCAGTCGCTGTGGATATAAGCGGGGAAACCAAACAGGGTGAAGATGCTGTGCAGTGCCTTTATAACGGTGGCCTAGGTCATGTCGGAGCAGGGGACAGCGAATGGGAAGCGGGAGAACTCGTCGATGACAGTTAAAAAATAGGTATTGCGGTTGGTGGACAGGAGGGGCCCTTTGAAGTCCATGCTTAGTCGCTCAAAGGGCCCAGAGGCCTTTACCAGACGAGCCTTGTCTGGTCGATAGAAGTGCGGTTTGCACTCCGCGCAGATTTGGAAAGCCTTGGTCATGGCCCTGACCTCCTCGGTGGAGTAGGGTAGGTTGCGGGACTTAGGAAAATGGGCGAGCCGGGTGACCCCCGGGTGACAGAGGTCATTGTGGATAGCCCGCAGGTGATCCTCCTGCGCGTTGGCGCACGTGCCGTGGGACAGGGCATCTGGGGGCTCGTTGAGCTCCCCTGGACGATACTTAATATCGTACGTGTAGGTGGAGAGCTCGATTCTCCACCTCAAGATCTTGTCATTTTTGATCTTGCCCTGCTGCGCGTTATCGAACATGAAGGCGACCGAGCGTTGGTCCGTGATGAGGGTGACCCTCCTACCGGCTAGGTAGTGCCTCCAGTGCCACACGGTCTCCACAATAGCTTGCGCTTCCTTCTCAACTGCAGAGTGCCGGATCTCGGAGGCGTTGAGGGATCGGGAAAAGAATGCTACTGGCCTGCCGGCCTGGTTGAGGGTAGCAGCCAGGGCGACGCCTGAGGCATCGCTCTCGACCTGAAAAGGGATGGTTTCGTCCACCGCGTGCATAGCAGCCTTGATGATGTCGGCCTTGATGGGGCTGAAGGCCAACTGGGCCTCAGCCGTGAGGGGAAAAATCGTGGTCTTTATGAGTGGGCGGGCTTTGTCCGCGTATTTGGGGACCCACTGGGCATAATAGGAGAAAAGCCATAAGCACCGTTTAAGGGCCTTGAGACTATGGGGTAGGGGGAGTTCCTTGAGGGGGCGCATGCGGTCGGGGTCGGGCCCTAGGACCACGTTTTCCACGACGTAGCCGAGGATGGCTAGTCAGGTTGTGTGGAAAACGCATTTTTCTTTGTTGTAGGTCAGGTTGAGGGCTTGGGCGGTCTGGAGAAACCTTTCAAGGTTTGCGTCATGGTCCTGCTGATCATGGCCGCAGATGGTGACATTGTCTAAGTACGGGTAAGTAGCCCGCAGCCCGTACTGGTCCACCATTTGATCCATCGTCCTCTGGAAGACGGAGACCCCATTAGTAATGCCGAAGGGGACCCTAAGGAAGTGGAAAAGCCAGCCGGCTGCTTCAAAAGCAGTATAGAGGCGGTCTTCCGGGCGGATAGGGAGCTGGTGGTCGGCAGATTTCAGGTCGACCGTGGAGAATACCCGGTATTGCGGGGGAGGGGGTAAGCATCAAGCTGTGTGAAGCGGTTTATGGTCTGGCTGTAATCCACGACCGTCCGTTTCTTTTCGCTGGACCGGACTACCACCACTTGTGCCCTCTAGGGGCTGTTGCTAGCCTGAATGACCCCCTCTTTCAGTAAACACTGGACCTCTGACTTGATGAAAGTCATATCTTGGGCACTGTACCGCCGGCTCCTGGTGGCGACGGGCTTACAGTCGGGGGTGAGGTTCGCGAATAGTGAGGGGAGTGCAACTTTCAGTGTTGCGAGGCTGCATACCGTGAGGGGGGGCAAGGCTCCGCCGAACGTCAGGGTCAGGCTTCGGTGGCTACATTGGAAATCCAGGCCGAGCAGCAGGGGGGCGCAGCGGTGAGGGAGGATGTACAGCTTAAAATGGGTGTATTCGGTGCCCTGGATCGCGAGATTTGCAATACAGTGCCCCTTGATTTGGACCGAATGGGACCCAGAGGCAAGGGCAATGGATTGGGATGCGGGATAGGTGTGCAGGGAGCAGTGCCTTACCGTTTCTAGGTGCACGAAACTCTCCGTGCTCCCGGAGTCGAAAAGGCAAGGAGTGTCGCGCCCCTTGATCTGGCCGAGCATCATTGAGTTCCACATGTGCTTTGGCCGTGACTGGTAGAGGGTGATTGCTCCCAGCTTTGGGGAGTCTGAATCTTCTGCCGAGTCGGAATCACAAAATGGCCGCCCCTGTCGGTCGCACGTGTCAGGTTTCGAAGATGGCCGCCACCAAGATGGCCGCCTCCATGACTCGCACGAGGCTGATGACGCGTCTGAAAAGGGTATGTCCAGCCGGCGCGCAGCCGCGTTGTGGGGCCTGCAGGCCTGTGAGCTCGATTTTCCGGCCTGTTGGGCTTTTTGTTTCTGGGCCTTGGGCCTGGTCAGGCAGACCCTCGCGAAATGCCCCTTCTTTCCGCAGTCGCTACAGGTCGCGGAACGGGCTGGGCAGCGCTGTCGTGGATGCTGGCCCTGTCCACAGAAAAAGCACGGTGTGCTCCCGGTCTGGGTGGGTCACCACGCGGCGCAGGCCCGTGATGTGGCCGAGTCTGGGGAAGGCCGAGAGAGGCTCGCAGGGTCCGCGGGATACGTGCCAAGGTTCTGGTAGGCCACCACCAGAGAGGTAGCGAGCATTACCGTTTCCTGCAGATCTTTCGCCCCGTTTTCCAGAAGTCGCTGCCTAATATAGTTAGATCAGATTCCAGACACATAGGCGTCGCGGATGTGTAGGTTCATGTGGTCCTCCGCGGTCACATCTTAATGGTTACAGTTTCTAGCGAGCATGGTGAGCTTTTCCAAGTACTCGTCCAGTGATTCCCCTGAGCGCTGCCGGCGGGTAGAGAGCAGATGCCGTGCATGTATCTCATTGATGGGTTTTATGAAACACTTCTGCAGAATCTCGATCGCCACGCTGTAGTTGGCCGCCTTCTCGATCAGGCCGGAGATTCTGTGGCTCACCCGGGCGTGAAGTAGGCGCAGCTTGCGAGGCTCGGCGACAGGGTCTGCCGATGAGTCCAGGTAGGCCTCAAAACACCGAAGCCAGTGCTCAGAAATGTCTTTGACTTCCGGCGTACGTGCGTCCAGGTCGAGCTTTTTTGGCTTGAGACCGTTATCCATCCTATCGTAATCTGTTTATTAAATTGATATACCCTCAATTATGACACGAGAGAGTGTACTCGTAAAACGAAGGCTTTAATAAACAGAGAACTTTGCCAGCCGGAGAGATGAGTGCTCACTGAGCGTCGCCCACAGGACGCCACCTTATATCCGGGGAGGTGGAGCTGGAGGCGGAGTCCCCCGGGGTTCCAAACCCGGTCTTAAAGGGACATTACATGCATGATCTTAAAGGCAAATTCCCCATTCATCACATATACGATGAGCAGAGTAACTTTAAAGTGAGACCTAAACTCATGGGATTCTGAGATGAGAGCGCTTTCAATGAGCCACAGCTGACAGTCATGAAAGTAACAAACAATTTTGAAGGTAACAAACATTATGAAACAACATTATCAAGAATTATTTAAGTGTGAAGAGAAGTCCAATAATTCACTTGTGTTGTTATTAAAGAGAGAACCTTGTGGCCGCGTAACAATTGCTGTTCGCCAGACATTAAAAAGCTTCCCACAAAATAAAAAGTGGGTAGTATCCCTGCCTCGGAGTTGGCAACTCCGGGTTCAAGCCCCACCCCAGAATCTGATGGTTAAGGTGCTGCCAAACTAGCAATCTGTCCCAGGAAATTCTAGCTATGGGAACAGATATGAGGACATGAATGTGTGCTCTGTCTGCCTCATTTGTCTGTAGACACAGAAGAGATAGGCACTATGGTGGCACAGTGGTTAGCACTGCTGCCTCATGGTGCCGAGGACGCAGGTTCGATCCTGGCCCCGGGTCACTGGCCGTGTGGAGTTTGCACATTCCCCCCGTGTCTGCGTGGGTCTCACCCCACAACCCAAAATTTGTGTGGGGTAGGTGGATTGGTCAGTCTGAATTGCCCCTTAATTGGGGAAGAAATGAACTGGGTACTTTAAATGAGAAAAATAAGAAAAAGTAAAGAAAAGAAAACAAAAGAGACGTGGATCCCATAAGAAATAATTATGACGATGCCTTCGAATATTTGCAAAGAATATGCATCCTCTACATGAGCCAGCAGCTTATACCAAAGATCAGCACTCCTCTGTGAAAAGAAAATCATAATGCCACCATTAAAAGATAGTGCTGTGTCATTTGTTTACTGGATTTGATAGCAGCCAGGAAGGCTAGGTGCAAAAATAAGTCTTTTTCATACCAAGTCTAAAAATATTGAGTGGATTTTTACTGATGTGACTACTGGCTGGAGCAGCCCGATGGTATGGAAGGCAGGAGCCAAACAACAAAACAAAAGGGGCTTTGAAGGAATATTGAATCACAAAGGTACAATTGTGCCATTATTATAGAGCATTCTGTCACTTGGTTCTTCAAGGTTCAGCCACGTTGTGTGACTGCGTGAATGGCTGAAGTCATTTGTTTTCATATTAAATCAACAGGCCCACAGCAAGTGCGTTACAAATCATTTGAAACACTGAGCTAGATTTTCACTTCTGCTGCGGGTAGTTTGAGTCAGGAACCGGCTGGGCATACCCACCTTGGTTTAAAGTGCCCAGTCACACACATCCTATAATAATAATAATCTTTATTGTCACAAGTAGGCTTACATTAATACTGCAATGATGTTACTGTGAAAATCCCCTTGTCGCCACATTTCGGCACCTGTTCGGGTCCACTGAGGGAGAATTCAGAATGTCCAAATTACCTAACAGCACGTCTTTCAGGACTTGTGGGAGGAAACCGGAGCACCCGGAGGAAACCCACACAGACACAGGGAGAACGTGTAGACTCCGCACAGACAGTGACCCAAGCTGGGAATCGAACCTGGGACCCTGGCGCTGTGGAGCAACAGTGCAAACCACTATGCTACCGTGCAGTCTTTGCTGCGGATGGGACAGGTAAGGGATGGAGTCGGGCCCACAAACCCTGGAAGCACATCTTAGAAGACCAAGGAGGCCGGGCAAGTGCTGAGGCAGCTGGTAAGAAGGCTGATTCTCCGGAACTCAGTTGTAATAAAAACAGTTATGTCCTCTAGCCAAATACCTTGTGGATTTACAACACCTTTGCTTCTTGGCAGTGCTGTTCTCGGTTACTGTCATTGTGTTTCTATCAAAATAGTTATGAAATCCTATAATTACTCTTGGCCCGTGGGTGGCACTGCAGGATTAATTCTTCCATGATGAAAGCTGATACCTTTTGGTATATGTGTAGTATTTAATTTTATTGATGGATTAGTTAACTCTGTTGGGTTGGTACTCTAAATGACAATTAATTCACAGACTTTTTTTTTTAAGCATATGGATTTTTAAAATCAGTTCCAGATTAGGCTGTTGCCAATATCCATGTGTAGCTACAAACTGTTATTCCCAGCCAGGATATGGCAATATTTCACTCACCTCGGAATCAGATGGTTGTGGCTGGAGCCCCACTCTAGGGGCAGGGGAAAGGAGGAGAGGCCTGGGTAACCAACTCCCAGTGGGGTCGGGTATCCAATTGTACAGCTGCGCAGAGCAAGCAGTCACCAAGGGGGGTGTATCTATTACCAGCCTCACTCCTTACAAACCAGGCACCCTCCTTGTCACCTGTGAACTCTGGCAGAGCTAGGGTCGGAGGTCGTGAGGTGCTGCAGCCTCAAACGTAACCGTCAAAATCACATGATTTTTCAGAGCCTTTGCATTTTTTCCTGCACAACTGTCAGGTTTTTATGTATAACAACAACAACAGAAACTTATATTTATATGGTGCCTTTAACATAATAAAACATCCCAAGGCACTTCACAGGAAAATTATAAAGCAAACTATAACACTGAGGCACATAGGGAGGCTTGGGATAGCTAACCAAAAGCTTGGCCGAAGAGGTTTTAGAGTATCTTACATGAGGAATGCAAGGTAGAGATTTGGAGAGGGGTGGGAAGGATATTCCAGATCTTGGGACGAGGATACTGAAGGAATGGACACCAGTGGTGGGACAATTAAAATCTGGATTCAAAATAGCCAGAATTAGATGAGCGCAGATATCTTGGTGGGTTGTGGAGCTGGTCGAGATTACCAATATGAAAGGGGCAAGGTCATGGAGGGATTCGAATTTTAAAATCAAGATGCTGCTTGACTGGGAGACAGTGTAGATAAGCAAACCACAGGGTAGACAGTGAACAGCATTTGCCACATATCAGAACATGGGCAGCAGAGTTATAGATGACGTTAGTTTACAGAGGTAGAATGTGGGAGACAAACCTGGACTGCATTGGAATAGTCAAGTCTGGAGGTAACAGAGCTATGAGGGTTTCAATAGCAGAGAGCTGAGACAGGGACAATGACGGGTGATGTTAGGGAAATGGAAATAAGAACATAAGAACTAGGAGCAGGAGTAGGCCATCTGGCCCCTCGAGCCTGCTCCACCATTTAATGAGATCATGGCTGATCTTTGTGGACTCAGCTCCACTCTCCGGCCCGTACACCATAACCCTTAATCCCTTTATTCTTCAAAAAACTATCTATCTTTATCTTAAAAACATTTAATGAAGGAGCCTCTACTGCTTCACTGGGCAAGGAGTTCCATAGATTCACAACCCTTTGGGTGAAGAAGGTCCTCTTAAACTCAGTCCTAAATCTACTTCCCATTATTTTGAGGCCAAGCCCCCTAGTTCTGCTTTCACCCGCCAATGGAAACGACCTGCCCGCATCTATCTTATCTATTCTCTTCATAATTTTATATGTTTTTATAAGATCCCCCCTCATCCTTCTAAATTCCAACGAGTACAGTCCCAGTCTACTCAACCTCTCCTCATAATCCAACCCCTTCAGCTCTGGGATTAACCTAGTGAATCTCCTCTGCACACCCTCCAGCGCCAGTACGTTCTTTCTCAGGTAAGGGGCGAAATTCTCCGGTATCGGCGCGGTCCGCCGACTGGCGCCCAAAATGGCGTAAATCAGTCGGGCATCGCGCCGCCCCAAAGGTGCGGAATGCTCCGCATCTTTGGGGGCCGAGCCCCAACCTTAAGGGGCTAGGCCCGCGCCGGACGAATTTCCGCCCCGCCAGCTGGCGGAAAAGGCCTTTGGTGCCCCGCCAGCTGGCGCGGAAATGACATCTCCGGGCGGCGCA
Organism: Scyliorhinus torazame; assembly: GCF_047496885.1. Taxonomy (NCBI): domain Eukaryota; kingdom Metazoa; phylum Chordata; class Chondrichthyes; order Carcharhiniformes; family Scyliorhinidae; genus Scyliorhinus; species Scyliorhinus torazame. The sequence continues at coordinate 130,123,117 of NC_092714.1, forward strand.
TGCGCGGGAGCGTAGCGGCCGCTGACGGCATTCTCGCGCATGCGCAGTGGAGGGAGTCTCTTCCGCCTCCGCCATGGTGGAGACCGTGGCGAAGGCGGAAGGGAAAGAGTGCCCCCACGGCACAGGCCCGCCCGCGGATCGGTGGGCCCCGATCGCGGGCCAGGCCACCGTGGGGGCACCCCCCGGGGCCAGATCACCCCGCGCTGCCCCCAGGACCCCGGAGCCTGCTAGCGCCGAATTGTCCCGCCGGTAAGTTAGGTGGTTTAATCTACGCCAGCGGGACAGGCATTTTAGCGGCCGGAGAATCGCGGGGGGGGGCCCGCCAACCGGCCCGGCGCGATTCCCGCCCCCACCGAATATCCGGTGCCGGAGAATATGGCAACCGGCGGGGGTGGGATTCACGCCAGCCCCCGGCGATTCTCCGACCCGGCGGGGGGGTTGGAGAATCTCGCCCAAGGAGACCAAAACTGAACACAATACTCCAGGTGTGGCCTCACTAACACCTTATACAATTGGAGCATAACCTCCCTAGTCTTAAACCCCATCCCTCTAGCAATGAAGGACAAAATTCAATTTGCCTTCTTAATCACCTGTTGCTCCTGCAAACCAACTTTTTGCTGCTCATGCACTAGCACACCCAGGTCTCTCTGCACAGCAGCATGTTTTAATATTTTATCATTTAAATAATAATCCCTTTTGCTGTTATTCCCACCAAAATGGATAACCTCACATTTGTATTCCATCTGTCAGACCCTAGCCCATTCACTTAATCTATCCAAATCCCTCTGCAGACTTCCAGTATCATCTGTACTTTTTGCTTTACCATTCACCTTCGTGTCGTCTGCATACTTGGACACATTGCCCTTGGTCCCCAACTCCAAATCATCTATGTAAATTGTGAACAATTGTGGGCCCAACACTGATCCCTGAGGGACACCACTAACTACTGATTGCCAACCAGAGAAACACCCATTAATCCCCACTCTTTGCTTTCTATTAATTAACCAATCCTCTATCCATGCTACTACTTTACCCTTAATGCCATGCATCTTTATCTTATGCAGCAACCTTTTGTGTGGCACCTTGTCAAAGGCTTTCTGGAAATCCAGATATACCACATCCATTGGCCCCCCGGTATCTACTGCACTGGTAATGTCCTCAAAAAATTCCACTAAATTAGTTAGGCACGACCTGCCCTTTATGAACCCATGCTGCATCTGCCCAATGGGACAATTTCCATCCAGATGCCTCGCTATTTCTTCCTTGATGATAGATTCCAGCATCTTCCCTACTACCGAAGTTAAGCTCACTGGCCTATAATTACCCGCTTTCTGCCTACCTCCTTTTTTAAACAGTGGTGTCACGTTTGCTAATTTCCAATCCGCCGGGACCACCCCAGAGTCCAGTGAAATTTGGTAAATTATCACTAGTGCATTTGCAATTTCTCTAGCCATCTCTTTTAGCACTCTGGGATGCATTCCATCAGGGCCAGGAGACTTGTTTACCTTTAGCCCCATTAACTTGCCCATCACTACCTCCTTAGTGATAACAATCATCTCAAGGACTTTCCTGTCATAGCCTCATTTCTATCAGTCACTGGCATGTTATTTGTGTCTTCCATTGTGAAGACCGACCCAAAAAACCTGTTCAGTTCCTCAGCCATTTCCTCATCTCCCATTATTAAATCTCCCTTCTCATCCTCTAAAGGACCAATGTTTACCTTAGTCACTCTCTTCATTTTATATATGAAATGAAATGAAAATCGCTTATTGTCACAAGTAGGCTTCAAATGAAGTTACTGTGAAAAGTCCCTAGTCGGCATATTCCGGCGCCTGTTCAGGGAGGATGTTACAGGAATCAAACCGTGCTGCTGACTTGCCTTGGTCTGCTTTCAAAGCCAGCGATTTAGCCCTGTGCTAAACAGCCCCTCCATTGCTCTCTGTTTTTGTTTTATATAATAGGGAGTCTTAGTGTAGCCATCCCTAAGTAACTTGAGTTTTCCCTGAGTCCATTCATGTTTTTTGGCACCAGACTTGAGTCCATCACCCTTTTCCATCTTTAAAAAAATGTATTTTCTCTTTACCCCTCTATTGTCAAACTAACTTTCACTTCTCCATTCTCAGGTACTCTACTCTTCCACTTCTTTATCCCAACCCTTTAGTACTCCTTATGTTTCCTGCTCTCCTGCCGCTTTCGCAGACTCAACTCCCTCTTACACCATCCTAAGTCTTCCTTCTGTTCCTCTCTCGGCATCCTCCCATTCACTCGGAGAAAAGTGGCCCACTAGAAGTAGTAGAAGTGCTCCATTCCACTCTTTTGTTGACCTTCAATGCACCCGCTGAAGGTTAATCTTGCCAATCTGCTTCATGTCCACTCATCGCTCCCATTGCTGACATTGTGGGCCCTATCAACAAATCAACTCTTGTTGTCGCTCTATGAATCTCCCTCCACAATGTCTGTTCACTTGTGAACAGGGTCATTCCCACCTATGAACCTATTATGGGTGATTGCATCAATATCACGGTCTTAATGGAAACCTGGCTGGTGTCTGTTTGCATCTTCCCCCTGAATAAAGTTTGCCCATCTGGCTATAATTCTTCTACCACTTGCCCATCAAGATTGGGACACCAGGTACGCGATACATACTCATGCAACACGGCCACCATTAAACGTGAGAACACCACCCACCAGGTACCCGGTACATACTCATGTGACTCGGCCAACGTTGTCTACCTCATCCGCTGCAGGAAAGATGTCCCGAAGCTTGGTACATTGGTGAGACCATGCAGACTCTGCGACAACGGATGAACGGACATCGCGCTACAATTGCCAGGCAGGAATGTTCCCTTCCAGTCGGGGAACACTTCAGAAGTCGAGGGCATTCAGCCTCTGATCTTCGGGTAAGCGTTCCCCAAGGAGGCCTTCAGGACGGGCGACAACGCAGAATCGCAGAGCAGAAATTTATAGCCAAGTTCCGCACACATGAGTACGGCCTCAACCAGGACCTTGGATTCATGTTGCATTACATTTACCCCCCACCATCTGGCCTGCGAAATCCTACCAACTGTCCTGGCTTGAGACAATTCACACCTCTTTAACCTGGGGTTACCCCATCTCTGGCTCTGTAAAGACTTAATTACCTGCAAATGCTCGCATTCAAAGTATCGTCTTGCATCTTTGACTTTGTCTATATAAATGTTTCTGGAACCTACCTCTCCATTCACCTGAGGAAGGAGCAATGCTCCGAAAGCTGGTGATTTGAAACAAACCTGTTGGACTTTAACCTGGTGTTGTAAGACTTCTTACTGTGCCATCTTATTGGTTGGGGTGAGTGTGTGGAGGGAGTGGAGTGCTTATATGAGGCTGCAGCTCGTCAGCCTCTCGAGTGTCAATCCCGACGTCAGCGAATCAGACACCGTTGTTCATTGGAATCGGTCGTGTTCCACTTGACGCCGGTGCTACCCATTACAGTCGGTGGATTGACATGGGAAAGGTGCCAATTTTGGTGTCGTAGAACACCACCGCTTCAGTCCCAGCGTCAGCACTTAGTTTCTGGCACGGAGAATTCCACCATTTGTCTTTTGCACTGATATGCTGGGTTCCTCCATCATTGAGGATAGCGATGTTTGTAGGGCTTCCTTCTCCAGTTAGTTGTTTAATTCACTGCTATCCTTCTCAACTGTATGTGGCAGGACTGCAGAGCTCTGATCTGATCTACTGGTAATGAGATCACTTTGTTCACTCCATCACATGCTGTTTCAGCTGTTTATCATGTGTGTAGCTCTATGTTTTAGCTTCACCAGGTTGGCATCCTATTTTTAAGTATGCCTGGTACTGGTGCTGGCATGCTTTTCTACACTCCTGATTGAAGTAGGATTAATCCCCTGGCTTGATAATCATGGTAAAATGAGGAATATGCATGCCCATGAGATTATATTTTGTGGTTGAATGCAATTCTGCTGTTGCTGATGGCACACAGCACTTCATGGATACCCAGTTTGGAGCAGCTGCCTCTGTTCTGAATCTATCCCATTGAGCACAATATATCAAAGTTACATGCTCAATAACAGTAAATATTACTAATTGTTTATTTTCAAATGAGAAATGTAATTAACCATACCTGCAATCCCAGTTAGCCACATGTGGTAATGTATTGGACAACACATAGCCAGGCAAAGCCTTGAACTTGGAACATTATTGTTCACCCAACACCCACATTGCTGCTTCCAATATTCTCCAGCTGTTCAACGCAGAATAAACATTTTTACACAATGTGAATCCTCTTTCACACAATCCCCTTTAGACCAGCTTGAACAATTTGTTCCATGAAAGGGAGAAAGTTACTTGCAGCTAGCCACATATGTTTGCAGCGTTTGTGGATACTGTTAGAGACTAGTGGAGGTTGTCCCATGTAAGTAAAAGCTATCTGAATGGCCACAGAGATCTTACTATGTGGTTTTGGACTTGTAGATATGAATGCTGCACCCTTGCTTGTCATTGATTCTGCAGCCACTTTTCACAAGCACTGTACAAATTTAGACTGCTACTCTTAACTAACTTAACAATATAAACTGAGAGCTAAATTTATCAGAGCAGTATTATCCCTGGCAGTCAGTAGCTGTAATTCAGGAAGCCAGAGTCTGATTATTGGTTCAGGCTGGAACAATTAATCATGGAAGGAAATTCGAAAGGGTGTGAAGTACTTGTGAAAGCAGACCAAAATTATTGGATCATTCTCTTTAAGTTATGAGGAAGGTAAAAGCAACTGTCATTTTCATGATGGTTTAGTGATGCATCAGTTGCACAGAGCCTCAGTCAAACCCATCTGGATAAATGCATCCAGTTCACCGCATCATATCACAGGAAAGATTTCTTTACCTTGGAGGGATGCATTGCAGATTCAAAAGAATGATACTAGGGTATAAATGGTTACTTTACAAGGGCAGATTGCTTAAACCTTTCTGTATTTTTTGAGATTAGATAACCGATGAATGATCTAATTGAGGTCTTTAAAATAATAAAAGGATTTGATAGGCTAAATATGGGGAAGATACTTCCTCTAGTGGAAGCAGTGGATGATTTGGTGTACCCTCCCATCCCACTCTACAGTAGAAGTCAACACCCCCCCCTCCATCCCCCCCCCCCCCCCCCCCGTGACTCCACCCATTCTAATCAGAAAATCCAGGTACAGGAATCTGTGATTTCAAGATAAACAACTAACCCCTCTAATGTGTAGGGGGAGAACAAGAGGAACTGGGAGAGTACGGACATAAAGGGAAAATAACTATGAAAATGAAGACCAGAAACAAAGTAAAAAATGGCAGGGGCTGAGGAGAAGGATGAGCAGGAGACAGAAGGGAATTTGCTGGAGGCATAGGAGCTGTAAGAGCAGGGATTAGGGCAAGAGAAGTCCGCAGAGATGGATTTTTAGTTGAAAAGAGTTAAGTTAAACAAAAACGCAGCTGAACAAAATAGCCAAGATATAAATTAAAGGGAAACTTAAAATATGGTCGGTTTCCTTGGTGCTTCCAAAGGCAAGGCCATCTCTACTGACAACATAAATGTTGTCACCAGATGCAAAAGTCGCCACCTATATACAAACTCAGCTGTCCCAGGCAGGGCAGAAATGTATTACTTCTTTACTTATTGGCCTTTAAATATCATTCCCAGTCACTAGGGAAATTGTGACGGCTAAAAAGTATAATTATGAAATGCAACTTAAAAACAATGGGCGGGATTCTCCATTGCCCAATGCCAATATCGTAATCGGCGATCGGGAGGAGAACTGCTTCCGACAACCAAATTGGGGGCAGTGTCGGTTTGACGCCGGTTTTCGAATTTCCGCCCCCTCCAGAATGGCATCATCGCTTTGCACGCCGCTGAAATAGCGTTAACGCATCATTGGAAGGCTCTCCCATGACATTCCGCCCCTGATGGGCCGAATTGCTGACGTGTGGTCTGAGCGGTTGGGAACCCGACATGGCGGCTGTGGACTATGTCCAGCACCGCCACACTTGGCCGGTATCCGTACCGCTGGCTTGGGGGACTTCCACGAGGGCTGGGGAGACTGGTGGGAGGTGACCAGGAGGTGGGCTGTGGGGTCATATTTGGAGAGTTGGGTCCGCACACTGCTGGCACCATGTTGTACGGCCAGACCGCTGCAGGTCATCGGCGTGCGCATGCGCGGCCATGGACCCGGCCATTCTCCGGATGTTTTTGCCGCGTGAGCCGGGAGTTTCACCCGGCACCGTTGCTAGCCCCTCACCGGTCCCGGAATAGGCGCGCAATTTGGTGTTGTAAAACACCCGCAAATTCTCCATTTCAGCTGGCACTTAGCCGCTGAAATGGAGAAACCAGCCCAATGTATTTGAATGTGGGTGATCGCTGTTACGTTGTTCTGGTATGGTGGAATCTGGCCTACAATATAAACAAGAGAGATTCAAAACACCGGATCCTGAACTGTTGCACAGTTAGTTTGGGCAGTGGTTCTGTTCTGTATAACATATATAAAAATTAGTACCTTTGCCTCTGGCCCTTGCTGGGTCGGGGATACTGGAGTTGGGGGAAGTCGCAGGTTGGTGGAGTGGGATTGGTGCAGTTCAAGTGGTAGTGGGTGAGGACCCGGGTTCGAATCTCAGCCCTGGGTCACTGTCCATGTGGAGTTTGCACATTCTTCCCGTGTCTGCGTGGGTTTCACCCCCACAACCCAAAAATGTGCAGGTTATGTGGATTGGCCACGCTAAATTGCCTGTTAATTGGAAAAAAATAATTGGGTACTCTAAATTTATTTTTATAAAGAGGTACTGGGTGAACTTCAAAGCAAGAGGAAATGCTTTGACACCCCTTATCCAAATACTTGCATTCTAAGCAGGTATCAACTGATAACGTTCAAGAATATGATCAACAGTGAAATGTTTGCCTCTCGGGCATGGAACCACCAATTATACTGTTGTCCCTTTTGACATCAGCTAGCACAATTTGGACTGAACAGTGGGAAGTAAGAAATACCCACCTATTTTACTGAGTAGTCTGTTTGCATTCACTGATCCTGTTCATACTTGACGAATGTCACTTGGGATGTGGATATTGCTGAAAAGGATATTTATTATTCATCATCCCCGAGAAGGGCTTTCTTCTTCAATTGCTGTGAGTATTATTTAAAAATATGAAGAAATAAAGGATTTGTTCGACTGAAGTTCAATTTGTTGAAAGATTACACTTTGCTATTTTTCTATACATGGCACCCAATGAATTTAGTCCAGGGAAAAGAGGTTTGTTTCCTCTTATAGAAAGGGTCAAGTGTCAAGTTAGCTCTGCCAATTCTCGTGCAGTTCATAATGTGCACATCCACAAGACTCAAAACAGATGTAACTGAACCCTTTAATTCAACAGAATCTGCCCTATCCTGAATATTTTAAAGATGCATTTTTGGTTTAGGACAAGTGGCATATAAGCATTTATGGCCATTAAGGAGACAGAATTAGAGCTTTATATATGGGATACTGAGACAGGAAACATGTTTACTGGTGCAGTAGATTAGCCATCGTCTAATACACTCTATTTGTTGAGTAAACAGGATAGGGAAAGTATAGTTGCGAGATGTAATGAGCATCTGGCTGATCAAACATCGGCCCTACTCAAGAAATGGGAAATGTACTTTTCATAGATTTTACGGTGCAGAAGGAGGCCATTCGGCACATCGAGTCTGCACCGGCCCTTCAAAAGAGCACCCCATTTAAACCCACACTTCCAACCTATTCCCGTAATCCAGTAATCCCAACTAACCTTTTTGACATTAAGGGCAATTTATCATGGCCAATCCACCTAACCTGCACGTCTTTGGACTGTGGGAGGAAACCGGAGCACCCGGAGGAAACCCACGCAGACACAGGGAGAATGTGCCGACTCTGCACAGACAGTGACTCAAGCTGGGAATCGAACCTGGGACTCTGGCACTGTGAAGCCATAGTGCTAACCACTGTGCTACCATGCTGCCCTTTTGACAGGCTACCCCATCTATCTCTGAGTCTTTTGAAAGGGGAATTTGGGCTTTTTTTGTGAAAGAGAAAGAAAGAAGGGCCATTGAATTTCCAGGGGCGATGATGAGATTCTTTCTCGTTGGAGATGGCCTTTGCCTGGCATTTGTGTGACACATATTATTTGCCACTTGTCAGTCCAAGCCTGGACATTGCCCAGTCTTGCTGAATTTAGACAGGGACTGCTTCAATATCCGAGGAGCCATGAATTCAGTGGCAGGGATCCTGAGAATGGGAAGTGTTGTTAAAGTCACTTTGGTGATTTCTGCACTGCAGTCTGCAGGTGGTACATCCTCCACCCCCTCAAACAGCCGGTTCATCCTTGATTTTGTGAAGTGCGCTCTATATATGACTTCCAGCTGTATAAGCCTCAGCCTCGCACACGAGGGCGAGGCCTTCACCCTCCGCAGCACCTCACACCACAATCCCTCTTCAATCGTCCTCCCAGCTCCACCTCCCACTTTGCCTTAATCCCCTCCATAGACACCCTATCATCCTCCAGAATCCACCCATAGATTGCCGAAACAGCCCCCTCTCCAGTCCTCCCACTGACAGCAACAAAGTGGACGGCACTTTCAGGAAGGTTGGGAAAACCTTTCTTATGAAATCCCGAATCCGCCTGTACCTAAACCCTTCCCCCTGCGGCAACCGATACTTCTCTCCCAACTCCTCCTGGCTCGCGAATCGCCCCCTAAGGAACAAATCCTCCATTTGCTTGATTACCCCACTCATCCCCTGCAGATAAATGAGGAGATCAATTTGTTCACCCCGCTGAAGAAGGACTTCGATAAGAAGACCGGCAGGCACTGGAATAACAATAGGAATCGCGGCAAAACATTGATTTTAACTGCCTGCACCCGGTCCGCCAATGACAGAGGAAAGTTGTCCACCTTGACAGATCGGCCTTCACCCTCCCCACCAAACTAGTAAAATTATATTTACGGACCCCCCCCCCCCCCCCATACTGGACAATCTGCACCTCTAAGTACCTAAAGTGGATTGCTGCCAAATTTAATGGCACCCCCCCCGCCGTCCCCCGTCCCTACTCCCGGCTGGGAGACCATGAAATACTTGCCCTTGCCTAAATTCAATTTATACCCTGAGAATGTCCTGAATCTCTGGGGTAGCTCCGTTATACTCCCCACCGAGGTGCTCGGTTCCGAGATATACAATAGCAGATCATCAGCCTATAAGGACACCCTATGCTCCACTCCCCCCTTAGTTTGCCTGCTGTTTGACCTTTCACAACTTTTGTCCTCTCTGGGGACTGCCATTAGCTCTCTTTCCCCTTGATTTCTGTGGCCATTAGCACCCGGTTTCCCTGGGTTTCTGTGGCTATGACTCATCTTTCATTCTCACTCCACAGTATAAATATTTCCCACTTTCTCTGTCTGTTAGCTTTGACAAAGAGTCATCGGACTCGAAACGTTAGCTCTTTTCTCTCCCTACAGATGCTGCCAGACCTGCTGAGATTTTCCAGCATTTTCTCTTTCGCTCCACTCCCCCCTCACTAACCCCTTCCATAGCCCCGACGTCCTTAGCATGATGGCCAAGGCTCTATTGCTAATGCAAACAACAGGAGGGACATAGGGCACCCCTGACTCCTACCCTGATACAGTGAAAAGTACCCCAAAATCACTATTGCTGAGTCTTGCGCAGTACTCTGACCTCCTAACCCCAACCAATAGCACCTTCCGCACCATGAAAAAGTCTATCCTTCAGCACACCTTGTGTACCAGGGAGAAAAACGAATATTCCTTTTCCCTCGGTGTAAGAACCTCCACGGGTCCACTCCTCCCAACTCTCTCATGGGCCCAGCTAGCGCCTTATACTCGCCAGTACCACCGACCTCCCCTCTAATGCCCCCGTCACTATCACCTCCCCCTACTCCACCTCTTTCATCTGAAACCTCACCCTCTTGCCCACCAATATCACTACCCCCCCGAGCCCGGCTATTGAACCCCAAGTGGAAAACCTGACTCACCTAACCCTTCCTAAGCCTCACCTGGTCCTTCACCCTCAGATGGGTCTCCTGCAACATTCCCACATCGGCCTTTAAGCTCTTTAAGTGTTTAAAAACCCTTGATCTCTTCACCGCCCCCCCCCCCCCCAATCCCCTCTTGTTCCACATCACTATTCTGACCAGGGGTCTCTCACCCCGCACCCCTCCAGCCCCTCCGAGCCACCATCATCATAGCTCCAGGCCCTGCCCTTCAGACCTGACCCTCCCCATCCCTTCCCCTACCTCCCAGAATCCCCCCATCCACATCCTCTTGAAAACAACTCTCGCAGGATCGATCCTTTCTCCCCACCTTTCACACCTCCTGGTCTATCGTAAGCTGTTCGACCAGGTGCGAACAACCGCAGCCCCTCCCACCACACTCTCGTTCACTAGCCAATCTTAACTTGCTGGTGTGAAACCATCAGAAAACATAACCTTGAATTCTAAGCTTATATTTTCTGTGCAATTGTTCACTGTGGTAGTATGTATTAGGGGTCATGTGGGACTGTGAAGCCGTGATGCTATTGGCTGACAGATCCCGGGTCCTGGTTGGCTGTTGACTCCTGGCTCCGCCCTGAAGGCGGAGTATAAGAACCCGAGCTTCTCCCCGCCGCTCCATTCTGTTGCTGAACTGCTGGGGACAAGTCTCGCTTAATAAAGCCTCATCGACTTCATCTCTACTCGTCTCTCTCGTAAGTCATTGTGCGCTACAATTTATTAAGCGAGCTTAAAGGACTATGGAGCTTCGGATCGCCCCGGAATGCCTGCGAATCAGCCCCCACGCAACGAACTCGGCAGCAGTTTTTAAACACTGGCAAGCTTGTTTTAAAGGCTACCTCCGAACGGCCCCCGGCCGGATCACAGAAGACCAGAAAATGCAGGTCCTGCATTCGAGGGTAAGCCCGGAAATTTACCCTCTCATAGAAGACGCAGAGGATTTCCCGACCGCGCTCGCAGCACTGAAGAGCATCTACGTTCGCCCCGTGAACCAGGTCTACGCACGCTACCAACTCGCAATGAGACGGCAAAGTCCCGGAGAATCGTTAGAGGAATTCTACGCCGCGCTGCTAATTTTGGGACGGGGCTGCAGCTGCCCGCCGGTGAACGCGATTGAACACACGGACATGCTAATTCGCAATGCGTTTGTGGCAGGTATGAACTCTCCCCAAATCCGCCAAAGACTTTTAGAAAAAGAGTCACTAGGACTCTCAGAGGCACGGGCCATTGCAGCTTCCCTAGATGTGGCCTCGCAAAACGCCCGCGCCTACGGCCCCGACCGCGCGGCAGCCCCTTGGGCTCCGTGGACCACCGTCGCGACAAACCCCCCTCTCCCTCACAGGCTTGCGCGGTTAAAGCGCCAGATCATCCCGGGGGGGGCCCGCTGCTATTTCTGCGGGCAAGCGAAAGACCCCCGGCAGCGCTGCCCGGCCCGCGCAGCTATTTGCAAAAGCTGCGGCAAGAAGGGCCATTACGCGGCTGTGTGCCGGTCCCGGGGGGTTGCCGCAATCCCCGGAGAAGAACGAGCCTAGCGCATCCCAAACACTCCCCAACCCCCCCCCCCAGCGCCCCATGTGCGACCCGCGGGCGCCGCCATTTTGGGTCCCGGCCACCACGAGGGGAGGATGGGCGCCGCCATCTTGTGACTCCCCAGCCACGTGCAATTCATGGGGGCGGCCATTTTGTCCACCCCCGGCCGCGTGCGATTCATGGACGCCGCCATCTTGGATGACAACAAAGGACCCCAGCATCGGCGGCTCCACGGGGTCCGAAGAAGACGCCGAGACACTACGACCATGACTCGCTTCGGTGACGCTGGATCAATCACGGCCCCGGACGCTCCAGACGACGACAACAACGGTGCTGATAAACGGACACGAGACATCATGCCTGATCGACTCCGGGAGCACCGAAAGTTTCATTCACCCCGACACGGTAAGATGCTGTTTTCTGACCATCCATCCAAGTACGCAAAAGATTTCCCTAGCTGCAGGATCCCACTCCGTAGAGATCAAAGGGTTCTGCATCGCGAACCTAACGGTGCAAGGGAGGGAGTTTAAAAACTACAGGCTATACATCCTTCCCCAACTCTGCGCGCCCACATTACTGGGATTAGATTTCCAGTGTAACCTGCAGAGCCTAACATTTCAATTCGGCGGCCCAATACCCCCACTCACTATCTGCGGCCTCGCAACTCTCAAGGTTGAACCGCCGTCCTTGTTTGCAAACCTCAACCCGGATTGCAAACCTGTCGTCACTAGGAGCAGACGGTACAGCGCCCAGGACCGGATATTTATTCAGTCTGAAGTCCAGCGGTTGCTGAAGGAAGGCATAATCCAGGCCAGCAATAGTCCCTGGAGAGCCCAGGTGGTAGTAGTAAAGGCCGGGGAAAAGCAAAGGATGGTCATAGACTATAGCCAGACCATCAACAGGTACACACAGCTAGATGCGTACCCTCTCCCCCGCATATCCGACATGGTAAATCGGATTGCCCAGTATAAGGTTTTCTCCACCGTGGACCTCAAGTCCGCCTACCACCAGCTCCCCATCCGCCCAGGTGACCGCAAGTACACAGACTTCGAGGCAGACGGGCGTCTATACCACTTCCTAAGGGTCCCATTTGGTGTCACGAACGGGGTCTCGGTCTTCCAACGGGAGATGGACCGAATGGTTGACCAACACGGGTTGCAGGCCACGTTCCCGTATCTCGACAACGTAACCATCTGCGGCCACGATCAGCAGGACCACGACGCCAACCTCCAAAAATTCCTCCAGACCGCTAACACCTTGAACCTCACATACAACGAGGAAAAGTGCGTTTTTAGCACAAACCGGCTGGCCATCCTGGGGTACGTAGTGCAAAATGGGATAATAGGCCCTGACCCCGAACGCATGTGCCCCCTCATGGAATTTCCCCTCCCCCACTGCTCCAAAGCCCTGAAACGTTGCCTGGGGTTCTTTTCATATTACGCCCAGTGGGTCCCCCAGTATGAAGACAAGGCCCGCCCGCTAATACAGACCACTACCTTCATCCTGTCGACACAGGCTCGTCAGGCCTTCAGCTGCATCAATGCGGATATCGCAAAGGCCACGATGCGCGCCATCGACGAGTCCCTCCCCTTCCAGGTTGAGAGCGACGCCTCCGACGTAGCTCTGGCGGCCACCCTTAACCAAGCGGGCAGACCCGTGGCCTTTTTCTCCCGAACCCTCCACGCCTCAGAAATCCGCCACTCCTCAGTGGAAAAGGAAGCCCAAGCCATAGTGGAAGCTGTGCGACATTGGAGGCATTACCTGGCCGTCAGGAGATTCACTCTCCTCACCGACCAACGGTCGGTAGCCTTATTGTTCGATAATGCACAGCGGGGCAAAATTAAAAATGACAAGATCTTAAGGTCGAGAATCGAGCTCTCCACCTTCAACTACGAGATCTTGTACCGTCCCGGAAAGCTGAACGAGCCGTCCAATGCCCTATCCCGCGGCACATGTGCCAACGCACAAATAGACCGTCTCCAAGCCCTCCACAAGGACCTCTGCCACCCGGGGGTCACTCGGTTCTACCATTTTATAAAGTCCCGCAACCTCCCCTACTCTGTGGAGGAGGTCCGTACAGTCACCAGGAACTGCCACATCTGCGCAGAGTGCAAACCGCACTTTTTCAGGCCGGATAGAGCGCACCAGTTTCCCGGTGGCAGGAGGTCCTCCCGGACGCTCTCCACTCCATCCGGTCGCTGCTGTGTACCACCACTAACCAAACGCCTCATGAGCGCCTCCTTGTCTTCCCCAGGAAGTCCTCCTCCGGAACGTCGCTGCCGACCTGGCTGGCGGCCCCAGGACCCATCTTGCTCCGGAAACATGTGCGGGTGCACAAGTCGGACCCGTTGGTCGAGAGGGTTCACCTCCTCCACGCGAACCCGCAGTACGCCTACGTGGCGTACCCCGACAGCCGACAGGACACGGTCTCCCTGCGAGACCTGGAGCCCACCGGCAACACAAACACCCCCCCCGACACCGATCATCCCCTCCTTGCCACCGGCGCACCCCGTGACCGCCCCCTTCCCGGGAGGATCGGTCCTCCTCCCGTGTCCGCCCAGGAGTGAAACAGGAACAAACACCGAAACGCTCCCGGAGACGACAACGCCGGAACAAGCACCTGCACCACCACCGGGGCTGAGCGATCGACGAGGAAGACCAGACCGCCCGCTCGACTCGTGGCATCGGCGTGACACCAAGAATGTTGTTGGACTGTAACAAAAAAATTTTCTCTTACTAATATTGTAAATAGTTTCACAAACCTTGTACATAGCCCAGTGTAGGGCTAAAACTGTAATGACATGCCCGAAATTTTCCTCCCAGGACCAGCCTTGTAAACCCCTACCACCATGCGAACCACCACCCCGCCGGGTTCATTTTTTAACAAGGGGTGAATGTGGTAGTATGTATTAGGGGTCATGTGGGACTGTGAAGCCGTGATGCTATTGGCTGACAGATCCCGGGTCCTGGTTGGCTGTTGACTCCTGGCTCCGCCCTGAAGGCGGAGTATAAGAACCCGAGCTTCTCCCCGCCGCTCCATTCTGTTGCTGAACTGCTGGGGACAAGTCTCGCTTAATAAAGCCTCATCGACTTCATCTCTACTCGTCTCTCTCGTAAGTCATTGTGTGCTACATTCACCTCATAAAAATTTAGGTCGCTCCTTGAGACGTCATCAATCACTTCAAAATGGACAGAAGATTACATTGTGTGTAAAGAAATGATTAAGTAGTGACAGAGCAAAATTGTAACATAGTATTTTTGTGGATATCAGAAATATTTTCTCAAATACTCTTAGACAAATATAAAATACTGAGATATTATGGGTGGGATTCTCCATTCCTTGATGCCGATTTCGTAATCGGCGATCGGGCGGAGAATCCCTTTTTATGATGGAATCGGGGGCGGCGCCGGTTTCCGGATGCTCCGCCCCCCTCCAAAGCGGCATCATCGAAGAGCACACCGTACGTCGTTGGTACGGCCTCAGGACATTACCTGAAGGCCCTCACCCGATGCTCAGTTCCCGATGGGCCGAGTTCCTGACCGCGCAGTTGACTCACGGGACTGGGATCTCAGGTCGCCAACGCTGAAGTTGCTTTCGGCGATCAGACGGAGAATTACTGTTCCGACCAAGTGGGGGGTGGTGCCGCTTTCGCGATGCTCTGCCTGCTCCAAAGCGTCGTATCGACGGCCTCAGGACGTTGCCTGAGGCCTGCCCCCCAATGATCCGCCCCCGAATGGCAGAGTTCCCGTCGGCGTGGTTCTCTCATGGTCTCACCTGTCGGGAACTCGGCGCTGCAGCTGCAGACTCAGTCCAGTGCCGCCACAGTCGGGAGAGGGCCGATCTGCGAGCAGGAGGGACTTTATTAGGGGCTGGGGTCACTGTGGGGGGGGGGGGGTGTCCAGGGCGCGCGTGCCGGCCAAAGGGGGGGGCACTATTTTGCGGGCCGGGTCCGTGAGCGGCCGCCGCCATGTAGCACAGCGCGCCCGCAGACCCGGCAATTCTCCGGCCCATATCGGCAGCTAGAGCTCTATTCTGCCTTCCTTTTTAAAAATAACTTTAGAGTACCCAATTCGTTTTTTCCAATTAAGGGGCAATTTAGTGTGGCCAATCCATCTACCCTGCACATCTTTGGGTTGTTGGTGCGAAACCCACGCATACACGGGGAGAATGTGCAAACTCCACACAGACAGTGACCCAGAGCTGGGATCGAACCTGGGACCTTGGCGCCGTGAGGCAGCAATGCTAACCACTGCACCACTGTGCTGCCCCTTACTCTGCCTTCTTGCTAGCCCCCCACCAAACGGAAGATTGGTGGCCATTTTAGGCAATTTATTCGGGCCTAAAACACCGCCATTACCACGCCGGCGTGGGGATATAGCCTCAGAATCGGAGAATCCAGCCCATGGTCTCAGTGGTCAGGAACCCGGCGTGGCAGCTGCGGACTGTGTCCAGTGCCGCCAACAGTCGGGCGGAAGCCTTGCTGCTGGCCGGATTGGGGTGGGGGGTGGGGGGGTTTGGCCAGGGCTGGGGGAACTGGTGGGGAGTGGCCCGGGGATGGTGAGGGGGTGTCAAGGGGGACACTATCTGGCAGGTCGGGTCCTCACACAGGCAGCCCCGTATTGTACGGCGCGAACCCTGCAGGTCATCGCCGTGCACATGCGCGGCCACGGACCTGACAATTCTCCAGGCATTTATATCGGGAAGGCCGTGCGTTTTATGTGGCGTGGCTGCAAGCCCTTCACTGGTCGGAGGATCGGTGCTCGGGCGGTGCCGATTTTTCACACGTAATATGCCACGGATCCTCCAGACATAGCCCCAAAAACAGAGATTCCAGCCCAATGTTCTTCTTCCACATCACATTATATTTCACAGGTTCAAAGCACCCAGTATATTAAGGCCATCAGTGAAATAAATCGAGCTGAGACCACTAACAGGAGATTTTTTTCCCCTGTACAATTTTTTAGTCTGTTCATGAGAATAACTATGTTAAAATAATAATTTTTCGGACAGGAATGAGAGAGACACCGGGCTGGATTCTCCGATTTTCAGGCTATTCTGACGCCGGCCTGGGAACAGTGGCGTTTTACAACCGAACATTCCACATAAAACAGCCACCGATCCTCCATTTGGTGGGGGGGGGCTAGCAGGCAGGTAGCATAGAAAACCTGGCTCTAGCTGCCAATATGGCCGGAGAATTGCCGGGTCCATTGCCGCGCATGCACCCGGTGGCAGCCTGCAGCGGCTAGGCCGTGCAACATGGCGACGGCCGCGTGCAGATCTGGCCTGGCAAATAGTGCTCCCCCTTTGGCTGGCTCACAACCCCTGGACTACTCCCCAATAGTGCCCCCAGCCCCTACCAAAGACCCCCTGCCCGCAGATTGGCTCTCCCCTGTCTGTGACGGCACTGGACTCAGTCTGCAGCTGCCACACCGAGTTCCCGATGAAAAATAGCATGAGAGACCCATGCCGTCAGGAACTCAGCCAGTCGGGGGTGGAGCATTGAGGGGAGGGCCTCAGGCAACATCCTGAGGCCATCGATACGGTTGCTTTGGAGGGGGCGGAGCATCACGAAAGGCTGCGCCGCCCCGGATTTCGGCACGAACGCTGATTATCCGGCCGATCGCCGAACACGATTCCGGCGTCGGCAACCGGAGAATCCCACCCACCATCTTTAAACAGTATCTCCTTCTGCGCTGTAATTAAACGTCCCTCTCCCCTGCCTCCCATGGACACAGTAGGCCCCCACAAGAGAGGGGACCCCCCACACATAAGGAGAACAGCCCCAATGGGGCTCCCCAGAGGACCTGCTCCTGCCAGCCTGGCTGTGCCACACTGGCACTGCGGTTGACACTGTCAGAAGCAGTGCCGGGCACTGTCCAGCTAAATCCTTCACCACCTGGGGCTCTACTTATCTGTGCGGCTCACCGTGTGGCTATCATGACTGATTTTTATTTTCAAAAACCAGTAGTGATTCGTTCTTTCGTGATGTCTTGCTGGCTGGCTGGGATATACAATGAGGGCAGAAGTAGCGGTGTTCAGCCCTATAATAATATTCAACTTAATTATGAAACATGCTAATCAGGCTGAGGCCCCTCCTGGGTGTGAACCTGATCGCATCATCAGATGGGGGCTGGGATGATCGCGCTCATAGAGCTTGCTGGAGCAAATCCCATGTTTGGCCTCTTGTGTGATTTAGCGGCCACTCCAGGATGTGCACCTATGGCTAGCGTGGCCGCTAAATCTTGGCCCTTGCATTTGTTTGGCATCTTTCACAACCTCCGGATGCCACAATTGCTTTGATCTTGATATCTAGGGCAAAATTTTAACTGCCGTGCAGGGATGGGATAGTATGCAAGTAGGGGTTTAACTCATGAAAAGCTTTGTCGAGTCGGGAACCTGACCTGGCCCCACCCAAGTCTGGGTTTTGCAGGCGAGTAGGACACCCCAATGCAGCTGCTGGAGAAATCATTATAACATGCAAATAGATAATTAGCTTTGAATTTACCCCTGTTTTCTGGCCTGGGCAGCCAATGCAAGGGTTTGCTAACATCTTTGTAACTCACAGGGTCAATGAGGTGAGACTCCCGCAAGGAATGATTATTTATTTTGGGAGGCATTGGCGTAGTGGTATTGTCACTGGACTAGTGATCCAGAGACACAGGGTAATGCTCTGGGGACACAGGTTCAAATCCTACCATGGCAGATGGCGAAATTTGAATTCCATAAAAATCTGGAATTAAGAAAATCTAATGGTGATCATGAAACCATTGTCTTAAAAACATTTGGCAGACTAATTCCCTTTATGTAAGGAAACTCCCACCCTTGGCCTATATATGACTCCAGACCCACTGCAATGTGGTTGACTCTTAAGTACCCTCTGAAATGACCCAGAAACCCACTCCGTTGAAGGGCAATTACGGATGGGCAACAAATGCTGTCCCACCCAGCGACACCCACATGTCATGAAGGAATCATTTTTTTAAAAAAAATTGTACAACATTGAGGTGCTGGGAAACCTTCAAAACATGCAATCGCAAAGCTTATGGTTTACAAATGAAAGTCTTATATTTACAAGACTAGTTTTGAGAGCCTGGCTTGAAGTCTGAAGGTGCACACTTCGGTATGAACCATCTAGAATCTTTAGAACTATTGTGATCTATCGCGCCCTTCAGAACATTGTACTGCAGAGAAGAGTGGAGCTGTAGCAAGAGGAAGGTACAGAACACTCATGATCCACCGAAGAGGAGGAGGAAGAGCACGTTGTGGCTGTGGTGTCAGCAGCCATACACCTGGATGTCCGAGAAGCCCAGGTGAATTGGACATTCTGAATTCTCCCTCAGTGTACCCGAACAGGAGCCGGAGTGTGGCGACAAGGGGATTTTCACAGTAACTTAATTGCAGTGTTAATGTAAACCTACTTGTGACACTAATAAAGATTATTATTATGCACTCATCCAGGAATATTTCACTTAATATGTGTTCATGAAGCCATCCAAGGATGCACATCACTTCTTTGCTTCTCCCCCCCAAAAAAACCCCAGATACACTTCATCCAACCAGCCAACATTGACATTCACACCCTTTCTTCCTCATACCTTTCACCTGAAGGCTACCTGACCAGAATGAATAGAGCATGTAATAAAGTGGAGACCAGATTGCGGAGCTCAAATCAACTATTTAATTGAAACAACCATCAGCGTCATATCACTAATACAGCTGTAAAGACCCAAGGCAATCCTGTTATGTAATTATTAAGTTTTTCTCATAGATTTCCTCTTACTTCTAGATGACGTAAACCCTGTGGCTTCAGCTGAGCTGGAGGCAGGCTTCTTGTTTCGCAGTTCTGACAGACGAGATGCACTTGGCAGATTTGTTTTGCGTTTTGACCCTGTGAGGGCCCTACTAAATCACGTCCCACCTTCACCTGTGTACGGGAAGACTCATTCATCATGGTCTGGGGCTTGCTGCAAGAGTCAGAGTTTGGCAGCCCACTGTGTCTGTGCCGGCCAGCAAGCACCTATTTATTCCATTCCCATTTTCCAGCACTTGGTCTAGCCTTGTATACTACAGCATTTCAAGTGCTGATCTAAATGCTTCTTAAATGTTGTGAGGTTTCCTGCCTCTATCACCCTTTGAGGCAGTAAGCTCCAGATTCCCACCACCCTCTGGGTGAAAACGTTTTTCCTCAAATCCCTTCTACATCTCTTGCCCATTACCTTAAATCTATGCTCCCTGGTTATTGACCCCCTTAACTAAGGGGAAAGGTTTCTTCCTATCCATCCTATCTATGTCGTTCATAATTTTGTACACCTCAATCAGGTCCCCACTCAGCCTTCTCTGCTCCAGGGAGAACAATCCCAGTCTAACCAATCTCTCTTCATAGCTAATTAGACTGGGGTTGTTCTCCTTAGAGCAGGGAGGGCTGGGGGGGGGGGGGGGGGGGGAGACCTGATTGAGAACGTGTCTCAATCTCTTGCAGCAAGATCGAGAATGACTTGAGAGTCGTCTTAACTGCTGTGTGTACTTTGCATCCCAGAGCTCACATGTCATTCCCTAGATTACCATTCACCTGAGGAAGGAACAGTGCTCCAAAAGCTAGTGTTTTGAAACAAACCTGTTGGACTTTAACCGTGTTGTAAGACTTCTTACTGTGCTCACCCCAGTCCAACGCTGGCATCTCCACATCATGTCATTCCCTGTTAGCCAACATTTGGAAAGCATTTAGCTACATTTAAGTGAAGCGTTGAGCCACGGTTTGGTCTTTGTGCGGACTGTTGGTCAGGGCCAGCGGTGAGTTGTCACAATTTGATTTTCCGTGCGGGTAGCCTTTCAATGTTAGCGGACTTCAGTGCAGCCATCCCACACCTTCCTCCCATTCTCTTGCTTTAGCAGCATGCTTTCCTGCAGCCAATCTAGCCCCTGCCGGCGTCGCTTTATTTCGAGACCCCCTTAATTCACAAAGCGTGGGTCGTCATCACACCCGTGCTCTTCTGCGATTGGTCCGTAGACCCGGAAGTGCGATGCCAAAGTCATGGCTGAGTTGTGTTGTTGTGAGTTAAACAGCTGTGGCAAAGCCCATTTCAATTACCAATAGTTTCTCTCCCACTGCCAGCAACCCTGCTGACTGCGGGCCAGTTTGGCTAAGATTCTGCCCATGGGTACCTTTGTAAATGCTGCAACTAATTTGCACGCAGCACAAAGCTCTCGCAAACAGCAATAACCCCTTTGATCTGTCTTAGCTGTTGGAGACTGGGCAAACTTTCTTGTCCTTCTTCAAATCTTCTATGTCCATCTGAGAAGGCAGACTTCTAACATGCCCCCTAAAAGACATTCCTGACACTGCAGCACTTGATGACCCACTGGTGCTGGCAGACAAACTCGGTGGCCAAAACTGAATAAACGATTCATGGAACTACAAAAGTAAACAAACAGGCTTCAGCAGTGGGAATGGAAGGCCTATTGATATACATCCACAGTTTTACAAATGTGTACATTTACAAGGCAATTCCAAAACTGTGAACTAGTAAATAATATCAAAGGACATAGTTTATTCTCGCCCATTCTACCCTAATGATTATTCATTGTGTAAATTGTGCATAAAATCCTCCTGAAACTTCTGCGGCAGCATATAGTATTAGATCATGTGAGCCGTATTACACATTACAATGTGCATTTCTTCTAGTACATATCCTGTGAAAAGTGTAGAACGATGAAGATGTACAATGATCGTTTCCTTCCCGGTGTTAAATCGATCTAATGATAAATGCAGATTTCTATTCATACTAATATACAATACTCATTTTCGGAAGTTAATTGTGGGGGAGGTTGCTCCAGGCTGAAGGTTGCTTCAGGGCGCCTGCACCAGCCCTGCTTGAAACGACTACAACATTTTGACTGGAGAGGCAAGAGCTAAAGCTGACACTCTCAAGTGAATTGCTGGCAAATACAATCGAGCGAAATCCAAGGGTTGGCAATTTGGGCTGAAATAAATATTGGATTAAAAAGAAAGGCAGAATTCTAATGTCAACTGAGAGATTGTAAATCAGCGTCCACCTTGGATACTTAAAAAAAAGTTCTACAGCATCTGTTACAAGTTGATGAAACATTGTCCGTGAATATTTTGAGATTAGTTGTGCGAAACCTGAATCACTCAGCTGGCTTGGATGATACGAGAAGCATTACGTGGAGAACAAATCAACAATTTCCACACCGCTTAGTTAATTTCCTTACTTCGTATGTGCGTCTACTTTTTTTTTGTTTAAATTAGCGAGCCAGTAAATGCTTTAGTCAGAGAGAGCACGCGTGTGGACAAGGGCTTGCAGACATCTGAATGTGAGGTTAGCCCGCTCTTCTGACTGGGAACAGCTGCTATTTCCCAGCTTGTGTCTTCTGATTATGTCATCTTATTCCTGAAGAATGGGCCAGGGCGATCCCTTTATCACACCCAGAGCATGGATGTGCCAGTGAACTTGGTCGTCAGTTGAAAACCCCCCCGCGAAGAGCCACCTGCAGCGCAAAGGGTTTTAAAATCATGAACTATCTTCCTGCAGTCTGGTCAGGCTAGAAGGCAGCGCTGAGCTCCTTCTGCTTCCAGTTTGGCCTGATTGTAAAGTGGGCGACACAGCAGTGAAAGATGTTCATTTCCGTAGAACAAATAAAGCGCAGAGGCATTTGCTAATGCTTCGTGAATCTGGATTCTATATCGCTGGAGTGTGAGATTCGGCAACACTCTTAATTCGTTCAATGAAAATTCATTCGAGTTCCATCACTTTGCTTTACAACTGACTTCACGAACTGGTTGGTGTATGTGGATTGTCAATGCACCAGCTATGGCAGACTGTGTATTTTTGGAAAAGCAGGTCATCTGTGGGGTAAGTTGTTTTTAAAAATCCTTTCTCTTTAAAAACTTGGATACTGATTTCCTTCCCACGTCAATCGGGATAACTGGCCAGTTACTTACATGCTTGTGTTCTTTTATATTTAATTGTTAAAAAAAATATCGCAAGACAGTCTGCAAACTGCTCACATGAACACTGTCTCCGTTTCAGAATATGAGTAGGGGGTGTTGAAAAGCTCGTTGCTCATTGCTGGGTGCACGAGTGGTCGTACAGGAAACGAATGCACAAATTACATAGATCTTGCTTCGTCGTGACAATGGAAACGGTACGAATCATATCGTCTTACACGCATGCCATTTCCTCTGTAGCAATGACGAAATCAGACATCAAAAGTTCTGAAACTTTGCATTTCCTGGGTGCTAAAAAGAACACTACAAAACGCTGACAAGTCATGTCCAGCTTTTTGGAATCAGAGCTGCTCCCCTCCCTGCCCCACTTTGCTCGTGCTGACCCTGGGTTCAGTTTAACAAATCCTGTCTGTTCAGTCGCAGGCCCAAAGTTTACCAATATTAACAGCAACAAAGTAGGTCAGAGTAAAAGAAAATGCTTTAAGAAACCCCTGTTATCCTTAAATATCCACCCCTTCAACCTACACGACAGTGTGTACAAGCTGCAGGGTGGGCTGCAGCAAGTCACCAAAGCTTCATACTCAGACCCATTACCTCCATCACCTAGGACAGGAGCAGTGGACACAAGGACCCATCACCTCAAGTTCCAGTGGCAGTCACACACCATCCCTAGCTGGGCATAAATCCCCACTCTTCCACTGGTCACTGGGTCAAAATCCTGGAACTCTCTCCCAAACGACAATGTTGGTGTACCTGTACCACAGGTTCAGGAAAAGGCCTACCACCACTTTGTAGCAACCAGGGCTGGGCAATAAATGCTAGTGACATACTAGTGATGGCCTACATGCTGAGAATATTTTTTTAAAAATCCGACATCATAGGACAATCACTGCTGTGGAACACGGCATCACACTCAGACTAACTGGTTAGATACTGTGCTTTTTCCTGAGATGATTTTATATTTTATAAATGCAATATGATTTTTTTTTTCTCTACTGATGCATAATTTCAGGAGCTAAGATGAATGGGGGAAATCTGCCCTCTGCCTCTTTGATTAATTTTACTGTTTTTTTAAATTGCATTCAAGATACTGACATACGATTTTTTAAAATGTGGCAAATTTAAAAAGAACTCTGTTGCCAGGGAGATGCTAGAAAGTGCTTAAAATGAATTGAATCTATTCAGAAGTGCTCAGCTGCAGGTTTTTGTTTGTGAACTAATCCTAACATATCTCTATTTTATGTATTTGCACCTAACAACACTCACTTGAATTGAAACCTGTATTAAATTGGCTAAGCTCACCTATTCTCCAGTTACAATCACCTGTTTAGTATTTTATACAGACATTGTAAGATGGGTGTGTGCCAACCTATTTCATCTTGGCCGTTTGGCTTTGTCACTCAGTGGTATTTGTGGTTGAGCTTTTGCATTGCATTTTTGGTTGGGATTATCGATTGAAGTTGGACTAAGGTGCTCCTTTATGGAACATTTTGCCACTGAGAAATCTAACCTTTGTTTACCTTGATCCAGTGCCATTGGCTGTTTAAATGGGGCAACCAATAGAGTTGTAACGTATCAGATTGATATTTTTCTATACATGTTGCAGTCAGATGTGCTGCTCCCTGTACAGTACTACTAAATGCATTGGTTCTGTGTGCCATTTTGCACTGAAAATTGCATTGGAAATTTCGGCATTGGGGTACAATCCATCGACAAGAGCCGCCACAGATAATAAATATAAATCATATAAATAGGCAAAATATCTTGTTGCAGTACCACTCTTCCCAGACTGTATGACAAACTTAGTAGTAAAATTTAGAAAGCAGAATATGGCGTGAAACATGTTCAGAAAGACTTGGGTGTATTTGTACAAGCAATACAGAACACTATTATGCACACACAGCTAGCAATTAGGAGGGCAAATGGCATTTGGTCTTTATTGTGAAAATAAAGAAGTCTTGCGAAGGTTCTATGAAATGGTAGCACTGTTGTTTCACAGCACCAGGGTCCTAGGTTCGATTCCTGCTTGCGCCACCGTCTGTGAGGAGTCTGCATGTTCTCCCCATGTCTGCGTGGGTTACCTCCGGGTGCTCCGGTTTCCTCCCACAAGTCCCCAAAGACGTGCTTGTTAGGAGAATTGGACATTCTGAATTCTCCCTCAGTTTTCTTTTACCCGAACTGGCGCCAGAGAGTGGCGACGAGGGGATTTTCACAGTAAATTCATAGCAGTGTTAATGTAAGCCTACTTGTGACAATAATAAAGATTATTACTACTATTATCTGGGGCACTGTGTGTAGTTTTAGTCTCCATTTCTAAGAAAGGATATACTAACCTAGAAGGCAGTACGGCAAAGGTTCATTAGGTTGGAATGAACGGGTTGTCCTACGAAGAAAGGCTGAGTTAATTCAGCTGACACTCACTTAAGTTTAACGGAATGAGAGATGATCTCACCGAAACATTCAAGATTATGAAGTGGATTGACACAGTGGACACTGAGAGGTTGTTTCACCTGGCCAGGGGAAGTATAGTCTATTATTTATTCATTGGATCTGGGCATTGCTGTTTGGGTCAACATTTATTCCTAGTGGTGCACTAAGGCAAACCTTCATATGTTTCCATAGTTTGTAATTCCCAGAACAGGTCGCTTGTCTGTCGCCAGGGTCTTATACCTTGAGAGGGATGAGATGGACACAAGGGAAAGGCTAAGCAGATTGGCAGCTGCAATAGTGTTGTGGCAAATGGAGTTGCAAAGGTTGGGCAATCAGGATTTAGAAAATGTAGTTCTAAGTGATTTGGAGCAGTGCATTTCTTGGGATGTGTGGAAAGCATACAAAGAACTTGTTGGAGATGGCCCTGTCTGCAATAGAAAACACAGAATTAGAGAAACCACGGGAATGGCAAAGTCATACTATGAACCTGGATGGGGGAGTTTGTAGAGTTTTAGGCATGACAGATTGACTTCAGAGGAGAGGGGGAAAGAGGAGCTGAGATGAAGAGTGAAATCCCAAAGGTGCGGAGTCACTCAGCACAGAAACACAGGAAGAAAAAGTAAGAGTATATCTTGGTGAAAAATGTAGGGCACGGCATCATTATCATGAAAAAGTATTGGCAAACAAATGAAAAATGTTGGCAAATACTAATGTAGTGACATTGAACCAAAGTCATTGTGCTCTTTTTGTGTGTCATTGGATGATTTATTTTTCCTTCTTCCCATATATACAATCCTCTCCTGGAGAAACTGAGTCAATTTTCGGAATATGGTTCCACAGGCACCTTGTTCCATATCTAAGGGTGACCGTAGACACTGAATACTGGCAGACTTTCAAGTGTGCAAAACATCACCAGCAAGCCCCACCCTATGTAGACATTTGTACACGCTCAAGTTAGCAAGAGGTCCAAAGATGTGCAGGTTAGGTGGATTGGCCATGATAGATTGCCCTTAGTGTCCAAAATTGCCCTTAATGTTGGGTGGGGTTACTGGGTTATGGGGATAGGGTGGAGGTGTTGACCTTGGGTAGGGTGCTCTTTCCAAGAGTCGGTGCATTCTCGATGGGCCGAATGGCCTCCTTCTGCACTGTAAATTCTATGAGAGGTGTTCAACAGCAACACACTGTTGGAAACCCTCCGATTTTTAGACTTTCATTTGTGGTATTGATACTGCAGTGCCAACTGAAATCAGCTAATTTACTAATGACTGTTGATCCAATCGGGGACTTTCTTCAACTGTGTGAGGTACTTGTTTTGTGCAATAACTACACCAAATCATGCTCTCCATCATCCTCTTAAGGTTCGTGAGGACAAGGCAGCAGAATGACTAACTTGACAGACATCAGCTTTCCTTCAGTGAAGAATACTTGTTTGTGAGATATTTTAAACTAAATCAGGTGCTTCCTGTGTCTTAAACAGGCATATGTTTGCGGAAGACAGTTTGCAAAAAAGACTACAAAAGAATCATTATGTGGGAAGAGGGCAAGAGTAGAATAGGAACTCCATTTACTGGTCCAGCGGAATAGTGCTTCTACTCTCTCCGGTCATTTACTAGTCTTCTTCCACCCTGAACCATTTTGGTAGAGAAGATGGCGGTAATGAAATGAAATGAAAATCGCTTATTGTCACAAGTAGGCTTCAATGAAGTTACTGTGAAAAGCCCCTAGTCGCCACATTCCGGCGCCTGTTCGGGGAGGCTGGTACGGGAATTGAACCGTGCTGCTGGCCCAGTGAGCTAAACCAGCTCCTGTTAGTAACCTATTAGTAAGCAAAACTCCCTTCCTTTCAATAACTTAGCTGATTCTCTACACGTGGAGCTTCCATGTAAACAGTGGTCTGAATAATAAGTTTGCAGGCCGATGGCATGTTCCACGTCCAGAAGTCAGCGGCTCGTGACTTCTGGGCCCGCCATTGGTGCGCACCTGGTAATTCTATATTTGCCGCCAATTAGCAGCAAGGGGGTGTTGTAGACCTACTGATATCCCACCCAAGAGCAGTGAAGGACAGGGGGTGTCCGATCACTGACCTGGAGCAAGACAATGGTCATCAGTTTAAAGAGTTCCGTGGCATGGGACAGTCTCATAACCAATCGGGAGTGCATCTACTACACATGATGAAGGTTTGTGCATTTTCCAGTCTGGCCAGATAAGTCAATTTAAACTTCAGCTAAACTTTGCCAACCATGTCAATCTTCACAGGTGGCAGAAATTTTAAAAATCGCCAAGTCTCCCACCTTTTGACATTGAGGAGTTGTACATTTATTACATATTTCCATGCATAGATGGCTGTGCTGTTGGAGCAAGGGGAGAGGCATTCTAGAAGGAGCAAAGCTGCCCCAGATTCAGTCTGGCTACCCTTGGTGCCAACTTAATAAAAACATGGGAAAAGGAAGGCTACGATTTCACAAACTCCTTCTGTAGCAGTGGCAGGATGTACTCTTGAAACCTTTTCCACATCCCTTGTGTTATGGCCATCCATTTTATCACAGCCAGGGCTATCAGCAGGCTTGGTCCCCAAATCATCATTGCCCTCAACCTCAGAGAATTGGCCTCCATTTAGCGTGTCATCATCCCCAAGAGGAACTCCTTTTTCTTTGTTTTTTAAATGTTTTTTAGTTTTTCCAATTGAGGGCAATTTAGTGTGGCCAATCCACCTACCCTGCACATCTTTGGATTGTGGGGGTGTGGTGAATGTATTCACCTAATGCATGAGCTGTCTGTATAATGCTGTGACCTATGACCTGGAAGTGATGATACGGTCTACTTCCAGGTACTGTATTGGAATCCCGGTGGGCTCCGCCCTCACCGGGGCCATATATAGACCGGCCACCTGTGGGTGGCACTTATTTGTACAGCCGACTCTGGCAGGCGAGTTCATGGATAACAAAGCCTAATGTTCACTCGTTCTCACGGTCTCACAGTGAATTGACGGTATAACAATTTATTATCCATCGACAGCACCATGGACGCCGCTCTAAAGCCAGATAAGCTCGAACTCGACGCCCGCGCGTCAGAGGCCAAGGAGATCTTCGAACATTGGCTTCGCTGCTTTGAGTCCTACCTCGACTCCTCCACAACGCCCCCCACTGAAACCCTCAAACTGCGACTCCTCCACGCTCAGGTGAGCCATCGAATCTCCGTGATGATAGAGAAAGCTGCCACGTACGAGGCGGCGGTCGCAACCCTCAAGGCGCATTTCGTGAAGCCCGTAAATGAGGTGTTCGCCCGACACCTTCTCACTACTCGCCGTCAACGCGCCGGGGAATCGCTGGACGAGTACCTGGAAACCCTGACCCTACTCGCAAGGAACTGCAGCTAAAGGGATGTGACGGCGGAGGAACACATGAACCTACAGATCCAGGACACTTACGTGGCTGGGGTCCGATCGAACTACATCAGGCAGCACCTGCTGGAAAACGGGACCACTGACCTGCGGGACACGGTAAAGCTAGCTACCTCATTAGAGGTGGCCTACCAGAGCCTCAGTGCGTTCCCCGCAGGCCTGGCGAACCCCTCGTGAACACCATCGTCGCGGCCCCCGTCAGACCCGACTACATCACAGGCCTGTGCCGCGCGGCTGCCAGTCCAGCGTGGGGAACCGCAGTGCTACTTCTGCGGCCAGGATCAACACCCCCGGCAGCGTTGCTCAGCCCACGCAGCGACTGTGGGAAAAAGGGACACTTCGCCAGAGTCTGTCTGGGCCGACCTAAAACCCAGAAATCGAAAACTCACATGGCCCAACCCATGGACTCGCAGGCCCGCAGACCCTGCAATGTGGCTGCGTGTCTGCCCGGAACGCCCCCTTCAGAAGCGTCATCAGCCTCGTGCGACTCGTGGGGGCCGCCACCTTGACCGCCGGCTCCAACACCAGCCAACACGTACGACTCGTGGGGGCCGCCATCTTGGCCGTTGGCCCCGGCACCAACCGACACGTGCGACCGATGGGGGTGGCCATCTTGGTCGCCATCTTCAACCCAGCCTCACACGTGCGACTCATGGGGGCCGCCATTTTGTGACCCTGATACCGCCGACCACACAGGCTACCCGCAGCTTGGCGCAGCCAAAGCACCTGAAAAACTCAATGATGGTCGTCCAGGTCAACGGGCACGAGATTCCCTGTCTTTTCGACTCCGGGAGCACGGAGAGCTTCGTCCACCCTGACATGGTAAGGCGCTGTTCCCTCCACATCTACCCCGCATCCCAAACAATCTCCCTTCCCATCTGGTTCAGATCCGGGAGTACTGTATCGCTAATCTCGCGATGCAGGGCGCAGAGTACGCTCGTTTTAAGCTGTACATCGTCCCTCACCTCTGCGCCCCCCTACTGCTCGGATTAGACTTCCAATGCAGTCACCGAAGCCTGACCCTACAGTTCGGCGGACCATTGCCCCCCCCCTCTCACGATATGCAGCCATGCGACCCTCAAAGTCTCCCTCCCTTCGCTCTTTGCAAACCTCACTCCTGACTGTAAGCCCATCGCCACCAGGAGCAGGCGGTACAGTTCACAAGACATGATTTTTATCAAGTCGGAGGTCCAGCGACTGTTGAGTGAAGGGATCATCAAGGCCAGCAACAACTCCTGGAGAGCGCAAGTGGTGGTCGTCCGGACCGGGGAAAAGAATCGGATGGTTGTGGACTACAGCCAGCCAATTAACCGGTTCACGCAACTGGATACGTACCCCCTCCCCCGCATAGCAGAGATGGTCAACCAGATCGCACAGCACCGTGTGTTCTCAACGGTCGATCTGAAGTCGACCTACCACCAGCTCCCAATCCGCCCGGAAGTGCGCCACTACACTGCCTTTGAAGCAGCCGGCCGACTCTTCCACTTCCTCAGGGTCCCCTTCGGCGTCACTAATGGGGTCTCGGTCTTTCAGAGAACGATGGACCGAATGGTGGAACAGTACGGTTTGCGGTCTACATACCCGTACTTGAACAATGTTACCATCTACGGCTATGATCAGCAGGACCATGACGCCAACCTTCAGAGGTTCCTCCTGGCCGCCCAATCCCTCAACTTCATATAACAAAGAGAAGTGCGTTTTCCGCACTACCCGACTGGCCAGCCTCGGCTACGTGTGGAGAACGGAGTCCTAGGGCCCGACCCCGACCGTATGCGCCCCCTCATGGAACTCCCCCCTCCCCACAGCCTCAACATTCCTGGAGCTGTTCTCCTACTACACCCAGTGGGTCCCCAACTATGAGGACAAAGCCCGCCCACTTATTCAAACCACCACTTTTCCCCTGACGGCTGAGGCCCGCTCGGCCTTCAGCTGCATCAAGGCCGACATCACCAAGGCTGCAATGCATGCGGTGGACGAGTCCGTCCCCTTTCAGGTAGAGAGCGATGCGTCAGACATCGCACTGGCCGCCTCACTCAACCAGGCGGGCAGGCCAGTAGCATTCTTCTCTAGAACCCTCCACGCTTCCGAAATCCGACACTCCTCGGTTGAGAAGGAAGCACAAACCATAGTGGAAGCCGTGCGGCATTGGAGACACTACCTAGCCGGTAGGAGGTTCACCCTCATCACCGACCAGCGGTCGGTCGCCTTGATGTTTGACAACGCACAACGGGGCTGAATAAAAAAATGACAAAATCCTGAGGTGGAGGATCGAACTCTCCACCTACAATTACGATATCAAGTATCGTCCTGGGAAGCTCAATGAGCCCCCAGATGCCCTGTCCCACGGCACACGTGCCAGCGCGCAAGATGACCGACTTCAGGCTATCCACGATGACCTCTGTCGCCCGGGGTTCACTCGGCTTACCCACTTTATTAAGGCCCGCAATCTGCCCTTCTCCACCGAGGAGGTCAAGGCCATGACCAGGGGCTGCCAGGTCTGTGCGGAGTGCAAACCGCACTTCTACCGGCCAGATAAGGCCCCCCTGGTAAAGGCCTCCCGGCCCTTTGAGCGCCTAAGTATTAACTTCAAAGGGCCCCTCCCCGCCACCAACCGTAATATATACTTTCTAACCGTCGTCGATGAGTACTCCCTCTTCCCCTTCGCTGTCCCCTGCCCCACCATGACCTCGGCCACTGTGATAAAGGCACTGCACAGCATCTTCACACTGCTCGGTTTCCCTGCTTACGTCCACAACGACCGGGGCACATCGTTCATGAGTGATGATCTACGTCAGTACCTGCTCATCAAAGGCATCGCCTCGAGCAGGACTACGAGCTATAACCCGCAGGGAAACGGGCAGGTGGAGAGGGAGAACACGACGGTATGGAAGGCCGTCCTTCTGGCCCTCCGGTCTAGAAGTCTCCCGATCCCCCGCTGGCAGGAGGTCCTCCTCAACGCCCTCCACTCCATTAGATCACTCCTCTGCACAGCCACGAATGAGACCCCTCACGACCGTTTGTCTTCCCTAGGAAGTCCATCTCCGGGGTCTCGCTTCCATCTTGGCTGACAACTCCGGGACCTGTCCTTCTCCGGAGGCATATGAGGACCCCGTGTTCGAGAGGCTCCAGCTGCTGCATGCCAACCCCCAGTACGCCTACATCGCGCACCAGGACGGACGGCAAGATATGGTCTTCCTACGAGACCTGGCACCAGTTGGTTCCCCTGCCAACGCGCGCCCCTCCCCGCTGCCTACCTCCACTTCCAGCGCCCCTTACACCCCTCTGGATCTACTGTATTGTCCCGCGCTGGCACTGCCGCCAACCAGCACCCCCCTGCCTATTCCCACTCCCCAACCGTCTCCGACACGCCGGACTGAGGCTCAAGCTCCAGACACAATGCCCCCGGAGTCACCATCTGCAACAACCGTGCCCGCCGCATAGCCAGAGCTGAGGAGGTCTAAAGGAACGATCCAGCCTCCAGACAGACTGAATATTTAATAACCCCACGTCAGCCCCGCTGGGCTTGATTTTTTTAACAGGGGGTGAATGTGGTGAATGTATTCACCTAATGCATGAACTGTCTGTATAATGCTGTGACCTATGACCTGGAAGTGATGATACGGTCTACTTCCAGGTACTGTACTGGAACCCCAGTGAGCTCCGCCTCTGGCTCCGCCCTCACCGGGGCCATATATAGACCTGCCACCTATGGGTGGCACTCATTTGTACAGCCGACTCTGGCAGGCGAGTTCATGGATAATGAAACCTAATGTTCACTCATTCTCACAGTGAATTGACGGTATAACAGGGGGTGAAACCCACGCAGACACGGAGAATGTGCAAACTCTACACAGACAGTGACACATGCCGGGATCGAACCCAGGTCCTCGGTGCCGTGAGGCAGCAGTGCTAACCACTGAGCCATCGTGCTGCCCGAACAGCTCCTTTTTCTTTAAAAAAAAATTTTTTAATTCTCCTTTTTCACATTTTCATCAAATATACACCCACCAACAAATAACCAACAATAACAAATACAATGGCAATCCCCTGGTCAACAACCCCTTTATC
This sequence comes from Scyliorhinus torazame, assembly GCF_047496885.1. Lineage (NCBI taxonomy): Eukaryota > Metazoa > Chordata > Chondrichthyes > Carcharhiniformes > Scyliorhinidae > Scyliorhinus > Scyliorhinus torazame. The sequence continues at coordinate 130,155,547 of NC_092714.1, forward strand.
CTACCCACCCCCAAACAACGCCCAACATCTTAAATCCAGAACAAGAAAGAAAAAATAATCAAGAATTCATAATCATCCCGTATATAATCACCAATAACCGATACATTCCAAACCTCCCCCTAATGTTTGACATCATCCAATTCTTGAAAGTGCATGATAAACAAAGCCCATGAGTTGTAGAATCCTTCCATCCTTCCCCTCAACTCAAATTTCACCTTCTCAAGCATTAAGAACTCCAGCAGGTCCCCCGCCATGCCGAGGCAGAGGGCGGGGAAGCTGACCTCCACCCCAACAGGACCCGCCTATGGGCGATCTGCGAGGCTAAGGATAAGACATCTGCCTCTGCACCCGCCTCAAACCCCAGCTGGTCCGACACCCCGAATATGGCTTCCAGGGGCCCTGGTTCGAGTCTCACCTTTGAGATTACACTAAAGACCTCCCTCCAATACCCCACCAGTTCGACAGGACCAAAACATATGAACGTGATTTGCGGGGCTCCTCCGACAGTGTTAACAGCTCCTTTTTCAATGGTGATGTTATGGGGTGCACAGCAAACCACGATCATCAGGGACACATGTGGGGGGGGGATTACTGTGATGCATCTCCATTTCTGTCTGGGCATCATAATTGCATCTTCAGGAGACCGATGGTCTGCTCCATCATGGCCCTGGTGCTGGTGTGGCTCTCATTGTACCTCCTCTCTGCAGCAGGTCTGGGCACTCTCACAGGTGTCATTATCCATCTTTTCAGTTGATAGCCTTTATCACCCAGTAGCCATCCCTCCAAAGAATTGTTGGTGGTGAAAAGGTTTGGAATCTGTGAGTTCCTAAGTATATATGCACTGTGACTGCTGCCCGGTTACCTGGCATACATCTGCATGGCCCGATTATGGTTATACCAGTTGCACCTTGATCGAGTGGAAGCACTTTCTGTTTATGGAGGTGCATGTGTTATGGGCCAGGGTTTAGAGAACCCCAAAGTGTATCATGGAGTTCACCTGACCCACAACTTTTAATTGATTGTGGTATGGGGAGCACACAGCCCACTTTACATGTGTTGTACAGCAGAAATGGAAAAGTAATTTTTAAAGCAAAACAATGTTTATTCTATGAACTCAAGTTAACCTTTTCGAAACATACAGTGAACATCTTAGCAACCATCAATTCAAATACAACCCCCAAAGAATACAACACTAAGTTCCTTAATAACTTCCCAAGCAAACATCCAGACAAAAGAAACACCTTTGAACAGAAGCACATCAGGTTTACATTCACTACTGAGAACATTTATAATTCTGAATTCACCAAATGATCAAGAGATAGTCTTTTCATGGCAGAGAGATCAACAGTACACTTGCTCTGTCTGACTTCAGCTCCAACACTGAAAACAAAACTATAAAACACCCTGCAGCAAACAGCCTAAAACAAAAGTAAAAAGCTGACAGGCAGCCCAGCACCACCCACTCTCTGATATCACTGCAGTAGCAAACACCCATTTCTTAAAGGTACTCTCACATGACACATGGTTGTCCAGGTTTTAGGGCTATGTGCATGCAGTTAATGGCTCCCTGCACCCTGCGGAAACCTGCAATCGCTGTAAATCCTCAGGCTCCATCCATTTGACTTGGACATCCTGCATTAATAGGATTTAATTCCTAGTCCTTTGGAACATTGCATTTGCGAACACCTCGATACAATGGGATGCAGCAGCTGTTATCCAGCGGAGGTCTCTACAGGCTGCCTGGAATGAGCCTGTTGTGAAGGAGTAAAGCACCACTGTTACTTTCAAAGGGACAGTCGTCAAGTGGCCCCCAGCACAACTGGGTGAGATTTTCCCTGTGATGATCTCACAAATAATGTCACAGTGGCTCTTGAAAGCCTGAGTCATCTTCTGTATTGAGTCTCCCTCAGTTGCTGGTAGTTAAATCTCTGCCTGTATACTCTTGCAGCAGCATAAATTGTCTGTGCCTCTGCTGAGGGTTTCTGGATTCCTCCAGACCCTCGGGGTGTTGTGCTGCTCTATCCCTTTCCTGAAAATCACAGCATCCTGGGCCTCCCTGTGTTCCCTTCTTCCTCTCACCCTTCTCCTCCTCTTCCTCATCTTTCTCTCCTCCTCACTGTGTGTCTCCAACTGAGATCACAACCCACACCTGCCTCAGACACTTCTTACCCCAGGGTCACGGTCAGGAAAATAATCAATGAGGAGTGTCCTCCTGGTGAAACATTATCCAAAAGGTTCCTCTGTTCATTCACATGAGCAGTCCCTGCAGTTAATGAAGTGGGCGGCACACGATATCACAGTGATTAGTACAGTTGCTTCACAGCTCCAGGATCCCAGGTTCAATACCCGGCTTGGGTCACTGTCTGTGCGGAGTCTGCACGTTCTCCCCGTGTCTGCCTGGATTTCCTCCGGGTGCTCCGGTTTCCTCCCACAAGTCCCGAAGCGTGCTGTTAGGTAATTTGGACATTCTGAATTCTCCCTCTGTGCACCCGAACAGGCGCCAGAATGTGGCGACTAGGGGCTTTTCACAGTAATTTCATGGTTAATGTAAACCTACTTGTGAAAATAAAGATTATTATTGATTACAAAGCTGAGACTCTGGTCTCCGCTGCAATATTAAAACCCATACAAACACGCTTATTGGAAAAACAGATTCCCCGCCTATCGTGGTTTTGTATGAAGGAACACAGTGAGTTGGGCCATGAATTATGTTAATTGGCTTCTGAATCACACCTAAATAACACAGGAGGGTTTCTGACTCTGTGAGCCGCCCGCGTACCATATTATCACAAACTCGACGTGATGACGTGTAAATGGCACCAGACATCATCATCCCGCACAATACGCTTCATGAAGCGAGGGCTGTTCCTGATCTGGGAGGGTATTCAGCCCAAAACGTGCTGTCTCCTGCTCAGAAATCAAGCTCTCCAACTCAGCTTGATGATCGCCTCCTGCTTTCAACTTCTCCCCATTCCTCTTAGACCTCTGGCTGCTACGGGGCTCCATATCTTAAAATCCCTGCTGTTGGTACGATTTACAGGTCAAGGGGTCACCAAGTCACTTGAACTAATATTTCTTATTATTCAAAAATTATAATGGTTCCCTTTACAATTGATTTAAAAACTCCTAAAAGTCTTTTTCCAACATTTTTAAGAACAATTCTAGATTCTATGATCATTTTAAAATAATTAAAGGCTTTCCTTTCTATTACAGCTTCTAGTTCAAAGGCAGACACACTGGCTGGAATTTCCCAGCACCCCCCTCTTCCTCTAACGTTACACAGGCAGCTCCTCACTCCATGGATACCTTGATTCCTTCAGCCTTAGCTCAATTGGGGGCACTCTCTGCTGAGGTGGAAAGTTATGGGTTCCAGTCCATGGTCCAGGCTAATCCTTGAGTGCAGTGTAGGAAGTGCCAACTTTCATTGGAGATTGTTGTTTGCCTTTTCAGGTGGACATAAAAGTTCTTAATTTAGAGTAAAGTGCTTTGGAATGTCTTGAAGTTGTTAAAGGTGCTATATAAATGCACGTTCTTCCCTTTTCCAGAGCAGGCTGAGCTTGGGTAATTAATTTCTGCCAATAAGAGCTCAGCTAAAAACCTAACTACACTAGTTATAAGTTACTTATCGATCACAATGAGAGTTATGAGTGCTGACCTATGCTCGTCCTTTCCCTTTTGACTGTCCAGTTGAGCTACCCAAGTAATCTACCACAGGTCTACTTTAGTTTGGCTCAGTTGGCTGGACAGCTAGCTGATTTGTGATGCAGAACAAGGCCAGCAATATTGGTTCAATCCCCATACTGGCTGAGGTTATTCATGAAGGCCCACTTTCTCAACTGCTCCTCGCCTCAGGTTAAATAACCACCAGTCAGCTCTCCCCTTCAAAGCAGAAAGCAGCCTTTGGTCATCTGGGACTATAGCGGCTTTACATTACCTTACTTTAGTTACAGAATAAAAATAATTCCTGCATAAAATGAAAGAAAGACTTGCATTTATCGCCAACTTTTCATGGATTTCGGACATCTCCAAATATCTTACAGTCAATCAAAAATTCCGTTGACGTGTCGCCACTGTTGTAGAAAATGCAGCAGCCCATTTGCACAGCAAAGCCATACAAACAGCTATAAAATATAAGACCAGATAATCTATCTTAATGATCGTGGTTGAGGGATAAATATTCACCAGTGCATTGGGGACATTTTGCCTCCTTTTTTTTCATTGCTCTTTTTTTCTCTTTAAAAGAAAGCTCAGTTCTTAAATTCTTAGAATTCAAGCACTTAAAATGTATAGCAGATCCGGTAACTATTAACATGCATAGTGTACCAATTTGACTTAGTACCGTGCAAGTCAGAGAAGCAGTCTTGATAAGGGATTGAGTATTGGAAAAGAGACCATGGTGAGCAGTATGTTATGGTAAGGGCAAGAAGGGGCACTTCGCGGCGGTGTGCCAGGCCCGTTCAGTCGCCGCTATTGTTCAGATTCCCCCCCCCCGTACGGCCAGTGGGTGCCGCCATCTTCCCCTCCTCAGACCACGCACGGCCAGTGGGCGACGCCACCTTCCCCTCCTTGGACCACCTGCGGCACGTGGGCACAGCCATCTTGTTCAACCCCCACCACGTGCGGCCCGTGGGTGCCGCCACCTTGTCCTCCCCAGGAACATCAAGCGCCGCCATCTTGTCTCCCCGATGGCACGTGCGGCCCGTGGGTGGCGCCATCTTACCAGGACCCATGCCCCCCAGGCACCCCATCGTCTGCCACCATCGACGATCAGCCGCGTCTCGCCTCGGTCACGATTGACCAGTCTCGCCCACGCAACCTAGCAACCGCCTCCACAAACTTGAAAATCGATGGGCACGAGATCTCCTGCCTGCTGGACTCCGGGAGCACCGAAAGCTTTATTCATCCCGATACGGTAAGGCGCTGCTCCCTCGCGGTACACCCCGCCAACCAGAGAATCTCCTTGGCCTCCGGGTCCCACTCCGTGGCGGTCCGGGGGTACTGCATAGCCACTCTCACTGTCCAGGGCGTGGAGTTTACCGGCTTCTGCCTCTACGTCCTCCCCAACCTCTGCACTGCCTTACTACGCGGCCTGGAGTTCCAGTGCAACCTCCAGAGCCTAACATTGAAATTTGGCGGGCCCCTACCACCCCTTACTGTGTGCGGCCTATAGATCCTAAAGGTCAACCCACCTTCCCTATTTGCAAACTTAACCCAAGATTGCAAACCCGTCGCCACCAGGAGCAGACGGTACAGCGCCCAGGACAGGACCTTCATCAGGTCCGAAGTCCAGCGTCTGCTTCGGGAAGGCATTATCGAGGCCAGCAACAGCCCCTGGAGAGCCCAAGTGGCAGTGGTGAAAACTGGGGAGAAACACAGAATGGTCGTGGACTACAGCCAGACCATCAATAGGTACACGCAGCTCGACGCGTACCTCCTCCCACGCATTTCTGATATGGTCAATCAGATTGCACAGTACCGGGTCTTCTCAACTGTGGATCTTGAATCCGCCTACCACCAGCTCCCCATCCGTAAGGCAGACCGCCCATACACTGCCTTCGAGGCAGATGGCTGCCGTTACCACTTTCTCAGGGTTCCTTTCGGCGTCACCAATGGGGTCTCGGTTTTCCAACTTGAAATGGACCGAATGATCGACCGGTACAGGCTGTGGGCCACTTTCCCGTACCTTGACAATGTCACCATCTGCGGCCACGACCAGCAGGACCATGACGCCAACCTTGCCAAATTTCTCCTCACCGCCGCACTCCTCACTTACAAGAAGGAGAAGTGTGTGTTCAGCACAAACTGTTTAGCCATCCTCGGCTATGTGGTCCAGAACGGAGTTCTGGGGCCCCATCCCGACCGCATGTGCCGCCTCATGGAACTCGCCCTCCCCCACTGACCCAAGGCCCTCAAACGTTGCCTGGTGTTCTTTTCGTACTACGCCCAGTGGGTCCCAAATTATGCGGACAAGGCCCGCCCACTCATTCAATCCACTCTTTTTCCCCTAACGGCCGAGGCTCACCAGGCCTTCAATCGTATTAAGGCTGACATCGCCAAGGCCGCGATGCACGCAGTCGACGAGATGCTCCCCTTCCAAGTCGAGAGCGATGCATCAGACGTCGCTTTGGCCGCCACCCTCAACCAGGCAGGCAGGCCCGTGGCATTCTTTTCAAGATCCCTTCATGCCTCCTAAATGCGGCACTCATCCGTCGAAAAAGAGGCCCAAGCCATCGTTGAAGCTGTGCGACATTGGAGGCATTACCTGGCCGGCAGGAGATTCACGCTCCTCACTGACCAACGGTCGGTAGCTTTCATGTTTAACAACACACAGCGGGGCAAGATCAAAAATGATAATAACTTGAGGTGGAGCATCGAGCTCTCCACCTACAACTATGAGATTTTGTATCGCCCTGGTAAGCTCAACGAGCCCCCCGATGCCCTATCCCGAGGTACATGTGCCAGCGCACAGGTGGACCGACTCCGGACTCTGCACGACAACCTTTGTCACCCAGGAGTCACACGTATGTACCACTTCATCAAGGCCCGCAATCTGCCCTACTCCGTCGAGGAAGTCAGGGCAATCTCCAGAGACTGCCAGGTCTGTGCGGAGTGCAAATCGCACTTCTACCAGCCAGACCGTGCGTGCCTGGTGAAGGCCTCCCGCCCCTTTGAACGCCTCAGCGTGGACTTCAAAGGGCCCCTCCCCTCCACCGACTGTAACATGTACTTCCTCAGTGTGGTCGATGAGTACTCCAGATTCCCCTTCGCCATCCCATGCCCTGATATGACGACTGCCACCGTCATCAAAGCCCTCAACACCATCTTCGCTCTGTTCGGCTTCCCCGCCTATGTCCACAGTGACAGGGGATCCTCATTCATGAGTGATGAGCTGCGTCGGTTCCTGCTCAACAAGGGTATCGCCTCGAGCAGGACGACCAACTATAACCCCCCGGGGAAACGGGCAGGTGGAGAGGGAGAATTGCACAGTCCGGAGGGCCGTCCAGCTGGCCCTACGGTCCAGAAATCTCCCGGCCTCTCGCTGGCAGGAGGTCCACCCCGGCGCACTCCACTCCATTCGGTCGCTCCCATGCACTGCGACTAATGACACACCCCGAGAACGTCTCTTTGCCTTCCCCAGGAAGTCCACCTCCGGGGTGTCGCTCCCGACTTGGCTTGCAGCTCCAGGACCCGTACTCCTTCGTAGGCACGTACAACTCCACAAGGCGGACCCGTTGGTTGAAAGGGTACAGCTACTCCACGCCAACCCGCAGTACGCCTACGTGGCGTACCCAGACAGCCACCAAGATACTGTCTCCCTCAGGGACCTGGCACCAGCTGGTTCCACACACACACACACCCCTCCGGCCCAGCGTCACCCTCCCCTTCCCCGGCGCACCCCACCACATCCCCCGCCCCAGGAGAATCCGTCCTCCCCCTGCCCACGCCCGAGGATGACGAGGATTTCGGCATGCTCCCTGAGTCACCGAGGACCAGGCCGACACCGGAATCGCCGCCACCACTGCGGCGCTCCCAACGGCAGATCAAGGCTCCGGACCGAATGAACCTGTAACTTGATCAGGACTCCATTTTCCTCTGTAGTTAAAACATGTACTTTTATATAGTTCTCCACCACCCCCGCTGGACTCAATTTTAACAGGGGGTGAATGTGGTAGTCACCACTGTTGTATATATTAGGTGATTTGTGGTAAGGTCCTGTTCTACAGGTACAGGGGTAGTTCCCTGCCTGCTGGCTCCACCCAGTGGGCAGAGCATAAATATGTGTGCTCCCCATACAGCAGCCATTTCGCCAGCTGCTGTAGGAGGCCACACATCTTAGTGTAATAAAGCCTCAGTTGCATTCAACTCTCGTCTTTGTGTAATTGATCGTGCACCAGGCATGAAAGTGAAAATCGTAGAAGGTGGGGTCAATCAGGTTATTTAGATTAAACTGTGACCATTGAACCAAAGGAGTTTGCAAAATTATGCTGGCAGATCCAATAAAAGTCCATTTCCTTGGATTAACCTTCTAACAGATAGCGAAGCTAATAGAAATATTATAGCAACAAATCTACTCGTATATCAAGCATAGCTTGGTTGTAGTCACAGAAACTCTAGTAATGCTAAAATAACAATCAGCTCCTTCTCAATTTGTATCAACCAAAAAGCTTGATGTAAAACATGCTGAATTTCTCCCACTCCTGATTCACGTTCCTCTCGCATTCCTGCCAACTCTCTCATTACTGACTTGCTGCCTCCCACTGAAGCCTTTCCTATAACCAAGCTAACCCTGGCCTCCTCCTGGTGCTGTTGATTGGCTGCTTGCTGTCTGCTGCTGGCTACTTGACTGACTCCAAGTCTTGGAGGCTGTGCAACTGGCTGCTTCAGATTTTCACTTTAAATTCGGCTTTGCTGCTCTTTAATTGGTCAGGTTTTCCAGCCAAGTGCCTCTCTCTAAACCTGTTCAACATTTTTTTTAAACGGTCTAAAACAGTGTTATCCAGTAGAAATCACCAATTTGACACAGGTGTGGTAATGGCATCAGTGTTTTAACTACATTCACTAATTTTAGTACAAGACCCCTTAAGCAGACTTACACAATACAGTTAAGTGTGCTCCATGTGTGTATATTTACTGAACAAACATTACCACCATCCAATAACCAGGGAAGTAAAGCACTCACAACAATCATAATACACTCGCACGCTGCGTTTTATTTTACCGTTTTACCAACAAATGCACAAAAATATAGAAGTCCCCATATATTTGTACACATGTGTTGAGGTCACAAGCTCAATGACAGTGTCTATTATTCATTGTTTATTTACTGATCAAAATGTAATTGACCACATCTGGATTCGCAATTAGTCACATGTAGCAAGTGGCTGAAGAGACAAATATGCCTGTGTCAGCTGCTTATTAACCAACTGCTGAAACTGAAGAATCCACCACAATATGTTCACTTGTCACAGAAATTGACTTCATAATTTAACAGAACGCTCGGAGTTTTTGTGGTAAATCTGCACTATTTAGTAATATCTTAGTCTTCCAACTAATTTATTACAAAAATAATCTTTATTAGTGTCACAAGTAGGCTTTTATTAACACTGCAAAGAAGTTACTGTGAAAATCCCCTAGTCGACACACTTCCGGTACATTGAGGGAGAATTCAGAATATTGATGGCAATTTTCACTGTGACTAAAACATTGATAAAAATGTAATTGGATAAATCAAAATGACTTGGGAACTTCCCCGCGATGTGTTTTCTGCCGGCAGAGGTGGCGCGCCATTGGCCGCTGGCAGGGTCTTCCGGTCCTGCTGATGTCTGTGGTGTATTGTGTGGCCTGCCCGTCCTGCCACCGGGGAACTTTCCGCGTGACGGGAAACTTCGGCAGGACCAGTAGATCCCACGAGCGGGAAGGATTGGAAAATCCCGCCCCAAAATTGATAGTTACTTCTGACTGTTTAAATGAACTGACACTTTCGGTAAGAATCTCTCTTTTTAGAGATTGATCTGACATTTGACACTTTTACACAGGGACCGACCGCTATCATGCAGAAACAGGCCTAACTAGTCTATGTTGGTGAATATACTTCACACAATCTTCCTTAATTATCTCATCCAACACTGTACTGTCCCTATTACCTTTTATTCCCTTCTCCCTCTTGTATTCATCAAAGTTGCCTGTAAATGTATCTTCTGCAACGACTTGTGAGAAATCACTTTTGAGAACCGTTAATCCCACATGCCTACTGTTGACAGAAAGAAAGAACTTGCATCCAAGTAGTAACTTTCATGGTTTCAGGATGTCCCAAAGTGCCTTACGATCAAATATTTGTGAAATTAAAAAAAAAATGTAATTAATTTTTACGGGTCGGCCAGCATTTGTTGCCCATCCCTAATTGTCCCTGAGAAAGAGTGAGCTGCCTTCTTGAACCACTGCAGTCCATGTGGTGTAGATACACCCACCGTGCTATTAGGGAGGGAATTCCAGGATTTTGACCCAGCGACAATGAAGGAACGGCGATATATTTCCAAGTCAGGATCGTGTGTGACTTGGAGGGGAACGTGAAGTGGTGATGTTGCCATGAATCTGTTGCCCTTGTCCGTTTAGATTGTAGTGGTCGTGGGGTTGGAAGGTGGGGCCTCAGGAGCTTTTGTGAGATCCTGCAGTGGGTCTTGTAGATAGTACAATCTAGGTAAATGACGTAGGGATTTAATGTTTGTAGAAGTGGTGCCAATCAAGTTAGCTGCTTTGTCCTTCGATGTTGATGAGCCTCTTGATTGTTGTCGGAGCTGCACTCATCCAGGCAAGTGGGAGTATTCCATTACACTCCTGACTTGTGCCGTGTAGGTGGTGGACAGGCTTTGGGGAGTCGGGAGCTGAGTTACTTGCTGCAAGATTCCTAGCCTCTGACCTGCTCTTGTAGCAACCGTATTTCAATGGCTAGTCAATGGTAATCCCGAGGATATTGATGGTGGGGGATTCAGTGATGGTAATGCCATTGAATGCCAAGTATGGTCACTTACCTAAAGTAGGAAATGTGACATCTAATTTGTGCAGAAACAGCAATATGATGATGGTCAGACAATCTATTTAATAATGTTATTTGAGGGCTAAATTTTGGCCAAGACTCACGGGAGAACATATCCTATTTGAATGCAACCGTGGAACCTATTGGGCAGGACTTTCACATCGTGCACCGGCTTGGGACCGGGATTACCCGCCACTGGTAAATCCCCCGTTGTGTCCAGCTGAGAACTCCGTCAGGGCCTGGTTTCACATCTTAACTCAAAAATGGCACCTCCGGCAGTATGGCGTCCAACAATAGCCACACCTTGTATTTATATGGCACCCTTAATGTAGTGAAATGTTCAAGTTAGTTCACAGGAATTCTTTCAGACATAATTTGACACCAAGCCATATAAGCAGATATTGGGACAGGTAATCTAAAGCTCGGTCAAATATACAGATTTTAAGGAGCATCTTGAAAGGCAACGGGAGAGGTTCAGAGGTTTAGGGAGGGCATTCCAGAGCTTAGCATCCAGTCAGTTGAAGGTTCTAGAGCAGAATCTGAATCCTTAACCTTGTTACATTTGTGAAGAATTCTTGCGAAGAACTATTCTGTTTTAGACAAAGTTTTGTTCTTGTTATTAAGAAGGCGGAGTAATTAGGTCTTTGCCATATTATTTATCTCTTAGTTTTGGGTCATAATGACATGGTTTACAAGCTACAGTAATGATGTGGTTGAGCTATGGTATTTCATGTTGTCATTAAGATGGAGTATTTGCTGCTCCAGCAACTGATAAAAATCAAACTTGAGTTGAGCAAAACTGGGAAACTTGTAACTTACCAACATCTTTGCTTTTGAGATCTTACTGGAAAATTAATTACAAGAGTTCATTGAAAAGAGCAGGTGAGTGAGTACATTAGACGGTGCATGCCCTTCACCTAAATGTACACACACTGTTTGCACCACAGTCCCAGGTCACCTCGTCCACTTGGGTGTCAGTTCTCACTCAGTGGGAGCAGACTTTTCTTTGAGTTAGAAGGTTGTGTGTTCAAGCCCCACACCAGAGATTTAAATATATAATCCAGACTTATCTCCAATACAGCTCTGAGGAATTCTACACTTCGGAGGTACCATCTTTTGCATGAGATGTTAAATTGAAGTCCAATCTGCTCTCTCTGGTTAAGTGTAAAATATCCCATTTTGAAGACTAGTAAGGGAGTCCTTCCTCGTGTCCTGGCCAATATTTATCCCTGAAGCAACACCCAAATCTAGTCATTACCACATTGCTTTTGATGATCATATTTCAAAAGTATTTAATTGGGTGTAAAGTGCATTTTGTTGTATTGAAAGTCACTGTATAAAGCTTTTATTTATCTCCTTAGGGAAAATGTACTGGAAAGTGTCAGTTTATGGGGCTGGAGGGAAGCTACATAACCTACAAAAGGAAATCAAGTTGAGATGTTGAAACATCAGGGATTCAAAAACTTCGAGAAACTTTGGAAGGATACTGCAAGGGACACGGGCAAACATCTACAGAATAATTACATCATGTCAACTTGGATTGTGTCCCCTTGAGTTTAAAAAGTTATGATCTAATACAGATGTTTAAAATGACAGAAAGATTTCATAATGTCGATGAACTAATTTATCTGATGGGGAATCCAGATCAAGGGAGGAAGACACTAAAATTAGAGCTAGACTGTTCTGGGTGATGTCAGGAAGCAGTTTTTCACACAAAAGGTTGTGGTTTTCTTCTTTTGAGGAAGGATGTTCTGGTTATAGAGGGAGGGCAGCAAAGGTTTAACTGACTGATTCCTTGGATTTTGTTTTAGAAAGGTATTTAATTCCAAACACAAGTAACATCAATAGAATACACAATCCATCAAGTCACAATTCACAGTTTATACAAGTTTTCCCCTTTTATCCCCTCCCCTCCACCCCGGGACGAACGACTCCTCAAATAACGTCATGAACAGCCTCCACCGCTCCTTGAAGCCCTCCTGTGACCCGCTGAACTCGAATTTAATCTTCTCCAAACGAAGAAAGTTGCACAAATCCCCCAGCCAAGCTGCCACCCCCGGCGGCATGTCTGACCTCCAATTTAACAGGATCCTTCTCCGAGCAATCAGAGAGTCGAAGGTCACAACATTGGCCCCCCTCCCCCCCAGAAACTCCAGCACTTACTAAACCACAAAAAACGCCACCATAGGGTCCGGCTTGATCCCCAACTCCACTATCTTGGATAGTATTCCAAACATCATCTCCCAATAAATCTCCAGCTTCCCACAGCCCAGAACATGTGCACATGATTCGCCCCCAAAAGAAGCCACTCATCCTCTCCCGAGTCATGTGCATCCTATGCACCACCTTGAACTGAATCAAACTCATCTTCGTGCAGGTGGAAGTTGAGCTCACCCGCCACATCGCCTCACACTGTATTTCCCAACCTATTTCCCTCCCCAACTCCTTCTCCCATTTACTCTTGATCCTCACTACCTGTGCCCCACCCTGCTCCCCCAACTACCCATCTATATCTCCAATCCTGCCTGTCCCCAAGTCATCCGGGGGCAGTAGTTGCTCCAACAGCATGTACTCCGGTAGCTTGGGGAGCACACTCCATTCATTTCGCGCAAAGTGCCGCACCTGCATGTACCTAAACTCACGGCCCATTCGGCAGCTCAAACCTCTCCCGCAGCTCATCCAGTCCTGTGAATTTCCCCTCCGAGAACAAGTCCCCCCCGCTCCAGCCCCGTCTCCCTCCAGTTCCCATACATCCCATCCATCTCCCCTGGCTTGAACCTGTGGTTCCTACACAGTGGCGTCAGCACCAACATCCTTCCCAACTTAAAATGCCTCCTCCACTGGTTCCATACCCTGATCGTCGATTGCACCGGGCTTCCCATATATTTTCCCGGAGCTAACGACAATGGGGCTGCCACCATGGCCCTCAGACTGGATCAGCTGCAGGACTCCTTATCTAACCCGATCCACTCCAGCCCCGCCCACCCCCACCATCTTCCCATTTGCTGCCCAGTAATAATGTAGCAGGTTCGGGAGCACCAACCCCCTTTTCTGTCTCTTTCTCTGCAATAGAGCCCTCTTCACCCTTGTCACCTTCCCCATCCATATAAACTCCGAAATGAGTTCCTCTACATTCTGGAAGAAGGCCTTAGGGAGAGAGATCGGGAGGGTCTGAAAAATAAATAGGAACCTTGGCAGCATATTCACCTTTACCACCTGCACCCCCCCCCCCCCGCCCCACCCTGCCAATGTCATACGCAGAGAGTCCCACCTCTTAAATTCTCCCTTAACCTCCTGTACTAAGGCTCTTCCACCTGTGCACCGTGGCCCACTCACGCGTCACCTGAACTCCCAAAGACCTAAACCTCTCTCTAGCCACGTTAAACGTTAGTGCCCCAAATTTGCCTCCCGCTACGCCATATTCACCAGAAACACCTCGCTCATCCTAACGTTCAGCTTGTACACAGGTCTGGGATGGCTCCCAGAAGCCATTTTACAAACCCCGCATCATCCCAATTAGACATATATGTTAACTAACACTACCAGCATCCTCTCCAGCACCGCACTCATTATCACATACCTTTCCCCTGGGTCCCGCACTTCCCTGCCCCCCACAAACCCTGTTCTCTTATTCAACAAAATGACCACCTCACTCGACTTCGAATCAAACCCTGAGTGAAATACTTGCCCCACCCATTCCTTCCTCAGCCTAACTTGACCATTCACTTGGAGATACATCTCCTGCTCTAAAACCCCTCGGGTGCGCAAAAACCTGAGACCTCTTGACCGGTCCATTCAGCCCCCGGACATTCCAAGTCATGACTCTTACTCCTCCATTCCCCTCTACCATTGCCATCGTCCCCCACCAGTTCTGTCTCACTTAATCCCACCCTGAAACGGGCCCATTCAAGATGGCCCCCCTCCGCCATGAGCACGCTCAACCTCCCATCCTGCCGCGTCGCATCCACCCCCCCCCCCCAATCTGGCCAGCCCTCATGACCTCTTCCCCCACCTCATCTCGGTTCAATAACATTGCTTGCTAGCATGGCAACTCTACCCGAAAGCCCCCCTTTCACACCCTCCCGCCACCAGTCCTTTCTTGGCCTAGGCAACTGACCCTCACCCCCTTGAATACCAACAAGACCATCGACCCCACCCAAATGACCCCGTCATACATATCCCTTACACGAAAAGGAAAACACTCAAATTCACAAATAACCTCCTCCTCAAAACAAGACAAAAGGCAGGAAGGGGGGCGGGGTGCAGCGATCGTTTCCCCTTGCAAACTTACAACGCCCCAAAAATTTCCCCCCTTCAGCAGCACAAAACAGCTACAACACCCAACTTTGCAGACTTAACCCCTCCATCACACACCATCCCTCAGTTCTCCCCCAGCTTATGGTCCCTTATAAAGTCGTTCACCTCCTCTGGTGTCTCAAAATAATATTCCTGGCTGTCGAATGTTACCCAAAATCCCGCCGTGTACAGCACCCCAAAACAAATCTTCTGTCTGTCCAACACAGCCTTGACCTTGCTGAATCCCGCACGCCTCTTTTGTCAGCTCCACGCCAATGTCCTGGTATTTCCAGACTCGATTGCCCTCCCATTCACAGATTTGCTTTGCCCTGGCCCACCTCAGGAACCTCTTCTTGTCCACGAACTTGTTCAACCTTACAGTCACCACCAGCAGTGGCTCACCTGCTCTCGGCTTCTGCCTTATGGACCTGTGGGCCATATCCACCTCTGGGGCCTTGACCAGCACCTTCTCTTTCTCCAACCTGGCCACCATACTCAAAAAAAGCTTTGTGGTACTTATTCCTTCCACATCCTCTGGCAGACCCACAATCCACAAGTTCTGCCACCTGGACCTGTTCTCCTGCTCCTCCACCTTCACCCACAACAATTTGCATAGATCCCCCAGGATCTCCATCTCCACTTCCAAAGACACAATCCAATCGCTCTGGTCAGACATCACCTTCTCCACCTCGCATATCGTTGCCTCTTGTGCCTCGAGGCACTCCTCCACCCGATCCAATGACCCTCGCAGAGGTGCCACTGCTCCCTCAATCGCCTTTGACCAGTCGTTGTGCACCGCCTTCCTTTGATGAAATTCCTCCTTGATGAAGCTCATCAACTGCTCCATTTCAGGCTTTCACCCTGACGGTGACCCTTCCCCCTCCGCCATTCTCAAAATTAGTGCTGAGCAACAGGTCTCCTGCAACTCCTTAGCCAGGTCTTTAACTGTCTTCTGCCGGGTCTGATAGCCAGTAGACATGCCAATCTTGGGGAGAACCTCTTCTCCTACACCTTCCGTTCCACATTTATGCCGAAACTACCCCACTAACAGGTAAAAAATTCCAAAACCAATTGCTTTCGATCCGGAGCTGTCCTGTGTGCGACCACTCACTCCATGGCCGCCATCGGAAGTCAGACTGATTCCTTGGATGGTGGGACTGACATATAAAGAGAGATTTAGTCAGTTAGGATTATGTTTGCTAGAGTTTGAAGAATGACGGGAATCTCATAGAAAATTATGAAATTCTAACAGGAATGGACAGGGTATATAGAGGAAGGATGTTCTCAATGGCAGAGGAGTCCACAACCGGGGGTCACAGTCTGAGTATATGGGGTAAACCATTTAGGACTGAGATGAGGAGAAATCTCTTCACCCAGAGAGTGGTGAACCTGTGGAATTTGCTACCACAGAAAGCAGTTGAGGCCAAAACATGTATGTTTTCAAAAAGGAGTTAAAAGTAGCTCTTGGGGCAAAAGGGATCAAAGGATATGGGGGAAAACAGGAACGAGTTACTGAGTTGGATGATCAGCCATGATCATAACAAATGGCGGAGCAGGATCGAAGGACTACTCCTCCCATTTTCTATGTTTCTTGAATTTTCCACCAGCACACGCTCCTCTATAAGCTATTGAAACTAAGTCAACTGAAAATGTAAAAACTGAAATTGCTGCATATTATTTGGCAAAGCTATTACAGGATATCGAACCAAAGCAGGTAAATGGAATTAAGATACAGATCAGCTTTGATATAATTGAATAGCAGAACTGGTTTGAGGAGTTGAATTGCCTACTCTTGTTCATGCATGAAAGTGCACGTAAAATCTCCAACTTTATTTTGGTTTTCTGTCTCAATATTTGTGTACTATTTTCTGAGAAGCAATAGATAACAGGACCAAAAAATCTAAATGCAGATGCTCATAGCAAGGATGAAGTTCTTCTTATACTATCGAGAATTTTGCACTGAGTGCTGAATTTGGTGCTTTTTGAGTGCTATAGTAAGAGTTTGGTGACCGAGGGAGTATAAGGCTTCATTTTTATCTAAAGTTTAGTCTTTCTTTTATTTAGTTAATTAACTTAAAAGTTGCTGTTTGGTTTAGAAGAAGGTGAATTTTCAATCAGCTTTAAACAGGCTTCTACTTGTAGGCACTTGCAGCTGGAGCTTGTTAATTAGTTAATTGGATTAGGCCAGTTTTCAGAGGCTAGATTCACAGTATAAAAGTGATCCCCTACAGTGCAGACTTTGTTTGCACTGAGTGCTGAATTTGGTGCTTTTTGAGTGCTATAGTAAGAGTTTGGTGACCGAGGGAGTGCTGAATTTGGTGCTTTTTTGAGTGCTATAGTAAGAGTTTGGTGACCGAGGGAGTGCTGAATTTGGTGCTTTTTGAGTGCTATAGTAAGAGTTTGGTGACCGAGGGAGTGCTGAATTTGGTGCTTTTTGAGTGCTATAGTAAGAGTTTGGTGACCGAGGGAGTTAGGTGAGGAGGGAGTAAGGTGCTCCTTTCATTTTGTTTCCGACATTTCCGCAAAGAGTGCGAAGAGAGCCAGGAGTTTACAGAAAGTGTAGCCAGGAGTTTACAGAAAGTGACTGGGAGCAGAGTCGGAGGGCGGAGATCTAGTTAGTCCATACGGCAGCTATATTCTGTAAGGTAAGAGGGGGTGGAGGCTAGGCCAGTTGCATGCTCCTCCTGTAGGATGTGGGTGGTGAGGGATACCACTGGTGTCCCTGCTGACTATACCTGCGGGAAGTGCACCCAACTTCAGCTCCTCAAAGACCGTGTTAGGGAACTGGAGCTGAAGCTGGATGAACTTCGGATCATCCGGGAGGCAGAGGGGGTGATTGAGAAGAGTTACAGGGAGGTAACCACACCCAAGGTACAGGACAAGAATAGCTGGGTTACAGTCAGGGGGAAAAAAACAAACAGGCAGACAGTGCAGGGATCCCTCGTGGCCGTTCCCCTTCAAAACAAGTATACCGTTTTGGATGCTGTTGGGGGGGATGACCTACCGGGGGAAGGCCCAAGCGGCCAGGTCTCTGGCACTGAGTCTGGCTCTGGGGCTCAGAAGGGAAGGGGGGAGCATAGAAAAGCAATAGTTGTAGGAGATTCAATGATTAGGGGAATAGATAGGAGATTCTGTGGTCGCGAACGAGACTCCCGGAAGGTATGTTGCCTCCCGGGTGCCAGGGCCAGGGATGTCTCGGATCGTGTCTTCAGGATCCTTAAGGGGGAGGGGGAGCAGCCAGAAGTCGTGGTGCACATTGGTACCAACGACATAGGTAGGAAGAGGGGTGTGGAGGTAATAAACAAGTTTAGGGAGTTAGGCTGGAAGTTAAAAGCCAGGACAGACAGAGTTGTCATCTCTGGTTTGTTGCCGGTGCCACGTGATAGCGAGGCTAGGAATAGGGAGAGAGTGCAGTTGAACACGTGGCTGCAGGAATGGTGTAGGAGGGAGGGCTTCAGGTATTTGGATAATTGGAGCGCATTCTGGGGAAGGTGGGACCTGTACAAGCAGGACGGGTTGCATCTGAACCGGAGGGGCACCAATATCCTGGGAGGGAGGTTTTCTAGTACTCTTCGGGAGGGTTTAAACTAATTTTGCAGGGGAATGGGAACCGGATTTGTAGTCCAGCAACTAAGGTAGCCGATATTCAGGACGCCAAAGCGTGTAATGAGGCAGTGGGGAGGGAACACTGACAAAGGAGAGTACTTGCAGGCATGGAGATGGGTTGAAGTGTGTATACTTCAACGCAAGAAGCATCAGGAATAAGGTGGGTGAATTTAAGGCATGGATCGGTACTTGGGACTATGGTGGCCATCACGGAAACTTGGATAGAAGATGGGCAGAAATGGTTGTTGGAGGTCCCTGGTTATAGATGTTTCAATAAGATTAGGGAGGGTGGTAAAAGAGGTGGGGGGGGGTGGCATTATTAATTGGAGATAGTATAACAGCTGCAGAAAGGCAGTTCGAGGAGTATCACCCTATTGAGGTAGTATGGGTTGAAGTCAGAAATAGGAAAGGAGCAGTCACCTTGTTAGGAGTTTTCTATAGGCCCCCCAATAGTAGCAGAGATGTGGAGGAACAGATTGGGAAACAGATTTTGGAAAGGTGCAGAAGTCATAGGGTAGTAGTCATGGGCGACTTTAACTTCCCAAATATTGAGTGGAAACTCTTTAGATCAAATAGTTTGGATGGGGTGGTGTTTGTGCAGTGTGTCCAGGAAGCTTTCCTAACACAGTATGTAGATTGTCCGACCAGAGGAGGGGCAATATTGGATTTAGTACTTGGTAATGAACCAGGGCAAGTGATAGATTTGTTAGTGGGGAGCATTTTGGAGATAGTGACCACAATTCTGTGACTTTCACTTTAGTAATGGAGAGGGATAGGTACGTGCAACAGGGCAAGGTTTACAATTGGGGGAAGGGTAAATACGATGTTGTCAGACAAGAATTGAAGTGCATAAGTTGGGAACATAGGCTGGCAGGGAAGGACACAAGTGAAATGTGGAACTTGTTCAAGGAACAGGTGCTACGTGTCCTTGATATGTATGTCCCTGTCAGGCAGGGAAGAGATGGTCGAGTGAGGGAACCATGGTTGACAAGAGAGGTTGAATGTCTTGTTAAGAGGAAAAAGGAGACTTATGTAAGGCTGAGGAAACAAGGTTCAGACAGAGCATTGGAGGGATACAAGATAGCCAGGAGGGAACTGAAGAAAGGGATTTGGAGAGCTAAGAGAGGGCATGAACAATCTTTGGCAGGTAGGATCAAGGAAAACCCCAAGGCCTTTTACACATGTGAGAAATATGAGAATGACTAGAGCGAGGGTAGGTCCGATCAAGGACAGTAGCGGGAGATTGTGTATTGAGTCTGAAGAGATAGGAGAGGTCTTGAACGAGTACTTTTCTTCTGTATTTACAAATGAGAGGGGCGATATTGTTGGAGAGGACAGTGTGAAACAGATTAGTAAGCTTGAGGAAATACTTGTTAGGAAGGAAGATGTGTTGGGCATTTTGAAAAACTTGAGGATAGACAAGTCCCCCGGGCCTGACGGGATATATCCAAGGATTCTATGGGAAGCAAGAGATGAAATTGCAGAGCTGTTGGCAATGATCTTTTCGTCCTCACTGTCAACAGGGGTGGTACCAGGGGATTGGAGAGTGGCGAATGTCGTGCCCCTGTTCAAAAAAGGGACTAGGGATAACCCTGGGAATTACAGGCTAGTTAGTCTTACTTCGGTGGTAGGCAAAGTAATGGAAAGGGTACTGAAGGATAGGATTTCTGAGCATCTGGAAAGACACTGCTTGATTAGGGATAGTCAGCACGGATTTGTGAGGGGTAGGTCTTGCCTTACAAGTCTTATTGAATTCTTTGAGGAGGTGACCAAGCATGTGGATGAAGGTAAAGCAGTGGATGTAGTGTACATGGATTTTAGTAAGGCATTTGATAAGGTTCCCCATGGTAGGCTTATGCAGAAAGTAAGGAGGCTTGGGATAGTGGGAAATTTGGCCAGTTGGATAACGAATTGGCTAACCGATAGAAGTCAGAGAGTGGTGGTGGATGGCAAATATTCAGCCTGAATCCCAGTTACCAGTGGCATACCGCAGGGATCAGTTCTGGGTCCTCTGCTGTTTGTGATTTTCATTAATGACTTGGATGAGGGAGTTGAAGGGTGGGTCAGTAAATTTGCAGACGATACGAAGATTGGTGGAGTTGTGGATAGTAAGGAGGGCTGTTGTCGGCTGCAAAGAGACATCGATAGGATGCAGAGCTGGGCTGAGAAGTGGCAGATGGAGTTTAACCCTGAAAAGTGTGAGGTTGTCCATTTTGGAAGGACAAATATGAATGCGGAATACAGTGTTATCGGTACAGTTCTTGGCAATGTGGAGGTGCAGAGAGATCTTGGGGTCTATGTTCATACATCTTTGAAAGTTGCCACTCAAGTGGATAGAGCTGTGAAGAAGGCCTATGGTGTGCTCTCGTTCATTAACAGAGGGATTGAATTTAAGAGCCGTGAAGTGATGATGCAGCTGTACAAAACTTTGGTAAGGCCACATTTGGAGTACTGTGTACAGTTCTGGTCGCCTCATTTTAGGAAGGATGTGGAAGCTTTGGAAAAGGTGCAAAGAAGATTTACCAGGATGTTGCCTGGAATGGAGAGTAGGTCTCACGAGGAAAGGTTGAGGGTGCTAGGCCTTTTCTCATTAGAACGGAGAAGGATGAGGGGCGACTTGATAGAGGTTTATAAGATGATCAGGGGAATAGATAGAGTAGACAGTCAGCGACTTTTTCCCCGGGTGGAACAAACCATTACAAGGGGACATAAATTTAAGGTGAAAGGTGGAAGATATAGGAGGGATATCAGAGGTAGGTTCTTTACCCAGAGAGTAGTGGGGGCATGGAATGCACTGCCTGTGGAAGTAGTTGAGTCGGAAACATTAGGGACCTTCAAGCAGCTATTGGATAGGTACATGGATTACGGTAAGATGATATAGTGTAGATTTATTTGTTCTTAAGGGCAGCACGGTAGCATTGTGGATAGCACAATTGCTTCACAGCTCCAGGGTCCCAGGTTTGATTCCGGCTTGGGTCACTGTCTGTGCGGAGTCTGCATGTCCTCCCCGTGTCTGCGTGGGTTTCCTCCGGGTGCTCCGGTTTCCTCCCACAGTCCAAAGATGTGCAGGTTAGTTGAATTGGCCAATGATAAATTGCCTTTAATGTCCAAAATTGCCCTTGGTGTTGGGTGGAGGTGTTGAGTTTGGGTAGGGTGCGCTTTCCAAGAGCCGGTGCAGACTCAAAGGGCCGAATGGCCTCCTTCTGCACTGTAAATTCAATGATAATCTATGATTAATCGAGGACAAAGGTTCGGCACAACATCGTGGGCCGAAGGGCCTGTTCTGTGCTGTATTTTCTATGTTCTATGTTCTATGAGACCAGTGTGCTTTTATAAAGAGCAGGTGTATATGAAGCTAAAGTGCACGGAGAGGTTCTACATTTGTACATCAGCAAATAAATCCAAAGCAATTAGTGGTAATTTCCTTTGGATTCACATGTAACCTTAAAATAAGACTCAAGAGATCCTGTGGATCAGGAATATATAAACAAGGTGGAAGTGGGAAATTGTCAAAAAGCAAAACTTCACAGATGATTCAGGTATCTATGATCTAAGATATTTATATATTTTTTTACTCTCTTTCTCTGAAATGGACTTAAATTAACTACTTAATCCACAAAAAAAGTAGATGCTGAAATTAAATTGTGCCCCAAATTGGGGTGTTGCAAAAAAAAAAATGAATCTAATCCTTCTGCTGTGAGGCCTTGTGCCAATTTTCTCATAGTTAACAATGACACACTGAAGTTATTTAATACGAGAAGATCTGAAGCTCATTCATCCGCGAAAGAAGATCTTCTCTCATCTTTGCCGATAAAACATAGACATAATTCACTAGTTTTATATCAGAATCTTGGCAATGGATCCATTAGTCTGCCAGGATGTGAAATGATTTTGCCAAGTGACATAAAGGACCTGATTTATTTCTAAGAAGCATTACCTTCAATACTGAGTCCCTTAAAGTGCAAATTGCTTTTGCATACAGCAATTTTACAAATTATGACAACGATTGCATTTTGTATTTCTTTCTCCCAGTTTCAGTAGAAGCTAATGCTTCAAATAAAGAGAAGGGTGATGGGGGTAGGACACATGGATTGAGGCAGTCTACCCCATGAAACAATCTGCCCATCTAGTTCCCTGCTTGAGGTTTGGACACAAACACAAAGATATATATATATCTAGAAATTTGTTTTTGTAATAGGTCTCAACTATGCACTCCACCTGCTTAATAATTAATGTCAACAATTTTTGTTAAAAATGTAGATTTGCCTTCTTGTCCAAACAGGAGTTAAACAGATTTTTAATGTAGTTTTTATGAAGCTTTATTCAAAATGGAGATCTAAATATAACCCCAAACAGAATAGCTACTATTCTCCCACCCTCTCCATTCATCTGGTTTTTATTTCTCTCCTGCCTGTTCCAGATATAATTATCTAATGCTCATTCAACCTGGAAAAAATGGATACCACCAAATCAAACTATGCAAAGGCATTTGGAGCTCAATGACCCAGAATGCACTGACTTTATAATAGGTTTATTTTGAATTAGTTAATCTGAAAATCAATATTAAAAAACACTTTAATTTTGCTTGATCTGTTTCCTCGAAAGACTCGGTGACAAGTGTTTATAAACTTGAATGTCTGCATGTGCTCAAACAAGTACACTGAAGATCCTTGCTATCAACTGTAGAATAATCCTAGTGTTAAGAGTCCTTCCTGTTTAAGTCCTTCCTATTTATTTCCTTTTTTCCCATTATCTTTTGTTAGTTTTGGTTCGTGGACCCATAATTGGAATGTGCCTTTAAGCAGAGGGCTCAAGTTGAATCAGCCTGCTTATCAGGGTTCGATTGGCTAGCTGGAAACTGGTGGGTTGGCCAGGGACAGTGTTCTACCTGACAGCAGTCAGTGATTGGTTCCTGCATGGTGCTTTCTGAGAGAGCTGGGCAGAAGTGTTTAGACCTTGGCAGGAGAAGGAATAGTGTCTCTCTCCTTTTCGCTGCTGAGGTAAAGAACTGCTTTATTGTACCAAAACCAGTGAATGCCTGACACATCTTTGCTGGAAGCTTGAAATAACCTTGAATCTATGAGAAAGTAGACAACTTTGCCAGAGAAAACCATCTCAAGAGAAGGAAGAACTACCAAAATGAAAGAACTTTAATCCTTTTATTTTTATTTATATGTTCTTCACCTCTCAATCACCCTTTCCTCTCTGTGTTGTTTCTTTGTGTGTAGGCAGTTGAGGTCATCAGAAAGGGTTTGGGGATTGGGAAAGCAGTATTAGATAGTCAGTTACATTTTCCTGTGAGTTTAATTATAATACTGTACATAATAAAAGATTACTTGTGTGAAAGTTACAAACCTGGTGACTGCAGTTTATTGGGCTCAACCAAGGACATCAGGCATTTAAAAATAACATCTAATTACACTTGTGTTGTGGCTCTGGGTCAAGTGGGGCTGAAATTAACTGCACACTAGCCCAGGGTTTTGTGACACTAGGATACTGATCCAAATTGAGGAATGGGAACTGTTGTAGTTGAGCAAGCATTGCTCTCTGCTTTCCGATGTGGTTGTATTCAGCAGGTCTGAAAATGAGGGCCAGAGTCTACAGGGCTTAAAGAAGCATATCACCTTTGCCAGGGGTTTTTGGAATAAGTTCAGTTTCTTGCACAGCCTGTCATAACCTGACCTGTAAGGTTGGTTTGGGCCAATTGGGGAAGAGTGGGCTGCCTTATTGTCTTCTGGAGAGATTTACAATTCAGTGCAAGATTTAGTAACGCAGTTTGTTAATTAGATATAGTTAAGTTTTTAAGATGCATTTACCAATGTAAATTGTGTTGCAGGTGACATCCTCGATGTTACTTGCAAACAAATAATTTTAAATATATGACGATTTGTCGGGTTCCCCTGTGTGTGTGCGTGCGTGTGTGCGTGCGGGATTTGGGGTGGGGGGGGGGGGGAGAGAGAGCAGAGGAGAGAGAGCAGAGGACAAGGAGAGCTATGGTTTTGTTTCAATTTCATTGCCACAGTGATTTTAATTATAGAATTTTCACCAAATCTCTGATTGACTTCCCTAATTTGCTCACGGTGAAGTAAGAATTTTAAAAACACAAATATCATCCAGTTTATTCTTAGGAAACCATCAGGAGTTGAAATTATGCAATGGGCTACTTAATCATTCATCTCAAACTTTTTTCTGCACAATTTCAGTGGAGGCAGCAACATATTTACTTTTAAATATTTTGAAGCTTCCGTTAACATTGGGCAAATTTCAGGTGGAATTGTACACAAATCCCACATTTTCAAATCCCACATGAATCCTCGCCGCTATTAGTTACAATGACAGACATTTTTGCAATGGACTGAAACAGCTAATCACTTAATATCAAATTTTATGTTGCTATTTGCCTTTTTAAAGGATGCACCGATGTTATTCGGGGCTGGTAATGCAACCACGCCTACAAGGATCCAAACTTATCTCTGTTCATAATGTGTTGCCAAGTAACTAAATATTTAGATGGTAGTCGGTACATAACATATGAAGTGGTGGGCGAGCACAAAGCTCATAGGGTTGGGTTATCTGCAATGTTCTCTCGAATTGCCCTGTGAGAGGGCATTTGTCACACTGCGCGGCCTCTTTAAGATTGCCGCATGGCTGCACATGCACATGTCTTAAATGGAGCACTTCTTGTGCATGACCTGCTTGTCCCTCGCATGTTTAAATTTTGGACTGCTGCCGTGAATTCACGCAGCAAAAGGGGATAATTGATTATAGAATGCGAACAGCTGTTAAAGGGCTAATAAAAACAAAAAGTGCTGGAAATGGCAGCGTCTGTTGAGAGAGAACCAGAGTTAACGTTGCGAGTCGACTATGACTCTGTTTCAGAACTATTCCTCTCTTCTCAGATGCTGACACACCTGTTGAGTATTTCTAGCACTTTGTTTTATTTCACAGCATCTTGCTTTTGCTGTACTATTACAGGGTTTTTGGCTGCCTTTACAAATGTTTTGACATGTTGGGGCAAATAAGTGACTTAAACCAAGGATACTGAAACATATCGAAAGCTGTAAGGCAAGTGGGTCCTGCATCAAATATGATTTGGCAGTCAGTCACCTGCCTAAGCTATAAGCACTGGACCTGCCTCTCTAAACCACTCTGCCTCTCTACCTCTCTCACCTCCTTCAAGAATCTCCCTGAAACCTACCGCTTTTACAAAGCTTTTGATCACTTATCCTAACACCTCTTTATGTGACTTACTATCACGTTTTATTTAATAATGCTCTGGTGAAATGTCTTTACATTAAAGGTGCTATGTAAATGCAAGTTTTTGTCATAGTCCTTTTTCTTTTTTGTGGGCGTTGGTTCACACAGATGAAGTAGATACAAAGGTATATTTTTTGACATTTTTTAATGAAAGAGTTCAAAAAAATATTATCCAAATATTTTCATACTTTTTTAATTCAATTTTTCCAACATGTAGAATATGGTTATTTTGTTGCCAATATGTGAGCTGAAGTAAAAAATGCCTAGTTACGAAAGGGACTTGGGCACTCTCAATCTCGGTACGAATGCTGATTGGCCGACAGTACGAAAGCTTTCTGTAGATTAGAAATCTCACCTAAGCGATGCCTTATGGACACATAGTGAGCAAATATGGAAAAATAATCATACTAATGAAATAAGGGAGCTTGTTTTCAAGTTGAAACAAAGGTTTGCCGTTATGGAATCACAGAATCACACAACACCACTGTGAATCTTGAAAGACCTATCCAATTAGTCTCATTCTGCTGGAGCAGGCTTGAAAGAAAGCCATTGTAAAAACTGAACAGTATTTACACTGATTACTATAGCGATGCAGTTTTCTGCTGTTGACCGGAAGGGGGAAACCTAATCAGCTTTGCTTCAAATCCTTTGTTCAACATTACATTTTTAAATTTGTTCATGGGATGTGGGCTTCGCTGCCTAGGCGTGCATTTATTGCCATTTCGAATTGCCCTTGAGAAGGTGATGGTGAGCTGCCTTCTTGAACCACTGCACTTCATGTGGTGTAGGTATACCCAGTGTCATGAGAGCAGAAATTCCACAGTTTTGACCCAGCGGCCGTACAGTGATATATTTCCAAGTCAGGAAGGTGAGAGACGTGGAGGGGAAATTGGGGGTGATGATGTTCCCATAGACCTGTTGCCTTTGTCCTTCTAGATGGTAACGGTTGTGAGTTAGATGTTGCTGTCCAAGATGTCCGTGAGTTCCTGCAGTGCATCTTGTAGATGCTAAACTGCTGACACTGTTTATTGGTGTTGGAGAGAGTGAATGTTTCCTTAGGGGTGCCAATCAAGCGGGTTACTTTGTCCTGGATGTTGTCAAGCTTCTTGAGTGTTGTAGGAGTTGCACTCATCTAGGCAAGTGGAGAGTATTACATCACACTCCTAACTTGTGCTTTGTAGATGGTGGACATGCTTTGGGGAGTCAGAGGCAAGCTATTCGCTGCAGGATTCCTAGCCTCTGATCTGCTCTTGTAGCCCAGTATTTATATGGCTAATCTGGTTCTGTTTCTGATCAGTAGCAACACCAGGATATTGATAGTGGGGGATTCAGCAATAGTAATGCCATTAAATATCAAGGGGCAATGGTGTTACGCACGCCTGGTCAGTTATCAACAGTGGCGATGAGACTGGACTAGAGCCGTAAGTTATTAACGTTTTAAGATAGTGCGAAGGATCGATTTGTTGCAGATGTGATAAAATACGAAATAGGACTTGGTTATTTTATAAACAAACTTTATTAATAACAAAAGAAAGGAAGACAACATCTGACTTCAACTTCAACAACAACAAATTAGATGTAGTTTCTTAACCTTAACGCACTAGTTCCCATTAAATAGCAATTTAATGGAACATGCAGCTCTCATGCCACTTACACCGGAAGACAAAGGCGATGCTTGCATTTACTAAGCAATTTTTCTTCCATTAGAGATATTCATCCAGAACCCTTTTTCAAAGCCTGCTTTGGTGGCAAGATTCATGACCCCTCGCGGTTAATTTCCAAAACCTTTACCTGTTTAAAGCAGGATTATTTTTCTCTCTCTCTCTCTCAAATCTCCACCCAGTCCCTCAAACAAAGCTTCTCTGGGGTTTCCCAACTTGAACCTATCATAGTTATCTTGGCTTTTTGATGGCTCTCTCCCATTTATACAAAATAACAGAATCATGCTAGTGATATGCAACTGATCTCCCATTGCCAGGCAAAGAAGCCATCAGATTCTGTAATGGGCTAATGACTGGTCAGATGGGAATGTCCCAAAGCACAATGGAACTGGGACATCCTGTGTATTACCACTAATGAGTTTAAGTCTGACTTGGACAATGTAACTCATCCAGGTGTAGGCATGTCTCTCCATCTCTGCTAGCAGGTTTTTTTCCCCCCTCAGTCTGTTTAACCCCTAAATTGCCTGCTTAATTTCTGGACACAAGTTCCTGATATCTCCCTCACATAACAATGTTTAGATCCTCTTTAGTTGGAGATGGTAATTGCCTGGCACTTGTGTGGTACAAATGTTACTTGCCAATAGTCAGCCCAAGGCTGGATATTGTCCAGGTCTTGCAGCATTTGGACGTGGACTGCTTCAGTGTCTGAGGAGTCGCAAATGGTGCTGAACATTGTGAAATCATCAGCGAACATCCCCATTTCTGATGTTATGATGGAAGGAATGTCTATGATGAAGCAGCTGAAGATGGTTGGGCCGAGGAAACTAACCTGAGAAACTCCTGCACCATTGACCTAGGACTGAGATATTTGACACTTGGACAAACTTCCACATTGCCGGGTAGATGCCAGTGTTGTAGCTGTACTGAAACAGCTTGGCCCGTAGCACAGCAAGTTCTGGAGCACAAGTCTTTAGTGCTATAGTTGCAATATTGTCAGGGCCTTTGCAGGATTCAGTGCCTTCAGCCATTTCTTGATATGATGCGGAGTCAATTGAATTGGCTGAAAACTGACATCTGTGATGCTGGGGACTCTGGAGCAGGTCAAGTTGGATCATCCACTTGGCACTTTTGGCTGAAGATTGTTGCAAGTGCCTTATCTTTTGCACTGATGTCCTGGGATGCTCCATCATTGAAGATGATGATATTTGTGGAGTGTGATGGGCCATGAGGTCACAGATTGTAGTTGAGTATAATTCTGCTGTTGCTGATGGCCCACAGTGCCTCGTGGTTGTACGGCCTTGAGAGGCAATATCTGTTCATGGTCGATCCCATTTAAAGCAGTGCCGCACAACACAACGGAGGTATCCTCAATGTGAAGATGGGATTTCATCTCCATAAGATTGTGCAGTTGTCTCTCCTATTATGGACAGATGCATCTGAAGCAGGCAGGTTGGTGAGGATGGCGTCAAGTATGTTTTTCCCTCTTGTTGATTTTCTCACTACCTGTTGCAAACCCCTTCTATCAGCTATATCCTTTTGGACTTGTCCAGATTGGACTGTAGTGGTGCTATTGAGTCACTCTTGGCAGTGGACATTAAAGTCCCCCACCCAGAGTACATTCTGCACCCTCAGTGCTCCCTGCAAGTTGTCTTCACCATGGAGGAGTACTGCTTTGTCAGTATGTGGTAAACAGCAGGCGATTTCCTTGTCCATGTTTAGTGCTGATGCCATGAGAGGTCCAGAGTCATTGCTCAGAATGCCCAGGGCAACTCCCTTCTGACTGTATATCGCTGTGCTGCTACCTCTGCTGGGTCTGTCCTGGCAGTAGGACAGGACATACCAAGGGATGGTGATGTTGGTGTCTGAGACATTGTCTGTAAGGTATGATTTTGTGAGGTATGATTCCGTGAGTATGCATATGTCAAGCTGTTGCTTGAATAATCTGTAACATAGCTCTCCCAATTTTGGTGCAAACCCCCGTGTGTTTGTAAAAAGACTTTACAGCATCAACAGGCTGAGTTTGCCATTCTTGTTTCCGGTGCCTTGGTCGATGTCAGGTGATCTGTCCAGTTTCATTCCTTACTGACTTGTTTATATCAGTTTGATACAACTGAGTGATTTGCTAAGCCTTTTCTGAGGGCATTTAAGACCGTGTTCTTCAAACTCAGGTGCGCGACCCGCGGGTGGGTCACGGGCGGGTGTCGGAAGGGTCGCGGAGCCGTCCTTCACGGCGCTTCTGATCGCGCAAATCCCCGTGCAGCAGCCGGCTTTTAATATCATCGGGCGCGCATGCGCAGTGCGGTCGCTATTTTTTTTAACGGTCACAGCTTTTTATTTTACAAGTTTTGCAGTTTTTTAACTCATTTTATTCATTTATTTTATTCTTTTAATTTTTTATTTTTTTTTAACAAGTTCGGGGGAGGGGGGGGGTGTTGTTTAATAACATTTTACGGGAAAAAAGGCAGAACTTTGGACAGATGGAGACTTCATACTTTCCGACACCGGAAGGCTTCACCTTCATCCAACAGGTTCCATTGGAGGTGCGTGTACGAGGGCCAAAGGGACCCAAAACCATTTACTCCATTTTTATCAGCAGCAAACAAGGTAAGAGAAAATGGTGGGTCGCTCAGGTCGGCCGGCGTGGGTCGCGAAGGTCAGCCGGCATGGGTTGCGAAGGTTCGGCTGGGTTGGGTCCCGAAGGTCGGCCGTGTTGGGTCCCAAGGCTTGGCCGGTAGGTAACAATGGGTCCCCGGAAAAAAAGTTTAAGAACACTGATTTCAGAGACAACCACATTCACAATGCCCATCACAAACATTCCTATTTTCTTCCTCGACCTCCTGTCTCCATTTCTGTGATAGGCTGTCTATAGCGCTCTAATAGAGATGGTCCACCAGTCCTTCAGGGTGACAACTCTTACAGCACAGAAGGAGGGCCCTTCAGCGCATAGAACCTGTGTGAAAGAGCAATCTAATTCCCACTCGCCTGCTCTTTTGCTACAGTCCTGCAAAAATGTTTAATTTTCAATGATATATACAACTCCCTTCTTTACCACCATTATTGAATCTGCTCCCACGACCATTTCAGGCAGTATGTTCTGAATCATATGTTATGGGTGAGGCGTTTTCAGAACCCCAAAATGTATCATGGAGTTCAACCAACCTCTTCCTTTAATGTATTTATTGCTTTTCCCAGCACATGGCTTTTTCCCTAGGTGTGGGATTACAATTATGGACACGTGGTTTTTTAAACACAAAACACTGTTTATTCCATGAACTCAACTTAACATCTTAAATAAACATTGGATCTCTTAACACCCCTTACTTCAAAGATAACTCAGAAAATATTGCAACAGTAAATAATTCCTTAAAATGTTCCTTCAGATTCCAAGAGATTTAACACCTTTAAACAAAATCACATCAGGTTAAAGGCTTCACTATTATAAGTTTAAATCACCCAAATGATCCAGAGATAGTCTTTCATGGCAGAGATCCAGCTCACTGCAAAACACAGATATACACCCAGCTCTTTTCCTCCAAACTGCAAAATGGCTGACCCGACCTCAGCTCCACCCACTCTCTAACATCACTGTTTTCTTAAAGGTACATTGCTTAAACATCCATGTCTTAAAGGTACTCTCACATGACACCTCCCCCCAAGAAAAAAAAACAACCCATCAACTTCAAGATGGTTTCATTTTTCACTTTTACACCATCCACTAAGAAATGTACACAGTAAATATACCTTTTCGTTTTTAAAAAAAAAACAACACATGCAAACAGGTATAATAATGTAGTCCATTTTTCTTTGTTCTTCTTCCTCCAACCGAAATCCTTCTCGATTGACAGTCTCTTTGAACAAAGTCTCTGCACGATCCATCTATTCCTCTACTCCTCGGCATTTCTCTTCAGAATCAGATACTTTAGTTCAATCTGACCACAGAGCCCCTTGCAATTCTCCAATATAGGAGCATTGGTGATCACAGCTTTCAGGCAGTCAAATGCCTGTTGAAAATCCGCTGTCCATTCAAATTTTTTTAGGTTTCTTCAGCAAGTCCATCAGTGGAGTAATCACGCCACAAAACTTTTGCACAAATGTTCGATCAAATCCACTCATGCTAAGAAATCACATTATTTCCCTTCGTCTTGAGGGTATCGGAAACTCCGCAAGGAAAGTGATTCGGGCTTCTCCACATTCACTTTCGGCTAGGTTCATCACCAAACCCGCCTCCTGAAGTCGATCAAAGAACTCCATACGATGTTTTAAATGTTGTTTCCATTTCTGGAAGTTGAAAATAAAAGCAGATTGTCCCACTTTCTCCATGCAATCCTTCAATGGTGGGATAGGATAAGAGTCCGTTCTTGTAACTGCATTCACCTTTCGATAGTACACACACAACCGTTGGGTACCGTCTGGTTTAGGTACCATCACTATGGGTGAGCTCCATTGGCTGCAACCCACTTCAATTATGCCATTCTTCAGCATACTCTCAATCTCTTTGTTAACTTGCGCCAATTTTAAAGGATTAAGTCTATATGGATGTTGTTTGATAGAAACAGCATTTCCCACATCTACATCATGTACAGCCATTTTAGTACTTACCAATTTATCTCTACAAACTTGCCCATGTGATATCAATAACTCTTTCAGGTCAGTTCGTTTTTCCTCTGGAAGGTAACTTAACAATTCATCCCAATTGTTAAGAACATCCTCATTTTCCAATTTAATTTGAGGTATGTCAAATTCACAGTCATCTAGATTTGGTTCGTCACTTTGAGTTAGAATCATTAAAACCTCCTTTTTCTCTCCTTCCCTTTCAAAGTACCTTTTAAGCATATTCACATGACACACTCGGTGAATCTTCCTTCTATCTGGTGTTTTTACCACATAATTCACCTCACTTAATTTCCTTTCAATCTGATACGGTCCACAAAACCTAGCTTTTAAAGGCTCCCCTACCACTGGTAACAACACTAAAACTTTATCCCCACTGGCAAAACTACAAACTTTGGATTTCTTGTCCGCTACCCGTTTCATCACATTTTATGCAACTTTCAAATGTTGTCTAGCCAATTCACCTGCTCCATTTAATCATTCCCTAAAATTTGACACATAATCCAATAGTGTAATTTCCGATTTCTCACCCACCAATTTTTCCTTAATCAATTTAAGTGGTCCTCTTACCTCATGACCAAAAATTAGTTGAAAGGGACTAAATTTGGTAGACTCATTAGGTGCATCCCTAATTGCAAACAATACGAATGGGATTCCTTTATCCCAATCCTCTGGATAATCTTTTTTTTTTAAAATATATTTTATTGAAAATTTTTCCCAAACAACAATATTTCCCCTCTTACAAAACAAACGTAACAATACAGAAATTTTTAACAATACACAAATAACAAAACCCCATTATCTTTTGACCTTAACTAAACTAAACCCCCCCTCCCCCCTGGGTTGCTGCTGCTGGTCATCTGTCTTCCCTCTAACGTTCCCCCTAGGTAGTCGAGAAATGGCTGCCACCGCTTGGTGAACCCTGGAGCCGATCCTCTCAGGGCAAACTTTATCTGCTCCAATTTAATGAACCCCGCCATATCATTTACCCAGGCCTCCAGTCCGGGGGGTTTCGCCTCCTTCCACATGAGTAGGATCCTGCGCCGGGCTACTAGGGACGCAAAGGCCACAACGTCGGCCTCTTTCGCCTCCTGCACTCCCGGCTCAACCGCAACTCTAAATAGAGCTAACCCCCAGCCTGGTTTGACCCGGGCCTTCACCACCTTCGAAATCACTCCCGTCACTCCCTTCCAATACCCTTCCAGTGCCGGGCACGCCCAAAACATATGTGCGTGGTTTGCCGGGCTCCCGCCACACCTCCCACATTTGTCCTCCACTCCAAAGAACCTGCTCAATCTTGCTCCCATTATGTGTGCTCTATGTAGCACCTTAAATTGAATCAGGCTAAGCCTGGCGCATGAGGAAGAGGAATTTACCCTGCTTAGGGCATCAGCCCACATACCCTCCTCTATCTCCTCCCCTAGTTCTTCTTCCCACTTTCCTTTTAGTTCGTCCACCGATTCCTCCCCCTCTTCCCTCATCTCTCGGTAAATCTCTGACACCTTGCCCTCTCCGATCCACACCCCTGAAAGCACTCTGTCCTGTATCCCCTGCGTCGGGAGCAACGGAAATTCCCTCACCTGTTGTCTAGTAAACGCCCTCACCTGCATATATCTCAAGAAATTTCCCCGGGGCAACTTATACTTTTCCTCCAATGCTCCCAAGCTCGCAAAAGTCCCATCTATAAATAAATCTCCCACCCTCCTAATTCCCAACTGGTACCAGCTCTGAAATCCTCCATCCATTCTTCCTGGGGCGAACCTATGGTTGTTCCTGATTGGGGACCCCACCAGGGCTCCCAGCACCCCTCTCTGTCGCCTCCACTGTCCCCAGATATTCAAAGTTGCCGCCACCACCGGGTTCGTGGTAAACTTTTTAGGTGAGAACGGTAGCGGCGCCGTCACCAGCGCCTCTAAACCCGTTCCTTTACAAGACTTTCTCTCCAGTCTTTTCCACGCCGCTCCCTCACCCTCCATCATCCATTTACGTATCATTGCCACATTGGCGGCCCAATAGTAATCGCCCAAATTCGGTAGTGCCAGTCCTCTTCTGTTCCCTACTACGCTGGAGGAACCCCCTCCTTACTCTCGGAACTTTCCCTTCCCACACGAAGCTCGTGATGCTCCTGTCTATTTTATTAAAAAAGGTCTTGGTGATTAGTATAGGGAGACATTGAAATACAAATAAGAACCTCGGGAGGACCATCGTCTTAATTGCCTGCACCCTGCCTGCCAGCGACAGAGGCTGCATGTCCCACCTCTTAAAGTCCTCCTCCATTTGTTCTACCAGCCTTGCCAGATTAAGTCTGTGCAAGGTTCCCCAGCTCCTAGCGATCTGAATCCCCAGGTATCGGAAGTTTCTTTCCACTTTCCTTAGAGGCAGGCCTTCTATCTCTCTACTCTGGTCCCCTGGATGTATCACAAATAATTCACTCTTCCCCATGTTTAGCCTATACCCCGAGAAATCCCCGAACTCCCTCAACATTCGCATAACCTCTATCATCCCCCCCGCTGGGTCCGACACGTATAACAATAGGTCATCTGCGTATAACGAGACTCGGTGTTCTTCTCCCCCTCTAATCACCCCTCTCCATTTCCTGGAGTCTCTCAACGCCATGGCCAGAGGTTCAATTGCCAACGCGAACAACAATGGAGACAGCGGGCATCCCTGTCTTGTTCCCCTATATAGTCGGAAATACTCCGATCTATGTCGACCTGTAACTACACTTGCCGTTGGAGCCCCATAAAGAAGTCTAACCCAGCTAATAAACCCGTTCCCGAACCCAAACCTCCTTAACACTTCCCATAAATACTCCCACTCCACCCTATCAAATGCCTTCTCTGCATCCATTGCCGCCATTATCTCTGCCTCCCCCTCCGCTGGGGGCATCATTATCACCCCTAGTAGTCATCGCGCGTTAACATTCAGTTGTCTCCCTTTTACGAACCCTGTCTGGTCTTCGTGCACTACTCCCGGGACACAGTCCTCTATCCTCGATGCCAGTACCTTTGCCAACAATTTGGCGTCCACGTTCAATAATGAAATAGGTCTATAGGACCCGCACTGCAACGGATCTTTATCCCTCTTCAAAATTAACGATATCGTCGCCTCCGACATCGTCGGGGGTAGAGTCCCCTGGCCTCATTGAACATCCTCACCATCAGCGGGGCCAACAGGTCCACATATTTTCTGTAATATTCCCCCGGGAACCCGTCTGGTCCCGGGGCCTTCCCTGCTTGCATGCTTCCCAGTCCCTTAATAACCTCGTCCACCCCAATCGGTGCCCCCAGGCCTACCACCTCCTGCTCCTCCACTTTCGGGAACCTCAATTGGTCCAGGAACTGCCGCATCCCCTCCTCTCCCCCTGGGGGTTGAGACCTACACAGTTCCTCATAGAAGGTCTTGAACACCTCATTTATCTTTCCTGCCCTTCGCACCGTGTCTCCCCTTTCGTCTCTAATTCCTCCTACCTCCCTCGCTGCTGCCCTCTTTCTCAATTGATGAGCCAACAGGCGACTAGCCTTTTCCCCATATTCATACCTCCTCCCCTGTGCCTTCCTCCACAGTACCTCCGCCTTTCTGGTGGTCAGAAGGTCAAACTCTGTCTGGAGTCGTCTCCTCTCCCTGTACAATTCCTCCTCCGGGGTCTCTGCAAATTCCCTATCCACCTTAAAATCTCCCCCAGTACTCTTTCCCTTTCCTTGGCCTCTGTTTTCCTTTTGTGGGCCCCAATGGAGATCAGCTCTCCTCTAACCACCGCTTTTAGTGCTTCCCATACCACTCCCACAGGGACCTCGCCGTCGTCATTGACCTCCAGGTATCTCTCAATACACCCCCGCACTCTTGCACACACTCCCTCATCCGCCATCAGTCCCACATCTAATCGCCAGAGTGTTCTCTGCTCCCTTTCCTCTCCTAATTCCAGGTCCACCCAATGTGGGGCATGATCCGAAACCGCTATGGCTGAGTACTCAGTTTCTTCCACCCTAGAGATCAACGACCTTCCTAAAACAAAAAAATCTATCCGGGAGTACACTTTATGGACATGGGAGAAGAAGGAAAACTCCCTAGCCCTAGGTCTAAGAAATCGCCATGGATCCACTCCCCCCATTTGGTCCATAAACCCCTTAAGTACCTTGGCCGCTGCCGGCCTTCTTCCGGTCCTTGAGCTGGATCTATCTTGCCCCGGGTCCAGCACCGTATTAAAGTCCCCTCCTAAAATCAAGTTTCCTACCTCCAGGTCCGGTATACGCCCCAGCATCCGTCTCATAAATCCCGCATCGCCCCAGTTTGGGGCATACACATTAACCAACACGACCTCCATTCCCTCCAGCCTGCCACTCACCATTACATATCTACCGCCGCTATCTGCTGCGATGTTCTTTGCTTCAAATGCTACCTGTTTCCCCACCAAAATGGCCACCCCTCTATTCTTTGCGTCCAGTCCTGAGTGGAACACCTGTCCCACCCATCCTTTCCTTAACCTAACTTGGTCCGCCACCTTTAGGTGCATCTCTTGGAGCATAACCACGTCTGCCCTTAGTCCTTTCAAATGCGCGAGCACTCGGGCCCTTTTTATCGGTCCGTTCAGGCCTCTCACGTTCCACGTGATCAGCCTCACTAGGGGGCTACCTGCCCCCCTCCCGTGTTGACTAGCTATTACCTTCTCTAGGCCAGTTCCATATCCCGCCTCCACGCTCCCGCTCGCTCCCCCAGCGTCGCACACCATCCCCGCCCACCCACTCTTTAGCCATTTCCTTTTGGATTTCCGCAGCAGCAACCCAGTTGTCCCCCCCCCTCCCCCCCCCCCCCCCCCCCCCCCCCCGGCTAGATCTCTTTCTAGCGTGATTGCTCCCCCCATATTACTTCCGTAAGTCAGCTGACTTCAACTGACCCCGGCTTCTCCTGCTCACTCCTCGACCCCCCCGTGTGGGGAACTCCCATCCGCCTTGCGCCTGTCTTCCCGCCTTATTCTTTCTGGCGCGGGAACATCCCTTTACCTGACCCGCCTCAGGACCTCTCCCCACTCTTCAACTATGTCCCGTCTTTCCCCCCTCACCGGCACCCACATTTCCCCAATGTCTCCCCCCTTCCCAATTTACTTCTCAATTAACTTCAACCATAACATTAACAATAACATTTCCTGCAGCATCAGTCCCTCAGTTCCGATCAAATTTCTCCTCTTTGATAAAGGTTCATGCTTCCTCCGCCGTCTCGAAATAATGGTGTCTCTCCTGATACGTGACCCATAGTCTTGCCGGCTGCAGCATCCCGAACTTCACCTTCCTTTTATGCAACACCTCTTTGGCTCGGTTAAAGCTCGCCCTCCTTCTCGCCACCTCCGCACTCCAATCCTGGTACACCCGTACCACTGCATTCTCTCATCTGCTACTCCGCACCTTTTTAGCCCATCTCAGGACCTCTTCTCTATCCGTAAGGCGGTAAAATCGCACGATTATCGCCCTGGGTGGTTCTCCCGCTTTTGGTCTTCTCGCCGGAATCCGATTTGCCCACTCCACCTTCATGGGGCCCGTAGGGGCCTCAGCACCCATCAGTCAGCTCAGCATCGTACTTGCATACGCTCCACAGTCCACTCCTTCCACACCCTCAGGGAGACCCAGTATCCAAAGGTTCTTCCTTCGCGCTCCGTTTTCTAGGGCCTCGATCCTTTCAGTACACTTTTTATGAAGTGCCTCGTGCGTCTGTGTCTTAACCGCCAGGCCCAGGATCTCGTCCTCAATATCTGTCACCTTCTGCTCCACCACGCGGAGCTCTGTCTCCTGGGTCTTTAGTGTCTCCTTGAGCCCCTCAATTGCCTGTAGCATCGGGGTCAGCACCTCCCTCTTCAGCAGCTCCACGCACCGTCTCACAATTTCATCCTGCTCAGGCCCCCATGTCGCCTGCGCTTTCTCCGCCGCCATCTTGTACTTCTTTCTTTCTGACCCTTTGGTCGACGATTCCTCGCGCTGCAGCCGCCGCCGCCGGTTTTTTCCTCCTTCGTTGGGGGGGGGGGACTCCCTTCTCACACACCCCACACCGGGTTGCGTGGTCAAAAAATTCCCCGTTGGGGCTCTTAAAAGAGCCCGAAGGTCCGTCGGAGCTGGAGCCGCCGAAACGTTAGGCTAGCAAGGCATCACTGCAACCGGAAGTCTCCTCTGGATAATCTTGACAATACACCCTCAATATTGTCTTTAATGTCTGATGCCACCTTTCTAATGCTCCCTGCGATTCTGGATGGTACGCAGTTGAGTTAAATTGTTTTATTCCTAAGCTATCCATAACTTCTTTGAATAACTTTGAAGTAAAATTCGTTCCTTGATCCGATTGAATTTCGGTGGGTAGTCCATATCTAGTAAAGAATTTAAGTAACTCCTCCACAATCCTTTTAGCTGTAATATTACGTACTGGAATGGCATCTGGAAACCTAGTAGACACATCCATTACAGTCACATGATATTGATTCCCACTTTTTGTTTTAAGAAGTGGTCCTACAGAATCGATTAGGACCCATGTAAAAGGTTCCTCAAATGCTGGAATGGGTATTAAGAGCGCTGGTTTTATCACTGCTTGAGGTTTCCCTATCACTTGTGTGACATGATTGACAAAATTTAACTACATCTTTATGTAGTCGAGGCCAATAAAAATGTTTCTGGATTTTAGCTTGAGTTTTCCTTATTCCCAAATGACCTCCCACTGGTACCTCATGTGCAACTCGCAACCTTCCTTTCTATACCCGACCGTCAATACTACTTGATGAACTTCTGCCCACTTTTCATCCGCCTGCATATATACAGGTCTCCATTTTCTCATCAATCAAGACATCATTTTTACGGTAATAACACTCTGGTATACTCTCAGATTCCTCTTCCGTATATGCTTTCTGATATATCCGTTTTATTTCTACATCTTTCTGTTGTAACTCCGCCAATTTTCCTGAACAAAACATATCCGCCTCATCCTCCACCTGTTCTTGTTCTTTTTCAACCATCTGATCAAAAATTGTTTCTGATAATTGCACTTCACCTTCACTCTTTGATTTCTCCTCTTGTCTTAACCTATGACTTTACGACCTTGTTACTACACAATCCGGAAAAATCCCAGGATATTCGTCCTTCAACCCTTCAGTTGTCTGATTTTCCACTGGCTTATCAACCACAGTAGGCATCACTCCCACCTGAGATCCGGCTATATCATTACCCAAGATAAACTGTATTCCTGGACAAGATAGTTTATCTATTATTCCTACTACCACTTCACCACTCTTCACTGGACTTTCCAACCTTACCTTATATAATGGAACGCTACTCCTCTCACCCTGAATTCCACATATCACCACCTTTTCTGGAAACATTCTTCCCAAACTACATAATTCCTCACCTCTTACCATTAAAGATTGACTAGCCCCTGTATCTTTTAAAATTGTGACTATGCGTGACATTCTCCACCCCCAAAAGCCTCTGAAAGAGCCAGTGTTCACAACACTCTCCCCACTTAAACTAAAATACCACACCAGAAAAGCAACAATCCTTCACTGTCTTTAAGTTCACAAAAGCCAATCCAATAGATAGCCTTTTATCCCCCTTAAGCCCCCAATTGTTATGGATGAGGCGTTTTCAGAACCCCAAAATGTATCATGGAGCTCAACCAACCTCTCCCTTTAATGGATTTGTTGCTTTTCCTAGCACACGACTTTTTCCCGAGGTGTGGGATTACAATTATGGACACGTGGGTTTTTAAACACAAAACACTGTTTATTCCATGAACTTAACTTAACATCTTAAATAAACATTGGATCTCTTAACACCCCTTACTTCAAAGATAACTCAGAAAATATTGCAACAGTATATAATTCCTTAAAATGTTCCTTCAAATTCCAAGAGACTTAACACCTTTAAACGAAATCACATCAGGTTAAAGGCTTCACTATTTATAAGTTTAAATCACCCAAATGATCCAGAGATAGTCTTTCATGGCAGAGATCCAGCTCACTGCAAAACACAGACACACACCTAGCTCTTTTCCTCCAATCTTCAAAACTAAACTGCAAAATGGCTGACCTGACCTCAGCTCCACCCACTCTCTGACATCACTGTTTTCTTAAAGGTACATTGCTTAAACATCCATGTCTTAAAGGTATTCTCACATGACACATAGCAATACGCTGCGTAAAACAAATCCTCCTCATCTCCTCCCGGTAACTCTGCCAGTTGTTTTACATCGATGTCGTCTGGTTACCGAACCAACTGCCAGTGGAAACCGTTTCTCCTTATTTACTGCATCAAAGCCCAGCATCATTTTGAATAGCTCTATTAAATCTCCCCTAAACTAGGGCAGCAGGTGGCGCAGTGGTTAGCACTGCTGCTGCATGGCGCGGAGATCCCAGGTTCGATCCTGGCTCTGGGTCACTGTCCCTGTGGAGTTTGCACATTCTCCCCGTGTTTGTGTGGGTTTCGGCCCCACAACCCAAAGATGTGCAGGGTAAGTGGATTGACCACGCTAAATTGCCCCTTAATTGAAAAAAATGAATTGGGTACTCTAAATTTAAAAATATTTTCCTCTCAACCTTCCCAGCTCCATGGGCAACAATCCTAGCTTTGCTGTTCTCTCCAAATGTTGTTGGACTATGTTAAAAGGAAGTTTCACTCAGGATATCTGTTTAATAAAATCCTTCTTGGCAGTTTTCTGTACTAACTACAATACTGAGATCACCTGAAAACTCAGAGGATTAATTTGAATTTACGAAAAGTCCTTTGCCACATCGCATCAGCATTTGCATTTATATTTTTGGGAATAGTGATACTCAGAGGGAATTATGGCTTCTACTTCCTGAACTTCCTGAAATTGTGCACTTTTGGAAAAGAAAAATAATCTATAGCACTGCTCCGTCACGGCACCAAGGATCTGGGTTCAATCCCGGGTCACTGTTTATGTGGAGTTTGTACATTCTCCCCGTCTCTGCGTGGGTCTCACCCCCACAACTCAAAGATGTGCATGGTAGGTAGATTGGCCACGCTAAATTGCCCCTTAATTGGAAAAATTAAAAAATATGCATATATTGTTCACATATACTGAACAAGTAACTAACAGCCGTTTGACATTTATTAAGTAGCCAACATAGTTAAGGACTGTGGTAATGGTAGTTACTATGGATTTTATGACTGTTATCATGTTCACCATCATCCCTAATTCCTAACACTGTGTAGCGAGGACAGCGGGGCATTTGTGATCTTAGTGAATGGTGGCGGAATTAACTATCTATTTCCCTAAGCAATGAGATATAATGATGGAGAAACAGAGAAGAGGGATGCATCAGAGTCAAATCAACAACTTTCAGTTATATAGTGCCTTTAATGTAACAAACATCTCAAGGTGCTTCACAGAAACATTAAAAATAAAGTATGACATGTAAGAACCACATAAGGAAAATTAGATCAGTTGACCAAAAGCTTGGTCAAAGAGGTAGATTTTAAGAAGGGGGTTTAAAAGTGGAACAGAGGTGGGAAAGTGTCGGGGGTGTTGAAGAGCTTGTGACCTAGGCAACTGAAGGCTTGGCCAGCATTGGTGGGGCAATTAAAATTGGGGATGCATGATAGGTTAGAATTGGAGGAGCACAGGTATGTTGGAGGGTTGTGGCCTGCGGGAGATTACAGAGATGGGAGGGGCAAAGCCATGAAGGGATTGAAAGACAAGGATGAGAATTTTAAAACTAAGATGTTACTTGGTGGAGGCTTAAGGGTGAGATGCTGTTTGTACAAAGCAAATATTGGAGTGGTACAAGCCAGTTCTGAAGATTTGCAACATTTTGCGCATCAATAACAGCTTGCATTGTTAACTTTTCTATGCTGTTCCAGCACGATTCAACCCCATTACCCTTTTCTTTCCATCACCTCTTTCTCAGAAAAGTTATATCCATGTCACCTTAAACGCAGTTATTTTTCTTATGTGGTGGACCAATCAAAATCTGAACAACCTCCTTGTAGTGTGAACCATCTTTAACAGTTTACTGTATGCACCACTTCAAAAGCAAATGAGTGTAAGTTTGCTAGATTGGATTCAATTTCATTGACTATCCCCTTCATGCAAATAAAATATGTGTAAACATTCTTTGCACTAGTGCAATGGATGCCAGTGTAAACAATTGAGATAGGAGAATTGGTTCAAGTGAATGGAATACTTTTCCATTGTTAAAGCAGTAAGAAGTGTCCTTTATTAGAGTTGGAGAACTTGGTTTCACAGCATCTTTGTATTTGCACTGTTTTGTATTTTTTCTTTGAAATACTTGCATGAGGGTAGGACATTTTGGATACTCATCTTTTCCTGTGCCAACTTCAACAGAAAAGATGAAAGGCTGGGCAGGCCAGAGTGACAA
The DNA here is from genome assembly GCF_047496885.1 of Scyliorhinus torazame. Classification (NCBI taxonomy): domain Eukaryota; kingdom Metazoa; phylum Chordata; class Chondrichthyes; order Carcharhiniformes; family Scyliorhinidae; genus Scyliorhinus; species Scyliorhinus torazame. Next base: position 130,197,881 of record NC_092714.1, read on the forward strand.
GATTACAGATAATTTGAAAGATGTTTTTGAGTAGCTTGGAGCTACTGCTTTGCCTTGGGCTATTATCTTTAGTGTATGAGTAATGGAATCAAAATTCCATTTTTTTGCTCCTTAAGTGGCCTGGGTTTTATCTTTTTTTAAATCTCAGCCCCTCGGCATTGGGTGGGGTGGGAAGTGTATATATTATGATGCATTGCAGCTGTGTGGCTGGATTGCCCAGTGAGTATTTTCCTGTTCACCAATGCTTGTACATAATCCTGACTTTCCCAGTACTAAATAAATGAAAATCGCTTATTGTCACAAGTAGGCTTCAAATGAAGTTACTGCGAAAAGCCCCTAGTCGCCACAGTCCGGCCCCTGTTTGGGGAGGCTGGTACTATAGAAACAAGGGGAAAGTTCCTGGTCAACATCAATGCTAGACAAGACACAAGTTGTTTGTGGAGTATAACAGGGAGGGGTATGGGATACTGGGCTGTGGCGGAGGGGAGGGGAATGGATTGATGTAATGAGTGTTTCTTTTTTTAATATAAATTTAGAGTACCCAATTATTTCTTACAATTAAGGGGCAATTTAGCGTGGCCTGCACACCTTTGGGTTGTGGGGGTGAAATCCATGCAGACATGGGGAGAATGTGCAAACTCCACACAGACAGTGACGCGGGGCTGGGATCAAAGCCGGTAGTGTGTGTTTCAATCAGTTGTGTTTCAATTTATCGGTGTTTCTATTTCAATTAATAATTTCTGTTTCCATTGCATTCAAAACAGGTAATTTAAAAGGCGAATGTAATGTTGGTCTTTGTCTCTAGGGATAAAAATACAAAGGGGTGGAAGTTCCATTAAAGCTCTGGTACCTGTATCTGGAGAACTACATTCACTCCTGGGCACTGAACCTCAGGAAGGTGTAATAGTATCCTATTGTGGCCACTTGTGTATGCATGTATACAAACCAAAACCAGATTAAACTGGTTCAGTTAGGTACTTGAACTCCAAGTGCAAGCACCAGTCTCTTTTGTCTTGAAAAAATGTCACAATCTGGCAATGAGGTGGGATTGTGGATTTTCCCTAGTTAAACAAATTTGGGAAGGAGAAGCTTGCAATAAACCAGCAGAGGAATTGTAAGTTTTTTTTTTACAGAGGAATAGGCTTAAAAATCCGATCTTGGAGACTAGGCCAACATTGGGGACAGAATTGTCCATTTGTGAGTGCAGAGTGCTACAGCTGCAAGAGGAGAGTTATCTTATCAAGGCATGTCTGAAGAAGGTAAATGGAGAAAACATTGGCTGGAGCAAAAAGCTGTCACTGCATACGGTTGTTGAACAGGTTGATAAGGGGTCAGTTGAGACCCATAAACACTAAAGCACAAGGATGCCCAGTGGAAATTTGCATGGCTTGTATCCCAAATAGCATTGGCTGTAACATGGAGGTCAATACCACTGCATTCATTAGCGTGATTCCTGAATCACTATACCATCAAAGATTGAGTCAGCGTTAGCTGGAGAAATAAAGCATAGAATTACAAAGTTATTGAAGAGAGAAAATCCCCAGAATAGGAAGTGTGTTGGTTCCAGCCACATAAAGGAGAAATATGCAAAATTTCCCATCATTGTAATGAAGAAACTGGTTCGCATCACTTAAATTAACCTGGAATATGCTTTCTTGCATGGGACAGAAATTTGCAATGCATAATCACCAAGTACCCGCGGCTGTTTTGCGAAATTGGCAAACTGAGTCAAAAATATAACACCAATGTATAGGTTCAGAGGAGTGCAAGACCAGTCTATTGCAGGCCTTATCTAGTGCCCTATGCTCAAGGGAGAAAGTAGATCAAGAACTGTGAAAAGGCTTGAGACTGAGAAAATTATCATTGAAGTAGAACAGATTGATTTGGCTAGTCCCAGAGTGATAGCACCAAAGTTAGATGGTGGTGTAGAATGGGAACGCAGCAGAATTTCACCAGAATAATTCCTGGGATGGCTAAATTGTCCTATGAGGAGAGATTGAGGAGACTGGGCCTGTATTCTCCAGAGTTTAGAAGAACGAGGTGATCTAATTGAAACTTAAAATGTCTGAAATGGTTTTACAGGTATAGGCAGAAAGGATGTTTCCATTGGCTGGGGGGAGCCTAGAATCAGGGGACACTGTCTCAGAATAAGGGGCAAGAATTTCTTCACTCAGAGTGAATCTTTGGGATTCTCTGCCAGAGGGCTGTGGAGGCTCAGTCATTGAGTCTGTTCAAGGTAGAGATCAATAGATTTCTAGATATTAATGCCATCATGGGATATAGGGTTAGCACGGCAAAATGGTATTTGTGGTAGACGATTAGCGTGATCTAGTTGCGTGGTACATCAGGCTCCTGTTCCTACATGACAACATGCAGGGATTATAAGATAAATCAGGTACTAGAATGTAATCCACCCAATGCTTTGCCAAATGTTGAGGATATGTTCACAATGTTGCCAGGAAGCCAGGATTTTAAAAATTAGATCTGATAAATGCTTACCTGCAACTTGAATTATATTTGAATATTATTACACAAATGGGTCTATATCAGTTTCATAGCCTGTCATTAGTGTTTCTTCAGCCTCTGGAATTTCCAAGGTATAACAAACTAAATGTTACAAGGAATTCAGGGAGTAGTGTGCTTATTTCAGTTGCAAATAGGTAGTCTCGTAATGTAAGCTGTGTTGTGTTATGCTTCTTCACGTAGCATAAGCTGCTTCCTTGATGTATACTCTGACAAAGGAAGGTTCAGACTTGGAGATAGGTTTAACACATTTATTGAACAGTTAACAATTCTCCTACTTGAGTTCGACTCTCCTGCTGATCTTACTATAGTAACTCAATCTAACTAACCAGTCTGCTCTAATCCATGCTGTGGGTGTGATGCTTCCTGATCTGCCCCTGTCTCTCTGAGTGTCACCTATGGAAAGAGCAAGAGCATGTGTGCCCTGTCCTATTATATGGGTGACCCCCTTGTGGTAGTGTCACTTCTGGGTGTGTCTTGACTGCCCATTGGCCGTGTCCTATCTTACTGACCTATTGGTTGAATGTCTGCGTGTCATGATGTCTCTGGTGCTCCCTCTAGTGTTTACTCCGTCCTAGTGTACCTCCATTAACCCCTTGTGTATTTACAATGATGCATATCACCGCAAGCTGGACAAGGTGCTCCAATGTTTGGAAAAACATGGAGTTTGGACAAAGGCATACAATTGTGAAATGTTCCAAAATTTTGTAGAATATTTGGGACCCAGGGTAGACAAAGATGGTTTACATTACACCAAGAGTAAGGCTCAAATAATAAGATCTGCACCAAAACCAGAAAATACTAGACAATCTCAGCAGATCTGACAGCATATGTGAAGAGAGAAGTGAGCTAACGTTTCGAGTCTGGAGAGTCATCACAGGTTTTCACAAACGGGGCCTGGGAGCCATCGCTGCTGAGGAGGAGAGAGAAGGTGAGCAAAGTTTGAAAAAATGTTTAAAATTGTACCGCTTGCTGGGGGGTGGCTGCCAGGGCCATGGGGAGCACTGGGGTGCGACTTGCTGACAGCTCTGTGAATTCATGGTGCCCCCCTCGGGGTCGGGGTGGACTGGCTCAGACCACCATTGTTGCAGTATTTGTTTTAAACACTCATTGGTACAAGTTACAGGCTCCTGGCTTCTTGCTCTGCTGACTGCTTACTGTGTCCTGAAAACGTTCAGAGCCTCTGGTCATTTGGGAGCCCACCCAGGCTGCCCCTCTGGAAACCCTCAGACCCCAGCTGACCCATCAATGGGATGTGTGTGGCCAAGCTCAATCACTGGCCCACCAGGTGCTGCCACTTCTCAGTTCACTCATCAGAAGTGCAGCCCCACTGCAGGGGAAGCAGAGGAATAGCAGAACTCACCCCCAAACATAGGACACACGCACAGTGGCCTTTGGCACACACCCTGGTACACTGCCCATCTCCAGGCATAGGCCTCATCAGTGACACTATCAACTAGCCCACTCCGCAAGACTACCAGCTGTGTCCAAGCCTTGCCTGTCCACTTTGCTGCTGCTCGCATCCATCCTGCCCCTGAACAGGTTGTCACAACCTGTGTGTCACACCCAGGACCCAAATCACACTGCAGCTACGCTCCCAGCAGACACACTTCCCTGCCTCACCTCCATCTCAACGACCTGCCCATACACAAGCCTCAAAGCATGGAGGCGATTGGTGACACCGTGACCCTCTCCATCGCACAACCAGATGCCATCCTGCTGGTGGGATAATCAATGGGCCACTCACTGATGGGGACAGGAATCCAGTGTGGAAGGCAACATATTGCTGGGAACATGTGGAGCAGAAGGGTAACTCCGAGTCGCCATTTAGCCTGTTGGTTCTGGATGGGCAAGGGAATACTCCTCTTGCTAGCATGTCTTTTCTTTTCCCCCCTGCAGAGTACAGCCAGGAATGCTTGCTATCTACCTGGCCGCAGATACTGTTGCAAACGCAGGAAGCCTGGAGGCACAGGGTCTACTCAGGGAGGACCCTGCACAAGAGGAGCCTATCTCGGGAGAGCAGGGGTCAGGCTCAGGAGGAGGAGGTGCGAAGGAGACGTCGCATCAGGGCACATGTATACCATCAGCGCCTGTCCTTCGACTGCATGTGTTGCAAAAGACTTTGGCTGATCAAGGAGACCATGTGCCACCTGTAACTGATGATGGCACACCTTGCACTGCGGGGGTTTGGAGGAGGATACCCGTTCCGGTGGCTGTCAAGGTGATGGTCGCCCTGAACGTTTGCTCCTTTGGATCTGTCCAGGGTCCGAACAGGGACTAGTCTGGGATATCACTGGTGCACCTGCGCTGTGACGGATGCCCCATGCGTCCAGGCAGTGGACCATATAAACTTCAATTTGGACCAAGCCCACCAGGATACATGGGCAGCAGGATATGCCGCTATTGCTGGTATGCTGTAGGTCCAGATGGTGATTGATGGCGCACATGTCCCCATACAAGCACTGGCTCAACACTGGATGCTCTTCAGCAATCGGAAGAGCTTCCACTCTCTGAAAGTGCAGTTGGTGTGCGATCACCAGCTGCACATCATGCACGTCTACACCCGATACCCTGGCAGTGTGCACGATGCATACATCCTGGCGCACTCGTGGATTCTGGCACATTCGAGGCGCTCCCTCGGGTGAGGGGTTGGCTCTTGGGTGATAAAGGGTTACTTACGGAGGTCTTGACTAATGATGCCTGTCCGGAGGCCCCAGACTGACGTAGAGAACCGCTACAAAGATTCCCATGCAGCAACCAGGAGCGTCACTAAGCGGTGCATCGGTGTCCTCAAGATGCACTTCCGGTCCCTGGACTGCTCCTGTGGAGCTCTCCAATATAGCTCCAGGAGCATCTCTAACATCGGGCTGGCTTGCTGTCTCCTGCACAACATCGCGCAGCAGAGGAGGGACATGCTGGAGGAGGGGGAAGAATGACAGGCCTCGCCTGACATGAAGGGTGAGGAGGATGCCCAGGAAGAACAGGGCATAGCGCCCGGGCTGGCATGGCAGGCTGCCCAACATATGTTCCAGGGCCGCCACACATGGGACAACCTCATCACCTCCAGTTTTGCCAACTTAGAGGCCTGGCCACCAGCAGCTTCGTCACCCTGTCTCACCTCTCCATACTCTTCCTCCCCCGCCCCCCCCCACACCACCCCCTTCCAGTGGTGCCCCCTTCCCCATAGCCATTTACATCCTCCCCATCCCACCACCCCCGCTTCCCCTCTGAGGGTCCTCCCAGCATCACTACAGGGTGTTGGCCCTGGGAAGGCAGTATCAGTGGGTCTTGTCCATGGGATGGAGGATGATGACGAATCATGGTGAGATGAGCTCCGGTGCTTCTCACTGTTTGACAAAGTCTGATTCCTGCCTTCGGGATCACCTTCCACTATCCGCCCGGGTAATCCCTTATGTGCTGGCCATTCCATCTCATGGGCCCAAATATTATTTGGGGTGTTTGGGTGGGGGGAGGAGGTGCTGTGGTAATGGAGATGATGAGCAGTTACATGATACTCACTGAGTAAGCTGCCCTGCGAGACAGCGTCACACTTCAGACCTCTTTCCCTGCTGCCTCTGACAGTGACCCCAGGGTGGAACATTCAATTGCCCTGGGGGCTTGGCCCCGTTCCATCCTCCAACACCCACACCACCAACCTCCCATAAACCCCCCCCCCCCCCCCCCCCCCCACCCACCCATCCCAGCCCATCCTTCGCATCGTTCAGACAGAGGATTGAGGCAGGTCGAAATGTTGGTCAAAAGATGTTTATTAGTGACGATGTATATTATTGTGCTCTGCCAACTTAACTGGTGTCTAACTTCTTTATTTTACGTGGCCGACTGCTCCTTCTTGGTGTGGCCCCAGACAGCACCACAGACGTGGAGGTGTCCTGCTGCATATCTCACCCTCTGACCTGAGTGCCTTTGGCAGCCGTCCTCGGGAGGGCCTGGACCTGGATGGGCTCGGCTGACTTTCAGGTGCCACAGGTGACAAGGTGCCACCTTGTTCTGCCCACTGCCCATCAGATGTGTCAGTGTCGGTTGGGGGGGGGGGGGATTCAAAAGCGCTGAGGTGTTCCAACACCTCCCCTGTGGGAGGCACTGGCATTGGCCCTCGTCCCTTTGGGTGCTCGATGGCCCCCGGGCTACTCCACGGGTTGAGATGAGGCCTAAGTAAGCTCCAGAGGTTCCACCGTCCTGGAGGCCCACTCTCGTCTCAACCAGGGTCTCAATTCCCTAAACCATGGAGCACAGAGACTGGCCACATCCCTCAATGAGTGAATCGTGTCACTTTGCACCTCGATAATGTCTTTCTATGTGTCGGTCATGTCCCTCTGTCACTGGCCCATGTCAGTCATCACTCGGCCAATGCTCTTGATGCCCTCAGCCATGACCCTTTGTGGCTGAGCCAAGCTCTGGAGCGCTGCAGCAATGTCCATGTGGGCCCAGTACATGACTGTCTGTGACTGCGTTCCCCTGTCCTGAGCGTCAGCCATCGACCGCACAGGATGCCCCAAACCTTGGACGTCTTGACCCATGGATGTGACTTTTTGACCCAAGGCTTCCACTGCAGATGCAACCCTTTCAGTGTTGGCCTGGGTACCATGCATTGTTGGCACGATCTCCTGCACCTGAAGGCGGTTGGACTCCTCCATCTGCACCTGCAGTTGCTTGAAATTACTGACACTCTCTCCTGTAGATTCTGGCTCTGCATCTGCATCTTCACATGGGATCATTCTTTCCAGGAGCGCGATACCTGTCTGGTTCATGGGATCGAGAAGCCCTCCAACTCTCTGCTTACTTGGGAGTTCCTACCTCCACCTGATGTGCGACGTGCATGTGTGACGTGCGCACCAAATGGTGACCCAGGAGCCTCTTTACTAAAAGGCCCCACTTGAGGTGGTAGTCTCTGCAATGGTGGAGGGGACTGATGAATGTAGTGCTGAGAAGTCGGTGTTATCCCCGGTCTGGTCCTCCAGGATATGCTGGGGCTATAGCTGGGGGCGAGGTACACCAGATGGGCCGGCGCGGACTGATGTTGGTCCTGCGAGACAAAAGACTAGGCACATGGTGAGATCTGGGGAAGCAGTGGTCTTCAGGAGAATGGTGACTCACTTGCTATAGGGACATAATTTTGCATTAGGTGCTCACTTGGTTGTTGCATGCCGACAGGCCTGTTGATGGCCACTGGCAGTAGCCTCCTGCCCCCCCTGGGGAAGAGGATGTCCCACCTCTTCCCCACCCACCCTGCATCCAACATTCGGTCAAGCTCCGCCTTCGCAAATCAGGGTGCAGGTCTTCGTGGAGCCATCTTCTTTGCTGGAGTGGGGTGCCTATAAGCAGCCCCAGCGTGTCAAGCTCTCCAGCACTAATTTCGACCCCTGCGAATCCGATGCTGGTGGGAATGAGAATTTCACTGGATTTATGTGGACAAAGTGTTGGCATATTAGCATGTCTTGAATTCCTCCAGTAATAGCGCCCCAAAGGGGAATGCAAACTGCAGACAATTCAGTCCCGGCGTCAACACTTCGGGCGCGATCTACCCCAGTGGGAACAGAGTCCCATAGTGTGCGATTAGCCAAGTGTTTCCCAGCACTCAGAACGCTGATAAACACCACGCTATCTAACGGTCACTTGGGTAGATCGGGGGTCTCAGCGAGGAACACACGGCCGAGGCCTCTCTTAGTCCCGTTTTCTGCACTGAGGCACTCCGCTCACCCACCGGAACCTCTCGGTGCAGGGAGAGATCGAGACACCATTTTTATATGGCATTCCGATCTCTCGACACCGAAACATGACCCCTGAACTCCCCCAGCCCCAAAACACCTATAAGGGACTCCTCCCCCCCCCCCCCTCCACATCCGCACAGAGCACCCCTGCCCTGCCAGTGCTATCTAGGCACTTTGGCAATGCCAGGTTGCCACCCAGGTGGCAATGCCAGGGTGCCCAGATGGCACTAACATTTCCAGGGTGCCACCCTGTCGAGAGAGCATGCACCTGGGGCTTCCAATCCCCTGGGAGATCCCCACAAGTGCTGTTCCGTCTGTTCCATTTGTGGAAACTAGCACTCACGGCGCTTGCCCGAACCCTCCCAAGTCGAGGGAGTTAGATCCCACGCCTTCGTAAGATTTCGGGAACACCTATTAGAATGAGATGCATTGTAATATGCAGATTTGCCAGAAAATGATTCCACCCACAATGTGCCGTATTCACATTGAGACGTCTCGTGAGATCGCGTTAGGTCTCCGAAGGTGGGGCGAGCTGGGTAGGTCCCGGAAGAGGGATCTCCCGGCATCTACTGGCCACGCAGTGCTGCTTTTCGGGCACAATGCGACCAGTATATCTTGCTTTTAGTCTCCCAAATGGAAAATGTCATTGGCTTTGACAAAGAGTCATTGGACTCGAAACGTTAGCTCTTTACTCTCCCTACAGATGCTGTCGGACCTGCTGGGATTTTCCAGCATTTTCTCTTTGGTTTCAGATTCCAGCATCCGCAGTAATTTGCTTTTATGGAGAATGCCATTGATTGTCTTTGATTTTTGGAGTAAGAAGATTTCATAAATACTTTATGGTTGTAGTTTCACAATCAAAACTGATCGTACGTCACTGGTGGCTAAGTGTCCTGTACTCACTGAGTAGCACGCCCGACTGCAGAGATTGGCTTTGATTTTGTCTGCTTATCAGTACGACATTAAATACAAATGGTCAGACGATTATTGTATTGTCATCCCCAGCAGAGATAGAGCCCAACAGGGAAGATGTGTTTTTCTTTTCAATGTAGATGAGCTTCCAGTCACAGCAGGTGACATTGGTAGAAGAACTTATTGGGACCCTGTATTGGCAAGTGTATGCAACTTATCACAAATGGGTGGCCAACACAGATATTAGATTGAGAAATCAGGCCATTTTTTATGGATCCAAATGAGTTGTCAGTGATAAAGTTTGTGTTATGGGGGGAACAATAGTGGTAATTTTCACAGTTGTTCTGTGATCTTCAGGATTAACACTTGGCGATGAGCTTGACAAAGAGCCTAGCGAGAAACTGTCATTGGTGGCCAGGGAACTGTCTTTGGTGGCCAGGGTTAGACAAGGACATAGATGAAACAGTGTGGAGCATGAGAAGCTGTAAAAAATAAGCCATCAGTATCTTTGCAACTATGGAAATGACCAACTGGAGTGTGGCAGAGGCTGAACATAGGTTTTGTATAATTTGAAGGGTATCGGCTATTCATTTTGATCGATAACCATTTAAAATGGGGGTTTCCAAAGAATCAGAAACTAGCAAAACGTTTGGTATTTTATTTAGTTTGTTTTCTACTTATGGGTCCGCAGAGGAAATGGTGTCTGACATTCATTTTGTTCAGAAAAGTTTGTAAAATTTATCAGAGTTCCACTGTCACATCCTGCTTCATCCGGATTAGTACAAATGGTTAAGCATGCTCTTGTTAAGCACATGCTAGATACAAATTGGAAGAAACGTCAGTTGTCATTGAATCACAAACTGGTGAATAATTTGTTTATTTATCGTTACATCTCACACCACTACTGGTAGAACGCCAGCTGAACTGCTTTTTAGCGGTCAGCCCAGAACAAGGTTTTCATTGCTGAAACCACATTTAGTATATTTAGTGGAAGAGAAACGATCCAGGCAGAAAGAGATCGTGATAAGGGTAGAGTGAGAGAAATAAGTCTGAAGTTAAACCAAAAGATTAAGGTGAAAGATTATCATCACAAGCTTTTGAAGTGGCTATCAGGAAGAGTCATGAAAATATTTCATCAGGATTAGTGGAAAAATTAGGTTTGCATATATAGATCAAGGTTTAACTTCAGAGAATCATGAAAAAGAAGGAAGTCGGGAAGAATCAAATGAATATGATGAATTGGACAATTGGGATATAATTAGAGTGTCAATAGTCCAATTGTTATTCCAATATATATTGAACCTAGTTCAGATCCAAGTCGAGACAGGCATGGAATTTTGAACATTGTGTAACTTTTGCATTAAGGAAGCTCAAAACTGGATTAAATTAGTTTGTTTGGGAAACTCAATGTGCATGCGCCAGTATGTTTTTTCCTGCAAAGATATCACAGAAGGATGTATTAGCCTTGGAGTGGATGCAGTCCAGATTCACCAGAATGATGCAGGAGGTTTGAGGTTTAAGTGATCAGGCCAGGTTGCATAGACTAGGGTTGTTTAACCTTGAGTATAGAATATCGAGGTGAGACATAATTGAGATGTTGTAAACTATTGAAGGAATTGAAGTAAGTGCAGTAACTGTTGTAGTGTAGAAAACAGGACGGGTCAGTTTGTGTACAGCAAGCTCCCACAAACAACAATGCGATAATGATTGGAAAATCTGCTTTCATACTGTTGCATTGCATTTATTGCCCATCCCTAGTTGCCCTTCAGAAGGTGGTGGTGAGCTGCCTTCTTCAACTGCTGCAGTCCCTGAGGTGTAAGTACACCCACAGTGCTGTTATGAAGGGAGTTCCAGGATTTTGACACAGCGAAGGAGCGGCGATATATTTCCAAGTTGGGGCGGCGAGTGACTTGGAGGGGAACCTCAAGGTGGTGGAGTTCCCAGGTATCTGCTGCTCTTGTCCTTCTAGATGGTAGTGGTCGTGGGTTTGGAAGGTGTTGTAGATGGTACGCATGGCTGCCACTGTTTGTCAGTGGTGGAGGGATTGAATGTTTGTGGAAGGGGGAGCAATTAAGCGAGCTGCTTTGTCCCGGATCGTGTCAAACTTCTTGAGTGTTACAGGCAGGGGAGTTTGTATGAGGTCAATGGTGGAAGATGGGAGGTCATTGTAATAGTCAAGACAAGAGGTAACTCAGGCATTTATGAGGGTTTCAGTAGAAGATCAGCTGAGGCAGTGGCAGAGTCAGGCAAAAATGGAAGTAGATAGCCGTGGTGATGGGTCAGATATGTGGTCAGAAGCACATCCTAACACCAAGGATGTGAACAGTCTGGTTCAGCCTTAGACAGTTGCAAGGAGCAGGAATGGAGTTTCTGGCAGGATCAATGTAAATGACAATGCTGTTGAAAGTATATGTAGTGGCAGTCTGTATTGGGGGTCTTTCTATTTGGCAATACATTGTCTAGAGTACAATTTATTGAAAGCAATATTCTCTTCATGATTTAATTGAAAGGTATTTATCTTAGGAAATAGCTGAAGTTTTGTATCGTAAGCCACATTCATAGAAACATAGAAAATAGAAGCCCTTTGAGTCTGCTCCGCCATTCATTATCATCATGACTGATCATCAAGTTCAATACCGGGATCCCGCCTCCCCCCCCCCCCCCCCCCCCCCCCCCCCCATATCCCTTGATGTCTTCAGCCCCGAGAGCTATATTTAATTCCTTCTTGAAATTACACAACATTTTGGCCTCAACTACTTTCTATGATAGCAAATTCCACAGATTCATCACTCTTTGAGTCAAGAAATTTCTCCTCACCTCAGTCCTAAAAGGTTTACCCACTATCCTCAAACTATGACCCTTAGTTCCGGACTCCCCCACCATTGGAAACATTCTTTCTGACTCTATCCTGTCTATTCCTGTTAGAATTGTGTAAGTTTCTATGAGATCCCCTCTCACTCGTCTAAGCTCCAATAAATATAATCCTAACTGACTTGGTCTCTCCTCATATGACACCATCCCAGGAATCAGCTTGGTAAACCTTTGCTGTACTCCCTCCATAGCAAGAACCTCCTTCCTCAGATAAGGACACCAAAACTACATCCAATATTCAAGGTGTGGCCTCACCAGTGCCTTATACAATTGCATTAAAACATCTAATCCTCTCGCTATGAAGGCCAACATACCATTTGTCTTCTTTATTGCCTGCTGCACTTGTGTACTTACTTTCAGAGACTGATGCACGAGGACACCATGGTCTTGCTGAGTATCCACCCCTCTCAATTTACACTCATTCAAATAATAATCTGCCTTCCTATTTTTGCTACTGAAGTGGATAACCTGACATTCATCCATTCGATGGTGCAATGATGACATTTGCATATGTTAAAAATATTTGCAGCGTCATTTTGAATGAAAACACTTCCTTTGCATTTTATGCCACAGAGAGGTGCGGGTGCAGCAAATTCATGCTTGTGTGTACACCTTTCCCATTATGTCAAGTGGTGCACTTCTGAATAATTACATTTTAAAACCTGCAGCCAGCACCACTGAAATCAAGTCAAATATGGACCTGATGGGGATAATTTCCAAACCCACCACTGGAGCAGCAAGAAATCAGAGCATCATTGAAATGCTTAGCTAGACCTGCCTTGGATTAGCCAACATTAGCAGCATCACATATACAGGGATTGAGATTAAATGTGGCTGGAGAGTTTACTGTGAGCAGGAAGTACAGGGAAAAGAAAATGGTACTTATATACACATTCAGGTATTGAATTCTGGCTGCATTTACGACAACTATATACAAAGTGTTCTTGAATGGTGCAGAATAAAGGAAAAATAATTGATTTATATAGAACCTGAATCAACTTCAGGATGTTTCAAAGTGCTTTGCAGCCAATGAAGTACTTTTTAAAATATAAGATGAGATTTTACCTTACTTGCATGAGGTTAAAATCGGGTCCATATTCAATGCTGTAGAGAAACCCAGCAGCCAATTTGCACATATAAAAAATAAGAGCAGCGGAGAATTTGAAATGAGGTTTAGAGGGAAGCGGCTGAGAGCTGGGGCGAAATTCTCCCGAAACGGCACGATGTCCGCCGACTGGCGCCCAAAACAGCGCCAATCAGACGGGCATCGCGCTGACCCAAAGGTGCGGAATGCTCCGCATCTTTGGGGGCCGAGCCCCAACATTGAGGGGCTAGGCCGGCGCTGGAGGAATTTCCGCCCTGCCAGCTGGTGGAAACGGCCTTTGTTGCCCCGCCAGCTGGCGCGGAAATGACATCCCCGGGCGGCGCATGTGCGGGAGCGTCAGCGGCCGCTGACAGTTTCCCAAGCATGCGCAGTGGAGGGAGTCTCTTCCGCCTCCGCCATGGTGGAGACCGTGGCGGAGGCGGAAGGGAAAGAGTGCCCCCACGGCACAGGCCCGCCCGCGGATCGGTGGGCCCCGATCGCGGGCCAGGCCACCGTGGGGGCACCCCCCGGGGTCAGATCGCCCCGCGCCCCCCCCAGGACCCCGGAGCCCGCCCACGCCGCCTTGTCCCGCCGTTCAAAAGGTGGTTTAATCCACGCCGGCGGGACAGGCAATTTATCGGCGGGACTTCGGCCCATTCGGGCCGGAGAATCCAGCGGGGGGGCCCGCCAACCGGCACGGCCCGATTCCCGCCCCCGCCGAATATCCGGTGCAGGAGACTTCGGCAACCGGCGGGGGCGGGATTCACGCAAGCCCCCGGCGATTCTCCGACCCGGCGGGGGGTCGGAGAATGACACCCCAGGTCTGTATTTAATCCACATATGTCATAAACAGTTAATTAGCTGTAATATGGGGCTGATATAAATTGAGTTCATAGTTGTTGTCCAGCTCAGCACAAATACAGAGATATTATATTCTTATTGTTGGATCAGTCAAATTATGAACTACCGCATTTCAATTAAAAAAGAAATTGTGGTTCAAATCAATTAAAATCTTAATTTTAAACTAAAATATGCCTGTTTCAAAGTGCAATTAAATATTGGGGAGATCAAAGCCATTGGGAAGAATTCTCCTTCTGAGATAAGTTCCAAGGCCCCGAAAGTGGTGCCAGTCTTGGAGCGATTCAGGACATTCCAATGGGTTAGCACAGGCGGCACGTGGAACTAGCACAATTGTGACAAACTTTGCCCTGTTATTCACCTGGATCAGGATTGGCACTCGAGCCTGACGAGCCAAAGCCGCATAAAAGCACTCCACTCCCCACACACACTCATTCCAGCCAAGAAGATGCCACTCCAAAGAGCTGCACTGAGGTTCGCTGATGCCCAGCTGAAGACGCTATTGCTGTGTTCTTCAAACTTTTTTTCCGGGGTCCCATTTTTACCAACCGGCCAACCTTTGGAACCCAACCCGGCCGAACTTCGCGACCCACGCCGGCCGACCCTCGTGACCCACGCAGGCCGACCTTCGCGACCCACTATTTTCTCTTACCATTAATGCGAGAGGTGAGCCTGCTTGGTCCTCACGATCTCACTCCAATCAGGTTCACAGGAAGAGAGGGCTATGTGCATATCGGGTGAAGGATTCAGCCGGTTCCTTTGTGGCGTCTTCATCTTTGTGAGGACGGAAAATCCAACATCGCACATGTAGGTTGTTGTGAAGGGCAAGAGCAACAAAATACTTGTTTTACTCAGCTCCGGATACTCCTCAGAGATGCTACTCCAGAATGCTGACAGCCTCATTGACTTGTGCCGTGTTTTTAATATGCTGTCACAGCTGAGACGCATAAGCTCAATTTCTTCTTTTGGAGGCAAGTTAAGAACGGATTCTGGGGTCTCAAACTCAAAGAGATTTTTCACCCACCTCCTCTCTCTCAGAATCTTATTTCTCTGGAAAGTAGCGACCAAAATTGTCTATCAGGGCAGCCAGATGCAACTCAATAAGACTTGCCAATCCATTTACTGTTTCCTTACTAATGCTGTTTTTTTCAATGTGTCGTAGCAATGTGGGAAACGTAGTAGTTTTGGCTTCGCAGTAGCAATTGCCAAACTTTCAATATCTTTTGGAAAGCTTTGATTTCTTCAGAGTGCCGAAAGCAATCATGATCCTTCCCTTGCAATTTGAGGTTCAGTTCATTTAGAATTGAAAAGATGTCTGTAGGGTAAGACATTGCTAGCATCCAAGTTTCATCAGCAAACGAATCAGCCAGAGGGGACAATTTCTCGAGGAGGAAAGCTTGGATTTCGTACCTCAGTTCGTAAACTCTGAGTAGCACCCAACCCTTTGACAGCCAACGTACTTCTGTGTGGAACAATAAATGTGTGTGCTCAGCCCCCATATCGGAACACCTTGGGGGCGATTCTCCGATATTGAGGCCAAGTGTTTGCGCTGTCGTGAACACGACGGCGCAAACAGGGCCCGGACACAACCTATTCTAGTCCCCACAGGGGGCCAGCATGGCGTTGGAGCGGTACATGCCACTCCAGTGTCCTTATGTGGCGCCAAATGGGTGCCGCGTCAAGCCGCGCATGCGTAGTTGGGGCAGCCCAATCCTGCGCATGTGTGGGGAACGTCTACGCACGTCGGCCCCTCACCAACATGGAGCCGGTGTTCTGGGGCCGCGCGCGGAAGGAGGTAGGCCCGAGGGGGGGGGGGGGGGGGGGGAAGAGGCCGGCCCGCCGATTGGTGGGCCCCGATCGCGGGCCAGACCCCATCGGAGGCCACCCCGGTGAAGGAGCCCCCGGTGAAGGAGCCCCCCCCCCCCACCCAGCATTCCCGCAGAGTTCCCGCCGGCAGCGACCAGGGATGGACGGGGCCGGCGGGAACCTTTCGTGTCGTAGCGACCGCTCGGCCCATCCGGCTGGAGAATCGCCGCTCGCCGGTTCTCCGAGCGGCCCGGTGCGAATCGTGTGCCGCTGGTTTCTGGGGGGTGGGAGAATCGCGTGCAGGGGTGGGGGCGGCGTGGCGTGATTTGCGCGGCGACCCGGCGATTCTCCCACCCAAAGTGGGGGGGGGGGGGGAGAATAGCGCCCAGAGTGTCAAAAAATCTGGTATTGAGTGGGCTGCGTTTATGAAATTCACAACTTTCACTATTCCTTTCAACACCACTTCAAGATTGGATGGAATTCCTTTCGATGCCAGTGCCTCATGGTGAATAAAACAGTGATTCCAAACAATGTCCTGACCAGCTGCCTCCTTAATCCTTACTATAACTCCGCTGTTTTTCCCAGTCATGTTGGCAGCTCCATCACTTGTGATTCCTCTGCAATGAACCCAGTCGAGCCCGCACTTTCCAACCACAAAACTATTCAAAACTTCAAACATTTCTGCGCCAGTCATGTCTGTTGCTAAAGTCAGGTAGCACAGCAAATCTTCAACGAATTCATTGTGCCAAACATACCCAACTTATACTAGCAAGGCTGCACAATCTGAAATGTCTGTACTTTCATCCAGCTGTATTGAGAATGCCTGTGTTGATTTTAAATGAGAAATAAGCTGGGCTTCTAAATTCTCAGTAATATCAGAAATTCGGCGAGCCACTGTGCTATCACTAAGTGGGATGCATTTCGCTTTTTCAACAAACCTCTCATCTATGACCGTACAAACTATATCTAATGCTGCAGGGAGAATTAATCTCTCTGCTATAGTGTGGGGCATTTTCTCTTTAGCTACACGGTAAGCTATCATGTAAGAGGCTAATTGTACTTTGTCATTCAATGTAACATTTCTGCTGAGGATTTCAGCAGACGATTTAAGTTCTCGTTGCATCCTTTGAAAAAAATCAAGAGGTTTGTCCTCGAACTCGCCATGCTTAGTCTTCAAATGCCTTTGAAGTTTTGAGGATTTTAAGCTTTCATTTGCCAGCACTTCCCTGCTGATAACGCACATGGGCCTTGCATCCTGATTTGCATTGGCACAATTAATAAATCCATACCTTAAAAAATCGTCTTTATACTGCTTTGTGCCTGATTTCAATTTCTTCTTAATGGGCTGTTCACCAGAGGCCCTGGAGCTCACACCAGCACTGCTTTGTCCTGCTGTGGATTCTCCTGAACAGCTCATACCAACACTGCTTTGTCCTGCTGTGGATTCTCCTGAGCCACTCTCTTCAGGTTTAGTTGTGAGATCCTGGCCTGTTTGTGTCCCTTCCTTATAACAAACAATCCATTTTAAATTTTACTGTCCTGTCGCTTGTTTGCTGCTAACAAAATGGAGGAATCGCAATCGCGCCCAAAGCGCGTGACGCGACGTTCGGGGGGCGTGACCTGCCTCCCTTTAGGCAGGAAGATTAGATAGATTAGGTAAAAAAATCTTCTGTGTCTCTGCAGCAGCCGGCGTTTAATAACGCTGGCTGCAAGCGGCCTTCAAAATGGGCGCAAACATATTTTTTAAAAATCGGCCCATTGCGCATGCGTGCCCGTTCATTGATGCACTAAATAGTTTAGCGCATGCGCACCGATGATCGGGCGCACATGCGCAATGCAGCCGATTTTTAAAAAATATGTTCACGGCCATTTTGAAGGCCGCTTGCAGCCGGCGTTATTAAAAGCCGGCTGCTGCGGCTGCTTCACGCGATCGGGAGTGCCGCGGAGGACGGCTCCGCAACCCTCCCGACACCCGCCCGCGACCCACCCGTGGGTCGAGCCCCCGAGTTTGAAGAACACTGCGCTATTGGATGCCCTGGATGGGAGGCAGGCCACCTTGTTCCCCGGGGTGGCAAGGAGGATGCCACCCGCAGATGTCAACTGGTTCTGGGTATAGGTGGCAGAGGCCGTGAGTGCCGTGCGTCCCACCGCCAGGACCGGCCAGGAGTGAGCAAGAAGGTCTTAAGATCTCTTCATGGCGGCCAGAGTCAGTCACCACCACCGTGCCCCTGGCACCAACCCCCATCCCCCACACCCATCACACACCACCACCTCCCATGCAGCCTCCACCAGACGGAACAGTAGGCAGCACCGAGCGAGAGTGAGCAACCCTCCACACCAGCCAGGGTTTGCCACCTCCACCATCATGTCCCTGACACCAACCCCATCCTACATACCCATTGCCTCCCCTCTCCCTAGAGGGAGGTCACCGTTGGTACATCCGCCTGAAGGAGGCTGAGCATCATGGGAGGCCTGGAGAATACTGGGTTGGATACGTTAATGATATGCCAATGGCCTTTACGATACAATTTGCACGACCACGCTGACCTGTGGCATAGAACACATTCATGCTGCTGTCGAGGCACCGGAGACTGGCATTCTGTTGGGTGTGCGATGCCGGCCTCAATTTTTGGCTCGTGCGCAATTTTCCACCCAATCGTGTTTCGCGATTCCAGTGTTGCTGGACGGAAAATCCCACCTATTGTCTTCTGCCTTCGCCCCAAACCATGGACCCTTGCCTGGCCACTGTCTCAGATTGCAATGACTTGGATTGGATTTGTTTATTGTAACGTGTTCCAAGTGCAATGCAATGTATTTTTCTGGGAGCAGCTCAAATAGATCATATAAGTACATGAAAATAAAATAAACAGAAAATACATAATAGGGCAGCGCAAGGTACACAATGTAAAATAAATAGACACTGGTATTGGGTGAAGCATACAAGGGTGTAATATTAATCAAGTCAGTCCATAAGAGGGTCGTTTAGGAGTCTGGTAACAACGGGAAAGAAGCTGCTTTTGAGTCTGTTCGTGCGTGTTCTCAGACTTTTATATGTCCTGCCCGATGGAAGAAGTTGGAAGAGTAAGTAAGCCGGGTGGGAGGGGTCTTTGATTATGCTGCCTGCTTTCCCCAGGTAACGGGAGGTGTAGATGGAGTCAGTGGATGGGAGGCGGGTTTGTGTGATGGACTGGGCTGTGTTCACGACTCTCTGAAGTTTCTTGCGGTCTTGGGCTGAGCAGGTGCCATACCAGACTGTGATGCAGCCAGATAGGATGTTTTCTATGGTGCATCTGTAAAAGTTGGTAAGAGTTAATGCGGAAATGCCAAATTTCCTTAGTTTCCTGAGGAAGTATAGGCGCTGTCCTGCTTTCTTGGTGGTAGCGTCGACGTGGGTGGACCAGGACGGATTTTTGGTGATGTGCACCCCAAGGATTTTGAAGCTGTTAACCATCTCTACCTCGGCCCTGTTGATGCTAACAGGGGTGTGACAGTATTTTGCTTCCTGAAGTCAATGACCAGCTCTTTAGTTTTGCCAGCATTGAGGGATAGATTGTTGTCATTGCAACACTCTACTAATTTCTCTATCTCCCTCCTGTATTCTGACTCATCGTTATTTGAGATCCGACCCACTATGATTGTGTCATCAGCAAACTTGTAGATGGAGTTGGAACCAAATTTTGCCACGCAGTCGTGTCTACAGGGAGTATAGTAGGGGGTTAAGTGCGCAGCCTTGCAGGGCCCCGGTATTGAGGACTACTGTGGAGGAGGTGTTGTTTATTCTTACTGATTGTGGTCTGTGGGTCAGAAAGTCGAGGATCCAGTTGCAGAGTGAGGATCCAAGTCCTAGGTTTTGGAGCTTTGATATGAGCTTGGCTGGGATTCTGGTGTTGAAGGAGGAGCTGCAGTCAATAAATAGGAGTCTGATGTAGGAGTTCTTGTTGTCGAGATGCTCTAGGGAGGAGTGTAGGGCCAGGAAAATGGAGTCTGCGGTGGTATGCGAATTGCAGTGGATCAAGGCATTCTGGGAGTATGGAGATGATGTGCTTCATGACCAACCTCTCGAAGCACTTCATTACGACTGAAGTCAGGGCCACCGGACGGTAGTCATTGAGGCATGTTGCCTGGCACTGGTATGATGGTGGTCTTCTTGAAGCAGGTGGGCACCTCGGAGTGGAGTAGAGACAGGTTAAAGATGTCCGCGAATACATCTGCCAGCTGGTCAGTGCAGGCTCTCAGTGCACGGCCAGGAATCCCATCTGGACCTGTCGTTTTCCGAGGGTTCTCTTTCAGGAAGGCCGATCTGACTTCGGAAGCTGTGATGATGGGTATGGATGTGTTATGGGCTGCTTAGGCTCTCGACAGCGGATCATTGGTTTCCTGCTCGAACCGAGCATAGAATGCATTGAGATCATTGGGGAGGGGTGCGCTGCTGCCGGATATACTGCTCAGCTTCGCTTTGAACCCCGTTACGTTGTTTAGGCCTTGCCACAACCGCTGGGTCTGTAACGCTAGTCTGTGACTCTAGCTTGGTCTGATATTCTCTCTTGGCATCCCGGATGGCTTTTCGGAGGTCATACCTGGATTTCTTGTATAGGTCAGGGTCGCCTGACTTGAACACAACTTGTTCACATCCATGGTGTCAGCCTATGCTCAGTGGTAGAACTCTTGACTCTGAGATAGCAGCTTGGAGATTTAGATCCCACTCAAACGATTTGACTGTGAGAGGAGATGTTAAACAAAGAATATGGCTGACCCCTCAGGTGATTGTAAAATATATCCCAGCAATATTCAAAGAGGACGAGGGGAGTTCCTATTCCTGCAGGGAAGTAATATGTTTCTAGAAGTTAAAATTAATTCTCTCTTCTATCTAATTTGACCTTATTTCACCCTTTTTCATTCACTGTCATTCCTTTGTTTCTTTCCCTGCGCTTGAATCTCATTGACTGCTGCTCTCATTATGCACCCAAGGTCCCAGATGACCCGTTGACCTCACCATGTCATTATCAACTTGCGGTTCCAGCAATTTGTGGTACAAAATTTTTGGAGCTGATCGAAAAATATCTAACAAGTGGGGCATGTGGTGAAAAGCTCTCTGCTCCAGCAAATTATGGGACCATGTTTCATAATAACTGTCCTCTGGGGAGTTACAGCTTTGATTCTTTCTGCTGCGTACCATCAATTTTTATCGGGTAGTGGCAATACACTGCGACAATCTCTTTTTACACTTAGCATGATATTTTGTTAACACTGAAAAGTGTAATGACAATATATAATTTACTTAGTATCAGAGCAGGTTCCGGCTCAGATGTTGCTGTTTGTTTACTGCATTTGTGGTAAAATCTGCTTTTGATTTCATCCATCCCTGAAGGCAGAGAACAGCGATGGCTGATAGTTGACCCGGCTGCACAGGCCTTTGCAAGTTCTGCAGCATCAAACCTCAAAGATGAGGCACGATCAATTTGGCTGGAGACGAAGTTGAATTCAAACTGAGGCTTTATTAGTATCTGATGTGTGGCCTCCTACAGCAGCTAATGAAATGGCTGCGAGCTGAAGGCCACGCATATTTATAACCCGGCTCCTGGGCGGAGCTAGCATGCAGGGGCCCAGGTGAACCTGTAGTGCAGGTTCTACCGTACAACCCTTAATATAAGAACACAGTGGTTTACCACAAAAGACATACAAGAATTAGGAATGCGAGTTTTCCTGTAATCTAAAAACAATAGAATAGAATATCGCTTATTGTCATGAGTAGGCTTCAATGAAGTTACTGTGAAGAGCCCCTAGTCGCCACATTCCGGCACCTGTTCGGGGAGGCTGGTACGGGAATTGAACCGTGCCGCTGGCCTGCTTGGTCTGCTTTAAAAGCCAGCGATTTAGCCCAGTGTGCTAAACGAGCCCATAAAAGTGCACATTCCCTGGCGCAAAGGTGCCAGTTGTTGTCTCTTCTTCGAAAATTCAAAGCAAATTGCTTTGAAAACAGGGAGAGACAAAAAAGACTTGTGTTAATTTCTCAAAGTCTCAGCGCACTTCACACCATAAGGTTCTTTGTGAACACAGTAGCTGTTGTTATGTAGGGTATAGCCATTTTCTGTACATCAAGAACTCAGGAGTTGCTCTCACTCAATATTTTTGGTGGTATTGTTAGAATGTGGCATGCCAGCCAGCTCACTTGGAGACTTGTTGCTGTCTTTAAATAGTGGATCTGTGCCTTGCACCATAACCACCAGGACAAAGACTGGTTTCACATCTCATTTGAAGGACAGAGGGCGGGCTTCTGTGCTTGCCGATGCCAAAATCTCATTCGACTATCGGGCGGAGAATCTTTTTGACCGCTGCAGGTCGTCGCCGTGCGCATACGTGGCCACGGACCCGGCAATTCTCCGTCCGTTTCTGTCGGGAACGGCAGTGGTTTTGTGTGGCGCGGCTGCAAGAAGTGATGACAATTTCCACAGAGAGACCAATGCACGATTCCACACAGGGAACGATGCAAGACTCCACAAAGGGAGTGACACAAGCCTCCGCAGCGAGCTCGTGGACAGACTCCACGATGGAAGGAACGCAAGACTCCAGAACGCAGTCCTTGCATGAACAAGACAATGAGGGTCTAGCAACCTCCTCTGAGCAACCAGCAGCAGATGATGCAAGTCCGCCATGCTCAAGTGAACAACAGAAAGACTATGACAGTCTGCCTAACCCTCAGTGCCCTCGAGAAGGTGGTTAGGAACTGCCTTCTGAACTGATTCAGTCCATATATTATAGATTTTTGTACTGGTTTTAATCCAATGAGCCGCTTCTCATAAAATCATAGAATTTACAGTGCAGAAGGAGGCCATTCGGCCCATCAAGTCTGCACCAGCCCTTACAAAGAGCACCCTACTCAAGCCCACGTCTCTACCCTATCCCCGTAACCATAACCCAGTAACCACCACTTAACCTTTTTGGACACTAAGGGCAATTTAGCATGGCCAATCCACCTAACCTGCACATCATTGGACTGTGGGAGGAAACTGGAGCACCCGGAGGAAACACACGCAGACACGGGGAGAACGTGCAGACTCCGCACTGACAGTGATCCAAGCCGGGAATCGAACCTGGGACCCTGGAGCTGTGGAGAACCTGTGTGAACCACTATGCTACCGTGCTGCCCCTGAGGCTATTTTTGTGGTGATATGCATCACTGTAAATACAAAAGGGGTTAATGTAAATACACATAGACTAGATAGACACTAGAGGGAGCACCAGAGACATGACACACAGACAGTCAACCAATAGGTCAGTAAGATAGGACATGACCAATGGGCATTCAAGGCACACACAGAGGTGACACTACCACAGGAGGGCATTACACCAACCCATATAAAAGGACACAGCACACATGCTCAGTCTCTTTCCAGTGGAGACACTTAGTGAGTACACAGGGTTGATTGAACATCACACCCACCACGTGGATTGTAGCAGACTGGTTCGTCAGTCTGAGTAGCTATAGCAGGATTAACAGGAGAGTCGAATCCAAGTCGGAGAATCGTTAACAGTAATAAATGTGTTAAAACTATCTCCAAATCTGAACCTTCCTTTGTCAGAGTGCACATCAAGGAAGCAGCTTATGCTACGTCAAGAGCATAACAAAACATGGTACTAAGGAGTGAACTGTTTAAATCAATATAGTTACAACTCAGCAAACAGTGACAACCAGCAACAACACCCAGGCAAGATGATGTTCGAGATTCCGGTTCCACAGCAGCTCAGGTACCAAGGCAATCTCAGTAAAAACTGGCGTGTGTTTAGGCAGAGATTCGAGATTTACCTGGTAGCGTCTGACTTAGATGGTATGGCGGATGCAGAGAAAATAAAGCTTCTACTTACCATCTCAGGTAAAAAAGCAGCTGAAATCTTCCAGACCTTCAAATACTCAAAGGAGCATAACAAGGGCGACTTCCAGGCAGTCCTGGACAAATTCCAGGAATTCTGCGAGGAAAATACAAGGAAAAACCGTAAAAGAGGCACCAATCCTGACCACGAGGCGAAGGCAAGCTGTCCATTGCAGAAAACGGCAGTTTTGATTTGCAGCCATCTGGGAAAAGGAGCCGCACATGCGCAGTTCTGTGAAGAGCGCACCGAACGGGAAGGTCTGTTTGCGCATTCGCGAGAAGCCGCGCATGTGCAATTGCGAAAAAGGCCCCAAGTATAGGATCAGCGATCTGCGCATGCGCAATCACTTCCTACAACCTACGTCACACGTTTCGTGATGTCAGAGGCCCTGGACCACGCCCACTTAAAGGGAAAATGTCCCAAAACAAGAAAAAAAAATGTTAAGCCTCAAAACCAGATTCTTTCACCTGGAACGACAGCACAATGCCTGAACTTCGACCAATAGCTGAAAATAACCTCCACAGAACCCTGCAACAAGCAGTTAGCACCGCCCAAAGAGATGATACAGTCCTTGAAGACTATGACTCAGACCTTGAATTCGTCTTTGGACATCGCGATCCCAATGCCAGCTCCGACACAAAAGGTGATGATATGGTCCTAGAAGACTATGACTCAGACGATGATTTCATCATTGGAAATGGTGACCCCAGTACCAAATCCGAACCGCAACGAGATGTGTTCTACAGTGAAGAATCCGACACAGACGCGGATGTGTTCTTCGGATTTGAGGATCTTCAGCCCAGCATGTTTGACATCCCGACTCGTGACTGCAGGATTATGCTGCGGCCTGACGCCAAGAGGCAGAAAGCTGTCCAAGCCCACAGAGAGCGGCGTGCTGCCATACAGAGAGTGGTCCACACACCACGAAGGGTCCCAGCCTCCACACAGAAAGCGATGAAAGACTCCACAGCGAGACAACTGCACATCTAACACAAGAAGTGACTCCAGTGACACAAGCCTCCACAGCGATCTCATGGACAGACTCCACGATAGAAGCAACGTAAGACTCCAGAGCGCAGTCCTTGCATGAACAAGAAGTGATGACAATTTCCACAGAGAGACCAATGCACGATTCCACACAGGGAACGATGCAAGACTCCACAAAGGGAGTGACACAAGCCTCCGCAGCGAGCTCGTGGACAGACTCCACGATGGAAGGAACACAAGACTCCAGAGCGCAGTCCTTGCATGAACAAGACCATGAGGATCTAGCAACCTCCTCTGAGCAACCAGCAGCAGATGATGCAAGTCTGCCATGCTCAAGTGAACAACAGAAAGACTATGACAGTCTGCCACACTCAAATGTACAGCAAGCATATTATGACAGTCTACCACGCTCCAGTGAACAGCAAGCAGACTATGACAGTCTACCACGCTCAGGTGCAACGCAAGAAGACACTGAGGCTCTACCCACTATATGTGAGACAAGTGACGACGGCATCCCACTTCCCATACCAGATGTGTAACGTGACAGACCTCAGCTAGTGTGTACAGAGGCACTCGACAATCACAGTGAGACTACTGGTGACTCCGGTGACACCACGTTAATTCAAACCTCATCCGCTCGAGCCTCTCCACAAGCAAATGAATTGCTGAACGTTTTGACTCCGGATGGGGAGCATCAAGAAACTTCAGCTGACTCAAGTGAACCTGAAATGACTCCGGACTGGGAGCATCAAGAAACCACAGTTGATTCAGGTGAACCAGAAAGGGCTCCAGACGGGGAGCATCGACAAGCCAAAACTGATTCAGGTGACACAGACCAGACTCCAGACTGGGAGCATCGACAAACCAAAGCTGATTCAAGTAAGCCGGACATGACTCCAGACGGGGAACGCCACAAACTCAGTGACGGCACGCTCAAGGAAACAGAAGATGCCACAAAGGTCGCTGACATGAGTAACTGTGTGAAGGACTCGTATTACCCACAGAGGGTGGTCCTTGAGCGCAGCAAACACGGCAACACAACCAACCACCACAACATCAAAGACAATAACAAGAGGTGTACCAGCGGCAACAACGTCGACAACAAGCACGACGAAGACAACACCAATGGAACTACGACATGGTACAACTCTGCCCATGAGGGACACTGTTACTGCTCAGCTCAGTACAATGACATGCCATGGCAGGATGATGCATTTTTCCAATTCACATTTGCTACACTACCAACAGGCAACCCAGCTTTCAGGACAGATGCCATCAAGAATTGTTACCATAAGCATCGGAAAAAATACAGAAACAGACTCCAAATCAGTCAATGAAGTGATTTGAACATCTCCTGATGACCAAACACCAGGACACCAACGGCGTCCACAGTGGAATGACAACGTCACCATTGACACTTCCATACCAGACCATATAAATTCATGAACTATTGGACTCATATCTTTTATTTTGTATTGTCTTATCCTCAAAGTCATCACAACTATTATTTGGTCTTGTATAATATTGTATAGTCATCACAGTCATCATCACTTGTACATAGCATCACTTATCTACCTGTTTTTGTTCAATTTTCTTTAACATTGTACAGAAAATATGTAACACGAAAAAAGGGAGGATGTGGTGATATGCATCACTGTAAATACACAAGGGATTAATGTAAATACACGTAGACTAGATAGACACTAGAGGGAGCACCAGAGACATGACACACAGACAGTCAACCAATAGGTCAGTAAGATAGGACATGACCAATGGGCATTCAAGACACACACACGGGTGACACTACCACAGGAGGGCATTACACCAACCCATTTAAAAGGACACATCACACATGCTCAGTCTCTTTCCAGTGGAGACATTTAGTGAGTACACAGGGTTGATTGAACATCACACCCACCACGTGGATTGTAGCAGACTGGTTAGTCAGTCTGAGTAGCTATAGCAGGATTAACAGGAGAGTCGAATCCAAGTAGGAGAATCGTTAACAGTAATAAATGTGTTAAAGCTATCTCCAAGTCTGAACCTTCCTTTGTCAGAGTGCACATCAAGGAAGCAGCTTATGCTACGTCAAGAGCACAACAAAACAATATCAGAGGACAGTTAAGAATCAATCATGTTGCTGCAGGTCTGGGGTCACATTTAGGGCAGATTGGGCATGGAGTGTAGTTTTCCTTCCCTTAAAAGCATTAGTGAACCAGATGAGGGTTTACAACAATTCAGTAGTTTCATGACGACCATTGCTGAGACTAGCGTTTTGTTCCAGATTCACTAAATTAACTGAATTTAAGTTCCCCCAACTGATTTGTGGTGAGATTTCAACCCATCTCCCTGGATTATTAGTCCAGTAACATAACCATTATGGTACTGTAATCCAGAAGATAAAAGTAACTCAAAAGCGAACAGCAGTTTTTAAAAATAATCAATTTGCTAACTAATGTCTTTAACATTCTTGCCTGATGTGATATGTCACTCCTGTGCTGCAACATATAGTTGACTACTCTTTGAAGTAGCCTGACAAGTCACCGAGTTGCATCAAATTGATACAAATCAAGGGGAAACTCATTCTTGGGATGTGGACACAGACACATATGTATACATAGACGCACGTGTACACACACATTCCAGCACGCATTACTAGACATCGTTCAGGTGTGTGAACCCTGCTGCCTCTTCTCTTAAATCTATGATGTTGAGATGAACTGGGGACCTATCTGCAACGTCTCCCTGAATGGTACTGCACGTTTTGTGGCCTGCACAGGCTAGGCAGCACATTCGCTTGCAAACTACTACATTTTCCACCGACAAAACAGCACTGATATCTGGTAATCAAATTATGTGTCTGTGGGATGGAGCCTAGGCATATTTAAATGCCACGTATAAGAGTTACAGTTAATGCAGATTTATTTCTGTTATGTTTTGTTGGGTGTTGGGAGTAGCTATGCAATTATGCTTTTTTTTTCCAAATAACAATTGGCAATAAAATCAGACAGAAACATTCAGTAGTATTTGGAGAAAACCTACTCCTCGTTTTAGCTTTTACTGCATATAAAAATTTGATATATTGCAAATTACAAACAGATCTGTCCTTTCACTGAGAGCTCCAAGAGTCTGTAAACATCTGTGTCCACTATGCCTGCAGACCAAACTCAACACTGCAGCTTCTGCAAGAGAAGGATAATCAACTACAAAGCCTAGTACTCTGCGAGGCAAGCTGGGATACATGCCTACAGTGTCATTTGATACTGGGAATGTTTTTTTAAAATTCCACTGAGTCAGCTGTAAAGAATGTTTTGATTTATATAGCAGATGATTTTGCCACCAAGGAGTTGAACAGTGATGAATAGTTTGTAAATCAGCTGAACTACTAGGTTCCCGAAACAAAGTAACGAATACACTGTTCATCTCTGTTAATTAACTCACGAGATAAATTTGTTATTGCCTTGATATCCATACATTACATGGTGCGTTTGTGAGCAACTTTGAAAAGGGTAAGTAGAAAGTTGATTTAATCTAAACTCCCTCACTGAGGCGTGCACAGTTTTCAGGTGATGATAGGTTGGAAGTGTCAACAATGCTCTAGTTGGTTTTGTTTGTTATCCGTTACATTAGGCTACATCTACAAAATACCAGCTGAGGTGAGTGGGCATAAATATGAAGGGGTGTACCTTGCATTGTGTGCACTGTTTGTTTCACAACCAGAACTCCAGATTGCACAGAACTCCCAGGATTGTTCCCAAATTCGTCCCCAATGAAGATCAGAAATGGTTCAAAAGTTTGCATCTCATAGAAACAAAAGGACTTGGGTCTAAAAAGTTTTGGCGTTGATTGGGGAAGATCACACACACAGAAACATTTGTCTATGGGTCTGAATGGAACATGTTGAATATCAATTATAGGGTCAGTAATTGACCTTGTCAGCTCTCCGAACGAGCAATGGGCAGACACAATGGGCTGAATGGCCTCGCGACACTGTGACATTTACGTGTTTCTGAGAATCAGTAGGATACTTGGTTTATATGTGAATTGCACAGAAGGTGCAATTGCAAATTGGTAGGTATTCCTGTTATGCACTCCAGCTGATATTTAATTCCATTGATTTCAATGGAACTGAACATGGAATGTATTATATAATGATAGGCCAGTGCAATTCCACTTGCTTAGTCTCCCTGTCCGGTTCCAATTTCCTCAACCGTTGAAAGTTGGGCATTCACTTCATAATAAGCATTCAGTGTCTACAATGTATTATCCATAAAGCTACTAGGTGTGAATACTGTTGTGAATTGACAAAGGTGGAAATAATGGTGGTGATGATATGGACATGTGTTTGGAAGCTGATCTTGGGATCAAATATGACAGCAAGGTTGTTAACAGCTTGAGTCAGCCTTAGATATTTGCCAGGTAGAGGGATGAGGTGGATGCAAGGGGATGAAGTTTGCGGTGGGGACTGAGCTTTGGTTGTCCCAATATTCCAAAATAGGATATTTCTGCTCATGCAGTACAGGGTGTCAGACAGACAGGCTGATAATTTAAAGATGAGAGAGATGGTGACAAGATAGAGCTAAGTGTCATCAGCATTCATGTGGAAACTGACACTGTTTTACGATGATTTCACTGAGGGACAGCATGTAGATGAGAATTAGAACAAGGCCAAGGATAGATCCTTGTGGGTTATCGGAGGTAAAGTTGTGGGAGTGGGAAGTGAAGAGAATATACAGGTCATGGGGGGAAGGTGGGAGAATGGCACTAAGTGAATTGCTCGTTCGGAGAGCTGGTGCAGACACAATGGGCTGAATGGCCTCGCGACACTGTGACATTTACGTGTTTCTGAGAATCAGTAGGATCCTTGGTTTATATGTGAATTTCAATGCACTTGAACAGTAATTCTTCAGAATCGCAACTGTAGCACAGGTTTCCAAATTTAATTAAAACCAGGTAATATTTAGGCTAAGCAGGCCAAACTATGGAGAATTTTTATTCCTGAACTGGGAGAGCGCGTGGTTCCCAAACGAGGCAGCTTTAATGGAAATGAAAATTGAGAGTGTAAAATGGGGTACCGATTCATTACCACATGTTTTGTGCTGTCGCCCAAGGCACGTTTCAACCCTATTAATGTTTCAATTGTTACAGACAAGGGAGGAGAGAAAAGTCCAACCCTTTTAATTCCCTTGCCTCCTGTTTTTAATCAGTGTGGTTTATTTTCTAAACCCCATTATTGTGTGAGTGTGTGTACCAGCAGCAAGCTTTCATGGGTTTAAACAAAGAAGATTATTTATTCACACACTAATGCCGAAAGATCTAAACATTACATCAGTCACACACCACATACTCATGAATTGAAGTTCAGGTAAGTTGAGATGTCTGGGGGTTGGATATCAGGATTACTTTGAAGAAAATAACGTTCTGGATTATTACCTGAACCACGTGCAAATTGGCATAGGACAAATCAGTTTAGAGAGATGAATGTGTGGCTCAAAGACTGGTGTGGGAGAAGTGGGTTCCGGTTGATTGGGCACTGGCACCAGCACTGGGGAAAGTAGGATCTGTACCATTGGGATGATATCTACACCCAAATCATGCTGGCACCAGTATTCTTGAAAACCGCATAACTCGAAGTAGAGAGTGTTTTAAACTATCTAACTGGGAAGATGCGGTAAATCAAAGAGTAGAGTCCAGGCTAAAGAGAGAGGTTTTATTTTGGGAAATGAAAAATAGTGTGACAGGAAGAGATCGAGAGTACAAAACGAACCGTCAATCAACAGATGTGACTAGAGGTTATAAAAAGAATAAAAGCATAAAACCAAAAGCTCTGTATCTGAATGCACGTAGCATTTCAAACAAAACAGATTAACTTAAAGCGCTTGCGATAGCCATTACGGAGATATGGCTGCAGGAGGACATGGATTGGGACCTGAATATTGAAATGCACAGGATATTTAGGAAGGACAGCAAATGAGGAAATGGTTGATGGGTGGCTCTGTTAGGTCATCCCTCTCTGTTGTGCTATTAACTAAGTTCCAGAAACTAGCATGAGGAAACAGTTTGGATGGAGATGAGGAATGGTAAAGGCAAGGAGTCACTTGTGGAAATTGTGTACAGGCTCCCCAACAGTGGTAGGCTGGAGCATAAAGGAAGAAATAATTTGAGCGATAATCTTGGGAGATTTTAATTTACATATAGAATGTAAAAATCAGATGGGCAAAGAAAACCGAGGTAAGGAGTTCATAGAATGTTTCTGGGATAGTTTCTGAGAACAGCATTTTGTGGAGCTAACCAGAGAGTAGGTTATACCAGACCTTGGTTGTGCAATGAGATGGGAATAATTAATTATCTCACAGTGAAGGCACCCTTGGGTAGCAGTGACCATAATATGATTGGATTTTACACTCAATTAGAGGGAGAGAGGAGTGGGACTGAGACAATGGGCGTCATTCTCTGATCCCCCGCCGGGTCGGAGAATGGCCGTTGGCCGCCGTGAATCCCACCCCCGTCCCCGCCGAAGTCTCCGGTACCGGAGATTGGGTGGGGGCGGGAATCGGGCCGCGCCGGTTGGCGGGACCCCCCGCTGGATTCTCCGGCCCGGATGGGCCGAAGTCCCGCCCAGAAATTGCCTGTCCCGCCGGCGTAAATCAAACCTGGTATTTACCGGCGGGACCAGGCGGCGTGGGCGGGCTCAGGGGTCCTGGGGGGGGCGTGGGGCGATCTGACCCCGTGGGGTGCCCCCACGGTGGCCTGGCCCGCTATCGGGGCCCACCGATCCGCGGGCGGGCCTGTGCCGTGGGGGCACTCTTTCCCTTCCGCCTCCGCCACGGCCTCCACCATGGCGGAGGCGGAAGAGACTCTCCCCACTGCGCATGCGCGGGAAACTGACAGCGGCCGCTGACGCTCCCGCGCATGCGCCGGGAAACTGACAGCGGCCGCTGACGCTCCCGCGCATGCGCCGCATTTCCGCACCAGCTGGCGGGGCAACAAACGCCATTTCCGCCAGCTGGCGGGGCGGAAATCCCTCCGGCGTCGGCCTAGCCCCTCAATGTTGGGGCTAGGCCGCCAAAGATGCGGAGAAAAATGTGGAGCATTCCGCACCTTTGGGCCGGCGCAATGCCCGTCTGATTGGCGCCGTCTTTGGCGCCAGTCGGCGGACATCGCGCCGTTGGGGAGAATTTCGCCCAATGTTTACAACTTAAATAAGGGCAATTGTGAGGGCATGAAAGCAGAGCTGGCCAATGTGCATTAGCAAATTAGGTTAAGGGACTAGTCAATAGAAGTGCAGAGCAAACATTTTAAGGGGATATTTCAGAATGCACAAAATAAATCCTTTCAAATGGGTAAGAAAACATCCAAGGGATTGACACACTATCATTGGTTAACTAGATAGGTTAAAGATAGTATCAAACTTAAAGAAAAGCATATAATTGTGCAAAGATTGGTGGCAGGTCAGAAGATTGGACAAAATATAAGGAACAGCAAAAAGATTAATAAGGAGGGGAAAATTACAGTAATAATATATAAAAAACAGATAATAAGAGTTTTTGTAAATATTTTAAAAAGAAAAGCTTTAACAAAATGAGGGTTGATCCTATTAAGTCTGGAGAATTGATAATGGAAAGCAAGGAGATGGCAGATGAACTGAACATATATTTCACATCAGTCCTCATTATAGAGGACACAAGTAACAATCCTGAAGCAGCTATAAACCATGGAAGGGAGGGAGGAGTTCGGTAAAATTACAGTCACCAAAAAAGTGGTACTGGATAAATTGTTGGAGCTCCAGGCAGACAAGTGCCTGTCCTGATGGACTTCATACGAGGGTCGTAAATAATGGCTAGTGAGATAGCTAATGCGTTGATTTTGATTTTCCAAAACTCCCTAGATTCAAGGAAAGCCCCATTAGGTTGGAAGATAGCAAATGTATTATTCAAAATGGGAGGAAGATAGAAAGTGGGAAGCTACAGGCCAGTTAGCTTAACATTTGTGATTGGGAAAATGTTAGAAGCTGTTATTAAATAAGTTTGATATAAGCTCAAGGTAGTCTGGAAAATGGTTTTATAAAAGGGAAACCATGTTTCACCAACCTATTGGAGTCTCTTGAGGAAATAACAAGTACTGTAGATAAAGGGGAACAGGTGGATGTACTATATTCAGATTTCCAGAAGGCATTTGGTTAAATGCCACATTAAAGGTTCTTGCAGAAAATAAAAACTCATGGTATAGGGGGTAACATATTGGCATGGATAGAATGTTGGCTGGCCAAGAGGAAGCAGAGAGTAGGCATAAATCGGTCTTTTTCAGTTGGCAAGATGTAATTGAGTGGTGTGCCACAGGGATCAGTTTTGGGACCTCAAATATTTACAATTTATGTAAATGACTTGGAGGATAGCATTGAAGGAATGGTTGCCAAATTTGTTGATGACACAAAGATAGGTAGGAAAGTAAGTTAGTTTTTTAAATAGAATTTACAGTGCAGAAGGAGGCCATTCAGCCCATCAAGACTGCACCAGCCCTTGGAAAGAGCACTTCACTTAAGCCCCACACCTCCACCCTATCCCTGTAACCCAGTAACCACACCTAACCTTTTTTTTTTGGGGGGGGGGGGCGCCATTAAGGGCAATTTAGCATGGTTAATCCACCTAACCTGCACATCTTTGGATTGTGGGAGAAAACCAAAGCACCCGGAGGAAACCCACGCAAATACGGGAAAATGTGCAGACTCCGCACAGACAATAACCTAAGCTGGGATATGAGTAGGCTACAAAAGTATATCAATAAGTTAAGCTGTGGGGAAAGTATGTAAGTATAAGTACGCAAAGATCTGACAAACGGAGTGTAATGTGTGTAAGAAATTTGCTAAATCTGGTCTAATTTGAGTTTCTCATTTAATGCCTGACCCACTGGCTGGTTTTAGATTTTTGGATTTGAACTAACCCCCCCGCGGCTGCAACCTTCTATGTGGACAGATCTGACAGATCCCCTCTGATTCAGTATGCTCCGTGGCATAGCCCTTGATGTCATGTTGATGGACTTGGCAAGTAGCCAATCAACTCATTTAAAATCTGGGTCTTGGAAAATTTCTCGCAAGGGAGTGGTAAGTTATTGGGGGTATCCTGTAGGGGGTTCAGCTTAAGGGCTATGGTGATGGCAATATTGCCAATGGTGCCAAGCAGATACTCTGGGAGCACAGTGGTGCAGTCCACGGTGAAGATCTGGAACCAACTGAGGAGGCACTTTAGGATATAGCGGATGTCGATGTTAACACCATTGTCTGAAAAACACAGTTTTGTGCTGGGGGGGGGGGGGGGGTGCGCGGGGGGGGGGGGGGATAGATGGCATGTATAGGAAATGAAGAGAAGTGGGGCTGGTTAAGGTGAGGGATTTGCATCTGGAAAAAGGTTTGCCAGTATAAATGAATTGAAGGAGAGATCAGAGCTCCTAAGAGGAAGTGAGTTTAGGTATCTGCAGGTAAGGGACTTCGTGCGGAAGGTTTGGAAAGAGTTCCCCAGGTTGCTGAGGTACCCCCTGCTGGAGCGACTGTTGCTTCCGGATGTGGAAGGAGAGTGCAGGATCGGAGACATATAGTGGGTGGGAGAACAGTGAAGTGAGTGGATGGTGAAGATTAAGGAGAAGCAGGAAGGGGTGCTGGGAGGGGAGATAAACTGGGGAATATGGAGTGAGGCACTACGAAGGGTAAATGTGACCTTGTGTGCAAGGATGAGCCTGATACAGTTCAAGGTTGTACACAGGGTACATATGACATGGGCAAGAATGAATGCTTTCTTTCAGGGGCTAGCAGACGAGTGTGAGAAGTGTGGGCGGGGACCTAATCACGCACATATGTTTAGGGGCTGCAAAAAGTCGGAGAGATTCTGGGTGGGAGTGTTTGTGGCGCTAGCAAGGATGGTGGGGATGGAGGTTGAGCCGGACCCTTTGGTGGCGATATTTGGGATATCGGAGAAGCCGGAGCTGATGGAGCGGAGGAAGGCCGATGTTATGGCCTTTGCTTCTCCGATTGCCTGGTGATGAATTTTATTGAAGTGGCTGAAGTGGCTGTCAGCAACGCTGCCGTGGGTACCGGCCTGGCTAGGGGACTTGTATGACTTTCTTTGGCTGGAAAAGATCAAATACGAGTTAAGGGGTTCAATGGAGGTTTTCGAGGCAAGGTGGGGAATGTTCGTGACCGTGTTTGAAGAGGAGTTTGTTGCGGTGGGAGGGGGGGGGGGGGTGAAAAAGGGGAAAAATTTGTACAAACTGTATAGTTGTGTGCCAGGAAGTTTGTTTCCCGAATTGTTTATGTGTTGTAACTTTTCATATATATTTGGAATAAAATGCATTTTTTTAAAAAAAGGTTATCGGGGATAGGTGGGATGCAGATTTGAGGTTACTATCGGATCAGCCAAGATTAATTAAATGGAGGAGCTAGCGTGAGTAGCTGAATGGCCTCCTCCTGCTTCTTGTTCTGTGACGAATGGAGGATTTTAAGAATATTTCATTCTAAATATTGGGACAATTTAAGAGTTAAAAGCCTAGGGTTATTGTGTGTTTGACTGCAGTGGTTCTTGGTTCTTAAATGCCAAGGTGGATAGTCTTTCTCTGCAGCTATTGTCTGATCAGTGTCATTCTGCAGACTGCCCCAGGTCTCTTCTGAGTTTTAGGATAAACACATTTCGCTATCAAGAGAACCACTTTCAGTCACATGGTCATGGCCATTCATGTACAATAGAAGACCAATAGTGATCTTTCAGACTTTGAGGATAACTGGTCTCATACGTTTTCCTTTGTTCTATTGCAAACCTGGAGACACAGAGGGTATTAATTCATTGTTTTGGGGAACGCTATGAAAAATGGCAGGCACGAATTCTGCAAAGTACTGCTGGCCAGGCATACCCATTTGAGGCAAGACGGTCACCAATTATAATTCAATTCAGAACTTTTTGGAACCTGATCATCTGTGTTGAAGTTGCAAAGGTCACAGGACCCACTTGATAAACATTGCAATGGTCCATAAGTGTACATTTTAAATAAATAATGGCAGTTCCAGAAGCTTCCATATGAGCATAACCCAAGTTTAAAGTTCTGGATATGCCATGCCTTTCACTGGGTATGACACAGAACAGTTGTTGAGGATGGTGCTGATGATACTAAGCAGGAGTTGACTCATTACATGGTATCACAGTAAATGACAGCCTCGTCAGTGATGCACACATCTCAAGAATTAGTCATAGAAAAGGAGTGACCAGGTGCATATAGGTACGAGATTGCCACAACCCTTTACATTTCATTAATCAACTTCAGTAGAAATTAAAACTTTAACATGTCTATTCTCTTGGTTTTAGTCGATTTAGATTGTTCTGATGTTTTAGAAGGTAAGCAGGATAGGGATGGCATGGAAGAAGCAGTGTTAAACCATTTGTAGGTGTGGCTTCAAGTAGAGCAGCCAGTGTTTTGCTGTGCTATAATTAATTTAGCCTCATTTATCTTGTTTCAAATAATTTAAATTATCTGAAGACGAGGAGATGGGTTCGCCATTGTGACCATGATCAATATCCCTCAACTAACAACGCTGAAGTGTAAGAACTGGTTATTATCACATTTCTGTTCCTCGATTACAACAGCAACTTCACTCGCAAAGTATTGCATTGGCTCCAAAGTGCTTTGAGACATCCTGTGGTCATGAAAGGTGCTATAGAAATGCATGTTCTTTCATTTTGTTTGCGAGACCCTGGACGGGATTCTTCGAGCCACCGCGCCAAAATTGCGATCAGCGCGGGCGGCGGAGAATGGGCGTCAAACCCGAGATCGGGTCCGACGCCG
This sequence comes from Scyliorhinus torazame, assembly GCF_047496885.1. Taxonomy (NCBI): domain Eukaryota; kingdom Metazoa; phylum Chordata; class Chondrichthyes; order Carcharhiniformes; family Scyliorhinidae; genus Scyliorhinus; species Scyliorhinus torazame. The sequence continues at coordinate 130,234,343 of NC_092714.1, forward strand.
CTCCCGTGATTCTCTGGTCCCCGGAGAATCACCGCCAATTGCGCGCGGTCGACGCGGTGCCGTTCGGGAGCCATTTGAAGAGGTCCCCGCAGCGATTCACCGAGTGCAGCTGTCCGAGTTCCCGACGGCGTGGTTCTCTTATGGTACCACCCGTCGGGAACTTGGCGTGGTGGCTGTGGACTCAGTCCATGGCCGCCCTGGTGGGGGGCAGGGGGATCCTTCACCAGGGGGGGCCTCCAGGACGGCCAGGCTACCGATCGGGGTCCACCGATCCGCGTGTGCACGTGATCTCGGGGGGGCGGCTATCTTCTTGGCGCCGGTCCGCCATGTCGCGCGGGGCAGCTGATGCAGGCCGACACCGTGCGCATGCGCGGACCCCCAAACGGAAGTGCAGGGCCCCGTATCGGCAGTCGGAGCTGTGAGGAACACTCCGTGGCCCTGCTAGCCCCCTTCAGGTAAGTGAATCGCTCCGGACTTTCCGGAGTGATTCGCCCGCGTTTTTTCGTGGGCGTGGGGTCATAGCCCCATTATTGGAGAATCCCGCCCCCTGTACCAGTAAATGAAGTAGTGTCAAAAGTATATATTAAAGAAAATAAGTGGCACTGTATGTTCACAAGTGGGCAATTGCGTTTTGTCTTTACCATGCTGAGCCTATTAGCCCCAGACTATGTTGCTTGCCCAGCAGTAGGTTTGGAGCCCGTTTCAGGATTTATACCAGTACCTCTGTCAGGATTCTCAAAGTCTCCAAAGGTCCCCTTTCCAAGGCCCCTTTAAAAAATCACAGCTTTGCTGTTTCTGCTGCCAACTCATCAATTAATTGTTTACCAGCAAGTGTCCCAACTCTCCTGCCCAATAGGCATCCAAGATGAACCCAGAGCATTACAGGCACTCTCTAGTTTAATTAGACATTTCGGAACGGTCAGCAAATGAGCAATTCATTACTTAGGATGGAACCAGCTGCTCAAGATTGTAGGGGTTATTCTGTTTACTGTTGTAGTTCAAACCACTTGTACAAATAGTTGGAAATTATGCATAGAACAGTTGTGATCACATAACATACCTGGGTCAGTCTTTGATTGATGATCTCTGATGTGGTAACTGTGCTGCGCTGTCCAGTGCAGTATAACAAAAAATGTCTTTAAGCAGTGCCTAATAATGAATTCAGGTGCCCCCAAAATGGCCAAACTGCATACAGCCTTCATTCTTCTGTTGAAATTGGCTTCTCGGAGCAAGCCTTTGGTTTAGTGCCAGAAACCCTGCATCTCCGTCAGAAAGTTTCCCAACTCTCAAACTTTGTCTAGTGAAGACATTGATAATGGTCTCTAAATGCTGGGTACATATCTCACCAGATATTCCCTTCTGGACGGAGTGAACTGTTTCAGTGCTAGTATTCCTGTCTCTGAATCATAGGGCAGAATTTGGGCTCCATCCCAGACAATCTAGAACACTGGCTCTGGATACCCAATGATCTCCATCGGATATATGTGCATCGGATGGTGGAGATGGTCTCCATTGGTATCACGTGTAGGTAGACCTCTTCAGTCGTGGTTGGAGCCCAACTGGAAGATACTCCAAAATTAAAAACAATTCGGAAAGCACCACAGCTACTCTTTTTTTTTTACGACAGCTGTGAATCACTAGACAGAGAGAGATAATTCTGTTAGTAAGTATAGCATGGAAATGTAGCAATGGTAGGTTGATGTTCATGTCAGCCACGAGGGGCTGAATTGTCCAACTCCTGTTCCCACATAAGACTTGAATTAGGACCTCCTCTATGACAGAAGACAAAGGACAAAAGATGTTTGTGCACCATATCAATGGCATCAGGATGACATGTAATGAATGCAACATGTTTGCTAACATTATGGTTGTAATGTAATCACATTCTCAGACTTGATTCTGGTCAGAAAACCATGGTAAATTTTGGCCAGTTTTCCTTCCATTTTGGAGGAAGCTGTTTTGTTTTTTGAGTGCCAGCTGTGGCTTGAGCACAAAATTCATGGCTGATCCAGTAATGAGGGAGTGCTGCATTGATCGAGGTACTGCCTTTCAAATGAAACATTAAACCAAGGCCCCGCTGTCTCCTCGGGTGGATGCAAAAGACCCCACGGCATTATTTCATGGGTAGGGAAGGTCTCCCTGGTGCCCTGGCAAACATGTTTCCCTCAATTGACAGTGCAAAAAAAATTATCTGGTTGTGATCACGTTGCTGTTTGTGGGACATTGCTGTGCACAAACTAGCTGTCGCATTTCCTACATTACAACCAAGGAAGTACTGTGTAGCCATAGTTGTAAAGTGTAGACCCTTGGTGATTGTGAAAAAGGCTACATAAATGCAAGTCTTTCTTTATTTTTAGCTTCCCGCCCACACTTCAATTTGCTTTAGAATTGTTGCGATTTCTTTTCATGAAATTAGTTCTATCCCCTCTCCTGTTAATAGTGACAGGTCGTCATCAGAGAGTACATCCATTGATGCAGTATTTTTTAGGATGTGGTATTTGCCTGGTTCACTGCTGTTGGTCTAGGTGTAATTGGAAAATGGCTACATTTTCAACAGTTGTATGTATTGAACTGAAGGTAACCTCAATTATACATTTTCCATCAAGAGAATGTCTAGTTTAGGAGAGCAGCTGTAAGCCTTCAGGATAATATGTGAGGTCGTACTCCTGGTCCTGAAGAGATTAATAGTGGCCTCTGGCTGCAGGTTGTTGACTAATTAGGGATCCTTTTACTTCTGGCTGATGTAGCTTGATTGAAGTTAAGGCCAATTTTTCTTCCATTAAATTCAGATTTACGTTGGCCAATATGCAATAAAATCTAATCTGCTGTTAGCAAGACAGAAGTGAAAGCACTTGTTTCAAAATCTATGACTTTTAAATGAAATTTGGTTATGTTTTAATTGTGATGCAGTCCACAAGCCTGTAATATAACTAGTCAAAATGTTTCAACATGATCAGTGTTGCCCCCGTACAGTGATCCTTCCACAAAGGGTGAGGAAGATGGCCAATGCCACAATAAAGGAGGAGTGGATTAGAGGAACTGGATAGGTTAAATGGACATGATGAGGGTGTACAAAGGTTGGCAGTGCTCAAAGTAGAAAAAGGATTGTAAATGTTATGCCTCTGTTCGAAACACAGGATAGGGTTAAACTTGGCAACCAAAGGCCACTCAGCCTAATTAATTCATAGGGAATTTCATCTGAGTCTGAATGAACTGTCACTTGGAAGACGTAGAAAGAAAGACAGACTTACTTGCATTTATATAGCACCTTTCATGGCCACCGGAAATCTCCAAAGAACCAATGAAGTTGTTTTGATGCGTAGTCACTTTAAACACAGCAGGCAATTTGTGCAAACAGCAATGTGAAATAACCAGAAAATCTATTTTGGTGCTGTTAATTGGGGGATATATATTGGCTGAGACCTCCAGGATAACTATCCCTGCTCTTCTATGAAATAGGGCCATGGGATCTTTTTTATCTGGCTGAAAGGGAGGTGGGAGCATCGATTTAACGTTTCATCTTAAAGGCAGCACCTTCACCAATTCAGTGCTCCCTCAAGACTGCACTGGAGTGTGATTTTTGTGTCAAGTCATAGAATCGTAGAAGAATCATAGAATCCCTACATGTAATAGGGTGTAATTCGGTCCATCAAATCTGCACCAACCTTCTGAAAGAGCATCCTCCCTCAGCCCACTGCCCCGCCCTATCCCCGTAATCCCACCTAATCTTTACATTTTTGGATGTGGGAGGAAACAGGAGCACCAGGAGGAAACCCACGCAAACATGGGGAGAAAGTGCATAGTCAGCCAAGGTTGGAATCGAACCTTGGTCACTGGTGCTGTAAGGCAGCAGTGCTAACCACTGTGTTACCCTGTGGCTGTATTTTATGTGCCTCTGGCAGTGGTGTTCGGGGGGGGGGGTGGTGGTGGTGGTGGTGGTGTCCACCCTCCTTCCTGCTCATCCCCATAATACTTGGGGGGGGGGGGGGGATGGATGCCAAAATCAGCAGCCCCCCACCACACCCCACACTATATTTAAATAAGTAATCTGAGATTAGTTAGACTTGTTATCAAGTCAATTGACCCTGATGATATGCTACCCACACCATAAAAACATTTAGTGTGAGCAGTCAGGAGGGAGCAGACAGCCTGACATTTTTTACAAACTTCGTCAAAGAGAGGGAAGTAAGTGGGGTGTTTGATCTTCGGGGGGCTTTACGTTGCCATTCGGGGAGCACCCCCCCCACCCCTCCTAAAATGGAACCCCTTCTGCCCACACCCATTCTTCCTACTTGCCCACAGCCTTAAACCCAACCCCTGTGCCCCCTCCCTGAACCCAGAACCTGCTGACTCAGAGGTTACCAACTGGACCACAGTCAATATTACAATATGGGTTTATTAATGAGTCACCATGGATTTGCCAAAGGCAAGCTGTGGCTGACAAACTTGATTGAGTTATTTGATTAAGTAACAAAGAGGGTTGATGAAGGTAGTGTGACTGATCTTGTGCTTGTTAACTTTCAGAATGCATTCAATAAAGTGCCCACAGGTTTGCGAAATTAAAGCACATGGGATTGAAGAGATAGAGAAAAGTGAATACAAAATTGACAGAGAGAGAAAGCAGAAATTGTTCTTCAGGTTGGAGGGAAGGTGCATCGTGTCCCCCAGGTGCCAATATTAAGACCATTTAGTTTTGATACATAACAATGATCTGGGCTTGGGTACAATTTTAAAATTTGCAGATGACACTAAACTTGGAAAGATAGTTGACAATATGGAAGATAGTAGCAGACTTCAGAAAGACATACATAAACCGGTAAGAAGGGCTGACACATGACATTTATTGCAGTGAGATGATGTATTTTGGGAACAAATATCAGGAGAGGCATTCAAAAAGGGTAACATTTCAAAGGGGTGTAAGGCAGAGATACTTGGGGGTATAAGAACACCATGCTAATAAGAAAGGAAATTAGATGTAAGATCATTGGTAAAATAGAACCAAAGGAGAGATTAAACAAGAGCCATGACATTCTTTACACAAAGAGTTGTTATGATCAGAGTGGAAACAGATTCAATAGTAAACTTCAAATGGGAATTGGATATATACTTGAAAAGGAAACAGTTTCAGTGCAGAAGAGTGAGGCTAATTGGATAGTTCATTCAGAGCCAGCACAGGAACCATGGGCCAAATAGCCTCCTTTATAATTACTGGCAAGATGAGGTGAGGGCTTGAGTGATAGAATTAAGTTCAAATAGCAAAATATGCTGAAATGTTCTCAGACAGGTAACTAAAAGGAGACAAAAGATTCTCATGCATTTACAAGATTTAATAAGGACTGATGAAGTATATTTCTCACAGATTGCGTATAATGACTAAAGATACAAGCCTATAATGACTAAAGATACAAGCCTATGTACTTGTCTATCTCTTCCTTGTTGATGAAGCATATCAGAAGCTGGACTGGATTAATTTAATTCCTCTGCAGGAACATTAGTTTGGAGCAGTGCTTTGGACACAGCAGAGATTTCCAATCAGGGCTCTCTGCCAAGTTTCTCTGGCGGTGTGACAGAAAATAAGTGCAGAATTTGTTTCTGTTTTCTTAATATTTAAAGCAGAGTAATTTCTGTCTGTTTCTTTATAAGATCAAGGACTGTCACCAGCTCCTGCAGCCCCAGTGAGGTTGCCAGCCAAAGTGGGGCACCAAATGGTATTGCACATTCCAAGTTCACCTCACAGTCTAATTCACTCCTTTGTATATGCACAGGCCAATGATAGACAAGTCTGATCAGTACATGTATTGTTATAGTTGTTCTCCATAGCAATAATGTGACAAATAATGGCTACAATTTTATGCTCCCCTACTGGGGTTGGGGGGGGGGGGTGGGGGGTGGTGAGGAGAGAATGAAATTGAAGGGACATGGTTCCTTGAAGGTTCTCGTCCGTGTTGACCATGCAGCAACTTTATGCTAGGGCGGACGAAGCCTTCCAGCCTCAATTTTTAGGCTAGTGAGACGCGTGGTGGAAGGTCGAAAATGAAAAGAAAAAGAGTTGCACCTCGTCTGGGAAAGGTGGGGTGGTGCCTGCATCAGAAGCCTTATTCTGCAGTAGAATGCCCTTTCCTTTGAGGTCTGCTGGCCTCAGTGTCTCTCTCTCTCTCTCTCTCTCTCCCTCTCTCCCAACCTCAATTGCTCCCTGGGACCCCTTGAATTGACCCATAGTGCCCAAGTCCTCCTGCATTTCTTCTTTTGTCCACTTCTTCAGTGATGTCGCTACAGAGACTGGAGAGCTGCCAACCAATCAGATTGACCAGCAGCTGTCCAAAGCAGGACTTCCTTCGGTGTGACGGTCAGTAGTGCCACGTGCAGCCACTTAACACTCATTCAAGTGTGAAATGGCAGTGGAACATTCCGAGTCAGAGGGGAATCTTAAAATGGTGGGAATCGAGACCGCACCATCCAAAAAATTCAAGCCAATGTATTTTCTGATACACTCTGGAGAGAAAATTATGATCAATGAGTAAGAATTGTTTTAAAATGCAGCACTTTAAGCTTAAGTTTTTTTTTGTTTTTAACATTTTTCTGTAGCACATTTACTTGGGAAAGAAGAACACTTTAGATTAAAGTACTCCACCTCCTATTATTCTCTCTTACTAATCCTTTAAAATCTCTTGTACATGAAGAACCTTCAATAAATGGTGCTGCTTCTGCTTCCGACATCTAGACTGATAAAACATATACTTAGATGAGAAAATGAGAACATGTATTATACCATGAATCATTTACAGTTGCAGAATTTTAAAATTTAGCTGCTCTGTTTTATTGCAGCTTTAATTGTGTAATATTTATCTCTCACTCTCCTTCCCCTTAGTTTGTTGAGGTTTCTTAGCCCTTTCTTGGATGCATCTATTCCTTGTTGGCTCATTGAGCCAATAATCACCAGAGATGAAAATGCAAAACCTTCTCAGGGTAAGTCCTTAGCCTTCCAAGATATTGCTGGCAGGTTTTTGACATTTGGAAACTAAAGATTACATTGGTACTTATAAATATTTATCTGATTGCCAGAGGCCCGCATTCCCTGTGGACCATGCAAAAATTGTTTGTGTCAGTAAAATGAAAACCAAATTACAAAGGCTTTGAAAGGCAAAAGCCAATTGTGTGTTGATTTAATTGCCAGGGAACGCGATCTTTTGCACAACTGTACAACTTTACCTCTGTAAACCAACATGTCCTCACGAAGGGAAATAACGATTACTGTACAGGAGCTATTCCATACAAAGTTCCCTTTGCGAGCTGTACAGAAATTGTACGAAATTAAGAGAAGCTTTTTTTTTGGATTTGACTTTATCGTGGGAAAGAATATAAGGCAGATCAGTTTTGTGCTATTTTCACTGTGATAGCGTCATACCTAACTGGCGCAATGATGTTTTTGCACAGCAGTGGCATGTTTTGACGTAAAACATCAGATGTTCTCCAGATACTTCAACAAAAGACCGCAGTTTAGAAGTCCTTTCCCATCTGCTTTCTTATTCCCGGCAGATCGTAATAAACAGAAAATGCGAGATCTGTACCTGTAACAGCTTCAGCTGACAATGAATGACACTGTTTGCAGATTAAAGCTAGGCAGTCCACCAGTTAAATTTAAAAACCAGCTGACTGGAAACTACAGATTTCTTTTCACAAGGGTACTCTCTCAAATCACATGGGATTAGGACAACACATATGAACGTACAAAATTCATGAGAAGGGAAGTAAAGTCTAGTCCATCAAACCTGCTCCACACTATGATGAGCTGGAGTATCGTGACTAAATGCATCTTTCCTCCCGCCACTCCCGTAGCCAGAGTATAAACACTTTGAAGAATTGCCCATGAAATGTAGGACGTTGCCACAAAACTTACACAAACATAGTTTAGTGCTATAGAACATCAATACAACATGACTAGCTATCTCTCTTTTTGTGATCCCATGGCAGAACCATAGACCAAAATTAACTAAATTTATTGAATCACCCCCAAATGAAGAAATTGCCAACAATATTCTACTTTTTGTAGCTTTCACTTTCAAAGTGAATGAGAACTGACAAAAATTACACATCAATTAGCAGGCAAATGATGGTCATAAATGTTGTAGACTTTTATTATTATGCATCTTCTTATTTAAATCCATTGCTGATGTCATCAGAGTGCAGTGATGCCAGCAATTGTTACTGGTGTATATTCATACTTAATTCTTATTAGTTCTAATTCTATTCAGGAATTATTCTTTCTATGTTTAACTTTCTCCCACTGTTGAGCCTATGCTGTATTTTAAACTTTGTTTCTTTCATATATTAAAGAAGATTAACTTAAACTTTAAGATTAATGCTTTTTAAAAAATATATTTTTATTCAAGAATTTTTGTTTATCACAGACAAAATGTTCAAACTATTCAAACCTTTCATTATTACAACCCTACTAGACTGACCAACCCCTCCCCTCACCCCCTAACAGCTGATGGTAGCCAGGTCCTTAAAAACGGGTAACAAACAGCTGCTACCTGGACATCCACCAACCCTCACCAACCTCCACCTAAGCAAGACTCGCCTCCAGGCTATTTGAGAGGCAAAGGCCAAAGCTTTGCCTTCTCCTTCTGCAGCACTGGCAGGTCCCATGCTCCAAAAATGGCCATGATCGGGCAGGACTCTACCGTAACACCCAGAATCCCTGACATTGTTTCAGAAAAGGAAACCCAATAATCAACAAACTTGGGGCAAGACCAAAACATATGTGTGTGTGCTTCGCCGGCCTCCTAGAACACCGCTCACACCTATGCTCCACCCCCGAGGAGAACCCACTCCTACATGCCGTGGTCAGTGTGCCCTATGCACCACCTTGAACTGTATCAAACTTAACTATGCACAAGAGGTGAAGTTGACCCTATGAAGAGCCTCACTCCACCCCCCCCCCCCCCCCCCCAGACCAAACCCAACTCTCCCTACTACTTCCTCTGAACCTCTTCCAACAAAGCCTGCTCCGTCACCAACATCTGCCCATAAATATCTGAGATCCTTTCCTCCCCTAGTTCATCCAAGGATAGAACCCTATCCATAAGCGAAGGTGCCGGTATCAGGGGAAACGAAGGAAGCTCCTTACGCACATTACTAAATACATTCCTCTCAGGAGCTGGAGCTTCTCTGCAAACTCTTCTCACCCAGCAGTGCTACCAACCAAAAACATATCCCTAAACCTCTCCAAACCCACCTTCACCCATGCCCTGAATGTTGAATCCAGACCAGATGGCACACACCTATGGGGCGGGATTCTCCCAACGGGCGGCTAAGTGCCGATGCCGGAGTAAAACGGGAGTGTTTTACTCCTGCGTCGGCGCCCGTTCCGGGACCCCATTCTGCGGCCCACAGGGGGCTAGGATGGCGCTGGAGCGGCCTACCCCGCTCCAGTTGCCGATCCCGCCCTGAACGCAGCGCTGCGGGGTCTGTGCATCCACAGTTGGCCAGCGGCAACTAGCGCATGTGCAATGGCCTTCTTCCCTGCAGTGGCCCTGATGGCAAATGGCGCAGGGCTACAGGAGCCGGCGCGGAGGAAAGGAGGCCGTGGAGCAGAGAGACCGGCCTGCCGATCGGTGGGCCCCGATCGTGGGCCAGGCCACTACGGAGGCCCCCCCCCTTCCCCCACCATCACAGACTGCCCCCGGACCCTTCGATGCCGAGGTCCCATCGGCTCAGAGGATGTATGAACGGCGCCGGCGGGACTCGGCTTTTTGTTGACGGCCGCTCGGCCCATTCGGTCCGGAGAATCGGCGCACCGGCCCGGGCCGGAGAGTCGACGCATACCCCGGCTGGCGCCGTGCCGGCGCCGATTCTTCGCGATTCGCGCCGCACCGATTCTCCGACCCGACAGGGGGGCCGGAGAATTCCGCCCATGGTTTCTGCAAATCGGTGCCAACAGCAACACAGAGCCTAATTTAAAATGCTGCCTAAATTGTTTCCAAATTGGCAAGGAGGCTATTCCTACCAGGCTGGACAAAAATCTTACTGGAGAAAACAGGAGAGGAGCAGCAACAAGAGCCCTCAAACTCGATGCTATACAAGAAGCCTCCTCCATTTGCCTCCATACAGAGTCCGGATTCCTAAATTACTCCTGTACCTTATCAATGTTTGCCGCCCATTAATAACACAACAGATAAGATAGTGCTAACCCCCCCAACTGTCTATCCCTTTGCAAAAAAACCCTATGAACCAGAGGGGTCTTAACCACCAAACAAAAGTAAATAGCGGCTTATTTATCCTACCAAAAAAAGCCTTGGAAAGAAAGACTGGGAGGCAGTGGAACAGAAACAAAAACCTTGGGTGAAAATATTCATCTACACCATCTGGACTCTACCAGCCAAAGTCAAAGGAAGGTCATCCCACCTCTTCAGATCAGCCTTTACGCCATCAGCCAGAATGGTCAAGTTACATTTATGGAGCAAGGCCTGTCATGAGCTACCCGAATTCCCAGATACCAGAAACTAGCCCTGGCCGAACAAAATAGCAGTCTGCCCAGATTAGCTCCCCTCTCCGGAGGGTTCACCAGAAATCCTTCGCTCCTGCCCAGGTTTAGCTTATACCCTGAAAAGGAACCAAACTTCCTGAGCACCTCCATTTTTCCCCCCACATTGGAGAGAGGGTCCATAATGTATAACAACAAATTGTCCTCATATAGGGACACCCTAAGCTCCCTCCGTCCCCACTCTATCCCCCTTCACTTAGAAGGCAATCTCAGTGCAATGGACAGTGGCTTAATTGCTAAGGCAAACCACAACGGGGATAGTGGATACCCCTGCCTCATACCCCTGTTCAGTTGAAAGAGTTGACTCTGAGCTCAGGTCATTGGTATGGACACTTGCGGTGGGGACTCTATACAAATGTCTCACCCGGTGGGGGGTGAATTCTCCATTTGGGACGCCCAAAGAGTGTTTCCCAAGGGGATGGAAAATCAGGCGTCCAGCGGAAATTGGGATTGATGCCAGGTGCGATACATTTTCGATGCTCCAACTCCTTGCTGGCAGTGGGATCGGGGTTCATGTCCTCGCATCAGCGGGAGGATGTAAATGATTGCAAATGGATCTTAATGACCCATTTGCATCTACTTAACGGTCCGGGCACCCTATTCTCTGGCCCTCCATCATTCTCCAGTCCTCGGGGCCGGGAATCACGTGGATGGGAATCACAACAGATCTCACCTAACGCAAGCCTGACGTGGTGGATCTTACGGTGGACCAAGGGGGTAACTTCTTAAGGAAGTCTGTCAGAGGGCCATCCTCCCTCTCCACAGTGCATGACCTGCTCTAACCTCCTCTAATGAGACAACTTCAACGGTCCCCAAGTGACCCCCTAAAACAGGAGACCCCCAAGCCCTAACTAGAGGGATCCCTCCAGGACCCCCAAAATAGGGGGAACTCCAGGGAATACCTTAATAGGGAGACCTCCCGGACATCATAATGAAAGGAACCCTGCAGGGAGACCCCCTAAATAAAGGAACCCTGCACAGAGACCATGTAACTAGAAGGATCCCCCCACAGGAACTCCCTAACTAGAGGGACCCCATAAATAAAGCGACCCTCCCAGAAAAAAGACCCTTGTCTGGAAGGTAAAGAGCAGTCCAGACAGGTTCAGTGATGAAAATTACAGTTGTACCACTCACCTGGAAGTTCCATATGTTAATTTCTGGAAAGAGAACAGCTGTAACCAATATTTAACCTCTCAGATCCTGTAGCTGTAACCTAGTCATTAATTTCTAAGAGTGGGCTATGATTGACAGATTCCACAAAACAGCTGCAGCTTTATTCATTCATCTCCCTTCATGCATGAGTGACTCATAGTGCTGACACGCCAATGTTTGCAAACATCAACCACATCAAAGAGAGGTAAGTGCATTCCAATCACTCAAGCATGTGATTGGACTTAGTAACCACCGCGTGCCTTCTTGCCAATCCAGCCCTGATACCTTTATATATTTGGATGGAATGGCTCTCCCATCTACACTCTCGATTGTCCTTCCCCCATCTCCGGACTCGCTCCTTATCCAGGTACCTACAAAACTGGACAATATTTGCCCATGGTGGCTCCCATGATATGCTGATCAGCAATCGATGGGCCCGTTCCAACAAAAAGATCCTATGTCCCAGCAACCTCCCAAACAACTTAGAAACGTAATCAATGGCACTTGTACCTTCTGGGCCTCAATTCAGCCCGACAATTCTTAGACTTTTTTGTCATCCAGAGCGATTTTCAGATCATCGACCTTGGCCTTTATCACTTTCTGCTTCTCCGCCAGCAATGCCATCTCTGCCGCCAAAGAAACACTGTGATCATGGAGTACCTTCTCCACCTTCTTAATCATTGTCGCCTGTACCTCCAGCCATTGATCCAACCTGTCCAAAGTCGAACTAATAGTTGCCACAGTGCTCTCCATCACCTTCATCAGATCCTCCGTAACAGCTTGTCTCTGTTTCCTAAATTCACTCGACAAAAAGTCCACTGACTTCTCGGTCGTCCACTGAGGGGCAATGGTGCCACACAAACCTACTCCATTTTCACCCCTTCTGAGGCTTGGGAGCCTTCTGAATCGGACAAAGACCCCTTGCCCGACTTATGCCTTGTATTGTACCCCCTGACATCACTCGCCAGGCGGGATCTAATTCTGTCAAACTGCATCAATTTCTTCCCCAAAATCTCCCGTTAACTTGGCAGAAAGGGCCAAAAAATCAAATGCCCAGGCAGGAACCACCTCGTGTGCAACTGCTCACCTCACAGCCACCACCGGAAGTCAGATTACTGTGTTTTGACTGCCTTTTTGTGGTCAAATTATCACAATATGAAAAAGCCAATTTCATTTTAAATAGTCCATACAACAAAGACAGGACTTGCACAATAACAAGCACCTGCATCACTCCCTGCACAAATGTGGCAACTGTGCAATCGCAGTTTCTCCAACTTGGCCCCCGGTATGTAGGATCTCTCATGTTCCCACTCAATTAATTCAGCACTCGAATTGCATTTATCAGCAGCTGTATTCCATCTAAGGTGCCCACATACAGTTAACACCGTTAAGGCACATTCTTATGAACCTGCTCTCACTCGGGTCATCTCAGCCCAGGTGTGTAGTTTTCCAGAGCTGCTTTTCAACTGACCAACCAACAAACAATACCGGGTTCACTTATCGGTCCTTTGATACGAACTCTCAGCTCGTTTGCATTCCTGAACTATTAACAGCATATTTAGGGTTCAGTCCCTTTTAGTTCAGTTTCCCCAAGAGCACTGGAATTCTATTTCTTCTTACTGCCAAAAAGAAAACTTCCATTTTCCCAGAGAGCTCAGTTTTCTCCGAAAGACACCAGGAATTTTATAATTGTGTCTTGCTGCAACACTTCTTTGGTGCCTGTATCTTTGTGCTGATTGCCTTCTGCCTCCAGCTCTCCTTTTGTGTCTGTGGCTCTCCTTTGAGTCTGCAAGCAACATTTTAAAGAAATTCCAAATGTTCTTCACTGTACTGCTTCCAGGTTGTTATACTGTGCTCTACCCTCCAGTATCTGCAAGTAGTGAAAGAAACAGGAAACCCAAAAATTCAGGTCAACCAAAGGAAGTAGCTGCGTACATGCTGTGATGCAAGTTGGTGATTTTACTTTCAATCAAGGGTCAATTTCTTCAGCACAAGTTACTGTATTTGCAACCGTTAATTTATGAGAGAAGCTGGCTGTAGTGAAAACAAATTTTCAGCTGGTAAAATACTTTTAAAGTGCAGTCACTGTTGTAATGTAGAGAAGACAGCAGCCAATTTGTGCAAAACAACCTCCCATGGGGAGGCGAGAGAGCCTGGCATGCTCCTGCCACCATAGCATATGCCTGGCCCTGGCGTCTTCCAAACAGACTCACTACTGTTCAAGGGCACTGTCATGATATCCAGATCAGCATATCATGGTGCAATCGCACACACACTGATGGATAGGCAGTTGGACCAACCAGCACACACATAACATCGCAGCCAATCACCAGTGAGAGCACACGCATTATAAAACAAGGAACACCACAGTTCCTGCTCATTCTACCAGGTGATAGCTCAGAGCACAGAGCTCACAGCGTGCCACTCAGACATAGATCATGTGCTGAGTGCCTCACTAAGATAGTGATAGGGCTGGGTCCACAGGTTAGCTGGTGAAGCACGTACCCAAGCCAATAGTTAGTTGTTACCGTTGATTAGACAATAAAACAGAGTTGTACCATCTACAGCCGTGTTGGATCATTTGTGCATCAGAACACCCAACACGACATGATACCAATAGTGGACGCAAACCAGCGACTGTGAGACCTACCTGCACCCTTTCAGAAATCCGGCACCCTGCTCCATGGAAAACATCAGCCCGCCGCAGCCGCTCCGAATCGCTGGTAATCTCGGCGTAAACGGGAAGCTGTTTAAACAGCACTTCCAGCTCTTCCTAGAAGCCACAGACTGGGAGAATGCATCGGACACCAGGAAGATTGCCCTCCTCCTCTCCACGGCGGAGCAACAGGCAATCCACATCTATAACTCCCTGGCATTCGTGGAAGGCGAGGACAAAACAAAATATAAGACTGTGCTTCTGAAGTTCGAGGAACACTTCAGTGTGGAAGTCAATGAGAGTTTCGAGAGGTACCTATTCCAACAGCGCCTGCAGGGTAAGGATGACCCTTTCCAATCTTACTTAACACACCTCGGAATCCTCGCGCAGTTCTGGGCCCACCGCCGACTCCATGATACGGGATCAGATAGTTTTTGGGGTCACCTCGGACACCCACGCCAGCAGCTCCTTAAAATAAAGCGACTCACCCTAGCGACTGCCATCGAGACCTGCGTCATCCATGAGAACGCGATCAGCGGGTACTCCCAAATCCAGGCGGTGGAAACGGCACGGCATGGGCCCCACGAGGCAGAGCGGGTCCAGTCGATCGAGTTCCTCCCGGCCTGCGGCCCGGACGAGGGCGGCCATTTCGCGCGCTTTCCGAGGCCTCCCGCGCTTGTACGCGCCAAAAGAGGGGACGTTGATGCAGAGCAACGTGATGCGCAGGCGCGCTCTACGCAGGACCGCACCGCGCATGCGCGGTGGCGCAACGAACGCCATGACGTCACGACATGCGGCAATGCCCGGCCAAAGCACGACAGTGCCTACGATGTGGCAGGATGGGCCACTATGCTGCATGCTGTCGAGCAGCTCAACCTGCCAACTCCCAACAATTCCGCCAGCCTCGCAGGGACATGCGGGCGATTCAGCCCACCTACACTGAGTCATATCCAGATAGTATGCAGACCAGCGATACCGAAGACAGGGAGCCCTTCCGCATTGCGGTAATCCACAAGAACCGGATCTCCCCAAGTCGGAACCACCAGCCGCTGCCAGTGCACAGCATTGATCCGGGCGATGAGTGGTGTGCCACCCTAACGGTCAACCGATCCCAGATCACATTTCGCCTGGACACTGGTGCCTCCGCCAATCTCTTTTTAAAAAAAATGTTTTATTAAAGGTTTTCATAAAATATCAATATCAAAATGAGAAAGAAAAAAGAACCCAACAGGGTTAAGTACAAAACACAATCTAAAATAGCAACCCCCCCAAACCCCTCCCCCCCCCCCCCCCCGTACCTAAATAATAAATTAACATTAACACCCCGACTTAAGACAACAGGTGTATACACCCCCTCAGACCCATCCAGTGTAAATAACATAAACAAAAATAAAGCAACCCCCGCCCCCCCCCAACCCCCCGAGCTGCTGCTGCCATTGACCAATGTCTATCGTTCTGCCAGAAAGTCTAAGAACGGTTGCCACCGCCTAAAGAACCCTTGTACCGACCCTCTCAAGGCGAATTTCACCCCCTCCAATTTAATGAACCCTGCCATATCGCTGATCCAGGATTCCATGCTTGGGGGCCTCGTATCTTTCCACTGAAGGAGAATCCTTCGCCGGGCTACCAGGGACGTAAAGGCCAGAATTCCGGCCTCTTTCGCCTCCTGCACTCCCGGCTCCTCTGCCACCCCAAATATTGCGAGCCCCCAGCCCGATTTGACCCTGAATCCTACCACCCTCGACACCGTCCTCGCTACGCCCTTCCAAAGCTCCTCCAGCGTGGGCATGCCCAGAACATATGGGTGTGATTTGCTGGGCTCCCTGAGCACCTAACACACCTGTCCTCACCCCCAAAGAACCTGCTCATCCTTGTCCCGGTCATGTGTGCCCTGTGCAGCACCTTAAACTGTATGAGGCTGAGCCTCGCGCATGAAGAGGAAGAGTTCACCCTCACTAGGGCATCTGCCCACGTCCCCTCTTCGAGCTCCTCTCCCAACTCCTCCTCCCACTTACCTTTCAACTCCACCACCGAGGCCTCCTCCTCCTCCTGCATCACCTGGTAAGTTTCCGAGATCTTCCCCACTCCCACCCACCCCCCCCGAGAGCACCCTGTCCTGTACTGTGTGTGGCAGTAGCTGTAGGAATTCCACCACCTGCCGTCTGGCAAACGCCCTTACCTGTAAGTACCTGAAGGTGTTCCCCGGGGGGAGCCCGTACTTCTCCTCCAGCTCACCCAAGCTCGCGAACTTCCCGTCCATAAACAGGTCCCCCAACATTCGTATCCCTGCCCTGTGCCACCCCGAAAACCCTCCACCTGTTCTTCCTGGGGCGAACCGGTGGTTCCCCCGTAATGGGGTCCATGCCGCGGCCCTAACTTCCCCCCTATGCCGCCTCCACTGCCCCCAAATTTTGAGGGCCGCCACCACCACCGGGCTCGTGGTATACCTCCTTGGAGGGAGCGGCAGCGGCGCCGGCCTCCGCCAATCTCCTCGCATGGTCAGCCTTCCAGACCTTGAAGGTTAAACCACCGATTCTGCCATCCCACTGTCAGCTGGCGTGCAAGATCCTCCACCTCATTCGGCGGGTACACACTGGCTCCAGAATGCACGTCCGATTTCCCAAATGCAGACTTTAGGGCGCAGCTCCACTCACTCCTCGTGCACAACCAGGAGGTATTTGAGGGCATGGGCACACTGCCCTACACGTACAAAATACGGCTCAAACTGGACGCCTCCCCGGTCATTCACGCACCTCGTAGGGTCCCAGCACCTCAAGGACCGCCTCAAACAGCAGCTGCAGTACCTGCAGGACCAAGGAGTGCTTTCCCGGGTCACGGAGCCAATGCTATGGGTCAGCTCCATGGTGTGCATCAAGAAGCCCTCCGGCGAGCTCTGAATCTGGATCGGCCCAAAAGATTTGAATCACAACATTATGAGGGAACACTACCCCATACCCAAACGAGAAGAAACCACGAGCGAGATGGCTCGGGCAAAAATATTCACCAAACTTGATGCCTCAAAGGGCTTTTGGCAGATTCAATTGGATCAGTCCAGCAGGAAGCTGTGCACTTTCAACACTCCATGTGGCAGATACTGCTACAATAGGTTGCCATTCGGCATTATTTCGGCCTCCGAAGTGATCCATCGCATCATGGAACAGATGATGGAGGGCATCGAAGGGGTACGCGTCTACGTAGACGACATTATCATCTGGTCCACCACACCACAGGAGCACATCAGTCGTCTCCAGCATGTCTTTGCACGGATACAGGATCAGGGCCTGCGCCGAAACCGAGCCAAATGCTCTTTTGGCCAGACTGAGCTAAAGTTTTTGGGGGACCACATCTCCCGGTCAGGTGTGCGGCCGGATGCTGACAAAATGGCAGCCATCGCAGCCATGCAGCAGCCGTCAGACAAGAAGGCAGTGCTACGCTTTCTCGGGATGGTCAACTTCCTGGGGAAGTTCATTCCTAACCTTGCTTCGCACATGACTGATCTTCGCTACCTGGTCAAAAAGACAACGAAATTCCAGTGGCTGCCCGCACACCAGAGTGAATGGGAGGAGCTCAAGGTCAAGCTCACCACAGCCCCGGTACTGGCGTTTTTCGATACCACACGGGAAACAAAGATCTCAACTGATGCCAGCCAGTCTGGCATTGGGGCGGTACTCCTACAACGGGACGACACCTCATCATGGGCTCCGGTCGCCTATGCGTCGCGGGCCATGACCCCCACAGAACAGCGCTACGCGCAGATTGAGAAGGAGTGCCTAGGCCTGTTGACTGGCATTGACAAGTTTCATGACTATGTATATGGTCTTCAGCAGTTCACTGTGGAGACCGACCATCGCCCCCTGGTCGGCATCATTCAGAAGGACCTCAACGACATGACCCCACGCCTTCAGCGCATTCTGCTTAAGCTCCGGAGGTACGACTTCCAACTTGTCTACACCCCGGGGAAGGATCTCATCATCGCAGATGCTCTGTCCAGGGCGGTCAACGCACCACCCGACTCGGAGGGGTTCGTTTGTCAAGTCGACGCACAGGTAGCCTTCACATCGGCCAATCTGCCGGCCACTGATGCACGTCTGGCCCACATTCGCCGTGAGACTGCGGCTGACCCCCTTCTACAACGTGTGATGCGCCACATGACGGAAGGGTGGCTCAAGGGGCAGTGCCCACAATTGTACAATGTCTGGGATGACTTGACCGTCATTGATGGTGTCCTCTTGAAGTCGGATCGTGATCCCACACAGCATGCACCGGCTTGTCCTCGAACAACTGCACAAAGGCCATCTCGGAGTTGAAAAGTGCAGGCGGAGGGCCCGAGAGGCTGTGTACTGGCCGGGCATCAGCGACGACATCGCCAACATGGTGCTCAATTGCCCCACCTGCCAGAGGTTTCAGCCGGCGCAACCCCCTGAGACCCTTCAGCCCCATGAGTTGGTCACGTCCCCCTGGTCGAAGGTGAGTGTGGACCTCTTTCATGCGCTCGGCAGGGACTACATTATTCTTATTGACTACTTCTCAAGTTATCCGGAGGTCATACGTCTGCACGACACGACATCATCAGCTGTCATCCGGGCATGCAAAGAAACCTTTGCTCGCCATGGAATTCCGCTCACCATCATGTCTGACAACGGGTCTTGCTTTGTGAGTCAAGACTGGTCTTCTTTTGCCACCTCATACAACTTCACACACGTGACGTCCAGTCCCTTGCATCCTCAGTCGAATGGCAAGGCGGAAAAGGGTGTCCACATTGTGAAGTGGCTCCTCTGCAAGGCTGTTGATGCTGGATCTGACTTCTGTTTAGCCCTGCTGGCCTATCGCTCGGCCCCACTGTCCATGGGCCTCTCGCCAGCCCAGCTGTTGATGTGTCGCACCCTCAGGACCACTGTGCCGTCCATTCATGTTCCTGACCTCGACCATGCTCCAGTATTGTGAAGGTTACAACAACAGTGTGCTCAGCAGAAGGTGGCACATGACACTCGGGCAACTGATCTTCCCGCCCTGGCGCCTGGAGACAACATCCGCATACACCTACCGGAGGGTAGCTGGTCGGCAACCGCCGAGGTTCTCCGCCACGTGGCTCCCCGCTCATTCCTGGTTCGTATGCCTGATGGCTCTATTCGCCGCCGTAATCGGCGGGCCCTTCATTTGGTTCCGCGCTCGTTACGAGATCATGCACCAGTGCCATGCCCTCCTGTTGTCCCTGATGTCAACTTTGTTGCGCTTCCTGCCACTCTGCCTCTTCCTCTCTCGCCCGTGGCCAGGCCCATTCCTCAGCCGGTGGATCCTGACCCACCCTTGAGGCGGTCAACCCGAATTCGTCGCCCACCTGAGAGGCTTGACTTATGAGCCTGTTAGCACATTGGACTCACTGAATTGTTTTACAGTACTGTTAGAGTTTTTTTTCTTGTCGTTCATTGTTCCAGAGTTTTCTCTCGTCGTTTGTTGATTGCATTTGTTCTTTTATTGGTACAACATCGTTATTCTGTTGCACCTGACACCTTCCTCTATATATAGTTTAGTCTCATGTACATGTTGTAAATATTGCACACACATACTCAGTTGCATTTCTATTTATTATCATGTAGGCACATATCCTTTGTGAAAGGGGGGGATGTCATGATATCCAGATCAGCATATCATGGCACAATCACACACACACTGATGGATAGGCAGTTGGACCAACCAGCACACACACAACATCGCAGCCAATCACCAGTGAGAGCACACGCACTATAAAACAGGGAACACCACAGTTCCCGCTCATTCTACCAGGAGATAGCTCAAAGCACAGAGCTCACAGCGCGCCACTCAGATATAGATCATGTGCTGAGTGCCTCACTAAGATAGTGATAGGGCTGGGTCCACAGGTTAGCTGGTGAAGCACGTACCCAAGCCAATAGTTAGTTGTTACCGTTGATTAGACAATAAAACAGAGTTGTACCATCTACAGCCATGTTGGATCATTTGTGCATCAAAACACCCAACACGGCATGCACCTAACCATTGAGTCGTCCCCTCCATGGTGATGCAGCCTCAGCAATGGCCACCACCAGCTCTTAGTGGGCGGGCTGCCATCCCCAAGTGAACAGCATCCTCAACAGTGGCTTCTTAATTAGTTGCTGCTGGCAAAATGCTGCCCCAAAGTCCCAACACTGACTGAGCGGGGTCACTCCCAATTTTGGCTCTAGTGGCGTGATTTTAAAATCCCCTAAAAAATTCAGCCAATTGACTGAAAAATCCGCCCACCATTTGTCTTTTGTACTCTGTGTTCTGATAAGCACTTTTTAATGGCTGCCTCACAAAGTCTTCAACAACTCCAATATGTAATAGTGTTCAAGCTAACCTTCATGATGGTGGGTTACCCGAGTTCAGAAGAAATATATTTCACTAAGAAACAAAAACAATCTTATAATGACACACCTGAATGGAGTGGATAGGAAGGGCCTATGGATGAACCAAGAAATAGAGCCGAAAATTGAAATCAAGGGAAAGTCATACACCAGAAAACCAAGGAAGCAATGAAAAAAGGATTTCAAGGATGTTAGGAAAGAAGTTTTAAAAAACTTTCAGGAAGGCAAAACAGAACTATGAAATTGAACTATAATATATAAATGAATAGTCATTTACAAACCCATAAATACTAAAAGAAAAATCAAGGACGCTGTGAAGAGATGCACACGAAAATGCAGGAGATTTTCTTCTGGCATTCGCTGTGGGCAAAAATGACGTCACTGGTGAAAATCTTGCAAGACAGCAAGAATGGGAAGCTCAGTGTTGAGATCTCGTTTTCAGATTTACCCCACTCCTCGCTGGTAAGGGAAGGCAGAAACCTCATTTAAATTCATTTGAATAAATTCTTCTTCTTCGGCAATCACCAGTATGATTGTCCACCTAAGAAACCCGGTGTCACTGGTCATGGGTTCTGTGGGTCCTTGCATGGCTGATGAGCCTGATCCAACAGCCTCAACTCTGACTGCACACTTGCCAGGTGTTTTAGGGAGGTGCGATTGATCCTTGGACACTAGATTGCCGGTATTCCTTTCAGAGGCTCCTTTTTTGGGCCTTTTCTTGTCATTCAGTGTTCTTGAAGAATTGTGTTCCTTCAATCAGGAGGTTCCGCCAAGTAGATCTCTTCTGAGGTTCCTCCAAGTAGATCTCTTCTGAACAAGGGTCTCCCAGGCATTCACATCTATGTTGCATTTCTTGAGGTGAGTCTTCAGGGTGTCTTTGAAGCTCCTCTCCATTGTCCTCCTCTTGTTTTGGATTCTTTCTTGAGCTGGGCAAAGAAGATTTGCTTTGGCAGTCGGGACTCTGACATCCTAAGCACAGGGTTGGCCCAGCAGAGCTGGTTTTGGATGATCATGCCCTTGATGATGGCGTTCTTGACACCTTCAAGGACGCTGGTGTTAGTATGCTTGTCCTCCCACCTGATACAGAGAATCAACAAGCATTGCTGGTACCTCACCAGGGTCTTGAAGTGGCATCTGTACGTAGTCCAAGTTTCTGAGCCATGTAGAAGAGTTCGGAGGACAACCGCTTTGTACACAAGGATCTTGGTGTCAGCACGGATGCTGTGGTCATCAAAGACTCTCGTCTTTAGGCATCTGAAGGAGGTGATCGCGGATTGGAAATTATGTTGGATCACCGCAGCGATGTCAGCCTTAAAGGAGAGGTGGCTCCCCAGTTAGAGGAAATGTTCCACGTTTGTTAGGGTTTCTCCATTGATCTTGATGGACGCGGAGACCAGTTCTTGCCCTGGGGCAGGTTGGTAAAAAATTCTAGTCTTCTTGAGGTTGAGACCGATTCTTCGATATGCTTCCACGAAGGTGTCACGCATGGCTTGGAAATTCTCTTTTGAGAGAGTGAAGATGGCAATGTCAGCCACATACTGAAGTTCCATGAGCGATGTCAGTGTTATTTTCTTCTTGGATTTCAATAGGTTGAGGCTGAAAAGTTTTCCATCCATCCTGTAGAAGATTCCACTCCCATGGGAAGCTCGTTCTTAAAAAGCTGAAGGATGGGTGCGATGAAGATGGAGAAAAGGGTGGGGGCAATGACACATCCCTGCTTGACTCCAGTCTTTCCATAAAGGTTTCTGTCCTATTTCCATTAGTAAGTACTTTTGGCGTCATCTTGTCGTTGAGGAGTCGGAGGATGGTGATGAATTTCTCTGGACAGCTGGCCTTTGAAAGGGACTTGCATAGCACTTCCTAATTGGCTGAGTCAAAAGTCTTACTCCGATTGATGAAGACCATGAAGAATGATTGATGTTGCTCCTGCCATTTCTCTTGAGGTCACCGAGCAGTGAAAATCATGTCCGCTGTTCCACGGTTTGGTTGGAAGCCACACTGGCTTTCCGGAGGACTTCTTCAGAGACTGGGAGAAAACGGCTAGAAATGATTTGGGCGTTGATCTTCTTGGCAATGGAGAGTTGTGTGATTCCTTGGTAGTTCCTGCAATCTGCTTTCTCTCTCATGGGTGGCACGGTAGCACTGTTGCTTCACAGCACCAGGGTCCCAGGTTTGAATACCGGCTTGGGTCACTCTGTGTGGAGTCTGCACTTTCTCCCCGTGTCTGCGTGGGTTTCCTCCGGGTGCTCCGGTTTTCTCCCACAAAGACGTGCTTGTTAGGTAATTTGGACATTCTGAATTCTCCCTCTGTGTACCCAAACAGGTGCCGGAATGTGGCGACTAGGGGCTTTTCGCAGTAACTTCATTGCAGTATTAATGTAAGCCTACTTGTGGCAATAAAGATTATTATCATTATTGAATATGGTGGTGGTGATGGCGTTCGTGAAGTTGTTAGGAATTTCTCCTCTGTCCCAGGTTTTCAGGAACAGCTGATGGAGATAATGGGTGATCTTTTCCCATCTAAGTTTGAAAATCTCTGCTGGGATCCCATCCACTCCTGTGGGTTTTTCATTCTTTGCATGTTTAATAGGCAGTTTAGACTTCATCCATGCTTGGTGGGAGTCCAAGATCATCTTTGATGGGGAGTTGGGGGATTTCGTCAAACATGTCCTCAGCTATGATCGTATCACAGTTTAGGGGTTCTTAGAAGTGTTCTCTCCAATGAAGGCCAATGTTTTCTGTCTCTCAAAGGGGTTCCGTCCTTACTCTGCACTGGTTTGAGGCCTAGGGTGTTGGGTCCATATCTTGCCTTGGTGACACTGAAGAAAACCCGGGCATCGTGTTTGTCAGTGAGCTTTTTGCCTTGCTGGTTATGTCGGTTTGACAGGCACCGTGAGCTTTCCTCCTCTTGTCAATGAGGTCTTGGATGGTGTGATCGTCCTCATTAAATCGGTCTGGTGTTTCTTCAAGCCGATGGTTTCTTCACAGCTTGAGATGTTGGCTGTCTTCAGCTCTTTCCAGTTTTTCTCTACTCCATTACAATGGACACTTTGGAGATTTTGGAGAAGACATTGTTCAAGGTTCACTAGCATACTTGGCTTTTTTAGAAAATAAATTTAGAGTACCCAATTCAGTTTTTCCAATTAAGGGGCAATTTAGCGTGGCCAATCCACCTAGCCTGCACATCTTTGAGTTGTGAGGGCAAAACCCACGCAAACACGGGGAGAATGTGCAAACTCCACACGGACAGTGACCCAGGACCGGAATCGAACCTGGGACCTCGGTGCCGTGAGGCAGCAGTGCTAACCACTGTGCCACTGTGCTGCCCCAGTATACTCGGCTCTTGAAGCTGCTCAACTTTGATCTTTTTTCTGAAGAGTTTCTTCATCTTCTGCTGCTTCTGGTGGAGTTTGAAGAACATAGAGAAGCAGATGAGCCGGTGTTCTGCCCAGCCATCATTTGCTTTGGTGATGAGGGCATCCTTTAAAAAATTTAAAAAAATTTTTTTAAATATAAATTTAGAGTACCCAATTCATTTTTTCCAACTGAGGGGCAATTTAGTATGGCTAATCCACCTAGCTTGCACATTTTTGGGTTGTGGGGGCGAAACCCATGCAAACACGGGGAGAATGTGCAAACTCCACACAGACAGTGACCCAGAGCCGGGATCGAACCTGGGACCTCGGCGCCGTGAGGCCGCCGTGCTAACCCACTGCACCACCGTGCTGCCCGATGAGGGCATCCTTTTGGTCTTGAGATCGGACAGTGATGAAATCAGTCATGTGCCAGTGCTTTGAATGTGGATACCTCCAGGAAGTCTTGAACTTGTCTTTTTGGCAGAACAGTATGTTAGTGATGGCAAGCTGGTATTCCGTGCATTTGATGGGCGGGGCAACCCCATCGGAGTTGCAATTCCCAACTCCTTCCTTTTTGATGGCTCCTTTCCAGAGTTGGGAGTTCTTTCCCACCTTGACATTGAAGTCCCCAAGGAGGATGATCTTACACTCCAACATTCCTAAGAAAGGTATGGTGCTTAGGGTGGAGTGGAAGCCTTATCATTGGCATCAAAGATTGTGACAAATCACTCACGGCCGTTGCCTGCTGGTTCATGGTAGGTTATAGACGGAGGGAGGGTCATTAAACACTCATTGATGCTGACAGGGATCTCGAGTCAGTCGACGAGTTTGTGTTTGATGGTAAATCCAATTTCATTTGTCCTGGGCTGATCCTTGCATTTTCGTCTCCAGAAGAAGATGTAACAGTCGCCATCTTCCCCTCGCCTGACCTTCAGATCTCTTGCAGGGCACCGACTGAGTTCATGAGTAACAAGGGCAGTTCTCCATTCAGGTCGATGTTTTGCTCATTATCCATGAGGATCTGTACATTCCAGGTTCTGACCACAGGTAGATGAGCCTGCTGGATATGGTTTTCCAGCCAGGTTGAGGATGGAACAGACTATTTTTAGGGCACCTTTTCTAGTTCTTTCCCCATGCAGGGTGAGCAGAATGGATCCTGAAGAGGGCTGCTCAGTCATTAAGAAAGCTGCCAAAATGCTGTCCTGTTCCTATTCCAAGAGCAAGATGTAGGAACTTCTAGACCTCACGGTCCTGCCCCCATCGCCTCTTGCCTATTGCCATAAGAGCTTGATTGTGTGGGGGAGGTGTGTTCATTTCCTCTACATAGACACCTTGCGTGGGACATCTTTTAACATGGATATGCTGTTGCATATCTGCTTGACAGAGGGTAGGCCCAATTCCAGTGGCAAGGAAAGCCTGATGACTGGGGATCTCCCTACTGCTACAGCCTTCATCTGCCTTCATAGCCATTGATACCATACAAGTATCTTCTGCCAGATGTGCCATTGAGGACTTGTTTTCAGAATCACAGAACAATAGTGCAGAAGAGGCCCTTTGGCCTATCGAGTTTGCACCGATGCATGAAAGACACCATATCTGCCTAACTAATCCCATTTGCCAGCACTTGGCCACACCCTTGAATGTTATGATGTGCCAAGTGCTCCTCCAGGTACTTTTTAAAGGATGTGAGGCAACCTGCCTGTACCACCTTCCCAGGCAGTGCATTCCAGATTGTCCAGGCAGCGTCTGGGTAAAAAGGTTTTTCATAGGGGCAGCACAGTGGTGCAGTGGTTAGCACTGCTGCCTCACAGCACTGAGGACTGGGTTTGATCCCGTCCCCAGGTCATTGTCCGTGTGGAGTTTTCATATTCTCCCCGTGTCTGCGTGGGTCTCGCCCCCAAAATCCAAAGATGTGCAGTAGGTGGATTGCCCACTCTAAATTACCCCTTAATTGGAAAAAAAATAATTTGGTACTCTAAATTAAATAAAAAATAAAAATAATTTTTTCCTCAAATCCCCCCTAAACCTCCTACCGCTTGCCTTGAACTTGTGTCCCCTCGTAACTGACCCTTCAACTAAAGGGGAATAGCTGCTCCCTATCCACCCTGTCCATGCCCCTCATAATCTTGTACACCTTAATCAGGTGGCCGTTCAATCTTCTCTGCTCCAGTGAAAACAACCCAAGCCAATCCAACCTCTCATCATAATTTAAATGTTCCATCCCACGCAACATCCTGGTGATTCGCCTCTGCACCCTGCCCAGTGCAGTTACATCCTTCCTATAATGTGGTGACCAGAATTGCACACAGTCCTCCAGCCGTGGCCTCACCAAACTTCTATACAACTCCAGCATGACCTCACTCCAACATGACCTCCCTATTTTTGTAATCTATGCTTCGATTGATAAAGGCAAGTGTCCCATAAGCCCTTTTCACCACCCTATTAGCCTGCCCATCTGCCTTCAGAGATCCAAGGACAAACTCTCCAAGTTCCCTTTGTTCCTCGGAACTTCCACGTGTCATCCTGTTCATTGAATACTTCCTTGTCAAATTACTCCTTCCAAAGTGCCTCACACTTTTCAGGGTTAAATTCCATCTACCATTTTTCTGCACATTTAAAAAAAAAAAAATGTTTTATTGAAATTTTTTCGATCAACATTTTTTCCCTTTACAGATCAAACATAACAGTAAAGAAAGTTTAACAATAAACAAATGGCTAATCAACATAGTAATCTAATCGTTTAACGTAAACTAAAACTTCCACCCCCCCCTCCCCCCCTGGGTTGCTGCTGCTGGTCATCTGTCTTCCCTCTAATGTTCTCCTAGGTAGTCGAGGAATGGCTGCCACCGCCTGGTGAACCCTTGAGCCGATCCTCTCAGGGCAAACTTTATCCATTTTTCTGCACATTTGACCATCCCATCTATATCTTCCTGTAACCCAAGGCACTCAACCACAATGTTAACCACCCGGCCAATCTTTGTGTCCCTCACAAACTTACTGATCCTATGTCATCTATGTAATTTATATAAATGACGAACAATAGGGGATCCAGCACAAATCCCTGTGGTGCCCCACTGGACACTGGCTTCCAATCACTAAAGCAGCTGCCTGTCATCAGAATTGCGCTTTGTCTAGTTCTTGCCCTGACTCTACCATTATGGGTGACCCTGCCAGGAATTTAAGACTCCTGATGGCATTGCTGTCGGGATCAACGGAATGTCAAAACTTCTACGCCTCAACAAGGTGGCACGCACGGAAAGGTTGAATAAATTAATATGGACTTAAAAGGCTTCCTCGCCATTTTTGCCTCGGGTAAGGAACTCCGCTGTTGGCGAGCTTTACAACAGGCATTGAAAATTGGGAAGCAGTTGAGGGGCCCAACGATAAGTATAGACCCTGGGGGAAAAGGGACATGTTCCCTGACGCCCTGCCAGTGCCAAGCTGACACTTCCAGGGTAGCACTGCCAGTGCTGGCCCTCTAGGGATCCCCATTATGGGGGTTCCCCTTATGTGTGTTTGTGTGGGGGTGAAGTCCATCGTGTCCATGGGGTTGGGGGGTTGGGGGGTTGGGGGGGGGGAGGCTTCTTTTATCATATGTCGGGATGCCCTTTGACGAGCCGGCATTGCCTGCTCTATCAGGCTCCACCTGCTCTGCCCTGCTAGCGTGACAGTGAAAACTATGCCACCAGATTTTCTGTGCACAGAGTGCCAGAGAATCCAGAGAGAAAACACGGCTATGAAGCTATGGAGAGCTACATCCCCGTTTTCACGCCCCAAGCAGCACTCTGTGTTCAAGAGTACAAAATCCACCCAATACGTAGGTAATGATATTGAAATGGAAGAAACATTGAATAATTACTTAGTCTCCCTGGTATTTACTGAGGCAAAGGTAATGGAAATGACATTTGATGAAGTGATCAAAAAGAAATATAAAAACATTTAAGATTGAAAGGGGGGATATTTTATTATGAATGAATTATTAAATTAGGGAAGAGATAGCAGCAGTGCTATTACATATATAAAAAATAATTAGAAAAGGAAGTAGTGCCAGAGGACTTGCAGACAGCTAATATTATTTTTATATTTATGAAGAAAGATAGAACAAGTTCAGGAAACTGTAGGCTAGTTAGCTTAAAGTCGGTGATAGAAAAGATTATGGAATCTTTATTCAAAGATGAAACAGAAAGATATCTAGGTCCAAATTTTCATTCTGGGGTTGGGAACCAGGTGTGGGGACTAGTTCTGGATCCAGACCCCATGCAGCATGTTCCAGCCCTGTCCACCATAAAGTTGAAAGAAATTAAAGGCCAGGGATAGCTCGCTATCCAATTATGGAGGGAAGGTGGGCTCCTAAAGCTGGAGGGCCAATGGGAGGGTCCCCAACACTCAATGAGATCGGGAGAAGGCCAGGTAAGTCTTTTTTTATTTTCAAAAGTCCCAGCTGCTGGCCATAATCGAGAAGGGACAGGACAGTCCTCCACAGGACAGTCAAGGGCTGCAGCGTTGAAGCATGGCATCCGCCACCCGGCCCCAACCTGAGCCCAACACACTGGCTTGCCCACATGCTGACTGGAAATCCCGGACAGCGCAGAAATGGGACCTTAAACAGCTTAATTCCAGTAATTTGATCTAAGTTGGTCACTCACACTTTCAGGTGGATAATTGTTTATGACCCAACTCGGCTTCTCTAAAAATGGCCCACGGTCAGGATTGAGGCACCGCACCAACATGTGGCTGGCATAACATGCTGGGGTCTGACAGCCTCCGATCCTCACCTTCTTCGAAAATTCAGCCCCCAGGGTCTAAAGGGGGTATGAGCAAAGGAATCTAGGGTATAGTTTCACAAATTATTGTCAGTAATGACGCAGATAAATAAGGCCGTGACTGAAAACAGAGACGCTATGCTAAACCTGTATAAAACCTTGGTTATACGCACTTAACAGTGGGCGACACGGTGATAAGAGTATTGTGCACAGTTCTCCCCTCCGTGTTATAAAGAGGAGATAGAGGCACGGGGAGGTGCAAAAGATACATAACATCTCAGTTCTGGGTTTATCCTTGTTATGTGTCTTAGGAAAGATTAAACAGGTTGGGGCACTTTTCTCTAGAAAAGAGAAGGTTGAGAGATGCCCTGATCAAGGTCATTAAGAATTTAAAAAAGTATCAGTCATGACCAAGTTTGTAGAACTCTCACCTCTGATGCAGAAGATTGTGGATTCATGTCCCACTCCAGGACAGTGAACACAAAAATCAAGGTTAACACACATTTACAGTATTGTGAGGGGGAGAAGCACTGTTGAAGATCCCGGGCTGGATTCTCCATTTTTGGGACTATGTCCCCACACTGTCGTGGAAACTGTGGTCTTTTACGCCAGGCAGCTGTCTAGCTGCTGATAGGGCCACCACACTTCCAGGTCAGAGGCTGTGCATGCGCATGGCGGCGGCCTCCAGCGGCCGCGCCGTGCTTCATGGCAGACTCAGCCCGTGGACCTGGACTGCCGAAATAGTGCCCCGCATCGGCCGCTCGCTCGCCCGCCCAGGACCGCCCGCCCACATAGCCTCCAGTCCCGAATGAAGCCCCCCCCGCCCTCCGACCGGCCCTCCCCCGACTGTGACCGCCCCGGACTGAGTGTACAGCCGCCATGCGAGATTCCCGAACAACAGGACCATGTTAGAACCACACTGTCGGGAATTCGGCCGGTCGGGGATGGAGAATAGTGGGGCGGGCCTCAAGCAATGGCCTGAGGCGGCTGATACTCGGTGGAGTACACCGATTTTCGGGGGGTGAAGAATAGCGAAGCCGGTCCCGATTTCGTGTGCGAAAACGGATTCTGCCTGCCCCGTCGCCGAATGCGATTTTGGGATCGGGGTGCGGAGAATCCAGCCCCCCCATCTTTTTGGGTGAGACGTCAAATCGAGGCCCCATTTGCTCTTTCAGGCCAATGTAAAAGATTTTGAAGAAGAGGAAGGGAATTATCCCTGGTGTCCTGGCAATAAAATAGCAAAAATAGATTACCTGGTTATTATCACATTTCTGTTGTGGGAGCTTGCACAAATGGGCTGACCCATTTCCTACATTGTAACAGTGACTACACTTCAAAAGGACTTAATTGGCTGTAAAGTACTTTGAGATGTCCAGTGACTATAAAATATTGTAAATGTATGGCGGCTGGCCTCACAGTGCCAGGGACCAAGTTCAATTCCAGCCTTGGGTGATTGACTGTGTGAGGTTTGCACGTTCTCCCCTGTGTGGGTTTCCTCCGGGTGCTCCGGTTTCCTACCAAAGTCCAAAGATGTGCAAGTTAGATGGATTGGCCACGGCTAAGTTGCCCCTTAGTGTCCAAACATGTTCTGGTTAACTGGGCTTATGGGGATAGGGCGGTGGAATGGGCCTAGCTAGGGTGCTCTTTCAGAGGATCAGTGCAGACACGATGGGCTGAATGGCCTCCTTCTGCACTGTAGGGATTCTATGGCTCAAGTTATTTATTTTTGGTAAGGTAGAGGTAGAAATATTTCCACTTGTGGGGATGGCCCAAACCTAGATGTCAGAAATATAAGAGTCACCAATAAATTCAATGAATAATTCAGGTGCCATGGTTAGAAGATAGCAATCATCACCATAAAGAGTTGTTGATGTTAATAGTATAGATACACTTTAGATGGAATTGAGAAAAGATGGAATTGAAACACCTGAAGGAGAAAGGGTTAGACTAAGGGAGTTAAATGAAGTAAAATGGGAGAGTGCACTCATGATGTGTGCACATCAGCGATGTCTTGTTGGGCCTAAAGTGTTATTTCTGTGTTGTGCATTCTGTGTAATATGATGTAATCTATTAACATTCTTAAAATCCCTTTCTTGTCTAGCTTTTGAGTTAACAATGAAGGTGATATAGCAGAGGTGCTCAATTCATAGATTATCATAGAATATACAGTGCAGAAGGAGGCCATTCGGCCCATCGAGTCTGCACCGGCTCCTGGAACGAGCACCCTACTCAAGGTCAACACCTCCACCCCATCCCCATAACCCAGTAACCCCACTCAACACTAAGGGCAATTTTGGACACTAAGGGCAATTTATCATGGCCAATCCACCTAACCTGCACATCTTTGGACTGTGGGAGGAAACCGGAGCACCCGGAGGAAACCCACGCACACACTGGGAGGATGTGCAGACTCCGCACAGACAGTTACCCAAGCTGGTATTGAACCTGCGACCCTGGAGCTGTGAAGCAATTGTGCTATCCACAATACTACCGTGCTGCCCGCTTCTCAGTGCTGCGCCTGTTCGGGGAGGCTGTTACGGGAATTGAACCGTGCTGCTGGCCTGCCTTGGTCTGCTTTCAAAGCCAGCGATTAAGCCCTGTGCTAAACAGCCCCTGCAATTAATTGATTGGATTTTCTGGTTCAGTAGAATATGGTCCGCATTCTATGCGTCTAAGGTATAAGTGAGAAGCAATTTGGTATTATTAGTTGAAAACCACTATAAAATGATTCACTGCAAAACATATTAACTGTATTCAGCCCAATCTGTGGAATGCAAGTCTGGAGCTCCAATTCTGACAAATGATATACAGATGAGAACCTGCATTGGCAATTTCCTGTGTACTTCTCTTCAGACCATGCAGTTTTAATTATTGTCATTCCGACATTTAAAAATTCATTTATTTTGAATTTTCAATGAGTCTTTTTGAAAAGTGGAATACTGGATTACACATAATTTCAAATTACTATACTAATATTATTAAGGGTCTTGCTCACTGGGCAAATACCTAATTTTAAAGTATTTGAATATTTGTGCATGGATTTTGTAATTGCAAACAGGACATACCCTGAAGCTTTCTGCTAATTATTTCTGCATTTCCTTCCCATTATATCTTGACCAATACATTTCTTCATAGTTCTGGCATCAAGCATGACATGTTCATTCATCTGTACTTGGTTAGTGCAAAAACATTCAAAAATGCTTAAGATATTTAACCTTTCAAGTACTGATGTCCCCTTCTAATATACATCGACCTGGCATTGTATACCTATAGGATAATAGATGGCTTAAGTGACACTGATTGTAGTAACTGCATTGAAAAATTGTGATAAACAGTCGCCGAATGTGAAACTCCTCTGATCTCCGAGATACCTTTGGTACTGTTGCTGCACTTGCTATAATTTATATATATATATATATATCATACTTGGGAAGGCCCCTCGGGAATCTCCCCTCTGCATGGCAAGGCCCGCTCCTCACCATCCCCGATCCAACACCTGGCAGTGCCAACCTGGCTCTGGGCACCCTGCCAGGGCCTCCTGGACACTCTGGCGGTGCCGGAGGAGTGCCAGCATGCCACCTTACCCTGTCCCCGACCAGGTCTCCAGTGGCCTGCGAGACTCCACCAGGTGCCATCACGACTTGTCCACATTTATGCGGACCAGTACTAAGTCGCACCCCGGCGCAGTCTCCTGGGCGCGGTGGGTTAGGCCCGGGCGCCGGCTGAATCTGCCGCCCGGGTATTTAAATATTAAAATTTGGACTTCGGCTGGCAGGGATGTACTGAGCAGTCGCATGAAAGGTGTCTCTCCCCCTAGAGACTCCAACCTAGGCACTTTTGACCGGAAAATCAGTCACTGAGCGAACAAAATGCCCCCCCTCACCCATCCTCGCCCTGAAGCATCCGAAGAAATGCCCTCAAAATTGCAAAGGGGTCCAAAGGACAACAAAAACAGTAATAATCAGGCGAGGGAGGTCGAGGCCACAGCCACGAGGAGTGAGGCATGGCAGATTCAGCGGAGTCACCGACGCAACCACCGGTCTTCCCGCCGACAGGACAATGGATGGAGCTCCTGACACGAGAACTCCTAAAACTTAGGAACTCCATTAAGGAGGACCTCATGGCAACGGTGAATTCGACGGTAGCAGTCGCCTTTGCCCCCTTCAAGGAGACGCTGGAGAGGACGGAGCAGTGACTGGAGTCACAGGAGATGACGGTGCGGGAACTAGATAAGGTGGGCACAGACCACAGTGAGTGATCCCCTTGTTCCATGGCGGTTTTTTCACTGTTCCGTGTCATATTTTCCTCGGTCTCGAGACTCCGCTCCATACTGTCCATTGCCTCCTTTATGGTGCCATCACACTGCCCTCTCGGCAGCTACCAGGAGGTCTTTTCTCATCTCCTCCCTATGTCTCTGGAGCTTGGAGGTGACGAAGCGCATCAACGTGTCCATCAGCGCCTGGGTCTATACTGGGCTCTCTGCGGGATCAATCCTCACCAGTCCTGTGTCTCCACCCGAGTCTGAGGTTTCCCTTCCTCGTTTTTGGCTGATTCTTTCCCATCCTGCTTGGCATTGCGGTCAATGGGGGGGTTAGTCCAGGGGATTCTGATAATTTTGGTGCCCGATTGTAGGGGTTAAAAAGCCTTAGATGAGGTTCTTAGACCAGAGCCACCTTTCATGCGACCGCTCAGCTCATGGTCGCCACCGAAGGTGATACCAGCCAAGTTACATCTTGCTTTATAGGCAATAAGTCTCGACAGTTTTCACTCAATTAACAAAGAATTGTTGCAACCATTGTCTAATTCTATGTGACGACTGAATAAAATCTTGCTGTAAGATATTTTCTTTTGTGGGGCCTGAACATCATGTTAATGCTCAATGCAATATAGCACATCAATCATTGACAAAATATTTCAGTTTGATTTTTAAAAATAAATTTCATGCCATGTTGAAGGGGCAAGTAAATCAAAGAAGCTAACTTAACTTGGCGGCACGATGGCACAGGGTTAACACTGCTGCCTCACAGCGCCAGGTATCTGGGTTCAATTCTGGCCTTGGGTGACTGCCTGTGCGGTGTCTGCAAATTCTCCTTGGATTTCCTCCGGGTGCTCCAGTTTCCTCCCACAGTCTGAAGATGTGCAGGCTAGGTGGATTGGCCATGCTAAATTGCCCCTAAATGTCCAAAAAAATATGTTATGGGGTTATTGGGATGGGGCCGGGGACTAAACTTGAATGTTCTCTTTCAGAGTCGGTGCAGACTTGATGGGCAAAATGGCCTCCTTCTGCACTATAGGGATTCTATGAACCAAGAACGTAATCTAATCACCTCACTCGAAGCAGAGGTGACGAGGTTGGTGGTGGCCCAGGGAGCCCTCAAAGGAAAGGTGGAAGACCAGGAAAACAGGTCTCGCCACCAGAACCTTAGGATTGTCGGATCGCCAGAGGGCAGGGAGGGTAGAGACCCAATGGATGTTAAAAGAGAGAAAATTGAACAGACTGCCTCGACTATGTTTTGTTGGTGCTATGTGGATATTTGGAATAAAATATATTTTTACAAAAAAGAAACCCAATAGATTATGTCGTACAGATGTGAGGAAAGCTGGTCAGGGAAGAAAGCTTCTCCAAGCCCCCGGAGGGGGATAGGGCCCACAGGACACTCTGGCAGAGGCCCAAGGCAAGGGAACCATCAGGGCGATTATCGTCAAGCTCCATTGATTCCAGGACAAGAAGTGGATCTTGAACTGGCAAGGAACATGCGATCTTGCAAGTGGGAAGGACATACGATCTGAATTTCCCACAATATTTGTGCTGTCAAGTCTAGTGGAGGAGGTAAAGAGAGACCCGCAGAGGTGGGACTCGCTTCCACTCTCCCTGATGGGAAGAATGCAGATGATCAAAATGAATGTACTGCCTAGGTTCCTCCTCCTGTTCAGATCCCTCTTGATCATCATCCCCAAGATCATCTTCGCTAAGATGGACAAACTAGTCATGGCGTTTGTGTGCGTGGGTGTTGAGGGGTGGGGGGGTGGCGAGGTGGGGGTGGGGGAGGGAGAACCCAGGGAACAGAAAGAATGTGCTACAAAGAGGGAGGAGCATGGGAGGCTAGGCCTTTCCAAACCTCCTATTCTATCACTGGGCAGCCACCGCACAGCAGCCACCACAGAAAGAGTATGGGGATGGGTAAAGGAGCCGGAAGTGGAATTGATAAAAATAGGGAGAATTCCTGCATGGAGATGGCCATCCAAGCACTGGCCACAGCCCCACTCACATTCCCCCCAGCCAGATACTCAAGAAGCCCAGTGGTAGTGGCCACACTGAGTGGAACCAACTGAGCCACCACTTCAGTTTGACTGCAATGTCCACCATGGCCCCCATCTGCAAGAACCATCAAGATCCCCCTGCAACTATGGATGCGTGGAAACAGGACTAAGAGGTACTGACAATAGGGGGCATATACATAGAGGGCAGAGCCCAGATCTGGGCCGGGCACAACAGGGTCATGGAATCACGCCCAGGACCTTTGTGAAGGAACTGAACGAATCTACTACCATAGAATATAATTTACCTTTTTTAACGTTTTCCTCAGGGTGTGGGCATTCCTGATTGCTCTCGAGAAATTGTTAGTGAGGTGCCTTCTTGAGCTGGTGCTGTCCATATGATGTAGATACATCCGTAGTACTGTTAGGGAGTGAGCTCCCGTATTGTGATCTAGCGACAGTGAAGGAACAGCAATATATTTCTTAAGTTACGATGGTGAGTGATTTGATGGGGAATATGCAGGTGATGGTGTTCCCATGTATCTGCTGCCCTTGTCCTTCTAGGTGGTAGTGGTCGTGGGTCTAGAAGGTGTTGTTGAAGGAGCCTTGGTGATTGCTGCAGTGTCACTTCCCCATTACTGATTGTGCCCCATGCGATGTGGTTACACCAGCTACGCTGTACGACTTCACTATTATGACCATTTTTTGGGTGTAAGTCTCCCTCAGAGTTCATTTAATTTTGGTTATGTGCTATTTTTAGTGGAACTATTAGTTAACAGCTTCATTAAAATATTGCAACAGTAATTTGTGTGAATGCATTAACGGACCAACTAAAAATAGCACACAGAGGCAAGTAAACCCATAAGTGTTGACAGTCATCCAAAGAGGGCATCACATTCACACCTCACATTTCCTTATTCAGTGTCCACGCACACCCCAACATACACACACTCCTCTTTTTATGAAGGAGTCACTAAAAAGCAAATTAAAAGCTGAAACGTGGAATGATTTTTTTCCCTTTGCCAGCTCAGAAGGGCTGAGACCAATTGCAATTTTCTCAACACAGATGGAGAATTGAACTTGGAACCTTCTATCTATATGGCATGACGCAATGTATTTAGCAGGAAAGCTACCAGTGCAGTTCAGAATGTGGTTTTAATTGAGTGAAGTGACTTAAAAGTTGCTGCAGAATGTTGTGGGGCAGTGTACCTTTAACTCCAGAGCTGTAACTCTAAAGTGCTACCATTTGTTTTCTGCCACAGTACAGACATTAGTTGTGTGTTGAAATATTTTCAATTAGCAAAACAAAACTCAAATTTAATATCTTTCATGGCTTTAGGACGTCCCAAAGCACTTGAACCAATGAAGTATTTTCAAAATGTGGACATTTGTAATATGGGGCATTTGGCAGCAAAAGTGGTCTGACAGCAGTAATTGGTCTGGCACAACAAAGTCTGATGGGCAGTAATGAGGTAAAAGGCCAAATAATCTTTTTTTTAAGTGATGGTTGGTGAGGGATAAGCATTGACAAGAATTCCCCTGTTCTCCTTCAAATTGTGAATTGGGATCCTTTATATCCACCTTATGACATGACTTTGGTTTAAGAACAGAAATAAGGTTGTACCAGGGCCTGTTCTGATTTTAAGTGCGCTTGCTTTGTGGTTCAGCTAAAATACAAGAACGGAAGAAATTGTGGCAAACAGATACAGGAAGTTGAGCCCAAGTGCAGAATGTAAAAGCTCAGCAGTAAGTGTTAGCTTTCATTATGGTGGTGATTTTTAAAATATTTTATTCCAAACTATACAACAAATTCCACATTCATAAAACAAAATCAAATTACAGTTTGTCATTTTTCATACCTTTTTACAAACTTTTCTAACTCGACCCTCCAAACCACCTCCCCCACCCTCCATCTACTCGCTGACATCAAACAGTTCCTTGAAAACTGAGATGAACAGCCTCCATCTCGTGTAGAACCCCTCCTCAGACCCCCTAAGGGCAAATTTATTTTTTTCAATTTGCAGAAATTCTGCCACATCCCACAACAATGCCGAGCCCTTGGTGGCACCGCCGACCTCTAACACAGTAGGATTCGCCGCCGGGCAATCAGAGGCCAAGACCGCGATATTGGCCCCTTCCCTTCCAGCAGCTCCGTCATACCAAAGATCGGCACGGCTCTACCCTCACTCCCCACATTCTTCGACAATGTCTCAGATACCGGCATTGAAAACTCTTCCAATTTCAAGCAGGACCAAAGCCTATGCACGTGATTCTCTGGTCCCCTTGCTCACCTCTCACCGCATTGGTCCTCAAACTCGCCGTGGGGACGGCTTGGAGCAATCTTACCCAGGAGAGGAATGTTGGTCCAAACCCGAGCAGTCCCAGGACCTCAAACAGGTACCTTGACTCCAGCCAGTCCACCCAGTCAAACGCCTTCTCCGCATCCATAGGAATAATAACTTCTGGCTTCTTTTCCTTCGAAGTGGTCATCGCCATGTTCAGAAGTCGCCTCATGTTACTCGACAACTGTTGCTCCTTGACAAAGCATGTCTGATCCTCAGAGACCACCTCTGGCACACAACCCTCCAGTTGCCTTGCCGAAAATTTGTAAGCACCTTCACATCCGTATTCAACAAGGAAATAGGTCGATAAGACCAATAATCCATACTCTGGATTCTTATCCTTCTTTGGGGTCAAGGAGATGGACGCCTGTACCAACGTGGCTGGCAATTCTGCAACCTCCCCACACCTTGCCTACGAATCATTGTATATCCCTAGAGATGCAGCACCAGCACTGCTGAGAATTGTTTCTAAAATTCCACTGGAAAGCCATCCGGCCCCGGTGCCTTCCCCAATTGCATCAGCCCTTCCCAATTGCATCAGCTCAATGCACTCCATTACCTCCTGCAGTTCCAATGGCACCTCCAGTCCTTGTCCCTTCCCCACCTCCACCACCAGGAATTCCAACCCGTCTAGAAAGTGTTCCATCTCTGCATCCTCCGCCAGGGGCATGAACTTATATAACCCCCAATAAAATGCCTCAAATACCGCATTAACTTTTTCCGTGGTTGTCATCAGCCCTCCCCTCCCATCTCTAACCTGCGCTATCTCCCGTGTGGCCATCTGCCGTCTCAGCTGATGGGCTAACAGGCGGCTTCCCCACCACAAAGAAATCTATTCGGGAATACACCCAATACATGTTGGAGAAGAAGGAAAACTCCCTCTCTCCCAGATGTCTAAACCGCCACAGGTCCACCCCCTCCCACCTGATCCATAAAATCCCCCAGTTCCTTCACCATTCCCTATGTTACCAAAGACTTGGGGCTCGATTTATCCATCCTCGAATCCAGGACACAATTAAAATCTCCCCCCTCCCCCGCGTTGCATAAGGGGCCTCAGCGGGGAACGCACGGCCAAGGCCGCACACAGCCCCCTTTTGTACACTGGGGAGCTCCCGATCTCCGAGGCCCTTGAAGCGACCCCTGACCACCTCCCCAACACACCTGCAGGGCACCCCTGGCCCAATCCCACATGTGCACTAAACACCAGCCTGGCACCTCAGCACTGACGACCTGGCAGTGCCACCTGGGTAGTTCCAAGCTGGCACCCAAGTGGCACTGAAGGGGTGCCAGGCTGGCACTGCTAGTATGCCCAAGTGGCACCAGCAGTGCCAGGGCATCACCCTACCCAAAGGGCATGTAGCTGGGGATATCTGACCCCCTGGGAAACCCCCACGAGTGCTTTTCCATCTGGTCCATGTTTCTGGAGACCAATACCAAATGGCACGCTCCCGAGGTCTCCAAGATGTAGGGGATGAATCCCAAAGCCTCAGGTACCACGGAAATCTGCACGAGTGAAACTAGCTGTCTCGCTCTAATATGCAGTTTTGCCAAAATGGGCGGGATTTGCATCGCAATGTCTTGTGAGATTGCATTGGATCTCCCCTGGCTTTTATTGGCCATGCTGCACCACAGCCACTGCTTTTCGGGCACAGCGCTGCCATTGGGTCGCGCCCGATTAATACTTAGCACATTATCAAAGTTATCCAAAACAATTGTATTTTAGACATAAGTATGACATTGACTAGTTATCTTTTTCAAGTGTAATATTTAAAAGTTTGTCTCCTAAGCCAGGATTTTTAGGATGGTGGGGTTTCCTTTCCCGCCTTTGCCAACACTGCCTGCCCCGCAGCGATTTCAGGTTCCAACAAGGGTCCATTGACTGGAGACTTCCGCCTAAATTTCAAATTCTAGGAACAGATAAGTTTGGGGTCTCAGGGTGGGAAGGGTAGGGGAGGCCTGCGTGAGTGGATGGAGGGGGTAGGGGTGTCTGTGGAGTTTGGGGGGGGGGGTCAGAGAGGTCCTGCGATTACCGTATTCCAAGTTTAAAAAGTGGCTGCTGGTGGAAATCCCCCTCACTTGCCACCCCGAAGGCCTGAACTTCATTTATTTTCTGGCTTCCCCTATATCCTAGAACTATCGCCAGTGTGAAAATTGAGGCTATTGGGAAACGGCCCTTAAATGGTCAATAATTGGCAACCCAAGGGTCTCAATGGAGCAAGGTCAAGTGGGTGGGTCAAAGCCTTGCCTGCCCCAATTGCAGATGCCATGGTGGGCGGGAACCCAGGGGAAAGCCTCTCTGAGGAATTTTACACTCACCCATAGCCTACAACCCTGCCAGTGAGGAGTGCACAATTCTGCATCTGGTAATGCCTAATTAAACTTACCTTCTAATTTATACAACCTAAAATGGAAGAAGCATCTTTGATAAGTCACATTTTTGAGTTTGCCATTAAAGTTGCAACGTCATTGTACACAATGAGATCATGTTTATAATGATATAGATATAATTTTAAAAACATTTTTGATGTAATTACTTCGCAAAGATATTGCAATGAAGCAGATAGTTCATATTCTCAGAATATAAATTTCTCAGGATGACTGGTAATTTGGCTCTTTCAGGAAATCACCTCCAATATTAACTTTCCTGACCTACTGCTTATGCATTGCCATCGAGATATTTCTGTTGTAAGAGGACCCACTTAAATATTGACCTATGTTGAAATTGAGGTTTAAAGGTTTTTTGTGCAAACTTCTGGGTATGGCATCCAGTCACTTTAAATATTAGTTTTAAGATAAGAGAGAAAGAATGTATTTGTATAGTACCTTTCTCAATCTCGGGATCTCTCAAAGCACTTCACAACCAGTGAAGTACTTTTTAAGTGTAGTTACCATTGTAGTGCAGGAAACATGGCAGAAGATTAGCACACATCAAGGCCCCATAAACAGAAAAGAGATAATAACCAAGGCTTTTTAGTGCTTTTGAATGTGGCATAAAAATTAGCGAGGACATTAGTGTGTACTCTCCTATGGTCTTTGACATAGGGGTCTTTTACATCCACCTGAGAGGGCTCAGTTTAACGTCTCATCCAGAAGACAGCATGTATGACAGTGCCATGCTCTCTCAGTGCTGGACTGGAATACGAGTCTGGACTATATGCTCATATCTCACGAGTATATCTTGAACCCCACATCTCTGACTTTGCGACCGTAGTGCCCTTGGCCCATCATCCAGGCTCCCAGTTTGAAAGAAAAATATGGGAATGGTAATTACTGCTTGTCTATATGACATCGCCTATATGTTTCTCTCATACAAATGTGACAAAAATTGCATAATTAATGTGGTAACTTACCTCCCACTTCAAATGGAATTATTTTTAGAAATAATTATCCACTGTAGCTAAATAAGATTTTCTTAAGTAATATCGGTTGAAATATTTGGCTCTGTAGTGCTCCTGCTGTCGACACTACGGGAGTCTGGAAAGTGGTGGCCAATCTGCTTCCTGCGCTGCTTGGCAGATTGTGAGCATTGGTGTGCCAGAAGCATGCAACATGGGCAGATCGTAATGTCACTCAGCACCTAATACTGATTTGGCACCTAACCTGTTAGTTTGGACCTTGTATGTCCTAATGCCCTCCTCAAACCCTCTCAGCTGAACATGTGTTTCATCCCCGCATTCACCCCCTCAATAAGTGCTATTTAAAGAGGTCAGCATGGGACTTTCAGGTGAAGTGGTTTTAACTTTATTTTGCGGCCGTTTGATTTATGGCAGTAATTAATTTGGTATTGCTGGAGGATTTGTGAAAGTTGTTGGGAATCAGAAGGCATTGACGCTGGACGTTTCCAAGATACTCTGTGGCTTTTGAAGGCCTCTTAGCAGACAGCCACCTCTTAATCAATGGGGCCATCATTGTGGTCCTTCTTGAGCTGCAGGATGACTGGGAGAAAGAATTCCGGTAACAGCGAGGCGAAGAACTATGTAGAGTGAGGAGGGGAGACATCGCAATCGGAGGCCCTACCTCCCTAGGATAGTCAGGGACCACTTCCTTTAATTCCACCTCTGCTAGGAGCAGTGTCTGAAGCAGCTACGATTAGCCAAGAAGGTGGTCACGGAACTGTGCCAGATTATTCAATTTGCACCTGTAGTTACAATGGTGTGGGTATGTCACTACCAGTGATCATGAAGATCGCTGTGGTCCTCAGTTTTGATGCTTGCAGATCCTTTCAGGTTTAAGCAGGTGACATTAACATTTCCCAATTTGCTGTGCATTGCTGCATCTGGGTGGTGACAGAGACCCTAAACACAAGGGGGAGGAAATTCCGAGTCTATCTAACCAGAGGAAGGAAAGAGGAGCAAGCACATGGCTTTGTCAGGGTGTTGGGACCCCCCCCCCCCCCCACCCCTCACAAATGTTGCAGAGAACCATTGACTGCATGTGGTTCTGCAGGGACCATAATTCAATTCCTGAAACTGAAAGGGGCACCACTCCCGTAACATGTAGCTGGTATGCAATCATGTGTATGCAATCATGTGTATGCGATCATGTGCAGACTATCTTGTTAGTGAATGCCCACTAACCTGGTGACAACCACAATGCTTTCAGTTTGTACCAGTCACCCATTCTTGAGATATTCCAACCACCATGATGAACCAGATAGTGACTGCT
The DNA here is from genome assembly GCF_047496885.1 of Scyliorhinus torazame. Lineage (NCBI taxonomy): Eukaryota > Metazoa > Chordata > Chondrichthyes > Carcharhiniformes > Scyliorhinidae > Scyliorhinus > Scyliorhinus torazame. Next base: position 130,276,443 of record NC_092714.1, read on the forward strand.
TGTTGACAGGGTATTAGCTCTATACATGGAACATGACTCCCCTCTCCCACCTGATCACTAGTGTTTTCTTTTGGCCATTTTCCAGAAATAAAACCCTTGTCTCAACCAAGTTTTTTAAATTAGGATTTTACTTTTACTTTTCACTTCAGAAAATTTTCAATATTAATAATATCATGAACCTGACCAACAGTGACTTGTCACATTACTTCATTACTTAAAAATAAGATATTGTATATACATGGAATGAAAAGAAAACCAGTGTTATATTATCGTGTTACTTTTATTCCTTGTAAGTTTTTGGTCCTCATTTGCCAAAGGCACTTGCTCCTTTCTAAGGTTTGATTTCACATCAGCCACCCAAATGATTATGTAAGCCTTAATAAGGAGCATGGACAGGCTATTTGACTGCAGGGAACATCACATTGTAATGTTGCACATATCCAGCAGATGTCACTGAATAGTAATCAAGAGTGGGAACACTGATTGATTGCCTTTCCCTGTTCTAAAGGATGCCGAGGCCAATTGTTCGCCTCTAGCATTGTCCCTACTGAACACACATAAAAGTTGGAATCTTCCTTTCCTGTATGACTCAGCTATTTATTAGATAAATCCACTGAGCCATCAAATGTGATTATAAATTGGGTATTTGATGGATGGCTACAATGATTGACTCAGCAGGTTGGAATAATTTCAATGAGGGGTCGTACCTTGTGTGGCATTTCCAGCCGTGAGAGGTGGGGGGGTGGTCAGCCTTGGCTAAGGTTAACACTTCATTATTGCTGTAGTTCTAATGACCGAGAAAATGCTGTAAATGAAAGTTGCATTAATCTCAGCCCTTAATGCACTGCATGACAGAGGGACACTACAGAGAATAGCAGACTTAGCTGTTGCCTGCTGTCAATACAACAACATATAAGCATTTCAAAGATAGATGTCTTTGCATTTTTCTGTGTTGGGGAATTTCTGTTTCAGTTGCCATGGACAGTTGTGCTTTGTTTTCAAACTGGTTTCTCCTTGCTGACTAATCTTGGTCTCATGAATGCTGTCTACAGTTTGTGGGTTCTTTCAAAACATGCAATAATGCAGAAGTGAGTTTTAATTAAGACAAAAGATGTTCCACTTTACAGCACATCCAACTGTGTGTTGTCTAATGCTAACTTGTTACATTCTGAAGTAATTTACACAGTCATACAGCACAGAAGGAGGCCATTCAGTCCATTGTTCCTGTGCTGACTCTTTGAAAGAGCTATCCAATTAGTCCCACCTGCCTTCAGTTGCCCAGAAATCCTCCAAATTATTTCATTTTCCTGTATATACTCAATCCCCTTTTGAAAGTTATTATTGAATCTGCTTCCGCCACTTCTTCAGGCAGTGCATTCAAGATCATAACAACTTGTTGCGTTAAAATATCCTCCTTATGTTCTCAAATGTTAGTCCCCATTGGTTCTTCTGCCAATTACTTTAAATGTGTGTCCTCTAGTTACTGACCCACCTGACAATGGAAAAAGTTTCTCCTTGTAAACTCTCAGAATACACTTGAAATTTTGAACATATCTTTTAAATCTCCTCTTAAACCTTTTCTGCTCGAAGGAAAATAATCCAGGTTTTCGTGGTTTCTCCACATTGTGCTCTCAAGTATTTCAAAACATTCATAAAGTATTAGCATAACCCTTCCTTCCAATACCTCATCCAAATAATTACTCCTTTGATGTAAGCCAGATAGTGAGCTATTTGACTATGGGGCATCACAACTAAGAACAGTCTATTATCATTTATTTTGATGTATCTGATTTGTCACAAGTGTCAATGAAAAGGGAAGAACGATGGGAAGATATTTCAGCTCAAGGGCATTGAAACTAATTGCTGTTGAGGATCTATGACAAGTTTAAGTTTGTATAGCTTAATTCAACACTACCATATTAACCACTAGCCCATGGTAGACACTGCAATTTTACATACTGCCAGGGATATAAATTTAATAAGGTACAAATAAACCCATTAGTTCAGATGATTGAGTAATTGATTTTCAGCCAGAAAGTCACAAAGTGAACACTGGCTTTAAACCTATTTTAATGTGTTTGGCTAGACAAAAAAATATTTTGCAATCTCTGATGGCACTTAATATCCTTTTAATGATCAGTACTTAAGCCATCAGGAATTGTTTTCAAGGAATTGACGGAGACAGCCAAACAAATTCAAACATAAACAGATGCCTTCAATCTTAAAATGGCTTCTACAATTTGAATAGTCTATTTGGGTTCATTATTCTATTCAGTGGGGTTGCCATATTCTCACCTCTGAGTCAGAAGATTCTGAGTTCAAGTTTCACCCCAGAGACAAACTGAGCTGGTGGGTCAGAATTGGATATCACACGACAATATATATATATATATATAGTACATGTTGTTCATGTTATTTTCTAGTTCCTCATCATTTTCTCAACAAAAAAAGCGCTTGCAGTGAATGTGTGGATTGCAATGTTATCTGTAGCTGTCGATTGGATTCGCATCTGGTGATTCACTTATCTGTTATGCTGTATACAATGTAGTCACAATAACCGAGACCATTCCTACAGTGTATACTTCATCCATGACTAAAATGTGTCAACGCACCTTCCTGATCCTTAAGTAAAGGCAGGACTTCATCATTATGGACTCAGGTTTGCCTTCTGTAATATACTTGTCACTGATTATGACTGAATAAATTGTAACCTGTCCTCAGTAAAATTCCCTTCGACAAGTTACTCCCTACCTTTCAATTTATGCAGTGTGATATCGAAAGCAATTGTTCCATTATTGTAATAAATCTGCTCAAACAAGAAGAATCAGATTATTTAGAGTTAAATAAAAACATTTCAGAATTTTGTTTTGCTTATCCATGTTATTAAAATTCCAGATGCCCCTTTAAATATGTTTTTTTTTACACAATGCAAATTAGACTTCAGTGATCACTCTTACAATTTTTCCTTCTATAGTAGGCAGGGCTTTCCACAGCTTCATGTCAGCTGAAGGAGCAAGAAAACACTGAATATCAAAAGACCAGCTGAAAGGTTGATTTATCCTCCCGAGTAGCTGGATCACTTTTCTAGGAATGTTTTTCAAATCCTGACTTGGAGGAATGGAATAGTCAGCATTAGATAAATCAGCAAGCTCCCAGCAGGCATTCAAATCACAGAATAATCGTAATAAGTATGCCTTTTTGCAATATGTTACAGGCCCATTGATTGCACACACCTTTAAATCATCTCCATAAGGGTTTATCAGAGCTCACACTGAATTGAAGATATGTACACTGATGTACAGGAGAATTTAGGCTTTAAGGTAATCCAAGAACGGCATTCTATTCAAAAATGCTGTCTTTAGCACGGTGGCGCAGTGGTTAGCACTGCTGAGGACCCGGGGTTGATTCCGGCTCCGGGTTGCTGTCCGTGTGGAGTTTGCTCATTCTCCCCATGTCTGAGTGGGTCTCACCCCCTACAACACAAAAAGATGTGCAGGGTAGGTGGATTGGTCACGCAAAATTACCCATTAATTGGAACAAAAGAATTGGGGGTACTCTAAATTTATATTAAAAAAGTATGTTGTCTTCATTAGGTCACATGCATGTTTAGTGAATGAAAAGGTGGAGGGGCGGGGGTGGGGGGGGGAGGGGAGAGATACATTCTGTGCCCTTGAGGGATGTTGAGAGCTGCTACAGCTGTATGCAAGATTATTTTGTTTATAACAAGTTTATTCTTTCAGTTTATGCTCCAGAATGACATGTCCATTCCCTTTGAGCGTCTATACCTTATTATCAATTGATCAGCCAACACATCTTGGATTTTCAAAATGACTTTGGCTTTGTGTTGGCTTGAAAGTTTTCATGGGTGCAAAATTCCAAAATTGAATATATCCAAGTGATAAATGCTTGGGATATTTTCTTGTACTACTTCAGCTTTTCACTGACTCCTGAGAACATCAGTAGAGAAGGATGAGAAAAATCCACTAACTGCGACAGTGCAATTTTACATACTCGCTGTTCATTAACCAGCTATGCTGTCCCTTGGTTGAGGCAAAATAAAAGAATTTGGCTGACCAATGTATGAAAGTCTCTAGACAATTCCTTTCTAACTCTTTTTAAGGTAAATAAATAAGTTCCAGTGGTTGCCCAGAATGCATCACATCTACAGTGAATTGCCACTTTCTTTGTAAAATTGAAAATGTCCTTCTTCCTAGGACATTGCTACGTTCCCTTTTAACAGACTGCAGCGATTCGGTACACACCACGTGTCTTTGTAGTTTGTTATTTTCGGGAAAAATAATTCCTGGAAAAGGAATATTTTCTGACATCTTACCAACTGTTTAGAGAACCTTTAGTCCAATCGCCCCTTTCCATTTCAAAGAACCCATCTGATGGGACTTTGTCCAATCATTTTAAAAGCTTCAAATCATATCTCCTCAACCATAAGTCTACACCTCTCCAAAGTAAATAATCTTATCTGGAGGATCTTATCCACCATTTCCCTTAAGCACTCTTGGATAAATGTTGGTTGGTCCAATGGTGCCAACTGTTCCATTGACCATTCTTGAATAACAAGATTTAACTTTCACTCTGGCATCAACAGATTTGATCACCCTTGAACCAGAATTTGGTGCAGAGCCAGCATTGTAAATTATACTTGACAGCTTGCCATGGCTGTAATGAGCACCTGGCTCTGCTTTCAGTACTGGAGTCACATACAGTCTGGACCAGGAAAATAAAGTAGCTTTCCTCCTCTGATATTAAGGAACCAGTTTGATTTTTACTACTGTCTGACGGTTTTCTGGGCACATTTACTGATAGCAACAATTTCTTTCAGAAATCTTAAAAAAGAACATATTTTAAAACTGTCATAGTATGATTTGAACTTGTGTTTGAGATGTCCAGAAGGGGTGTACGGTTTGTAAGGCTTGTCTGACCTACTTCTGGATTGCCAGGGAGGGCAGAAGTATTTCTCAGGCACCAACAGACAGCATAAGCTGGGATTGGCTACGTATTGCAAAGGGACCCTTCAAAGAAACATCAGGGAGATAACCAACTCTCTGGGCTAGGTGCATAGACAAAGCAGTGGAGAGAGAGGAAACTTCTGCTTGGAGTTGGAGGTAAAATGCCTCCCTCTCTCCCTAATGTACAACTGCTTCCTGGACACTGAGCCACCTAAAGGGTAGTGAGAAGAGGAAGGAGTGTGCCCACTGTATATTCTACAAGTCCATGCCTTTCAACAAAGGAGCCTGAGCTGCCAGCCAATCTGAGGAGGCTTCCAGCCAATCGGAGAAGGCCATGCTCCTTCCAGAACAACACACCCTAGAGCTTCAATATCGCAGACAAAAATTGTAAGTGGTCTGGTTGGTTGCGGGGGGGGGGGGCAGGGAGGTAGCGCAACGATTAATCACTCAAGTCGAGAAGTGATGAAGTCTATCGAGGCTTTATTAAGCAAGACTTGTTCCCCAGCAGCTCAGTTACAGAATGCGGCTGCTGGGAGAACTCGAGCTCTTGTACTCCGCCTTCTGGGCGGAGCCAGCAGGCGGCAGATCCAACAGGGACCTGTCTGCCAATAGCCTCTTGGCTTCACAGGTACCATACTACCCCTAATACATACCACCACATTCACACCTTGTTAAAAAAAAGAGCCCGGCGGGGTGGTGGTTCGCATGGTGGTAGGGTTTACAAGGTTGGTCCTGGAACTAATTTTGTACAGTGGCTATGCATATAGCCCAACAGTTAACTATGTACAGGTTGTCAGAATTATTTACAAGTTTGTTTTTGTGTCACGCGGATTTTACGAGTCGAGCTGGTGCCCTGGTCGTCCTTGTCGATCGCCTCAGCTCCGGTGGTGGTGCAGGTGCTGGCTCGGGCACTGTCGTCTCTGGGAGTGTTGCGCTGTTCGTCCCTGTTTCTTTACTCCGAGGCGGGCACGGGAGGAGGGCCGATCCACCCGGGAAGGGAGCAGTCGTGGGGTGCGCCGGTGGCAGGGAGGGGGTGAACGGCGTTGGGAGTGTGTGTGTTTCCGGCGGGCGCCAGGTCCCGTAGGGAGACCATGTCCTGTCGGCCGTCAGGGTACGCCATGTAGGCGTACTGAGGGTTTGCGTGGAGAAGGTGAACCCTCTCGACCAATGGGTCCGATTTGTGCGCCCGCACATGTTTTCGGAGCAAGATGGGTCCTGGGGCTGCCAGCCAGGTTGGCAGCGACGTTCCGGAGGAGGACTTCCTAGGGAAGCCAAGGAGGCGCTCGTGAGGCGTTTGGTTAGTGGTGGTGCACAGCAGTGACCGGATGGAGTGGAGTGGTGAGTTCTGGACCGCAGGGCCAGTAGGACGGTCTTCCAGACCGTATCGTTCTCCCTCTCTACCTGACCGTTGCCCCGGGGGTTGTAGCTGGTCGTCCTGCTCGAGGCAATGCCCTTGCTGAGCAGGAACTGATGCAGCTCGTCGCTCATGAAGGAGGACCCCCTGTCGCTATGGATGTACGCGGGGAAACCGAACAGTGTAAAGATGGTGCCGAGGGCTTTAATGACTGTGGCCGCTGTCATGTCGGGGCAGGGGTTGGCGAAGGGGAAACGGGAGTACTCGTCCACCACGTTCAGGAAGTATGCGTTGCGGTCGGTGGAGGGGAGGGGGCCAAACTGAGGCGTTCAAAGGGATGGGAAGCCTTTATCAGGTGCGCTCTATCTGACCTGAAAAAGTGCGGTTTGTACTCTGCGCAGATTTGGCAGTTCCTGGTGACTGTACGGACCTCTTCAACAGAGTAGGGGAGGTTGCGGGACTTCACAAAATGGTAGAATCGAGTGACCCCAGGGTGGCAGAGGTCCTCGTGGAGGGCTTGGAGGCGGTCTACTTGTGCGTTGGCACATGTGCCACGGGATCGGGCATCGGATGGCTCGTTCAGCTTTCCGGAACGATACAAGATCTCATAGTTATAGGTGGAGAGCTCAATCCTCCACCTCAAGATCTTGTCATTCTTGATTTTGCCCCGCTGTGCATTATCGAACATAAAGGCTACCGACCGTTGGTCAGTGAGGAGAGTGAATCTCCTGCCGGCCAGGTAATGCCTCCAATGTCGCACAGCTTCCACTATGGCTTGGGCTTCCTTTTCCACTGAGGAGTGGCGGATTTCTGAGGCGTGGAGGGTCCGGGAGAAAAAGGCCACGGGTCTGCCCGCTTGGTTGAGAGTGGCCGCCAGAGCTACATCGGATGCGTCGCTCTCAACCTGGAAGGGGAGGGACTCGTCGATTGCGTGCATCGTGGCCTTTGCGATATCCACTTTGATGCGGCTGAAGGCCTGGCGGGCCTCTGTTGACCGGGGGAAGGTAGTGGACTGGATTAATGGGCGGGCCTTGTCTGCGTACTGGGGAACCCACTGGGCGTAATACGAAAAGAAGCCCAGGCAGCGTTTCAGGGCTTTGGAGCAGTGGGGGAGGGGAAATTCCATAAGGAGGCGCATGCGTTTGTGGTCGGGGCCTATCACTCCATTGCTCACTACGTATCCCAGGATGGCCAGACGGTTGGTGCTAAAAACGCATTTCTCCTCGTTATAGGTGAGGTTCAGGGCGTTAGCGGTCTGGAGGAATTTGCGGAGGTTGGCGTCGTGGTCCTTCTGGTCATGGCCGCAGATGGTTACATTGTCGAGGTATGGGAACGTGACCCGCAACCCGTGCTGGTCAACCATTCGGTCCATCTCCCGTTGGAAGACAGAGATTCCGTTCATGACGCCGAATGGGACCCTTAAGAAGTGGTAGAGCCGCCCGTCTGCCTCGAAGGCCGTGTACTTGCGGTCACTCGGGCGGATGGGGAGCTGGTGGTATGCGGACTTGAGGTCCACGGTGGAAAAGACCTTGTACTGTGCAATCCGATTGACCATGTCGGATATGCGGGGGATAGGGTACGCATCGAGCTGCGTGTACCTATTGATGGTCTGACTATAGTCTACGACCATCCTCTGCTTCTCCCCGGTCTTCACAACTACCACCTGGGCTCTCCAGGGACTATTGCTGGCCTGGATTATGCCTTCCTTCAGCAGTCGCTGGACTTCAGACCGGATAAACATCCGATCCTGGGCGCTCTATCGTCTGCTCCTAGTGGCGGCGGGTTTGCAATCCGGGGTGAGGTTCGCAAACGAGGAAGGCGGTTAAAACTTGAGGGTCGCGAGGCTGCAGATGGTGCGTGGGGGTATTGGGCCGCCGAATTGGAACGTTAGGCTCTGGAGGTTACACTGGAAATCTAACCCCAAGAGAGTGGGAGCGCAGAGTTGGGGAAGGACATAAAGCCTGTAATCCTTAAACTTCCTCCCTTGCACCGTCAGGTTCGCGATGCAGAACCCTTTGATCTCTACGGAATAGGATCCCGCTGCCAGAAAAATCTTTTGGGTGCTCGGACGAATAGAGAGAAAACAGCGTCTTACTGTATCCGGGTGGATAAAACTTTGCGTGCTCCCAGAGTCGATTAGGCATGGCGTCTCGTACCCGTTGACCAGCACCTTTGTCGTTGCCGTTTGGAGAGTCCGGGGCCACGATTGGTCCAGGGTCACCGAAGCCAGTCTTGGTTGCTGCACCGTGGCGCTTTCTTCCGACCCCGTGGAGCCGTTAACTCTGTGCTCCTTGGCTATCAGCCAAGATGGCGGCGTCCATGGATCGCACGCGGTCGGGGGTGGACAAAATGGCCGCCCCCATGGATCGCATGTGGCCGGGGGGGTCACAGGATGGCGGTGCCCATCCTCCCCTCGTGGTGTCTGGGACCCAAAATGGCGGCGCCCTCGGGCCACACATGGATCGCTGGGGGGGTTGAGTCTGCTGTCCCCGTGATCCCCCGGAGATTGCGGCGACCCCCCGGGACTGACACACCGCTGCGTAATGCCCCTTTTTGCCGCAGCTTTTACAAATAGCTGAGCGGGCCGGGCAGCGCTGCCGGGGGTGTTTCGCCTGCCCGCAAAAATAGCAGCGGGGCCCACCGGGATGGTCTGGTGCTCTAGCCGCACAGGCTTGCGGGGGGGGGGGGGGGGGGGGAGGGGGTGCCGAGGAGTCGGTCGCAACGGGGGTCCACGGAGCCCAAGGGGCTGCCGCGCGGTTGGGGCCGTAGGCGCGGGCATTTTGCGAGGCCACGTCGAGGGAGGCCGCAAGGGCCCGTGCCTCTGAGTCCTAGCGAGTCTCTCTCTAACAGTCTTTGGCGAATTTGAGAAGAAGTCATACCTGCCACAAAAGCATCCCTGATTAGGAGCTCCGTGTGCTCGATCGTGCTCACCGACGGGCAGTTGCAGTTCCTTCCCAAAATCAAAAGCGCGCTGTAGAACTCGTCGAGCGAATCTCCGGGGATTTGCCGTCTCGTCGCGAGTTGGTGCCGTGCGTAGACTTGGTTTATGAGCCGAATGTAGACTCCTTTCAGCATGGTGAGTGCCGTCGGGAAATCCTCCGCGTCTTCGATGAGCGTGTAGATCTCCGGGCTCACCCTGGAATGCAGGACCTGCATTTTCTGCTCTTCCGTGGTCCGGCCGGGGGCCGTTCGAAGGTAACCTTCGAAGCATGCTAGCCAGTGTTTAAACACGGATGCTGAGTTTGCTGCATGGGGGCTGATTCGCAGACACTCCGGGGCGATCCGGAGCTCCATAGTCTTTTAAGCTTGCTTAATAAATTGTAGCGCAACAATTACTCACTCAAGTTGAGAAGTGATGAAGTCAATCGAGGCTTTATTAAGCAAGACTTGTTCCCCAGCAGCTCAGTTACAGAATGCGGCTGCTGGGAGAACTCAAGCTCTTATACTCCGCCTTCTGGGCAGAGCCAGCAGGCGGCAGATCCAACCAGGACCCAGGACCTGTCAGCCAATAGCCTCTTGGCTTCACAGGTACTGTACTACCCCTAATACATACCACCACAGTAGGTTCCCCATGTCCATGCCCTCGATCATGCACAGATTAGTGCAGATCAAGGGAGCACCCCCACTCCTGTTCCTCCAGCTGACATACAGCCTGCACAGTTTAACCAGTTGTGCAAGCTGCACGTCAGGAGGCCCATCTGGAGGTGGGAAGATTGTAGCATAGGCGGGAAGGTGGTAGTTCATTGACGGGCTCTCAAATGAACGTCATAGTTTAGTGCCATTTCCCTCCCTTCTCTCCGTACCCCACACATTGTTTCGATTCAAATAATCATCTAATGCCCTCTTAAATCCCTCAATTGAATGTGCCTTCACCACACTTCCAGGCAATGCGTGCCCGACCTATACCAGTCTAAGTTCAGCATAACCTCCTCCCTCTTGTACTTTATGCCCCTATTAATAAAGCCCAGAATACGACATGCTTTATTAACTGCTCTTTCCACCTGTCCTGCCACCTTCAATGATCTATGCAGAGATACTCCCAGGTCCCTCAACTCCTGCACCCCTTTAATCCAAGGTAGAATGCTGCTGCGTTTGGAAGTTAGTCAATTTCTAGCACTTCTACCTGGATACATTTTTTTCAAAGCAGTGCTTGGTACACTAACAGAATACAAGAAGCCCATGACCCAATTAACCTTTACTCATTTTGCCATGTAATAGCTCACAATAGGGGCTGTTTTTGAGTCATCTGATTCATTTCTTAGGGCTGCATTAGCATTTTTGAAGCTATGTAAGTAGTCATTTGGTAGTACAGAACTTGAGTATTGCTGAAAAAAGACATGTTGTTGAAACTTTTTGTTCACTTGCTAACCATTTGTTCACTTGCTAACCAATCAGCATTCACTTTTTGTGCAGTTTAAATTGTTTGTGTTACAATTTGTATTCTTGTGAATTGTCCTGATGAGTTCAAGACAAAAATATTTGACAATGGATCTTTTTTCAGCAAAACTCATTTTTGAAGTTGTTGGTCAGCCTCTTAAGTTGGGATGTCTCTTTCAATCTCACCTCATGCAGCTCAAAATTCTCTCCTTCTGGCACAAACCAAATTAGGAAAAACATAATCAAGAATTATATCTCAGTTCAAATGGAAATAATAATAGACTTTTACATATCCACCATTATGTTCATGGAAGTTCCAGTGACAGCACAGAATATATATATATATATATATATATATATGTATTATACAACATATAGAACAACAATCACTGGAACAGTACAGAGTAATGATTTAATTTGTTTCCAATGATATAATAAACCGCTGTGCCAAGCCCAAGTAGCCTCGAACGCTAGCCAGTTCTGGCTTTGAACTCACTGCCAGACATTTGTTCTTCTTTATATTATAGATAGCTTAATGTTTATTTTAAAATGGTTCCTGTGGGGTGCCGCTGTGACCAAAAGAATGCCATCCATTTAGAGCAACTGCCCAGATTAAATGATGATGGTTGGAAGTTAGACAGATAACCTCGAGCTCCGTTCCACATATGTTTTGGGGTCGGGGAGAAATTTTATAAAACTTTACATCAGGAAATTAAAAACAAGTTGAGTTGAGTCCATGGTAAGAAAGATTAAACATGGTCCTTATAGGGAGCAGGTTTGATAGGTCAAAAGTCTTTTAAGAACAGTACAAGAGTACTTGGAAGAAGGAAAGGCTCTTCAAAATGTTTGGTTTCTCATGACTTATGTATTGAAATCATGCTGTATGATATTAATAACATGTATTAAATGTTCATCTGAAATTCCTTTCACCATTATTTACAGCATGTCATTAACCTACATGTCATAATATACACCAGTATATTATGGTGCAGACACACACACACACACACTGATGGACATGCAGTGGGACCAATCAGCATACACGACACTGCAGCCAATCACCAGTGAGAGGACACGCACTATAAAGACAGGTGCCAGGAGAGTTCCCGCTCATTCTAGTAGCAGCCAGCTCGGAGCACAGAGCTCACAGCCTGCAACACAGACATTCACCATGTGCTGAGTACAACACCTGGTTAGGACTAGGCAAGGCTTAACAGTTAAAGCTGGTATTGCATTTACCCACAGTTCAAGTATGTTAATATAGTTAACATTATAATAAAATAGAGTTGCACCACTTCCAGTGTATTCCGGCATCCTGAAGTATGGAGAACATCAACCCACCGCCGCCGCTCCGCATCGCCCGCAATCTCGGAGTAAATTGGAAGATTTTTAAACAGCGCTTCCAGCTCTTCCTCGAAGCCGCGGACAGGGAAAACGCCTCGGACACCAGGAAGATTGCTCTGCTCCTCTCCACAGCCGGGCAACACGCCATCCACATCTTCAACTCCCTCACATTCGCAGACGATGAGGACAAGACCAAGTACAAGACGGTTCTCCTCAAATTCGATACCCACTTCAGCACAGAGGTCAATGAAAGCTTCGAAAGATACCTGTTCCAGCAGCACATGCAGGGTAAGGACGAGCCTTTCCAATCCCTTTTAACACACCTCCGCATCCTTGCGCAGTCCTGCGGCTACCAGCCCACCTCCGACTCCCATGATACACGACCAGATCGTACTTGGTGTTCTGTCGGACCCCCTGCGTCAGCAGCTCCTCAAAATTAAGCAACTCACCCGAGCGACTGCCATCAAGACCTGTGTCCTGCATGAAAATGCCACCAGCTGGTACTCCCACATACAGGCTGCTGAAACGGAGCGGCAAGGTCCCCACGAGGCGGAATGGGTCCAAACAATTGAACACCTCCAAGGCTGCAGCCTGGATGAGGGCGGCCATTTCGCGTGCTTTTTGCGGCCTCCCGCGCTTGTACGCGCCAAACAAGCGGACGGTGACGTGAAAGAGCGTGATGCGCAGGCGCGCACCACGCAGGACCGCACCGCACATGCGCGGTGGCGCAACGAGCGTACTGACGTCACGACGTGCGGCAACTGTGGCTCCGCCCATTCAAAGCGGCAATGTCCTGCAAAATCGCGACAATGCCTACGATGTGGCAGACTTGGCCACTATGCTGCCTGCTGTCGAGCAGCTCAGCCTGCCAATTCGCATTGCTTCAGCCAGCCTCGCAGGAACGTTCGGGCAATTCAACCCACGTTCACCAAATCCGATTCCAACTTCCCGCAGATCAGTGACACCGAGGGCTCGAGGGAGCCTTTTCGAGTCGCTGTTATAACAAAGAACAGGCTGTCCCCGAATCAAAACCACCAGCTGCTGTCGGTGCACAGCATTGATCCAGACGACGAGTGGTGTGCAACCGTGACGGTCAACCGATCCCAGATACGATTCCGCCTGGACACTGCTGCTTCCGCTAATCTCCTAGCGTGGTCAGACTTTCAGACCCTTGGGGTTAAACCAACCATTCTTCCGTCGACCTGCCAACTAGTGGGCTACAATGGCAACGTCATTCCTGCTACCGGTTCATGCCAACTCGAAGTGATGCACAACTCGCGAAAAGCCATCCTTCCCTTCATGATCTTGTGCTCCTCGAAGGACTCTCTGCTAGGCGCACAGGCGTGCAAACTCCTAAACCTCGTTCAACGAGTACACTCTCTCTCTCCAGAGGACACGTCTGCCTTCCAGGATGCGGACTTCAGGGCGCAACTCAATGCCATTATCGACCAGCACCACGATGTTTTCGAAGGCATGGGCACACTTCCATAAACTTACAAAATCCTGCTCAAATAAGACGCCACCTCGCATGGTTCATGCACCTCGCAGAGTCCCAGCACCCCTCAAGGACCGCCTCAAGCAGCAGCTGCAGGACCTCCAGGACTAAGGAGTGCTCTCCAGAGTGACGGAACCAACCGACTGGGTCAGTTCCATGGTGTGCGTAAAGAAGCCTTCCGGCGAGCTCCGGATCTGCATTGACCCAAAGGATCTGAATCGCAACATAATGAGGGAGCATTACCCTGTCCCCAAGCGCGAGGAGATCACGTGCGAGATGGCTCGGGCCAACATCTTCACCAAACTTCACGCCTCGAAAGGATTCTGGCAAATTCAACTAGACAGGTCCAGCAGAAAGCTGTGTATCTTTAATACCCCGTTTGGCAGATACTGCTACAACAGGATGCCGTTTGGGATTATATCGGCATCAGAAGTATTCCACCGGATCATGGAGCAAATGATGGAGGGCATTGAGGATGTGTGTGTCTATGTTGACGACATCATCATTTGGTCCACCACCCCGCAGGAGCATATCAGTCGCCTCCAGCGCGTTTTCAAACGAATACGGGACCAAGGCCTTCGCCTCAACAGAGTCAAACGTTCCATCGGCCAGACGGAACTCAAGTTCCATGGGTACCACATCTCCCGGTTGGGTGTGCGGCCGGATGCGGACAAGGTGGCAGCCAACATGGCCATGCAGAAGCCAGCGGATAAGAAGGCGGTCCTCCGATTTTTGGGCATGGTCAACTTCCTGGGGAAGTTCATCCCCAACCTCGCCTCCCATACCACAGCTCTCCGGAACCTGGTCAGGAAGACGACAGACTTCCAATGGCTTCCCGCCCACGAGCACGAATGGGAGGAGCTTAAGACCAAGCTTACCACGGGCCTTGTATTGGCATTTTTTGATCCCACGATGAAACAAAAATTTCAACGGATGCCAGCCAATCCGGCATTGGGGCAGTGCCCCTGCAACGCGATGAGGCCTCATCATGGGCCCCCGATGCATATGCCTCACGTGCCATGACCCCCACGGAACATCGCTACGCGCAGATCGAAAAGGAGTGCCTGGGCCTGTTAACTGGTGTCGACAAATTTCATTATTACGTGTACGGCCTCCCCCAATTCACTGTCGAGACCGACCATCGCCCGCTGGTTAACATTATACAAAAAGACCTGAATGATATGACCCCCTCGCCTCCAGCGCATTCTGCTTAAACTCCGGCGGTACGATTTCCAGCTCCCAAACACCCGGGCAAGGATCTGATCATAGCCGACGCTCTGGCCAGGGCAGTCAACACCCCGTGTGACCCAGAGTGGTTCGTCTGCCAGGTTGACGCCCATGTGGCCTTCACGGCCTCCAATCTGCCGGCCACGGATGAACGCCTTATCCACATTCGCTGCGAGATTGCGGCTGACTCCCTACTACAGCGTGTCATGCGCCACATGACGGACGGGTGGCTCAAGACCCAATGCCCGCAGTTCTACAATATCAGAGATGATCTGGCAGTAGACGATGGTGTCCTCCTGAAGCTGGACCGCATCGTGATCCCGCACAGCATGCGCCAGCTCGTTTTGGAACAGCTACACGAGGACCACCTGGGCGTGGAGAAGTGCCGACGGAGGGTCCGGGAGGCTGTGTACTGGCCCGGCATCAATGAGGACATCACCAACACAGTGCTCAACTGCCCCACCTGTCAGCGGTTCCAGCCGACCTAACCACGTGAGACCCTCCAGCCCCATGAGTTGGTCACGTCCCCTTGGTCTAAGGTAGGCGTTGACCTGTTCCATGCGCTGGGCAGGGACTATGTTCTGATTGTAGACTATTTTTCGAACTACCCGGAGGTCGTATGCCTGCACGACATCACATGATCGGCGGTCATCTGTGCCTGCAAGGAGACCTTTGCTCGTCACGGCATCCCACTCACTGTGATGTCGGACAATGGCCCCTGCTTCACGAGCCAGGAATGGTCCAACTTTGCCAGCAGGTACAACTTTGTGCATGTGACATCCAGTCCCCTGCACCCCCAATCCAATGGCAAAGCGGAAAAGGGCGTCTACATCGTCAAACAGCTCCTGTGCAAGGCTGCCGATGCAGGATCCGACTTCTACCTCGCCTTGCTGGCCTATCGTTCGGCCCCACTCTCCATGGGCCTGTCACCAGCTCAGCTGCTCATGGGTTGCACCCTCAGGACCACGGTGCCATCCATTCACGTCCCAGACCTCGACCACGTTCCGGTCCTTCAGCGGATGCAACAGTCTCGTGCACAACACAAGGCGGCGCATGATGCTCGGGCGACTGATCGCCCTGCTCTGGCGCCGGATGACAACGTCCGCATCCATCTTCCGGAGGGTGGCTGGTCTGCAACTGCTGTGGTTCTTCGGCAGGTGTCTCCCCGCTCGTTCCTGGTTCGTCTGCCAGATGGTTCCATTCGCCGTCTCAATTGGCGTGCCCTTCGTCTCGTTCCAGGCTCGCTACGTGATCCTCCACCTGGTGCCACGCCCTCCTGTTGTCCCCAACCTGGACTTTCTGGAGATTCCGAATACTCTGCATCCTCCTCACTCTGCTGTGGCGCAGCCCGTTCCTCAGCCGGTGACTCCTGACCCACCCTTGAGGTGGTCAACCAGAATTCGTCACCCACCTCAGAGACTTGACTTATGAGTTTTACAATGTTGGACTCTTTGAACTGTTCTGTTATCCTGTTTCATCGTTCCAGTAGTTTGTATATAATGTTCATTTCGTTGTTGGTGTGATACCCTCTGCACCAGGCACCTTCCCGTGCAAATAGATTAGCCTCATGTACATAGTCATGTAAATAACACACACACACATAGTCAGGTACATTCACTACACGATATTTATTGTCACGCAGGCACAAGTTCTTTTTATAAAAGGGGGGATGTCATCAGATACACCAGTATATTATGGTGCAGACACACACACACACTGATTGACATGCAGTGGGACCACTCAGCATACACAACACCGCATCCAATCACCAGTGAGAGCACACGCACTATAAAGACAGGGGACAGGAGAGTTCCCGCTCATTCTAGTAGCAGCCAGCACAGAGCTCACAGCCTGCAACACAGACATTCACCATGTGCTGGGTGCATCACCTGGTTAGGACTAGGCAAGGGTCAACAGTTAAAGCTGGTATTGCATTTACCCACAGTTCAAGTCTGTTAATATAGTTAGTCTTATAATACAATAGAGTTGCACCACTTCCAGTGTTGGTGACCTGTTTGTGATCCAGAACACCCAACACATCACTACATATAAATGAAATAGCTGGATGTTTTCATTAAAATACCAAAAGAAATGTCAGCACAATTTCAGTCCAAGGCTTACTGTCGTCTCACAGCACCATTTTGCAGGAAATTGTTGCGCTAGAATTTGCTGATAAAGTAATGGCAAATCTGATATGCATAAATATGTAAACCATCCAGCAATTGTGGAAATGAATATATACCCCGTGTTACGAATTGTTACAAATTGATGTACGATTTACACTGCTCTGCCATTGACATCACAAAGAATGGAGCTCACCATTGACCTCCCCACAGGTTTCACCAGATTGCAGCATTTTCTCTGTCAAAATGAATTAAGCTTGTCGCAGAAAGTTAGGGCCAGTGCTTAACTCTTAATCAATCCAGTCCAGATCATGAACACGTGAGACCATGGTGTCTCAGGTAGTAAACTGGTCTTGGAGGTGTACATATTTTAATGTATTTCTTATGTGTCCTTTCTGTCTCTTTTCTCTCTTAATCGAATCTTTATTTATTTCTCTTTCTTTATCTAATGTCACTCTAATTGAGCCGATTTCCTTCTTCGTTGTTCTCTGGTTTCTTTCTTAATCCTCAAATGTCATTGGTTAAGCAGGTAGGCTAGTGGTCCCATCTCTTAGTGAAGTCCCCAAATGCCCTGTTGGCCTCACTGCAGGTTGGAGTTTACACTGCCATGGTTCACGGAGGCAGCTGCATACGTAAAAGTATTTTAAAAAATAAAAATTTAGAGTACCCAATTCATTTTTTCCAATTAAGGGGCAATTTAGCGTGGCCAATCCACCTAGCCTGCACATTTTTGGGTTGTGGGGCAAAACCCACGCAAACACGGGGAGAATGTGCAAACATCACACTGACAGTGACCCAGAGCCGGGATCGAACCTGGGACATCAGCGCCGTGAGGCAGCAGGGCTAACCCACTGCGCCACCGTGCTGCCTTATGTAAAAGTTTTTAAACAGATCCAATTTTCTTTTATGGGATGCCCAAAACATGACTTGTGGGCTTTGAGCAAAAAGATCTAAAGTTCCTGGAGTTATTTGGAGAGATAGGTGACCATTTTGAATAGGTCCAGATGCCCCTTTGGGGAGGTAAAGTGCCCTTTGGAAAAGGTAATGTGCCATTAAGAGTGGTAAAAATAAGCATGAATGTGAGTAAAAAGCTGAGGTCTGTGGAACTGTCAAGCTTTCCACACATTTAAATATCCTATTTATGTTTTTTAAGAAGACTCTGCAGTTAGATTTTGCAACTTCACTCTATGTATTGATGTAAGCCTGAGGGTTATCCTTATAGGGTCAGCGCTGCATAACCGATAAACCAATCTATAATTATCACAGTGATTAGGTTACAGTTTAGCTCCAAATGGTTATAAAGTCTTCGATGTGGAGTCACATGTGTGCTTTCATGAGCAATTAAGTACTTGAATGAAATGTTTACTTTCATAAGGGATTAAATAGTTGAATGCATTTGAATGTATTTATAAATAAGACAGTTAAAAATAAAGCCTGCAATAGATACCTAGAACTTTAATTCATTTCATCTCATTATGGCTCCTGAGGTCTGCCCATGGTAGATACTGGACAAGTTGGCATAGAGAGTTAAAGGGCCACGGAGGGGGGGGGGGTAGGAGGGGCATGAATGGCATAGAGGGACGGATTGAGCATGGGTACTGTGTGAGGGGTTGAGGGATAGAGGGCTGCTTTTGTTTTTGCCATGTTTCTTACAAGTCCCAGAGCACCCAGGTGGACCTTTCACACAGTTTGCTTCCTTATCTAGCAGTCTCCGTGGCTATCTTCACACTGTTCCAGGGTGCAGAAGGCCTGACTCCCGTTAACAACTACTCCCCACCTCCTCTGCTCCCCGGAACGAAAATTAGAACATCTGGGGCACTTGTTCTCGAGTTGGGTTTGCAGAGTTTGGAATTTTTCTAATCTGAGCTCCCAACTCAAGAGCAAACATTCAGCCCTAGTTTCAAATGTATCTCAGGCCGAGGAAGAGAAATAGACCACAAGGGGTCATCTTGTAAACATACTATGCTTGGGAGGAACAGGTGACTTTGAACCTATAATTCCTGAAGCTTTCCAACCAACACTGGTGGTTATTCGTGTATATTCTCTGAATCCATTATGGACTACTTGAAAGAGGTTGTTTGCTATGTTTAATCAACAACTCCATTATTTTTGTATATTGTGACTGGCAGGAAAGTAGAATGTGAACTAGATAGATTACCTGCCCATCCAACGAAAGGAGTAATGAGAAACAGGTAATAGAATACAAGGAAATAATTTAAACTTTGATGATAGATTTTCTTGATCAGTTATGTCCCATAAATGTTTGCAAAATTATAATAACTGATTAGAGATAGATTATATCAAATCTCCGCCTCATAATCAATGAGTTAAGAAGAAGGAAATGTGTCCATAATGCGCAGATTTTAATCAGTTGAAAGTGATAAACGTTGATGTGCGCAAATTTAAAAGGGTCTCAACGGGCTCCGTGGAGAAATGACAAATGCAATTTGATATTGCATAAAGCAAAGTTGAGATTTGGCAGAGGGAAAGTTGATGTGGATTATGTGCTAAAGGCAATACCCTGTGCCAAGGCTACTAAAAGAAGCATACAATGTTTGGGTGCATCTTACGTGGTATAACTTATAAACCTAGAGAGCTCATTTTGAATATGTATTCAGCCCGGGTGAGACTACATCTGGAGTTAATGTATACAGTTTTGGTCTCCCTATTTTCGACTAGGATATTGAGTAATGGGACGGGGTAGAGAGAAATACTGGCCGGAATTCTCCAGCCGGTGGAATTCCCTGGTCCTGCTGGAGTGCACCCCCTGCCGCAGGTTTCTCAGCGGTATGGGCAATCTAAATGGGGGCACCCTACTTAAGCTCAAGCCTCCACCCTATCCCTGTAACCCAGTAACCCAGCTAATCTTATGGACACTAAAGTGCAATTTATCATGACCAATCCACCTAACTTGCACATCTTTGGATTGTGGGAGGAAATCGGAGCATCCAGAGGAAACCCACGCAGACAAGAGGAGGAAGTGCAAATTGCACACAGACAGTCACCCGAGGCTGGAATTGAATCCGGGTGCCTGGCGCTGTGAGGCAGAAGTGCTATCCACTGTGCCACCGTGCTGCCCCGAAATCTAACGCAATCCGGTGAAACGCCGCAATATGAATCCCTCTATTGTGGGCGGGATCACTTTCTGGCAAATCTGCCTATTGGAGTGCGACAGCTAGTCTCACTCTAATGTGCAGGGGTGGATCTACTATGAAACTAATGAAACTTAAGCTTCAGGGCCACTAATCCCAGAGGGGCCCCAGAAGCGACTTTAGTCCACATTGCTTAAAAATTTTGGGTCTACTGTATGAGAAGGTGTTTTTAAAAAATAATAATATAGTGTAATTCAATACAAAATAATAGTTAAAATAAAAATTAAAAGGTTATTAAAGTATCATGTAGGCTAGCCGTAAACAAGAAAACTTTCAAATTAAGGATGTTTCATTCTAAATATATTTAATATAAAATAATTATAAATAATTTAAAACACCATTAACATTTATGACAAAAATACAAATAGTAGATGACGTGTCGTAACAAAAAAGGGGAGCCGTTGAAAAGGCAATCACAATGCTAATGTGAATTTTCAATGTGATAGCACTCGTGATAGCGATCTAGACAAGAATTTTTTTCAATAAAGTGTTCATAAGGATACAATATTTTAATTACCCCTATGAGAAAAACCATACAGTACTATTTTGAAGTACTGAAAAGAGTTGTAGCTGTTATAAAGTTTTTAAGGGAAAGAGGTTTGGCATTTAGAGGTCATGAGGAGAAGTGGGGCTCACCAAATAATGGAAACTTCATGGGGGCCATTGAACTTATTGCAGAGTTCGACCCATTTTTACATGAACATCTCGAGAAATGTAAAAATGAAAAGTAAATGCTACTTACCTATCCTAACCCGTGTATGAAGAATTGATAGAAATCATGGGAAAACATGTGCAAGATGAAATTGTGAATCAAATCAACAACCAAGACACCAAATACTACTCTTATTATTGTTGACGCTACGCCTGACCTGACACATGTTGACCAGCTGGTCATTGTGGTTCGATACTGCTATAATGGAAAACCCTGTGAGAGATTTTTAACATTTTTACCGATAGAAAACCATTCATCCACGACCTTGTTCAACAAAATACAAGTCCTGGGTGAACATAAGCTTTCACTTGAAAATATCCGTGGTCAGTCCTACGATAATGCATCTAACATGAAGGGCTCGGAGAAAGGGCTGCAAGCACTCTTTAAGAACATTAACAGGCACGCAGACTATGTACCATGTGCAGCCCATTCACTTAACCTTGTTGGAGAAAAGGCAGTGTCTACTGTACCTGAAGTTGTTGACTATTTTGGCATTTTGCAGGAGCTGTATGTTTTCTTTTCTGGATCTCCATGAAGATGGGGGATTTTAAACACACAGGGCAATCTACAATTTTCTCTAAAGAGCTTAAGTGTAACGAGATGGTCTGCACACTATGAAGCAGTCCGGGCAATTAAAAATGGATATATGGGTATTTTACAAACTCTCAAACATATTTTTGAAGACTCAGAAGAGAAGCCTGAATGTAAACGAGATGCAAAGAATTTATACCACAAGTTGGTAAAGCTGGAATATGCTATTTTAACAGTTGTTTGGGAAGAAGTGCTGGAGCGTTTCAACTAAACAAGTAAGAAACTCCAAACCCCTGGTTTTGATGTATTTGAAGGTTATCTTCTGCTATCATCTTTACTTTTGTTTGTTAAAGAACTCAGAGAAAATTCAGCCAATAGGATTGCACACTATGAATCAGAAGCAAAAGGTTTGTGCGAAGATATCACCTCAAGTTATTCTGATGCTTCCAAACGCATTGTTACAAGGATATTTTCAGATGGAACAAGTGGTATTGCTTCTTTGAGAGGAGCTGACAAATTTAGGATAGAAGTTCTATATCAATTCTATGACTGCTTGATAATCCAGTTACGCAAGAGGATTGACCCATATGAGCAGATTGCGAAAAGGTTCAAGTTCCTCTCAGAATTGGTGAACAATTCTGAAATTGATGAGGACAGTATTAAACTAATAATATCGTATTACAAAGATAATATTGACCACAAATTAGTAAACGAGTGTTATCAGTTCAAAGAATATTTGCACCTTAGGAAATCCCAGAACACAGAAGAAAACACGCCATCTAAAATGCAATGCGCAGAAGTTCTTCAGCTTATTTGTGAGCAACACCTAATTGAAATGTTCCCCAATATTAGTACTGTACTTGACAATGCCTATCATGAGCTGTGAAGCAGAAAGGAATTTTTCAAAGCTATCCTTCATAAAGAACAAATTTCGGTCTACCATGACTGAAGAGCGCTTAAATTCTTTATGCATATTGTCTCTAGAAAATGACATTACAAGGAAGCTCTCATATGACAAAACTGTACATGAATATGTTGCTAGAAAAAACAGAAAAAAGAGTATTTTGTAAAATGTGCTTCATGTGGTATGTATTCTCATAGGTGTCTAAAATAAAAGATTATATTGACTGTGGTCTTTACTATGTTTTATTTCATCATTCTATGATGCATCATGCATGTATATAACATTTCCCTAATTTACATCCCCCCATAACTCGAAAACTATAAGGCATAGGAAATTTTTATTCACACCAGTGACTTTGACATGTGAGATAATCCAGTACAGCAATTTTAATCAAAATCTGAGATGTACTGGTTAAATTTTTTTAAATTTGTGGTGATCTGTCGTGGAACAACCCCATTGAAGAAGATAACGGTGGTTACCCAGACCTTGTTGTTGGTTGCGAAGGGGCCCCCATTACAGTTCAAGCTTCAGATCCCCATAAATGTAGGTCCGCCACTGCTAATGTGCGTTACCAAGATCTACCCGAGGCATGAGATCAAACTCCCTCACCTTGGAAACCTCAGGCGAGGGCCGTTCACTACTGGTCTCCACAGATGAGGACCAGATGGAACGGTATTCGTGGGAGTCTCCCAGGGGATTGGAGGCTCACAGGGTGCATGTCTTCTGGGCAGGGTAGCACTCTGGCACTGCTGGTGCCACCTGGATGCCCTGGCAATGCCACCTGGGTACCAGCCTGGCACTAACAAGGTGACCAGGTGGCATTTTCTTTGCACGCCGTTGATTGGGCCGGGGAGTGCCTGCACGGATGTGATTTGGGGCTTGGGAGGGGGAGGGTTTTGGAGCTTGAGAGATCAGGACGCCATTTAAAAATGACATCTCGATCTCTCACTGCACTGAGGAGTTCCAGTGAGCGGAGCTCCTCAATGCAGTAAATGGGGCTAAATGTTCCGTGCTGAGGTCCATGCTCTAGCTGGATGTACATTAGATAGTAGGGTATTTCTTGGCATTTCGAGCACCGGGAAACACCCAGCTAATCTCCCGTGATACGGGATTCTGTCCCCATTCGTGTAGATCACGCCCAACATCAGCGTAGATTGGAGAAAATGCTCGTGCCAGTTTTACTTTGTGTTGACAAACTACAAAGGTAATGAGATTCCAGAAATCCTCATGTCTATCTTCTGAAAGTCATGCCTGCTGTGTTATGCTTGCTCCCTGTAGCTTCCGTCGATATTGTCATGCTCCCACCTGCTCAAATTTACCATACAAAGGAAACAATGGTTGAGATGGTGATTTCCCAACATGACTGGATGGGCAGATGGTGATTGAAGTGGATGCTAATCACCTGAGCAGGTATTGAGAATTCTTCTCCTGTTCAATGTAGGAAATGGGCAGGAAGGTTGAAGAAAACCTGACCATTTTCTGAATTGCAGCAAACAGGGTCTTGCTCAGGCAATACTACACATCCTTTAGCATTGATTGTAGAAGATGATGGACACTTCAATCGGACTTTAACTCGATTTTCCCAGTGTAATCGAAGTGATCCGGAAATAAATAATTTTGCGGAGCCCACTGAAATAGGCATGATGGCTGGGAGGTGGGGAGAATCAGGCAGGAATACCCACATTGGGTAAAATAACTGCACAAATACCTTTTAAATGGGAGGATTTATTTTTCTGCAATGCCAGTCAGCCTCTCTGGCCCAGAAAAGGAACATGTGAAACTCTGGAGTCTCATTATTGCAGGTAGCAAATTATTAGAGATTTACTTTTAATTTTTTTCTTTTCCAGGATGACCTTTTTTTCCCTCTCACTCTCGTAGTCCAATCTGACTCTGTCCACTTTCTGTACCTGATTTGACTTGAAATTAATTGTTTCTTTCTCAAGTCTTTAAATCTCATTGAGATTAAGGAGAGAGTCAGTCCCAACGTTCACAAGGTCTCAGATACCCCACTGCGTTTCAATTTCGTTACTAGCAACTCACAGGAAAAGTATTGCAGCTGAAGGGCGAAGGGAAAAGTCTAAATAATATGATGCCCTGCTTCAGCAAGCCCTGGGCCAAAATGTGTGCGAACATATGCAACTTATGCTCTATGAGCTGAGAAACTCCTTGCACATTAGAGAGAAGCAGCTCAGCACAGCAAAGCTTGGTGAGACATCTGTACATAAACATTGACACCACATCTAACAATTCTTTAACAGAGAAAAGTCAACAAATACAAATTTCAAATAAACAATTCAGAGTTCTAGTAGTTACGCCATTAGAATAACAATCCATGAGAGCAACATGTGTACCAACTAACAGCACATGGTGCATGAGCTGCAGCAATCAAATAGCCTTGGCTTAAACTCAGCAGGGACCGAATTGTTCCCTTATATTAAGCTCAGCTGCAGAGGAAAAATACACCCAGTGAAAACTGCAAGAGCAAAGAACAGTGATTGCTATCAACATTTATGGGTGCTTTCTAACCTTTCTGTGATGGAGAAAAGGTTATGTCTTGAGTTAACGCAAATCTTCAATCTTCCCAACCTGTTAGTTATAAGTCTTCTAAAATTGCTACAGTCCCACTAAATGTTTTCCCAAACCAAGGAGAAGAGTCAAAATATCACCTCTCCTCAGGATAAAGGACTATGGGCACTCACTAATTTGCATCCTGATTCACATACATTTTGTTGTTCTCTCTTATCTCCATTATCTCAACTTTCTGTTCTTCTACGTGTAAGCAGAGATTATACACCTGCCCAAAAGAGGACATCAACTGTGGGAAAATCATCACTGTGCCACTCTCATTCCTATCTGAGCAGATCACTTAAGAGTTAAATTGTTGAAAGCCCGAGAGCAGGCCAATTGCACTCGCTGACAGGTAGTTATGGCTCTAGGAAATCAGTTGATGAGCCGGAAGTTTGATCAGAAAATACTTAGAATCTGCTATAATAGTTTAGCACTCAATCCACTGAAGTTGGTTATAGAAAGAAAGCCTTGCATTTGATTGGCACCTTTCATGATCTCAAGATGTTCAAAGTGCTTTACAGGTAGTGAAATGTTTCTGTAATGTTCTGTAGTTACAGCTGTAATGTAGGAAAATGCAGCGACCATAAGACATAGGAGCGGAAGTAAGGCCATTCGGCCCATCGAGTCCACTCCGCCATTCAATCATGGCTGATTTCAACTCCATTTACCCGCTCTCTCTCCATAGCCCTTAATTCCTCGAGAAATCAAGAATTTATCAACTTCTGTCTTAAAGACACTCAACGTCCCGGCCTCCACCGCCCTCATGTGGTAATGAATTCCACAGACCCACCACTCTCTGGCTGAAGAAATTTCTCCTCATCTCTGTTCTAAAGTGACTCCCTTTTATTCTAAGGCTGTGCCCCCGGGTCCTAGTCTCCCCTGCTAATGGAAACAACTTCCCTACATCCACCCTGTCTAAGCCATTCATTATCTTGTAAGTTTCAATTAGATCTCCCCTCAACCTCCTAAACTCCAATGAATATAATCCCAGGATCCTCAGACGTTCATCGTATGTTAGGCCTACCATTCCTGGGATCATCCGTGTGAATCTCCGCTGGACCCGCTCCAGTGCCAGTATGTCCTTTCTGAGGTGTGGGGCCCAAAATTGCTCACAGTATTCTAAATGGGGCCTAACTAATGCTTTATAAAGCTTCAGAAGTACATCCCTGCTTTTATATTCCAAGCCTCTTGAGATGAATGACAACCACTTTATGCATAGCGAGCTTCCAAAAACAGCAATAATATAATAAGGAAGTCTGGTTCTGTGATGTTGGTGGAAGGACAAGTATTGTCCAGAACACCAGGGAAAAACCTCCCTGCTCTTCACAATAGGGCCATGGCAAATTTTAGCTCTACCCAAGAGGGCAGACAGAGACTCAGTTTAACGTCTTGGGTGAAAGATGGCCTCTGACAGCCTAGTTTATTGCTAAAGTCAATCAAGTGGGTTTGAATCCATGACCTTCTGGTTCAGAGGTGAGAATGTTACCACTGAGCCATGGCTGACATCATAATGGCATTGTACCTCTATTTCAGACACTTATTGTTTGTTGCATACACTTATGTGATTCAAGTCATTTCACAAGGACAGAATTTACAGACAGCTTTTTAAAAGTACTTTCATTTATTAGTGTATTAGCATTGTGAAAATTCACCGAAACTGTGAAAATACACTGAAACAAGAATACGAAGTTGAACTATTATTTGTTTTTATAAATTTAGAATACCCAATTCATTTTTTCCAATTAAGGGGCAATTTAGCGTGGCCAATCCACCTAGCCTACACATCTTTGGGTTGTGGGGGCGAAACCCACGCAAACACGGGGAGAATGTGCAAACTTCACACAGCCAGTGATCCAGAACCGGGATCGAACCTGGGACCTCGGCGCCGTGAGGCACAGTGCTAACCACTGTGCCACCGTGCTGCCTGAATTATTATTTTGAACAGTATGCACCACAAGCGTTCATCATGCAGCATTTGCTCTAAGACAGTGCTGTTCAATACAATCGCCAAGTGTGGCTAAGTGGAAATTAGATACTTCTAACTGCATTTTTGGTTAGTGAATAGAAAATAAGTAATAGACACTGACATTGGGCATATGATTTCAATTCTCTTATTTCCATGGCAATGCATGTTTATTCTTCTTGTGCATTTGTTGGAAAATCATAAGATGAAGAGCAGTGAAGTAAAGTTTTCTTTTTTATTGTTGTGAGTGTTTTACTTCCATGGTTACTGAATGGTGGTTAGGACATGTGGAGTACATTAACTGTATGATGCAAGCGTGTGTGAGGTGCATTTGGCAAAAAATGGTGTCAAAACTCTGGCCACTCAACAATTCAACAAAATAGATCTAATATAACAATCATTAATAGGAAAATGGAGAGGAGTATAAAATATCAAATCTGAGATCAAGGATGCTAGGTCAAAATTGAATAAAGATTGAATAAGAAATCCATATAGAATAACACCCCTGATTATATACAAGTGGGATTTATGTATGACTTATTTACCTTGTCAAACCTTACAGGATTTCATTGTATATTTCACAGTAGCATGGTGGTTAGCACAATTGCTTCACAGCTCCAGAGTCCCAGGTTCGATTCCCGGCGTGGGTCACTGTCTGTGCGGAGTCTGCACGTTCTCCTCGTGTGTGCGTGGGTTTCCTCCGGGTGCTCCGGTTTTCTCCCACAGTCTAAAGATGTGCAGGTTAGGTGGATTGGCAATGCTAAATTGCCCTTAGTGTCTAAAATTGCCCTGAGTGTTGGGTGGGGTTACTGGGTTATGGGGATAGGGTGGAGGTGTGGGCTTGGGTAGAGTGCTCTTTCCAAGAGCCAGTGCAGACTCGATGGGCCAAATGGCCTCCTTCTGCACTGTAAATTCTATAATGACTGGATGAGTGAAAATCATACTCAATAGATAGAACTTAAATAAACTGATAGAGAAAAGTTCAAAGTTTCAGAAATGTAAGTAAGTCAATGATTTGGAGGAATTTAGCAATTGAAGTTTTATTTGTCAAAAAGTGATTCATTACTTTGAGTGTAATTGGCTGTCATATGTTTCTTACCTTTAAGATCCTGAGGGGTCTTGACAGGGTTGATGTTTCCTCTTGTGGGAGAGTCTTGTACTAGACCAATGTTTAAAAATAAGGAGTTGCCCATTTAGGGCAAAGATGAAGAGAAATGTTTTCTCCCAGAGGGATGTAAGCCTTTGTAAAATCTCTTCCTCAAAAGGAGATGGATGCAGAGTCCTTGAATATTTGGAAGGCAGAGGCAGAGAGATTCTTGATAAACAGGGGGGTGAAAGGTTATTAGGGGTAGGCAGGAATGTGGAGTTGTGGTTGAAATCTAATCAGCCAAGATCTTATTGAATGGCGGAGCAGGCTTGAAGGTCTGAGTGGCCTATTCCTGCTCCTAATTCGTATGCTTATGTCAAAGATCCGTCGGATTCACTTTCCTGCTGGCAGCGCACTCCCACCAGTGGGTTTCCCAGTGGCGTGGGATTGTTTCAATGGGAAGATAGAATCCTGCGTCAGCAAATGGCTTGCCACCATGAAACACACAGCTGAGGGACCGGAGAATCCCGCCCAATGATTTTCATTTAGTTGTACTGGGACAGCATAATAATAATCTTTATTATGATCATAGATCGTAGAATTTACAGTGCAGAAGGAGGCCACCCGGCCCACCGAGTCCGCACCAGCCACTGGAAAGAGCACCCCATCCAGGCCCACACCTCCACCCTATCCCCGTAACCCCAACTAACCTTTTGTGGACACTAAGGGCAATTTAGCATAGTCAATCCACCTAACTTGCACATCTTTGAACTGTAGGAGGAAACCGGAGAACCCGGAGGAAACCCACGCAGACACGGGGAGAACTTGAAAATTCCGCACAGACAGTGACCCAAGCCGGGAATTGAATCCGGGTCCCTGGCGCTGTGAAGCAACAGTGCTAACCACTGTGCTACCGTGCAGAATGATTTTGGTATCTATGACATTGTACGGTGTTAGAGTAATAGATATGTCTGGATATGCTCTGATGAATTTCCACCATTTCTTCCAATGGTCTTCGATCTTTGAACAGGTTCTAATGTTTGTTATTTTTTTAAAAGATTGTCATCGAGATCCCTGCCTAAACCATCATAACATTTTACCTAGCAACATGAAGAGTCAGTTGTTTATTTCAGTGGCCCTGAGTGAGAACCTATCTTTCCATTAGCAATTTTCCCTCACATCTGAATAATACAGTCCTCTGATGGTTGATGATCACGATTTACCCGCTGTTCACACTGGCGGGAAATTCCGGTCCCACGCACAAGAGGTTTCCCAGCGACGAGGGGTGCTGTCAACGAGAAATCCCGTTGACAACGGTGGGCCGCCTCCACTGCTGGAACACATGTGGCGGGGTGTTTGGTAAATCCCACCCGTAATTTCCTAGTGCAGAGAAAGTAATTAGCAGAGGGAAGTGGAACAACTCAGTTAATTTGAATCTGCTGGTCTTTACCTGCCCGGCATTTTCAGATGTTGCTAATCTAAGTTGTTGTTCTATAGTTCTCAGTTGTGCCATTCTTAAAGAACTGACATCTCAGCTACAGAGCAGAAAGCGACAATAAAGGGTCTAAGAAGAGAGAGGGGGAAGAACAAAGTAGTTCATAATTATTCATTCTATTAAAAAGGGTCTGATGAATTCTAAACCATTGTATAAATGTGGAACAAAATTAAAATGTAGTTCAAATGTAAATTATACCCGGGCCTGATTTATCGTCTAATTAGAGTGAAGACTGAGGCATATATCCACTGGGCAACTATTATGGAAAGGGATATTTAATTGAGATGCAAAATAGTTTACACTGGAATCCTTGCTATTCAAACTGGCCAGATAAGCCAGATTGGAATTAATGCACATTTCTCTACCTCGGGTGTAATGCATTTGTATGAACATGGCAAGATTAGAGGGTGAATTGGAATGAGAATTAAATATTTTATATAAGATTGAATCCAAATTATTTCCAAGCATTTTCATAATTATTTTTCTTGTCTAATTTTCAACATTGTATAACTGTGTGCCTGATCTTTCAATATAGTCTGTTGCAGAATACAGAAAATACGGACAATAGTTTAACAGTTGCCCTGTTGGTGCACAGAGCATTGTTTTCTAAATTGCTTTTCAAAAGCTTTATAATAGTACTCTACATTACTTACTCACGTCAAGAGACTTCCTCTCACCAGCCAAAAGAAAAAGATGATCAGCCCGTAGTATTAGAGGAAGAACATGCAGTTACATAGCACCTTAGCCTGGTCTTTAAATGTGATTGTACCAAGCCCATTTTACAGGCATAAAATAGCAAGCCAAAGGATATATGTAGATGGCGATATATCTGTGCTCAGTGCTGGAAATGTGCCCTTCTGTAGGTCAGCACAGTGGTTAGCACTGCTGCCTCACGGCGCCAGCAACCCAGGTTCGATTCCGACCTCGGGTGACTGTGGGATTCTTCCCGTGTCTGCGTGAGTTTCCTGGTGCAGACTCGATGGGCCAAATGGCTTCCTCTGCACTGTAGGGATTCTATGATTCTAGATGCCGGAAGCATGCAAACTGCTCATTATAATATTTAAATAAGGGTCCGATGTTTATTGGAGGTCTCTTGTGAAATTGGTGTTCTCCAGAGCCTGATGCGCCACAAATAATTTGCCCAGGAACTCATGGTGCCAGTAGGCAATGAAAGGACCACTTTAAAGAGTTCATTTACTTCATTAGGTGATGGGTGGCATGGTGGCACAGTGGTCAGCACTGCTGCCTCACAGCGTCAGGGAACCGGATTCGATTCCGGATTCGATTCAGCTACAGGGATAGGGTGGGGGAGTGGGCCTAGGTGGGGTGCTCTTTCAGCGGGTCGGTGCAGACTCAATGGGCTGATTGGCATCTTTCTACACTGTAGGAATTTTATGGAGACTTCTGGTGATGGGGATGTGCTGAGTAGTCGCACATCAGGTGGCTCTTCTCACACGAACCCGAAAATAGGCACTTTAACCCAAAATAGCCTGCTAATACAGGGAAATAAGTATCCCCGCACGTCAATCAACACCAACGCAAATGGAGAGACCTAGCAAAAGCTACTCGAGAGGCTGAAAAGGGGCAAGACATGGGAAAAGCCAGGGCAGCACGGTGGCGCAGTGGTTAGCATTGCTGCCTCATGGCGCCGAGATCCCAGGTTCGATCCTGGCTCTGGGTCACTGTCCGTGTGGAGTTTGCACATTCTCCCCGTGTTTCGCCCCCACAACCCAAAGATGTGCAAGGTAGGTGGATTGGCCACGCTAAATTGTCCCTTAATTGGAAAAAATGAAATGAATTGGGTACTCTAAATTTATTTTAAAAAAGAAATGGAAAAAGCCAGGGTATCATGGTGGAGCGGTGGTTAGCACTGCTCCCTCAGGGCACTGAGGACCCGGGTTCGATCCTGGCCCCGGGTCACTGTCCGTGTGGAGTTTGCACACTCTCCCTGTGTCTGCGTGGATCTCACCACCACAACCCAAAGATGTGCAGGCTAGGTGCATTGGCCACTCTAAATTGCCTCTTAATTGGAAAAAAAATTATTGGGTGCTCTAAATTTAAAAAAGATAAATGGGGAAAGCCAAGAGGAGCAAGTGGCTGAGCCAGCAGACGCATGAGGCAACAAAACTAAGGCCACACCAGAGTGAGAAGGACCAATCCGCCGCATAAGGAGCGCCCCCCCCCCTCACCAGACCATGGTTGGAGGATGTCTCTCTCAAGTGAACTGATAGAAGATAGAGAGGAGTCAAAAACCGACATTCAGATTGCGGTGAGGGTGATGGTCACCGAAGCTCTGCCATCCATGCTGGTGGCCTGGACAAGGCGGAGAGGTGACTGGAAGCACAGGGGAGCACCATAAAGGAGCAAGAAAAGGCTTCAACAGACCAGAGCAACCAGATTGCCACCCTGGAGAAACAGATAACAAGGTTGGTCGCGACACAGAGGAGTCTGAGGGGAAAGCTAGAGGTTCAGGAGAACCAATCAATTCGCCAAAACCTGAGGTTAGTAGGTTTGCCGGAGGGGACCGAAGGCAGGGACCCCACAGATTACGTGGCCCAAATGCTGGTCAATCTGGTGGGAACCAACCGATCAGAAATAGAGAGAGCCAATTATTCGCTCCATCCAAAACCCATGGCCGGAGAACAACTGTAGGGGATAATCGCTAAAGTACACCGGTACCAAGACCGAGAAAGAATCCTGAGCTGGGCAAGACGGACAAAAAATTGTAACGGAAGGATCAGGATCTATCAGGACATTGGGGCGGGCCTGGCCAAGGACTGGGCAGAGTTCAACAGGGCAAAAGCAACCGTCTACAAGAGTGGCGTAAAATTTGGTATGCTGTACCTGGCCAATCTCTGGGTCACATTGCAAAGGCGGGAGCACTTCTTCACGGCCCCTGCGATAGCGGAAAAATTCGTCCTGGAGAACGGGCTGAAAAAATGGCAGCAGAGACAGCGATGAAAAGAACACTCAAGACTTTATTTATTAATTAATTTAATTAACCTTCTCAAAGGACACTTTGCGTGGGACTGCGTTGCCTCGTTTTGAGGATGGGGAGGTGCAATGAAGGATGAAAGGAGCAAGGGCAGCAGAAAGTAGGATAGGGTGAGGAGAATGGCAGGTAGGAAGAATAGACAGCGGGTTATAGGTGGACACTTTACCGACCCCAGGAGAGGGGCCACCACACTTAACGGGAAAGCTAGCACCAGGAAGGATGAGCCAGAGAGGGGTCATGGCACATCTCCCGCAAGGGAGAGAGAAAGTGCCTGGCAAGGGGAGGGTTACGCGTCAGCAACAAGGGCACAACGAGTAAAGAAATAGTGAGAAGGGAACGGAGGGAGAACAACAACGGGGGATGAGTGAGAAGGGAACGGAGGGAGAACAACAACGGGGGATGGGGGAGGGAGAGAAAGAACCATATGGGAAATGAGGGTCCCTGACCAAAGGGAAACCCCGGAGTGCAGAGGCTCACCCACATGGTGTACACAAAGATACGCAACAGACCTGTAATCATAATCACCATGATCATTATCAACACCCTCAATTCGCCTTCCTTCAGTCCTGCCCAATAGGTTTTCCTTTCATTTCACCTCAAATATTAACACCCAAGCCCAGAACAAAATAATATTCAAACAACTCTTAGGAATCATCTCGGCAAATGTTGCCAACCAATCATCACTCTTTTCTCCTGCAGCATAGATTTTTGTGATCATTTGAAATTTGCCAGTCTTGTATTTATCCTGATGAGATGAAGATAAAAAACTTCAGTAACATTCAGCAATATTAAGTTCTGTACCACCAAATGACTATAAACGTATAATAGTTGTAGAATATATATTTGTGCATATATTGCCATGACCTGTACACAGGAAGTGATGTGAGGATAGCGTGGAAGTTGACACCAGTGTGGCTACAGGCATAGTGTGCAAGAGCTGCTGAAGATCTTGCAGTAAATCGTTTAAGTTGTAGTCCTTTGCCATCATTTCTACACATGCCAGCAACTTTACAAGAATTAAATGCAATATTAAGAATCTCCCTAAGACAGTGCCTGCCTTGTGCATTCACTCCTAGTGCTTCTGTGAGATGCTTCCCCAAAGGCTACAGCTTGGGTGACGGAAGACTGCTAAGATCTCATTGAAGACTCTTCAGATGGCAGTGATGGGCAACTTGAGCAGCTCGGAAACTTGAAGGCCCGGCTACAGACTGTAGCACCTTGGTGTGGGCCAATATGCCCAGCTGTCTGTGTGGGCCTGAGATGGTATTGGAAAGAGTGGGTGGTGGGGGCACAAGCATGCAAGATAGATACCTTTCTATAGAATAAAGGGATTCGGGGATATGGTGTACGGGCCGGAGAGTGGAGCTGAGTCCACAAAGATCAGCCATGATCTCATTGAATGGCGGAGCAGGCTCGAGGGGCCAGATGGCCTACTCCTGTTCCTAGTTCTTATGTTCTTATGCTATCATCCTGAGTAGACAGCAAGTGTCTCTCTCATACAGTCAAGGTCACTGTCCTAGGATTGCCCCGCAACGCTGCTACGGTTCTGCATGAGAATTGAGTGCAGGAGTGATGTGCTGCTCTAAACAACCTGCCAATATTGGTCCACAGAACCAAAATGGAAGTTCCACACAAGTTCTGAAGCTTGCTGTCTGTCTGTCGTTTCCTCCCTCTCTTTGCCATCCGCCCTACCACCTAAATTCCCTAAATCAGCAAAGGATGTGCTACGAGACCCCTGATTAGAATTTACAGCTTCATGGGGCGGGATTGCCGTTGCCTGACGCCGAGATCGGGACCCGCGATCAGGCGGAGAATAGCTCCTGATGCCAAAATAGCGGCAGATGCCATTTGGCGCCGATTTGCGATGCTCTGCCCCTCCAAATTGGTGTAATTGCAACACGCGCTGCATGTAGTTGCAACCACATTTGCATCTCATTAGCGGGCCCACCCGCGATGCTCTGCTTCCGATGGGCTGAGTTCCCGACGGCGCGAGCTATGTGTGGTCTCAACAATTGTGAACCTGGCGTGGTGGCTGTGTGCAGAGAGAGAGGGCGTACGGACAGTGTCCAGCACCGCCATGCTTCACCGACAGTCCTGCCGCTGGCTAGGGGTGTCTGCCAAGGCTGAAGGGAGCAGTGGGGGATGGCCGGGAGGTGGGCTGTGGGGGAGGGGTGGCTGGGTACGCCGTCCAGCACAACCGGTGCCATCTTTACAGGTGCGATCGGTGTGTGTGTGTGGGGGTTGTAAGTGTACGCGTGGCTGCAGCTCGTCCTGTCAGCCTTGCACATGTTCAGCACGGACCCAGCGATTCTCCCACCGTTTTCCGCGTGTACCGCGTGTATTTCAAGTGGCGCCAGTGCTAGCCCCTCACCTGTTGCGGAATCGGTGCGGGTGTGGCACAAATTTTTTTTCCATTGTGGAACTCCATGGATTCTCTGTTGGCAACAGCACGTAGCTGCAGGAACGGAGAATCCAGCCCATGGTCTGGACTAATTTTGATCAAGCAACAGGCCGATATTTTTGAGAGTACAGAGAAATCAATAAGTCAATTCACGCCTTCAATTTCTCCCATATAATTTCTGGGATTCAAATCTGGGGCGAGATTCTCCGACCCCCCGCCGGGTCGGAGAATCGCCGGGGGCTGGCGTGAATCCCGCCCCCAGCAGTTGCCGAATTCTCCGGCACCGGAGATTCGGCGGGGGCGGGAATCGCCCCACCCCTGCGATTCTCTGGCCCGGATGGGCCGAAGTCCCGCTGCTAGAATGCCTGTCCCGCCGGCGTTGATTAAACCACCTACCTTACCGGCGGGACTAGGTGGCGCGGGCGGGCTCCGGGGTCCTGGGGGGGGGCGCGGGGCGATCTGGCCCCGGGGGTTGCCCCCACGGTGGCCTGGCCCGCGATCGGGGCCCACCGATCCGCGGGCGGGCCTGTGCCGTGGGGGCACTCTTTTCCTTCTGCCTTCGCCACGGTCTCCACCATGGCGGAGGCGGAAGAGACTCCCTCCACAGCGCATGCCGTGAGCGGCCGCTAACGCTCCCGCGCATGCACCGCCCGGCAATGTAATTTTCGTGCCAGCTGGCGGGGCACTTCCGCCAGCTGGCGGGGCGGAAATCAGTCCGGCGCGGGCCTAGCCCCTCAAGGTTATGGCTCGGCCACCCAAGATGCGGAGGATTCCGCACCTTTGGGGCGGCGCGATGCCCGACTGATTTGCGCCCCTGATGTTTATTCAGTAGTTTTGAATTTTATTTTTCTTCACTAAGCAGTTTTTTTTCTACTTCAGCTCACATCGGGCGTCATTCTCCGACCCCCCGCCGGGTTGGAGAATTGCCGGGGGCTGCCGTGAATCCCGCCCCCGCCGGTTGCCGAAGTCTCCGGCACCGAATATTCGGCGGGGGCGGGAATCGGGCCGCGCCGGTTGGCGGGCCCCCCCGCTCGATTCTCCGGCCCGGATGGGCCGAAGTCCCGCCGATAAATTGCCTGTCCCGCCGGCGTGGATTAAACCACATTTTGAACGGCGGGACAAGGCGGCGTGGGCGGGCTCCGGGGTCCTGGGGTGGGCGTGGGGCGATCTGACCCCAGGGGGTGCCCCCACGGTGGCCTGGCCCGCGATTGGGGCCCACCGATCCGCGGGCGGGCCTGTGCCGTGGGGGCACTCTTTCCCTTCCGCCTCCGCAACGGTCTCCACCATGGCGGAGGAGACTCCCTCCACTGCGCGTGCGTGGGAAACTATCAGCGTCCGCTGACGCTCCCGCGCATGCGCCGGCTGGAGATGTCATTTCCGCGCCAGCTGGCGGGGCAACAAAGGCCGTTTCCGCCAGCTGGCGGGGCGGAAATTCCTCTGGTGCCGGCCTAGCCCCTCAATGTTGGGGCTCGACCCCCAAAGGTGTGGAGCATTCCACACCTTTGGGGCGGTGCGATGCCCGTCTGATTGGCACCGTTTTGGGCGCCAGTCGGCGGACATCGCGCCGTTTCGGGAGAATTTCGCCCATCATCTCTCATAACTTATGATGAAATGAAAAAGATGACAGACATCTGTTGTAGCCAAGTACATTCTTGTATTGTAAATCTGCCTTTCTATGGCAGAAACCTGACTGTTCAAGGCACAACGAATAAGTAGTTAGAGCTGTCGTTCTCCAATTGTCTCTTGCTCCATTCATCATAGCCTATTCTGTCGATTATTGACTCAAAACAATCCTAAACTACTGAAAATGGTGATCAGGGCTGGAATTCTCGTTGGGATTCACTTTTCCCTCTGGCAGCGCACCCCCGCCAGCAGGATTTGCAGCGGAGTGGGGTGGGAAGGATAGAATCCCGCTGCCAGCAAATGGCATGCCACTGAGAAACACGCAGCTGGGGGCCAGAGAATCCCACCCTGGTTTTTCCATCCTGAAGGTGAAATATTTTTCTTTGTGTTTTTATTTTTTACCATTTTGATGTTGACTATTATACCCAATACCAATGGGATCTTTATTTTTCGGAAAGCACTCGTCTTTGTGGCCCCTATGAGTAAGAATGCCTAATTAATCCTGGACTACAAGCAGATTTGTGGTGTGGATTTGTGCCCATTAGGAACTGTGGAGACTCTGTAATCTAATCTAATTTAATTTCATTTCATGTAGATTCCTTACAGCTGTGAAAGATTAATGCAATTAATTTCGGATTTGAAGCCAACTTTCAGAGGTGAAAGAAACGTTTGCTAATTCATTGCAGGGCTTAGTTTCCCTTCAGCTGTAACATATACAAAAGAAAGACTAGAGAATGGAGGGAAGGTAAGGAAGGCAAATAAATTTTAATCTTTCGCAAAACTTAATATTTTTTGTATACACCTGTATTTACTACCTTCATAGGGGCTGGTTTAGCACAGGGCTAAATCACTGGCTTTGAAAGCAGACCAAGGCAGGCCAGCAGCACGATTCAATTCCTGTAACAGCCTCCCCGAACAGGCGCCGGAATGTGGCGACTAGGGGCTTTTCACAGTAACTTCATTTGAAGCCTACTTGTGATAATAAGCGATTTTCATTTCATGAAATTACTCCTGACCTCTTCATTCCTGGAATATTAGTATTTGTTTTAATTAGTATAGTATGGGCGAGACCTTCCAGCTCTTCACAAAATCCCACCGTTGGTACACCCCCACCTGCGTGTTTCCTGGCAATTTCACACTCCACACACATCACACATGGGCATTACTGCCCTCGACACCTCGCCATGGGTTCACCCTCCCCCTTTTCAGGCCATTTCACCCCCACCTTTCAGGGCCCTCACATTTTACCCTCCCAACATTTAGGAGGCCCCTTCCTACCCATCCTTCACCCCCAACTCTTCATGCCCTCCTCATTCCCCCTTTCATGGGCACTGCCCTTGGCAGTGTCTCCCTGGCACCCTGGCACTGCTGCCCAAGCACCCAGGTACTCTAGCAGTGCCACTCGTGTGCCTTGGCAGTGCCAAGGTGCCCCTGGGAGAGCCAGGGTGCCACTCTGCCCTGTCCCTGACCAGAGAGGCAGGCATGGGTGAAAGTCCTTAAGGTCTAAATTTTTTTCAATGGTCAGCCGACAGAGATTGTGCTTTACACAAACTTTATTTTTTGTATTCTTTCATGGGATGGGTGTCATTGGATAGGCCAGAATATTTTTTGCCCATCCAAATTTTTCCTTGAGAAGGCTGTGGTCAGCCACCTTCTTGCACTAAAATCCATTTGATGTAGGTCTACCCACAGTGTTGTTTGGGAGCGTCTTTCAGGATTTTGACCCAGCGGCAGTGAAGGAAAGTCAAAATAGTCCCAAGTCATGATGGTGTGTGCCTTGGTGGAGAATTGGAGATGGTGCTACTTAAATGCATTTGCTGCCCTTGCTGTGGATGGTACACACTGCGGCCGCTGTGAGTCATTGGTGGAGGGAATGAATGTTAGAGGTGGTGAATGGGGTGTCTGTCAAGCAGACTGATTTGTATTGGACGGTGTTGAGCTTCTTGAGCGTTGATGGAGCAACACTCAAGGCAAAAAGTAGAGAGTTGTGCCTTGTAGATGGTGGACAGGCTTTGAAGAGTCAGGACGGGATTTACTCATGGCCGGATTTCTAGCTTCCGATCTGGTCTTGTAGCCACAGTATTTATATAGCTAGTCCAGTTCAGTATTTATATGACTAGTCTAGTACAGTTTCTGCTCAATGCTAACCCCCAGCATGTTGATAGTGGGGGATTCAGCAATGGTAATGCATTGAATATCAAGGCATAATGGTTGGATTCTTTTTTTTTCAGCTACACTGGATTTTATTTTTTCTGTCAACATGACACAAATAGTGATCACATCAGATTTTTGTGCCTAGTTGGAGAAGTAGCCTTTTCAGGTTGGATTCTCTCTTGTTGGAGATGGTCATTGCCTGGCACTTGTGTGGCACGAATGTTACCTGCCACTCCTCAGCCCAAATCTGGATATTATTCAGGTCTTGCTGCATTTGGGCATGGTCTGCTTCATTATCTGAGGAGTTGCGAATGGGTGTTGAGCATTGTGCAGTCATCAACAACACCCCCACTTCTGACCTTACGACCAGGGGGTGTGGGCGAGGGGGGGGGGGGGGGTGGGGGGGGGTTGCTGTTGAGGATCGATGGGCCGAGGAAATAATTATCATTAATTAGTTAAATGCTTTTATTGAGTTTTTGGCATACAAAACTAATATAAACATGAACAAACAGTGGGAGTTAAATAAGAGAATATAAAATAAAATTAAAACTATTTACACAGATACATCACAGTTTTCCCTTTTTTTCTACCCTCCTTACAATGTTTACAGTGGCGATTGTGGTCCCCTGCGTTTCGCTTCCCACTGGTTTTCCCTTTGCTTTTCTTCCTTTTGGTTCAGGTTGTTGTTGCATTTGCCGCCCTCCCCCTTGTGTCCCCTGTTTCTCTTGTTGGGCTTGGTTGAGTTCAGTGTTCCCCTGACCCACCTTCCAAACCCCCCCTTCCTTACTGTGTCGTGGCTATCCTCTCCTGATCTTTGGCTTCCTAATTGTTGGCTACAAACAGGTCTTGGAACAGCCGAGTGAATGGCCCCCACGTTTTGTGGAATCCTTCTTCCGACCCTCAGATGGCGAATTAAATTTTCTCCATTTGGAGAAATTCTGACAGGTCGGACAGCCAGTCTGCAGCTTTGGGTGGTGCTGCTAACCGCCAGCCGAGCCGGATTCTCCGGCAGGCGATCAGGGAGGCAAATGCAAGGGCGTCGGCCATCCTACCCATGAGATCTGGCTGTCCTGCTACTCTGAAGACTGCCACTCCGGGCATGGCTCCACCCTCATCCCCACCACCTTGGACATTGCCTCGTAAAAAAGCTGTCCAGAACCCGGCAAGTCTGGGGTAAGACCAGAACATGTGGGCGTGGTTGGCCGGGCGTCCTTGGCACCGTTTGCATTTATCCCCCCACCTCTGAGAAGAACCTGCTCATTCGGGTTCTAGTTAAATCAGCTCTCTGTACCACTTTTAGCTACATTAGGCTTAGCCTCGCGCAAGTGGACGTGGAGTTGACACTGTGCAGTGCTTTGCTCCAGAGTCCACACCCTATTTCAAACCCCAAGTCCCACTTTCACTTCTCCCTTGTCTTGTCCAGTTTGGTGTTGGCCCCCCTTAGCAGTCGCCCATACATGTCACTACCGTTCCCTTTCCATAAGATGTTCGCGACCAGCAGGTCCTCTAGTAGTGATTGTCGCGGTGGCCGTGGGTACGTCTTTGGTTCCCTTTGTAGGAAGATTTGATTTGTAGATACCTAAGTTCGTTACCCCCCCCCGTCAGCTGGAATCTTTCTGTCAGCTCTTCGAGCATTGTTAACCTGTTGTTGGTGTAAAAAGTCCCCCCTGTGCTATCTTCACTGTTTGAAGGAGGTGTTCATAGTCGCCGGAGTGAACCTTTGGTTGTTGCAGATGGGGGCTTTATCGGACATTCCGGTTCACCTGAAATGTTGTTGCAGTTAGTTCCACGACCAGATTGGTGTTACCGCCACTAGGCTCATTAGGTGGGATGGGAGTGCTGCCGTGGCTAGGGCCTGGTGGGAGGTCTCTCTCCAGGAATCCTCCTTCATAAGCACCCACTCAGCTTCTGGCTCCTTTATCCACCTCTTTTTCTCCCCCTGTGGTCGCTGCCCAGTGAATACTACCGTTTGGGCGAGCTACGTCACCCATGTATCTCGTTCTCTGCAGTACTCTCTTTGGGATCGTTGCATTCTTCCCTGCCCCGTATAAATGCCATAATCGGTTTGTCCAGTAAGCTGAAAAAGGCCTTAGGGATGAAAATCAGGATGGATCTAAACAGGAAGAGGAACCTGGGCAGTACGTTCATTTTGATTGTCTGCACCCTCCCTGCCACGTAGAGTGGGTCACGTAGAGTGGGAGTGTGTCCCATCTCTGCAGGTCCTTTTTAACTTCCTCTGTCAGGCTGGTCAGGTTCCACTTGTGGATCCCTGTCCAGTCATGAGCAATTTGGATCACCAGATAGCAGAATTTGTGCTGGGCCTGTTTAAATGGCAGCCTCTCTAGCTCTTCTTCCATGCTGCTTCGCGGGTCTGAGATGTAGAGGAGCAGGTTATCTTCATAGAGCGAGACTCTGTGCTCTCTGTCTCCTCGCCGAATCCCTTTCCAATTCTTTGCCGCCCTAAGCGCAATCGCTAATTGTTCGATCGCTAGGGCGAACAGCAGCGGTTATAACAGGCAATCCTGCTGGAAGTACTTAGTGCGGGTGGTATTTGTCCGTACGCTTGCTGTACAGGAGTTTCACCCATGCAGTAAACACTGTTCCTAGCCCAAACCGCTCCAGTACCTCTCTGAGGTATTTCCATTCGACTCTGTCGAAGGTCTTTTCAGCGTCCAAGGAGCCATTCACCTCAGGTGATCACTTCCCAGGTGGGGTCATGATCACGTTCGGCAGGCGCCTGATGTTCGATATTAGCTGTCTACCCTAGACAATGCCCGTCTGATCTTCTGCAACCACCTCCGGTACGCAGTCCTCCAGCCTTTTGGCTAGGATCTTAGCCAGTATTTTGCCGTTTACGTTTAGCAGCGAGATGGGGCTGTCGGAGCCGCATTCTGTTGGGTCTTTGTCTTTTTTAGGTATCAGTGAGATTGAGGCTTGTGCTAGTGTAGGCGTCAGTCTGCCCCTCGCTAGCGAGTCTGTAAACATCACCCGCAGGTGCGGGGCCAGTGCTGTCGCAAATCCTTTGTAGAAGTCCACCGGGAACCCGTCTAGACCCATCGGCTTTCCCACCTGCATGGAGCTAATACTCTCCATGACCTCTCCCAGTTCTAGCTGTGCTTCCAGGCCCCGTTTCCTGTCCTCCCGCATGACTGGCATGTCCAGTCCATCAAGGAACTGCTTCATCCCCGAGTCTCCTGCTGAGGGCTCCGAGGTGTACAGCCCCTGGTAGAAGGTCTCAACTGCTTTGTTGACCTTGTCTGGTTCCGCTACTAATTTGCCTCTGCTGTCCCTGATCTGTGTTATTTCCTTCGTAGCTGCCTGCTTTCTCAGCTGGTGAGCCAGCAGTCGGTTAGCCTTGTCTCTGCGCTCGTGCAGGACACCCTGCACCTGGCGGAGTTGGTGCACTGCTTACTTGGTCCATTTGTAGCTTTTTTCTCTCCGCCAGGAGATCTACAATCAGTGCCTTGAAGTATTGCCGGTCTATTTCCAGTATGGAGTCGACTAGCTGTTGCCTATCCGCCCTCCCCTATCTCTTTGTGCTTTTTAAGCAATAATTTCACCCTTGATCAAACCTTCCAGCACCTCCCAGAACATAGAGGGTTATTAGTAATATACTCGTCTATGGACTTCCGGTGGTGACATGGAGGAGGAGGACACACATTGGATGGCTCCTGCTCGAGGCTTGATTTTTTTAGAATCTAATGCCCGGTTCCAGGGGCAATGTTTTGTTAAATAAGTGCAGGAAGATATAAGGAAGAAGGATGCCCAAAACCCAAAGGAAATCTGTCGTGAAAAAGGGGGCGAATAAAGGTTCGCCGTCGAGTGGAAGGGTCGGCTCGGCAACTGGAAGGATGGAGAGGCTGGGTCGCTGGGTGGGGCAGCACTGTTCACGTCAGAAAAGATGACCGAGGTGATGGTCGTGGAATTTGGAAAACAGTTTGCAAAGCACATGGAGGTGATGAGGAAGGAGATGATGGCAGCATTGAAGGTGCTGGAGGAGAAATCAATTGCCCCGGTGAAGGCGGCAGTGTCGAGGACATCGGCCAAGGTGCGGGAGCAGGGTGAGAAACTGAAGGGGGTGAAAAAGGCCTTGTCGCAACACAAGTGATCACCTCATCTCGATGGGTGAGGAGCTGCAGAGGGTGGTGGAGGCCAACAAGGGTCTGCGAGCCAAAGTGGAGGACGTGGAAAACAGATTGATGCACGATCAATTGGACAAAGACGAGAGTTGAATACAACTGAGGCTTTATTGCTGTAAGATGTGTGGCCTCCCACAGCTGCTGGCGAAATATCTGCTGCACGGAGGACACAGATATTTATACTCCGCCGACTGGGCGGAGCCAGCAGGCAGGGACTACTGCCGTACCTGTAGTTCAGGTCCTACCATACATCACTTAATATAGGTGCAACAGTGGTTTACCACATTCACCCCCTGTTAAAATTGAGTCTGGCAGGGGTGGTGGAGAACTATATACAGCAATTGAATTTGCATATACAATATTTGCGGGGGGAAAAAATGTGTTTTGAAGTCCAGTGAACCAGTTAGAGGTTTAACTGGTCCGGGGTTGATGTGCCGCTGGGAGCGACGCAGTGGTGGCGGCAATGCCGATGCTGGTCTTCGGTGACTCCGGGAGCGTGCCAAAATCCTCTTCATCCTCAAGCGTGGGCAGGGGGAGGACGGATAGTCCTGGGGGGGTTGCTGCTGGGAACACCTGGGGAGGGGGGGCTGGAGCCGGGCCAGAGGTGTGTGTGTGTGTGGAACCTGCTGGTGCCAGGTCCCTGAGGGAGACAGTATCCTGGCGGCCGTCGGGGTACGCCATGTAGACATACTGGGGGTTCGCATGGAGCAACTGCACCCTCTCCGCCAACAGGTCCGCCTTGTGGAGTCGGATGTGCCGACGGAGAAGGACGGGTCCTGGAGCTGCGAGCCAAGTCGGGAGCAACACCCCAGATGGGGACCTCCTCGGGAAGGCAAAGAGACGCTCATGGGGTGTGTTGTTAGTGGCAGTGCACAGTAGTGACCGAATAGAGTCTAGTGCATCAGGGAGGACCTCCTGCCAGCGGGAGGACAGGAGGTTCCTGGACCGTAGGGCCAGTTGGACGGCCCTCCAGACCGTCCCGTACTCCCGCTCTATCTGTCCGTTTCCCCGGGGGTTATAGCTGGTCGTTCTGCTGGAGACGATACCCCTGCTGAGCAGGAACTGACGCAGCTCATCACTCATGAATGAGGATCCCCTGTCACTGTGGATGTAGGCGGGGAAACCGAACAGAGTGAAGATTGTGTTGAGGGCTTTGATGACGGTGGCAGACGTCATGTCGGGGCATGGGATGGCGAAGGGGAATCTGGAGTATTCATCGACCACACTGAGAAAATACGTGTTATGGTCGGTGGAGGGGAGGGGCCCTTTGAAATCCACGCTGAGGTGTTTGAAGAGGCGGGAGGCCTTCACTAGGCACGCACGGTCTGGCTGGTAGAAGTGCGGTTTGCACTCCGCACAGACCTTGCTGTCCCTGGTGATTGTCCGTACTTCATCGACGGAGTAGGGCAGATTGCGGGCCTTTATGAAATGGTACAACCGTATGACTCCTGGGTGACAAAGGCTGTCGTGCAGGGCCCGGAGTCGGTCTACTTGTACGCTGGCACATGTACCTCGGGATAGGGCGTCTGGTGGCTCGTTGAGCTTGCCGGGACGATACAAAATCTCGTAATTGTAGGTGGAGAGCTCGATCCTCCACCTCAAGATCTTATCATTCTTGATCTTGCCTCGCTGTGTGTTATTGAACATGAAGGCTACCGACCGTTGGTCAGTGAGGAGAGTGAATCTCCTGCCGGTCAGGTAATGCCTCCAATGCCGCACAGCTTCAACGATAGCTTGGGCCTCTTTTTCGACGGATGAGTGCCAAATTTCTGAGGCATGAAGGGTGCGGGAAAAGAATGCCACGGGCCTGCCTGCCTGATTGAGGGTGGCGGCTAGGGCGACGTCTGATGCGTCGCTATCCACTTGAAAGGGCAGCGTCTCGTCTACTGCGTGCATCGCGGCCTTGGCGATATCAGCTCTGATACGGGCGAAGGCCTGTTGAGTCTCGGCCGTCAGGGGAAAATGGGTGGACTGTATGAGTGGGCAGGCCTTGTCCACATAGTTTGGGACCCACTGGGCGTAGTATGAGAAGAACCCCAGGCAGCGTTTGAGTGCCCTGGGGCAGTGG
Organism: Scyliorhinus torazame; assembly: GCF_047496885.1. Taxonomy (NCBI): domain Eukaryota; kingdom Metazoa; phylum Chordata; class Chondrichthyes; order Carcharhiniformes; family Scyliorhinidae; genus Scyliorhinus; species Scyliorhinus torazame. Next base: position 130,321,119 of record NC_092714.1, read on the forward strand.
GGGAGGGGGAGCTCCATGAGGGGGCGCATGCGGTCGGGATCGGGCCTCAGAACTCCGTCTGGACCATATAGCCGAGGATGGCTAAGCGGTTCGTGCTGAACACGCACTTCATCTTGTTGTAGGTGAGGTTTAGGAGAGTGGCGGTGTGGAGAAACTTGGCAAGGTTGGCGTCAGGTCCTGCTGATCGTGGCCGCAGATGGTGACGTTGTCTAGGTATGGGAAAGTGGCCCGCAGTCCGTACCAGTCAACCATTCGGCCCATCTCCCTTTGAAAGAACGAGACTCCGTTGGTGACGCCAAAGGGAACCCTGAGGAAGTGATAGAGGCGACCGTCTGCCTCGAAGGCAGTGTATGGACGGTCCGCCTTACGGATGGGGAGCTGGTGGTAGGCGGATTTCAGGTCTACCGTTGAGAAGACCCGGTACTGTGCAATCTGATTGACCATATCAGATATGCGTGGGAGGGGATATGCGTGGGAGGGGGTACGCGTCGAGCTGCATGTACCGATTGATGGTCTGGCTGTAGTCCACGACCATTCTGTGTTTCTCCCCAGTTTTAACTACTCCCACTTGGGTTCTCCAGGAGCTGTTGCTGGCCTAGATGATGCCTTCCCGAAGCAGCCACTGGACCTTGGACCTAATGAAGGTCCTGTCCTGGGTGCTGTACTGTCTGCTCCTGGTGGCGACGGGTTTGCAATCCGGGGTTAGATTTGCATAGAGGGAAGGTGGATCGACCTTAGGGTCGCGAGTCCGCACACAGTAAGGGGTGGTTGCGGCCCGCCGAATTTCAGGGTTAGGCTATGGAGGTTACACTGGAAGTCCAGGCCGAGTAGTAGGGCAGCGCAGAGGTTAGGGAGGATGTGGAACGTCTGAATTTTACCCTGGACCGTGAGTGTGACCGTACAGTACCCCCGGATCGTCATGGAATGGGATCCAGAGGCCAAGGAGGTTCTTTGATTGGCAGGGTGTACCGCGAGATAGCAGCGCCTTACCGTATCCGGGTGGATGAAGCTTTCGGTGCACCTGGAGTCCAGCAGGCAAGAGGTCATGTGTCCGTCGATTTTAACGCTGGTCGATGCGGTGGCCAGGTTGTGTGGACGAGACTGATCGATGGTCACTGAGGCGAGTCGTGGTTGGTCGTCGCTGGTGTCGGATGATGGGGTACCCGGGGGGCACGGGTCCTGGAACGCTGGTGGTGCCCAGGTGCTGTGGGGGAGACATGATGGCGGCGCCTGAAGATCTTGGGGAGGACAAAATGGCGGCGCCCATAGGCCGCACGTGGCGGGGGTTGAATAAAATGGCAGCGCCCATGGGCCGCATATGTTGCGTGGAGGGGAAGATGGCGGCGCCCACTGGCCGCGCTTGGTCTGAGGGGGAGAAAATGGCGGCGCCCACTGGCTGCACATGGTCCAGGGGGGTGAAGATGGTGGCGCCCATTGTGTGTAAATGATAACGGCGACTGCGTGGGCCTGGCACACCGCGGCGAAGTGCCCCTTCTTACTGCAAGCATTACAAAGGGCAGCGGGGCCGGGCAGCGTTGGCAGGGGTGTTTTTGCTGGCTGCAAAAGTGACATCGGGGAACCCCGGGTTTAGCTGGCTGGCGCGTGGCGCAGGCGTATTGGCTGGGTAAGGCCGTCTGTGGGGGTCCACGATGCGTAGGAGGGGTGGGCCGCGCGGTTGGGGGCGTAAGCCTGAATATTGCGCGAGGCGACCGTCATAGAGAGCGTTAGCTTCTTTGTCTCTGCAAGATCGAGCATGGGCCCTTCTAAAAGTCGCTGGCGTATGAGGTCCGACCCAATCCCCTTAACAAAAGCGTCCCGCATAAGGAGGTTAGAATGTTCAGTGGCCGTTACGGCCTGACAGTCACAGTCCCGGACTAGTGAGATTAGGGCCTGCCAGAAGTCTTCTATGGACTCACCAGGGAGCTGAGAGCGAGTGGCAAGTATGTGTCTGGCGAAGAGCGTGTTTGTCCGCTGGGCGTAATTTTCTTTCAGTAGCGCCATGGCTTTGTCGTAGTTCGGCGCGTCCTGGATCAACAGAAAGACGTTGGAGCTCAACCTCGAGTACAGTATCTGTATTTTCTGAGCCTCCAGAACGGGGTCTGGTGCAGACCTGATGTATGCCTCGAAACAAGCTAGCCAGTACTGAATGTCCTTTTTTGGTGTCGCTTGATTGCGGATCCAGCTGCAGGTGATCCGGCTTGATATGGAGGTCCATCTCCTGAAAATCTTAGAGCAATAAATTGATACACGATCAATTGGACAAAGACGAGAGTTGAATACAACTGAGGCTTTATTGCTCTAAGATGTGGGGCCTCCCACAGCAGCTGGCGAAATGGCTGCTGCACGGAGGACACACACATTTATACTCTGCCTACTGGGCGGAGCCAGCAGGCGGGGACTACTGTAGTACAGGTCCTATCGTACATCACCTAATATAGGTGCAACAGTGGTTTACCACACAGATTTAGGCGGCTAAATCTGAGGATTGTAGGTCTGCCCGAAGGGGTGGAGGGCCCGAGGCCGACGGAGAATTTTGCCAAGGTGTTAGCGGAGCTGTTGGGGGAGGGGGAAGATCCCTCTCGGTACAAACTGAAACGGGCTCATAGGGAGTTGAGGCCTAAACCAAAGACAAATGCGCCGCCAAGAGCAGTAATTATTTGTTTCCGTATGTATCGCGTGAAGGAGAAAGTCCTAGGTTGGGCAAGAAGCAGAAGCGGGAGGTGCAGTGGGATGGGCTGGTATACGTATATACGAGGACTTTACCGTGGAGTTGGCACTGTTCACGAGGAGTTGGCGAGGAGGCGGGCGGACTTCAGCCGAGTGAAGACAGCCCCATATAACCATCTAGGACACTGCTGACCATGATGTACCATCTTTGTCGCCGTGAACATCATCCTCTTATTTAGCAGGACGGCTACCCCCATGGCATTCGTCCCGTAGCAGTAATGGTAGGTCTGTCCCACCCAGCCCTTCCTCACCCGCAGTCTTGGTTCTTCCTCAGGTTTGTCTCTTGGAGGAAGTGACTATGTCGGCTTTCATGTTTTTCAGATGGGCGAAGATGCTGGATCTTTTCACTGGGCTGTTAAGTCCCGTGACATTCCAGGTGACTATCATGATGGGGTATTTTTGTCCCCCCTCTCCTGTGGGATCAACCATACTTACCTGTCAGACGTGCCCCTGCACTCTGGGATTTCTCTTTGTTAGGAGGCCATTCAAAATGGCCAGGGTCATTGTTCTTCCCATGAGGTCGGGCCCTTGCTCTCCGGGATTTCTCTTTGTCCATGGGGAACCCAACATGGCCACCAACTGTGAGTTCGCCATGTGGATGAGCCCCTGTATTCTGGGGTTTCCCTTTGTCCAGGGATCTTCCAAAGTGGCTGCCTGCAGCACCATTTTGTTCCAAGTCGCCACATGTGGCCTGTTGAAATCAGTCTAATATCCTCCATCTTTCTTCACCTATTTCTCCCTTATTGTGTCTTCTCTCCGCCGCCCCCGTCTTCTTTACTCCCCCGCTTCTGTCGCTAAATCCCCCCTTCACCTTTCCCCCTGCTTCTTACCCTAGTAATCCCTCCGTGCCTCCTAACCTTGCCAGGTGCCTTCCTCTTTCCTCTTCATGAATCCTGGTGCTAGCTACCTTGCAAGTGTGGTGGCCCCCCTCCCGGGGGTTATTGCAATTCCTCCCATTGCCCGATCTCTGGGCTCCCTGTCCACCATTTCCCTCACCTTCCCGTGCTTAGCTGTACTTGCCCATCCTTCCCTTTCTTACCATCCCGTCTCCAAAATGAGGCAGTGTTCTTCCACGTAAAGCGGTCACTGCGGCAATGGTCTACTGTCTGACTGTAAATGGGAGAGAATTTTTTTTGTTAAAACATTACATTATAAGAGTCTCATTCTGCAGGCTCTTCATCGGTGCTCCTGCTGCCACTTCTCCAGTCCGTTCTCTAGAATGAACTTGCCAGCGTCCGCCGGGACTGTGAAAAAGTGTTCCCTGCCTTGATACGTGACCCAGAGCTTTTCTGGGTACAGCATTCCGAATCTCGCGCCGTTTCTGTACAGTGCGGCCTTCACTTTGTTAAATTCTGCACGGTGCTTGGCCAGGTCAGCCCCATTGTCCTGGTATATCCGGATCTTGTAACCTTCCCAGCTGCAGTTTTTGGACTGCCTGGTCCAGCGCAGGATTGTTTCCCGGTTCTGATACTGATGCATTTTTGCAATTATCGCCCTCGGCTGTTCCCCGGTTTTGGGCTTTGGACGGAGTGACCGGTGCGGCCTGTTGATTTCTGGTGGGTTGGGGATGCTGTTCCTTCCCACCACGTTACCCAGCATTTGGGCCACATAGTCTGTGCGGTTCCTATCTTCGATCCCCTACGGTAGGCCCACGATTCGTAAGTCCTGCCGCCTCAACAGGTTCTCCTGATCCTCAAACCTTTCCTCTCAGGTTGCCTTGTGTCACGACCAGCCTTGCTACCTCCTTTTACATGGCGACGATCTGGTCACTCTGGTCCGTTGCAGCCCTCTCCAGATCTTTAATTGTTGCCTCCTGGGCCTCCAGTCATTTTTCGGCCTTGTCCATGATCACCTGCATGGTTGCCAGAGCTTCAGCCACCGTACCTTGTATGGCTGATTTAGTTTCCTCTTGGTGTTCCTTCAACTCTCTTGAGAGGAACATCCTCCATCCATCCCCTGGTATTGGAGGGCTTCTCGTGCGGCAAGTGGGTTCCTTTCGCTCTGGCGAATTCCATGTTTTGCCACCTCATCCGCTGGTCAGTTCAGGCAGTTGTTGTTTGCCCAGGCTCTTCCTCTCCTGGCCTTCACTCGTCCTCTGGACTGGCTGTTGTTCGGCATCTTTCCTTCTTTCTTCATTTTGTTTGTGGTGTAGGGATGAATTGTATCGTTTGTGGCGTAGGGATGAATTGTATCGTTTGCAGGTGTTTTTCGAGCAACAAGTGCCTATTTTTCAGGCTCTCGGGAGGAGAGTCACCTGATGTGCGACTTCTCAGCACATCCCCGTCACCGGAAGTCAATTAGTTTAATTAATGTTAATAATTATTATGTTACTACTATTAAAGGCTCTAAGTGTAAATATTTCTGCAAGTAGGAGAGGCGGAGAAACCCATCATTGCCTTTATCATGATAAAGTGGTTGTAAATGATGTGTTAGTAGTTTTTGATGAGGTTTGCATGGTCAAGGTATAGACCAAATAAGTTCAACAAAACTTATTTTTTTCCCTTGTGAAAGTGGTGTCCCTTTGAAATGCGTGACAGATCTTTTCTTGGGCGAAGGACATGGAAGGAGGGAAATCACTTGCAAGCAATGCAGTAACAATGCATTTGAAAGAATGCTATATTATTTGCAAATCAATGCGCTAATTAAATAGCTCTGGCATATTTCTGTCAAATGACGGCGTACCCCTTTAAAAACATAGGTTTAGTTCCACAGTTGCTTTCTGCCAAATAAATGCAAATGTTACAGAGCAATTAGTGGCAGCACACCATATATGATGACATAACCAGTGGTGTTGATGTTTTTCTCAACTTGATTGGCTGCTGGTGTATCGTTGTAATAGAATGCAGATGCGGATGAAGTGCTTGTCGTAATTCTCAACTGGGATTCAATAACTTTTCATTTGTTGTTTTTTGTAAAATTTGGTTGCGGCTTAATGGACACAGCAATTCTTTCAGACTGAACAAAGTGCTTTCTGCTCCACAATTACCAATATCTTAAATCAGTGGGTAAGATGTCTTTAATTTATTTAATTTGCCCTGAGGCTGTTAAAAAGTCTAATTTGTCTGGTGCTTGAGATGATTTAAGCTAGCAAAGGGGTGTTTTCCCTTCAACCCCACTGGAATTTCATTAGTTAAATTCTTGGCGAAGCTGTGAAGACCTCAGCTTGGAAAGGCATACTGGTATTGGCCACCAAAAAAGCATTCTCTGCAGTGCAGGATAGCAGCTTTTGTACGTATGTGACCGCAGCTGAATTTCTTCACAACAAACTCCGTCGTGGGATCAGTAGATTGTCGTGGTATTTACTTTAGTTGGGTTTGGCGACTTGTTGCATCAGAAAAACAAGGGAAAAAAACAGGCAATCTGAATCAATTTGCCAAAATATATGTGGCTATATCTCTAATAGTGATCACAACATGATCGGGTTTAATGCAATGCTTCAAAGGGAGAAACATGAAACAGCTACTGAGAGCACGGTAGCATTGTGGATAGCACAATTGCTTCACAGCTCCAGGGTCCCAGGTTCGATTCCGGCTTGGGTCACTGTCTGTGCGGAGTCTGCACATTCTCCCCGTGTGTGCGTGGGTTTCCTCCGGGTGCTCCGGTTTCCTCCCACAGTCCAAAGATGTGCAGGTTAGGTGGATTGGCCATGATAAAATTGCCCTTGGTATCCAAAATTGCCCTTAGTGTTGGGTGGGGTTACTGGGTTATGGGGATAGGGTGGCGGTGTTGACCTTGGGTAGGGTGCTGTTTCTAAGAGCCGGTGCAGACTCGATGGGCTGAATGGCCTCCTTCTGCACTGTAAATTCTATGAAATTCCAGATTTTGGTGAAACTAAGTCAGCGAGATTACAGAGACTGCCCACTGGAAACTGGACAAATCCTTTAATGGGTAAAAAGGTAGATCAGCGTAAATAAGATCAGTACTTGCCAAGAAGACAGCCCATGGACTATTAAAAGAGATAAGAAACAACGTAAAACTAAAAGAAAAATATATGCAAAAAATAGCACTGATCCCGACGAATGGAAAAGATACAAACAACAGTAAAGGGTGACAAAACAGATAGTAAGAACTACCAGAAAGGGAATGTGAAAAGATTTGTGTGAACTTCAAATCAACACAATATTATTACAACTACATTAGGGAAAAGAAGGCAGTCAAGAGCAATGGGACCCCTTAAAAATTAATAATGATAATAATGTCAATGAAAATAAAGAAATAATAGACCTGTTGGATAAATAATTTGCATCGGTATTTACAGTTGAACAAGAGGTCAGCAATCTGGATTTCCTATGGAAGCTAATAGTAAATCACAAACAGAGACTCATCAAATAATTAATATAAGTAAAACAGTAATTAAGAAAATAATGGTGCTAATTATTATCATAGAATTTACAGGGCAGAAGGAGGCCATTCGGCCCATCGAGTCTGCACCGGCTCTTGGAAAGAGCACCCTACCCAAGGTCAACACCGCCACCCTATCCCCATAACCCAGTAACCCCACCCAACACTAAGGGCAATTTTGGACACTAAGGGCAATTTATCATGGCCAATCCACCTAACCTGCACATCTTTGGACTGTGGGAGGAAACCGGAGCACCCAGAGGAAACCCACGCACACACGGGGAGGATGTGCAGACTCCGCACAGACAGTGACCCAAGCCGGAATCGAACCTGGGACCCTGGAGCTGTGAAGCAATTGTGCTATCCACAAGGCTACCGTGCTGCCCTATAAACCAGCGGCTGGTTTAGCACAGTGGGCTAAACAGCTGGCGTGTATGCAGAACAAGACCAGCAGCGTGGGTTCAATTCCTGTACCGGACTCCCCAAACAGGTGCCGGAATGTGGCGACTAGGGGCTTTTCACAGTAATTTCATTGAAGCCTACTTGTGACAATAAGCGATTATTATTATTAAAGAATGACCAGATGGTTTCCATTCCAAGGTTTTAAAGGAAGTAGGTGAGAACATTGCACATGTTCAAACTGTAATCTTCCAGAGCCATGCGCAATTTTACTGTTTAAGAAAAAATAAAAGAGAGAAACCAAGGAATTATAGTCCAGTTTATTTTGGCATCTGTTGTCAGGGAATTACTAGAGTCCATAATTAAGGATAGAGTGACTAAACACCTTGATAGCTATAATGTGAAATTATAGAGTGGAGGTCAGACTTGACAAATCTGATCAAACGTTTTGAAAAGGTGACTAAAATAGTGGGCAGGAGGATGTCTACAGATGTCATTCATATGGACTTCCAGAAGATGTTTGATAAAGTCGTTTCATAAGTGGTTAATAGTAAAATGGGAACTCCTGGTTCCGACATTCCATAATCTGCATGGCAATGTGCCTGTAGTCAGTGCCACCCTTCAAAGTGTTTGTTCATATGCCAGCTCCTCTGGCAAGAGGGAATGAAATGTAGTTCGTCCTGTTTGAAGAGAACCTCGGTGACCTCTCTCACCCAACAACAAACTGGGACATGTTGCAAATATCTCCAGCTCTAGTCTGGTGCATGAATGGTCATTGACACCTATACAGCAACTGGAAATGTAAACCTTGCAATGCTCAGAGGATGTAGTTGTGGTTGCAGAAAGTGGCAGAATTCAATGTGGACTTATTTATTGCTGAGTCTCTCATTGTTCTGCTCTGAGGTTCATGTAGGAGAATTAGTCTCTGAGCACCTTTGGTAGATATATGAGTTTCTTCCTCTTCCAGCAGCTTGCCCTGCCCTTTGTTGCCACTGTTTTCTTTCCCCCAAGTCATGCTGTATTCAAAGGAAAATGCATCAATGAAGACGTGGTTTATGTAGATGCCTTGAAGTCAACAAAAAGTCTTTTACAGGACCTGGCACACTACTTCCTGTATAATCTTTGCAACTTTTAACAATGACAGAAAACATCAAACAGGGATTATTAGGTGATCCGGGCTGGATGCCCAGAACAGATGTGCGTGGGCTGTAGATGAGCAAAATGCCCCCCCCCCCCCGCCCCAAATACTCAGATATGATTCCATGGCGGATGCTATAAAATGAATTAAATTATAATGTCCCTGCATCAACTGCAACATTATGCATATTCCTTTGATCCATCCACTGCCTCTCCTCAGCAAGGATAACCTTTCCTAAGCATACAGTGTCATAGTATACACCAGTATATCATGGTGCAGACACACACACACACACACTGATGGACATGCAGTGGGACCAATCAGCATACACAACACCGCAGCCAATCACCAGTGAGAGCACACGCACTATAAAGACAGGGGACGGGAGAGTTCCCGCTCTTTCTAGTATCAGCCAGCTCGGAGCACAGAGCTCACAGCCTGCAACACAGACATTCACCATGTGCTGAGTGCATCACCTGGTTAGAACTAGGCAAGGGTCAACAGTTAAAGCTGGTATTGCATTTACCCACAGTTCAAGTATGTTAATATAGTTAACCTTATAATAAAATAGAGTTGCACCACTTCCAGTGTTGGTGACCTGTTTGTGATCCAGAACACCCAACACATCATATAGTATCCTTAAATACTGTATCTTCTACTTAGGCATTCAAGTGCAGATGCGCCACTGCATAACTGTTCCTGAAGGATACTTTAGACTATGGAAAATGCATGTATTGCTCATCAGGCTCCAGCATATTTGAATGTGATCCCACCATGGGACAGGGTCAAATTCATAGCACATTAATACTTGTTAGATCTTCAGTCTCATGTTTACATGTTTATAAAATCTTCTAATGGATAACAATGCCCGTTAAATATTTATTGTGATGGACTATCTTTGAATCTTGTAGACTAATGAGTTAACAATGGGAATGTTCTGAATACATAAAGTGGCAAAATAAATACAACCAATTCAGCATGAGTTACACATTATTTCAAATAAAATCACAACTGACCTCAAAATAAACATGGTCTCACAAGAACAATTTGGATAAGTACATAAGATAAATAATAGGAAACAACTTTGTCACGGATGAATATTTGGACATATTAAACACTGAAAACAATAATCATAGAAATCCTACAGTGCAGCAGAAGGCTTTTCAGCCCACTGAACCTGCACCGACCCTCTGAAGGAGCACTCAATCCAAGTCCACCCCCCCCGCTCTATCCCAATAACCCCTTAACCTAACCTATAAATCTTTGGACACTAAGGGGCAATTTTATCATGGCCAATCCACCTAACCTGCACATCTTTGGACCATGGGAGGAAACCCACGCAGACACAGGGAGAATGTGCAAACTAAACACAATCACCGAAGGCCAGAATTGAACCTGGGTCCCTGGTACTGTGAGGCAGCAGTGCTAACCACTGAGATGAAGGGAGCAGCTGAAGGCAGAAAAATACATGCATCATATCCATTTTATTTCATTGCTGCTAGTCATACACTTGGAATTATGTCCCCATTGGCTGTTCAAAGAGAACAAAGAACAAAGAAAAGACAGCACAGGAACAGGCCCTTCGGCCCTCCAAGCCTGTGCCAATCATGATGCCCTAACTTTAAAACAAACCTTCTACCCTTATTCGGTCCGCATCCCTCTATTTCCTCCCTATTCAAGTATCCATTCAGATGCCTCCTAAATGTTGCTGAGGTGCCTGAATCCACCCCATCCTCTGGCAGCGTGTTCCAGGCACCCACCACTCTCTGCGTGAAAAACTTACCCCGCATATCCCCCTTAAACTTTCCCCCTCTCACCTTGAACTTGTGCCCCCTTTTAATTGACACGTCCACCCTTGAAAAAAAACCTCTGTCTACCATGTCTATGACTTTCATAATTTTGGAGATCTCTATCAGGTCTCCCCTCAGCCTCCGTCTTTCCAGTGAAAACAATCTTAGTTTATTCAACTTCTCCACATAGCCAACACCTTCGAGACCAGGCAACATCCTGGTGAACCTTCTTTGCACTCCAAACCTCCCAGAACTGTATGCAATACTCTAAATGCAGCCTAACCAGGAATTTACATAGCTGCAACATGATTTCCCAATTCTAGTATTCAATGCCCTGGCTGATGAATGCAAGCATGTCATATGCCTTCATAATTACCTTGGCCACTTGTTAAGGAACTGTGGACCTCCGCTTTTAAGGAACTGTGGACCTGCACACACACATCCCTCTGTATGTTAATGTTCCTTAGGGTTCTGCCATTTACAATATTAGTCATAGATAGATTTGATCCTCCAAAATGCATCACCTCTCATTTGATCGGATTAAACTCCATCTGCCATTTGTGCCTAAGTCTCCAAACTATCTATATCCTGTTGTATCCTCTGACAATCCTCAGCACTATCAACAACTCCGCCAATCTTCGTGTCAGCCGCAAACTTACTGATCTTACCATCCACATTTTCCTCCAAATCATTTATATATACTACAAACAGACGTCCCAGCACTGAACCCTGCGGAACACCACTAGCTACAAATCTCCATTCAGAAAAACTGCCTTCCACCGCTACTCTCGGTCTTCTATAACCAAACCAGTTCTGTATCCATCTAGCCAGCGCACTCTGAATCCCATGTAATTTTAGTTTTTGTACCAGTCTGTCATGTGAGACCTTGTCAAACACACTACTTTTTTTTTTAAATAAACATTTTATTGAGGTATTTTTGGTATAGTGACAACAACAAAATAAACAATATACATGAAACCATAAACTTAGTGCAAAAGCCATTTACCTCTCATACAGGTCCCACCCTTATTGACCCCCTACTCTAATCTAAACTACTCCCTCCCCCCCCCTCTGCTGACGATTAATTTCCCGCAAAGAAGTCGACAAACAGTGACCCTCTCATGGCAAACTTGATTTTCTCCAAACAGAGAAAGCTAGCCATGTCCGATAGACAGGTCTCCGACTTCGGGGGCTTTGAGTCCCTCCATGCTAATAGTATCCGTCTCCAGGCTACCAGGGAAGCAAAGGCCAGAATGCCTGCCTCTTTCTCCTCCTGAATTCCCGGGTCTTCGAACACCCCGAAAATTGCCACCTCTGGTCTCAGTGCCACCCTTGTTTTTAACACCGTGGACATGACGTCCGCAAACCCCAGCCAAAATCCCCTAAGCTTTGGACATTTCCAAAATATGTGGGCATGGTTCGCCGGTCCTCCCGCACATTTTGCGCACCTGTCCTCCACCTCAAAGAATCTGTTCATCCGGGCCACTGTCATGTGAGCCCGGTGATCAACCTTAAATTGTATCAGGCTGAGCCTGGCACATGTTGCAGACGCGTTGACTCTACTCAACGCGTCTGCCCATAGACCATCCTCTAGCTCACCTCCCAGATCCTCCTTCCACTTACGCTTCAGCTCCTCGGTCTGTGTCCCCTCCGACCCCATAAGCTCCTTAGAGATGTCCGAGACGCTCCCTTCTCCTGCCCACCCTCTGGAAACTACCCTGTCCTGAATCCCCCTTAGCGGTAGGAGTGGGAAGATTGACACCTGTTTATGATGGAAGTCCCGCACCTGCAGATACCTGAATTTGTTTCCCCTCGCCAACCCAAACTTCTCCTCCAACGCCCTCATACTCGGAAAGCTCCCCTCTATGAACATATCCCCCATCCTCTCAATCCCCGCTCTCCGCCATAACCGGAACACCCCCCCGTCCATACACCCCGGGGCAAACCGGTGATTATCACAGATTGGGGCCCAAACAGATGCTCCCACTGCTCCCACATGCCGCCTCCACTGGCCCCAAACTCTCAGGGCCATCACCACAACTGGACTGGTGAAGTACCATGCCAGCGGGAACGGAAGAGGCGCAGTTACAACACCCCCAAACTGGTGCCCTTACATGAAGCCACCTCCATACGCACCCATGCCGACCCCTCCCCCACCACCAACTTCCTGATCATGTCTATATTAGCCGCCCAGTAATAGTTACTAAAATTTAGCAGCGCCAGCCCGCCCTCTCTCCGACTCCGCTCAAGCATTACCGTCCTTACTCATGGGGTCTTGCCCGCCCAGACGAATGCCTTGATCACTCTGTTGACCCACTTAAAAAAGAACCGCGGAATAAAGATGGGGAGACACTGAAATACAAATAGGAATTTCGGGAGGACCGCCATCTTCACCGTTTTCACCCTCCCAGCCAGAGACAACGGAAGTGCGTCTCATCTCCGAAAATCGTCCTTCATTTGGTCTACCAGCCGGGCCAGATTCAATTTATGCAGCCGGTCCCATTCCCGCGCCACTTGGATGCCTAGATACCTAAAGCTTCCCTTTACTAACCTAAACGGCAGCTCTCCCAGTCGCCTCTCCTGTACCCTCGTCTGGACCACAAACATCTCATTCTTTCCCATACTTATCTTATACCCCGAAAACTGGCCAAATTCCCCTAGAGTCCTCATGATTTCTTCCATCCCCTCTATTGGGACCGAAACATACAGAAGCAGGTCATCTGCATAGAGCGAAACCCTGTGCTCCACCACCCCCCCCCCCCCCCCCCCCCCCCACTGGACTAGTCCTCTCCAACCCCTTGAGGCTCTCAGAGCAATTGCCAACGGCTCTATAGCCAGCGCAAACAACAGTGGGGAGAGGGGGCATCCCTGTCTCGTCCCCCGGTGCAGTCTAAAATAGTCCGATGTTGTCCTATCCTATTCGTCCGTACATTTGCCACAGGAGCCTGATGCAGTAACCTGACCCAGTCAATAAAGCCCCGCCCAAATCTGAACCGTCCCAGTATCTCCCACAGATAGTCCGATTCTACCCGATCAAAAGCCTTTTCTCCATCCATTGCGATCACTACCTCCACCTCCCTACCTTCCGGGGGCATCATGATCACATTTAACAGCCTTCTTACATTGTCCACCAACTGCCTGCCCTTAACATACCCCGTCTGGTCCTCCCCAGTAACGTCCGGAACACAATCCTCGATCCTGGAGGACAAGATTTTGGCCAACAACTTGGCATCTACATTCAACTGGGAGATCGGCCTGTAGGACCCACACAGCTCCGGGTTCTTGTCCCGCTTAAGAATCAGCAAAATCATTGCCTGTGACATCGTCTGTGGCAACACCCCTCTTTCCCTTCCCTCATTGAACATCCTCATCAACACCAGCCCCAATATCACCGAAACTGTTTTATAAAACTCCACTGGGTACCCGTCCAGACGCTTACTCGCCTGCATGGCCATCAAGCCCTCCACTATTTCCTCCAGCCCGATTGGGGCCCCCAGCCCCTCTAGCAACTCCCCGTCCACCTTTGGGAAATTCAGCCCCTCCAGGAAGTGCCTCATCCCCTCCGGCCCCGTAGGGGGATCCGACCTGTACAGCCTGCTGTAGAAATCCCTAAACGTCTTATACACCCCTACTGAATCACCAACCAGGTTCCCATCTCCGTCCTTTACTTTCCCTATCTCCCTAGCTGCCTCCCTCTTCCTAAGCTGCTGTGCAAGCATTCTGCTGGCCTTCTCTCCATGTTCCTAGATCGCCCCCTCGCCTTTCTCAGCTGCTCCACCGCCCTCCATGTGGTCAGCAAGCTAAACTCCACCTGTAACCTCTGCCGTTCCCTTAAAAGCTCTGCCTCTGGGGTATCCGTATACCTCCTATCAATCTGTAGTAACTCCTTTACCAGTCGGTCCATCTCTGACCTGACCACCATCTCCCTAAGGGCCCGGATCGAGATCAGCTCCCCCCTGACCACCGCCGTCAGTGCTTCCAACACCACCGCTGCTGAAATTTCCCCCATGTCATTGACCTGCAGGGAGCTCTGAATACATTTCCTCATCTGCTCGCACACCCCTTCATCCGCCAAAAGTCCCACATCCAAGCTCCATTGCGGGCGCTGGTTACTGTCTTTACTAACCTGCAGTCAACCCAGTGCGGTGCATGGTCTGAGATTGTAATCGCTGAGAACCCCATGTTCACCACCCCAACCAGCAAGGCCCTGCTCAAAATATAGAAATCAATCCAGGAATACATTTTATGCATGTGTGAGTAGAAGGAGAACTCCTTCACCCTCCGCTGCCCAAATCTCCATGGATCCACACCCCAGCTCCATGAACCCTCTTAGTTCCTTTGCCATTGCTGGCACCCTGCCCGTTTTCGAGCTTGATCGGTCCAAGCCAGAGTCCATAACTGTGTTTAAGTCCCCTTCCATGACCAACCTGTGCGAGTCCAGTTCCGGTATCTTCCCCACCAGCCTCTTTATAAACTCCACATCATCCCAATTTGGCACTTACACATTTACTAATACCACCTGCACACCCTCTTGCTTCCCACTGACCATAATGTACCGACCTCCCACGTCCGAGACTATTCTACCGGCCTCAAACACCACCCTCTTATTGATCAGGATCGCGACCCCTCTAGTCTTTGAATCTAGTCCCGAGTGAAAGAACCGAATGACCCAGCCTTTCCTCAGTCTAACCTGGTCCATAACTCTAAGGTGCGTCTCTTGCAACATTACCACGTCCGCCTTCAATCCCCCACGATGCGCGAACACACGTGCCCTTTTGACCGGCCCATTTAACCCTTGAACATTCCAGGTGATCAGCCTAGTTGGGGGGCTCATTGTGCCCCCCCTCTGCCGATCAGCCATCCCCTTTTTTAGGCCCGCCTCCACCGGTCCATCCCCAGGCAGCCCCCGCCCCAAACCTCCTCTCTGTCCCTCAGCCCAAGTCCCTCCCTCGTCAGCAAAACATTCACCCTCCCCTCCCCTCCCTCGTAACAACACCCTGTAACCCAACTCCTTTACCAAACCAAACATATGCACCCCCACTGCGCTTCCGAGAGCTAGCTCGCCCAGCTAGCTTGGTGGCCGCCATCCCCGGCGCCAGATAGTCTCCCACCTATTGTTCCCTCCCCCCCACTGCGCTTCCGAGAGCTAGCTCGCCCAGCTAGCCTGGTGGCCCCCATCCCCTGCGCCAGATAGTCTCCCACCTATTTTTCCCCCCCCCACTCAACCCCCCCCACCCCCATTCATACAAACAAACTCCAACATCAGCAATCCCCACACAATTGCCCAACAGAAAAACACCAAGATCAAAACAAGAACACCTCCGTCCCCCAACAGTGCAAATGAAAACCTTAACTCACTCAGCTCTACCGCTGGTTCCAAATCAATGCAAACGGCATTACAAACGTCTTCCATGAAACGCAAAACGAGAAACGTTTTACAAAAACAGAGAAAGAAAAAGAAAAAACAAAAACATGAATGTTGCAGCCAAGTTCAAAAGTTCTCAATCCATCACCAACCCTTTCTTTCTCGCAAAGTCCAATGCGTCCTCAGGTGACTCGAAGTAGAAGTGCTGATCCTCATGCGTGACCCAGAGACGGGCTGGGTATAATCGACCAAACTTCACCTTTTTCTTAAAAAGGATCAACCTGATCTGGTTGAAGCCTGCTCTCCTCCTGGCCACCTCCCCACTCAGGTCCTGGTAAACCCGCAGGATGCTATTGTCCCACTTACAGCTCCGTGTTTGCTTGGCCCACTGTAGAATGCGTTCCTTATCCGAGAACCTGTGGAATCTCACCACCATTGCCCTCGGGGGGGGTCTCCCCTACGCAGCATCCTCGCGAGTGCTCTGTGAGCCCTATCCACCTCCAAGGGCCGGGAGAATGCCCCATCCCCCAGCAGCTTCACAAACATGTCTGCACTGTATGCCCCAGCGCCCGTTCCTTTGGCCCCCTCCAGGAGCCCGACGATTCTTAGGTTCTGCTGGCGGGACCTATTTTCTAGGTCCTCCACCTTCTCCAGGACCTTCTTCTGCTGGTCTCTCAGCATCCCCACCTCCAGCTTCACCGCAGTCTGGTGTTCCTCCTGCTCAGCCAGCGGCTTCTCCACCTTCTGGATCGCCCAATCCTGGGCGTCCAATCTATGCTCCAACCGCTCAATCAACTCTTTTATCGGGTCCAAGCAGTCCTGTTTCTGCGTAGCAAAGCCTTCCTGAATGACTTGCATCAGCTGCTCCATAGACTGCTGGGTCGACAAGCCAGAGGTCCGAACCTCCGCCATGGTGTCTTTTGTTGCAGCTACAGCCCAAACCTTCTCTATCTTTTTGTTTCTGCCTTTACGAACACTACTAGTCCTTCTCTCCATGCACTGAAGTGGGAATTCAGTAAACAATTGCCACTAACATCCGTTTTACAATTCAAGTCCGGTAGAAAAACGGGGGAAAGGTCCAAAAGTCCGACCAGAGCGGGAACCACCAAATGTGTGACTTACTCCTTCAAAGCCGCCACCAGAAGTCGTCAAACACATTACTAAAGACCATATGAACTACACCCACAGCCCTTCCCTCATCAATATTTTTTGTAACCTCTTCAAAAAACTCAATCAAGTTGGTGAGACGTGACCTTCCCCATATAAAACCATGCTGCCTGGGGCTCTGTCCTCATGCCCGCGTGAAAACAGGCAGGAATCACTCTGGACTTTTTTGGAGAACGTCCAGAGTGATTCTCCGTTTTGAAGGGGACTAGCAGGGCCCCGGATTATTCCTCGCAGATCCGGTTGCCGATACGGGGCCCTGCACGTCCGGCCGCGGCCTTGTGCAACATGGCAGACCCACCTTAATGGGCCGGCCCCATTAACATAGGCCCCCCCAGATCGCGCGCGCCCACCGATTGGTGGCCCCTGATCGCGAGCCTGGCCATCCTGGAGGCTGCCCCGGTGACGGATCCCCCGCCCCCCCACCAGGGCGGCCATGCACCCGCCACTCTGAGCTCCCGCCGGGTGGAAGCATGAGTGAACCACGCCGGCGGGAACTCGGCCAGTTGTCAGCGGAGAATCGCCACGGGGGCCCCTTTCAATGGCCCCCGACCGGCAACGCGTCGACCACGTATGCGCGACTAGCGGCAATTCTCCAGTCCCCGGAGAATCGCGGAAAGGCGTCAGACCTGATCTCGGGTCTGACGCCCAATTCTCCGGCCCCCGCCGAGCGCGATTTCGGCACGGAGGCTCGGGAGAATCACGCTCCCTGTCTCTCAGCATCTTATCCAAAAGCTTCCCAACCACTGATGTCCGGCTCACCTGCCTATAATTTGCTGGATTGTTCCTGCTTCCTATCTTAAACAAGGGAATAACATTGGCTATTCCCCAGTCCTCTGGAACCTCTTCTGTGGTCAAAGAGGATGTGAAGATATCTGTTAAGGCCCTAGCTATTTCTCCCCTTGCATCGTGCAGGAACCTGGGATAGATCCCATCTGGCCCCGGGGACTTGTCTACCTTAATGCAATTTAGGATATTCAATACTTCCTCCTTTGATATATTGACGCTCTCAAGAAGGGAGGGTCCAATTGTGAGTTTACTGATGCTGAATAATGTATGTAATCTTGTAGAAGGCACATGACAGTTCTCACACATAACCTCATGATATGTGGACGCGGTATGACAAAAGTGATCACCCCATAGATATAACAGTAACACCACCAGTATGTTCAGTCTGAATGCATATCTTGTTTACTTAACTGTTGCTCATTTCTCAGGCATTAAACAGATCAATTTGAGGATCAGCATGGTGACTCCCTTTTTCTTACAAGCTGCTAGTGCAGTATTGAATGCCAGCAAATCCAAAATGAAGGTGCAAGTGATATTAATGGTGACTGAGAAAAGACCTAAATGTGGAAAAACCATATGAAGGATGCATTTTTTGTAAAGATTCTGACCAAAAAAAAGCATTATCAAGAGTCTCTTAGATTATATGCAGATTACTGATGCACAGCATGCATTTTATATCATAATGCTGAAACGTGCACTAGTGAGTTCTAGTTCGCATTATGTGCTGCTCAAATTATGGCAATTCAGTGAAAGACTCAAAGCAATTAACCTTTATTAAGGACATTTTCTTCACAGAAATGTGTTTGGTGGACCAACATTTTTGGGGGAGGGATTGGAGCTTTACTCTATTTTCATTAAGATAACATCTGCTGCAAATAATGCATGTGATCCAGTTTTCTTCATGACTGCATTTTATTAAATTAATAAAGATCTGCAAAAAAAAAAAGTGAATTTACTGATGTGCCATCATAATCTGGCTAGACTATTTGATTTATTCACCCCACCATTGTTACTTGGGCCCTTGGCTGTTGAGGTCCTGGGGCGAAATTCTCCGGAAACGGCGCGATGTCCGCCGACTGGCGCCCAAAACGGCGCAAATCAGACGGGCATCGCGCCGCCCCAACGGTGTGGAATGCTCCGCATCATTGGGGGCCGAGCCCCAACATTGAGGGGCTAGGTCAGCGCCAGACGAATTTCCGCCCCGCCAGCTGGCGGAAAAGGCCTTTGGTGCCCCGCCAGCTGGCGCGGAAATGACATCTCCGGGCGGCGCATGCGCGGGAGCGTCAGCGGCCGCTGACGCCATTCCCGCGCATGCGCAGTGGAGGGAGTCTCTTCTGCCTCCGCCATGGTGGAGACCGTGGCGGAGGCGGAAGGGAAAGAGTGCCCCCACGGCACAGGCCCGCCCGCGGATCGGTGGGCCCTGATCGCGGGCCAGGCCACCGTGGGGGCACCCCCGGGGCCAGATCGCCCCGCACCCCCCCCCAGGACCCCGGAGCCCGCCCGCGCCACCTTGTCCCGCCGGTAAGGTAGGTGGTTTAATTTACGCCGGCGGGACAGGCATTTTAGCGGCGGGACTTCGGCGCCAAATCTCTGGTGCCGGAGACTTCAGCAACCGGCGGCAGCGGGATTCACGCCAGCCCCCGGCGATTCTCCGACCCGGTGGGGGTGTCGGAGAATCTCACCCCTGAGCTCTGGAATTCTAAACCTTTCCACTTCCCTACTCTTTCCCATCATCCTTTAAAACCACTTATCCATTTGTCTCCACCTTTGACTCTGTCAGTTTTTTGGCTAAATATCCTCCTGTGCAGTGCCATACGACATCAAGATGCAGGGTACATGGAATTTCTTGTCACATTGGTGACAAAGAGACATATTCCAAATGGAGCTTTTCTTCAGACCTGTGGAGCTCATTTGGAAAACTATCACCCTGACACGAATCGGAAAGGAAATATTCTCAAAAAGATGCATGTACACCTTCAGCAAAGAATGGTGGGTTGGTGATTCTGAAATAAAATGGGCTGGATTCTCCGATTTTGTGGCTAAGTGCCAACACTGGCATGGGGTGGTGTTTTACAACACCAAAATCGGCGGCGAACCCTCACTGATTCTGATACCGGTGAGGAGCTAGCAGCGGAGCAGGGTAAAACCCCTAGCTCCCGCGTCAAAAACGGTCGGAGAATAGCCGAGTCCGTGGCCGCGCAAGCGCATGGCGGCAACCTGCAGCGGTCGCACCGTACAACATGGTGTCGGCCGCGGGCGGATCCGACCTGCCAGATCGTGCCCCCCACCAGTCCCCCCTGCCGAAGCCCCCCCCCAGCCAGCAGCACGACTCCCCCCTCCCGCGACTGTGGCGGCACTGGACACAGCCCGCAGCCGACATGCGAGGTTGACGAAAACTCAGCACAAGTGATCCGCGCCGTCATGAACTCGGCCCATCGAGGGCGGAGCATCGGGGGAGAGCCTTCAGGTGACGTCCTGAGGCTGTTCCACCGCATGCGGTGTACTCCCTGATGACGCCATCAGAGGGGTGGAGCATCCGAAAACAGATGCCGCTCCCAATTTCAATGTCAAAAGGGATTCTCTGCCTGATCGCTGATTATGATATCGCCATCAGGCAACAAGAATCCCACCCAATATGTTTACTTCACAGAATCCCGACAGTGCAGAAGGAGACCATTTGACCCATCGAGCCTGCACCAGCACTGCCGAGGCCCAAACCACCGGCTCCATCCTTGTAATCCAGCAACCCCACCTAACCTGCACATCTTTGGACAGTGGGAGGAAACCAGAGCACCCGGAGGAAACACATGCAGACAAGAGGAGAACATGCAAACTCCACACAGTCAAGTTACCCAAGGCTGGCATCGAACTTGGGTCTCTGGTGCTGTGAGGCAGTCGTACTAACCGCTGTGCCACCGTGCCGTCCCAATTGTTACTTCTAACAACTGGTAAAATTTTTGCCTGACTTAACATGCATTTTAAAACTGAGAATTCTCATTAATGGCATGGTGGCACAATGGTTAGCACTGCTGCCTTTTGGATGACCATCTGTGTGGAGTTTGCATGTTCTCCCCATGACTGTGTGGGTTTCTTCCGGGTGCTCCAGTTTCCTCCCACATCCAAAGATGTGCAGGTTAGGGGGATTGGCCATGCTGGATTGCCCCTTCGTGTCCAATAGGTTACATGGGGTTACTGGGTTATGAGGATGGGGAGGGTACTCTTTCAGGGATCTGGTGCAAACTCGATGGGCCAAATGGTCTCCTTCTGCACTGTAGGGATTCTATGATTGTATGAACTCAAACTGTGATCTGATTGTAAACCACGGCATCATTATGAATGCTGACTATTTTTTAAATGTGGAAGTACAGTGATACAGTTTTGCTTGGGAAGTATTTGCAATAATTATAATGTCCTTGTAATTCGTGAGAGTTGGTTTGGGAAATTTGAGTGGGAGATGATATGGGGTGGGTGGGTGTGAAGAGGGAATAGAGAAATGGCTCTTTGATCTGGCTCATCTTTTCATCCAGTTTTTTTTTCCCATAATCCAGTAGTCATGCTATTTCATTTTGAAAGCAAGTTGACATAATGCCCAAAGTAACCACATCAAAGAACTGACTCCTTCAAATCCAAATAGTGTGTTCATCCGTTGTGGGGATGTCTAACTGCAACAAACATATCAAAAACACTTGCATCTCCTGAATTATTCGGCCAATAATGTGGAAATAAATATGCTTCAGAAACACCAGGTTTTGATTAGGACCGGGGTATGACAACAAAACAATTCTTGTGCAGTCAATGATAGTCAGGATGGCCGAGTAAAATGTTATATCATTATTTGTAAGAAACTAACCACAACTGCTCTTTGGAAGAAATATGTAACTTTAATTGTACCAATGTAGTTGTGTGGATATTGTTCACTCGGCTTTGTTCTCAGAGCCACTGTGCTGGCAGATTGTAGTCAGTATTTGCAATTAAGGGTTTTGTAAAGTTAGCACCAGATAACTAGCATTTGGGGAAGGGAATCCTCTCTGATATTGAAAATACCCCTTTCGTCCCTCCAGTACTGAATTAGGTGAAGACCATCATTTGAGAGGCATCTTCAGGTGGCAGCAGATAGATGATGTAATAGATCTGAGATATAACCTTGTTAAAATTGCCCTTGAGATGATGGTGGTGGGCCTTCTTCTTGAAATGGTGAAACTACTCCTGTAGTGGTGTTAGTTTGGGAGTTGAAGGCTTTTGATCCAATGAGGATGAAGGAACGATAATATTTGCCTAAATTGGGATATTGCGTGACAGGGAGGGGAATTTGCAGATGGCGGTGTTCCCATGTAGATGGGCAGGTTAGATGGATTGGCCAGGCTAAATTGCCCCTTAATTGGAAAAAAAATAATTGGGTACTCTAAATTTCAAAACAAAAAAAAAGATATTTTGAAGGCACTCTTGGTGTCACAAGTTCCACTAGTATTATTGTTCATTGCTCTCGCCATTAATGTACTTGGTGTAACATTCCTGAATGTACAACTCAGTGACACACTGGGTGGAATTTAAGGCCCTCCCCTAGGCATGTTTGGAGGTAGGAGCATCTGGGTTTGGAGCTTTTAAACAGGTTGAACAATGCAACGTGGAGACGCCATTGCCCTCCCACCTTGCCTGGATTAAGACTACAAGGCCTTCCCACCCAATGCCAATTCAGCCAACTGTTAATTTCCCGCTTCTGAAAAAGGTTTAAAAAAGGTCATAACGTAGCAATAAAATATCCTGAATAAATATTCTGATAGGTATTCATGGAGATACCTGTCTGCGAAAGAATTCTGGAGGCGACTTCTCCACCACATGCCTATGGTTCATTATAGCATGCAGGGTTGGAGCTTGCTTTGTTGGTTTGGCATTGCTGATGGATTTTCTTTTTCCTGTTCTTGATTCCTCCTGATTATGGCTGCTGTTCAAGTCAATCAAAGTAGCTCCTTAACACTTTTCACTTCACGCTCCAAATGCAATTTGGGATCTTTTCCTTTTGTGCTAGATCTCTATGCGACAGTGTAAAATGGACACTACTGAGTCAGCATCTATTCCAATTTCTTTTGAAAAGAATACAATCGGGAGCACTGCATTACAGGTAGCCAAATTACTATTTCTTCACCCAAGATCTAATCAAGTCTGATGAACATTTATACCATGGAAATGTACTTCCTGTTTTAAGCTCGATCTTCTTAAATTCCACTGATTAGAAAGGCTGGGCATTTGTTAATCTTTTCCCCCTGTACAAAAACTTAAAAACAAGTTAGAAAATGTAAAGGTTCATACTTTTGGAGGTATATGATATTCAGAGCTGTTTGGGGATTGGATTTAGGTATAGTATAACAGTTAGTCTGTAACTTGTCCAAACTTTGTGCATCAATTTTGCACTTTGTGATTATCTTTCACCCAGAACAAATGCAATAAGGAAAATTTTGAATTTCTTTTTACAACATCCCAGGAATCTCTAATTGCCTTTTTAAGAATGTTTGAAAATAATGTTCAAGAGTTTGCATCAATTGTAAAGGGATCAATTGGAATTTTCTTAAATAACACAAAATACTAGTCCATGTGACCTGCTGATCCTTGACCTGGAAGCAGTCTCAACAGGAAGGAAGGTAAGGTAAAGAAGCAGACACAAAGGAGAGCTGCAGACATAAAAGAGAGCTATACGTAGAGGTGTTGGATGGTGAAAGCAACCAGCAGACAGATGCAGACACAAAGGGGAAACTGACAGAGACAGAAAAAGAAACACAATAATTGAGAGTTTTTCTGTTCGGCAGAAAAGGAATAGGGGTTCTTGTCGGTACTGGCTGGAATTTTCCACCCATTTGTGCTGGCGGAATCTTCCTGCTGTGCCACCGGCAGGGAGTGCATAGAACTGGAAGATCCCGCCGCTGGTTAATGGTCGACCACCTTCGCCACTGCGAAACGTGCCACTGGGGGCATGGAAAATGCCACCAACTGGGTGCTGGGTAAAAAGATCTAAAACCTGGAATGCTGTGTGAATGACACAGAGACACTAAAGAACTGTGTGTTTTCCCAGAAGTGGCCAAACTGTGAACTGTTTATATGGAATTCTGAAAAACTAGACCATTAGGACTGCCCATGATCCAAGGGAGAGATGGTTAGTAAAAGCATGCCTTGCTGATGTTAATCGTACCTGTGATACACAAAGGTGAGAACTGTTATCGGATAGGACTCCTGACCTACCTTGCATGAATAAAGAATAGCATACTGTGGATCTGTTTAGCTACATCATGCCACATTTGTGCAGGCAGTAATGCAAATGGTTGTGGTTGCATAAGACATATTGTATTGGTTGTTTAAAGTGAAATTTACCTTTATATTTGAAGTGTTATTTGCCTGTTAATTCATGTTTAATTTATATTGATATAGATTTGTATCAAAGTGAAATTTGTAAAAAGTGAGATCTTGCTGGTAATTTCTAAATTTGGTACATTTGGTATTTTGGTTTATGGCTTGACTACGGGGATTGTAACAACTTTTAATCAAACAGCAACAAATCACCCTTGAACAGTTACATACTGATCAACAAGTGATGAGCAAGAATACAAACCATCAATTCTGAAACTACCAAAACTATGAATTGAAATTAGACAGTCAACAGCAGCTTCCAATAAAAAAAGCCAATATGTTATAAATCCAAAATGACTTCAAAGTTTTCTGTCTGTTATGGATACAAACAATATTAAAGAAAAAACAGTTGTAAGCTTGTCTGAACGTTCACAGGCAATTCTGACTACTCTTCCTTGACTACAGTGGTTTCTAATCTACATTTGCCTACTGTTTACTCACTGTATGGCATCTGGGGTTGCTCACGAGAATAGAAAAAGGATGCGTTATTTCAGTTTTTAACACTGAAGATGGCAGATAATCTTTAATGATGTGTTTCTGGGTTAGTTTGAGAGCACTCCCTTTAAGGTAGAGCAGTTTGAGTGATACACCACCATGAAGCTTATCATATGTCTTGGTCAGGAATGGAAGCCATGGTGTTCTAAATCTCTTGAGCTATTGGATAATGCAAAAGGACTGCAGATATCCCACTGCTGAAACCTAGATGGACACGATCCAACTCTTGAGATCCATCTTGCCAGTCCCTACAGGACAAAAGCATACCATTCCAGCTCTGTAAACAAAGGACCCTTCTCCAGTCACATTCTTTGTCCAGATGTGGAACACAAATGTTTCAAGAGGCACTTTCACTGCATGTTTTTAACAGTCACCTTGGTCTTTATAAGTAAAACT
The DNA here is from genome assembly GCF_047496885.1 of Scyliorhinus torazame. NCBI lineage: Eukaryota > Metazoa > Chordata > Chondrichthyes > Carcharhiniformes > Scyliorhinidae > Scyliorhinus > Scyliorhinus torazame. Next base: position 130,346,119 of record NC_092714.1, read on the forward strand.
ATGAACTTTAAATATTAAGACATATTTTAGAAACAAAAATTAGAGGATTGAAGAAATTATAAACATGCTTTGATTTTTTGGGGTATGTGGTAAGAATCTTTCAGAATAGTGGATCATAGAAAATAATTTTGTTTTGATTTCAATAATGGAAAACTAACCATATCACCTGTTTCCGAATCAAGTAAAGCAACGACATGCTCAGCCATCTGGTCTACGTTCAACAAGCTTCTCACTGTTCACTCCATAATATAGTGTGTTCAACATTGTTCAGGTTCAAATAGAAAAATGCTCTTGACACACTTCGCATTGCATATCTTCTGGGGAGTTACATTCGCTCTCTCTTCACGTTTAAGGAGAATGTGATTTTATTTATTAAATGCTGAAGTGTTTTTGTGAATTTCTGACATGCCCACGAATAAAGTCTCTTTTCAAGACCAGTTTAAAGTGATAATGTATGAAATAAACATAGTTTTGTTAATCTTTTCACTACTTCTGCGTCAACTGCTATTGCCTGCCCTCTAAAGGAAATAGAAGGAATGTAATGACTGTTCCCTTCTATCTGTCCATTGATATATCTTTACAGAACTGCAACGATTACTAATTTATTATTAACCAGCAACTTTAATTTGCAAGACACATTTAATAAAAGGCATATTCCAAAGGTGCATAATAGGTGGGAATGAGAAATGGGAATGAATGCCAAGTCAGGAAGAGAGAGGTTTGGAGAGTTAAAACATAGCCTTCACCTGCCATTAATAGGTTAATAATGGACTCATATTGGTGTTTGCTCCCTTACCATTATCATTGGTGATATGGCCAGCTGCATTTTGGAAGGGCCTACTGTCAGGTGTCCAAAGTGCCAGCCTGATTCATAAAGAAATTGAGATCCTACGATAGGACTTGATAATCATTTAGGTGCAGCTTTTTCAGAACTTGCACCGTGCCCACCAGTTCCATGGTCAAAGGAGCCAGAGACTCCAAAGTAAGTGACAAATCATTTTTTGTGGGTCTTGGAAAAACGCACAAAATTAAAACAGGACTCTTAATATTCAAGATCATGACCACGTCACCCCACCTCACCCACGTGCCTGAACTTGAGGCCTCAAACACCTGTGCGTTGTTAAATTTGAATGAGACCAGGCGCTAAAAAATCCCAGAACTCTCTCTGCCACTTGAATAGCAACTGGCTAATATGTTTCCCTGAACAGTGACCCAAAGGTCAGACTCACCCCAAGGACTTCAAATTTGATTTAAAAGATTTCCTGTGTGTGAGGTGTCACAACATTGAAAATTTGTTGGCAAAGAATGTTACGATTTATGATACAAAGTGCACAGAGGAAATAATCACCAGTATTGGTTGGATTTGTGGCATCCTCGGTGTACCATAACAGAAGACTTGAAAGTAAACGACATGTCAACCTGACCAATTTTCAGTGAAGATCCATGTAAACAGATTTCCAAGTCTCTCACATGCATCATGAGAGGGTAAATTATAAATCACCCTTTTTAATGCTTATAATTCAGGAATTCTGCACAAGAACTGTCGTGCATTATCAATTACTTCCTTCATACATTAAAAAGGACACAAAAGTATTACACTTGTCTGTAAAGACACAATGCAACATCATACTATGTAAAAAGTGATACGAAATGCCAGACACCAGCATGATGAAAATAACTTGTTGCTTTATGTATAGGAATAAGCCATTCAGATTCCGGAGTCGGTTTTTTTGGTTTTATAATTTTATTCCTTTCTCAGTTACAAAGCCAACGTGCAGAGTGGATGGGACAAGCCCTTAATCTACCTCCCTGACAGCTCCAAAAAACAATTCAAATGCAAACCAATTCATAGTGCCCACAAAAGAGACACATCAGATCCAAGCTGACAAGAGCAGAGCAAGCAGGCATTACACCCGATCTCAAGCTTGATCCTACGCTGGGGCAGCACGGTGGCACAGTGGGTCAGCACTGCTGCCGCATGCTGCCGAGGTCCCAGGTTCGATCCCGGCTCTGGGTCACTGTCCGTGTGGAGTTTCCACATTCTCCCCGTGTTTGCATGGGTTTCGCCCCACAACCCAAAGATGTGTAGGATAGATGGATTGAACACGCTAAATTGCCCCTTAATTGGAAAAAAATGAATTGGGTACACTAAATTTTTTTTTTTTTAAAGCTTGATCCTAGGCTTGGTCTTAGCCAAAAGGCTGAACGGTTTCTGCCATGTAGTTACATTTTGGCTAATCTGTACTTTAGTTTGATCACACAATTCACTGCAGAATGGGGACCGTCCTGGCCCCTTCCTGGTCAATATAGCTCATCTTCTGACCGGATAAACCCACCAAGTTAGCTTCTGCTTCTCTGAATCAAAATATTTAGCATCCTTTGAAACACAGGTCTTTGCCTTGTGCAAAATAGTTTGCACAAAACAGCAGCTCCTAATTTACATACATTCATTGATTAATAGGGGGATCAGGGGTTATGGGGAGAATGAGGATGAGAAACATATCAGCCATGAATGAATTGTGGAGCAGACTCGATGGGCCGAATGGCCTAATTCTGCTTCTATGTATTATGGTTTTATTAACCTAACGTTACAGGCAAGTGTGTAGACATCCAATAGCAGCTGTCTATTAGTCTGAACTTCAGATAAAAAATACTCATGCTGGCAAGAAGTGGAAACATGCAGCATGTTATAGTTCTGCAAGACTGTGGTGACAAAATATTAACGATGATGTGCAAGACCTGATGAACAAAAGATACTAACTGATTGAGAAGAATCCAGAAAACGTCCAGATGCATGGAATCAAGAATGATATAATTGGAACATGGTTCTGACGGGGGAAAAGGTTAACACAGAACATTGTAGAAAATGACCGCGATGGCGTGGGCACCTCTCAAGAATGGAAATAAATAAATTACTTTTCTTGGTTCAGCACACAGAGATACATGGAATTAGAAGCGCGGGATGAGTTTATGTAATGTCTAATTTTGTTTTATCTGCTTTGGCACTGCCTGGAAGACAACACATTTTAAAAAATACACATTTTAAATTAATATCAGGAAAGTGCAATATCTTTTAACACTTCCAGCCCTGCTATTCAATGAGAAATGGATTGAGAAGACCCAGCTTCACCTGATATGGGGCTGGATTCTCCACCCCGCCGCGCCACATTTCTGCCCTGACCCGCAGCGGGATTGTCCGGTATGCCGGCCGGTCACTGGGGTTTCCCATTGTGGGGCAGCCCCACTGCCGGAAAACCCCAGAGCGCCGGCAAAAGGGAGAATCCAGCCCAAGGTCTTTGTTTAAAAAGTGGAAAAGGGTTCAATACACATTTCACTTGTAGTTCCGACATATTATTCTCTCTTCACCATTTTTACCATGCACATCAACATTTTTATTGCACCTAAGCTGTCTTTCTGATTTCTGAGATTAACTATAGTTCTCTATGCAAAGTAGAAACATAGAAAGGAGTGCATTAGGAAGAATGCAGTGTCCGCCTCGGCTTGGTAACAACACTCCTGCTTCTGAATCTAAGTCAAGTTTCACTCCAGAGATTTCAGCACATAGGTGACAGTCCTGCTGGTATGAGAGGGTGCTGCACTGTAGAGTTGTCTCTCAGATGTAAAGTTAAACTCAGGCGCCATCTGTCCCTCAGGTGGATGGAAAAGATCTCATGGCACTATTCAAAGAAGAGCGGGGAGGTTTCCCCTCATGTTTTTGAAAAAATTAACCACTCAACCTAAAACACGTGATTGGATCACTTATTTCACAGCTGTTTTGGGGATCTTGTCTGCATATCTGTTGCCGCAAGTTACAACAGTTTCAATAATAATTCATTGACTATAAAGTGCTATGGGATGACCTGAGCTTGTGAAAGGTGCTATATAAATGAAGGCATGTCAGCTTAATCCCAGTGGTGGGGAAGCGTTTAGAAATGATAATCAATTTTAAAATTTACAGTCACTTGGACAAGTGTGGATTAATTAAGGAAAGCCATCAAAGATTTGTTAGCGGCAAAAAGGTAACAGAGAAGGTCGATGAGGAAAAAGTGGTTGATGTATTGTATATAGACTTCCAAAATCTGCTTGATAAAGCATTCCAGAATCAGCTTGTCAACAAAGTTTAAGCTCTTGGAATAATAGGGGCAGTGGCAACATGGACACAAAACTGGCCAACGGACAGGAAATAGAGAGCAGAGGCAAATCTGTTCTGTTTAAATGGACTGGAGGAAGGTATCCAGTGGAATTCTTGGGGAGTATTACTGCTTTTTATGATGTATATTAATGATCCATAGGACACAATTTCAAAATATACAGATGATACAAAATATGGAATTGTAGTGAACAGTGATAAACTTCAAAAACATGCATGGACTGGAGGAATGGGCAGACATATGGCAGGTGGAATTTAATGTAGAGAAGTGTGAAATGATACATTTTGGTGGGAAGAGCAAGGAGAAGCAATAATAAAATAATGGATACAATTCTAAAGGTGATACAGGAGCCTAAACATTTGCTGGTATGGGTGCATAATGGCAAGTTAAACAGAGAAAGCAATTTAAAAAGCATAAAAGCATATCCTCGGCTTTAGAAATAGAGACCGAGTACAAAAGCAAACAAGTTATGATAAACCTTTAGAAAATGTTACAGTCAGGGGGGATTTAATTTAGACAACCATGATTTCTCCTATCACTACCCACCTGTATGCAGAAAGGAGTTTTCTTTTGTTTCCCCCTTTTTAAGTGGTAGCATATTTCCCAACCACTCAGTTTTGGTATGTTCCATGACTTGATGGAGTCAGAAGATTAGTTTATTTGCAACAGACTCAAAATGCAAGGGCGGAGGGGGAGGGGTCACTACATAGCCTCTTGTGCACTCATACAGTAAAAGATGGTAGAGAAAGAAATATTCACAGGGCAAAGACCACAGAGGAAATAATTATTGGGTCCAGAATCATGAAGTACTCCTTCACAAATGTTGCCAGACTGCAAACCGATGCTGTATAAATCACTTTTCCAGTGGAGTTGACTTTGTTGCAAGCGGTAAGCACACACAGATGAATCCATCTTGTAGGTAATGTACAGAGGTTCCAGTAGAAACAATGTAAATGGGGCCAGGTATTCAATCTGGCCAGAGCCCCTTTACTGTGCGGCTGTTTGTAGACATTAAAATGAAAGAATGAGGTTCTTCCATACAGCAAGACAATATTATTGGTTACACAAACTAGAGGATTCATGTCACTCCCATCTCTTCACAGTGTCTCTGATAAAGGGTGTGTGTCCCTTTATCAACGTCCCCGAAATTGCTAAAGGTTCCAATCATGAACACTTGGAAGGAAACTTGTGGGGTCCTTTGTCCTAGCAGACAAATGGGATTTAGTTGGCCAACCCTAGCTTATTAAATGCAGATGGCCTTTGTATATTTCTCTTTGAATTTCGTCTCTACAACCCACGGGGTCATTAGTGGGAGTTGAGTCACCTGACAAAATACTGGTCCTGCCTCAACAGATGTGTTATGCCCAATTCTGGGAACCAAATGTAGAAAAGATGTGTAAGTTTTAGAAAGGATGGACAAAATAAATACCAGCATGATCCCAGAGATGAGTTTTGTGGATAGAGAAGCTGGGGTTGTCCCCCTTAGAGCAGAGACGTTTGAGAAGAGATTTGATAGAGGTGTTCAAAATCGTGAGGAGCCTAGGCAGAGTAGATGAACAGAAATGGTTACCATTGATGGAAGGATGTAGAATCAGAAGACACTGATTTAAGGTGAATAGCAAAAGAACCAAAGATGACATGAAGAAAACCCACTTCTTGCAGCGAGTGAATGGGATCTGAAATGCACGGCCCAGAAGTCTGATGGAACAGATTAATTCCAAAGAGAATTATATAATTACTTAAAGGGGCAAATTACAGGGTAACAGGTAAAGGGCAGGGGAGTGGTACCAGCTGGACTGTTCTTGCCGACAGCTGCCATGGATGGATGGGCTGACTGGACACCTTTTAATATTTTTTTCTTTATTCATTAATGGAATATGGGCGGTAGAATTTGTTGCCCATCCCTGAGGGCATTTAAGAGTCTGGACTACATGTGACTCCAGACTTACCGCAATATGGTTGACTCTTAAATGCCCTCAGGGATGGGCAACAAATGCTGGCGCCCACATCCCAAAAATGAATAAAGAAAAAAAAAAGTACAGGAGTCCAGTCAGCCCATTCTGCGACAATACCACTATGCCACTGCCTCCTCCTAACCATTCTATGACTTTAAATGCTCTATTATTTGTTCATAATTATCATGACACTTTAATGGGATTCTCAGTTGTTAAGTGCGATTGATTATACAATTTTCAGTAATATTCCCCAGCTCCTCATTGTTATTGTGCGCTCAGATCTCTTTTTTTCTTATCCATCCTTAACACTTATTTTCGCATGGACTTTTCACTCCCTCACTCCTCTTTCTCCAACTTCCCACCACTGCTCAGCCTTTTCCCTCTTCCGTCTTATTTACAGTTTGTGCTTTTCCATCCATCCAACACAATTCAAATGCATTATTCTCCCGATGCCTTCAGTTCAAACTTTAACTCATGATCTCTTTGTTATCTGGGAATAATGGCACCGTCCTCTTGCTCCATCCAATTTAATGTGGCATCACATTTCTCTCCTCCCCTCAGTTCAACTAGTGATCTTATCGTCTCATACTGAAACTTTTCCTTCCTCCCAAGTTTATTAAGATGTTTTTCTCAACTACAGCACTATGACTTGGTCCAGCTATCCCCCACCCTCTCACCATACTACAGTCTACAGTGCTACTCACAGACCACACCTGCTGCTGTTACAAAGCATTAAGTATTGATGCACACAGATCTCGAGAGAGAATTCCTGCCTCCAAGATGCAGTGGGTAGTAGCTGGCAGTGTTATTGAAATGATTGGGGCTGAGAAGCAGTTTTGGTTTCCTTGGAAGTGAAATACCCTCTGTCAATTTAAATGGGGTTGTAATCTATAATTCTTTGATTATAAATCTCAACTAGTGCTCCCATGATGTTGACAGTCAACAACAAACTCCTAAAAATAAAATCAGGTCATTATCACATTGCAGTTTGGACTGCGTGCGCAAATCGTCTGCGGTACAACAGTGACTTCTTTACAAAAAACTATTTTAGTTGGAATCTGTATCATCCTATGATTCTAGGGTGTTACACTGTTTAGTAATTTTGATCCTTACCACGGGTCTTGGGGTTAATCTATGTTTCAAATAATAGAGTTGAGATCAACCAGCACTACTAATCTAGGGTAATGGCTTGAGTCCAGTAGCAGAAATTGGATCAAATCAAGCTTAGGATAACGCTTACTAACAGTCGAGTGGTTTGAATCCTATGTCACAATAAATTGATTTTAATTTAGATAGATGGGTTTAAAGTATGTGTGCCTGCGTGCGTGTAAAAAAGACCCATAAGTTTATGGACTTGTACTTCTCCATTTGAGATTTCTAATATGCAAACCAAAACTTTTACAACGAAGCAAACCACCCACTCAGTACTATCAGGAACTTGTTTGGCACAGTCTGTGCTGCTTTTGAAAATCTAAACAGTGTTATCCTTGCATCAAACTTGTAAAACTCTTAAAAATGTTATTATTGGAAATATTGATGACAAAGTTGCATTTCACTCCCATGTTAGATGCAGCAACCACCTCCAGTAATAACTCCATGGTGTTTTTGGTTTTAGATAGTAATTGTTCACGTTTTCACCCGCTCAGTGGGAAAGCAATGTTCCTTTAATTAAAGAACTTGGCTGAAATGACACCATTGACCTTTCAAATAATTAAGCAAACTATGCGTTATAAAAAAGAGTACATTAAATGCCCTGAAGAAGGACACATCAAAGCGAATAGCCCTTGTGTGGGATTTGTAATCTTCAATTACGCAAGATTATGTTTGGTTTGTACTGCTTAAACTAAACTTCTGTTGCAGTTAATTCTCGACTCCATTCCAACTATTCCAATGATGGTCAACAGAAGCTAGAGAAACAGCACCTCACCTTTAGATTCTGTACTTTGCAACCTCCCAGACTTAATGTTGAGTTCACCAATTTTAGATCATAGCCAGTGCCTCCAATTCTTTAGAGCTGTTGCTATTTACAACTCCTGTAGATCCATCCTTTATTACTTTACTTGTCCCATTACCATTCCATTTTGCTTTGCACCATCAGCCATTTTATCATTTAGGGTGGAAATCCAACAAGAAAAGTAATCAGTTTGGGTTGGGTGGCAGGTTGAAGTTTAACAAGTCTGTTTCCCACTCCAATCCCCTCCCATTTCTGGCTTCAATTTAGGTCAAAAGACAAGTGGACTAATTGCGTGCTCCAAGGGTTGGATTACAGCTTGAAATATGGGAATGAGCCTGCAAGTTTATTGTGATGCAGATTTTTGAATTTAGCTTCTGCTAATTGGTTCTCCTGAATGTCAGGAGCTGGCAGCTTCAGGTTGGGGACATGATTCAGGAGGTAAGTGCCTTTAGAACCACCTAATAGATTGAGATGCCTGCCTGAGACAACTTCACAATCAGGCAACCTATCCCCTGCCCCGCTAAACACGCAAGCTATCCAAACCCATTGCAAGACCACTGACCTACTCCCCTCCCACAACCAAGACTTCCAATTTTGCCACCCCTGCCATGGCACCTCCAATGCCCCCCCAATCCACTGACCACAGATAACAGCACTCCACCAGACCCATCTCAAAGAGTCACGTTCCCCAACAGAAGGGCTCAGGCGTAACCCCTCTCTTCCCCCCCCCCCCCCATCCAGAGTTGGCTCGCTCCCTCCCCATCAACCCCCCCCCCCCCCAAATCTGATCAACCCCTCAATTCTTCCTGTACTCAGTCAACACCGTCCCGCAATCAGGTTATATTGCTGACATGTCATACAGTGTATGGGGTCCCGAATTGTGGGTTCTCCCTGAATTTCTGACCCACCTGATCTCTGCAGGTCAGGCAAGTAGACATTTTTCCTCCCCAACCTCCTCTGCCTTCCACCTGATCATGGGCCTTTTCTTTTTTGGCTCTTTTCCCCCCTCCCAGCTGCTTAAAAGCTGTTGCATCTCCAACATCTTGCAGTTATTCTGACCTGATTTAAGTAACTCTGGTTCAATCTCCGTGGAGATAGCCTGATGTGCTGAGTATGTCCAGGATTTTGTTTTTATTTCTGTTTACTTCCTGGCTTTTTGTCCATAGATTAATTTTCATTTATGTATTTAAAATAATACACTGTAAAATTTAAACATCCTATTCACTCCTGTACTGGCCTCCCCGAATAGGCGCTGGAATATAGCGACTAGGGGCTTTTCACAGTAACTTCGTTGGAGCCTACTTGTGACAATAAGCAATTATTATTATTTTGTGGCATGTCCATCTCTGACTCCTGTCTACTTTGCCAGGGTTGTTTGGACAAAATATTCCAAGAGTATTTCCAAATACCAACATTATCGATAGCACTTTTTACATCAGACCAGTATCAATGACGGCAGAATCTGTTATCTTTACCCACTGCTTTGTGATCTTTAAGGAAACATTTTCAAACTATTCCTTTTCAATAAAATGCCAGCTTCCCTTCCCATCTGTTTCACTGACCCAAAGAGAAATGGCCAGATTCATCGCCGAATGAGCAGAGTGCAATTTCACTACTGGAATAAGAAATGCAATGAGAATAAAGTTCTGTTACGAACTAGGGAATAACATCACAAATTGTGTCTTTTCAGAAAATGTTGCATTCACAAACACCATTCTCCTTGTGAAAAAGATCTAGGAAAACAGATCCTTAATTCCACGTTGCGCCCATGTTTATAACACTTCTTTAGAAATCTTAAACATCTTTTTATTCCCCCCCCCCCCCCCGCCCTATCCCGCCTCATCAGCCATGCAGCTGCTCATGACAGTCTCGCTTTGCTTGCACTACTGATGACTTCCCTGCACTGCTCCCTTACTCTGCAGCAATTCTTGTTTGCAGCTTTTACTCAATAATCTTTGCTCTGGTTCCCCTCTGTCTCACATACCATTCCCCAATATCTATGTTGAGATGCAGGAAGAATAACCCGTTAGTTTACCTTATTTTAATAGAATTTGTACTTGTCATCGTGCCTTAGATAATAGTAAGGGAGGAAATAAGCAGCATCTCTGGTGTGACTGACAATGATGCGAGTATATTGTTTTATAACTGATTATTAAATACACATTATTTAAAAATCTAATTCTCTTTAATCAGTTATTGTCGGGAGGGTAATTACAATTACAAAGTATTAGGCTTGGCTCAGAGGTAGTATTTTCCCCTCTGAGTCACAAGGTCCATGAATTTAAGCCTCACTGGAGATGCAAATACATAATTCAGGCTGACACTCCAATACACTACTGACGGAAGCATCATCTTTCAAACAAAACATGAAACTGAGTTCCCGTCTGCTCTCTCAGATGGATGTAAACAAAGCCAAGGTGCTATTAGAAGACTGCTGAGATCCTCCTACCTTCTGGCCAACATTCCTCCCTTAACCAAGACTTAAAACAGATTATCTGATAATTATTACAATGTTGATTGAGGGATCTTGCTTTATGCAATTTGATATCATGTTTCCCACAGAATGAAATGAAAGTCACCATAGTTCCAGAGGACCATTGGCTGCTTAGGAGACAGCTGACTGCTGATGATTTAGCCTGAGGGTCACCAAACCTTAGACAAGGGGTAAGGTTGAGAAGGCAGGCCCTTCATGAATAACCTCAGCTAGTATGGGAATTGAACCCGCGCTGTTGGCATCACTCCGCATCAAAAACTAGCCATCCAGCCAACTGAACTGACAGAGCTGCTACTGTCGAACATTGACTGAGTCTCAAAAGTACATCATTGTCTGTAAAGTGCTTTGGGACATTATGAGATTGTGAAATCTGTATAAATGCAAGTTCTTTATATGAATTAATTGCTCATGTTGCTCATGCTCATGGGAGGCATGGTAGCACAGTGGTTAGCACAGTTGCTTCTCACCTTGGTTGCGCCAGGGTCCTAGGTTTGATTCCCGGCTTGGGTCACGGTCTGTGCTGAGTCTGCATGTTCTCCCTGTGTCTGCTTGGATTTCCTCCAGGTGCTCCGGTTACCTCCCACAGGTCCCAAAAGACGTGCTGTTAGGTAATTTGGACATTCTGAATTCTCCCTCAGTGTACCCGAACGGGTGCCAGAATGTGGCGACGAGGGGATTTTCACAGTAACTTCATTGCAGTGTTAATTTAAGCCTACTTGTGACAATAAAGATTGTTATTATTACATGGATGGCACTGGGTGTAAACATTTATAAAAGTAGAAACAAAAATGCCAAATGTGGCGTGGAGTGAAAGAATAAGGTCTGCATGCCTCCCAGAAGATAAGCTAATTTTGCTTCCTTGCTTTCTCTGTAACTGTTGTTCAATCCTTAACTATGTTATATTTCAATAAACTGCACTTGATTTCTACAAAATAATTGTGCTCTCTCTCACACACCATCTCCCTCTCGTTGGTCTGAATGTAAGAATGTCAGAGCAGTGGTTAAAAACAAAACTGCAAAATGCGACAGAAACACAAAATAGGCTTTGTGTCAGTGCTTGAAACTTCAGAACCAGTTCGTGCTGAGATGTAATCCTTCCCAAGATTCATGAAAAGGCCACCAACACACACAAGCAGTGTCACGTAGACTCCAGGGAGCCAAAGTTCAGGACAAACTAAGTCAGCACTCTACAAGCATGAGTTGACCTATTGAACTTGCGAGCTCTAAGCTGGTGATAACACTGAAATACATCAAGCTCAGGAGAAATTTCTGGGAATTTGTGGAACTGAGTATCACAATGACCAATACTTTCTTTCCAGCTGTGAAGCTGGATTTGCTGGGAATTTACAGCTGTTCCGAATTAGATGAGCTTTTTTAAGCAAGATAACACTGGCCACTTGTAGTTACAGTGCACACAATGATGCAACTGGAAGAGCCAGACTTGTTTTATCTTTGACACTTCTGATTCTTGCTGGGATACAGTTCCAGGGACACAGGCCTCTTTATACTTTCCAAAAGTAAGCATTCTTCTTGCATAATTTTGACAGGTACTTTGCACGCTCTTAGACCACAAGAGGTGTCTCAATCATGCCCGATTCTGACATGAAGCATCTTAACTGGTAGTTAGTGAAAATTGTTGAGGATTGGTGAATGCTGTCTTTTTAAAAAACCTAATTTTCAGGATGTATCGTCCATTCCTAGTTGCCTGAGAAAGTGGTTGTGGGGCAGGATTCTCTGAAACGGCGGCTAAGTGTTGACGCCGGCGTAAACACCGGAGTGTTTCACCCCGGCGTCAACGAGCCCCTTGGCCCAGTGATTCACTTACCTGATGAGGGCCAGCAGGGCGCCAGAGTGCTCCGCGCAGCTCCGGCTGCTGATACGGGGCCCTGCACTTCCGGCTGCAGGTCCGCACACGCGGCGGCGGCCCCGCGCAACATGGTAGACCCACACGGCGAACCGGCTCCCACAAAGTAGGCCCCACCCCCCCCAGATTGCGCGTGCCCGCCAGTCGGTGGCCCCCGATCAAAACCCTGGGCATTCTGGAGGACCTCCCCGTTGACAGATCCCCCCGCCCCCCCACCATGGCGGCCGCGGCAGCCAACACTCCGAGTGCCCGCCGAGTGGAACCATGTTAGAACCACGCCCCCGACCTACGCCGTGTTGACTGTGCTCGCGCGACTGCCGGCGATTCTCCGGTCTGCGGAGAATCGCAGGTCTGACGCCCCATTCTCTGCCCCCGCACCAAGCGCGATTTTGGCCCAGAGGCTCAGAGAATCCCGGCCATGATCTTTCCTGAATCTGTGCAACGGCTTTTGATACAACCAAGTATCTTTAGGACACTTCAGAAGGAAGTTAAAATTGAACCATACTCGTTTCAGGTTCTATTCATGTTTGTTATATCAGAGTGTAAATTTAGGATTTTATATCATAAAAGGTAGTATTTCTCAGTATATTATTCAAATTCATGTAAATTAAGAAATCAGTTGAATAAACGGAAGCAAATGTAATTTTTAAAAATGAGTTCATTACAATATTACTCTAAATCGAATGTATAATCCAGAATCAGACCAGTCACAAAGTTATATGTTGGTATTTATACTCCACATGAGCCTCCTCCCACCTTTCTTCATCCAACCCCATCAACATAAACTTCCATTCCTCTCTCCCTTGTGTGTTCATCTCACAATTTTCTACAACAGGGAAATAAAAATGGGAATAAATACTTTGCAGGTATAAAATTACAATAACTAACATTATGATGCAGATTCAACTGGCCTTTAGCTCTATTAAAGTGCCCATTAATGTTACTAGAAGAAACAAAACACCGGGGTGCTGCAAATCTGAAATAAAATGCTGGAAATACTCAGCAGGTCTGCCAGAATATGCGGAGAGAGAATCATAGATAATATATAGATAATGCCTGTTTATTGGAAAATAACCTGACAAAAGGTTGACTTGAAATATCAACTTTATTTCCCTCTCCACAGATGCTGCCAGGCTTGTTGCGTCTTTTCAGCATTTTAGTTTTCATTTCACTAATTGGGGGGAATGGGGATGGTGTAGGAAGATTTGGGATTGGGAATGGATTGGGGATGATATGAGAGCGATGAAAGGAAATCGATGGGCATTTAAGGAAAAATTATTGCAATAAAAGACAGTAATTTCAAATGTTTTGATGATCCCTGCTCAGTGTTTTATGTTTTCAATAGAAATGCTAACCGTTTTATAAATAGAACACGTCGTTGAAAGTTATACAAGTTACTTGCTTTAGGACAGAGGATATTAAACTAACTGCACCGTCTTATTTATTTTCTATTTGCTGCATAAAACCTTGGGAAATATACTAGAACCGAAGTTAGCAACCTTGCAATCAAACATTATGGGCGGGATTCTCCATTAGCCGATGGCGGAATCAGGAATTGGGCGGAGAATGGGTTCCGACGCCAGTTTCACACCAAATTGAAACTCTCGGTCTCCTCAACAGTGGAGTCAATGCATTTCACTCAACACCTACAGTAAACACCCTTGGCATATCATAGATATCATATAATTTACAGTGCAGGAGGCCATTCGGCCCATCGAATCTGTACCAGCTCTTGGAAAGAGCGGGCCTGACCCGGTATTCTCCAGGGCCTCCGTGATTCTCCACCTCCAATGGGCCGAATACCCGACGGAGAGGTTCACTTGTCCTTTTAAAAATTGTGCAACAGGCACTGTAGCTGATGAGGGAGAGAGAGCGGGTACAGAAAATGTCCAACATCGCCATAGTTTTCTGACAGTTGTGCTGTTGGCCATGGGCTTCTGCCAATGCAGGGGTGTAGTGGGGGGTGGTCAGGAAGTGGGCTGTGGGGTTGGGGTGGACGGGCATGTAACACCATTGCCATAGTCTGCACAGCAGCCATGCAGCTACGCACGCCGCTGACTGTCCACTGTGAACTTAGGGCCACAGGCCGTATGGGTGCCCCTCCACGCTAACCCTCGGTGCCCTCTGGCCCCAGCCGACCCATCAGCCATATGAATGCACTCCAGCGCAACCTGTGCCATCTTGTTGGCTGGGATGGTGTGTGTGGGGAGTGAAGTGCATATATGCAGCTGCAGCTTGTTGGTCTCCTGAGTGTTAATCGTGAATCCGGCGGATCTGGCCCTGTTTACATTGAAATTGATTGTAATTCATGTGATGCCGGTGCAAGCCCCTTAACAGTCGCTGAAATGGTCCAGGTGTGGCGCCGGTTTGCTGTCGTAAAAGTCCATGAATCGTGCTCTGGTGTCAACACTTGGTCTTAGGAACAGAGAATCCTGCCGTATGGGTGTGCCCACCATGCCATTATTATATTTGCGCTATTGTTAAAATGGAAGGTGCCTGCAGAGATACTGAAAACAGGAGCCTTATTGAGAAACATCGTAGCCATGCATTGTTGCATCACTATTGGATTAGCATATTACACCCCCCCCCCCCCCCCCTCCCTTGCCATCAACGTCTCTGACTTGCATTTCTAAATTGTGAAAATCAAACAACTCACAACTTTAACTCTGGTGTGTTGCAATCCTTAATTTCCTTTTCTTTTCTTAGTCCCTCTTCTTCCCTCCCTTAATTTAGCCCACTCCAGAATGGTATTCTCTCTCAGGTTGAAGTATGCATAAAGTGCTTTTATTACTTCATCGTACGTGCCTTTTGCCTCATTAATATCCTGCCTGATGAGGATATCATCTGCACAACCACCCGAGCCTGATGCGGTTTGATAGCTAGCAAATCTCAAATACATATTCAGTCATGCTTCTGCCTGTGACTTTCTTGAAGCTTTCTGGTAACGGCAGAGATTTTTCCATACCAAGAATATCATATGGTGACATTGTTAGAACATAGAACATTACAGTGCAGTACAGGTCCTTCGGCCCTCGATGTTGCACCGACCTGTGAAACCACTCTAAAGCCCATCTACACTATTCCCTTATCATCCATATGTCTATCCAATGACCATTTGAATGCCCTTAGTGTTGGCGAGTCCACCACTGTTGCAGGCAGGGCATTCCACGCCCTTACTACTCTCTGAGTAAAGAACCTACCTCTGACATCTGTCCTATATCTATCTCCCCTCAATTTAAAGCTATGTCCCCTCGTGCTAGACATCACCATCCAAGGAAAAAGGCTTTCACTGTCCACCCTATCCAATCCTCTGATCATCTTGTATGCCTCAATTAAGTCACCTCTTGACCTTCTCTCTAACGAAAACAGCCACAAGTCCCTCAGTCTTTCCTCATAAGATCGTCCCTCCATACCAGGCAACATTCTGGTAAATCTCCTCTGCACCCTTTCCAATGCTTCCACATCCTTCCTATAATGCGGCGACCAGAATTGCACGCAATGCTCCAAATGCGGCCGCACCAGAGTTTTGTACAGCTGCAACGTGACCTCATGGCTCCGAAACTCAATCCCTCTACCAATAAAAGCTAACACACCGTACGCCTTCTTAACAACCCTCTCAACCTGGGTGGTAACTTTCAGGGATCTATGTACATGGACACCGAGATCTCTCTGCTCATCCACACTGCCAAGAATCTTACCATTAGCCCAGTACTCTGTCTTCCTGTTATTCCTTCCAAAATGAATCACCTCACACTTTTCTGCATTAAATTCCATTTGCCACCTCTCAGCCCAGCGCTGCAGCTTATCTATGTCCTTCTGTAACTTGTAACATCCTTCCGCACTGTCCACAACTCCACCGACTTTAGTGCCATCTGCAAATTTACTCACCCATCCTTCTACGCCCTCCTCCAGGTCATTTATAAAAATGACAAACAGCAGTGGCCCCAAAACAGATCCTTGTGGTACACCACTAGTAACTGGACTCCAGTCTGAACATTTCCCATCAACCACCAACCTTTGTCTTCCAGCTAGCCAATTTCTGATCCAAACTGCTAAATCACCCTGAATCCCATGCCTCTGTATTTTCTGCAGTAGCCTACCGTGGGGAACCTTATCAAACTGAAATCCATATACACTACATCAACTGCTTTACCCTCATCCACCTGCTTGGTCACCTTCTCAAAGAACTCAATAAGGTTTGTGAGGCATGACCTACCCTTCACAAAACCGTGTTGACTATCTCTAATCAAATTATTCCTTTCCAGATGATTATACATCCTATCTCTTATAAACCTTTCCAAGATTTTGCCCACAACAGAAGTAAGGCTCACTGGTCTATAGTTACCGGGGTTGTCTCTACTCCCCTTCTTGAACAAGGGGGCAACATTTGCTATCCTCCAGTCTTCTGGCACTCTTCCTGTAGACAAAGATGACTTAAAGATCAAGGCCAAAGGCTCAGCAATCTCCTCCCTAGCTTCCCAGAGAATCCTAGGATAAATCCCATCCGGCCCAGGGGACTTATCTATGTTCCAGAATTGCTGACACCTCCTCCTTATGAACCTCAAACCCTTCTAGTCTAGTAGCCTGAATCTCAGTATTCTCCTCGACAACATTGTCTTTTTCCTGTGTGAATACTGATGAAAAATATTCATTTAGCACCTCTCCTATCTCCTCAGACTCCAAGCACAACTTCCCACTACTGTCCTTGACTGGCCCTACTCTTACCCTAGTCATTCTTTTATTCCTGACATATCTATAGAAAGCTTTAGGGTTATCCTTGATCCTACCTGCCAAAGACTTCTCATGTCCCCTCCTGGCTCTTCTTAGCTCTCTCTTTAGGTCCTTCCTAGCTAACTTGTAACTCTCGAGCGCCATAACTGAACCTTCATGTCTCATCTTTACATAAGCCTCCTTCTTCCTCTTGACAAGTGTTTCGACTGCTTTAGTAAACCACGGTTCCCTTGCTCGACCACTTCCTCCCTGCCTGACAGGTACATACTTATCAAGGACCCGCAGTAGCTGTTCCTTGAACAAGCTCCACATTTCCATGGTGCCCATCCCCTGCAGTTTTCCTCTCCATCCAATGCATCCTAAGTCTTGCCTCAACGCATCATAATTGCCTTTTCCCCAGATATAAGTCTTGCCCTGCGGTATATACCTATCCCTTTCCGTCATTGTTGGTCCATAACAGAATATTTACGAGCCTGGGGATGTGTAGAAAACTGGAGCTTTATTGAAAAACATTTCACTGTGCTAGCTGCAACTTCCATGAGGCTGCATGAGAGGCAGCAAACCATGTGATTTTACATCACTTCCTATGATGGTGTAAATGTAAATGTCACCACAGTCACAGAGTGCCAGAGGCTGCTCTCCCCTTTCAGAGAGAACGGACTGGTGGTGATTTAACCTGAGGGTTATCACACCTCAGGCGAGGAGGTAAAGGGCGCGTGATGTGTGTGCTGGGTTCGTGACCTGCTCTCTGCTACTGTTTCTGGCTGGAAAACTGCATTGTTCCATTTAACAGCTGGTCTTGGCTGGCATTCTTAATTTACAAGCCGGTCGCGGCCATTGGATGCTTCTCCCGTTTTCGTGGATGCCGCAACAAATTCCTCCGCAACCCACCTGACACTCTCCCACAACCCACAGCTTGAAAAACCTTGCATTAGAGATCCAGGCCTCCTCCACACAAGAAATTCACTGAAATGAACAAATAATCTACAAACGCACTGCCTTCACCACTCCCTGTCGATATTTAAATCATTATGGGTGAGATCTACCGGCTGCGTTGCGCCCGAAAAGCAGCACACTGCAGCCAGTAGATGTCGGGGGATCCCACTTCCGGGGTCTACCCGGCTTACAACGCCTCGGGAGATCTTACGTGATCTTGCGAGATGTCATGATGTGAATCCCGCCCATTGTGGGCGGAATCACTTTCTGGTAAATCTGCAAATTAGAGCGAGACAGCTAGTCTCAGTCTAATTTGCATTCCAGAGATTTAACCAAAGTGTGGGATCTACCCCCCTCCTTGCCTTGGAAACCTCAGGTGAGCGCCGTTCAGTGCTGGACTCCACAAACGGGGACCAGACGGAACGGCACTCGTGGGGGTCTCCCAGAGGATTGGAGGCCCCCAGGCGTTTGCCCACTGGGCAGGATGGCACCCTGGCATTGCGAGCTTGTCATTCTAGCAATGCCATCTGCATGCCAGCCTGGCGCTGCCATGGTGCCCAGGTGGCACTGTCAACTGGTGGGGCCACTGCCAGGGTGCCAGGCTAGCACTGCCAAGGTGCCAAACTGGCATTTTACACGCGACGGGGATCAGGCCTGGGGTGCCCTGCATGGCTGACCCCCCCCCCCCCAGAACCCCATTATAGGGGAGTTGGAGCCAGTGGGTGGTTCAGGGGGCATGTCGGGGATCTCCTCAGTGCCAAAAACAGGACTAAGTGTGCCTTTGGCCGCACATTCCCCCTAAGATAGAGCTTCCAATCTAGCTAACTGGCTGTTTGAAAGCGTGGTGTTTCTCAGCACTCCGAGTGCTGGCAAACACCCAGCTAATCGCCCGTGCTTTGTGACTCTGTTCCCATTCAGATAGATCATGCCCTACATCTGGGTGCCTAAACACAAGTGGAGGTTTTCACTGCAAAGCTAACCGGGGTTTCCAACTGAGCGCATATATTAATAATTAATTACAATTTTAACAAAAGAGCTGAAGCAGAGAGGTGGAGAGGCTTGAGGGCTTCAAAGGCTGAATTTTTGCCTGAAAACATATAGATCGAAATAATTGGGTCTTAAAAGGCAATTCATATCTTATTAGTAATTCCAAAACGGTGCAGCTATTGGTTACCAATGAACAGAGTGGATATACGAGGTCGAGACCAGCTTGCTTTCATCTGAGAGCTAGACACAAAACCATCTGCTCTTGGCCCTCTTGATTTATCGTAAGTTTTTTTGGCAACGGCAGAGCATCCCTCCTTACACCATTTAGTCCTCAACAAGAAATAAAATGTTACATTTTATCTGGGTGTTTGGTCCAATTCTGACTGGCCTCTGACTGAAACATTGACTGAGAAAATTGAACAAATGACTGGAAAGGGGAATGTGGTGTCACTGCATGCAGGGCAAGTACTGCAATCGTGAAGCTTTTTCTGTAGCAACGGCCTTTATCATGGATATTATTAAATTCTCTTTGAAGTTGTACTAGGCAATTCTTATTTCTGTTAGGTGGATAAAACTTTTAAGTGTAAACTGTGAAATAGATGATATTCAACTGCAGGTTTAGAAAACATAGAACAATCACAAAATAGGAGCAGGAGTAGGCCATTCGGCCCTTCGAACCTGCTCTGCCATCCATTATGATCGTGGCTGATCATCCAACTCAGTAACCCCACACCCCCACCTCCCCCGGTGCCCTCAGTGATCCTCGATGTGCTTGGCCCTCCTATCTCTACCACTACGTCTAGGTGTGTCCCCAGGATGCTCATCTGAGGTGAAGGCAGCCAGCTGCTTACCTCATCCTGTGGCCTTTGATGTCCCTGGTGAACGTCCTCTGGGACTAGAGGGCCCTGGCCCACTTGTCGGCGGCACATGCATAGGTGTGCCACCCTGTCCTGTGTGCTGGCTCTGAGATGTGGCCTCATCAGAGGGGTGGAACTCAGGGGAGCTAATGGCCACCATCCCTACTCCATGGAATTGGTCCGGGTTGGCATTCAGCACCCTCTTCCTCCCGTTCGGTGCCCATAGGGCCCTGGGGTTCATCTTGGGGTCGTGGAGCAGTTGGTTTGAGCACTGGCTTCCCCTGCATCACCTGGCTCTGCCAGCCCTGGCAATTCCCGATAGTCTGCATCATCGTGTCGACGCCCTCAGTGACGCTCCTCAGTGACTGGGACATGCTCCGCAGCATCTTCGCCATCTGAGAGCGGGATATATCCCGCAGACCCTCATCAAGATCAGCCTGGTACTTGGTCACATCCTCCAGTCCTTCTGCCAAGACCCTCAACCATGGCCGTCACCGTCTGTGCGATGCCTGGACCCTTTCACTAATGATGCTGACATCATGCACCAGGCTCTCCACTACAGTCGCCACCCTAGCAGTGTTGGCCTCAGTGCCAGGCATTACTGGTGACATCTCCTGCGCCTGTAGCCTCTGGGACTCCTCCAATCGGCTATGCATCTGCTGGAGTGACGCTGACATCTCCCTCTGAATGCCCCGGCCGCTCCCTATCGTCTCCATTAGGTCTGGGTAACCCTGTTCCACAGGCACAGCATCAGGCTGGGACCCAGATGGGTCCGAGGATCCAGCAGACCTCCAATTGCAGTCTCGCCTGGGGGTTCCTGCCTTCCCCTGATGTACATCAGCAGCAGTGTGGTGCTCACCAGATTGTGCCCAGAAGCATGACCAGTATAATTTCGCACTGAGGTGTGTGTATCTGCACTGGTGGGAGGGTGGGAATGACAGATGTGATGCAACTATTATGGTGGGATCCTCGGAGCTCTACTCCGAGGTGGTCAGCTAGGAGGCTGGAGAGAGTGTCGCTCAGGATAGGCCGGTGCTGTCAGCTGGAGTACCTGCGTGAAAATGGATATGTGGTCAGTGGGAGCGATGGGTCAGCCAGTAAGGCAATTGTCATGATATTCAGATAAACATCATGGTGCAAACACACATACACACTGATGGACAGATCAACGGACCAATCAACACACACGCAACATCACAGCCAATCACAAGCAAGAGCACACGCACTATAAAACGGGGAACACCACAGTTCCCGTTCATTCCAGCAGGAGACAGCTCAGGGCACAGAGCTCACAGCAAGCCACTCAGACTAACACCATGTGCTGAGTGCCTCTCTAAGATAGTGTTAGGGCTGGGTCCACAGATTAAAGGGTAAAGAACGAACCACAGTCATAGAATTACAGATGTTGTTATTGATAGTAATAAAACAGAGTTGTACCATCTGCAACTGTGTTGGTTCGTCTGTATAGCGGAACACCCAACATGACAGCAATAACAACTCACATTTGACAGGTCCCCCAGGTGGAGCCCAGTGATTCCTCACCTCTGCAGCGTCCACCAGCCTCCACATTGGTGACCGCTCTATTCTCGGCCATATCGGTCACCTCCAGAGCACGCTTCTCGAAGGTGGTGAAGATCCTGATGTCTGGCATACCACCACCAGGCTGCGCCCTCTCCCAGCGATTGTGGGAGAGCTGCAACCGTGGTACCATCTGCAACCGTGTTGGTTCGTCTGTAATAACGGAACACCCAACACGACATAGTACCAGGATTGGAACCCAGCAACTGTGAGACCTACCTACACATCTTCAGAAATCCGCCATCTTGCGCCATGGACACCATCAGCCCGCTGCAGCCACTCCAAATCGCTGAAAACCTCGGCGTCAACTGGAAGCTGTTTAAACAGCGCTTCCAGCTCTTCCTAGAAACCACAGAAAAGGAGAATGCTTCGGACACCAGGAAAATCGCCCTCCTCCTCTCCACGGCAGGGCAACACACCATCCACATCTACAACTCCCTGGTGTTCGTAGACGGTGAGGACAAGACGAAGTACAAGACGGTCCTTCTTAAACTCGAGCAGCACTTCAGCGTCGAGGTGAACGAGAGTTTCGAGAGGTACCTCTTCCAGCAGCGCCTGCAGGGTAAGGATGAGTATTTTCAATCTTCCCTAACACACCTCCGTATCCTCGCGCAGTTCTGCGGTTATGAGGCCACCTCCGATTCCATGATTCGGGACCAGATAGTTTTGGGTCACCTCGGGCACCCTACGCCAGCAGCTCCTCAAAATTAAGAGCCTCACCTTAGCCACCGCCATTGAAGCCTGCGTCCTCCATGAAAACGTGACCAGCCGGTACTCACAATTCCAGGCGGCCGAATCGGCACGGCAGGGGTCCTACGAGGCCGAGCGGGTCCAGTCGATTGAGTTCCTCCCGGCCCATGGCCCAGACGAGGGTGGCCATTTTGCGCGCTTTCCGCGGCCTCCCGCACTTGTACACGCCAAAAGAGACGTCGACGCAGAGGGACCCGACGTGCAGGCGCGCTCTACGCGGGACCGAACTCGCATGCACGATGGCGCAACGAACGCCATGACGTCACGACATGTGGCAACTGTGGAGCCGCACATTTAAAGCGGCAATGTCCAGCAAAGAATCGACAATGCCTCCGCTGTGGCAAGATGGGCCACTACGCTACCTGCTGTCGAGCAGCTCAACCTGCCAACGCTCCCCAATTCCGCCAGCCTCGCAGGGACGTGCGGGCCATTCAGCCTCCATACACCGAGTCATACCCTGACGACGTACAGACCGGTGATACCGACGACCGGGAAGCCTTCCGCGTCGCGGTCATTGACAGGAACCGGATGTCCCCAAGCAGGACCCACCAGCTGATGCCAGTGAACAGCGTTAATCCGGGTGATGAATGGTGTGCCACCCTAACGGTCAACCGATCACCAATCACATTACGTTTCGACACTGGTGCCTCCGCCAATCTGATTGCATGGTCAGCCTTCTACGCCTTGAAGGTCAGACCACCGATTCGGCCATCCCGCTGTCAGATGGTTGATTACAGCGGAAATGTTATCCTGGCCATGGGATCCTGCCAGCTCGAGGTCACACACAATACAAACACAGCCACACTGTCCTTTGAGGTAGTTGGATCATCGAAGGACTCCCTGCTAGGCGCACAGGCGTGCAAGGTTCTCCACCTCGTGCAGCGGGTACACACTCTGTTTCCAGAAGGCATGTCCGACTTCCTGGATGCAGAATTTAGGGCACAGCTCCACTCGCTCCTCACCCACAACCAGGAGGCTTTCGAGGGCATGGGCACACTGCCCTACACTTAAAGAATACGGCTCAAACCGGACGCCACCCCGGTCATTCACGCACCTCGTAGAGTCCCAGCACCACTGAAAGGCCGCCTCAAGCAGCAGCTGCAGGATCTCCAGGACCAAGGAGTACTTTCCCGGGTCACGGAGCCCACGCCATGGGTCAGCTCCATGGTGTGCGTTAAAAAGCCCTCTGGCGAACTCAGGATCTGCATCGACCCGAAAGACCTGAACAACAACATCATGAGGGAACACTACCCCATACCCAAACGGGAAGAGATCACGAGCGAAATGGCCCGGGCTAAAATTTTTACAAAGCTTGATGCCTCAAAGGGTTTTTGGCAGATTCAACTGGATCAGTCCAGCAGGAAGCTGTGCACCTTCAACACTCCTTTGGCAGGTTCTGCTACAACAGAATCCCGTTTGGCATCATCTCGGCATCCGAGGTATTTCATAGAATCATGGACAGATGATGGAGGGCATCGAAGGGGTGCGCGTCTATGTTGACGACGTCATCATCTGGTCCACCACGCCACAGGAGCACATCAGTCGTCTCCAACGCGTCTTTGGTCGGATACAAGAACACGGCCTGCGCCTCAACCGAGCCAAGTGTTCTTTTGGCCAAACTGAGCTAAAGTTTCTGGGGGACCACATAGCCCGGTCAGGATTGCGTCCGGATGCAGACAAAGTGAGCGCCATTACAGCCATGCTGCAGCCGGCAGCCAAAAAGGCAGTGCTACGTATTCTCAGGATGGTCAACTTCCTAGGGAAGTTCATTCCCAACCTTGCCTCCCACAAAACGGCTCTTCGCCATCTAGTGAAGAAGACCACGGAGTTCCATTGGCTGCCCGCACACCAGAAGGAATGGGAGGAGCTCAAGATTAAGCTCACCACAGCCCCGGTATTGGCGTTCTTCAACACTACTCGAAATACATAGATCTCGACTGATGCCAGCCAGTCAGGCATTGGGGCGGTACTCTTGCAACGGGACGACACTGCATCATGGGCCCCGGTCGCCTATGCCTCGCGGGCCATGACCCCACAGAACAGCGCTGTGCGCAGATCGAGGAGTGCCTGGGTTTGTTAACCGGCATAGATAAGTTCCACGACTATGTGTATGGTCTCCCTCAGTTCACCATGGAAACCGACCATCGCCCCCTGGTCAGCATCATACAAAAGGACCTGAATGAGATGACCCCTCGCCTCCAGCGTATTCTGCTCAAGCTCTGGAGGAACGACTTCCAACTGGTCTACACCCCGGGAAAGGACCTCATCATCGCGGATGCCCTGTCCAGAGCAGTGAGCACACCGCCTGATTCGGAGGGGTTCGTATGTCAGGTCGAAGCACATGTGGCCTTCACATCGGCAAATCTGCCAGGTAATGATTCAAGTCTGGCCCGTATTCGCCGGGAGACTGCGGCTGACCCCCTTCTACAACGTGTGATGCGCCACATGAGGGGAGGGTGGCTCAAAGGACAGTGCCCACAATTCTACAATGTCCGGGGCGACTTGGCCGTCATTGACGGTGTCCTCCTAAAGTTGGACCGGATTGTGATTCCACACAGCATGCACAGGCTGGTCCTCGAACAATTACACGAAGGCCATCTCGGGGCTGAGAAGTGCAGGCGGAGGGCCCGAGGAGCTGTATACTGACCGGGCATCAGTGATGACATTGCCAATATGGTGCTCAACTGCCCCACCTGCCAAAGGTTTCAGCCGGCGCAACCCCCTGAGACGCTTCAGCCCCATGAGTTAGTAACGTCCCCCTGGGCGAAGGTGGGTGTGGACCTTTTTCATGCGCTCGGCAGGGACTACATCATTATTATAGATTACTTTTTGAATTATCCAGAGGTCATACGCCTGCACGATTTGACATCGTCCGCTGTCGTCAGGGCATGCAAAGAAACCTTCGCTCGCCATGGCATTCGGCTTACTGTCATGTTGGACAATGGGCCCTGTTTTGCAAGCCAAGAATGGTCTTCTTTTGCTGCTTCGTATGGCTTCACACACGTGACGTCCAGCCCTCTGCACCCCCAGTCAAATGGCAAGGCGGAAAAGGGCGTCCATATCGTCAAGCGGCTCCTCTGCAAGGCTGCTGATGCCGGATCGGATTTCTGCTTAGCCCTGCTGACCTATCGCTCGGCCCCACTATCCACAGGCCTCTCACCAGCCCAGCTGTTGATGGGTCGCACCATCAGGACCACTGTGCCATCCATTCTTGTTCCTACGCCCGACCATGCTCCAGTACTGCAAAGGATGTGACAGCAGCGAGCTCAGCAGAAGATAACACATGACACTCGGGCAACTGATCTTCCTGCCCTGGCGTCTGGAGACAACGTCCGCATCCACCTACCAGAGGGTGGCTGGTCGGCTACTGCCAAAGTTCTCCGACGAGTGGCTCCCCGCTCGTTCCTGGTCCGCATGCCTGATGGCTCCATTCGCCGGCGTAATCGCCGGGCTCTTCGCCTGCTTCCGCGCTCGCTACGTGATCATGCACCGGTGCCACGTCATCCTCTTGTTCCTGATGTCGACTTCGTGAGCTTCCTGCCACTATGCCTATTCCTCTATCGCCCGTGGCCAGGCCCATTCCTTAGCCGGTGGATCCTGACCCACCCTTGAGGCAGTCAACCCGAATTCGTCGCCCACCTACTAGGCTGGACTCATGAACCTGTTTGAACATTGTGGCATAACACTTTAGTGAGTACAATGTTAATATGTTTCTCTTTTTGTCGTTACAGGAGTTCGTTTTTGATGTTTGATGATTACACTTGTTTTATTTATGGTACAACCTCGTTGCTATGTTGCACCTGACACCTTCCTATGTATATAGTTTAGCCTCATGTACATGTTGTAGATATTGCACACACACATTCAACTGCACTCAGTACACATTTATATTTATTACCACATAGGCACACATGCTTGTAAAAAAGTGGGATGTCATGATATTCAGATAAACATCATGGTGCAAACACACATACACACTGATGGACAGATCAGCGGACCAATCAACACACACGCAACATCACAGCCAATCACAAGCAAGGGCACACGCACTATAAAACGGGGAACACCACAGTTCCCGCTCATTCCAGCAGGAGACAGCTCAGGGCACAGAGCTCACAGCAAGCCACTCAGACATACACCATGTGCTGAGTGCCTCTCTAAGATAGTGTTAGGGCTGGGTCCACAGGTTAAAGGGTAAAGAACGAACCACAGTCATAGAATTACAGATGTTGTTATTGATAGTAATAAAACAGAGTTGTACCATCTGCAACTGTGTTGGTTCGTCTGTATAGCGGAACACCCAACATGACAGCAATAACAACTCGCATTTGACAGGTCCCCCAGGGGGAGCCCAGTGATTCCTCACCTCTGCAGCGTCCACCAGCCTCCACATTGGTGACCGCTCTATTCTCGGCCATATCGGTCACCTCCAGAGCACGCTTCTCGAAGGTGGTAAAGATCCTGATGTCTGGCATACCACCACCAGGCTGCGCCCTCTCCCAGCGATTGTGGGAGAGCTTTTCCTGAGGAAACACAAAGGGCATCGTTATCGAAATAACTGGTCCACAGTGGGGGGTGGGGGGGGGGGGGAGCAGTGTGAAAAAGGTGTTGGGGGGTTGAAGGGGATAGATGCTCCCTTGGTGGTGGAAGAGAGGTCTTGGGGATGGGAGGAGGGGCGCATTGGTGTCTACTCACTCATGCTGCCCTGTGTAGGTCATTGACCTTCTTCCTGCACTGGAGGCCAGTCCTCTTGATCACTCTCCCTGAGCTCACTGCCGTACCTCGTCCCAGGGAGCATTAGCTGCACTATGGCTAACCCTATGACGTCCTTCCTGGCCCCCACTCTGTTGAGCAGCACCCAGGCCAATGTCCCGAATCTTGGGGCTTGTCTTCTCGGCGCCATTATTGCAAATTGGCTGGGGTTGGTTGAGCAAGTGCAGTTTAGTGCAGCAGGGTGCTGCCGATTGCAGTGCTGGCGAATCAGCTGGCGAGCCTTCATTTGCGGCAAGAAGCCCGTGAGGCCTCGTTCAGTGGACCAATTAACGTTGAATAGCATTGCCGGCCTCGCTGGGCCTAGTGCGGGAAGCTCATGGCAATTCTCGCTCGCTACATTCCATAGGTTCACCACTCTCTGAAGAAATTTTTCCTCATCTCAGTCCCAATGGTTTACCCCATATCCTTTGACTGTGACCCCTGCTTCTGGACTCTCCCACCATCCCACCTTCAGAGACATCCTTACTGCATTGACTGTCCAGTCCTGTTTGAATTCTATAGGTTTATATGAGATCCCACCTCATTCTTCTAAACTCCAGCAAATATAATCCTAAACGAGTCAATCTGTCCTCATATGCAAGTCCCACCATCCCAAGAATCAGTCTGGTAAACCTTTGCCGCACTCCCTCTGTAGCAAGAACATCTTCTATGTATCTATATTAGGCTATTGAGTTGGATGATCAGCCACGATCGTGATGAATGGCGGAACAGGCTCGAAGGGCCAAAAGGCCTCCTCCTGCTCCTATCTTCCATGTATCCTTCCTCAGATAAAGAGACCAAAATTGTGACAGTATTCTAGATGTGGTCTCACCATGACCCTGTATAATTGCAGCAAGACATCTCTGCTCCTGTACTCGAATCCTCTCGCTATGAAGGCAAATATACCATTTGTCTTCTTTACTGCCTGCTTCACCTGCATGCTTACCTTCCGCAACAGGTGTACAAGGCACCCAGGTCTCATTACACATTCCCCTTTCTCAATCTATAACCATTCAGATAATAATCTGCCTTGCTGTTTTTTCTACAAAAGTGGACAACCTCACATTTATTCATATTATACTGCATCTGACATGCATTTACCCACTCACTCAACTTTTCCAAAACACACTGAAGTATCTCTGCATCCTCCTGACAGCTCACCCTCCCACGAGCTTTGTGTCATCTGCAAATTTGGAGATGTTACATTTCTTTCCCTCATCTAAATCATTAATATATATTGTGAATAGCTGGGGTCTCATCACAAATCCTGCGGTATCCCACTAGTCCCTGCCTGCCATTTTTGGAAAATACCTGTTATACCTACTCTTTGTTTTCTGTCCCAACCCAGCCAATTACTGTCCTATCAGTCTACTCTCCATCATCAGGAAGGTGTCATTAACAGTGCTATCAAGCAGCACTTACTCAGCAATAACCTGCTCAAGGATGCTCAGTTTGGGTTCCGCCAGGGTCACTCAGCTCCTGATCTTATTACAGTCTTGGTTCAAACATGGACAAAAGAGCTGAACACCAGAGGTGAGGTGAGAGTGACTGCCCTTGATATCAAGGCAGCATTTGACCGATTATGGCATCAAGGACCCCAGTTAAACTGGAGTCAGTGGGAATCAGGAGAAAAATTCTCCGCTGGTTGGAGTCATACCTAGCACAAAGGAAGATGGTTATGGTGGTTGGAGGTTAATCATCTTACCCCAGGACATCACTGCAGGAGTTCCTCAGGATAGTGTCCTAGGCCCAACCATTTTCAGCTGCTTCATCAATCACCTCCCTTCCATCGTAAGGTCAGAAGTGGGGATGTTTGCGGATGACTGCACAATGTTCAGCACCATTCAAGATTCCTTAGATAATGAAGCAGTCCAAATGCAGTAAGACCTGGGCAATATCCAGCTTTGGGTTGACAAGTGGCAGGTTACATTCGTCCCACACAAGTGCCAGGCAATGACCATTTCCTACAAGAGAGGATCTAACCACCGCCCCTTGACATTCAATGGCATTACCATCACTGAATCTCCCATAATTAGCATCCTGGGGGTTATTATTGATCAAAACTGAACTGGACTAGCCACATTAATACTGTGGTTACCAGGGCAGGTCAAGGGCCAGGAATCCTATGGTGAGCAACTCACCTCCTGACCTCCCAAAGCTTGTCCACCATCTAGAAGGCACAAGTCAGGAGTGGAATACTCTCCACTTGCCTGGATGAGACACCCCCCACAACACTCAAGAAGGTTGACACCATCCAGGACATAGCAGTCAGCTTGATTGCTCCCCCTTACACAAACATTCAAACCCTCCACCACTGATGAACAGTGGCAGCCATGTGTACCATCTACAAGATACACTGCAGTAACTCACCAAGGGCAACACCTTCCAAACCCATGACCACTACCATTTGAAGGACAAGAGCAGCAGACACATGGGAACCCGACCACCTGGAGGTTTGGCTCCAAGGCACTCACCATCCTGACTTGGAAATATATCGCTGCTCCTTCACTGTCGCTGGGCAACATCCTGGAACTCCCTCCCTAACAGTAACACAGTGGGTGTACCTACACCTCAAAGACTGCAGCAGTTCAAGAAGACAACTCACCACCACCTTCTGAAGATCAACTAGGGATGGGCAATAAATACTGGCCTAACCAGCGACGCCCACATCCAGTAAATTAATTCTTAATAAAAAATTGATGGAGTTTCTGCATCTCGAGAAGGTTAAGTTAACGATAAGGGGAGCAATTGATGGGTTCAATCACAGTTGGCATTAGTTTATTTTGCATTTCAAGGATTTGGTCAGTGTTAGCTGTTGGGGGGGGGGGGGTGGGGTTTCCATTGGTGCGGGGGAGGTTACAATTGCTTTTGGGTTGTATCATTTGTTGAGGTTGTTGATACATGCTTTATTGTTTGATTGTTACTTATGTATAAAAAGTTAAAAATTCAATAAAAAGATTTTCAAAACAAAAAACCCAAATCCATCAGAGCTAACGCACACCTCATACTGTCGTAGTTCCCTTTATTTAGATCAGGATCCTAGTCTCAGAATCAACTATGTCACTGTCCATCTTGAAGAATTCTATCATATTATGTTCGCTCATCCCCAAGGGGTCTCACACAACCAGATTGCTAATTATTCCTTCCTCATTAGACAATATCTAGTCCAGGATGATCTTTTTTCTAGTTGGTTCCTGAACATAGTGGTCCAGAAAACAATTCCATATACACTGCAGGAATTCCTCCTCTATGGCATTGTTACTAATTTGATTTGCCCAATCTATATGCTGATTAAAGTTGTCCATAATTACAAATGTTCCTTTATCGCATGTGCCTCTTATTCCCTGTTTAATGCCATTCCCAACATCACCATTACAATTTGGGGGTTTATATACAATCCCCACTTATGTTTTTTGCCCTTTGGTGTCTCTCAGCTCTACCCATACAGATTCCACATCGTCAGAGCTAATATCCTTCCTCACTATTGCGTTACTCTCTTTTAACCAGAAATGTTTGTTCCAGAAAGTTTTTTAAACTGAGCCGTATCCTTTCACCAGGGGCTACAGAGTTCTGAATACTTCAGAAATATTAAAAATACCAGATACAATGCCAATGTGACCAGAGGGCTAGTAATATGGTTATCATTTTCCACAGTGGCAGCAGTGTGTGTTACTGATTGTACTGAAAGCTTT
The DNA here is from genome assembly GCF_047496885.1 of Scyliorhinus torazame. NCBI lineage: Eukaryota > Metazoa > Chordata > Chondrichthyes > Carcharhiniformes > Scyliorhinidae > Scyliorhinus > Scyliorhinus torazame. The sequence continues at coordinate 130,376,820 of NC_092714.1, forward strand.
GAGAAACTGTCAAGAGCGTTTTGATCGAGGAGGAAAGACTGGAATGTGGAGTGAGCTGATTATGGATGTTAGCAATATCAGCAAACACCCACCTCTATTCATTATAGCTCGAAGAGAGAAAGAGAGCATGTGTTCTAATGTGATTTAGATGATCACAAGTGCTCAACTTCATGGGAGCATAAAAATGTTATTTATGAAATCACTGAAGACAAAGCAACATTGGAATAATGGTTTGGTTGGGAGTAGCATTAGTTAAAACTCTGTTTTACCCTTTTTGCTTTTGGAGCATTTACTTAGTTTAAGCTTAAGTGATCATACAAGGTGGGTTGGCAAGATGTTTGTTATGAAAATTATATGAAGTTGAATGAGTGTTGTGCATATTGTAAAATGGAAAATGTCCTGAATAAACTTTTTAAAGGTTTAAGTTTAAGTGATAAGAACTGGTCCTGCTGTTGGAGTTCAGCCTTTCCCTTAAATTTACCAAGCATTTGAAAAGATTTTAGTTGTAGTTGAAGATTACGAAATGTTGCCGTGGTCAGATTTTTTGTTTCAGACTGTCAGCAGTGGCTCTGTGATAGCACCTTTGATCTCTGCTACTGAGGGGTAGTGGTGCATTGCCAGAGGTACTGTCTTTCAGATGAGGCGTTAAACCAAGGCAATGTCTGGCCTTTAAGGTGCGCATATAAGACCCAGTGAAACTATTTGGGAAGAGCAGGGTAATTACCCCAGTGTGCTGGACAATATTTCAATTCCAGCCATCATCACTGAAAGAAGTTATCTGGTCATAGCTGTTGGTGGAACCTTGCTGTGCACAATTCAGATGCCACATTTTCAACATTAAAACAGTGACTTTAGTTCAAAAGTGCTTCATTAATTGCAAATTGCTTTGAGGTGGGCACCAGTCCATTCCTAATAACTTTTATCTTCTGAGAACAAGATTTCAATTATGTGAAATTAAGAATCATTCTTAAATTACAGTCAATTTAACTTTAATATATGGAATATTTCCCTAATACCCGACAAAAATTATGTATGTAATTATTAAATCAATAAATTGTAAATTTTGAATTATCTTTCACTAAGGCCAGTGAATAGTTGCTTTCTGCAGATCATCATCAATGTCACTATGGGTGATCTGCCCCCCATCTTTGAATAATTGGCCACATAAATTTCTGGTTTGATTCTTAAATAGCTTCGATTTAGAATGTAACTATTCAATGGCAGATTACGTGAAAGAACCTTGATGTTCCTTGTGAGATTAGTTTGGAAACTATCCATATTTAATGAGGGATCAAGAACTTGAAATACAGGTTTTGCAAAGTTGTGGTGCTATGATCTACAACTTCTTTCCTGGTTACATAGTTCGGAGCTGTAGATGAGAAGTTAGAAGTCACCTCAACTCGTATGTGAAACATGTGGGTCTCATCTTGATCATTACAGAAAATAAACCAATCTCTTTAAATGAGTTGTTGTGCTGGGTTATGAAGCAATTCCTCAGGTAAGCTGCTCTGGTACCACCATATAGAAGTACAGAAAACAATTATTCACAAGTATTGATTGAACTGCTATTTGAGAGTAGCAATTTACATTATTATAATACCATTACCGTCTAAAGATTCCCGTGGGACTTTGAAATGAAATGAAAATTGCTTATTGTCACAAGTAGGCTTCAAATGAAGTTACTGTGAAAAGCCCCTAGTCGCCACATTCCGGCACCTGTTCGGGGAGGCTGGTACGGGAATTGAACCGTGCTGCTGGCCTGCCTTGGTCTGCTTTAAAAGCCAGCACTTTAGCCCTGTGTGAAAGAGTATTCACAAAACAAACCTGCCACCAACCTAAAAGAGGAAGTATTACGACAAGTGAACCAAAAACACACTTAAAAGAGGTAAATTTTAAGAAGTGTCTTGAAAAAAAAATAGAAAGGCGAAAACAATTAGTAAGGGAATTCCAGACCATGTGAGTTTAGATAACCGAAGGTACAGGAGCTAATGGTGGAGATGGCAATCGGAGATGTAGATGAGACAAGAATTTGAGGAATACAGGGTCTGTGGGAAGGTTGTAGGGCTTAGAGGAGGTTATAGGGAGGGTTGAGGCCACTGAACGATTTGAACACAGGAATGTGGGCGGGATTCTCTGGCCACGTCCACCTGGCGACTGGAGAATCCTGACCGAGATCAATGTAGTTCTCCATTGTATGCGGTTCGCCCGTGGCATTCTTTTTTCAGGCGGGCGGGAGAGTCTAGCCCTGTGAATTGTAAATTTGAGGGCTAGTAACCCAGTGACCCAAGGTAATGCTCTGATGACCTGGATTTGAATCCCACCATGAATGTGTGATGGTGAAATTTGAATTTAATAAAAATCTGGAATTAAAAGTCTAATGATGACCATGAAATGATTATCATAAAAATCCATCTGGTTCACTAATGTCCTTTAGGAAAGAAAATTTATCATCTTTATCCGCTCTGGCTTACATGTGACTCCAGATTCACAGCAATGTAATTGACTCTTAAATGCCCTCAGGTGTGGGCAATAAAGTCTGGCCCAGCCAGCAACGCCTGCATCCTATGAATGGATGAAAAGAAAATCCCATAGTCACTTTGAAGAGGAGTAAAGGATTCATTCCAGTGTCCTGGCCAATATTTATCCCTCAACTAGCAACTAAAAGCTGCTTACCCGGTCATTATCTCATTCCTGTTTGTGGGAATTTGGAGTGTGAAAATTTGCTTCCTACATTACAAAGGTGGCTTGAAAAGTTCTTCAACACCCATCAAAATTTTGGGATGTCCTAAATTTGTGAAAAATGCTATGTGAATACATGTCTTTCTTTTTTTCATAAATTTAAAGTGCCCAATTTTTTTTTCCAATTAAGGGGCAATTTTGCACCTCCAATCCATCTTACCTGTACATCTTTGGGTTGTGGGGGTGAGACCCAAGCAGACACGGGGAGAATGTGCAAACTCCACACGGACAGTGACCCGGGGCCGGGTCGCGAGTCCTTGGCATCATGAGGCAGCAGTGCTAACCACTGTCCCACTATGCTGCCCTGTACAAGCCTTTCTTTCTGAAACTTGTATACAATGGAATATTTTACTCTACATCAAGTTCTCCTTTACACGTTGAACTCTAATATTTGGAAATGAAAGATAAATGCTTATTACTGCAGTGTTCTACAGTGTTTTAGTTGTTAATTAGAACCTCTCAAGATCTTTCAAAGGCATGCTCTGGATTTAAGAAATATGTAAAGCTTCATAAAGATGATGTGGAGATGCCGGCGTTGGACTGGGGTGAGCACAGTACGAAGTCTTACAACACCAGGTTAAAGTCCAACAGGTTTGTTTCGATGTCACTAGCTTTCGGAGCGCTGCTCCTTCCTCAGGTGAATGAAGAGGTCTGTTCCAGAAACACATATATAGACAAATTCAAAGATGCCAAACAATGCTAGGAATGCGAGCATTAGCAGGTGATTAAATCTTTACAGATCCAGAGATGGGGTAACCCCAGGTTAAAGAGGTGTGAATTGTCTCAAGCCAGGACAGTTGGTAGGATTTCGCAGGCCAGATGGTGGGGGATGAATGTAATGTGACATAAATCCCAGGTCCCGGTTGAGGCCGCACTCATGTGTGCGGAACTTGGCTATAAGATTCTGCTCGGCGGTTCTGCGTTGTCGCGGGTCCTGAAGGCCGCCTTGGAGAACGCTTACCCGGAGATCAGAGGCTGAATGCCCTTGACTGCTGAAGTGTTCCCCGACTGGAAGGGAACATTCCTGCCTGGTGATTGTTGTGCGATGTCCGTTCATTCGTTGTCACAGCGTCTGCATGGTCTCGCCAATGTACCACGCTTCGGGACATCCTTTCCTGCAGCGTATGAGGTAGACAACGTTGGCCGAGTCGCAGGAGTATGTACCGCGTACCTGGTGGGTGGTGTTCTCACGTGTAATAGTGGTATCCATGTCGATGATCTGGCACGTCTTGCAGAGATTGCCATGACAGGGTTGTGTGGTGTCGTGGTCACTGTTCTGAAGACTGGGTAGTTTGCTGCACACAATGGTTCGTTTGAGGTTGCGCAGTTGTTTGAAGGCAAGTAGTGGGGGTGTGGGGATGACCTTGGCAAGATGTTCATCGTCATCAATGACGTGTTGAAGGCTGTGAAGAAGATAACGTAGTTTCTCCGCTCCGGGGAAGTACTGGACGACGAAGGGTATTCTGTCGGTTGTGTCCCATGTTTGTCTTCTGAGGAGGTCGGTCCGGTTTTTCGCTGTGGCGCGTTGGAACTGTCGATCGATGAGTCGAGTGCCATATCCCGTTCGTACGAGGGCATCTTTCAACGTCTGTAGATGTCTGTTACGCTCCTCCTCGTCTGAGCTGATCCAGTGTATACGGAGCGCTTGTCCATAGGAATGGCTTCTTTAATGTGTTTAGGGTGGAAGCTGGAGAAGTGGAGCATCATGAGGTTATCCGTGGGTTTGCGGTAAAGCGAAGTGCTGAGGTGACCGTCCTTGATGGAGACGAGTGTGTCCAAGAATGCAACTGATTTTGGAGAGTAGTCCATGGTGAGTCTGATGGTTGGATGGAACTTATTAATGTCATTGTGTAGTCGTTTCTGTGATTCTTCGCCGTGGGTCCAAAGGAAAATAATGTCATCGATGTATCTGGTGTATAACATCGGTTGAAGGTCCTGTGCGACCGTGGTGTCGTGGTCACTAGAACAGTGACCACGACACCACACAACCCTGTCATGGCAATCTCTGCAAAACGTGCCAGATCATCGACATGGATACCACTATTACACGTGAGAACACCACCCACCAGGTACGCGGTACATACTCGTGCGACTCAGCCAACGTTGTCTACCTCATACGCTGCAGGAAAGGATGTCCCGAAGAGTGGTACATTGGCGAGACCATGCAGACGCTGCGACAACGAATGAACGGACATCGCGCAACAATCACCAGGCAGGAATGTTCCCTTCCAGTCGGGGAACACTTCAGCAGTCAAGGGCATTCAGCCTCTGATCTCCGGGTAAGCGTTCTCCAAGGCGGCCTTCAGGACCCGCGACAACGCAGAATCGCCGAGCAGAAACTTATAGCCAAGTTCCGCACACATGAGTGCGGCCTCAACCGGGACCTGGGATTCATGTCACATTACATTCATCCCCCACCATCTGGCCTGCGAAATCCTACCAACTGTCCTGGCTTGAGACAATTCACACCTCTTTAACCTGGGGTTACCCCATCTCTGGATCTGTAAAGATTTAATCACCTGCTAATGCTCGCATTCCTAGCATTGTTTGGCATCTTTGAATTTGTCTATATATGTGTTTCTGGAACAGACCTCTTCATTCAGGAAGGAGCAGCGCTCCGAAAGCTAGTGACATCGAAACAAACCTGTTGGACTTTAACCTGGTGTTGTAAGACTTCGTACTGTTCATAAAGATGGATCTAATAAACTAAATGAAGGAGTGGATTGTTGGATTGTGATGATACAGCAGCTGTTGAAATAGAGTATGTGAAGATGTTGATTGCACCATTAAGGGAGAACATACTGAAATACCATGAGAGAATTTTGGAGTTGCAGAGATAAAGAGCTTGATTGTTAGCCCCTTTGGGGCCAGGAGCAGCTCTCTAGCTCCATTGCATCTTGGGGCCATTTTAATGGAGGCAGGATAGGGGTTGGAAGGGCTACCTACCCATTTGTAGCAGGGAACGGGCACATCTCATTAAGGGCTACTTAAAGCCAATTAAAGGAGGCTGATTGGGATTTTCTGGGGGTAGATCTTGGGGGCCAGCGCTTCAATTCTCTCTGCCTGGCTGGGTACTGCAGCCACCATTGGCTACCCTTTAGAGAGCCTTTCCCCACACCGATGCTGTGACTACAAAAGCTATTTTTAGAAAAGCCACATTTTAAAAAAGGAGAGAGGGTATCTCCATTTTGAAGCCCCTCTCCCTTGCTTACGCTACTTCTTTCAAGCCTGAAGGCTTCTGAATGGCCCCTCCAGCTCATGAGCCCATCCAGCATCATTAAATAGACAGTGAAGCAGCTCTCAGGCCATCAACAGGCTGCCCTTGTAAAAATCCAAGAGTGACATTTGCCACCCAGTGCGGGCTTCTGACCCATTGCAGCCTAACTGTGAGATTTAGAAGACCACAGTGAAAATCCTGCCTAAAGTAGACAGGTCAAATGCAGCCCGAGTTAAATGACAGACATGCAGACAATATCACAAAGGATTGAAGAAACAATTATTAGCACAGTGTCATGTGTGAAGTGTACCGGGGTCAAAGACATTGGGCTGGATTCTCGGTTTGGGAGGCTCCGTATTCGCCCTGAGACTGAACCGCATGTAATTCCTGTTCCTGCTGGGGTGTTGTTTGAATAAAATCCAGGAGAAGCAAATGGGCCAGTATTCGGCCAAAAGGATTTACAAGTAGTACCCAGAACTGCTGTCATTGGATTTTCTGGGGCCGGAATTCACGTTAAAGAGCCTGACAATAATAAGTGCTCCACTCTCAACACACTCTCATTCCGGCTAAGAAGATGGTCAGTGAAGACCAGCCCCCAATTTTGGGATTCTGAAGTGGGCCGACTGTTCAATGCCATTGAGGAGAGGTGGAACATCCTCTTCCCCAGGGTGAGGTGGAGATTCAAGCCCACCCTCCTGGACAACGCCTGGGAGGAGGTGGCAGAGGCAGTCGGTGATGCCAGCATCACCAGTAGGACCAACATGCAATGTCGGAAGAAGATGAATGGCCTCCTTAGGTTGGACATCCTGGTGGGCCTGGTCCAGATAGAAGGTGATGTAGTTCAATGCCCGGGCGCATAGGGCACCTGTCACAGCTGTGTGCAGTTGTTTGTGAAATCCCACACAGGTCCTCCTGCTTGAGCCCTGGAATGGGCAAGAGGCATAAAAGTTCTGGGCAACTGTCACCTGAATGGCCACCAGGAGTGGGTGACCTCCTCCTTACCCCCATGGTGCCAGGTGCACCACCATCTGGCACAGGTGGCGCCTGTCTCCCTGGTGAACTGGAGTCGGTATCGTCAAAGGACAGGTGCGACAGTATAAACATGGCCTGATGCGGCGCTTCCTTTGCACTTCATCCTTGGCCTGTTGAACGGCCATCACTTGAGCCTCATCAGCTGGCTCCTGCTATTCTGGTGCATTCTCCTCTCTGCACTGGTCCTGGCACTCTAGGCTCCGTGAATTGGCAAGATTAGCAGATGTATCTTTAACAACATAATCAACCAACCATTAATAGATTTTGCTTTATTTAAATAAAACATTTCTAAAATACTTAAACAATTACAAAGCAAATGATTTTCTGTATTTCTTACAATTCATCATAACACAATTTCCTTTTTCTAGGACCCCCAACAAATTCTTAAATCAAGGCTTTTGTAAAACAGTCTGATAAGTGACTTACATCAACCAGTTTTATTTTAGAGATCTCTCTTCTCTTAACATATCCTTTATATGAGTAAAGTCAATCTTCAACCTTTTCTCAGTAACACTCTTTGTCGAATGAACATTGTCGCAAAGAGAATGGTTAGCCACGTAATCGTCAATGGGCAAACCTTTCTCAGAATAACGCTTGTATAGGATTTCGTTCAGAATGTAGGGCAAATTCAATCACTAATACTTATCGCTTCTGCACGTGCCAGTGTTTCTGCAGCTAGGGTACTTTTAGACACCCTTTTTACTTTTATGGCTTCCCAGACCAAGGGACAACATTTTCCATTTTCACTCAAAAAGAATATGATAAACCCAGCTGTACTTGAATCTCCAACCAGAAGATTGGCATGGGAAGCATCACTAAAAAGGGCCATCTTCATATCTTTTGGGAAACCTAAGGCTAGAATTTTGAGTGTCCCTTTCTCCAAATTTAATCTCTTAATGTTTTATTTGCCCTCAGAACCTTTTCATCTGTAGCATGCTTATCATGGTATTAAGTTCCAATATGTCAGAACTGACATTAGGTCTTGTCTGAGTGTGCAGCCTGTATAATTGTCCAATCAAGTTTCTTACCTGCTCTGTTTCTTCTTTGGATGACTATCTTTCTGTGAGGACGTGGCCAGATTTACTGCAATACAATTAACACTTTCTAAGTATGATAATTTTAGGGATAAGACCAAAGGCAAAGAAGCAAATATCACCCAGATATTCATTGAGGGGCAGCTCATAATTGGGAAATGATTGACCAGTTAGTCCAACACGAAGTGAAGTAATTCATGTTCTCTTGAACAGCTTGGGGGTCATTAGGAATTTTGGAGCATGGATTCAGAAACTACAGATTATTTCTCACAGGTTTCAGGGATTTTCTTCCGAAGCAGCACTCATAATCCAGGGTCAGATTTCCAGAAGAATATTAATAAAATTATTCATACAAGTCTTTTAAAAAATGATTAGGGAGTAACAGAATTAATGGAAACATAACAAGTTGAATTGAAAACTGCGAGCAACAAGAATCACGATGTTAATAAATCAAACATCTTGGAATTACAAGACGCCATTAAAATAATATGGGTACTTTTGAAAGAATAACTTAAAATGTCAAGATTATGTCAAGTGGTCCACAAATAATGCTAACAAGATGAATAACGTTCAAAGCTAATTTGCATAAATTCAGTGACAATCAAAGAAATTGGGTTGATCTATTTACATTGGAATAAGAAACGCAAACTATGCATTATATTTTTAAAAATGATTAGAATGTGGGAATCACTGAACAAAGCCCATTATTGCCATAGTTGGTCCAAGAAGGTGGTGGTGCCTTCTTAGCCTGCTGGTAAGAGTTTTTTTAAAATAAATTATTAACTTGCTAAGCTACTTCACAGGGCAGTTAAGACTCTTGGTCAGCCTGGGCAAGGATAAGAGATTTCCTCCACCAAAAGCTTTCTAAACAAAAATGAATTCTAAAAATGTCCTGGTGGAATTTGATATCTCATTCTCTGGGTCAGTAGTTCAGAATTCTTGATCACAAGTTCAGTAACTTAAGAACTACACCCAAGATTTTTATTTTTGTTTCAGTGTCTCCCAGTTTTCCTTCCCAAATCTTTCTTTGTGAAAATCAATAAAATGATATTGTCTTTTATTTGGGCAGACAAGGCTTGTACAGATTTGTAGGCTGTTTTTGTAGAGGGAAAGGCAATTGGGGAGTCCAGTGTTGCCCAATGTGTTAATTTCTTATTGGGTGCCAAATATTGAAAAGGTACGGGGGTGGTTTAAGGGTACGGAGTCCATGTGGAGACGGATGGCGAGGAGTGCCTGTAGAGGCACTAGTTTGCGGGCCTTGGTGATGGGTTCGCTTCCGTTTTTCCCTGCGAAGTGGAATTAGAGTCTGGTGATGGTGGCCACTCTGATAATATGGAGACAGTTTAGGCAACATTTCAAGCTGGGTCCCATGTCGTTGTTAGCCTCATTCTGCGGTAACCATCGTTTTGTTCCAACGGCCTTGGACTCATCGTTTTGGGCATGGGGGGCGGATGAGTTTGAGCGATTTGGGGACTTGTTTATAGAAGGGATGTTCGCTGGTTTTGAGGAGTGGTTGGACAAATTACAGCTCCCAAGAACTAATCTGTTTAGGTATTATCAGGTGCATAACGTTTTGTGTGAGGAGATTTCCCCCTTCCCTTTGGTATCCTCTCTGTCGTTGATGGATAGGGTTCTATCGATGGTGGAGCTAGGGGAAGGAAATTTATAGTTGGCTGGTGTCAATGGAGCAAGCTCCATTGGATGAGATTACAGGGAAGTGAGGAGGGAGCTGGGTCAGGCTTTTTATGGATGAGGGAGGAGTGTTGAGTGAAGTTCGACACAGAGTCAACTCCACCTCCTCATGTGCTCAGCTCAGTTTGATTCAGCATAGGGCACATCTGACCAAGGCATGGATGATTATTTTTTTTCCAGAGGACGGGTGTGAGCATTGTTCACAGGGTCCGTCGAATCATACACAGATGTTCTGGTCTTGCCCTAAAAGCCTGAGCTTTTGGGTCTCCTTCTTCAGCACCTTGACAGAAATTCTTGGGATTGAGTTGGAGCCTTGCCCTTTGGTGGCTATCTTTGGAGTTTTGGACTTGTTGCAGCTGCAGTCGGGGGGGGGGGGCGATGCTCTGGCCTTTCACTGATAGCCTGAAGGCAAGTTCTACTTGGGTGGAGGACTGTGGTTCTGCCCAGTGCTTTGTCGAGGGTAAATGACTTTATGGGGTTATTACACTGAGAAAAAGTCAAGTATATCATGAGGGGTTTGGCAGAAAACTTCTATTCGAGGTGGCAGACATTTATTTCCCATTTTAGGGAGCTGGTCACCGTCAGATGTTAGGGGAGTTGGGGTGGGGGGGGGGGGGCGTTGAGGATTTGTTCTGGGTTTTTGTCTTGGTTGTTTTTCCTTGTGGGGAGGCGAGGGGGTTGGTTGTGTCTAGAATTGTAATTGTACTTGTTATGTAATACGGTATTTAGGTTTTATACTGAAAGATTTTTCTTAATAAAAATGTATATTTTTTTAAAGTCTGCTCGGATGGTGAGTGTCAGCAGACTATCCACTGTGTAGGGCAGCATCATTGCCTCCCCTGGCCCACTGGCGTTCACATGGACCTTGAAGCAGCCATTCCCAGACCTTACCCAGCAGTGACTACTCACCCACAGCTCAGGTGCTCTCCCATCTCCAGAACAGGACTGACCTCAGCCTATGCCTAGACTCACCTTTGGCCTCCCATCTGGTTCTCTCATCCCTAGATAGTCAACATACTTTCCCAAAGGTTGAGGAGTCTAGAACTAGAGGGCATAGGTTTAAGGTGAGAGGGGAGAGATACAAAAGAGGCCAGAGGGGAAATTGTTTCACACAGAGAGTGGTGAGCATCTGGAACGAGCTGCAAGAGGCGGGTACAATTTTTTCCTTTAAAAAACAGTTAGACAGTTACATGGGCAGGGTGGGTATAGAGGGATATGGGCCAAATTAAGACTAGCTTAGTGATAGAAACTGGGCGGCATGGACAAGCTGGGCCAAAGGGCCTGTTTCCATGCTGTAAACATCTATGATTCTATGACATTGAATTCACATCTATCAGCAAAGGGGAAACATGATTTGGATATGCAATTTGTTCTTCAGTAAAATCAGTAAAATCAAATCAGTGTGAAACTGGGATACATTTTTAGATAGTGTTATGGGCCAGGGTTTAGAGAACCGCAAAGTGTATCATGGAGTTCACCTGACCCACAGCTTTTAATAAATTGTGGTTATGATGAGCACACGGGCCTACTCTGCAGGTGTGATGCAACAGAGATCTACAGTACTTTTAAATTAAAACAATGTTTATTTATGAAACCAGTTAACACTTTATAAACTCACAGTAAACATCTTAACAACTATCAACACCAATAAATCACCCAAAGAATACAGTACGCTATAAGTACCTCTTAATCTTTCCTTGCAACATCCATAAGACAAAAAAAATCCTTTTTACAGAAAGACATCAGGTTTAACTTCTCTACAGAAACAGGTATTATTTTTTAAATCACCAAAGGATCTGGAGACAGTTTTTAGATTGCAGAGAGAGAGACTAATACACCTTCTTGCTGTAACTGCAGCTATCCAGCTCTCAAAATGAAATTAAAACACACCCTGTAGCAGAGAGCCCAAAGCGAAAGTAAAAGCAGACAGGCAGCCCAGCTCCACCCACACTCTGACATCACTGATAAACAACCATTTCTTAAAGGTACATCCACTTCAGCTATTTTATAAACACCCATTTCTTAAAGGTACATGACAATAGTCGATCATAATTAAAACGGGATATTCATAGAAATCACTGGAAAGAGACTTCCGGTGGTGGCCATGGAGTGAGTAGTCACCTATTTGGTAGCTCCCACTCGTGGTGGACTTTTTGGACGTTTTTTCAATGCACGGTAGCATTGTGGATAGCACAATTGCTTCACAGCTCCAGGGTCCCAGGTTCGATTCCGGCTTGGGTCACTGTCTGTGCAGAGTCTACACATCCTCCCCGTGTGTGCGTGGGTTTCCTCCGGGTGCTCCGGTTTCCTCCCACAGTCCAAAGATGTGCAGGATAGGTGGATTGGCCATGATAAATTGCCCTTAGTGTCCAAAATTGCCCTTAGTGTTGGGTGAGGTTACTGGGTTACGGGGATAGGGTGGAGGTGTTGACCTTGGGTAGGGTGCTCTTTCCAAGAGCCGGTGCAGACTCGATGGGCTGAATGGCCTCCTTCTGCACTGTAAATTCTATGATTTATGGGGGATTTGATCGACAAAACAGGAGATTGGTGAAGTAGAGGAGTAGGATTCCCCACCAGTGTATGGATTCATGGACCAGAAGTGGTTCTGAAAAGGAGAGATCGTTGGTCGATGAAGGGAGTGTAGTCTGCAGCACAGAAAAATATGGCGGAGGGTCAGGGACCGAAATTGCCAACCCAGTGGTCAAAGGAGCAGGTGGTGGACTTTCTCCAGGAGAGCTTTGCTCAGCAAAGAAAAGAAAATAAATGCCCACACCTCCACTCTATCCCAGTAACCTAGCAACCCCATCTAACCTTTTTGGACACTAAGGGCAATTTATCATGGCCCATCCACCTAACCTGCACATCTTTGGACTGTGAGAGGAAACCAGAGCACCCGGAAGAAACCCACGCAGAGACGGGGAAAACGTGCAGACTCCACACAAACAGTGACCCAAGTCTGGAATTGAACCTGGGACCCAGGAGCTGTGAAGCAACTGTGCTAATCACTGTGCTATCGTGCCGCCCCCAGACATGGGGAGAATGTGCAAACTCCACATGGGCAGTGACCTGGAGCTGGGATCGAACCCGGGTCCTCAGTGCCATGCAGCAGCAGTGCTAACCATTGCGCCATCATGCCACCTGTAGCATTCTGAATTATGAAGAAAACGCGAGGAGCCCAAATTGGTGAATGTGAATAAGTAGGCTGCATGATTAAAACTGCTAAGAACAAATAATGTCGATGTAAATGAACTATTTAACTTGGACTGTGAACACAGAACTGGAGGACATAAGTTTAACATTAATAGGGAAGAATTGAGATTGGTGAGATTTATTTTCCCATAGAACAGCAGATGCAAGGACTAGATTCCCAGGAAACAGTTTGTGTTATCTGCATTTCGTGGTTTTATTTGGCTCCTGGCTCAGCAATGCCTCAGATTTAAAATTCTTATCCTTACATTAAAACGCCTTCCATGGCCTCAATCCTCCCTATCTCTAACTTGTGCCAACCTTATAACCCTCCTGGATCTTTGCATTCCTCCAATTCTGGTCTGTTGCGTATCCCCTTGTTTTTCAGCCTCTTTATTTGCAGCTGTGCCTGCAGCTGCCTTGACCTTAAGCTCTGGCATACGCTTCTTAAACCTCTTCACCACTGCTTTCATTTAAGGTGGGTTAGTTATTTAAATATTATAGTGAGACACTACTTTAAACTTAACCCTGTCCAGTCAAGCTTTCTGGGTCTCAGGAAACCCAGCAGCTAATGAGAACTGTTGAATCCAGGAGATAAATGCCTTTTCACCTGCTTCCTAGTTCCAGACTATTTGCATGGACAATCCACAATTATTCCAATATTCTGAGGCATCAGATCCCTCACTCCTTGGCAAATGGAAACAAACAATTTTAATCAGGTCGTGCTGTTCTGGTCGTGCTGTTAAATTCTCCGGGATCGGATGGAAACTATATTTAATGTTTAGAAGTGTAGTTTTAGTAGTTCTACAGATATTGCATAGAATACAACTGCTTGCGGTCAGAAATAGTCAGTGCCGCCAGTGGGCCTGGTTAATGTTTATGCCTGAAGTCGTCGAGGGGGTCGGCAGTGGCTAGGGAGCTGAGAGCGATTATGGAGAGTATGGGGGGGACAGACCCGTAGAGGTTGGGAGGCCAAGGGCAAAAGTTTTCATACGTCTCCCATGTGTACCCAGTGTATTCCTGGTTCGACTTTTTCGTAATGGACAAGGCGCTGCTGGCGGGGGTGGCCGATTCAGGGTATTTGGCGATCGTGGTCTCTGACCACACGCCGAATTGGGAGGATTTGTAGGTGGTTCAGAGGGATTTTGTGAAAGGCCCAACAGCCACAGTGGAGTTTAGGTGTGGGGTTGTTGGCGAATGAGGGGGTGTGAGAGCGGGTGAGGGCTGCTTTAGAGGCTACGTGGAGGTAAATGATACGGGGGAGGTCACAGCCACCAAGTTGTGGGAAGCATTTAAGGCTGTAGTTGGGGGGCGGGGGGGGGGGGGGGGGGAGTTTATTTAAATTCTGCCACTTAGGGAGAAGGTGGAGCGGGAGGAGACGGCAAGGCTGGTCGATGAGATCTTGAAGGTAGATAGGAGGGACTTGGCACTGGAGGAGGCACTGTTGAAGGAGAGACAGAGGCTCCAGATGGAGTTTGGGTTAGTGTCTAGGGGGAAGGTGGTGAGGCAGTTGCAGAGGGCCAGGAGGGCAGTTTATGAGTATGGGGAGAAGATGAGTAAGATGCTGGACCATCAGTTGAGGAAGCAGGCAGCGGCAAGGGTGATCAGTAGAGTGAGGGATGAGGGGGTTAAGGTGGCGATGGATTTTGAGGGGGGGGGGTGAATGGGGTATTTGAGGCCTTTTATAGGAGACTATGAGTCGGAGCCCCCAAGGGGGGGGTAAATGGGGGGATGAAGAAGTTCCTGGATAGGTTGGAGTTTCCCAAGGTGGCAGAGGGATGGGTTTATGGCCTGGAGGCTCTGATTGGGCCACAGGTGATGGATGGCATGGGGGCGATGCAGGCGGGAAGGCCCTGGGCCTGGACGAGTTCCCAGTTGAGTTTTATAAAAGGTTTGGGGCGGGCCACCAGCGGTAAGGTCGTATAACGAGACGAGGGAGAGGGAGGAACTCCCCTCTACTTTATCGCAGGCTTCCAATCCCCTGATTCTTAAAAAGACCAAGGACCCAGAGCAATGTGGATCATGTCGTCTGTTATTGTTATTAAATGCCGGTGCCAAGCTTTTGCCGAATGTGCTTGCATCGTAGATTGAGGACCATGTGCCGGGGTTGATTGGGAAGGATCAGACAGGTTTGGTGAAAATAAAGCAGCTGTCGGCGAATGTGTGGAGGGTACTTAGCGTAATTATGATGCCCTCGGGGGGGCGGGGGGGGGGGGGGGGGAGCAGGAGGTTGAGGTCGTGGTGTTGATGGATGCGGAAAAGGCTTTTGATCAGGTAGGGTGGACTTATTTGTTTGCGGTGCTGGGGTGGTTTGGGTTTGGACAAGGGTTTGTGGATTGGGTCTGGTTGCAGATTCAGGCGCCGGTGGCGAGTGTGTGAACGAACCGTGGGCTTTACCAGGGGATGAGACAGGGGTACCCGCTCTCCCCGTTGCTTTCTGCCTTGATGATAGAGCCAATGGCAATGGCATTTGGGCGTCAAGGGATTGGAGAGGGATTGAGCGCAGGGGGATGTGGTGTCGAGCATACGGTTTTGTTGTATGTGGATGATCTGTTATTATATATTTCTGTCCCGTTGGGCTGCATTGGGTGGGATTATGGGGATTTTAGGGGAATTTGGCCGGTTTTCAGGATACAAATTGAACATGGGAAAGAGTGAGGTGTTCCCGATCAATACTAGGGGGCAGGAAAGGAGGTTTGGAAAGTTGCCATTCAGGGTGGTGAGGATGAGCTTTAAATACCACGGTATCCAGGTGGTGCGGAGCCGGGCCCAGCTGCATAGGTTGAACTTTGCCCGATTGGTAGAGGGGATTTAGGTGAATTTTAAGAGGTAGGATGTTTTGCCGTTGTCATTGGCGGGGCGGGTGTAGATAGTAAAAATTACGATGCTGCCGAGCTTGCTGTTTGTGTTTCAGAGCCTCCCTATCTTTGTCCCCCAAGTTGTTTTTCAGGAAAGCCAATGGTTGATCTTGGGGTTTGTGTGGACTGGTAAGGCCTTGCGGGTGCAGCGGGCTTTTTTGGAATGGGGGCGGGGGGGGCTGGCATTGCCAAATTTGATAAATTATTATTGGGCTGCAAACATTGCGATGGTGAGGAAATGGCCCGTGGAGGAGAGGTCGATTTGGGGACAGGTGGAGGCGGCATCATGCAGGGGAATGAGCTTGAGGGCTTTGTTGTTGGTGCCTCTGCCGTTCTCGCTGGCCAGTGATGTGTTGGGTGTTCTGGATCCGTGGAACACATACAGGCCACCAACACTTAAAATAGTACAACACTATTTTATTAAGTTAGAAACTGTTGAACATATGTCACTGTGGGTTAACACGATGTTAGATTAAACTAAAGACCTATACCTGTCCAAACCAGTCTATGCACTCAGCACATGGTGAGGACCTGTGCTGTAAGCTCTGTCCTTGTAGGAGGCTGCATCCCGAATGAGCGGGAACTCTGATGCCCCCTGTCTTTATAGCGAGTGTGCTCTAACTGGTGATTGGCTGCGGTGTTTTGTGTGTTGATTGGTCTTGCTGTGTGTCCATCAGTGTGTGTGTATCTGCACCATGATATACTGGTGTATATCATGACATCCACCCTTTTATAAAAGAATGTATGTGTGTGGCAATAAATAATGTATGGTAAGAATGTTCCTAACTACGTGTGTGGTGCGAAGACATATTTACAGGACTACGTACATGAGAACTAAGCTATTTACATGGGAAGGTGCCTGGTGCAGAGAAGCAGTATGCAACAAGAATAACGAGATCAACACTATATTCAAACCAGGGAAACGATCAAACAAAGCAACAAAACAATTCAGAGAGTCTATAAGTCCGCAAAGTTCATAAATTAAGTCTCTGAGGTGGGCGGCGAATTCTGGTTGACTGCCTCAAGGGTGGGATAGAGCCGCCGGTTCAGGAGCGGCCTGGACTGCGTCAGAGTCAGGGGGAGGCAGAGTGACAGGGAGCTCTGCATAGTCCGTGGCAGGGTCAGCAGGAGGGCGAGGCGACAGTGTAGGATCATGTGGCGAGAGTGGAATGAGACGAAGGGCGCGTCGATTGCGGCGCAGAATAGAGCCATCCGGTAGACGAACCAGGAACGAGCGGGGGGCCACCTGCCGAAGAACAACAGCGGTCACAGACCAGCCCCCATTCGGAAGATGGAAGCAGACATTGTCATCTGGAGCCAGAGCAGGGAGATCAGCTGCACGGGAGTCATGAGTTGCCTTGTGCTGTGCACGAGACAGCTGCATCCGGCGAAGGACCGGAACGTGGTTGTGGTCTGGGACATGGATGGACGGCACCGTCGTTTTCAGGGTACGACCCATGAGTAACTGGGCTGGCGACAGGCCAGTGGACAGCGGGGCGGAGCGATAGGCCAGCAAGGCAAGGTGGAAATCGGACCCAGCATCGGCAGCCTTGCATAGGAGCAGTTTGACTATATGTACTCCCTTCTCCGCTTTGCTGTTGGATTGGGGGTACAGGGGACTGGAAGTCACATGGGCAAAATTGTACCGCCTGGCAAAGTTGGACCATTCCTGGCTGACGAAGCAGGGTCCATTGTCCAACATAACCGTGAGCGGGATGCCGTGTCGAGCAAATGTTTCTTTACATGCACGAATGACGGCAGACGAGGTGATGTCGTGCAACCGTATCCCTCCGGGTAATTCGAAAAGTAGTCCATGATCAGGACGTAGTCTCTACCCAGCGCGTGGAACAGGTCGCTGCCCACCTTGGTCCATGGTGACGTGACCAACTCATGGGGCTGCAGGGTCTCACGTGGTTGGGCCGGCTGGAAGAGCTGACAAGTGGGGCAGTTGAGCACTGTGTTGGTTATTGCCTCATTAATGCCGGGCCAGTACACTGCCTCTCGGGCCTGTCGGCGGCACTTTTCCACGCCAAGGTGGCCCTCGTGTAGTTGTTCTAGGACAAGCTGGCGCATGCTATGTGGGATGGCAATGCGGTCCAGTTTTAGAAGAACCCCGGTCTACTACCGCCAGATCATCTCTGATATTATAGAACTGAGGGCATTGGCCCTTGAGCCACCCGTCCATTAGGTGGTGCATGACACGCTGTAGCAAGGGGTCAGCCGCCGTCTCGTGGCGAATTTGGATGAGGCGTTCATCCGTGGCAGGTAGATTGGAGGCTACGAATGCCACATGGGCGTCAACATAGCAGACAAATCCCGCTGGGTCACATGGAGTATTGACTGCCCTGGAGAGAGCTTCAGCATTGATGAGGTCTTTGCCTGGGGTGTATACCAGCTGGAAGTCATATCGCCAGAGCTTGAGAAGAATACGCTGGAGGCGAGGCATCATATCGTTCAAGTCTTTCTGTATTATATTGACCAACGGGCAATGGTCGGTCTCGATGGTGAATTGAGGAAGTCTGTAGACATAATCGTGAAACATAACCACACCGGTCAGAAGTCCCAGGCACTCCTTTTCTATCTGCGCATAGCGCTGCTCCGTGGGGGTCATTGCACGTGACTCATTTGCAACGGGGGCCCATGATGAGGCCTCATCACATTGAAGGAGCACCGCCCCAATGCCGATTGACTGGCATCGGTCGAAATTTTTGTCTCCTTTGCTGGATCAAAGAAAGCTAAGACCAGGGCCGTGGTCAGTTTTACTTTGAGTTTTCTCCATTCGCGCTCGTGGGCAGGGAGCCATTGGAAGTCTGTCGTCTTCCTGACCAGGTTCCTAAGAGCTGTGGTAAGAGAGGCGAGGTTAGCGATAAATTTCCCTAAAAAAGTGACCATGCCCAGAAATCGGAGGACCGCCTTCTTGTCCTCTGGTGTTTTCATAGCTGTGATGGCAGCTACCTTGTCCGCATCTGGCTGCACACCCAATTGGGAGATGTGGTCCCCGGGGAACCTGAGTTCCATTTGACCAAAAGAGCATTTGGCCCTGTTGAGGCGGGGGCCATGCTCATGTATACGTCTGAATACGCGCTGGAGGCGACTAACATGCTCCTGCGGGGTGGTGGACCAAATAATTATGTCATCGACATAGACGCGAATACCTTCAATGCCTTCCGTCATTTATTCCATAATCCTATGGAACACTTCTGATGCAGATATGATCCCGAACGGCATCCTGTTGTAACAATATCTGCCAAAGGGGGTGTTAAATGTGCAAAGTTTCCTGCTGGATTTATCGAGCTGGATTTGCCAGAATCCTTTTGAGGCGTCGAGTTTAGTAAAGAGCTTGGCGCGAGCCATCTCACATGTGAGCTCTTCGCGCTTGGGAATTGGATAATGCTCCCTCATGATATTGCGATTTAGATCCTTGGGATCAATGCAAATTCTCAATTCGCTGGAAGGCTTTTTTACACATGCCATGGAACTGACCCAGTCGGTCGGTTCCGTGACTTTGGAAATCACACCTTGGTTCTGGAGGTCCTGCAGCTGCTGCTTGAGGTGGTCCTTAAGGGGTGCTGGGACGTTCCGGGTGCGGCTATGCAGAGCTAGGTCGCATATTCGGCAGCTCCTGCTTGGAACGGACTTTTGGGCTCTTTTACAGGGCCCCCACGGCATTTGTTTGACATTTCCCGGTGTGGGAAGAAGGCTGCAATATTCCCCCGACAGTGTCCCCCAGGAAGGGTATGTCTCTGCGTTGCCAGACACGTCAGAAACAGTAAAAGATTTGGCTGCAACTGCAGGATAAACAGGGCCTCTTCCAGCATGCAGGCGGGGGAAGGGCAAGCTTAAAGCTGCAAGCTGACCTGAGGGCCTGTATCAAAGGTGAATTCTAGCAGCAGAGGGAACAACTGTGAAAAGACCTCATCAAGGCCACTGAAGGGACTTCCGGTTGCGGTGAGGATGAGCTAGCCGCACGCTTCGGCGGCTCCAGCTCCGACGGACCTTCGGGCTCTTTTAAGAGCCCCAACGGAGAATTTTTCGACGACGCAACCCGGTGTGGGGTGTGTGAGAAGGGAGTCCCCCCCCAACGAAGGAGGAAAAAACCGGCGGCGGCGGCTGCAGCGCGAGGAATCGTCGACCAAAGGGTCAGAAAGAGAGAAGTACAAGATGGCGGCGGAGAAAGCGCAGGCGACATGGGGGCCTGAGCAGGATGAAATTGTGAGAAGGTGCGTGGAGCTGCTGAAGAAGGAGGTGCTGACCCCGTTGCTACAGGCAATTGAGGGGCTCAAGGAGACATTAAAGATCCAGGAGACAGAGCTCCGCGTGGTGGAGCAGAAGGTGACAGATATTGAGGACGAGATCCTGGGCCTGGCGGTTAAGACACAGACGCACGAGGCACTTCATAAAAAGTGTACTGAAAGGATCGAAGCCCTAGAAAATGGAGCGCGAAGGAAGAACATTCGGATACTGGGTCTCCCTGAGGGTGTGGAAGGAGTGGACTGTGGAGCGTACGCAAGTACGATGCTGAGCTCACTGATGGGTGCTGAGGCCCCTACGGGCCCCTTGGAGGTGGAGTGGGCAAATCGGATTCCGGCGAGAAGACCAAAAGCGGGAGAACCACCCAGGGCGATAATCGTGCGATTTTACCGTCTTAAGGATAGAGAAGAGGTCCTGAGATGGGCTAAAAAGGTGCGGAGTAGCAGATGGGAGAATGCAGTGGTACGGGTATACCAGGATTGGAGTGCGGAGGTGGCGAGAAGGAGGGCGAGCTTCAACCGAGCCAAAGAGGTGTTGCATAAAAGGAAGGTGAAGTTCGGGATGCTGCAGCCGGCAAGGCTATGGGTCACGTATCAGGAGAGACACCATTATTTCGAGACGGCGGAGGAAGCATGGACCTTCATCAAAGAAGAGAAATTGGATCGGAACTGAGGGACTGATGCTGCAGGAAATGTTATTGTTAATGTTATGGTTGAAGTTAATTGAGAAGTAAATTGGGAAGGGGGAGACATTGGGGAAATGCGGGCGCCGGTGAGGGGGGAAAGACGGGACATAGTTGGAGAATGGGGAAGGGGAGGGGGAGGGGAAAGGGAACTGCGCCATAAGAGGCGGGTCAGGTAAAGGGATGTTCCCGCGCCAGAAAGAATAAGGCGGGAAGACAGGCGCAAGGCGGATGGGAGTTCCCCACACGGGGGGGGGGTCGAGGAGTGAGCAGGAGTAGCCGGGGTCAGTTGAAGTCAGCTGACTTACGGAAGTACTATGGGGGGAGCAATCATGCTAGAAAGAGATCTAGCGGGGAGGGGGGAGGGAGGGGGAGGGGGTGGGGGGACAACTGGGTTGCTGCTGCGGAAATCCAAAAGGAAATGGCTAAAGACTGGGTGGGCGGGGATGGTGTGCGACGCTGGGAGAGCGAGCGGGAGCGCGGAGGCGGGATAATGGACTGGCCTAGAGAAGGTAATGGCTAGTCGACACGGGAGGGGGGCAGGTAGCCCCCTAGTGAGGCTGATCACGTGGAACGTGAGAGGCCTGAACGGACCGATAAAAAGGGCCCGAGTGCTCGCGCATTTGAAAGGACTAAGGGCAGACGTGGTTATGCTCCACGAGACGCACCTAAAGGTGGCGGACCAAGTTAGGCTAAGGAAAGGATGGGTGGGACAGGTGTTCCACTCAGGACTGGACGCAAAGAATAGAGGGGTGGCCATTTTGGTGGGGAAACGGGTAGCATTTGAAGCAAAGAACATCGTAGCAGATAGCGGGGGTAGATATGTAATGGTGAGTGGCAGGCTGGAGGGAATGGAGGTCGTGTTGGTTAATGTGTATGCCCCAAACTGGGACGATGCGGGATTTATGAGACGGATGCTGGGGCGTATACCGGACCTGGAGGTAGGAAACTTGATTTTAGGAGGGGACTTTAATACGGTGCTGGACCCGGGGCTAGATAGATCCAGCTCAAGGACCGGAAGAAGGCCGGCAGCGGCCAAGGTACTTAAGGGGTTTATGGACCAAATGGGGGGAGTGGATCCATGGCGATTTCTTAGACCTAGGGCTAGGGAGTTTTCCTTCTTCTCCCATGTCCATAAAGTGTACTCCCGGATAGATTTTTTTGTTTTGGGAAGGTCGTTGATCTCTAGGGTGGAAGAAGCTGAGTACTCAGCCATAGCGGTTTCGGATCATGCCCCACATTGGGTGGACCTGGAATTAGGAGAGGAAAGGGAGCAGAGAACACTCTGGCGATTAGATGTGGGACTGATGGCGGATGAGGGAGTGTGTGCAAGAGTGCGGGGGTGTATTGAGAGATACCTGGAGGTCAATGACGACGGCGAGGTCCCTGTGGGAGTGGTATGGGAAGCACTAAAAGCGGTGGTCAGAGGAGAGCTGATCTCCATTGGGGCCCACAAAAGGAAAACAGAGGCCAAGGAAAGGGAAAGATTACTGGGGGAGATTTTAAGGGTGGATAGGGAATTTGCAGAGACCCCGGAGGAGGAATTGTACAGGGAGAGGAGGCGACTCCAGACGGAATTTGACCTTCTGACCACCAGAAAGGCGGAGGTACTGTGGAGGAAGGCACAGGGGAGGAGGTATGAATATGGGGAAAAGGCTAGTCGCCTGTTGGCTCATCAATTGCGAAAGAGGGCAGCAGCGAGGGAGATAGGAGGAATTAGAGACGAAATGGGAGACACGGTGCGAAGGGCAGGAAAGATAAATGAGGTGTTCAAGACCTTCTATGAGGAACTGTATAGGTCTCAACCCCCAGAGGGAGAGGAGGGGATGCGGCAATTCCTGGACCAATTGAGGTTCCCGAAAGTGGAGGAGCGGGGGGTGGTAGGCCTGGGGGCACCGATTGGGGTGGACGAGGTTATTAAGGGACTGGGAAGCATGCAAGCAGGGAAGGCCCCAGGACCAGACGGGTTCCCGGTGGAGTATTACAGAAAATATGTGGACTTGTTGGCCCCGTTGATGGTGAGGACGTTCAATGAGGCCAGGAAAGGGGGGACTCTACCCCCGACGATGTCGGAGGCGACGATATCGTTAATTTTGAAGAGGGATAAAGATCCGTTGCAGTGCGGGTCCTATAGACCCATTTCATTATTGAACGTGGACGCCAAATTGTTGGCAAAGGTACTGGCATCGAGGATAGAGGACTGTGTCCCGGGGGTGGTGCACGAAGACCAGACAGGGTTCGTAAAAGGGAGACAACTGAATGTTAACGTGCGACGACTATTAGGGGTGATAATGATGCCCCCAGTGGAGGGGGAGGCAGAGATAGTGGCGGCAATGGACGCAGAGAAGGCATTTGATAGGGTGGAGTGGGAGTATTTATGGGAAGTGTTAAGGAGGTTTGGGTTTGGGAACGGGTTTATTAGCTGGGTTAGACTTCTTTATGGGGCTCCAACGGCAAGCGTAGTTACAGGTCGACATAGATCGGAGTATTTCCGACTATATAGGGGAACAAGACAGGGATGCCCGCTCTCTCCATTGTTGTTCGCGTTGGCAATTGAACCTCTGGCCATGGCGTTGAGAGACTCCAGGAAATGGAGAGGGGTGATTAGAGGGGGAGAAGAACACCGAGTCTCGTTATACGCGGATGACCTATTGTTATACGTGTCGGACCCAGCGGGGGGGATGATAGAGGTTATGCAAATTTTGAGGGGGTTCGGGGATTTCTCGGGGTATAGGCTAAACATGGGGAAGAGTGAATTATTTGTGATACATCCAGGGGACCAGAGTAGAGAGATAGAAGGCTTGCCTCTAAGGAAAGTGGAAAGAAACTTCCGATACCTGGGGATTCAGATCGCTAGGAGCTGGGGAACCTTGCACAGACTTAATCTGACACGGTTGGTAGAACAAATGGAGGAGGACTTCAAGAGGTGGGACATGCAGCCTCTATCGCTGGCGGGCAGGGTGCAAGCAATTAAGATGATGGTCCTCCCGAGGTTCTTATTTGTATTTCAATGTCTCCCTATACTAATCACCAAGACCTTTTTTAATAAAATAGACAGGAGCATCACGAGCTTCGTGTGGGCAGGGAAAGTTCCGAGAGTAAGGAGGGGGTTCCTTCAGCGTAGTAGGGACAGAGGAGGATTGGCACTACCGAACTTGGGCGATTACTATTGGGCTGCCAATGTGGCAATGATACGTAAATGGATGATGGAGGGTGAGGGAGCGGCATGGAAAAGACTGGAGAGAAAGTCCTGTAAAGGGACGAGTTTAGAGGCGCTGGTGACGGCGCCGCTACCGATCTCACCTAAAAGGTTTACCACGAACCCGGTGGTGGCGGCAACATTGAATATCTGGGGACAGTGGAGGCGACAGAGAGGGGTGCGGGGAGCCCTGGTGGGGTCCCCAATCAGGAACAACCATAGGTTCGCCCCAGGAAGAATGGATGGAGGATTTCAGAGCTGGTACCAGTTGGGAATTAGGAGGGTGGGAGATGTATTTATAGATGGGACTTTTGCGAGCTTGGGAGCATTGGAGGAAAAGTATAAGTTGCCCCGGGGAAATTTCTTGAGATATATGCAGGTGAGGGCGTTTACTAGACAACAGGTGAGGGAATTTCCGCTGCTCCCGACACAGGGGATTCAGGACAGGGTGCTTTCAGGGGTGTGGGTCGGAGAGGGCAAGGTGTCAGAGATTTACCGAGAGATGAGGGAAGAGGGGGAGGAGTCGGTGGGCGAACTAAAAGGAAAGTGGGAAGAAGAACAAGGGGAGGAGATAGAGGAGGGTATGTGGGCTGATGCCCTAAGCAGGGTAAATTCCTCTTCCTCATGCGCCAGGCTTAGCCTGATTCAATTTAAGGTACTACATAGAGCACACATAACGGGAGCAAGATTGAGCAGGTTCTTTGGAGTGGAGGACAAATGTGGGAGGTGTGGCGGGAGCCCAGCAAACCACGCACATATGTTTTGGGCGTGCCCGGCACTGGAAGGGTATTGGAAGGGAGTGACGGGAGTGATTTCGCGGGTGGTGAAGGCCCGGGTCAAACCAGGCTGGGGGTTAGCTCTATTTGGAGTTGCGGAAGAGCCGGGAGTGCAGGAGGCGAAAGAGGCCGATGTCGTGGCCTTTGCGTCCCTAGTAGCCCGGCGCAGGATCCTACTCATGTGGAAGGAGGCGAAACCCCCCGGACTGGAGGCCTGGGTAAATGATATGGCGGGGTTCATTAAACTGGAGCAGATAAAGTTTGCCCTGAGAGGATCGGCTCAAGGGTTCACCAGGCGGTGGCAGCCATTTCTCGAATACCTAGGGGAACGTTAGAGGGAAGGCAGATGACCAGCAGCAGCAACCCAGGGGGAAGCGGGGGGGGGGGGGGGGGGGGGGAGAGGGAGGGAGGGTGGTTTAGTTTAGTGTAGGTCAAAGATAAAGGGGTTTTGTTACTTGTGTATTGTTAAAAATGTCTGTATTATTGTTGCGTTTGCTTTGTAAGAGGGGAAAAATTGTTGTTTGGGAAGAAAGTTTCAATAAAACATATTTAAAAAAAAAAAAAAAGGGGTGCTGGGACCTTGCGAGGTGCGTGCACCACAGGCGTGGCATTCAGTTTTAATAAAATCTTGTCGGTGTACGGGAGCGTGCCCATGTCCTCGAAGACTTCGTGGTACTGGTTGATAATGGCATCGAGCTGCGTCCTGAAGTCGGTGTCCTAAAAGGCAGATGCATCAGCAGGAGAGTGAACTCTCTGAACTAGGTTCAACAGCTTGCATGCCTGTGCCCCCACGATTTCAAAGAGAAGGATGGCTTTGCGTGACTTGTGCGTCGCTTCGAGCTGACACGAGCCGCTGGCAGCAATGGCATTGCCATTATAATCTAATAGCTGGCAGGCCAATGGGAGGATGGCTGGTTTGACACAAAGGCTTTGGCGGAGGCACCAGTGTCTAGGCGGAATCGTATTTGAGACCGGTTGACCGTAAGGGTGGCACACCACTCATCGTCTGGTTCGATGCTGTACACCGATAGAGGCTGGATTCTTTGCTTCGGGGACACCCTGTTTTTTGTAACGATACCGATTCTAAAAGGTGTCTTCAGGTCCTCGGTGTCAATATCGGGTAGAAGATCCGCATCAGACTCGGTGACTGTGGGTTGAATGGCCCGGACATTCCTGCGAGTCTGGCCGGAGCGATACAAATTGGCAGGCCGAGAAGATCTGCATAAAGCAGCATAGTGTCCAAGTTTGGTGTCAGGCATTGTCGGGATTTGGCAGGGCATTGCCGCTTTAAGTCAGCGGAGCCACAGTTGCCGCACGTTGTAGCATCAGTACGTTCGCTGCGCCACCGCATTAATTAATTATTAATTAGAAAGCTATTACTGTGTTACAAATGTGATTGTTTCTGTGTTTAAATTGAAGTTTGTTTTAGCATAACAGATACCTGTTGGTCAGTATTATCTCTCCTGTGGTTTAGTAGTCTTTCCTCACAGTCTTACAAATTGCAAATTGTTGAGATTCTCATGTGCAAGTCCTAACACACCACATCATTTTTTTTTAAATCCAAAGTTCCAACAAGCTAGTGAATAGCAAATGCAAACAAAGCATTAGCTTGAAAGGGATCGCATCAGGGCTGCCCAATTTTCTTTGCTCTTTGCCCCCCTTCAAGGATAAACCTTGTTGGGGTGACCGGTTTTCTAGGGCAGCAGCACAGTCTGGATGTTGGGCAGAGCCCCGTCCTGGGCAATGGTGACCCCTCCCAGCAGCTTGTGGTGAGTTGCAGGTGGGGGAAGGGGGGGGGGGGGGTGGTGATGCAGCTCTTCTTGCTGTCCTGGGCCATATTGCCGGGCAGCTTGAGGATCTTGGCAGTCAGGTAATTCAGCACGGTGGACAGGTAGACAGGGGCACGGCGCCCATTCGCTCGGGATGAAGGCCCGTGCACAGGAGCTGGTGGATTTGGCCGACGGGGGACTGGAAACCGGCTCTGGAGGAACGGGTCTTGGTCTTGGAGTGCCCTTTATCTCTGGTTCTAACATGACCAGACATCATTCATGGTCTGGCTCTGTCCATTAGCTCAGCTGTAGTCAGCAGCGAACAAACAGCAGCAACTGAGCACTACATGTACACCTGTCCAGAGTCTTTCTATGGTCTTTGCACTGGAGCCTGTAGTGGTTAGAATTTCATAACAACATTGAAGCCCTCTACAGGGGATCTTGGGTCTGTGTGAATGGAACAAGCAACCATAGATATTCATAGCGAATCAGGTTGAAGAACTTTTAATGTGGTACATAAAGTCTGAACCAGGAAGTGCAAGTTAAAATATTTGATTCAATGTAAAATAAAGCAAGTGAAATAAATGGGATTCAGAGGGAAGAGACTGAAGGGAAAAGAATAACAGTTTTAACATCTTAAAATCTGAAGGAATGAAAGATTCCACATTTGTAAAAAGTTAATTGTCCATGCCAGAGGCACTTAATGGCAATAATTAAGACATATCACACTGTTAAAAAAATACTTACGCTTGAATGGACAAGCCCTAACATTTTCTGCCAAATTCAGTGGATAAATATCATAACTTCACCTTCCTGTGTTTCAATGCCGATTCTCTTGGCAAGATGCTGTCCTCGTGCAGCTTCTGAAGGAGCACATAAACTTGGACAACAACCTTCTGATTTCCACATTTAACTGCATGTGTGTCTAACATTTCTTACCAATCTTCTCTTTATTACACAGGTTACTGATAACCTCACTGTTAGTCATATCTGAAAATCAGGTCCTTTATTGATCACAAGATCAACAAGATTATCCACTTTATTTCACCGTATCGCCATCTAGTGGCAGTGTCTTGTGTTTGCATAATTGTGGAGCATTTCATTAAACTTGTTCATATTTTAAAAACTTTTAGGCCTATCCTAAATAATTGTCAGGCAGAATTATATTACAAGTGGGACTTCCGGTGTCAGGGATGTGCTGAGTGGAAGCACGAAAGGCGGCCTTCCTCCTGGAAACTTGAAATTACACACTTTTAGTCCAAAAATTGACCGCTAAACCCCGGGGAAAAAACCCCACCCTCCTCCAACATCACCACACTGAACAAAACATACAAGGCAACATAATCGAGAAACTGCACCAGTACCAAGACCGGTAAAAGAATCCAGAACTAAGCAAGACACACACTGTCCTGTAAATGAGAGGGACTCTCGATCCGGGTGTACTAGGACATTGGGGCAGACCTGGTCAAGCACTGGCGGAATTTAACACAGCGAAGAGCGATGTGCGGTTCAGGATGCTGTACCCCGCCAAGCTCTGGGTGACTTTCCGGAGCAGGGAATACTACTTCATGGCACTGGCAGAAGCAGACAAATTTGTGCACATGCATGCTGGGAGGGCAACAGCAATAGCAGTGAACCAGGCCTCAAGTCTCATCAGTTAAAAACAAAAGGGAGAAACTATTAGCAAGGGACTGATATGCCTAGTCTTCGATCAGATGATGAGTCTCAGAGAGGGTGGGCTGAGAACTGTGGGACACAGAAGGGGGTAAGGAGCTGGGTGGGGGAAGAGAAATGCAAAGGTCGGGTAAAGGTGTGGATCAATCCGAGGAGTGGGGGGGGACATCACCACACTGGCAGGTCAGCTAGCACAGGGAAGTATGAGCGAGGGTAGAGTGTGCCTGGCAGCAGGAGGGAGTAAACTCTAGATGGAGGAAAATAGGGGGGGAAACAGAGGGGGCACAGATTAGGAGGGGTGGGGGCAGAATGGCCCAGAGTGATAGTCAAGGTGTAGGTGGAGGAGGGATAGGAGGCTCGCTACGATAGATCGCACATGGCGACAACGGAAACAAGGGCACGTTTTGGAGGACCCTCGTGCAAACGGAAACCCTGGCATGCAGGGGCGCATCCACATGGCGTACACAATGATGGCGGTCATCTTGGTTGGACCCTGGACAAAGGCAAATCCCAGAATGCAGGGGAACAGCCACATGGCGAGTACGGTGACCATGGTCATATTGGATGGCCTCTAAACAAATGGAAATCACAAGGTAAGTATAGTTGACCCCGCAGGGTGGGGGGGGGTGGGGGGCAACGACAGAAACCCACCACCAGACTAGCTACCTGGACCGTCAATGGTTAACACTGTTCCTTCACCAGGGTCCCAGGTTCAATTCCTGGCTTGGACCACTGTCTGCGGGGAGTCTGCATGTTTTCCCCGTTGGTGCTCTGGTTTCCTACCACAGACCAGGTTCAGGTTAGGTGGAATGCTAAATTGCCCTGTGTCCAAAATGGTTAGCTGGAGTTACTGGGGATGGGGTGGAGGTGTGGGCTTAAGTAAGGTGCTCTTTCCAAGGGCCGGTGCAGACTTGGAACTGGGAAAAGTCATTAGAACTGGGAGAAGTCATGGAGACAGGCAGGGAAGGCACCAGGGCCAGACGGATTCTCGCCAGACTTCTATGAAACATTCACGCCCGCATTGGCTTCGCAGCTGCGGGAAAAGTTCACAGACTCGCCAATGCCGCCAACACTGGCACAAGCCTCAATATCGCTGATACCCTAAAAGGACAAGGACCTGACTGAGTACCGGTTCTACAGGCTCATCTTGTTAGTCAATGTAGATGCAAAGATCCTGAGGCGGCTGGAGAGCTGCGTGCCGGAGATTGTCGCGGAGGACCAGACGGGCTTTGTCAAGGGCACATAGCTAGCATCAAACATCAGGTGCTTGCTGAATATGATGATGACCCATCCAAGGAGAGAACACCAAAAGTGGTCATCCCCCTGGATGCAGAAAAGGACGCCAAGAGTCGAGTGGAAGTACTTCCTAGAGGTACTGGAACGGTCTGGGCACAGACCAGGGTTCACCTTCTGGGTGAAACTACTGTACAGCGTTCCCATGGTGAGCGTGCAGACAAACACCACCAGCTTTTATACCTCTGGCTGCACAGAGGCATGAGACAGGGAGGCTCGCTATCCCTGCTTCTATTTGCTCTGGCAATTAAGCCACTGGAGATCGCCCTTTGAACGGTGACGGGGTGGAGAGGTATCCAAAGGAGGGGACAAAAAGCATAGAGTTTTGTTCTACGCGGATGACCTGCTCCTCCACATCTCGAATCCGCAGACCAGCATTGAAGGGATAATGAAAGTCCGAAAGGAGTTTGGAGCCTTCGCGGTTACAAGCTTAACCTTAGCAAGAGCGAGATCTTTCCTATGAACTTGCAGGAGGAGGGACAGCGTTGTGGGGACTGCCGTTCAAGCAAGCGCAGACCAAATTCCGCTCCCTGTGGTGCTAAATAGCCCCTGATTGAACACGGATCCAGAAATGGAACCTGATGAGTCTGGTGGAGGAAGTCAAAAGGGACCTGCCTCGAAGGGAGAATACAGACGATCAAAATGAAGGTACTGCCCAGGTTCCTGTTTAGATCCCTCCTGCTCTACATCCACAAGGCTTTTTTCAACATTGTTCACAAACTAATCATGGTGTTTGTGTGGGGAGGGGGGATCCTACAGTTCTACCACTGGGCAGCCACCGTAGAAAGAGTGAGGGGATGGGTGAAGGAACCGGGAACAGAGTGGATGAAGGTGGAGAGTTCCTGCATAGGGATGTACCTCCGAACCCTAGCCACAGCCCCCCCCCCCCCCCCCCGCCAAACACTCGAGGAGCCCCCCCCCCGCCAAACACTTGAGGAGCCCAGTGGTAGTAGTCACACTCCCGACTTGGTCCCAAATGAGGCAGCACTTCAGCCTTATCAAAATGTCCACCATGATCCCCATCTGTAACAACCACAGGTTTACTCCTGCAATAATAGATGCCATCTTCAAATGGTGGAGACAAGATGAGGGGATACTGACAGTTAGGAACTTATACAAGGATGATAGAGTAGCGACCCTGGGGGAACCCACGGAGATGTTCCAATTACCAAGAGGAAATGACCGGAGATACATTCAGGTCAACAACATCCTCCATAAAGAAACAACGACGTACCCCAGATACCAGGACATTGATTAACGGAAAAAACGCTGGATGTGGGCTGCTCATGGTCGGGAAACAGTGCGGATCTGTATGGGAGACTGTTGGAGGAGGTATGTTCCCTCCTGGGCGAGACAAGGAAAAAATGGGAGGAGGGAATAAGCATAGAGATAGGGGGAGGATTGAAGCACTATACAGGGTCACCTCCACATGCACAGGGCTGAGCCTAACACAGCTAAAGGTGATGCACAGAGTGCACCTAACCAGAACACGAATGAGTGGGTTCTTTCCGGAGGTGGAGGACAAATGTGAACTGTGCCAGGGCAGCCCAGCCAACCACACCCACATGCTCTGGGCTTGCCCCAGACTTGTCGGGTACTCGACGACCTTTTTTGAGGCAATGTCCAAGGTTGCGGGAGTGAGGATGGAGCCATGCCCAAAAGTGGCAGTCTTCAGAGTTTCAAATCAGCCAGAACTCTTCATGGGGAGGGGGGCCGTCGCCCTAGCCTTTGCTTCCCTGATCGCCTGCCGGAGAATTCTGCTCAGCTGGTGATCGGCAGCACCACCCAAAGCTGCAGACTGGCTGTCGATCTGGCGAAATTTCCCAGGCTGGTGAAAATCAATTGTATCTTCTGGGGGTCAGAAGAGGGCTTCCACAGGACCGGAGGCCATTCACCAACTTGTTCCAAGATTTGTTCGTAGCCAACAACTAGTGGATTAAGGCGGGGGGGGGGGGGGACACAAAAGAGCCACGGGACAAAGAGAAAAAGGAGAGGGGGGGAGGAAAAAGGGGAGGTACAGGGGGGGAAGAGGGTGAATGCGCGTGCAAAGAAACGAGAGGGACAAGAGACAAAGCTACACGGGACTGGTCCGAGCGCAAACCAAATCCCAAATGAAACTCTAAATAGACACCTGTAAATACGTGCTCTAACCAAACTGGGGAATGTAACAGATATATCCCGATTAAAGGGAGGGAAGCCAATTGCCAGTAAATATATGTGCTGATTTCTGTTTGTGTTTTTTATTTTCCTTTTTTGCGCGGTTTTGTAATATGTAACTTATGAGTCGTGAAATATAAGATGTGAAAACCCAATAAAAAACACTTTATAAAAATTTTTTTTTTAAAATGATATTGCAAGTTACGTCTCAATTCTCATTCATACTTGTTATTCTTTGGCCACTGCTGAATGTGTGGATAGAATTGAGATGCTTCAGATTCAATTACCACAAAAGAAAGACCATTCATATAAAAATGACATTCATGATCTTAGGATGTTCCATATACTTTAAAGTCAATTAGGTACTTTTGAAGTTGTTGTAATGCAGGAAATACTGCTGCCAATTAGCACACAAGTTCCGACAAATAGCAATGTGGCAACAACCACATTGCCTGTTTTAATGGCATTGGATAAGCTACAAATGTTGACCAGAACCCTCTTGCTCTTTGAACTAATACCATCGGATCCTCTACATCGTCTTAAGAGGGCAGACTGGACCACAGTTTATTATCTCATCTGAAAGAAAGCAACTTAACACTGCTGCGCTCCCTCAGTACTGCAAAAGAGTGACAGTCTAGATTTTGTGATCAAGGCCAGGGTTTTCCGGCCAATTGGGATTCTCTGTTCCTGCCAGCAGCGCACCGCGGCCTGTAGGTTTCCTGGCGGCGTGGGGTGACTTCAATGGGAAATCCCATTGACAAGCAGCGGGAGTAGAGAATCCCGCTGCCAGCGAACGGCACACTGCTGAGAAACACGTGGCTGGGGCACCAGAAAATCCAGCCCCAGGTCTCTAGAGTAGGGCTTCAATTCAACCTTCTGACTCAGTGGTGCCACAGCTGATCTAAGGCCACAAATCAAGATCTACTCTTGTTCCTACCTTGTGTGTTCTTGTGAGTAGCCACCTGGGGTGGGGTGGGGAGAAGTTATAAAGAGTATGCCTGACTGTATCCAATGAATGAACCATGGCAATTAACACCCAAATGAGATAGCACATACATCTGGGATAACTGTTGACATTCAGGTATTTTATTATATAAAGGTATATTGCTACTTTTAAGTTGACATGAATAGGCTGTTTCAACAGATTCTGGACATTAAATCCAAAGAAATGATGGCGTATTAATATTTTTTAAAAACATTAGCTTAAGCATACCACATCATAGAAAAGCAGAAAGACTGTTGACAGGAATTCCCGTCCAATGACAGTTGGTATTGAAATGGTATTGAAATGCCACTGACTAATCAACCACATTTTTTTGGTGCCCCCCCCCCCCCCCGCCGCCAACCCCTCCCCCCCCCCCCCCCCCGCCAACCCCTCCCCCCCCCCCCCCACCCCCCACCTTCAAAGATACATGTTACTTGATTTATATCTCATTTCACAATGTTTTAGCCAAAGCAGCAACTATTGGTCCTGCCCCTGGATCTTGCTGCTTGTAGTTGAACAATTAGAAAGTGGCTAAAGATTTATTTATCCTGCAACAATAATGTCAATGGCAGCGCTAAGGTTGTAGTGTAATCCATAACCTGGACCTGGAGTAAATTGAAGTGGAACTCCCTTCTCCAGGAAATCTTGGGATGCAGGTTGGCCTCTATTCCATTTTTTACCACGGGCTGGATTCTCCGCACCCTGATGCTATAATCGCGGCCGGCGCCAGGGTGGAGAATCCATTTCCCCTCACGGAATCGGGACCGGCGCCGGTTCCCCGATTCTCCGGGCACGAAAAGCGCGTACTCAGAAGGTAGGCCACGCCACATATCACCTCCCTGCGGCCAATGCTGGAGGCCAGCCCCGCCATTCTCTGCCCCCAACGGGCCGAAGTACTGACGGCGTGGACCATTCATGGTCCTGCCGGTCGGTATATAGTGTGGCGGCTGCAGACTCAGTCCGCAACCGCCCTGGACAGGGGCGGGCCGATCGGAGGGCAGGAGGGGCCTTATAGGCGGCCGGGCAATTTTTGGGCGGGCGGTCAGGGGCACTATGTTCGGGATCCAGCTCCGCAGTCCGGGTCCGCCGTGCTCATGTGCGGCCTCTGACCCGGAAGTATGGGGGCCCGTATCTGCAGCAAAAGCTTCTAGATTTACACTGGTTCACTGCTTGCCCCCTGCAGGGCTCGGGATATGTGGCCTTTTCACGACAGTTTTTCAAGCGTGAAAGTCCACAGTTTTTACGACGGCGTGTGGACATAGTCCCAAAAACAGAGAATCCTGTCTCACAACTTTAGAGGCAGGGCAAAATGGTTTTGCTTCACACTGAAAATCTATAGAATAGAATTCCTACTGCGCAGAAGGAGGCCATTTGGCCCATCTAGTCTGCACCAACCCTCTGAAAGAGTGCCACATCTAGGCCTACTCCCCTTTGCTATCTTTGTAACCTCATAACCCCATTTAACCTGTACATCTTTGGACACTAAGGGGCATTTTAGCATGGACAATCCACCTAACCTGCATATTTTGAAAAATGTTGCAATGCAAATAGAAAAGAGAAGTCTGTAAAGACATTCACCATTATTCTCTGTCCCTCTATTGGGGAAAAAACCACTGGTTTTTTTCTTCCCTTGCAGTCAACATTTGTATTGTAGCAGGGTCATTAAAAACAAGAGAATTGATTTTGAAATAGGAAAATACCCTAACATTCATAAGTCCGGTTTTACAGTACAGTAAAGTAAATCTCATTTTGAAAAATGAATGGTGAAGCAGAGTTGATGTTTCTCTTCCTGCACATAGTGGCTCACAAGGCAGACTTGGATCTGTTTCTATACCTATTTTTTTCTGGAACAGGTCACTCCCTTGTCAGCAGAGGATTATAACTGGAGGGGTGCCACTCTGCATCAAGTATGACTGACAAGGTATCTCTCCCACTCTTATCAACTGCCACCCGCCACTGGAGTGTGTTGGAAGGATTTTGCAGGTTGATACTCAACCTGTTGGCCGCATTATAAATGCATCTTCCTTGGCCATCATGTCCTGGGGTGGGACTCGAACCCGCAGATTCTGCTCAGAGGCAAGGATGCTATCCATTGTACCACAAGACCTCCCAATGAACCACAATACTGGGGAAGATCCAGGCAGCGCAGCTCATTCTTGAGGCCCTTGCTGCGGTAAGCCAGAAACATAAGAGACTTCTGGTGGCGGCCATGGAGTGAGAGCTCGCTTATTTGGTAGCTCCCGCTCGTGGTGGACCTTTGGGACCTTTTTCCCCGACTTATGGCGGATTTGATCCGTAAAATTGGAGACTGGTGAGGTAGAGGGGAAGAATCCCATACCAGTTTATGGGGTCGTGGACCAGAAGTGGTCTGCAAAGGAGAGATTGTTGGGCAAAGAAGGGAGTGGAGTCTGCAGCACAGGAAGACATGGCGGAGGCTCAGGGACTGGGATTGCCGGCCCAGTGGTCAACGGAGCAGCTGGTGAAATTCCTTCAGGAGAGTTTCACCAAGCAAAGACAGGAGAACCAGGGCCCAATTTAAGACGGGGATTGACCGGGTGGAGCAAAGGTTGGAAGCCCAGGGACAGGCAATCCAGAATGTGGAAGAGACGGTGGCTGAGCATGAGGACCAGCTAACTGCGATGGTGGCGGAGATGGATCTGATGAGGGACCACCAGAAAATGCTGCAGGAGAAGGTGGAGGATTTGGAGTACAGATCGCGCAGGCAGAATTTGAGGATCATTGGCCTCCCAGAGGGCATCGAGACGCAGGGGCATACATGGTGCACATGTTTGAAAAGCAGCTGGGCAAAGGTGTGTTTACTTGACCCTTGGATCTGGACAGAGCACACAGAGCACTTGCGAGGAAGCCGCGGATGAATGAGCTGCTGAGGGCGATGGTGGTACGAATGCACCAGTTCCTGGATAAGGAACAGATCTTGAGGTGGGCCAGACAGACGAGGAGCTGTAAATGGGAAAATAACGAGCTGCACATTTACCAAGACTTGGGTGCGGAACTGGCCAAAAGCAGGGCGAGCTTCAACAAAGTTAAATCTGCCCTCGTCAAGAAGGGGGTGAAGATCAGCATGTTGTACCCAGCTCGTTACGAGGGTCAACAACTTTATTCTAGATCGCCGGATGAGGCGATGAGCTTTGTTAAGAACAAGGGACTGGCAGGTGATGGAGGACCTGAACTTTAGGGCGAGTAATTCTGTGCCTATGCTGCTAAAATTTATTTTCTTTTTGGGCTGTGTATGAAGTGTTTTTGTACCAATTTTTGGGCCGTTGCTCAGTTTTGTATGCGGATTAACTTTGTTCTTGTGGGGGGATGGTGGGTGGAATTTTCTTCTATGTGTTTGTTGGGGATTGTTATGTTTCGCATATGTATGTTTGAGTGGGTGGGAGGGAGAACAATGAGGAGCAGGATGCTTGGTGCCATGGGTGGGGATTACAAGGCTAGCTGGGCAGGATAGCTCATGGAAGCGCAGTGGGGGGCGAGCAGGTGACTAGTTTGATATGGGGGGTTGGGGTTGTTGTTCTGTTAGTTTGGGGGGAAAGAGGGGAGGGGGGGAATTGTTCTGCTGACAGGGGAGTGTCTGGTGTTGGAAGACAAATTGGAGGCTGATGACGGTGAACACCCGAGGGCGGGCCTGAGGAGGAGCGGGGTGCGAGCTGGGGGCTGGCCTAAGAAGGGTGATGGTTGATCGTCAGGAGGGTGTGGGGGTGGGGGGGAGGGTGGGGGGGGGGGGTGCCCACTGACCAGGTTGATCACATGGAATGTGAGAGGGCTAAATGGGCCAGTCAAGAGGGTTTGCGTATTCACGCATTTGAAAAGGTTGAAGGCGGACGTGACAAGAGTCACACAAAGAGTAGTGGATCAGACTAGGGTGAGGAAGGGGTGGGTAGGACAGGTATTTCATTTGAGCCTAGACTCTAAACTAGGGGGGTTGCGATCTTGATCAATAAAAGGGTATCATTTGAGTTAGGGAATATAGTGGCGGACTCGGGGTGGGGTGGGGGGGGGGGGGGTAGGTTTATCATGGTGAGTGGGAAGCTGGAGGGGATGCCAGTGGTATTAGCGAATATTTACACACCAAACTGGGACGACGCAGAGTTTATGAGGCGGGTGTTAGGGAAGATTCCGGACCTGGACTCGCATAGGTTGATGATGGGGGGGTGGACCTTAATACGGTCATTGATCCGAGGTTGGATCGGTTGAGGGTCAAGGACAGGGACGGTGCCAGCCAGCTGCAGCAAAGGAGCTAAAGGGGTTTGTGGAACAGATGGGAGAGTAGACCCGTGGAGGTTTGGACGGCCAAGAGCGAAGGAATTTTATTTTTTCTCCCATGTATACAAAGTGTACTCCCGGATTGATTTTTTTCATTTTGAACAGGGCTTTGCTGGCAGGGGTGGTGGATGCCGAGTACTCGCCAATTGTTGTGTCGGACCATGCCCCACACTGGGTGGATTTACGGGGTGAGCAAGGGGGGGGGGTCAGCGCCCGCAATGGAGATTGAATGGGGTGTTCAAGGAGTTTTATAGTCGGCTGTATGAGCCGGAACCCCCAGCTGGGATGGAGGGGATGAGGCAGCTTTTGGAAGGGTTGGAGTTTCCGAAGGTGGAGGATGGGTTGCTGGAGGGGCTGGGAGCCCCGATCGGGATTGTAGAAGTAGTGGAGGGATTGGAGGCCAAGCAGTCGGGCAAGGCCACGGGACTGGACGGGTACTCAGTGGAATTTTACAAGACGATTTTTGGGATGCTGGGCCTGCTGCTGGTGAGGGCACTGAATGAGGCAAGAGAGCGGGATGTCCATCCCCCAAAAATGTCACAGGCTTCGATATCATTGATCCTGATGCGGGAGAAAGACCCAGAACAATGTGGATCACACAGACCAATCTCCCGACTGAAAGTGATGCCAAATTGCTGGCCAAAATTATGGCCTCCAGGATAGAGGACTGTGTTCCGGGCGTGATAGGGGAAGACCAGATGTGGTTTTTTTCAAGGCAGGCAGCTAACGGGCAACGTTAGAAGGCTCCTAAATGTGATCATGATGCCCTCCGAGGGGAGGGAGGCAAAGTAGTGGTCGCTATGGATATGGAAAAGGCCTTCGACTAGGTGGAATGGAATTATTTGTGGGAGGTCCTGGGTGAAGTTGGGGGGTGGGAGGGGGTGGGGGGGGGTGTTGGGGGGGTCATGGGGGGGGGAATCAGGGGGGGGGGTCAGTATGGGAGCAGGTGTTGGCGGCCTGATGTATGGGCACAAGTTTGGGGGCATTGGTAATGGCTCCTCTCCTGTTCTTGTCGGCCCGGTACTCCACAAACCCAGTGGTAGTGGCGGCTCTGAGAGTTTGGGGAAGGTGGCGGAAGCATATGGGAGTGGAGGGTGCGCCGATGTGGGCTCCAATGTGCGGTAATCACCAGTTTGTCCCGGGGAGATTGGATGGGGGGTTTCAGAGGTGGTCAGAGAGCAGGGATTGAGAGGCTGGGGGATCTATTTATGATGGGAGCTTTCCACGTTTAGAGGATTTGGAGGAGGAGTTTGAATTGCCGGGAGGGAATGGGTTTCGATATCTGCAGATAAGGGATTTTGTGCGAAGGCAGGTTTCGACCTTTCCGCTTCTACCATCACAGGGGATACAGGACAAGGTATTTTCTTGAACGGGGGTGGGGGAGGGGAAGATTAAGGTATCGGAAAACTATAAAGAACTTATGGAGTGGGAGAAAACCCAGATAGATGAGATAAAATGTAAATGGGATGATGAGTTGGGTAAGGAGGTAGAGGCGGGTCTGTGGGAGGATGCGCTGAGCAGAGTCTACACATTCTCATCATGTGCCAGGCTCAGCCTGATAAAATTCAAGGTGGTTCACCGGGCACACATGACGGTGGCCCGGATGAGCAGGATTTTTGGGGTGGAGGGCAGGTGTGTGAGGTGTGCAGGTGGGCCTGCAAACCATGTCTACATGTTTTGGGTATGCCTGAAGCTTAGGGGATACTGGCAGGGATTTGCGGATGTCATGTCCACGGTACTAAAAATGAGGGTGGCACCGAGTCCAGAGGTGGCGATATTTGGAGTGTCGGAAGATCCGGGAGTCCAGGGGAGGAGAGAGGCTGACGCTTTGGCCTTT
Source organism: Scyliorhinus torazame (assembly GCF_047496885.1). Lineage (NCBI taxonomy): Eukaryota > Metazoa > Chordata > Chondrichthyes > Carcharhiniformes > Scyliorhinidae > Scyliorhinus > Scyliorhinus torazame. The sequence continues at coordinate 130,415,485 of NC_092714.1, forward strand.
GCCTCCTTGGTAGCCCGGAGACGGATATTGCTAGCGTGGAGGGACTCGAAGCCCCCAAAATCAGGGGTTTGGGTTAGCGACATGGTTGGGTTTCTTAGACTTGAGAAAATTAAGTTCGCCCTGAGAGGATCAACGTTAGGGTTCGTTCGGAGGTGGCAGCCATTTATCGACTTCTTTGGAGAAAACTAAACTGTCAGCAGATTCAATTCAATAAGGGGGAGGGGTTAGAAGGGAGTTAAAACATAAAACATACAGCATAGAAGGAGGCCATTCGGCCCATCGAGTCTGCACCGACCCACTTAAGCCTTCACTTCCACCCTATCCCCGTAACCCAATAACCCCTACTAACCTTTTTTGGACTTGAAGGGCAATTTAGCATGGCCAATCCACCTAACCTGCACGTCTTTGCACTGTGGGAGGAAACCGGAGCACCCGGAGGAAACCCATGCAGACACGGGGAGAATGTGCAGACTCCGCACAGTGTCCCAGTGGGGAATTGAACCTGGGACCCTGGCGCTGTGAAGCCACTTGTGCTACCGTGCTTCCCTAGTCTAAATAGTTAGACTATTTTTTGTTTAGATTAGGCGAGAACAGTGGGAGATGGAGGGATATGTTACGCACTGAACTGTGTTTCCATTTGTATTTGTATCTTTTATTGTTATAAAACCACAAATGCCTTAATAAAATGTTTTAAACACAATGCTGGGAATCAATACAACTGATGCAATTTTTACATTTTAAAATTGTACGCACATCAGTCTTTCAGAGACAAAGGGTATTATAATTTTAACATTTTTTAAAAAAATGATCTTTAATTGTAATTGTCTTTAGTTCAAGGGCATAGCAAATAGGTTTGATCGTATCTTCATCTACCTGCATTTTCCAGCTGGAGTGAATAGTAACCCAGTTGGACTTCCCTCCTCTGTAGACCAGGTATATGATGGGTATCAGACTATTCGGAAGAACAGACTGGAAGGTAAGGGAGGTGGTGTAACTCTGATATTTAAGGATGACATTAGGGCATTAGTGAGAGATGATCTACGTTCTATGGAGAAAAAGGTTGAATCCATTTGGATGGAAATTAGAAATAGTAAGGAGAAACCTTACTCCTTGATAAGGCGTAGCCTATAGGCCATCAAATAATAACGTTATGGTGGACGGGCAATAAACAAAGAAATAACTGATGCATGTAAAAATGGTACAGCAATTATCATGGATGATTTTAATCTACATGTCGATTGGTCAAACTAGATCAGTCAAGGCAGCCTTGAGGAGGAGTTCATAGAATGTATCCGCGATAGTTACCTCAAACAGTATGTTATGGAACTCCGAGGGAGCAAGCTATCCTTGATCTGGTTCTGTGTAATGAGACAGGAATAATTAATGATCTCATAGTTAGGGATCCTCTCAGAAGGAGCAATCACAGTATGGTTGATTTAAAATACAGGTGAAGGGTGAGAAGGTAAAATCCAATACCAGTGTTTGTGCTTAAAGGAAAGAGACTACAATGGGTTGAGGGAGGAGTTGGCTAAGGTAGACTGGGAGCAAAGATTATGTGGTGGGACAATTGAGGAACAGTGGAGGACTTTCAAAGCGATTTTTCACAATGTTCAGCATAAGTACATACCAGTAAAAAGAAAGGACTGTAGGAAAAGGGATAATCAGCCATGGATATCTAAGGAAATAAAGGAGGGTATCAAATTGAAACAAAATGCATACAAAGTGGCAAAAATTAGTGGGAAACTAGAGGATTGGAAAATCTTAAAAAGTCAACAGAAAGCCACAAGAAAAGCTATAAAATAAAAAGATAGATATGAGAGTAAACTAGCACAGAATATAAAAACAGAGAGCAATGGAGGGGCTGCTTAGCACAGGGCTAAATCGCTGGCTTTGAAAGCAGACCAAGGCAAGCCAGCAGCACGGTTTGATTCCTGTAACAGCCTCCCTGAACAGGCGCCGGAATATGCCGACTAGGGACTTTTCACAGTAACTTCATTTGAAGCCTACTTGTGACAATAAGCGATTTTCATTTCATTTCATATATAAAATGAAGAGAGTGGCTAAGGTCAACATTGGTCCTTTAGAGGATGAGAAGGGGGATTTAATAATGGGAAATGAGGAAATGGCCGAGGCATTGAATAGGTATTTTGTGTCAATCTTCACAATGGAAGACACAAATAACATGCCAATAATTGATGGTATGGAGGCTATGACAGGTGAAGACCTAGAAACAATCATTATCACGAAGGAGCTGGTGTTGGGCAAGCTAATAGGGCTAAAGGTAGACAAGCCTCCTGGCCCTGATGGAATGTATCCCAGGGTACTAAAAGAGATGGGCGGGGGGAATAGCAAATGCGTTCGTGGTAATTTACCAAAATTCGGTTGACTCTTGGGCAGTTCCGGCAGATTGGAAAACAGCAAATCTAACACCACTATTTAAAAAGGAGGTAGACAAAAGGCAGGTAACTAAAGGTGGGTTAGCTTAACTTCTGTAGTGGGGAAAATACTTGAATCTATCATCAAGAAAGAAATAGCTAGACATCTGGACAGAAATTGACCCATTGGGAAGATGCAATATGGGTTCATGAAAGGCAGGTCATGTTTAACTAATTTACTGGAATTGAGGATATTACGAGCACGGTGAACAACCGGGAACCGGTGGATGTGGTGTATCTGGATTTCCAGAAGGCATTCAACAAGGTGCTGTACAAAAGGCTGCTGCATAAAATAAAAGTGCACAGGGTTACGGGTAATGTATTAGTATGGATATAGGATTGGTTAACTAACAGAAAGCAAAGAGTGGGGATAAATGGGTGTTTCATCAGTTTATGGTAGGTGATCAGAATGGAGTTTTTTTTGTGGTTGTTTTGTCGTTTTGCCAATGTCAGATGCCAGTGTTGGGGATCACGGACTAGAGGTGAAAATCTTTTCCAGTTGAAAGCAAGAACGGTAATGTCCATAGTCACAACGAATAATACATATTAAGAGCGAGCTTGATTGACATTGTACTTTTGGCGTGAGTTACTGCACATTCAGCTGATTAAAATGACTGTTTTGAAATGAGAGGTTGCTTTATTTTGTAAATAAAGTTAACAGATACTTAGTCCGTGGCGAGAATGTTTTGTTTGGGATGGATGGAAGAGACTCTTGCTTCACAGTGAACCCGATGGGAACCGAAACGATTGCGATAGTGTTACGTAAGTGAACGAGCAGATGTTGCTTGTTTTACTCGTTATATTATTTTCTGTTTTCCTAAAATAAATAATCTATACCACTGGAGCACTGGCCAACTTGCATAGTAAGAATGGGCACTTGATTAAGCTATTAGGGAGTTGGCGGGCTGGTTGGGGAGAGTGGTGTTGGAGAAATGAGAACACGCAAGGAGGATGGGAACATTAAGCTGAATATCAATAACACTACAGGCAACTTTTGGATCGTTAGGTTCCAACTTGAGGCTTTTATTTTGGCAGGGATGAAAGTTGGCAGCGTCTCTCAATTTGCATCGTCCCCTCCCTCCCTCCTCCCCCTGCTCAGCGCGAAATAAGTGCTCTTCCTGTTGTCAACATTCCCACTCAATACATTTCGATGGACAACTCAACTGACACCAAGCAAACCTTTCTCGCGTCCCTGGACTGACGCTGCACTGCAGATCGCTCTTAAAAGCGTTGAATATGGAAAGAGAGAGAGCGAGGTCTTTTATTTGACTACTTGCGAGTACCTTTAAAGGGAAGAGAATAACATCACCTCAGTGAATGTCCTGCCCTGTTGCTTGGAGAGATGTTACTCGATGCCTCCTCAGCCGTCCTCCGGAGTACTATTCCTAATAAGGAAACTTGCTGGAAATAACAGTCGAACTGAAAAAACGCTCTTTTTTTTTTTGGGGGGGGGGGGGGGTCGACGACAACAACAACAACAACAACAACAACAGCGTTCACTGGATTTAAAAAAAAAAGTTTGCTAACTCCACAGAACTTGGAGAGACAGACAAGTTGTCATTAAAACAATACAGGGAGGGGGTGTGAGGTTGAGTTGACTTGTACATCTTGCCTGCGGTGTGGATGGAGCGGTTAACTATAATGAGAGAGAAGGTGGATTGAGCATTTTTTTTTTGTGTGGCTGAAGCGACCGAGTGAGTTCAAGGCGGGCAACCCAAGTCTTCCCTCTCGATCGAGAGGCGCCGAGGAAGTTTGATTGGCAGCAGCTGTGTGCGAGCCGCCTTTCTCTTTAATGGGAGACGTGAGTTGAAGCGCCTGTCGCCTCGTTTCGCACCCTGGTCTGTCAAAGAGTCCGCCCAATACACATTGAACGGCGAGTTTGATGGGTGAGAGAGCGAGCGCAGTCTGTCCATTTTCCGATATTAACCATGCCTGTGTGATGTTTTCGGTCAGTGTGTGTATTTGACTTCTCGGAGGCAGGGAGTATTCATCTGCTATCCATTCCAAGGACTGCTTTACATTGGGCGGGTAAGCATGACTGTTTACTGTAAGCAACCCGCAGTTCAGTGCGCTACTCGCCAAGAGAGCCACTTTTAATTGGATAAACCTCTCTCCAGCTAAGCGGCTCCTAATCTGTTTAAAGGGTAGATACTTTTCGCAGTGTGTTCTTCCTTAGGGTTTGCCTTTCTTGGGCTATGCGGGGTGCTGGCAAAGTCTTAACTCTTTACAAATGGATGTATGCATGACGTTGTATGGAAATCCATACCATTGTGTTGAAAATGGATATAAACACTGTCAAGCACTTTTTCCTTTTTTGAAACAAAGGCTGATATGAGAAGCTTGAATTGCTGGAATTGGGTTTGGTGTTTTTTACTTTTAAAGGTGATTGGCTTGACCTGGATCACACGTGATCCGGGTTGATACTGAAGCTTATTCTTTCTACTGTTCATATGATAACCAGGAAATGCACTATTGTTTGGTCATGGCTAATTAGTCTTATAAATGCACCTTTCTCTGACTCCTTATATTCACCTTGTTCATCCTTCATTCCCATATATCAACCTTCCTCATTCTCTTTATTAATCATTGTATATCGATATAATTGCATATTTTCTTGACTTAACTGCATTGCTCGGGAGTGGAACTTTTACATTTCAAGACTTCACCTGATGAAGGAGCTGCGCTCAGAAAGCTAGTGATTCCCAACACACCTGTTGGACTTTAACCTGGTGTTGTAAGGTTTCTTACTGTGCCCACCCCAGGCCAATGCCGGCATCTCCACGTCATGACATTCAAGAGGGCTGGGCTTGTGTGTGGGAGTGAGAGGGAGGGTCTTGACAATAAGAGTTCTCAACTTATTGAAACAACGCAGTAGCTTGGATTCAATAATATGTCCTAGAGTTGCCATGCCAATATGTCTTCATGGATGCGTATTACATTTCATAGAATCATAGATCATAGAATTTACAGTGCAGAAGGAGGCCATTCGGCCCATCGAGTCTGCACCAGCCCTTGGAAAAAGCATCCTACTTAAGCCCAAGCTTTCACCCTACCCTATCCCTGTAACCCAGTAACCCAATCTAATCTTTTAGACACTAAGGTACAATTTTGCGTGACCAATCCACCTAACCTGCACTTCTTTGGACTCTGGGTGGAAATTGGAGCACCCAGAGGAAACCCATGCAGACATGGAGAGCAAGTGCAAACTCCACACAGTCAGACACCCAAGGCCAGAATTGAACCTGGGACCCTGGAGTGGTGAGACAGCAGTGCTAACCACTGGGCCACCGTGCCACCCACCAGTGTGGTCTGTAATGGCATGATGGGTGACCTGAAACCCATTGCTGCCGATCACTCCTTCAAACACAAATAATACTTTATCTTTCACAATAAAAGAATGAATGAAAACCATTTTTAAAAGGGAATTGGATATATACTTTCACGGGAAGAATTGCAGGACTATGGCGTTAGTGAATAAGATGGGCTGAATGGTGTGCCAGTGATATTAGCCAATAGGGGTGTAGTAACATATTTCCACATTATTTACATTTATGTTTGTAACCGAAAAGACAAGGTTAGCCAGCAATTTTGCGTGACAGTTATGTCACTAAGAAAACTAGTTCATCCAAATGGTGGTATTTAAAATAGACTCTTCCAATTCTGGCAAAGTGACTATATTGAACACTTGGGTGTGGTATGGTACAAATCATTAATTCTCCAGCAGTACAGCTTGACTCCATCTTTAAATAATGCTAGTGTCTTTTGTTTTTGCTTTCTCAAATTCATTGTCTTTATTCCTACTATGTTTTGTAAGCCCATATACAGTTGAGACCCTTAAGGGTTTCATCTTTCAGTCTCACATAGAACTTGGATAGAAGTGAAAAGATAATATACTGACTTGCTACAATATTTGATGTATAAACTGACAATAGTAAATAGGTCATTGTGTCACAATCATAAAAAAAAATCAGAGCTATCGTTGTTAACTCTGATGCATTGTATGGTTCAGAGGTGTCATTGAGATGATGCATTATGTTTAACACCCAGCATTTCTCCCTGTGGGGGCCTGTTGTGTTTATTATATGGGAATGTGCATGAAACTGCACATTTAGCTCCCCAGTGTTCAGCACACAAGTGAGTGCTTGGGCCATGATTAGTGTCATTTTGTTCTTGCCTTCTAACTCTTCATCTAAACTAATATGATCATGGCTAATAATATAGTTACTCAATAGATAACATTACAATATTCTGTTTGAGCTCTGGTATAATTGAATTATTTGATGGGATGTAAAATTATTTTTTAAAATCACCACAGTAATGCTGTGAAGGAAAAAGTTACAGAATAAATGTAAATGTCACAGACCCAGAGGACCATCGGCTGCTCTCCCTTTTGAGAGCTGACTGGTGATTTAACCTTAGGGACAGCACACCTCCGGTGAGGGGCAAGGTTGAGAAGGGCCTTCATGAATAACCTCAGGCGGTAGGGGAATTGAAATCATACTGTTGGCATACCTCTACAACACAAACCAGCCAATTTGAGCTAACCAACCCCCTGTAATTAATAATAATCTTTATTGTCACAAGTAGGCTTACATTAACACTGCAATGAAGTTACTGTGAAAAGCCCCGAGTCGCCACATTCCAGCGTCTGTTCGGGTACATGGAGGGAGAATTCAGAATGTCCAAATTGTTGCTAATAAATTACCTTTAATGAACAAAAGCAAGATTTTAAGGATGTGTTTTGTCCACTTACAAACAAACATTACATTGATTTGCACCTGTTTCATATTCATTTAACCCGTTATTAAATTTTACTGACTTGAATTTTAAAAAAGTCAAATTAAAGTAATCTAGATTGTTAAATTGTATATTCTATCCAAAAAGTATTTTGTTCAAAGTAAACGGTTTTCCATGAATGGAGCAGTTTTTTGATGCGCTGGGTTGTATGAAGACACTGTACTCTCCTTTGACCTTCAGTGCCCAGCTTGAATGCAGCTCTGATCTTTGTGATTAAAGGCTATAAAGGCCAGACAGAAAGGCAATCTGTACCCATGTCAAATGGGTTACTCATTGGTCTAAGTATATAAGTAAAGTAAATGTACAGTTTGACATTAGAGTGACAGGCAGTCCCACTAGGAGAGGCCTCAGGAATGTTTGTACAAGGCTATAGCAATGCATAAAATCTAAAAGCTTTTTAACATTTGAAGTATGTAAGAAGACATTTCTCAAAGAATATTTTTTTATTTTGGTGCAGGTGCACTGCGAGTGTTAAAGAAGATAATAACTTTGGCTGTGAAAAGACAACATGTCGTGCATTCAGGATTCCTGCGTATTATTTGCATAGCCTGCTTTTGAAATGACAACACTATTTCCTGAGCTGCTTTTGAATGTTTGGGGACAGCTGGATTGGCTAATTGCTTTTAATTTTCCATTCCTACATTTTTTTCAGTTGCAACCGTATTATTATTAAGCTACGACTGAACCAGTTGAATCTGAAGCATTGCAGTTTTTCTTAAAAAATCACTTTTACTCCACTTCACCAGCATTAAGCCTTCATCATCATCCAGCTCCATTCTTCCTTTCACAATCTGCAACTCCTCCAAAACCCTTCTATCTGTATCCCCTTCATCCTCAAGAGGTGGCACAGTGGTTAGCACTGCTGCCTCACAACGCCAGGGACCTGGGTTCAATTCCGGTCTTGGGTAACTGTCTGTGTGGAGTTTGCGTGTTCTCCCTGTGTCTGCGTGGGTTTCCTCCCAGAATCCAAAGATATGCAGGTTGAGTGTGGATATGGGTCATAGCTACAGCATGTGATTTTAAAAAAAGCAAATGGAATTATAGCATTTATTGCAAAAGGACTGCAGTATAAGTGAAATTGCAATTGTATAGGGTGTTGGTCAGACCACATCTGGAGTATTGTGTCCAGTTTTGGTCTCCTTATTTGAGGAAGGATGTGGTGTCATTTAAGGCAGTTCAGAGGAGGTTCACCAAAAGGGGTTGACATATGAGGAGAGATTAAACAGTTTGGGCTTCTGCCTGCTGAAGTTTAGAAGAAATGAGAGGAGATCAGATGTATATAAAATATTAAAAGGGATTGATAAAGTAAACGTCGACCAAATGTTCACCCTGGTTGGGGCAATCTAGAACGAGAGGTCACATATACAGTTTGAGAGGTGTAGATTTAAAACTGCGATGAGGAAGAACAATTTCTCGCAAGAGGGTGGTGAATTTGTGGAACTCTCTGCCCCATAGTGCAGTGGAGTCTATGAATCATTTTTTTTTAAAAAAAATGTTTTAAAAATATTTTTATTGAGTTTTTTGTGGTATACAAAACAAGGATAAGCATGGACAAACAGTAGGAGAGTGTGGATAAAGAAACATATTTACACATTTACATACACACATCACCGTTCTTTTTCTTGCAAGTGGTGGTTACGATTTCGTGTTTTTCATTCCCCATTAGTTTTTTGGTTCTGGCTATTTCCCTTGCTCCACCCCCCTTTGATCATTTATCTTGCCTTCTTCCCTCATCTGTACTTGTACCCTGCTCCTGTTATGTTGGTGTGATACTGCTTCTCATGCTTCTTTTGTTGAGCATGGTTGGATTCCAAGTCTCCCTGCCACCACCTCCTTGCTGTGTCATAGCTATCCTCTCCTGTTCTTTGACTTCTTGTGTTGTTGGTCACAAACAGGTCTTGGAACAACCGAGCGAATGGTTCCCACGTTTTGTACAAGCCCTCCTTCGAACCTTGGGTGGAAAGTTTAATTTTCTTAATTTCGAGAAATTCCGATAGGTCGAACAGCCAGTCTGTAGCTTTCGTTGGCGCTGCTGACTGCCAGCCGAGCAGGATTCTCCGGCGGGAGATTAGGGGGGCAAAGGCAAGGGTGTCGCCCCCACCCCCCCACACCCATGGAGAGATCTGGCTATTCTGATACCCTGAAGACTGCCACTCTTGGTCAAGGCCCCACCCTCATCTCTACCACATTGGACATTGCCTTGAAGAAGGCTGGCCAAAGCCCAACCAGTGTGGGGCAAGACCGAGTGTGGTTGGCCGGGCCTCCTTGGCACCATTCGCATGTGTTCTCCACCTGTGGGAAGAACCTGCTCATTCGGGTTCTGGTTAAGTGGACTTTGTGTACCACTTTTAGCTGCATTAGGCTTAGTCTTGTGCATGTAGAGGTGAAGTTGACCCTGTGCAGTGCTTCGCTCCAGAATCCCCACCCTATTTCAAATCCCATGACCTTCTCCCTCATCTCGTCCAGTTGGGTGTTGGCCCTCCCTTAGCAGTGACACATGCATGTCACCACAGTTCCTTTTTCTTAGGATGTCCGCATCCAGCAGGTCTTCGAGCAGTGATTGTCGTTTCCTTTCGGAGGAAGTTTTTGATCTGTAGGTACCTTAGTTTGTTCCCCCTCCGTCGGCTGGAATCTTGCTGTCAGTTCCTCGGCATTGTCAGTCTGTTGTTGATTGGAATATTGTGTCCAAATATGGTCTGGTCACCTCATTATAGAAAGGATGTGAATGCTTTGGAGAGGGTACAGAGGAGATTTACCAGGATTCTGCCTGGACTGGAGGGCATGTCTTATGAAGAAAGGTTGAGGGAGCTAGGGCCTTTCTCACTGGAGCGAAGAAGGCAGAGAGGTGACTTGATAGAGATTTACAAGGTGATGAGAGGCATGGATAGAGTGGATAGCCAGAGACCTTCCCCCAGAGCGGAAATGGCTGTCACAAGGGGACATCATTTTAAGGTGATTGGAGGAAGGTATAGGGGAGATGTCAGAGGTAGGTTCTTTATACAGAGAGTGATGGGTGTGTGGAATGCACTGCCAGCAGAGGTGGTGGAGTCCGAGTCATTAGGGACATTTAAGCGACTCTTAGACAGGCACATGGACAGCAGTAAATTGAAGGGATGTAGGTTAGGTTGATCTTAGATTAGGATAAATGGTTGGCACAACATCGTGGGCTGAAGGGCCTGTACTGTGCTGTACTGTTCTATGTTCTTTGTAACCAACTGTCAGTGCCCCCCCCCCCCCACCCTATCCTGTCTCCATCTTTTGAAGGTGGCATCTATAGTTTTCCCATTACAAAAATGTCAATCGATGAATAAACATTATGTACTTGGGAGAAGAAGGAGTACTCCATTTCCCTGGATCAACCGCCATGGGTTCACTGTCCCCACCTGCTCCATGAATAAGCTGAGTTATTTCGCCATGTTGGAGGTCTTTCCCGTTTTTGGGGTTTGACCTGTCTGTTTGTGGGTCCTGTACACAATTAAAGGCTCTCCCCATGAACAGTTGGTGTGTGTCTATATCGGGGATTTCTGCCATGGTCTTCTTTACAAACTCCGCGTCGTCCCAGTTGAGAGCTTACACGTTGACCAGGACGGTGCCCTGTCCACGACAACACTGACTGTGGTGTACCATTCCCTGGGTCCGTAACCATCCTTGTTACCGTAAACACCGTCCTTTTATTTAACAGTATGGCTACCACCCTTGCACTTGTCCCGTAGCAGGAATGGTAGGTCTATCCCACCCAGCCCTTCCTTACCTGCAGTTGGTCCTTCTCTCTCGAGTGCGTCTCTCGGGGGAATACCTTGCCAGCTTTCAAAATTTCCAGGTGGGCGAAGTCACTGGATCTCTTCACTGGGCCGTTAAGTGCCCTGATGCTGCAGGTGACTATCCTGATGGGGCGCTTTTGTGCTGCTGCGGGACCAATCATACTTACCTGGCGGGCGCGCCCCTGCACTCCGGGGTTTCCCTTTGTTAGGGGGCTATCCAAGATGGCCACGGGCACTGTTCTCCCCATGAGGCTGGGTCCCTGCGCTCCAGGGTTCCCCTTTGTCCAGGGGCACCCAAAATGGCCGTCAAATGTGAGTACGCCACGTGGGTGCGCCCCTGCACTCCGGGATTTCCCTTTGTTCAGGGACTCTCCAAAATGGTTGCTTGCAGTGCCATTTTGTTCCAAGTCAACATGTGTGGCCTGTTGTAGCCAGCCTAATGCGCTTAGTCTTTCTTTACCTGTTTCTCCTTGTGGTGTTTTCTTCCCCCCCCCCCCCCCCCCCCCACACCTGTCCTCTTTTCCCCTCCCCCACCATGTAGCTGATTTTCCCCCCCCGCTCCCTTCTCCCTCCCCATAGTTGTCCCACTATTCCCGGTGTCTGCACCCCCAATCGGCAGGTGCTTTCCCCTTGCGGGAGATGGACCGCGGCCTCCTGCACGCTTCCCCGTGCTAGCTACCCCACTAGTGTGGTGGCCCCCTCCCCCACACGGGGCTGGTTGTGCATCCTTATGTCGCCCGATCCCTAGCTTCTTGTCTGCCATTCCCCTCACCTTCTCCTACACTTTGGCGCACTCGTTCCTACCTTCCCCTCTCATCCTCAGAACGAGACAGAGGCAGTACAATCCCGCACACAGTGGTCGATATGGTGGTGATTCACAGTTGGCAGTACAGAATGTAAAAATTAAACATTTAAGAGTCTCCTCCTGTGAGTTCTTCATCGCTGTCCCTGCTGCCGCTTCTCTTGTCCACGTCCGCAGGGGCTGTAAAGTGCTCCCTGCCTTGGAATGTGACCCAGAGGCTGGTTGGTTACAGCATCCCAAACCTTGCGCGTTTTTGTAGTGTGGCCTTCCCCTATTAAATTCGGCCCAGTGCTTGGCCAGGTCAGCTCCAATGTCCTGAATCCGAATCCAGTTGCCTTCCCAGTTAGTTTTCCGTTTGCCTCGCCCAGTGTAGGATTCATTCCCGGTGCTGGTACCGGTGCATTTTGGCGATTATCGCCCTCGACTGTTTCCCCGGTGCGCTCTTGTCAATTTCTGGTAGGCTGGGGAAACTATCCCTTCCCACCAGGTTGCCCAGCATTTGGGCCACATAGTCTGCGGGGTTCCTACCTTCGATCCCTCCGGTAGGCCCACCGTTCATAGGTTTTGATTACTCAACCAGTTCTCCTGGTCCTCGATTTTTATTTTTTTTAATTTTTCAAATTGCCCTGCGTCACGACCAGCCTTGCCAACTACTTCTCCAGGGCAATGATCCGGTCGCCCTGGTCAGACGCAGCTTTTTCCAGCTCCTTGATCGTTTCCTCCTGTGCTTCCAGCCACCTCCCCGCCTTATCCAGGGCCACCTGCATGGTCGCCAGAGCTTTGTCAACTGTACCCTTCACCGTAGCTTGAATGTCCTACTTCATCTCTTCCCGAAGCTCTCTCAATTCTCTTGAGAGAAACATCCTCCAACCACCCCTGGTTTCGGGGGGGGGGGGGGTTGGGGGGTGGCTTCTTGTGTTGGGGCTCGGTCCCTCTCGCTCTGGTGAAGCCTGAGTTTCGCCGCCTCGTGTGTCAGCCGGTTCGGTCGTTTGCTTGTCCAGGCTTTTTCCACTCCTGGTTTCCACACGTCCTCTGGAGTGGCTGCTATTTAGTGTTTTTCCTTTCTCGTCGTTTTTTTGGTAGTGATGTGGGGATTTATTTTGGAGTTAGCAGGTGTTTTTGAGGCAAAAAGAACCTATTTTTCAGATTTGTGGGAGGAGAGCCATCTGATGTGCGACTTTGCAGCACAGCCCCGTCACCAGAAGTCTCAGAGTCTCTGAATCATTAAATGATTTCAAGAAGGTGATAGATATATTTTGAATTTTTTAAAAAAAGGGTTAAAATAGGTAAAAGGGATATGGGGAGGTGGATTTGAGACCAGGAAGAGATCAGCCATGGTCTGATTGAAGGCGGAACAGGTTCCAAGGGCTAAATTGCCTACTTCTTTTCCGAATCCTATGTTACGGGGATAGGGCGGGGGGAAGTGGGTGATGGTAGGGTAACTCTTTCAGAGTGTCAGTGCAGACTTGATGGGGCGAATGGCCTCCTTCTGCACTGTGGAATTCTATGACGCTAAATCACCTCTTAACCTCGTTCTCTCACTAGCATTCCTTTCTCCTGTGCATCAATGTTCAATTCCATCCATAAATCCTCTGTACCCCACTTTATTTGGAAACCTCTTCCATCTTTCATCCCCTCCCGTCCTCTGTACTGTCTTGTCTCCACACTTTGGAACTTCTTGTTATGGGCGAGGCGTTTTCAGAACCCCAAAATGTATCATGGAGTTCAACCAACCTCTCCCTTTAATGTATTTGTTGCTTTTCCTAGCACACGGCTTGTTCCCTAGGTGTGGGATTACAATTATGGACACGTGGGTTTTTAAACACAAAACAATGTTGATTCCATGAACTCAACTTAACATCTTACATAAACATTGGATCTCGTAACACCCCTTACTTAAAAGATAACTCACAAAATATTGCAACAGTACATAATTCCTCAAATTGTTCCTTCAACCTTCCAAGAGACTTAACACCTTTAAACAGAATTACATCAGGTTAAAGGCTTTACTATTATGAGTTTAAATCACCCAAATGATCCAGAGATAGCCTTTCATGGCAGAGATCCAGCTCACTGCAAACACAGACACTCCCAAGCTCTTTTCAAACTGCAAAACTAAACTGCAAAATGGCTGACCTGACCTCCGCTCCACCCACTCTCTGGCATCACTGTTTTCTTAAAGGTACATTGCTTAAACATCCATGTCTTAAAGGTACTCACATGACACCTTTAATATCTGTACAGTTTCCTCCACATGTATAATCTGTGCTTATCATGGCAACCATCTATATCAGCCAAATGGTGCTAACCATTTCCCATTTCCCTGAAATCAATTACAAAGAGGTTATTTATTAAACACCGTTCAAAATGCCGCTGTAATGCAAAGATATTTACAGTGGTGTATTTACCCCATCATCCAGCCTGGCTGAGAATTAATGCCAGGCAAGTTAATGCCCAAAGTCTCTATTTTCCCACTGCCTCATGTAATTGTTAAAAGTTGTTGGAGACTGCTTCTGCACTGTAAATTCTATGGAAAGCAATTGGTTTTGCTGTCCATTGTGTACAGCAGACAAAGGGCAGCAGAGTAACATAGTGGTTAGCACTGTGGCTTCACAGCGCCAGGGTCCCAGGTTCGATTCCCTGCTGGGTCACTGTCTGTGCGGAGTCTGCACGTTCTCCCCTGTGTCTGCCGGGTGCTCCGGCTTCCTCCCACAGTCCAAAGACGTGCAGGTTAGGTGGATTGGCCATGATAAATTGTCCTTAGTGTCCAAAAAGGTTCGGAGGGTTATTGGGTTAGGGGGATAGGGTGGAAGTGAGGGCTTAAGTGGGTTGATGCAGACTCAACAGGCCGAATGGCCTCCTTCTGCACTGCATGTTCTATGCTCTAAATCCTGTTAACATGAATGCTTAATGTACCCTTTCTGGAGTGCGCAAATGCTGAATGTATGTGCAATTTGATGGCCATGCATGTGTGCTAACTTAATGAAGCTGAATTGTGCACGGCCAGAATCTGGACTTTCGGGTCCCTGCAAGGCCGAACAGATCACCAGAAACACTGTACCTGCTACATGTGGTGGAAACTTTGCCTCTTTCCCATCATTAAAAGCTTCAAAATCAATGTCTTTGTCCAAGCTTGATCTCTCCCATAATTTCGCAGTGCCCATTTCTCATGTATTTTCTCACTATAATGCGTTTCGGTACCAGGCTATATGTTAAAGGAGTTAATACAGATCCTAGATATTGTTTTCATCGAACAAGACATAGTTATACAATTATGAAGCCTGGTTGCCCCCGAGTACAATTTGGATAATTAACTTTGCCTTAATGCGTAATTATTTCCCCAGTGGGTAGTCTTCTAAAAGTCATGTCTTAAAAGTCTGAGCACTGAAGTGCTGGGTACTCTGAGACACAGACGAACCAACACGGTTGCGATTGGTACAACGCAGTTTATTTCTTTTAACTATTTACATAACAAACTCTGGTACTCAGCACATGGTGACTGTTTGACTGTCTGGCTTGGAGGTCCTTGCCCTGAGCCGTCTCCTGCTGGACTGCCCAGGAAGTGTTGTGTTCCTTGTTTTGTACTGTGTATGCTCTTGTCTGTGATTGGCTGTCGTGTTGTGTGTGCTAATTGGGCCGTTGATCTGTCCATCACTATGTATGTGTGTATGTGCTGTGATGTTCACTTGAATATCATGACAAGCACTGTCTGGAACATTTATTCTGATTATGCACCATTCATTAAATGTATTGGGGTCTGCATAACATACATTTGTGTTTTATGACAGGAACGCATCATCGGGTTGAAGATTAAATAAATTGAGAGCACTAAAATGTTTAATTGCAGTCCTGAGATTTGTATACAATTGGGACAGCTTGAGATTCATGATGATGAATATATGGAAACATTTCTGAGACATGACTAGTAGTATCATTACCAACTGCACACCCAAGTTTTGAAAGTGAATAAGGTTAGTAGGTGTCCCAGAGTGTCCTCTGCTCTCGTTTATGCCTCCAAGCAGCTGGTATTGCATACAAGCAGGTACACCCTGGTACCTCTCCTCGGCTGTTTAGCTAAACTAGGTGAGGAGGTCATCCACTTGGTCTGATGTAGATGGAGGACATCACCCCTAATCCTATAGAATCCCTACAATGTAGAAGGAGGCCATTTGGTCCATCAACTCTGCACCGACCCTTGGTCAGAGTATCCTACCTAGGCCCACATCCCACCATATCCCCGTAACCCCACCTAACCTTTTGGACACTAAGGGGCAATTTAGCATGGCCAATCCACCAAACCTGTACATCTTCGGACTGTGGTAGGAAACTGGAGCACCCGAGGCAACCCATGCAGGTGAGGGTAGAATGTGCAATCTCCACACAGACAGTCACCCATGGTGGGAATTTAACCCGGGTCCCAGGTGCTGTGAGACAGCAGAGCTAACCAGTATGCCACTGTGCCGTTCTTTGTGTGGTGCCTGAAACAGTGGAAGAAGCCGATAGCCTTTGCAAAAGGGGCAATGGCTGTAAAATTGCTTGCCAGCAAGATGTATGACACAACAAAGTGGTCAAGTCACCTTGGAAAAGATTGGGACCATTCGGAGTATCATCCCTTGGTTAGCAATAAAACCCATTTTCAAAAATGCTGTCGCTTACATTTGAAGCAACTGGTGCAGCAGTTACTTCCAATCCTTAAAAAGAAGAATGAGCCTGAGGAGTCACTAATTAAGTTTCAACTTTTGGAATTATTCAAAAGATTCTGTTTGAGTTTGTGTTCATAAAATAATTTGAACCTTGATGAATTTGGCTTAAAAGCATTTCCAAGCATTGCTTGCTCTTTAACATTCCAAAATCTGTACAATCCATAAATTCTGTCTTTTTTTCCAGAACTTGTCTTTATCTAGTTTTTCTCCTCCCCAGCTGATGAACCCCTACTGGCCTGAAGCATTGATTCCGTGCAAGTTCCACAGGTGCTGGACATCTTTGGTGCCTCAGTCGATTCACTAGTGTCCAGGAAAATATTTATCCCTCGACCAACATCACTAAAACAGGTTGTCTGGCCATTATCACATTGCTCTTTGTGAGCTCCTGCTACATGCAAATTATCTTGTACATACCAATACAGATTGCAGTTTACAGCTAATCAAGCTTGTTCTGTAAAGATCTTTGAGGCTGTGCGAGGTACTACATAATGCCAGTCATTCATACACACTTGGATTGGATTTGTTTATTGTCATGTGTACCGAGTGTCATGTGAGAGTACCTTTAAGAAATGGGTGTTTATAAATGGGTGTGTATATAAATATCTGTAGTGAGTGTACCTTTAAGAAATGGGTGTTTATTACTGCAATGATGTCAAAGAGTGGGTGGAGCTGGGCTGTCCTGTCAGCTTTTTACTTTCGTTTTAGGTTGTTTGCTGCAGGGTGTGTTTTAGTTTCGTTTTCAGTGTTGGAGCTGAAGTCAGACAAAGCAGCTGTACTGCTGTTCTTTTTGCAACAAAAAGACTATCTCTTGATCATTTGGTGAATTCAGAATTATAAATGTTTTCAGTAGTGACTTTAATCTGATGTGCTTCTGTTAAAGGTTATGTTTTTTTGTAAGTCTTCTGAATGTTAAAAGGACAGCGTAAGCATTACTTAGCGTTGTACTCTTTAGGGGTTGTATTTGAATTAATGTTTGCTAAGATGTTCACTGTTTTTTTTAAAAAAGTTTAACTTGAGTTCATCGCATAAACATTGTTTTGCTTTAAAAAATACTTTTCCATTTCTGCTGTACCACACCCGTAGAGTGGGCCGTGTGCTCCCCATACCACAATCTATTAAAAGTTGTGGGTCAGGGGAACTCCATGATATACTTTGGGGTTCTCTAAACCCTGGCCCATAACACGAGGTACAGAGAAAAGTAATTTTCTGTGAGCAGCTCAAACAGATCATTTAGTACATGAAAATAAGATAAAAAGAAAATATATAATAGGGCAACACAAGGTCCACAATGTAAACACATAGACACCAGCATCAGGTGAAGCGTACAGGAGTGTAGTATTAATCCGGTCACTCCATAAGAGTGTGTTGAATTTTTGTTCATGATGTAGAGATGCCGGCGTTGGACTGGGGTGGGCACAGTAAGAAGTCTTACAACATCAGGTTAAAGTCCAACATGTTTATTTGGAATCACTAGATTTTGGAGCACAGCTCCTTCATCAGGTGAGTCACCAAATAAACCTGTTTGACAGTATATTAATAACTTAGACAAATAGACAGAAGACAATGTATCCAATCTTGCTGATGATAGAAAGTTAGGCGGAATGTAAGTTGTGTGAAAAAGTGGGCAGCAAGGTGACAGTTGCAGTATAAAGTGGGGAAGTGTGAGGTTGTTCACTTCAGCCATGAAAATAGAAAAGCAGAATATTTTTAAAAGGTGTGAAGCTTGTACGTGTTTGAGACGTGGGTGCCTTTGAACAAAGAATACAAAGTTAACATGCAGGTAAGGCAAATGGCATGTTTGGCCTTGTTGCAAGGGAATTAGCGTTCAAGAATAAGGAAGCCTTGCTATAATTGTACAGGACATTGGTGACACCACGGCTCGAATACTGTGTGCAGTTTTAGTCTCTTTATTTAAGAAAGGATATACATGTAGTGGTGATTGTTGTCTTATGATGAGAGGCTGAGTAATTGGCCCCATCTTCTCTGATGTTTAGAAAAATGAACGGTGATCTCATTTAACATACAAAGGTTCTGAAGGGGCTTGACAGGGTTGACACTGAGGTTATTTTCCCCTGGCAGGGAAATCTAGTGGGGCACAACCTCCGGTTAAAGTGTTGATCATTTAGGTGTTCAGACTCCTGTATGAGAATCCCAACAATTTGTAATTTCTAAGACTGTGAGGGAAGACTCCTAAAACACCAAAAGGTATCTTTTATGTTAAAACAAACTTTAATCACATTAGCAACACAGTAATAGCTTTCCAATTAATTATTAAAACAGTTCTAAAACAAAAAGGAAAAAAGCTTTTTAAAAAAAATATATTTTTTATTCTCCTTTTTCACATTTTCTCCCAAATTTACACCCACCAATAACAAACAATAATCAGTAACAAATATGTCAATCTCCATATCGATAACAACAATCCCATCCTCCCACCAAACCCCAAACATTAGCCCGCACGTTCAGCACAGGGCTAAATCGCTGGCTTTGAAAGCAGACCAAGGCAGGCCAGCAGCACGGTTCGATTCCCGTAACAGCCTCCCCGAACAGGCGCCGGAATGTGGCGACTAGGGGCTTTTCACAGTAACTTCATTTGAAGCCGACTTGTGACAATAAGCGATTTTCATTTCATTTCATGTTCAAATAAACAAATGACAAAAAGGAATCCGGAATCACCCATAGTCACCATCAACACACACCGCCCCCCCAACCCTCCTACCCCCCCCCCCCCCCCCCCCCGAAACTAATGTTCGATGTTATCCAGTTCTTGAAAGTGCATGATGAATAATGCCCATGAATTGTAGAACCCCTCCATCCTTCCCCTCAGTTCAAACTTAACCTTCTCAAGAGTCAAGAAATCCAACGGGTGCCCCCGCCATGCCAGGGCACAGGGTGAAGAGGCTGCTCTCCATCCCATCAGGATGCGCCTTCGGGCGATCAACGAGGCGAAGGCTACAACATCAGCCTCCGCACCCATTTCCAACCCTGGCTGGTCCGACACCCCGAATATGGCCACCCGGGGGCCCGGGTCCAGTTTCACGTGCACCACTTTAGAAATTACCCAAAAACCTCCTTCCAGTAATCCTCTAGCTTTGGACAGGACCAAAATATATGAACGTGATTAGCGCGCCCCCCCCACCCCCGTAACGTTCACACACCTCCTCTACTCCTTCAAAGAATCGTCTCATCCTCGCCCTCGTGAGGTGTGCTATGTGTACCACCTTCAGCTGTATCAGCCCCAACCTCTCGCACGAGATGGAGGCATTCACTCTCCGGAGCACTTCACACCAGAACCCCTCCTCATTATCCTCTCCCAACTCTTCCTCCCACTTTACTTTGATCCCTTCCAGTGGTGCCTTCTCCTCTTCCAAAATAGCTCTGTAAACCGCTGATACTGCCCTTCTCCAGTCCCCCTGTCGTCAGCACCTTCTACAGCAATGTGGAGGCCGGCTCCACCAGGAAGCTCTATCTCCTTTCTGGCAAAGTCTTGAACCTTCATGTATCTAAACATTTCCCCCTGCTCCAGCCCATACTTCGCTTCCAGCACCTTCAGCCCTGCAAACCGACCCCTAAGAAACAAATCTTTTAGTGTCTTAATCCTCTTCTCCCATTTCTGAAAATTTCCATCCCACCTCCCTGGCTCAAATCTGTGGTTCCCCCGAATCGGCATTTCCCTTCACCCTGCCCCCAACCTGAAGTGTTGGCGAAACTGCCTCCAAATTCTCAATGAAGCTATTATTACCAGACTCCCTGAGTACTTCCCGGGGGCTATCGGGAGCGGCGCTGTTGCTAGTGCTTTCAATCCCGACCTCCTGCACAAACTCTCCTCCATTCTGATCCACTGGGAATCAATTCCTCTGACCCAGCTCCGCACCTTCTCCACATTCGCCACCCAGTAGTAATACATCAGGTTCGGAAGACCCAAACCCCCTGCCTGCCTTCCCCTCTGTCGCAGCACCTTTCTAACTCTGGCCACTTACCCTCCCCATATGAACAAAGTAATCCTTCCCTCAATCTCTCTCAAAAAGGCCTTTGACAGGAAAATTGGCAGGCATTGAAAAATAAACAGAAATCGCGGAAACACGTTCATTTTAACCGCCTGTACCCAACCCGCCAGTGACAGAGGGAGACCGTCCCACCTTGCCAGATCAGCTTTCACAATGCCCACCAAACTAGAAATGTTGTACCTGTGGAGCCCCCCCCCCCCCCCCCCACTCCCGGGCAACCTGCACCCCCAGGTACCTAAAGTGAGTCCCTGCCCTACGGAATGGCAGCCCCCACCCCCGGCCGTGACCCCACAAAATACTTACTCTTATCTAGATTTAGTTTGTACCCCGAGAAAGACCCAAACACTCGCAGCAGCTCCAATATTCCCCCTATCGACACACTCTGTTCCGACACGTATAACAGCAAATCATCGGCATATAAGGACGCTCTATCCCCCCCCCACCAGCACTATTCCTTTCCATACCCCCGAACTTCTTAATGCAATGGCCAGCGGCTCAATCGCGAGTGCGAACAGCAGGGGGGACATAGGACATCCCTGCCTAGTCCCACGGTGGAGAGAGAAGTATCTCGAGCTGATGTTGTTTGTGCGGACACTCGCCCTCGGCTCCTTATATAGTAGCTTTACCCAGTTCACAACTCTTGGTCCAATCCCAAACCGCTCCAGAACTGGCATCAAGTATCCCCATTCTACCTGGTCAAACACCTTCTCAGCGTCCAATGCCACAACCACCTCTGTTTCCTTCCCCTCTGCTGGTGCCATAACGACGTTCAATACCCTTCCAACATTTGAAAAGAGTTGCCTCCCTCTCATGAACCCCGTCTGATCGTCATCTATCACCTTCGGGAGGCACTCCTCCAGCCTACCCGCCAGTACCTTCGCCAATACTTTTGCGTCCACATTCAGAAGCTAAATGGGCCGATACGACCCACACTCCATGGGATCTTTATCCTTTTTTAGCAACCGGGAAATCAATGCCTGCCCCCAAAGTTTGTGGCAACACCCCTTTCCCGATCGCCTCTTCAAACATCCCCACCATCAGGGGTGCCAGCTTATCCTTGAATTTTTTATAATATTCCACCAGAAACCCATCCGGCCCCGCCACCTTCCCCGAATGCATCCTCCCAATCGCATCCATTATCTCCTGCTCTACTATCGCTCCTTCTAATGTAATCCTATCCCCATCCCCTAACCTCGGGTACTCCCAATTCATCTAGAAATTCCTGCATCTCACGGTCTCCCCCAGATGGCTCTGACCTGTACAACCTCTCACAAAATTCCTCAAAAACCTTGTTCATCAGATCTGGAGCCACCACCAGCTTCCCTGCCCTGTCCCTCGCCTGAACAATTTCCCTTGCCGTTTGTAAACTGCACCCCTTGCTCGCCTCAGTTGGCGCACCGCCTTCCTGGTAGATAGTCGGTCAAAGCTCGCCTGTAGTTCCTTCCTTGTTTCCAGCTTCGCTGGGTCCCCATCTTCTGCATAACTCCTATCTACCTCCAACATCTCATCTATTACCCTCTGCCACTCCAACCTATCCTCTTTGTCCACCCTGGCCTTAAACAAAATCACCTCACCCCTCACCATTGCCATTACAGCCTCCCAGACAACTGCCTTCGCGACCTCGCCCATACAGTTGAAACCTACATATTCCTTAATTACCTTTTCAGTTTTGTCACAGAACACTTGGTCCCACAGAAGTCCCACATCTAATTTCCGCTCCGGCCTCTGCTGTACCATATCCACTCAATGCGGAGCATGATCTGACACTGCAATTGGCGAGTATTCCGACCCCTTAACCCCAGCCAGCAAAACCTTCCCCACCATGAAAAAGTCGATCCGCGAGTATACCTTATGGACTGCTGAGAAAAACGAGTACTCCCATTCCCTCGGGTGCAGAAACCTCTAATGGTCCACCCCTCCCATTTCCACCATTAGCCCAGCCAACGCCTTCACCCCCACCCTGAGGGGACTAGCGAGCGTGGCCAAGCTCCAGTGCCCTCCCCCCACTATCAGTTTGTGTGTGTCCAAGTCGGGGATAGCCCCAAACACCACCTTTGCGAATCCCACATCGTCCCAATTGGGACCATATACATTTAACAGCACCAGTAACCTCCCCTCCAGCGCCCCTGTCACAATCACATATCTACCCCCCTGATCTGCCACCACCTTCTCCATCTGGAAGCGTACTCTTTTGCTGACCGTTACCGCTACCCCTCGAGCCCTTCCATCAAATCCAGAGTGAAACACCTGACTAACCCAGCCCTTTTTAAGTCTCACTTGGTCCTTCACCCTCAAGTGAGTCTCCTGCAGCATTGCTACATCGGTTTTCAAACTTTTAAGGTGCGCAAGCACCCTTGACCTCTTGACTGGACCTCCCAACCCCCTCACATTCCATGTGACTATCCTAACTGGGGGTCTTTCACCCCCCCCCCCCCTTCTTATCCACCACCATCATACCACCGGGCCCTGCCCCATAAGCCTGACCTGCCCCTATCCATTATTAACATCGACCCCCCCCCCCCCCCCCCACATTTAGTCTCAAAAAAACATCTCCCAGCATCAATCCCTTCCCTTGCTCGCCTCGTCGGCCCATCGAAACCTGCTAACCAGGCTCCAATGTCTGCAGCCCTCCTCTCACCTCACCTCCGTTCACTAGCTGACTTTAGTTAGCTAGCGCAGGTGGCTCCCCCCCGCCAAGATATACCGTCCCCTCCCACCCAGTCCCAGAGAAAGAAAAAACAAAAACAACAATCAAACCCATACAGTTCACTAAACTAAGATATAACCGTCGCAACACAGAATACCAATCAACCCAACCAATAACTTGAACTCTGTAACGATGTGCAGAGAAGTAAATTATAATACACGTCAGTGTGGTGGTATGTATTAGGGGTATTAGGCACCCTGTGATGCCGAGAGACTATTGGTGGATATACGCTGGATCCTGATTGGATCAGCCACCTGCTGGCTCCACCCAGTAAGGTGGAGTTTAAGAGCCCGGGTTCTCCCAGCAGCCACATTCTGTAACCGTGCTGCTGGGGAACAAGTCTGCATAATAAAGCCATCGTTCGACTCCTTCTCATCCCGTCTTGTGAGTGATTGATTGTGCTACAGTCAGTAAAAAGAAAGTTATAGCATTTATACAGTTTCCAGCTCCCCAATCACAGTCCACAGTCTCTCTTCCAGCTCCGCTCCTCACGTCTGTCCTGAGCCTTCTGCCCTCACGAACGCCTCAGCTGCCTCCGCTGTCTCAAAATAAAAGTCTTTGGCATCATACATCACCCTCCGCTTCGCTGGGTATACCATAGCAAATTGCATCCCCTTTTTGTACAGTGCCGCCTTCACTCGCCCGAACGCCGCTCGTCTTTTTGCCAACTCCATCATCAAGTCCTGGTAGATCCGAACTCCAGCACCATCCCACTGCACCTCGCGCTTCTGCTTCGCCCAGCTTAACACCTTCTCCTTCATACAGTACTTATGGAAGCAAATAATTACTGCTTTTGGCGGCTCATTCACTTTGGGCTTCGGCCTTAATGACCGATGAGCTCAGTCCAGTTCGTACTTGGAGAGGTTCTCACCCAACCCCATCAGCTCCGCCAACTTCTTAGCGAAGTACTCTGTTGGCCTTGGACCCTCTGCCCCTTCGGGCAAGCCCACAATTCTCAGATTGTGCCGCCTCGAGCGGTTCTCCAAGTCCTCGAGCATTGCTTGGATGCCCTCTATTGACCTCCACCACCTTCCACAGCTCGTCCCCCGTCGAGGTGAACTGGTCGCTGTGCTGTGACACGGCCTCCTCCACTTCCTTCATCGTCTTGCCCTGCTCTCTCACCTCAGCCGATGTCTTTGCCACAGCTACTCTCACCGGGGCGATTGCCTCCTCCACCAATGACTTCAATGCGACCGCCATCTCCTTCCTCAAAGCCTCCATGTGCCTTGCAAACTGCTTTTCCAGCTCCACTGCCATCAGCTCGGTCATCTTCTCCACCGTAAGTAGTGCAGCCCCACCATGCGGCATCCGCCACCTTTTCAGCACTTTTGCTCGTCCTCTCAGAAGGGAGCCCGCGTTTCCTCTCTTCTTCAACGCTGCTCTTCGCATCCTTTAACGGCTTATTATTTTCCTTTTTTTTCCACCTTTCTTTCCCTCTTCAATCTTTTTTTTTTCCTTATTTTTGTTTTAATAGAAAAAACAAAAAAAAAAATGTTTCCTTCCTTCAAAAGAAAAAGGAAAAAAAACTTTCACCAAATTTCTTTAAAACCTCTTTCTCTTCTTTTTTGTATTCCTCCAGAATTTCCCTGGGACCGGACTTCAATCTTCTCACCATATTCTAGGTGGGAGCCATCCAATGTGGGACATCTCACCTACATCGCGCCCTAGCTTCGGGCCTGCCACCTTGGCCTCTGTTTAGCTCCGCCCCCGCTGCTCCGACCTCCGTGCGCTGGGCCTGATGCCTCAGCACCAGCCGCCCGACACCCGCGCGGGGTTCCTCGCCAGTTTTCAAACCAGCCCTGCTTGCTACTCGGGACGGCCCCAAAGGCCACCAATAATCGGAGGGGAGAGTGAAGAATCAGGATAACCCCCCAAATGCGTCGCAAATAGTGGCCACCGGCGGGAGCTTTTCTCGATGCGGCCGACCCGCTCGCAAACGCCACCGGAAGTCCCGGAAAAAAAACTAACTCACTATCTATTCCAATTAAACAACTCAATAAAGTTCAAATGCCACTTATAAATAAAGTTAGCAATCAGGGTTACTTGCTTGTCTGTGCAGACTTTGGAGAGACATCCTTCCAGGGACAACCTGAAAATCCTTCTGTCCTGTCGGACTATGGCAAACTTCTGTTTAGCTTAAAATCTTATAGCAGACTGCAAAACTACAGCCAGACCTGTCTCTTCCCATTAGTTATATCATCCGTATCCCAAGCGTAATGCTTTCTCCAGTCTTCTCCCACTAAGATGTCCCATGACCTGCTTGGCTAGGACTAAACACAATCCCTCAATTTTCTACACCCCAAGGAACCTCCTAAACTGTTCAGCGGCACACTGGAGCAGTGGTTAGCACTGCTGCCTCATGGTGTTGAGGGCCCCATTTGGCCCCAGGTCACTATCCGTGTGGAGTTTGCATATTCTCCCCTTGTCTGCATGGGTCTCGCTCCCACAACCCAAAGATATGCAGGCCATGCTAAATTGCCTCTTAAATGGAAAAAAAACCCTCAAATGTTCCATTAGCCTTCTCTGTAAACAAGTAAATGGTCAAGATCAATGATTACCTCGCCATTATGACTTCTTAATTACAGCTTTCACAGACAAAGGATTTTTAATAACATGACTGCAATAAAATATAGGCCAGAATTCTCCGCCGTTGGGATTCTCTTTTCTTGCTGGCAATACGGGATGGCTTCAATGAGCAATCCATTGACAAGCAGCAGGAAGAGAGAATCCCGCCACCAAGGAACAACATGCCGCTGTGAAACATGTGGCTGAGGGACAGGAGAATCCAGCCCATAATATATAACACTATCCCTACGTTCATCACGTAGGCCGGAGTGAGGAGAAATTTGTTCACTCAAAGGGTTGTGAATCTTTGGAATTCACTACCCCAGAGGGTTGTGGATGCTTCATGATTAAATATATTTAAGGCTTAGTTAGGCAGATTTTACTTCCCTTGGGACATCCAGGAATATGGGGAGTTAAGTTAGAA
Organism: Scyliorhinus torazame; assembly: GCF_047496885.1. Lineage (NCBI taxonomy): Eukaryota > Metazoa > Chordata > Chondrichthyes > Carcharhiniformes > Scyliorhinidae > Scyliorhinus > Scyliorhinus torazame. The sequence continues at coordinate 130,441,686 of NC_092714.1, forward strand.
GATCATCTGTAATCATCTTGCTTGGCGGAGCAGGTGAGACAGGTCAGTTGATCTACTCCTGCTTTGATTTTATATTCCAATCTGCACTTTGGTTTGAAAGCATCACACGGAAAGCTGGCTTTCATTGTCCAACCCTAATTACCCTTGGAGTCGCTCTGTGTGTTGCCTTCATGAACGTTGATCTTCTTGTGATGAAGGTGCTGCTGTGTCGGGAGTCCTAGGACTTTGATTCTGGGTGCAGCTTCCCTTATTTTCCATCCTCCCACCCTTCTGTCCTGGAGACCAATCAGCAAGTTGTGATCTTTATAAATGCCTGTTTCCAGGATTTACAGTGGGTGGATAAGAAATTGTCTGCTGAAAGGATTTGCATTTTTAAAATTCATTTACGGGATGTGGGCATCATTGGTTAGTTCAGCATTTATTGCCCATCCCTAGTTGCCCTGCAGAAGGTGAGTTGCCTTCTTGAACCGCTGGAGCCATAGAGGTGTAGGTACACCCACTGTGCTGTTAGGGAGGGAGTTCCAGGATGTTGCCCCAGCGACAGTGAAGGAGTGGCGATATATGGTGAGTAACTTGGAGGGGAACCTCCAGGTGGTGGGGTTCCAAGGTACCTGCTGCTCTCCTTCTAGATGGTAGTTGTCGTGGGTTTCCAAGGTATTGTCTAAGGAACCTTGGTGAGTTACTGCAGTGCATCTTGTGGTGCCACTGTTTGTTGGTGATGGAGGGTTTGAATGGATGTGGAAGGGGAAGCAATCAAGCGGCTGCTTTGTCCTGGATGGTGTCAAGCTTCTTGAGTGTTGTTGGAGCTGCACTCATTCAGGCAAGTGCAGAGTATTGCATTAACTTCCTGATTTGTGCCTTTTAGATGGTGGACAGGCTTTGGGGGGGGTCAGGAGGTGGGTTATCACCGTAAGATTCCTAGCCTTTGACCTGCTCTGGTAGCCATAGTATTAATGTGGCTAGTTCAGTTCGGTTTCTGATCAATGGTAACCCCCAGGATGTTGATTGTGGGAGATTCAGCGATGGTAATGCTATTGAATGTCAAGGGGCAGTGGTTAAATCCTCTCTTGTAAGAGATGGTCATTGCCTGGCACTTGTGTGGCACATATGTTACTTGCCACTTGTCAGCCCAAGCCTGGATATTGTCCAGGTCTTGCTGCATTTGGACATGGAGTGCTTCATTATCTGAGGAGTTGCAAATGTTGCTGAACACTGTGCAGTCATCCGCAAATATCCCCACTTCGACCTTATGATGGAAAGGAGGTAATTGACGAAGCAGCTGAAGATGGTTGGGCATAGGAAACTACCCTGAGGAACTCCTGCAGTGATGTCCTGAGTTGAGATTGACCTCCCAACCACCACAACCATCTTCCTTTGTGCAGGTATAACTCCAACCAGTGGAGAGTTTACCCCCAATAACTTCAGTTTAGCTAGGGCTCCTTGATGCCATACTCAGTCAAATGCTGCCTTGATGTCAAGAGCAGTCACTCTCACCTCACCTCTGGCATTCAGCTCTTGTCCATGTTTGAACCAAGGCTGTAATGAGGTCAGGAGCTGAGTGACCCTGTCGGATCCCAAATTGAGCGTCCGTGAGCAGGTTATTGCAGAGTAAGTGCCGCTTGATAGCACTGTTGAAGACTCCTTCCATCACGTTGCTGGTGATGGAGAGTAGCTTGATAGGGCAGTAATTGGCTGGGTTGGATTTGTGCAGGTTCTTTTGTACAAGACACACCTGGGCAATTTTCCACATTGCTGTGTAGATGACCGCGTTGTAGCTGTACTGGAACAGCTTGGCTAGGGGTGCGGCAAGTTCTGGAGCACAAGTCTTCAGTACTGTTGCCGGGATATTATCAGGGCCCAAAGCCTTTGCAGTATCCAGTGCCTTCAGCCATTTCCTCGTGGAGTGAATCGAATTGTCAGAAAACTGACATCTTTGATGCTGGGGACCTCCGGAGGAGACTGCGATGGATCATCCACTCTGCACTTCTGGCTGAAGATTGTTGCGAATGCCTCAGCCTTGTTTTTTTTCACATCCATGCTGGACTCCTCCATCATAGAGGATGGGGATATTTGTGGAGCCTCCTCCACTGAGTTGTCTATTTGTCCACCACCATTCACGGCTGAATGTGACGAGACTACAGAGCTTGAATCTGATGCGTTTGTTGTGGAATCTTTTAGCTCTGTCTATTACTTGCTGCTTATGCTGTTTGGCACACAAGTAGTCCTGTGTTGTAGCTTCACCAGGTCGACATCTCATTTTTTGGTCTGTCTGATGTTGATCCTGGCATGCTCTCCTGCACTCTTCATTGAACCAGGGTTGATCCACTGGCTTGGTGGTAATGGTAGAGTGGGGGATATGCCAAGCCATGAGGTTGCAGATTGTGGTTGAATACAACTCTGCTGCCCACAGCACCTCATGGATGCTAAGTCTTGAATTGCTAGATCTGTTTGAAATCGATCCATTTAGCACAGTGATGGTGCCACACAACATGATGGAGGGTGTCCTCAATGTGAAGACGGGACTTGTCTCCACAAGGACTGTGCGGTGGTCACTTCTACTATGCATCTGCAGCAGACAGATTGGTGAGGATGAGGTTTAGTATGTTTTTCCCTCCCCACCTGCTGCAGTCCCAGTCTAGCAGCTATGTCCTTTGGGACCCAGCCAGCTCGATCTGTGGTGGTACAACCAAGCCACTCTTGGTGATGGACATTGAAGTCCCCCACCCAGAGCATTTTCTGTGCCTTGCCACCCTCAACATCACGTGGTGTTCAACATGGAGGAGTACTGATTCATCAGATGATGGTGGCTGGTGCATGGTAATCAGCAGAAGGCTTCCTTGCCCATGTTTAACCTGAAGCTATGAGACTTCATGGGGTCCAGAGTTGATGTTGATGACTCCCAGGACAACTCCCTCCCGACTGTATACCACTGTGCCGCCACCTCTGCTGGGTCTGTCCTGCCGGTGAGACGGGACATACCCAGGAATGGTGATAGTGGACCACGTCTATAAGGTATGATTCTGTGAGTTGTGAGTAAGACTGTCAGGCTGTTGCTTAACTAGTCTGTGAGACAGCTCTCCCAACTTTGACACAAGCCCCCAGATGTTAGTAAGGAGGAATTTGCAAGGTTGGCAAGGCTGTGTTTGCCATTGTCATTTTCAATGCCGTGTGGTCCATCCGGTTGCATTCCCTTTTTTGTTTTCGTAGCGGTTGAAATTCCATCACTTGCTGTGGTGGGATTCGACCCAGGTCCCCCGATCATTATCCTGGGTCTCTGGATTACTAGTCCAGTGACAATGTCACTGTCTCCCCTAACTAATTTGAAAGTGGAAAAACACAGACGTGGCCAATAATGAAAGCATTTAACCAACAAGCAGATAGAAAATTGACTGTCTTATTGACAGTAGACACAAGCAATAATATATTGTGCTGCATTGATGAATTTTATATTCACTGCTGAATGAATGACTTGCGTTTATATAATGCTGTTTGCATGGCGGGATATCACAAAGCTTTTCGCAGACATTTTGGTTCTATTAAATTGTAATGCCTCTTGTAGAAAATTGGTAGACGATCAAAAAGCTATTTTACCATCCCACATTACCGCTAAGCTCTCTCTAGTTAAGTGCAGTAAGGGTTAGGTAGAGAGAAAAACTTCCTGTTGATTGGCCTTCTCAATTGACCTCAAACTCAGAAGAGTCCCAGGTATCCTTGGGCTCTGCCTGAAGTAGTCACTTAATGCCGTGCTTAGAAAATTTACGCTGATCAGGATTGAGATTGAAAATACCATGAAATGGGAAATTTCAGCAACGGTGGTGTGGGAAGCACTGAAGGCGGTGGTCAGGGGGGAGCTGATCTCGATCCGGGCCCATAGGGAGAAGGTGGACAGGGCGGAGACGGACCGACTGGTAAAGGAGTTACTACAAATTGATAGGAGGTATGCGGAGACCCCAGAGGCAGGGCTTTTAAGGGAACGGCGGAGGTTACAGGCGGAGTTTAGCTTGCTGACCACAGGGAGGGCGGTGGAGCAGTTGGGAAAGGCAAGGGGGGCGATCTATGAACATTGGAGAGAAGGCCAGCAGAATGCTTGCACAGCAGCTTGGGAAGAGGGAGGCTGCTAGGGAGATCGGGAAAGTAAAGGACGGAGATGGGAACCTGGTTGGTGATTCAGTAGGCGTGAATAAGGCGTTTAGGGATTTCTACAGCAGGCTGTACAGGTCGGAACCCCCTATGGGGCCGGAGGGGATGAGGCGCTTCTTCAGGGGGGCTGAATTTCCCAAAGGTGGATGGGGAGCGGGTAGAAGGGCTGGGAGGTGACTGGGAGAGCTGCCGTTTAGGTTAGTAAAGGGAAGCTTTAGGTATCTAGGCATCCAAGTGGCGCGGGAATGGGACCGGCTGCATAAATTGAAACTGGCCCGGCTGGTGGACCAAATGAAGGACAATTTTCGGAGACAGGACGCGCTCCATTGTCTCTGGCTGGGAGAGTGCAAACGGTGAAGATGATGGTCCTCCCGAGATTCCTATTTGTATTTCGGTGTCTCCCCATCTTTATTCCGCGGTTCTTTTTAAGCGGATCAGCAGAGTGATCACCGGGCTTCGTCTGGGCGGGCAAGACCCCGTGAGTAAGGAAGATAATGCTTGAGCGGAGTCAGGGAGAGGGCGGGCTGGCGCTGCCAAATTTTAGTAACTATTACTTGGCGGTGAATAAGGCATGATAGGAAGTGGGTGGTGGGGGCGGGGTTGGCATGGGTTGGTATGGAGGCGGTTTCATATAAGGGCACCAGTTTGGGGGCATTGGTAACTGCGCCTCTGCCGTTCCCGCCAGTACTCCACCAGTCCAGTGGTGGCGGCCCTGAGAGTTTGGGGCCAGTGGAGGCGGCATGTGGGAGCAGTGGGAGCATCGGTCTGGGCCCCAATCTGTGATAATCACGGTTTGCCCCGGGGTGTATGGACGGGGGGGTTCCGGTTATGGCGGAGAGCGGGGATTGAGAGGATGGGGGATATGTTCATAGAGGGGAGCTTTCCGAGTATGAGGGCATTGGAGGAGAAGTTTGGGTTGGTGAGGGGAAACAAATTCGGGTATCTGCAGGTGTGGAACTTTCTTTGTAAACAGGTGTCAACCTTCCTGCTTCTACCGGTAAGGGGGATTCAGGACAGGGTAGTTTCCAGAGGGTGGGTAGGAGATGGGAGCGTCTCAGACATTTATAAGGAGCTTATGGGGTCGGAGGAGATGCAGACCGAGGAGCTGAAGCGCAAGTGGGAGGAGGAGCTGGAAGGTGAGCTAGAGGATGGTCTATGGGCAGACGCGTTGAGCCGAGTCAACGCGTCTGCAACATGTGCCAGGCTCAATTTAAGGTGGTTCATCGGGCTCACAAGACAGTGGCCCGGATGAGCAGATTATTTGGGGTAGAAGATAGGTGCGCAAAATGTGCGGGAGGACCGGCGAACCATGTCCACATGTTTTGGAAATGTCCAAAGCTTTGGAGATTTTGGCTGGGGTTTGCGGGCGTCATGTCCACAGTGTTAAAAACAAAGGTGGCACTGAGTCCAGAAGTGGTGATTTTCGGGGTGTCAGAAGACCCGGGAATCCAGGAGGAGAAAGAGGCAGATGTTCTGGCCTTTGCTTCCCTGGTAGCCCAGAGACAGATACTATTAGCATGGAGGGACTCAAAGCCCCCGAAGTCGGAGACCTGGCTATCGGACATGGCTAGCTTTCTCTGTTTGGAGAAAATCAAGTTCGCCTTGAGAGGGTCACTGTTAGGGTTCACCCGGAGGTGGCAACCGTTTGTCGACTTCTTTGCGGGAAATTAATCGTCAGCAGGGGGGGTGGGGGGGGGTAGTTTAGATTAGTGTAGGGGGTCAATAAGGGTGGGACCTGTACGAGAGGTAAATGGCTTTTGCACTATGATTATGGTTTCATGTATATTGTTTCTTTTGTTGTTGTCACTATACCAAAAATACCTCAATAAAATGTTTATTTAAAAAAAAAAGAAAATACCAAGGAACTTTACAGCATAGTGGGAGACCGTTTGTCTCATCTGGCCTTCGGTGTGACATTGCTAGTTTGCTGATCTTCATTTTACATGGGACATTTGCCTATCACAGATAATTGATTTCCATTTCCTCATTCAAATCTCAGATCCAATAATCTTATACCCAACATGCCCCCACCTCATGAATTTCACCTTCGCTTCTGGAGCCTTTTTCTCAGTGTAAATCATTTCACCGTCCAGGTTCAACTTTTCACCCCCATTTCATTTGCTCTTCTTGCTCTAGTTTTACCTGAGATATGATACACTTATCATTGAAGATACCCAATGCCGGAGAATGGAACTTTCTATCATGTGGAATAGTTGAGATATAGTGGGCGGGATTCTCCACTCCCACGCCGAAGTGGCCACGCCGTCGTGAACGCCGTCTATGTTCACGACGGCGCGAAACGGCCCCGGTCCTGACCGATTCAGGCCCTGACAATGGGCTAGGATAGGGGCTGCGTCATCTACACGCGCCAGGCCTTGTCGCCCGCGTAAAAGCGGCGCCGCATAGATGACGCGGCCGGCGCCGCATAACGGGCGTCATGCGTGGGTTGGGCGGCCCCGCAAGAAGATGTCTGATGGATTTTGCGGGGCTGCGGAAGGAAGGAGGTCCTCCTTCAGAGAGGACGGCCTGACGATCGGTGGACACCGATCGCGGGCCAGACCCCATTTGCGGTACACCCCCCCCCGCAGGCCGCCCCGCCCCAGCGTTCATGCACCGCTCACGACGGCTGCGACCAGGTGTGGACGGCGCCGGGGGGAACCCGCCGTTTTGGCCTGGCCGCTCGGCCCATCCGGGCCTGAGAATAGTGGGGGTGCCGGAGAATTGCCATCTTGGGTGTCTCCGGCGATTCTCCGGCCTGCGGCCCGCGAAACTCGACGGGGCCGCTCCCGCCGCTTGGGAGAATCGCGGGAGGGCGTCGGACCGGCGTCCCGGGAAATTTTGACGGCCCAGGCGATTCTCCCACCCGGCGTGGGAGTGGAGAATCGCGCCCATGATATTTGCATATAAAGGGAGAGGAATCCTTAATAGTGATATAGTGTAGGAAGGATGAAGGAATGGAACGAGATGCTGATGGAATGAGTTGTAGTAGGGTTAGAGAAAGCTCTTATGTTGCATAAGTACAGGCACAGATCTGCTATGTAATAATTCTTTCCACAAGTGTTGTGTTCTATGTCAGCAACAAACTCTGGCTTGTGGATGGTTTGGCTAAACACCTTCTCCAGCATGTGATTTATACACTTCGACAGCAAATAAACTGCAAAATTACCTTGTGCAGTCCCTGTTGATAGTCCCTGTTACTAACTGAGCAGAACAAAAACAATTGAGAGGGATGCAACAATGGCAGTACATCATTCAATGCATCAAATGTACACATTCTTGTTTGCATGCTACTTGTTTACAAATCGGACAATAACATCCCTTTTAATGAGCATATAATGACATATTCAGCCAAACTTAGCTTATGTAGATTTTGCTGTTTTATTTGGAACATGAGGGGAAGAGAGTGGTGATCTGTGCTGTGCTCCTATGTAAGTGCTGCCAGCAATTTGTGAATAGTGAAATTCCTATATTCCTAATAATTCCAAAATTTGCTAACATTTTGTTTTGCCTCCTGTGGGGTGGGCTCCCTGAGACTCATGACTAATATGGCTGAAAGACAACTTCTCACAATATCCTGTTAGCAAAAACCTAATGACCAGCTAGAAACTCTCTTGTTGGCAAGCTTTGCAAATATTTCATAATTGAAATCCCTTCAGTTTGAAAAGCACTTTTAACCTTTATAAAAGTTAATTTGTTGATTGTTAGTAAATACTGTATACCATACAACCACAGAAATGAGATCAGAGTGCTGGTAATTATTTATTTATATAACATAGAAATATAGAAAATAGGAGCAGGAGGAGGCCACTCGGCCCACCGAGTCAGCTCCGCCATTCAATCATGGCTGATATTTTTCTCATCCCCATAACCCCTGATCCCCTTATTAATCAAGAACCTATCTGTCTCTATCTTAAAGACCCCCAGTGATTTGGCCTGCACAGCCTTCTGCGGCAAAGAGTTCAACCAGAGGGTGGTGAATCTGTGGAAGAAATTCCTCCTCATCTCTGTTTTAAAAGATCGTCCCTTTAGTCTGAGATTGTGTCCTCTGCTTCTAGTTTTTCCTACAAGTGGAAACATCCTCTCCACGTCCACTCGATCCAGGCCTCCTAGTATCTTGTAAGTTTCAATAAGATCCCCCCTCATCCTTCTAAACTACAACAAATACAGACCCAGAGTCCTCGACCATTCCTCATACGACAAGCTCTTCATTCCAGGGATCCTTCTTGTGAACCTCCTCTGGATGCTTTTCAAGGCTAGCACATCCTTCCTTAGATATGGGGCCCAAAACTGCTCACTATACTCCAAATGGGGTCTGACCAGAGCCTTATACAGCCTCAGAAGTACATCCCTGGTCTTGTATCCTAGCCCTCTTGACATGAATGCGAACATTGCATTTGCCTTCCTAACTGCTGACTGAACCTGCATGTTAACCTTAAGAGAATTGTGAACAAGGACTCCCAAGTCCCTTTGTGCTTCTGATTTCCTAAGTATTTCCCCATTTAGAAAATAGGCCCTTTGAGCCTGCTCCGCCATTCATTATGATCATAGCTGATCATCCAACTCAATAGCCTAATCTCGCTCCCCCCATATCCTTTGATCCTCTTCACCCTAAGTGCTTCATGGAAACATACAATGTTTTGGCCTCAAATACTTCCTGTCATAACAAATTCCACAGACGCACCACTCCCTGGGTGAAGAAAATTCTCCTTATCTCTGTACTAAATGGTCTATCCCTTATCCTCAGACTGTGACCCCTGGTTCTAGACACAACCACCATCGGGAACATCCTTCCTGCATCTACCCTGTCTAGTCCTGTTGTAATTTTATAGGTTTCTATGAGATACTCCCTCACTCTTCTGTTCTTCTGAACTCCAACTTCTACAATCCTAACTGCATCTCTCCTCATAGATCAGTCCCGCCATCCCAGGAATCAGTCTAGTAAACCTTCGCTGCACTCCCTCTAGAGTAAGAACATCCTCAGATAAGGAGATCAAAACTGCAAACAATATTCCAGGTGTGGGGTCTACAATTCATGGGCTTTGTTTATTATGCACTTTCACAAATTGGATGACATCGAACATTGGGGTGGGGGGGAGGGGGTTTTGGGACGGTGGGTGGAGGGGGGGGGGATTGGACTGTGTACTGAGTATGGTGTTAGTGACTGTGTGGGTCGATGGTGGATTCCTGAATCCTTTTCTTTGATGTTTGTAATTAAAATGTTGGGGGTGGTGGGAGGGGAAATTGTTGGCCAGGGGATTGACATTATATTTGTTACCGTTCATTGTTTGTTGGTGGGTGTAAATTTGTATGAAAATGTGAAAAAGGAGGAGAATAAAAATATTTTAAAAAAATATTCCAGCTGTGGCCTCACCAAGGCCCTGTATAATTGCAACATGCCACCCTTGCTCCTATACTCGAATCCTCTCACAATGAAGGCCAGCATACTAATTGCCTTCTTTACCGCCTGCTTACCTTCAGTGACTGGTTTATGAGGCCACCTAGGTCTTGTTGTACGTTCCCCTCTCCTAATTTATGACCATTCAGATAATAGTCTGTCTTTCCGTTTTTGCGACCAAAGTGGATAACCCCATATTTATCCAAATTATACTGCATCTACCATTCATTTGCCCACTCACTCAACTTGTCCAAATCATACTGAAGGATCTCTGTGCATCCTCCTCACAGCTCACCATCCCACCCAACTTTGTTTCATCTGCATATTTGAAAAAAACCTTTTGTTCCCTCGTCTAAATTATTATAACTGGTGTCCTAGCACCGATCCCTGCGATACCCCACTAGTCACTGCCTGCCAATTTGAAAAAGACCTGTTATTTCCTACTCTGTTTCCTGTTTGCAACCTGTTTTCTATCCCTCTCCATACACTACCCCTAATACCATGCGCTTTAATTTTATATGCTAATTTCTTCTGTGGGACTTTGTCGAAAGCCTTCTGAAAGTCCAAGTACACCACATCCACTGGCTCCCCCTCGTCCACTCTACCAGTTATATCCTGAAAGAATTCCAGTAGATTTGTCAAGCATGCTTTCCCCTTCATAAATCCATACTGACTCTGTCCGATTCTGCCAGTGTTTTCTTAGTGCTCTGCTATAAAATCTTTTATAATAGATTCTAGAATTTTCCCCACTACTGACATCAGGCTGACTGGTCTACATTTCCTACATTATCTCTCCCTCCCATTTTAAGTAGTTGAGTTACCTTAGCTACCTTCCAACCTGAAGTCTATAGAATCCTGGAAGATCGCCATCAATGCATCTATTATTTCTTTAGTACTCTGGGATGTAGATTATCAGGCCCTGGAGATTTATCAGCTTTCAATCCCATCAATTTCCTCAGCACCATTTCTCTACTAATATTGATCTCCTTCAGCACCTCCCTCTCACTAAACCCTACATTCCCCAACATTTTTGTCATCTGATTTCTTCTGTGTCCGTTTTGTTTTGTTGACATTGATTGGGCTGGATTCTTCCGCCCCGCCCACCAGAGAATCCCGCCCATTATCTTGCATTGTCTGCCTAATGCAGTTTCTAACACATTTTGGGGATAATTTAAACCTCATTCCACCCAGAGGGAAAATTGAGGGTGAATCAGATTGGATGATTTAATTTGAGCATTCAAACTGATTGGGTTGGTTTTCTGCCAGGCGAGGTTCCGTTAATGTTCACCCCTTGTATATACTGACAGGTATTGCAACTGTGCATTTACTACCGTTTATTGAAATGCTTTCTGCCCACATGACTCCAATGTCTTTAGTTTTTTTTTAACTTTCTCTTCACTTCACCTTTGAGCCCGTAACAGGCAATCATGCTAATCGATCACTATCTCTTAAAATAATTAGCTATGGTAATGATGGTTCCCCATTCTCCTGTCCATTTAACCTATATAAAAACAAATTGGTTGCATAATGTGTATATTAAATTGCAATACTTTCTGTCCATTTCACTTTCCAATTACAATACCCTACTGGGCCTCATTGTTCTTTTGTATGCACTCCCACACTGCCAAACTACATCAGGTTTTCTGTACTCAATAACAAAATTCTTGTCAAGCTTGTCCCCAAAGTGTCTGCCCCTCTGTCATAATATACACCAGTATATCATGGTGCAGACACACACACTGATGGACACACAGCAAGACCATTCAACACACACAACACCGCAGCCAATCACCAGTTAGAGCACACTCACTATAAAGACAGGGGGCATCAGAGTTCCCGCTCATTCGGGACACAGCCTCCTACAAGGACAGAGCTTACAGCTTGCATCACAGATCCTCACCATGTGCTGAGTGCATAGACTGGTTCGGACAGGCATAGGTCTTTAGTTTAATCTAACATCGTGTAAAGTACGTTCACCAGTTTCTAACTTAATAAAATAGTGTTGCACTATTTTAAGTGTTGGTGGCCTGTATGTGTTCCACGGATCCAGAGCACCCAACACATCAACCTCATTACCACATTATTCTTTGTAGGTCTGGGTTCTCTTCATGCTGATTAAAGAATGAGGCGCGTGCATTAAATGATGCCTTTCGCGACATCCCAAAGCACTGTACAGCCAAAGGAATACTTTTTTTCTTTGAAGCATAGTCACTGTTGTAATAATGTAGGAATTGAGACTCAGTTTGCAAACAGCAAGGTCAAACCAGCAGCAAGGTCATGATATCCAGGTGATCTGTTCTATAGGTGTTAGTTGAGTAATAAATATTGGTCAGTACCTCAGGGAGATTGTGACTGCTCTTCTCTGAATTGATGTGATATCCATTTGAGACATGGAATAGCAGAGAAGGAGACCACTTGGCTCATCCTGCTTGTGCTGGTGCCTTGGTAGAGCTATCCAACTAGTCTCAATACCCTACTGTTTTACCAAAGTCAATACCCTACTGTTTCACCAAAGTTAATACCCTACTGTTTTAAAAAAAAAAAAAAAAAAAAATCCTGGTTGCCTCTAGTTCTTTTGCTAACCACCTTAATACTGTATCCCCGGGTTAACAACCATACTGCCACAAGAAACAATTTCTCCTTGTTTATTTTATCAAAGTCATTCATGATTTTCAACTCTGATTAAATCTTCTCTTGACCATCGCTGCTGTAAGGTAAAGAACTCCGACTTCTCTGGTGTCGCCACATAATTGAAGTTATTCATTCTTTGTGCCATTTCTAATAAGTCTACTCTGTACCCTTTCTTATGACCACAACATCATTCCTAAAATGAGGTATCCAGAATTGGACACAATGGTCGTGATTCTCCGGCCTCGTTGCAATTTCGCCCAAGCGAATCGAGGCTGGTGAATAGTGGGAGAGGCAGAAAACGAGAACCGCGCCATTCACCAGTTTGCGATGCAATCGACCTATTCCAGTAAACAAAATTGGGATCTCACCGTAGGGTGATGAGAAACCAATTATAACCACTTAAACCCAATTTCCATACAATTAACGAGAGAGACCCCATATCCAACCCCTTCATTCAGCGGCCTCCCCAGCAAGTGGTCAGCTAGCGCCGATTAGTACTCCTTTTGAAAAACGTGAACCTGGCGGAAGAACTTCTGGGGGGAGCCAAGGAGGTGAGTAGCCATCTTTGCCCACAGACAAAGAGCCTGGGGGCGATGGACCTGCCACCACAGTGCACGCCTGGGGGTGGGGGGTAGCTGGGGTGGGGGCCTCTGCAAGGGTGGGCCACCATGGGAGGGTGGGGCGGGTGGGGGGAAAGGAGGTGCAGGGGAGGGTAACCGGGAAGAAACTGCATGCGGCACCACCATGCCAACCCCTGGACCGTGTGCACCCCTTCCGGGGACAATCCTTGTCCCTGCTAGTCTGCCCTATCGACCAACCATAACACCCATCGAATACCGAGTCCTCTGGCCTTGTGGCTGAAGGCTATTGCTAATAGGGAATTGGCAATCGTGGTTAAGTGAGCAGTTCGCACAACCCAAGTGGATCCCAGTGGGTGGGCGGGCCATGTAGCTTGTGGGAACATCCCAATCACACCTTGATGTCTGGAAGCTGTGCTTGAACACAGGCGGCAACACCACACAACAGCAGCCAACATCCAAACACCCAGGGGATGGGACGCTGCTCCAGGGACATGGCCGTGGCCGGGGGTGGGCAAGTGCCACGGGGAGGGAGGAGGATGCCTGGAGAGATGGGCCAAGTGTTCGGAGACCAGCTCACATTGCAGAAGAAAGTGACAGAGGCATTATACTAGTTGTGTATCGGTGTTTATTGTGTTTTATAATTCCCCACCCTCCCGATGGTATTTCCCCCCCCCCCCCCCCCCCCGCCCCCCGCCCCCCCCCCCCCCCCCCCGGTGCCCTGAGTGATCCTCGGTGTGCTTGGCCCTCCTGTCTCTACCACCACACCTAGGTGTAGGTCCCAGGATGCACATCTGAGGTGGAGGCAGCCAGCAGCTTAATACATTCCATAGCCTTCAATTCCCCTATTTGGCTTCCCCTGGGGCTCTTATTCCGGAGGGTCCCGACTCACCTAGTGGCACATGCACAGCCGTGCCGCCCTGTCCCATGTGCTGGCTGTTAGACGTGGACTCATCAGATGGGTGGAACTCGACGGAGCTGGTGGCTACCATTGCCACTCCATGGAACGGGTCCGGGTTGCCACCCAGTGCCCCCTCCGCCCACTTGGTGCCCATAGGGCCCTGGGGTTCACCTTGGGACAAGGATCGGCTTGTTTGAGCCCTGGTGCCCCTACATCATCAGGCTCTACCAGACATGCCGGTTCCCCATTGTTTGCACCGTGTCAATTCCCTCGGCGATGGTCCGCAGTGACTGGGAAAAGCACCGCAGCACTTCCCCCAGCGAGGTGGACATTCTGCCGAGACCCTCAGCCGAATCCGTGACGCCTTGGTCACCTTCACTAATGGTGCCGATGCCGTGCACCAGTCTCTCCATGTGGTCACCACCTTGGCAGTGTTGGCCTCGGTGTCATGCATTGCCGGCGACAGCTCCTGAGCCCGTAACTTCTGGGACTCTGCTATAAATCTGCTGGAGTGACTCTGACATCTCCCTCTGAATGTCCCGGTGGCACCCTAACGTCTCCATCAGCTCCAGTATGACCTCTTCCACCGGCTCAGCATCAGGCTGGGACCTCTGACTGCTGTCTCACCTGGGGGTCCACCTGATGTACATCAGCAGCAGTGTGGTGCTCACTAGATTGTGCCCCAGAAGCCTGACCACTAACATTTCCCACCGAGGTGTGCGGCTGCACAGGTGGAGGGTGGGGATGATAGCTGTGACGCAACTATTATGGTGGCGTTCTCGGATCCCTCTCCGAGGTGGTCTCATGGGAGACTGCGTCGAGAGCCGGGATGTTCTTGGCAATTCTTGCTCACCACAGCACTTGGACATCTTTCCGGAGAATCGGGCCCAATGTTGCAGCTGAGGCCTAACCATTGTTTTGTAAAGGCTTGGCATAATTTCCTATATCTCTACCAATAAACCAAGGGTTACTTGTGTTTTCTCAACTATTCCCGATCACATTCAATGATTTTTGTATGCATTCAGCCCCAGGTCTCCCTGTTCCTGTACCCCTCTTCCAAATTGTACCATTTTTATTGCCTCCTCTTATAAAAGTTTATCACCACACTTCTATGCATTATATTTTACCGGACAAAGAACAAAGAGAAATTACAGCACAGGAACAGACCCTTCGGCCCTCCAAGCCTGCGCCGATCCAGATCCTCTATCTAAAACTGTCGCCTATTTTCTAAGGATCTGTATCCATCTGCTCCCTGCCCATTCATGTATCTTTCTCGATAAATCTTAAGTGATGCTATCGTGCCCGCCTCTACCACCTTCGCCGGCAATGCGTTCCAGGCGTAAAGAACCTTCCATGTATATCTCCCTGAAACTTCTCCCCTCTCACCTTGAACTCATGACCCCTAGTAATTGAGTCCCCACTCTGGGGGAAAAAGCTTCTTGCTATCCATCCTGTCTATACCTCTCATGATTTTGTAGACCTCAATGAGGTCCCCCCTCAACCTCCGTCTTTCAAATGAAAATAATCCTAATCTACTCAATCTCTCTTCATAGCTAGTGCCCTCCATACCAGGCAACATCCTGGTGAACCTCCTCTGCACCTTCTCCAAAGCATCCACATCCTTTTGGTAATGTGGCGACCAGAACTGTACGCAGTATTCCAAATGTGGCCGAACCAACTGTAACATGACCTGTCAACTCTTGTACTCAATACTCCTTCTGATGAAGGAAAGCATGCCGTATGCCTTCTTGACCACTCTATCGACCTGCTTTGCCACCTTCAGGGTACAATGGACCTGAACACCCAGATCTCTCTGTACATCAATTTTCCCCAGGGCTTTTTCATTTACCGTATAGTTTGTTCTTGAATTGGGTCTTCCAAAATGCATCACCTCGCATTTGCCCGGATTGAACTCCATCTGCCATTTCTCTGCCCAACTTTCCAATCTATCTATATTTTGCTGTATTCTCTGACAGTCCTCCTCGCTATCTGCTACTCCACCAATCTTAGTGTCATCTGCAAACTTGCTAATCAGACCACCTATACCTTCCTCCAGATCATTTATGTATATCATAAACAACAGTGGTCCCAGCACGGATCCCTGTAGAAAACCACTGGTCACAGTTCTCCATTTTAAGAAACTCCCTTCCACTACTACTCTCTGTCTCCTGTTGTCCAGCCAGTTCTTTACCCATCTAGCTAGTACACCCTGGACCCCGTGAGACTTCACATTCTCCATCAGCCTACCATGGGGAACCTTATCAAACGCCTTACTGAAGTACATGTATATGATATCCCCAGCCCTTCCCTCATCAATCAACTGTGTCACTTCCTCAAAGAGTTCTATTAAGTTGGTAAGACATGACCTTCCCTGCACAAAACCATGTTGCCTATCACTGATAAGCCCATTTTCTTCCAAATGGGAATAGATCCTATCCCTCCGTATCTTCTCCAGCAGCTTCCCTACCACTGACGTCAGGATCACCGGTCTATAATTACCTGGATTATCCCTGCTACCCTTCTTAAAGAAGGGGAAACCATAAAGCCATTCTGCAGTCCTCCGGTACATCACCCGTGTTCAAAAGATATCTTTAGGCCCCAGCTATTTCCTCTCTCACTTCCCTCAGTAACCTGGGATAGATCACATCCGGGCCTGGGGACTTGTCCACCTTAATGCCTTTTAGAATA
This sequence comes from Scyliorhinus torazame, assembly GCF_047496885.1. Classification (NCBI taxonomy): domain Eukaryota; kingdom Metazoa; phylum Chordata; class Chondrichthyes; order Carcharhiniformes; family Scyliorhinidae; genus Scyliorhinus; species Scyliorhinus torazame. The sequence goes on from NC_092714.1 coordinate 130,458,019, forward strand.
CCCAACACATCCTCCCTCCTTATGCCGACTTGACCTAGAGTAATCAAACATCTATCCCTAACCTCAACATCCGTCATGTCCCGCTCCTCGGTGAATACCAATGCAAAGTACTCGTTAAGAATATCACCCATTTTCTCTGACTCCACGCATAACTTCCCTCCTTTGTCCTTGAGTGGGCCAACCCTTTCTCGAGTTACCCTTTTGCTCCTTATATATGAATAAAAGGCTTTGGGATTTTCCTTAACCCTGTTTGCTAAAGATATTTCATGACCCCTTTTAGCCCTCTTGATTCCTCGTTTCAAATTGGTCCTACATTCCTGATAATCTTCCAAAGCTTCGTCTCTCTTCAGTCGCCTAGACGGTCAGGTGGCTTCCCATTCCACTGTCTTGTTATTGCCATCCTTCATTGATAACTTCATTTCCATCTTTTGTTTAATCTGTAAACTTTGAACTTCTGCTCTATATGTTGCCACGCTTATAGAACATTGCTGCTCCTTTTGATCTTTTCCATCAGGAGCTCCAGAACCACCTCAGCGAACCTGGTGTTGTCTTCTTCAGTTCAGTTTTCTTGTCACCCAGCACACTCCACAACTTCAATGGAGGTGGGTGCATCAAGCCCATATATATTGCCCCATGAAAATAGTGCATAATGAGTCCTAAAACTACAGTTTTCTGCTTTACATCAGAACATAAGAACTAGAACAGGAGTAGGCCATCTGGCCCCTCGAGCCTGCTCCGCCATTTAATGAGATCATGGCTGATCTTTGTGGACTCAGCTCCACTCTCCGGCCCATAAAAGGTATCTATCTTTTTCTTAAAAACGTTTTAAGAAGGAGCCTCAACTGCTTCACTGGGCAAGGAATTCCAGAGATTCACAACCCTTTGGGTGAAGAAGTTCCTCCTACACTCCGTCCTAAATCTACTTCCCCTTATTTTGAGGCTATGTCCCCTAGTTCTGCTTTTCCCGACCAGTGGAAACAACCTGCCCGCATCTATCCTATCTATTCCCTTCATAATTTTATATGTTTCAATAAGATCCCCCCGCATCCTTCTAAACTCCAATGAGTACAGTCCCAGTCTACTCAACCTCTCGTCATAATCTAATCCCCTCAACTCTGGGATCAACCTAGTGAATCTCCTCTGCACTCCCTCCAGTTCCAATATGTCCTTTCTCAGGTAAAGAGACCAAGACTGAACACTATATTCCAGATGCGGCCTCACCAACACCCTATACAATTGCAGCATAACCTCCCTAGTCTTGAACTCCATTCCTCTAGCAATGAAAGACAAAACTCGATTAGCCTTCTTAATCACCTGTTGCACCTGCACTCCAACTTTTTGCGACTCGTGCACCAGCACACCCAGGTCCCTCTGCACAGCAGCATGTTTTAACATCTTACCGTTTAAATAATAATCCATTCTGCTGTTATTCCTCCCAAAATGGATAGCCTCACACTTGGCAACATTGAATTCCATCTGCCAGACCCTAGCCCATTCACCTAACCTATCCAAATCCTTCTGCAGACTTCCGGTATCCTCTGCACGTTTTGCTTTACCACTCATCTTAGTGTCGTCTGCAAACTTTGACACATTGCACTTGGTCCCCAACTCCAAATCGTCTATGTAAATTGTGAACAACTGCGGGCCCAACACTGATCCTTGAGGGACCCCACTAGTTACAGATTGCCAACCAGAGAAACACCCATTTATCCCCACTCTCTGCTTTCTGTTAGTTAACCAATCCTCTACCCATGCTACCACTTTACCCTCAATGCCATGCATCTTTAGTTTATGCAGCAACCTTTTGTGTGGCACCTTGTCAAAAGCTTTCTGGAAATCCAGATATACCACATCCATTGGCTCCCCGTTATCTACTGCACTGGTAACGTCCTCAAAAAAATTCTACCAAATTAGTCAGACATGACCTACCCGTTGTGAACCCATGCTGCGTCTGCCCAATGGGACAATTTCCCTCCAGGTGCCCCGCTATTTCCTCCTTAATGATAGATTCCAGCATTTTCCCTACAACCGAAGTTAAGCTTACCGGCCTATAATTTCCCGTTTTCTGCCGACCTCCTTTTTTAAACAGTGGTGTCACGTTTGCTACTTTCCAATCCTCTGGGACCACCCCAGAGTCTAGTGAATTTTGATAAATTATCACGAGTGCGTTTACAATTTCCCTAGCCATCTCTTTTAGAACTCTGGGATGCATCCCATCAGGGCCACATCTAGCCAAGTTTAACCTGTGGTAATCAGCAATTAGGTCCAAAATAGTGTGCTAAACCCAACTTTCAAACATGCGTATCTTGTTAACACAGCACCAAAATTAATACCTTTTTTGATCTTTTCTCTAAAATAACCCCTAAGTTTTGGCTGCATGCTGTGATATTTACACAAAGCAGACAGGCAGGCAACTGATGGTTGGCAGCAGGTTTCCAGATTAAAAGCAAGCTGTCATCACGATAAAAGACCATGTCGAGATTCCCATTAGTGAAGTTTCATTTTAAATTTGATTCTGAGCAGGTGCCATTTAAGAACCAAGAGGCGATGGTGTTCCCCCCCACACACACACAGTTCACTTGGTACTGAGGTGTAATGATGTCACAAGAACGAGAGTACTGGGATGTCTGAAAGGTTATAAATAGAAGTTTCTTTGACTTGGCAAACCCTCCAAAGAAAAGTCAGACAGAACGACCCATTTAAATAGCTTTAGTTGTAATGCCGTCTACGAGACTAGTAGAAATAGAAACTGCTGCCCAGTCTTCATGCGCTGCGCTCTGAGGAACTAACTGACAAATGGAGCATTAGTGGTTTAAAACCCCAAGAATGCAGCATCGTGGGTGGACGAACCCAATAATAGGCAACTTTTGACAGTTTGTTAATCCTATTAGTTAGAGGCTTACAGTGATGACCGGGAATGTAGGAATTACTAGACTAGGAAGACCAAGGACCATCTAGTTTGCCACCTACCATCATCGTAGTCTTATGATACAGCAATTACAGATGTAAGCTACTCCTATTAAATTTACAATTGGGTATGTGCACTGAAGCAGATATTTTGCTTGACATTAATCCAATTGAGCCATAGTTCATGCAGAACCACATGTAAGTTGGTTGGCTGAATTACACTGCTTCCATGAGGGTGTCCAGTCACATAATATGGTCAGTCAGAATCTTGCTTTACTGTCTTCAAACTTGATGAACAAAGTATTGAGAGCCATTAAGCATGTCGAACAAAGTTGAATCTAACCCCTAATGCAAAAATACCATCTGCTTTAGTGTTGACGCTCTGTACTACATTATGTTGAAATGATATGAAAATGAAGATATGAAATTAAGGATATGGTTCAGTGATGTGTGCTTTCCATTTCTTCTTTCCTCCTCCTCTTTAGTGTGATGATATTCATTCTGTAAGCTTGTACCTGGGGCTCCAGTTAGATCACCTGGCTTGATAGCCAGCATGTGGATCATATTACTGCCCAATAGCAAGAGTTTGATCCCTGTTCCAGCTGAGGTAGGTTTGGGGTCTGCCTCCTCACCCTACCCATAGTAAAAGAAAATGACAAAACTCTGCCATGGTTCAGTGAAAAATCACAAAGAAGAAGAAAAGATTTATGCAAATGGATAGATACTACGGTTAGGTACGTGAGATTGACTGGGACATTTGGCCACGAAACAAGAGGAATGACAATTTGAAGAGAAAATTATAATTTAAAAAAAAATTAATATCAGGATGGCAACGATATTGAAAACTGTAAAACGTTTTAAATGTAAACAGGTTTACAATGAGAAATATAAATGAGATAATTATAACCACTTGTTATTTTTACTTACCCAGCCCGCATGGGGACTTGTAGTGATATTCATACACTGTACAGCAACCTGGCACATGCCTTCAGTTTATTTCATCTATACCTGAGGCTACCATTTCAAAATATTTTGGTGCCAGCAGCAAAATGTTGCCATTTTGCTTTCCAATGTTCACTCTCGGATATGAGTGTCATTGGCAAGGCATGAAGGTGATAATGCGTGCATTCTTGAACACGACAGTCCTTGCAGTGAAGGTACTCTTAGGCAGGGATTTCCAGAATTTTGGCCAAGCTAAGCTATGTTGGGGTGGTACTTTGGAAACACAGCAAGCGGGCAGCATGGTGGCACAGTGGTTAGCATTGCTGCGTCACGGCGCCGAGGAGCTGGGTTCGATCTCTGCCCCGGGTCACTGTCCGTGTGGAGTTTGCACATTATCCCCGTGTCTGTGTGGGTCTCGCCCCCACAACCCAAAGCTGTGCGGGTTAGGTGGATTGGCCATGCTAAATTGCCCCTTAATTGGAAAAAAAATAATTGGGTACTCTAAATTTATTTTATAATGAAAAGAAATTCTGAACTAGGTAACAAATCTTGTCAGTTTCAGAAAAAAACTGTGTCCTGTTTTTGAAGAAAAATGCATCAGATTCCTAGAATTCAGTGTAATTTCAGTTTAAAAAAAAAAAAGCATTATCCATTGTGGAAAGAGGGCTGGTAACAATCTCCACAGCAGTCAATAATTGGTTTCACTATATAACAAAGTCATCTGGAAACTTTGTTTACCCTACACAGATGAAATTATTATAAGTGGCATTATTCCAGGAGTTGGATATCACTAGAATGCACTAATTATTGGCTGAATGTTCTTTGGAGCATATAAGTACTTGAGGCTTGTACTTTGCAGTTTATGTACACAATTTGTAATGCCCGCTGGGTAAGTTTGTATATGCTGAACCGTTGCACGGTATCCTGGCAATGTAAACATTCTGCAGAAGACATTTTTCCTGAAAGGGCTAGGAATTGGTCTGCTCCACCATTCTCAATTGCTTTAGGAACTGTGGGAAGGCACTGTATTCCGCTAAGTAGTTTTATGTTGTGGTTTTGGTCTTACACTACACTCACTAGTTAGAACATTCTGATTTGTAATTGGAAGGTGCATCTATCTACTGCTTCGGGACATGGGCATCACTGGCAAAGCTGGAATTTCGAGCTGCCCTGACAAAGTGATGATGAAAGCAAATCACGCGGCTGCAGTAAAACAGTAAACCACCTCTCTTCAGAGTCCACTGTGTTAGTGTGTGATTGGTGACACATATATAGGCTAGATCGATTTGTTTTTTTAAAGGGAGGAGGTTTCTTTTCCTGAAGGGAACTGGTGAACCAGTCAAACGTCTATGGCAATCCAAGCTTTACGTTTCTAGAATTTGTTAGAAGCCAAATTCAAATTCTTAAACTGCAATAATGTGGTTTCTACTCCTGTTCTTCTTTGTGGTGATGAAAGGTGCTATATAAATGCACATTCTTCCTATCTAGGGATATCTATAAATAAGCTTCACTTTCATATTTGGCTGCTTTTACATTTCCAGTGTTGAGAGAGATCTCCAAAGGGCTGATTTAAGCCCTGCTTGCCCAATGGTGTAATTGTGTGGTTAAAATGGTGGCCACCACTTCCTTTCTGTTCCCGATGCATAGGCAGAGGTCTCATGTATACATAAAAATCCGAGTACAACAATGTAATTCGGACATCAGCCAACAGTTACTGTTGATGGTGCAGGTAGCCTGCGTTGACAGTCTCGCCAGTGTAACCTGGCAACAAATGCGCACTGCACCAGCAGAGACTAAGGAAAGGTAGGTAATTTTAACTTTTGTTTCCTTGTGTGCTGGCAGAGCTGAACTGAGGAAACCTTTGGCTTCCCTGCCAAAGTTTTCCTTTCTTGCTCTTCCTTGCTCTAATCCCTGCAGACTACTTTCCGCATGCTCCTCACAGTCACCCAACCTGCATGCAAAATGCATGCGTTCCTGTATTAGGCAGTCTGTTTCAAATTGAGTCTGCTTCGCAGTATTAAACATAGAATTTTGCAGCATGGAACGATGCTATTCCGCCCATCATGTCTGTGCTGGGTCTTTGAGAGCGCTATTGGGTTAGACCTGCTCCCTCACTTTAGCGCAACAGTCCTGCAATTTTTGTTACAAGATATTTCAATTTTTATCACTGGGATTGGGAGTTACTGCACTAATTAGTCAGACCAATCATAGAAGAATCCCTACAGTGCAGAAGGAGGCCATTTGGCCCATCAAGTCTGCACCGACCCTTTGAATGAGCATTCTGCCCATTTAAGAGTGTCCATCCCTATCCCCCTAACCTGCACATCTTTGGACTATGGGATGAAACCAGAGCACCCAGAGGAAACCCACACAGACATGGGAGAAGGTACAAACTCCACAAAGTCACCTGAGGTTGGAATTGAACTTGGGTCCCTGGGGCTGTGAGGTAACAGTGCTAACCACTGTACCGCAATGGTGGTTCAGGCAAACCTAGAGGGGAAACATTCTAAGATGATCGGTGGTTTCTGAATGTCATTGTTCCAGATGCATTTGTCACCAAAGACAGTATGTTTAAAAATGAGCTGGAATAAAAAAAATTTACAAAACAGAAAATATTTGAAATTCACAGCGAATTAATCAGGAATTAAAGGGAGAAAAGATGGATCAATCTTTAGTTGTTGTCCTGCACTTTAACAGTTTTACTTTGGAGAATTGATTAGTCCTTGTCTTTCTCAAATCTAATTAAATTATATAAATTTCCAAATGAAAATTGTGCATTTGGGATCATAATGCCAATGTGTCATGGATTTCACAGAATTAAATGGATGCCTCCCACCTTTATGGTGAGTGAGGATTGAATATGACATATTCCATTTCAAAAGCAGTGCTGGCGGGGTGGGGAGAGAGACGGAGAAGGGGGAATTGGAGGTTAACATGCATAATGGGACACATTAACTTGTTTCCTCTGGGGAGTGTAAAGAACGCTTGCGACTCCTTTTTAACGAGACATGATTGTTTTGTCATTTGACAATTTTTTCACTGCTCTTGATATATGGAATTTTGCTCTGACTGGGTACCTCATCTTCCATGGATCCACTATTCATTCATTCATACACACCCACACAGTGCTCTTTAATTTAGGACAATCGATGGGTGCAATGACGTCATGGGATCACTGAAAGAGCCGGAGTTGCTTTACTAAACCCTTCCAAATATCTGGTGAACATGCAGGGGAGGAACATTGATTATATTACCCATTTCTCTTCTTAAACATCAGTGGCCAGTGTGACACAGAGCAGAGCTGCGAGTCACTGTCCCTTTAACTCATTTCACACCTCGCTTGTCAGCAGATTACTATCACTTGAAATTCCTGCTTGTATCTCAAAAAAAAATGCGAGTTCTAGAAAGCCGTGATCGTCCTACCATAATATTAGCTGCAGACAATGTTGGCACAGGCTGGAAATCCTCTGGGGAAGATATGATCGGTATCCACTGCATGGACAGCCAACTAGGGATCTACAACAAAGAGGAATTAAATGTCACTTAATTCAGTTTGATAAAATAACTCAATAATTCTGACTGGTTTCTGCAACAAGTGGCTAAATGCAATTCTGATTGGAAAATAAACAATGAGTAATGGACATTATTTTTGGGGCATGTCATCTCAAAGCTTTACTGCTTTGGTGACTGAGTGGTGTGTGTATATATATATATATATATATATGTGCGTGCGTGTTTCCCCCCCGCCCCCCCCCCCCCCCCCCCTTAACCTGCACATCTTTGGACTCTCTAGGGCAAAGTTAGCATGGCCAACTCACCTAATCTGCACATCTTTGAATTGTAGGGGGAAACCGGAGCAGCAGTAGGAAACCTACGCAGACATTGGGACAAGGTGACTGTCGTGTTGGTTGTTCTGATGCACAAATGATCCAACACGGCTGTAGATGGTACAACTCTGTTTTATTGTCTAACCTGTGGACCCGGCCCTATCACTATCTTATGAGGCACTCAGCACATGGTCTATGTCTGAGTGCCGCTCTGTGCTCTGAGCTATCTCCTGGTAGAATGAGCGGGAACTGTGGTGTTCCCTGTTTTATAGTGCATGTGCTCTCACTGGTAATTGGCTGCGATGTTATGTGTGTGCTGGTTGGTCCAACTGCCTGTCCATCAGTGTGTGTGTGTGATTGCACCATGATATGCTGATCTGGATATCGTGACAGTGACTGTGTGGAGTTTGCACTATGATGCCGTTAAGCAGCTGTGCTGCCCCATATATAGTGCCTTTAACATAAGATGCCACAAGGTGCCAAGATGCTCTAGATGCTTCATTGGAGCATAATAAAGCAAAGTTAGATGCTGGGTCTGCTAAGGCAACACTAGGGTGGCTGGCCAAAATCTTAATCTAGAGTTTAAAAAAGAAAGGTTAATAGTCCGAGCTTTAGGGAGCATGTTCCAATGTGTGGGAGCCATGGCACTGGAAGGCATAGTTAGTTATAATGGAGCAATGGAATTCTAGGATGCTCAAGAGGCCAGAATTCGATGAGCACAGATATTTAGGAGGGCTGTGGAGCTGGAGATTAAATATTGGGTGGAGGGGAAGGAAAGAGGTGGGTGGCGATGTGGCAATGGGAGGCGGCGCAGTGCTGGCGAGGCCATGGGGCTGAGGGAATTTAAAAACCAGAATGAGGATTTTAAAATCAAGACTTTGCTTGACCGGGAGCCAATGTAAGTCTACGAGTGTAGGATTGAGAGAGGAATGGGACTTGGCACAAGGAATAATATGGGCAACAGGGAGTTTTGGATAACCTCACTTTTGAAGATGGTAGAATGTGGGAGGAACCTATCCGTGAGTGCATTGCAATAATCAACTTTTTAGAGTAAAAAAAAGGCATGACTGAGAGTGTCAGCAACTGATTTGCTGAGGTGGGACCGAGTCTGAGTTGGAGGTGGAAATGGGCAGTCTTCACGATGGCTTAGGTATATATTTGCAAACCAAACCCAAGGTTGGGAAAAGTCTGGTTTAGTTTCTGTTATAACCTGCCTGCTTATTATTGGCTGGGGACTAATGACAATCCCACAATCCTGTGGGAGTATGAGCTTCCCCACTGAGGGGGGCGGAGAAACCATTAGTAAACTCCCAAGTATAAATACTCGTGCTGGATTCTTCGTGACCCTCACAAAACTGGCGACGAGGGTTAAAGTGACTAGCTGTCTACACTGCTGAAGCCACCTCCCTGGATTTTTGTTGGATACAGGTTGGAAGTTGCTTTCTATTATACCATGCCTTGTACGGACATTTGGATGTTTTTGATGCTGCGCTGGAAAGCTGGAACCAGTACGCACAATGGATGCGTTACTATTTCCGGGCAAACAACATCACCGAAAACGAGTGCCAGGTGGTCATATTGCTCACTGCCTGTGGCCCGCATATGTTTGGGGTGATTAGCAGCCTTACGTACCAAGCTGCGCCGGACACCAAAACGTTTGATGAACTTGTGAATATAGTGGGGCAACATTTTAACCCAACCCCGTCCACGATAGTCCAATGTTACCGGTTTAATACCGCTGAGAGGACCTGGAGAATCCCTTGCCGATTTTCTATCCAGGCTATGCAGGATTGCGGAGTACTGTGACTATGGTTAGACCTTGTCAGAAATGTTACGCGACCATTTGGTTTGCGGTATTAACAATGCGGCCACCCAGAGAAAGTTGTTAGCTGAGCCAACATTGACTTTTCAACAGGCCATTCAAATAGTATTGTCCCGAGAGAGCGCAGAACGAGGAGTGCAGGAGCTGCAGGGAATGGAAGTGCATGCCTTGGGGCGCAACCCCTTCCGTCCGAAAACATCCCCCCGCACTCCTGCGGTACCTTGGGGGAGGCGACGTCCGGACCGACGCCAGTGGCCGTCGGACATTCCTCCCCGAAGGGAGCCTTCTCCAGAACCAATGGATGAGGAGCCATGTCCGTGTCAGACTTGTAGGCGCTGACCCCGTCGCGGACGCCGGTCCTGGGGGCGCCAGAGGTGCCGTCGTTCCGTCCGAAACTGGGACCAGCCCAGGGGTCGGACCTTCCATGTGGATGAACCTGCGGCAACTACTCCTGAGGACGTGGAGACGGAGGACGACTGCCTGCAGCTGCATTGTGTGGCAGCACCCCGTGTGGCCCCCATTAAGGTGACAGTACGGGTCAATGGTCACCCGCTTGAGATGGAGTTGGACACCGGCGCAGCGGTCTCCGTGATCGCCCAGAGGACATTCGACCGCATCAAGCAGGGTAGACAGACCCTTCCATTAACCGACTCACCGGCCAGGTTGGCCACCTACATGGGGAAACCACTGGACATTGCAGGAACTACAATGACCCCTGTTGTTTATGGATGGCAGGAGGGGCGTTTCCCACTTATCGTGGTGCGCGGCCATGGGCCCAGCCTATTGGGTTGGGACTGGTTGTGCCATTTGCGGTTGCAATGGCAGCACATCCTCCAAACAGTTTCTGAAGGGTTGACTGAGGTGCTAGGACGATACCCAGATGTATTCCAGCCTGGTTTGGGGAAAATAAAAGGGGCCGCAGCCCGTATCCAAGTCGAACCAGGAGCCACGCCGCGCTATTTCCGGGCGCGCCCGGTGCCTTATGCCTTGCTCGAGAAGTAGAAGGGGAGCTCACTCGTTTGGAGAGTTTGGGTATTATCAGGCCCGTCCTTTTGCTGACTGGGCAGCACCAATTGTGCCTGTAATGAAGCCAGATGCCGCAGTTCGCTTGTGTGGCGACTATAAACTTACAGTGAATAAGGCTTCCCGACTCGACCGATATCCAATGCCTCGCATAGAGGATCTCTACGCGAAGCTTGCAGATGGACTCTCGTTCACAAAATTAGTTATGAGTCACGCCTACCTGCAGTTGGAGCTCTGCCTGTGCAATTTTTCAACAAGTTATGGAGGGCATTTTGAGAGGTTTACCACATGTTGCTATCTACTTAGATGACGTTTTGATTACAGGGACGTCCGAGCAGGAACATTTGGAAAATCTGGAGGACGCTTTTCGGAGGCTGGGGTCCCTTTACGTCGCACAAAGTGCGTATTTCAGGCTAAGGAAGTAGTCTACCGAGGTTATCGGGTGGACCGCGAAGGTTTGCACCCCGTCGCAGAGAAGGTGCGTGCGATTCAACAGGCCCCCGCCCCGACTGACAATTCGCATCTTCGTTCTTTTCTCGGTCTCGTAAGCTATTATGGGAAGTTCCTCCCCAATCTGGCAACTACGCTGGCCCCGTTGCACCTTCTGCTAAAGAAAAATCACACCTGGGTTTGGGGTCAGCCGCAAGATACCGCTTTCCGGCGGGTAAAGCAACAATTGTAGTCGTCTGGGTTACTAACCCACTATGATCCTGGAAAGCCTTTGCTCGTCACATGTGATGCATCCCCGTATGGTATTGGGGCCATCCTGTCCCACAAGATGGAGAACGGGGCCGAGCGACCGATAGCTTTCGCCTCCCGCACATTGACTGCAGCGGAGAGAAAGTACGCGCAGATCGAGAAGGAGGGCCTGGCAGTGGATTTTGCGGTGAAACGCTTCCACCAGTACTTGTATGGCCGCCATTTCACTATCGTGACTGATCATAAGCCTCTGCTGGGACTTTTCAGAGAGGATAAGCCAATACCGCCCATTGCTTCCGCATGGATCCAGCGCTGGGCTTTGTTGCTTGCTGCATACGAGTATTCTCTGGAGCACAAACCAGGAGCGCAGATAGCAAATGCCGTCGTACTGAGCCGATTGCCTTTATCGACCGGCCCCATGTCGACCCCCACGACCAGTGAGGTGGTTGCAACCCTAAATTTTATGGACACCTTGCCTGTCACGGCATCACAGATCCGTGAGTGGACCCAGACGGAGCCAGTCCTGTCAAAGGTTCGGCACATAGTCCTGTATGGTGGGCAGCAGAGACAGCTCCCATGCGAGTTGCGGGCATTTTCCTCCAAGCTGTCAGAATTCAGCGTGGAAGACGGCATCCTCTTGTGGGGGACGCGTGTGATTGTCCCGGAAAAAGGCCAGGAGCTGATACTAAGAGACTTGCACAATGGTCATCCAGGTGTGACCAAATTGAGAATGTTGGCCCGGAGTTATGTCTGGTGGCCAGGCCTCGACACCGACATTGAGAATGTGGCCCAAAACTGCTCCATTTGCCAGGAGCATCAGAAGCTTCCGCCGGCCGCGCCCCTACATCACTGGGAATGGCCAGGGCGGCCTTGGGCACGCTTGCATGCAGATTTCGCAGGCCCTTTTCAAGGATCCATGTTCCTTCTAGTAATTGACGCCCAGTCCAAATGGCTGGAGGTGCATAAGATGCAGGGGACAACGTCCTGCGCAACAATTGAAAAGATGCGGTTGTCTTTTAGTACGCATGGCCTCCCCGAGGTGCTGGTCATGGATAACGGCACTCCATTCACGAGTGAGGAGTTTGCGAGGTTCACGAAGATGAACGGCATACGCCATATCCGCACTGCTCCTTACCACCCGGCTTCAAATGGGTTGGCAGAGCGCGCAGTGTAGACATTCAAAAGAGGCCTAAAGAAGCAGTCTTCCGGATCAATGGACACAAGACTGGCTCGCTTTTTGTTTACGTGTAGGCACCCCCCATGCTGTGACTGGGGTAGCTCCCGCAGAACTCCTAATGGGCCGGAGACTTCGCACCCGCCTTAGTATAGTTTTCCCGGACATTGGCGCAAAGGTACGCCGCACACAAGAACGGCAGGGACCGGGCTTTTCTCGGCACCGGCCGATTCGGCAGTTTGCGCCCGGTGACCCAGTGTTCGTTCGGAATTTTGCTGGTGAGGCCCAGTGGGTTCCTGGCGTAATCTTTCGCCAAACGGGCCCTATATCTTACCAGGTGCAAGCCCAGGGTCGTCTCCAGTGCAAACATGTAGACCACGTTCGGTCCAGAAGACTATCCCCTCAAAAGATTCCCCGCCCCCGGAGCTCATTTCTACAGCCGCCGAGACCAGACCCAAGCGAAGGTAGTCCTCATAATCTTCCACTGGTGCCTCACTCGAAGCCTGCGCAGGTCGTTACAGAACCGAATGGAAATAGAGACGCTGACACAACGGAGGCAGCAGACTCTGACTCCGAGATGGAGACACAGGACGCATCAGAGGGGGAATCCTCGGGTCCACGGGCCGTGGATGTACAACCGTTGTGCCGTTCATCACGGAAGTGTCGGTCTCCGTCTCGTTACACGCCGCCTGATCCAGCACCGCGTGCAAATGATGTCCGGCCTGCGGCAAAACGAGAGTCGGTAGTTAGGGGACAGAATTTGGACTAGAGACTGAAAAGAATGGTATCAATCTTTGTATTATATAATTCCTGCTCATCCAATGCTGGATGTTGAGTACATTGATAGTTGAATGGAAGAGTCGAGAGAGCTAGTGGTGAGGTAGAGCTGGGTGCTATCAGCTTGCTGTGCATGTGAAAGCTAAATCTGTGCTTTCACATGATGTCTCCAAGGGACAGCGTGTAGATGAGAAATAGAATGGACACAGCAGAGGTGACAATTTGGGAACAGGACGAGAAGCAATTGTAAGTGTTATTCTGGCAAAAATAAGAATGGAGCCAGGCAAATGCAGTCCAACCTTGCTGGACGATGGCAGAGAGACTTTGGAGGAGACTGTGTCAAGGCTGCAGGCATCTCGGATGAGGGATAGTTTCCGATTCGACTACAAAATAAGGTATTTTATTTGTGATTTTGGCAAGGGCCATTTTGGTTCTGCGGCATGTGCAGAAACCTGATTGGAGGGTTTCAAACATGTGGTTCATGCAACGATGAGTGCAGACAACGGGAGTTTGGAGATTGGGTACTAGTTTGCAAGGATGGCTGGATTAAGAACTTTTTTCAGGAGAGGGATGATGATGGTAGATTTAAAAGCGAACGGAACAGCACCTAAAGAGAGCGAAACCTTAACAACATCAGCTAACATGGGACTAGGAAGGGATTAGATTGGATTTGTTTATTGTCACATGTAGACACAGTGAAAAGTATTTTTCTGCGAGCAGCTCAACAGATCATTAAGTACATGAAATGAAAAGGAAATAAAAGAAAATACATAATAGGGCAACAGAAGGGGAGTTGGGTGGTCTTACGTTTAGTAGGAATAAAGTGTCAGGAGCCAATAGATGGGTCTCCTAAGCTTGGAGAGGGCATGGGGGGATATTGGAGAGAAGCTAGAAATATATGGAAGTTCGAAGCTAGGCCCAGGGTATAGTTTTGGAGAAAAGTGTGACCCAATGGGTGAGTGAAAGGGAGGGAAGCATTGGAGGCAATGGATCAGATTGCATTGATCTTGGTGACAACAGAAGTTCACAAGTGTCATGTGAGAGTACCTTTAAGAAATGGGTGTTTCTAAATGGGTGTGTATATAAATATCTGTAGTGAGAGTACCTTTAAGAAATGGGTGTTTACGGCTGCAGTGATGTCAGAGTGGGTGGAGCCGGGCTGTCTGTTAGCTTTTTACTTTCATTTTAGGCTGTTTGCTGCAGGGTGTGTTTTAGTTTCGTTTTCAGTGTTGGAGCTGAAGCCAGACCAAGCAGGTGGACTGCTGTTCTCTCTGCATCAAAAGACTATCTCTTGATCATTTGATGAATTCGTAATTATAAATGTTCTCAGTAGTGAATGTAAACCTAATGTGCTTCTATTAAAAGGTGTTTTTAAGTCGTATGGATGTTAAAAGGAAAGCTTAAAGAATTACTTAATGTTGTATTCTTTGGGGTTTGTATTTGAATTAATGGTTGCTAAGATGTTCACTGTTTGTTTTAAAAAGGTTAACTTGAGTTCATCGAATAAACATTGTTTTGCTTTAAAAAATACTTTTCCATTTCTGCTGTACCACACCCGTAGAGTGGGCCGTGTGCTCCCCATACCACAATCTATTAAAAGTTGTGGGTCAGGGGAACTCCGATACACTTTGGGATTCTCTAAACCCTGGCCCATAACACAAGCTCCACAGACTGATTTGTTGGAGGTGAATATGAAGGTGAGCAAGATTTAAAAATATAATAGAGGAAACCAGAAACGGGGATCATTTTTGCAATCCAGGCTGATCCTAGAATAGTGAGTAATTTGTATCAGGTGGATTCAGGAGCTGATATTGCATTATGCCAGATCATTAATCTAATGTTCCAATTTGTAACTTCGTGAATATTATTATCATTTCATTATTTTAAGCAGAGATATTCCCTTCGTCAACATAAAACAATATGCCAGTTAGAGAGACAGGCCAGCAGATTGGATTTTTGAAAGCAAGAACTGCACATTGATTACAATGCTGTACAATATTGTTTAAAATCTTGAAGTTATTCCTCTGAATGTTGGATTTGCAAAGAACAAAACTCAATTGCATTTTCTGGCACATTTAATGTACAGACAAGTCAAGGCACCTCACAAAAGTAACAATCTGGCAAAAATGGGTGCTGAGCCAAAGAAATAGGGATTACAATTAAAAGCTTGGCCAAAGGCAATTTATTAAAGAAGGGGAGGGAATAAGAGCTTGTGGCCAAAGACAACCAAAGGCATTGCCACGTGACCAAAGGTGAGGTGAAGGGAGTAGATGGATGTCTTCAAGAGGCCAGAGTTGGAGGAATGCAGATTTCTCAATTGGGTTGGAAGAGGATACAGCAATGGGAGGGGGGTGAAGCCACAGTGGTTTTGTAGATGAGGATAACTATTTGAAACTTGAGGCATTTCATCAGTCTGAGCTAATCCACTCCTGGTCATCCTTTTTTAAAATTTGGAGTACCCAATTTTCTTCTTCCCAATTAAGGGGCAATTTAAAATGGCCAATCCAGCTACCCTACACATTTTGGGGATATGTGGATGAGACCCACGCAGACACTGTGAGAATATGCAAACTCCACACGAACAGTGACCCGGGGTCAGGATCGAACTTGGTCATCCTGAGATGAGCAAGTGTTTCATTCTCATTGTTCACATATAATCGCGCATTATGGAGGTCTGCGAAGGATTGTTGCATCCAGAAGCTTTTGTCATATAACAAACAAAATAGGAAAGACATCCTGGAAAAGAGCACATTTCATTTGCGTCACAAATATTGGGTCCTATGGAACTGAAGTAAATACAAGACGTCCATTAACGGATCATGAAAAGGATTTGTGAGGATTTTCTCTGCACTATAAGCTACAGTGCAGTCTTCGGACGCCTGAGGAATAGAGTATTTGAAGCCCAAGGCCTCCCAGCACCAGGCTCATGGTCTGCCGAGCAGCTGTGGTGCCTGTCCTCCTGTACACATCAGAAACACGGATAATGTACAGCAGGCATCTCAAATCCCTGGAGAGATGTCACCAACGCTGCCTCCGCAAAATCCTGCCAATCCACTGGCAGGATAGGCATATTAATGTGAGTGTCCTCTCCCAGGCCAATGTACCGAGTATCGAGGCACTGGCCACACTTGACCAGCTGTGATGGGTGGGCTACATTGTCCACATGTCCGTTACATGATTCCCGAAACAAGTGCTCTTTTCTGAGCTCCGCAATGGCAAGCAATCACGAGGAGGGCAGAGAAAATGCTGCAAGGACTCCCTAAAAGCATCCCTTAATAAATGCTACACCCCATTGACACATGGAAATCGCTTGCCTTAGAACGCACAAACTGGAGAAGAAGCATCCGTGAAAGTGCCACAGGTTGGAGAACACTGAGTCTAAGTGTAAATAGTGGAAGGAGAGTGCAGAATCCAGAATGCCCCACCCACCCACCTCGTCAAGCACCACCTGCCAAACCTGCAGCAGAGTCTGTGGATCCAAGATTCGACTATTGAGCCACCGCAGAACCCACCTTCCTGGAGTGAAAGCAAGTCATCCTCCACCCTAAGGGACTGCCCAAGAAGAAGTCGTACAAGTGTTTTATTTATTGGGAGGCTTAATGCAGAAGGGAGAAGTAAAGAGGTGCCCCCCCACCCCAGTTAAAGTTAAAATGGGAATTGTGTGTGCATATTATTGTTGTTTCCGATTTTGAACATCAAGGATAACATTGGTAATTCAAACTGGATGTTAATAGCCTCAAGCAAAATGGTTGTTTTCAATTTTGCGCATGGAAAACATATTTGTGCTTGGTCCCTTTGACTGTCCACCCACATCAAAAATGCACTTGCTCGCTTCACATATTGCACATAGTTACTGCCAATTTTATCAAGCTATGTATGGTAATATTCATCTCCATTTGCAATGTCTTTGATTCTTTTCTTGCACTAATTGGGAACAGTGGAATATGATGCCATTCTGGCAGAAACTCCATTTGCTTTTTTTTTTTCTCAAGAAGCAAATTTATATTTCGCCTTCAGCCAACAGATTGTTGCTGCAAAATTGTATTCTTCTTTAATGGATGCAGGTGTCGCTTGCCGATCCCTGATTTGCTCTTGAACCAAATGACTTGCTATGCCATTTCAGAGAGCAAACGAGAGTCAACCACATTGCTGGAGGCCAGACCAGATAAGGATGACCCTGAGTTCTGGGTTTATGTCCAGTGACATTCATAACCACATAACTGTTCTCCAAGGGAAATGTGAGAAGATATGAAGACAGCAACTATAAACTTTTATCAATGTTTTTATTGAAGCACAAACAGGGATCTCATTGTGTTCGGATGTGCAGATGACTATTTAAATTACATTTTTGGTGCAAAAGCCCTCTGGGACAAAATTAAGGCATAAAGTTTCTTTTCAGGGTCTTTGCAAGATTTTGATTTGCTTCATTTCATTTTCCGGATTCGACGATCATTTGAAAAGTATGTGTCAATGCACAATCGGTATATTCATTGACATTTCCCTGAGGTTTCAAGACTATTACCAAGTGATGTGCTGAAACTACTCACATCATTAATCATTTATTTCTATTTTGACTTGAATGATATATTCTGGAATCTTTAGTCACATTTGTTCCATACTTGTGGTTTGCGTTGAATGTTTCCTATGTACTCCCAAAGAAGGAGGAATATATTGACTTCTCACAATGGGATTCCATAATTTACTGGAAAATAGACCAATTTATTTCACACTGCGTTGACTGGCTTTGAGAGCTCTTGAGTTTTATATATGTTTGAGACAAAACTCTTACTCTATTGTGTTGGCAGCCAACTGTTCTGTAGCCTGTGAGACCGAGCAATTGTTATGAGTGCAATGTAGACTCCTGCTACTTAATACGCTTCATAAAGTGATTTGTATGTTTTTGTATCTTCTCACTATTCCCTTGGAGAACAGTGTGAAATATGGGAAGAATTCACAGTCTGAAAGGCTACATAATGGCTGTAACCATCCCTATAGCAGTGGATAAGGTGATTAGTCTTATACAGAGTTCCTGAGCTCTCACTACACATACCTTGTGCCTGTTAGTTGGGGGAATGGATACAAGTATCTGGTGAATGTTAACATGGTATTCAGAGCCGGAGCTCTGTCTTTACTTGCTGGGACTGTCTAGAATAACATTTGTATCCCCCTCTTCTGACCCTGAGAAAGGAGGGCTCCCACTGAACCAATGGTAGATAATCGTCCAAATGTTCTCTCTTTTTTTCATCATTATTACTTCTTGAAAAAGTTAATGTGTTAAATTAAAGTAACTGATATGAAATACCGATACAAAGAAGAAAATACCTCAAGAAACTTGTACTGATGTGTAACAGCAGAAATTGACACCTGAGCTAAATGAAGGAGATATTAAGGATAACTTGAAGCTTGGTCAAAGAGAGTCTTAAAGATGGAGACAGGAAGAGATGAGGTAGAATGGAAGGATTGCAACTTAATTTGACCATCACTATATTATGCTGAGGAAGAATTCAGGAAAATTTACGTGAAGTGCATGCTATAATTTCTAATATTTTGCTGACAAAAGTAAATATTCTAAAGAGGAAAACTCGATGGCAGAATTTAATTGGCCAGGTGGGAAACTTGATGCTTTCCCGCCTCTGCCCTGATTAAGCCCAAGGCTTGTGGATCGCCTTCCTGCCCTGCCACCAATTGAAAGCCTCCTTGTGTCACCACTGGTATTCAACCAGCAGCTGGTGGGACAGTCACCATGTGGAAAGCCCAGAAAGCAAACATGGAATATTCAGGCGTATGCACCAGCACATCCCAGGCATCAACGTACTGAGAGACACACAGTACTGCAATATTAAAATCATTCAAACCTGCAATGATAGCTTTCAGCCTAAAAGTAATGAGTGCACTGCAGTTTGAAACCTTCCCTGACCACCAAACCCCTTTTGATAGCGAATGATGAGTGTTTGTTTTGTCATGTTATTCACCCTGGGGTAACACTGACTGCAACAGGATGCAGATGAACTGTAAAGCATACACCAAACGTAGGCGTTGGTTCAATACGATTTATTGAACTTCTGTAACAATGCACACTCAACTACTCTTCGTGTACTAAGTCTAACTTACTAGACCAAGGCACACAGCTGGCTGTGGGTTGACACTCTACTACTCTTCGTGTACTAACTCTAACTTACTAGACCAGGCTAGCTCTGATCCACGTGTAGAAGGTGCTGACTGATATACACACCCTGACTGTCACTACAGTTGTCACAGGTGGAAAGAGGCGTAGTGCTGATGCCTCGTGTGTTTTATAGTTGGAAGCCCCCCTCTGGTGTTCTGTCTGGTGATTGGTTGTGTTCTGTCCTGTATGTTGATTGGCTAACCTGGGTGTCTGTCACTGCCTGTTTTTACCTCATGATGTGCATGGGTGCATATTCTGACCATGTTTCTCCAAACAATTGTCCTTTGACCTTGAAGGAACTGCCCTCCTTGACAGAATTGTAAATTTGTGGTGTAAAGCCTTTGACCGTTCAAAACTTGACTCACTATGAACAATACATGGGCGATTAACAATGGGAGTATAAACAACATACCTAACTTCTGAGTCAGATGGCTGTGGATTCAAGTCCACTCCAGAGACATGAAAATACATTCTTCTCGGCCAACACTTCAGTGCTGTGCTGTGCCATTGGAGGGGCTGGCGAGGATTCTCCGATCCGAGACCGTCCTGCCACTGATGCCAGCGAAAGTGGAGAATTTGGCGCTTGTCCAAAACTCCATTCATTGCACCGGGACTGGAGAATCCTGCCGACGTGAACGGACAGAGAATTCCAGCCGCTGTCTTTTGAATGAGCGCCTGAATGAGCGCCTTCTATGGTACTATTTTTAGGAGTTCTCTTTGGTGCTCTACCCATTATTTGTCCCACAAACCATATCGATTAAAAATCTGGTAATTTATTAATTGTGTGAAGATGGCTGTTGTTGCTTTTGCAATTAAGGAATCACATCATTCCAGAAGTATTCTATTGGCTGCAAATTTCTTTGCGATGTCCTGAGGTTGTGTAAGGTGATTCATTAATGCAAGTCTAATTTTTCTTTTTATTCTGCCCGTCATGTTTTTATTTTCACGGTTCAAGCTTTGCACTCTATTTTCCACGTCAAAAAGTAAAGAAACATATCCAGGAGCAAAGATGTTCCCCAGTAGCCCAAGGTTCTGGGGCTAGAATGTCAATGAAGGGACTGCAGACATGTGCATTTCATCACCCAGTCTTAAACAGCAGTGTCTAATTGATGTTTACCTGAGGCAAGAATTATTTGGTTGTAGAGATAATCCCTGCACTTTGTGATACAAGTGTTCCTGAACTTTTGGCCAAGATCAAACCCGAGGTCAGGTGTCATGTCTGTTCTTGTCAGTTTGGATCTATTATGTCTTTTATTTGAGTTTTTTGGAGCAAACAAGGAGATGGATTAGGGGCTTGCCCCATGTACCTTCTGAGAGATGAATATATATTTCTTTAAGTGTTCCTGATCTTCTAAAATAGCTGTACTATGAGCAGAACTCTGGAATAACCACTGCTGAAGTGGTGCAGCAGTGAGTGGTGATTTCATCTTCAAAAGAGCCCTTCAATTATAATTGTCCAAGATTAATTTCAAGGACTCCTATTGCTGCCTCACGTGCTAAGGACCTGGGTTCGATCCCAGCCCCGGGTCACTGTCTGTGTGGAGTTTGCACATTCTCCCCATGTCTGCGTGGGTGTCACCCCCACAACCCAAAGATGTACAGGCTAGGTCGATTGGCCACACTAAATTGCCCCTTTAATTGGGGAAAAAAAATAATTGGATTCTCTAAATTTATTTTTTAAGAAATCAAGGGCTCCTGAAAGAAATACAAGGATTTTGGAGGCTGCCTTTTAGTTCCTTTTATAGTGTACATTCATCAATTGACTTCTAATCTTTTTGTTTCTTGTGTTTTACAAAGCTAGTTTTTAAACCTGGACATGTTTGGTCTGGTAGCAGATTTGGCCAGATTTCAGTGTCCTGATAATAGTGAGGCTAATGGCACTCACTGTTGTTTATGCATAAATGTTACAGCAACTTAAGATGAGGAGCAGATAGGTGTTTGCATACCAATAGCCAGTCGTTTCTGATAATGTTGCTGTTAGTTTTGCCAAAATTATGCTTTACTAGCAGCCTTACAATTGGCATGTATCAAATATTGAATGACTGTACTTGTGTGATGGGTATGAATGAAACTAGCCATAGAAAGTTAAATCTTGTCATTCCAAACAAAAGTACTCTTCCTGATGTAGTAGTAGTAGTTTGTTTCTGCCAGTCAATTACAAATCATAATAGGCCATTCGGCCCATCGCGTCTGCACTGGTCCCTGGAAAGAGTACCCGACCCAAGCCCACACCTCCACCCTTACCCGCAACATAGTAACCCCACCTAACATTTTTGGACCCAAGGGTGATTTAGCCTGGCCAATCCACCTAACCTGCACAACCTTGGACTCTGGAAGGAAACCGGAGGACCCGGAGAAAACCCACGCAGACACTGGGGGAACGTGCATTCTCCGCACAGACCGTGACACAAGTCGAAGTCGAACCTGGGACCCTGGAGCTGTGAAGCAACAGTGCTAACTACTGTGTTTCTGTGCCGCCCGGTGGAGTCTCGTTTCATTATCTATTCATTGTTGGATATTTGAAGAAGGTTTTCCACCCCCCACCTTTCTCTGTACCTGGTTTGACATTGAATTCATCCACTCTAATTTACTTCTTTCTCTGTCCGTCTGCTCTTTATTTCTCAATCTTTCCATCTTATTGGTTAAGAAGATGACCTCTTTTCCCTGCTGCGCTGTTGCCAGCTCAATCTTTCACCACTTTAGTGGGTAAAAATGTTTTGAAATGAAGGCTGCAGGGCAAGTCTAACCAGTGTAGATACTTTTAGATGCCCTGTTTCAGCAAGTCTGGCCTACTTTTAGTCTCCGTGATAATGAAAGAACATGATGCTGGGTCCAAATATTCGCCAGCGAGTTGATCATTAAAACTGCACACAAGCTGGAGAGTGAATTTCTAGATGCTGAATTAAAGGAGTCTCCGTGGGTGGGAATCGTCAGGACAGGAAGATCATACACTCTTGTTCTGATTGAATTCGAGATTGGTGGGATTAAATCTGCTTCTCGCCTCTAATCAAAAATACATCACAGTTACTGCCTTAATTTTGTTTTCTCCTGTTCGAGATTTAATGCAAAGTTATATATTATCAATCGAACATTTGCTTCATTGAACAAAGCTATTTGATTTAAAACAGAAAATACTGGAAAAGATCAGCAGGTCTGGCAGCATCTGTGGAGAGAAGCCAGGTTAACATTTTGATTCCTAAGACTCTCTTCAGAACCCTGAATCTTCTTTTAGGCCTGAAGAGAGTAATACAGAATCAAAATGTTAACTCTTTCGCCCTCCACAGATACTGTCAGACCTGCTGGCGTTTCTCAGCATTTTCTGTATTATGTCAGATTTCCAGCACCCGTTGTATTTTGCATTTGCTCTTCTTGATTGCCTTATATGTAGCTTTTTCTAACAAAATATGGAACTGTTTCACTTGACCATGTGTTGTCATTCTAAAACTGAACACAATCCATTGACCGCTTTACTCAATCTGACATGAATAAGGAGCATAAAAACAATGGGAGGTGGGGGTGGGGGGAGAGAAGAGAAATCTGCAAATTCCAAAAGTCTGAAAATAAATGTCAGCGTGTTGATTTGTCTGTATGCAGATGGACAATAATATTCCTGAAATTATAGAAATTTCCAAAAGATTTCAAGAAGGGTTTATTAAGTTTGGTATGTTGCTGGGCAGCACAATGGCGCAGTGGTTAGCACTGATGCCTCACAGTGCTGAGGTCCCAGGTTCGATCCGGGCTCTGGGTCACTTGTCCATGTTGAGTTTGCACATTTTCCCATGTTTGCGTGGGTTTTCCCCCACAACGCAAAGGTGTGCAGGCTAGGTGGATTGGCCATGCTAAATTGCCCCTTAATTGGAAAACATTTTTTTTTTAAAGTTTGGCATGTTGCTGGCTCTGATTTTTGGGTCGGGTCAGTTCAGTTCATGAACATGCTGTACAAAAATAATGTCATGGAGTAGAGGAAACCCAACTCTCAAACGTTTTCTGAAAACCCTGGTCAACTGGTGATAGGAAAGTTGATTATGTACTCTTGCTGTGCACTGTTCTTTTTAGCGATTCCCTTTTTATTAACTATTCTTTTCTAACAACAGGGTGATTTTACGTGGAACAGCATGTCTGGCCGTAGTGTTCGACTGAAGCCGGTCCCTATTCAAAGTCTCTCAGAACTGGAGAGAGTACGTCTTCAGGAAGTGGCTTTTTACCGGTTGCAGCAGGACTATGACTTGGGATGCCAGGTTACTGTTCCAAAAGGTAAGACCGAGTTGCAGATTAAGATTGCTACTAATTTTGTTTCGTAGGCTGTCGCATTAATAAACAAACATACAAATTAGGAGAAAGAGTAGGCCATTCGGCCCCTCGAGCCTGCTTTGCCATTCAATAATATCATGACTGATCTGACTGTGGCCTCAACGCCACTTTCCTGCTTACCCCTTATATACTTAGATTCTTGACAAAGTCAATCTGCCGCTATCTTAAAAATGTTTCTATATTTTATAATAATTGTTGGTTAAACTATTAGAAGTTTATTTACATGTGGTGATAATGACAGAAGATAGTAGGTTCTGTACCTTGGGTATTAATCCTCCAGGATTGTCCTGGAGTCTCCGGCAATTGAAGATAATCTTCTGAAAACATGGGGCGAGATTCTCCGACCCCCGCCGGGTCGGAGAATCGCCGGGGGCTGGCGTGAATCCCGCCCCTGCCGGTTGCCGAATTCTCCACCGCCGGATAAACCATCTACCTTACCGGCGGGACAAGGCGGTGCGGGAAGGCTCTGGCTTCCTGGGGGGGGCGCGGGGCGATCTGGCCCCGGGGGGTGCCCCCACGGTGGCCTGGCCCATGATCGGGACCCACCGATCCGCGGGCGGGCCTGTGCCATGGGGGCACTCTTTTCCTTCCGCCTTCGCCACGGTCTCCACCATGGTGGAGGCGGAAGAGACTCCCTCCACTGCGCATGCGCGGGAATGCCGTCAGCGGCCGCTGACGCTCCCGCGCATGCGCCACCCGGAGATGTCATTTCCGCGCCAGCTGGCGGGGCACCAAAGGCCTTTTCTACCAGCTGGCGGGGAGGAATTTCGTCCGGCGCCGACCTAGCCCCTTAAGGTTGGGGCTCGGCCCCCAAAGATGCGGAGCATTCCGCACCTTTGAGGCGGCGCGATGCCCGATTGATTTACGCCGTTTTGGGCGCCAGTCGGCGGACATCGCGCTGTTTCCGGAGAATTTCGCCCATGATGTGGAGATGCTGGCATTGGACTTCACAGTAAGAAGTCTTACAACACCAGGTTAAAGTCCAACAGGTTTATTTCGAATCACTAGCTTTCGCAGTGCTGCTCCTTCCTCAGCTAAATGAAAATTACTCTTCTGAAAACAGTCCAGGGAGGAAAATCATTGGGGCATTAAATAAAAAAATTTCAATACATTTGTTTTGCTTATAAAAAGATTGGCGATCGGGAGAAAAAAATGGCTTTGTGACTAATGGATAAGGAAGAATCTGTTTGTTTGCTTTCCAATTGGAGCAGGAATTCAAGGGAAGGATGCTCGGTGTATTAATCAGCCTGAAAATCCTTCCAGTACTTCACGCTATTCTCCAAGGGAAGAGTGCTATGAATCAAGCAAAAGCCTGACACAATCATACTCTCAGATTCATACCTTAACAGATAATGCCCAGACACCACCATCACCATCCCTGTATATGTTCTCTTCCACCAGCAGGACAGAGTCAGCAGAGTGTTAGACAGTTGGGAGGGTGTTGCGCTGGGACTCTGGATCCCATAAAGTCCTACATTTCATTGCATCGGGTCAAACATGAGTAAGGAAGCCTCCTGCTGAGTACTGTATATCCAAATACAGTAAGACCTGGACAATATCGAGGCTTAAACTGACACGTGGCAAATAACATTCGTGCCACACATGTCAGGCAATAATCATCTCCAACAAGAGAAAATCTAACCATCACCCCTTGACATTCAGTGGCATTACCATTGCTGACTCCTGGGGGTTAGCATAGACCAGAAACTGAACTGGACTAGCCATATAAATGCTGTGGTTACCAGAGCAGGTCAGAGGCTAGGAATGCTGCAGCAAATAACTCTCCTCCTGACTCCCAAAGCCTGTCATAGAAACGTAGAAAATAGGAGCTGGATGAGCCCATTCATCCCTCTGAGCCTGCTCCGCCATTTATTATGATTATGGTTGATCATCCAACTGAATAGCCTAATCCTGTTTTTTTTTTCCCCCATCCCTTCACCCTAAGTGCTATACCTAACTGTTTCTTGAAAACATGTGATGCTTTAGCTTCGACTACTTCCTGTGGCAACAAATTCCACAGGCTGACCATTCTGTGGGTGAAGACATTTCTCCTCATCTCTGTCCTAAATGGTCTACCCTGTATCCTCCGACTGTGACCCCTGGTTCTGGATACACCCACCATCAAGAATGCTACCATCTACAAAATTCAAGTCAGGAGTGTTATGGAATACTCCCCATTTGCCTGGATGAGTGCAGCTCCAACAACACTTAAAAAGCTCGACACAGGGCAGCACAGTGGTGCAAGTGGTTAGCACTGCTGCCACACGGCACTGAGGACCCGGGTTCGATCCCGGCCCTGGGACACTGGAATTTGCACATTCTGCCTTTGTGTGGGTCTCATCCCCATAATCCAAAGATGTGCAGCGTCGGTGGATTGGCCAGACTAAATTGCCCCTTCGTTGGAATTTTTTTAAATAAAAGGGTAAAAAAGTAAAGTAGTTTGACACCATCCAGGACAAAGCAAGTGTTCATTCCCTCCACCACCAATGCACAGCAGTGGCAATGTGTACCATCCACATGATGCACTGTGGGAATTCACCAAGCCTCCTTAGACAGTACTTGAAAAGACCCACGAGAGATGTCGCAATACAAAATTGGGAAAAACTCATTGCAACCTAACAGGTTCACTTTTTCAGCAGCGTCGAGTCTCCATATCTTGCAATTTCATGTCCAATCTAAGCATTGATTAACTTTTTTTCCAACCCTAAACTTGTATCCTCATAGCTTGCACTGAAGCAGCAATAAATCTCAATTCTTCCAGCCTACTTTGAATAGATTGATATTTTCTTCTCTACATTAATAGTCCATTGCATAAATTGGCATGTACAAAGCTCCACCCCACTTCAAGCAGTTGTTCTCCCATTATCATTTCTCTCCCTCTAAAGGTGATGATTTATCTGGTGGAAGGGTTTCAACTGGAAGTATTCCAATGCCTTCTCTGAGTAGCCATTCTCCTGCACGCGGACAATGAACGTTGGCAGGCAGCAACGGGTATCACAGCCAAAATGAATCATATCTTGCTCAATATCCACGCTCATGCAATTCAGCAGAAGCCAATAGGAATGAAGCAGTCAATTTTCAATCCCAGCACCATTGTGGCACTATGTTAGGTTTAGCTTGTACCAGCTAACTATCAGAGTTCAACTCTACCACTCACTGTTTCAGCTTTGTTGACGTTTCAATAATTTGCAGAATTACACAGGAGATCGTTCAGCCCATTGTTGCTATGTTGGCTCTTGAAAAGATTATCCATTAGCCCTGTGCCCTGCTCTTTTCCACATAGCCCTGAAAATATTTCTTTTTCAAATATGTATCCTATTGCCTTTTGAAAGATATCAAATTTATTTGCACCACCATTTCTTTTAAGACAATGCATTCTCCATCATCCTAAATTGCTGTGCAAAACAATATTCTCCTGGTCTTCCCTCTGGTTCTTTTGCTGACTGTCTTACATCTGTGTCCCTTGGTTACTAACTCTCCTGCCAGTGTAAACAATTTCTCCTATTTTATATATCTTAAGCCCTCATCATTTGAGTGTTTTAGTGAACAATTTTATCACTTTTGTGTAGGAAATGAATGGGAGTGATGTCACATTTATAATCTGGATAGGGTGGAAGAGGTTTCTAACAATCTGGTGAATTGAAAATGTTACAAATGCATGTGATCAGATGTTGGAGAAGGTGTGGATTAATATTTAGGTGTGATTTATGTTTGGTGATCAGAGTTTTATTTTGATATTAACTAACCCATCATTCTCTGAGGCTACGTATAAATTAGTTAAAGTAGTTGAATTTGGTGCTTCCAATATAAGTAACTATCTGTCTGGCCGTGGGCTGCTATGTGTTATGAAGATGTGTGATGATACGCAAGCCTTGATTTGTGATTGCACAGTGACTAGAATTGATGTGGGTGTGTGATGCCATCATTTTGTATTCTCATGCTCTTTCTCAGGAGAACACTGAAGTTATTGAAGGAATTACAGGCCGATTCACTGTCTGACGAACCATGAAGTGAATGTTCTGTAAGCATCTCTACACTAACCAATAGGGTGGTTAGACCTGTACTGCAGTAGAGTTTCAGGGGCACCTACAAACCATCTGATGATGGAGGGATCACCCATGCCCACATGTGAATAATCCCATGGAATGCCAACCTAGAAATCTGAGCTGGAGATTGTTGGGGTGATCTGGGGTGGGGTTCGAACTCAGCCCCTTTGGACTCCCAACAGAAATGCTGCCACTGGGGACAGCATGGTGGCACAGTGGTTAGCACTGCTTCCTCATGCGCCAAGGCCCCAGGTTCGATTCCGGCTCTGGGTCATTGTCCGTGTGGAGTTTCCACATCCTCCCCGTGTTTGCATGGGCTTCACCCCCACAACCCAAAGATGTGCAGGATAGGTGGATTGGTCATGCTAAATTTCCCCTTAATTGGAAAAAATTAATTGGGTACTCTCAATTTAAAAAAATAAATAAATAAAAATTAAAAATAAAAATGCTGCCACTGTAGCATGTTAAAATGCCTCCCTTTGCAGTTCACTGTTGCAATGTCCATTGAGAAGATTAATCTCGTGCCGTTAGGGCTCTTGTATCAATTCAGTATCTTCTGAAACCAGTGTTTTTCAATTTTTTTTCCGAGCGACCCATGTTTATGGAATGGCCGACTAGCACGACCCACGCCACATTCACAAAAGATTCTCCCAGAATTATGTTTTTAAAAGTCACACTCATTGTTGACACGTCTGTATTATTGAATGTAAATTTGTAAATTGAGCTGCTGTTTCACCTTAAACGATAGCTCCACCCTGACACATTGATAAAGGTTGTAACTCAGGATTATTTGATTTTTTTATTTCTTCACACCCATTGTTAGCATTTGGAGAATTGCCCGCAAGTGCTGGAAAGATTACCAGGCTCAATATTGCACAGTTTTAACAACGTCATGTTCACGCGTTCAAAACGTAACACGACCTCGGATAGGAAATTAAACTCAAAACTTCAACTTCAGAAACAGGAGCCCGAACTGTTGAACGAAAAACACGGTCACACAGAATGTCTCTGGATGTCTGTCAGTGCCGTTTCCCAGATAATTATATAAGAGGCTGAAAGCATGCTTAAAATAAACCAATGCTGTGCACAGCTCAGCTGACTTATATGCAAAACGCGCAGACACATTCCATTCTATACATCTGCAACATTTTACCGGCTCCTATATACATGAGTGCAGTTAGTCACCAGCCAATGCCATCTTTGGCGAACAATTCAAGCCCCGATAAAGGTAGCAAAAGTCTTTGCTATGGAGGAACCGATTCAGCTGATGAAGTCCATGTAGCCACACGGCAGAGACGGCGCTTGGGGACGAGTACGTGGGGAGAGGGGGTGGAGAGCGGCAGGGGAGGTGATTGAAAAAAAGAAGCATACTTGAATGACAAGAGCACCGGTGTGGAGAGACAATTCGGAAGTGGAAGGGGTGGACATAGGGGCATGTAGGGCTGGAGGAGGCTGCATGTCCAGCTTAACTGAGATGATGATAAAAGGGGCACAGGGATTGTTAGTGACACACTGAACTCAAGAAATAATTGGATTGGATTGGATTGGATTTGTTTATTGTCACGTGTACCGAGGTACAGTGAAAAGTATTTTTCTGCGAGCAGCTCAACAGATCATTAAGTACATGAGAAGAAAAGGGAATAAAAGAAAATACATAATAGGGCAACACAACATATACAATGTAACTACAAAAGCACTGGCATCGGATGAAGCATACAGGGTGTAGTGTTCATGAAATCAGTCCATAAGAGGGTCATTTAGGAGTCTGGTGACAGTGGGGAAGAAGCTGTTTTTGAGTCTGTACGTGCGTGTTCTCCGACTTCTGTATCTCCTGCCCGATGGAAGAAGTTGGAAGAGTGAGTAAGCCGGGTGGGAGGGATCTTTGATTATACTGCCCGCTTTCCCCAGGCAGCGGGAGGTGTAGATGGAGTCAATGGATGGGAGGCAGGTTCGTGTGATGGACTGGGCGGTGTTCACGACTCGCTGAAGTTTCTTGCGATCCTGGGCCGAGCAGTTGCCATACCAGGCTGTGATGCAGCCTGATAGGATGCTTTCTATGGTGCATCTGTAAAAGTTGGTAAGAGTCAATGTGGACATGCCGAATTTCCTTAGTTTCCTGAGGCAGTATAGGTGCTGTTGTGCTTTCTTGGTGGTAGCGTCGACGTGGGTGGACCAGGACAGATTTTTGGAGATGTGCACCCCTAGGAATTTGAAACTGCTAACCATCTCCACCTCTGCCCCGTTGATGCTGACAGGGGTGTGTACAGTACTTTGCTTCCTGAAGTCAATTACCAGCTCTTTAGTTTTGCTGGCATTGAGGGAGAGATTGTTGTCGCTGCACCACTCCACTAGGTTCTCTATCTCCCTCCTGTATTCGGACTCATCGTTATTCGAGATCCGGCCCACTATGGTCGTATCGTCAGCAAACTTGTAGATGGAGTTGGAACCAGGTTTTGCCATGCAGTCGTGTGTGTACAGGGAGTCGAGTAGGGGGCTAAGTACGCAGCCTTGCGGGGCGCCGGTGTTGAGGACTATTGTGGAGGAGGTGTTGTTGTTCATTCTTATTGATTGTGGTCTGTGGGTCAGAAAATCCAGGATCCAGTTGCAGAGTGGGGAGCCAAGTCCTAGGTTTTGGAGCTTTGATATGAGCTTGGCTGGGATTATGGTGTTGAAGGCGGAGCTGTAGTCAATAAATAGGAGTCTAATGTAGGAGTCCTTGTTTTCGAGATGCTCTAGGGATGAGTGTAGGGCCAGGGAAATGGTGTCTGATGTGGACCGGTTGCAGCGGTATGCGAATTGCAGTGGATAATACAGATCCTGGCGCTGATCACAGTAGCAGGAAATGTCAGCCAAAGAGAATTTTAATGGTCTCTGACCGCAAACTGCCCAACTACACTCTGGCCCAGAGAGGCAAGGAAGTCCACAGCATCGGCTTCTTCACCAACCTCACGCGGTCACACGCTGTAACACAGAGAATTAACCGAGAGAGAAAATGGTAAACATGATTAGGCAATATTTTAGGATCATTTTGGTGACCTATTGGTGACCCATGCCGCACCATCCGGCGACCCATCCACGGGTTGCGACCCCCACTTTGAATATCACTGTTCTAAGACCAGCACCAATGCAAACTCCATTTTTGTGTCCTTCAGCTTTACTTTCACCTCTTCAATAAAAGTAATTGAATGTTGGGCACGCTATACACTAAACCTCAGCCACACCCAAGTCGCACTGTCCTTTTATTCCAATTCCCTGATTTCACTTTGTCAAGACGGCTGTGATTAATCTGAATTTTGGATTTTGTTTGTGCATTTGAGTTGCCATTTGTATTTTGTCTGGCTTGGCATTGACCAAGGATTAAGGATTGGAAATGTAGCCTTCTGCTCTGTGAAACTCAGTGCCATACAACATAGTATCATTCTTCTATCACTAGATTAATGAGAATATTTTCATTTTGTAGAATTTTTTTTCACAACCTTGTGAAATAAATTTGTCTCCATAAATAAATGAGAAATTCGAGTTCTTGGTGAACTTTTTAGTAAAAGCAGCAATGCTGTTTTAAACTCTTCCCCCTTCGTTGACACGGAAACAAAATTAGGTCAATCAGTCCCTTGTGGGAACACCACTACCTGGAAGTTCCCCTCCAACTTAATCACCATGCTGACTTTGAAATGTATCCCGTCCCTTCACTGTTGTGGGTCAAAATCCTGGAACCCACTCCCTATAGCACTGTGGGTGTACCAAAATCACAGAATCTGCAACGGTTCAATAAGGCGGCTCACCACTATCTTCTCGAGGGCATACAGGGATGGGCACTAAATGCTGGCCTAGCCAGCTACTGCATCTCGTGAATTAATTTAAAAAGTTATGATTGGAGACTGTTTGCTGAAGTGTAGCTTCACTGTGTAAATTCACAATGCAAACAGCTATGAGGAAAGGGATAATGAAGTGGTCAGCAGTGGCCTACTACAATGACTTTTATATTAACATAGCACTTAAAAAATTTTTTTTAGAGTACCCAATTCTTTTTTTCCCAATTAAGGAGCAATTTAGCATGGTCAATCCACCTACCCTGTACATCTTTTGGGTTGTGGGGGTGAGACCCACGCAGACACAGGATCATGTGCAATCTCCACATGGGCAGCGATCTGGGGCCGGGATTGAACCCGGGTCCTTGGTGCCATGAGATAGCTGTGCTAACCACAGCACCGTACCACCCCCCTACATAGCACTTTTAATGTAATGTGTTCCAAAATATTTCACAGGAGTGTTAGAAAACAATTAAAATAAACACTTAGACCAGTATAGTTATATTTGAATGATGAAGTGAAATATTTACCCCCATGCAATGGAGAAAATTGCATATTTACTAACGGATGGCTGACCAGTACTGTTGAGGGGGGTTACTGTTGAGGGGGGGGGGGGAAGACTTCATTGTCCACATGCAGGAGAATGGCTACTGTGAAACAATTTCCTCCGATGGGGTAATCCAAAAGAACAGGGCATAATCTTAAAATTAGAGCAAGATCATTCAGGAGTGAAAGCACAAGTGCAGCCTCACACTCCGGGAAGTAGAAGTTTAGAACTCACATTATCTTATATTCTTTTTCTTTTCTTTCTGACTCTCATTCTCCCACTTTCTCACATATAACAAACATATAAAGCCAGAACTGCTTGTCCTTTTTTGGGTGTTATTCAACAGAATATGGCTGTTGTCTGATATTAAATCTGGTTGATGGAATGATGCTATTTTGCTCTGAGAGTTGCTCTCCACATCGCACATTATACTCCAGGGATTCAATTGCGGCTGTGCATCATCTGCTAATTACTGTTTGTTTAAATACAATTTGTCTTTAAAAGGTCACATACACAGAATACATTATTAAACTCAATCATTCTCTTTGTGGTGAAAAAAAAGAGGGTAAGATTTGAATTTCGTAGCACCTTTCATGTCCTCTGGTTGTAAAGCCTTGGGGACACCATATGAAGTACAAGCAAATGTTAGACTGCACACAGCAAGATCCCCCAATCAGTAGTGAGAATAAATGACAATCGCTAATCTGTTTTAAGGATATTGGTTAAGCAATGAACTTTGGTCAGGACATTGGGAGGACTCCCTTGTTGTTCCTTGATAACATACCATGGGATTTTTTCACCATTCCACCGAGAGGGGAAATGGTTCATGGTTCAACATCCTACGTGAAAGACGACATCCCCGATAGCAAAGCACTCCCTCTGCACTGCATTGGGTTGCCTGCTAAATATGTGCTGTATTTCTCACCTGTTGTTCACTTACCTCTGCCCAGTTTGTTCAGTCTCATAACAATCTTCTCTGAGGAAGGTCGGGACTGGGAAAGTTTTTAAATGCTCACAATCTGCCGAGAAACTCCTTGATATTCTGAATTTATTTGGATATAATTTATAAACCTAAAAATTAGTGTTCTCAGAGGGTTATTCTCAAAAACGTTAAGATGTGTAAAACTCGCTTCATTGATTTAGCATTATAATAAGAGTGGCATGTCACCATTCTCCAAAAATTCAAGCCTCTTGCAGGTTCTGTTTGGAGTAAGCGCTCAACAAGATCTAACTAAAACAGTTTATTAGATGCATGTCCATTGCATTTTCCTCATCCCACCAGCACAGGGTTGTGGCCAGTGATGCTGAGGCCCAAAAGCTAACTCTGTTTCACTGGCAAGTTGCTTGGAGGGGGTCTGCAGTTTACTAGTCTAATATAACTGAGGCTTAAGCCCCAATTTTGGTGTGTGCCTCGGCCTGACCCATTCTAAAGGGGTCATTCCCTGAGTCCAACTCTTGGCAGCAGACTGGCACCTTCCAACATCATAATTTAACAAACTGGTAAGTTTACTGAAAACATTGCAGTTTGATGTATAAGTAAAAGTGGTACGTATGGTTATAATTATTCAGGGTAGTTGGGTGATTAGTGTATATTTTGAGAGATGATGAAAGAAAGCCTTTTTCATCATCTCTTATGGCTCTTTCACAGAGGAGATTGAATAGGGCTGTGTAAATTGAAGGAAGATATTTGAATCTAAAAAACCTCAACAAATTGCCCCTCTTGTTGTTTTAAACTATTTTGCATGGGATTGAAGAAAAAATTATTCACATTTATTTTTAAACTGGTGGATTAAACTCAAATTCCACTTTGCTGATTTGCCACTGTGACTATTATTTTGATTTTGACTTTACACTGAGGCAGTTTAGTCCTTCCCATTCTACTCCGTGCAATACACCAATTTTTGGCTGGGAGAGTATGCTCAGGCAACCCTCAGACTATGATATAATTCTCCTTGGATGATTTGTTGTCCAGAACTTTGACAGCAAGTCAGATTGACTTATTCTTGATTTATTTCTTGTCCTGATGGCCAACCTGAGATTGGAAATTGAATAAGGATGGAAAAGAAAGTGTGAATCTGCATTCTTTCTCAGCTCAAATATGTGTTTGACCATGCTGTACTGCATAATATTTAACTTTGATTATCACATTTTATTTACAGAGCCCTATTTTAAGGATTCTCAGCCTGTGGCCCCCTAAGGGGTCCGTGAGATGGCCTTGAGGGGTCTGCCAAAAATAACCAGAGAATGTGC
Source organism: Scyliorhinus torazame (assembly GCF_047496885.1). Classification (NCBI taxonomy): domain Eukaryota; kingdom Metazoa; phylum Chordata; class Chondrichthyes; order Carcharhiniformes; family Scyliorhinidae; genus Scyliorhinus; species Scyliorhinus torazame. Next base: position 130,492,319 of record NC_092714.1, read on the forward strand.
ATTTGAAAAAAAATAAAACTTGCATCTATAAATTAAATTTCTAATCCAGAAGAAATACTACATTTGTCTGAATTTGTGTTGCTACCAAGAATGCCGCTGAATTCCGAAGATAATTCAATCTGTGAAGTGTTTTGAAATGTCTAGACTACATGAGCAAGTTTTTAATAATGTTAAAGATACTCATGTCCTAACACCATTTCTCAATGAGGCAGCCATGCAACCAATTGACCATTGTGGAAAGAGGTGAAGATATTGGCTATGATGGTGCCACTCATCTGACATAGTTTCCTAGACCACTTTTGCCTCGTGTTGACATGAAGCATTATTACATTGGTACTATTTGTACAACTGACATTTTTTTATAAAGAGGAATGCTTTAATTGGGAGGGACGCCATGTGACACACTACCAGAAGGACATGGATGCTTTGGAGAGAGTGGCAAGAAAGTTTACCAGGATGTTGCCTGGTCTGGAGAGTGTTAGCTATGAGGAGAGATTAAATGAATTCGGATTGTTTTTGCTGGAAAGATGGAGGCTGAGGGGAGACCACATTTAAGGTCTATAAAATTACAAGAGGTATAGACAGAGTGAATAGTCAGAAGCGTTTTCCCAGGGTGGAAGACTCGATTACAAGGAGGCACAAGTTCAAGGTGAGAGGGGGAAAGTTTAGGGGAGATATGCGGGGAAAGTTTTTCACGGAGAGGGTGGTGGGTGTCTGGAATGTGTTGCCAGTGGAGGTGGTGAAGCCAGGCACGATAGCAACGTTTCATAGAATCATAGAATTTACAGTGCAGAAGGAGGCCATTCGGCCCATCGAGTCTGCACCGGCCCTTAGAAAGGGCACCCTACTTAAGCACACGCCTCCATCCTATTCCCGTAACCCCACCTCACATTTTGGGTTTAAGATGCATCTTAATAGACACATGAACTGGTGGGGAATGGAGGGATACTGATTGTTTGGGCAATGAGTAGTAGATCTAAATAAGGAATCTGGATCGGCGCAATTGGTGATATGGAGGGCCTGTTCCTGTGCTGCAATGTTCTTTGTCACATTATTTTTGAATGTTGGTGCAAAAAATTGAGAATTGGTGTTGAGCACCTATAATTTTCACGTTAAATAGAACAAAAAAGTCAGGGCAGCAAGGTGGCACAGTGGTTAGCACTGCTGCCTCACGGCGCCGAGGTCCCAGGTTCGAATCTGGCTCTGGGTCACTATCCGTGTGGAGTTTGCATATCTTCCTCGTGTTTGCATGGGGTTCGCCCGCACAACCCAAAGATGTGCATTGGACACGCTAAATTGCCCCTTAATTGGAAAAATGAATTGGATACTCTAAATTTATTTTTAAAATTTAGTAGGAAAAAGAAGTAATAAATATATGTTCAAAGGTATAACTAAATTTATCCTGGAAAAAATATTTGTGTTTTGGGGGTCCCAAGGAAATTTTATAAAATGGCAACCGCGCCTCTGAAGCAGAAAGGTGCAGAACTGCTATCTTATTTGATCATGAGCTGAGCTTCTGGCCTCAAACGTTTCTCTCTCTCTCTCTCTCTCTCTATGCACTGCAACCGTCTGAAAACAGGGGCGGGATTCTCCGACCCCACGCCAGGTCGGAGAATTGCTGACTGGCCACGCGAATCGCGCCCCGCCGGTGCCAATGGTGCCGATTCTGCGCTCTGTGGAGAATTGTGTGCTGGCGTGTTAGTCGCGGGCCACTCTACGCGGCCGGCCGGCCGATTCTCTGGCCGGATGGGCCGAGCGGCTGTAAGAAAAGAGCCGAGTCCCGCCGGCGCCGTTCTAACCTGCTCTGAGCTGGCGGGACCTCGGCATGTAAGGGTCGGTGGCGGCCTTTTGGGGGTGAAGGGGGTCCGACCCTGGAGGGGCCTCTGATGTGGCCTGGCCTGTGATCAGGGCCCACAGATCGGCTGGCCGGCCTCTGTGGCTGGGGGCCTCCTTTCCTATGCTTGGCCCCTGTAGTCCTGCGCCATGTTGCGTCGGGGCCAGCGTGTTGAAGGAGGCCACTGTGCATGCGAGCGTTGGCACCGGTGCCACTGCGCATGTCCTTTTTGGCGCCGGCGCAACTACGGATCCCGCGACGCACAGTTCGCGCCGGGGTTTGCAGCTGGAGCGGCGCTAACCGCTCGAGCGCCGTGCTGGCCCCCTGTAGGGGCCAGAGTTAGTCATGGGAGCAGCCCATTCATGCCATCGTAAAACGCGATGGCGTTTGCGACGGCATTTATGACGGTGTGGACACTCTGCCGCGGGATGGGAGAATCCTACCCCAGATCTTCCAAATTTGGATCATCTTTATGCATCCCCCTCCCCTCACCCGAACACTGGCATCCTTAGCTTTGCCATCAGTGCCCCTGTGCTCTAAAATTCCGCTAAACATATAAAGCTCTTGCTATATGTCTTGCAATTTAGGATGTGCAATACTGTGGTAAATAATTGAAGTTGCATGTTATGAGTTCATTCTAAATTATTGATAAAATGCTTCATTGACTGATGGCCAATACGGAAAAGGAAGGATAAATGTAACTTTGTAAACATTTAAAATAAAAACATAAAATGTTTTACATACACTGTATGTCACAAAGACAACAAAGAACAAAGAAAAGTATAGCACAGGAACAGGCCCTTTGGCCCTCCAAGCCTGCGCCGACCATGCTGCCCGTCTAAACTAAAATCTTCTGCATTTCCGGGGTCCGTATTCCTCTGTTCCCATCCTGTATTTGTCAAGATGCCCCTTAAACGTCACTATCGTCTCTGCTTTCACCACCTCCTCCGGCAGCGAGTTCCAGGCACCCACTACCCTCTGTGTCACTCAGTATTTGTGACTATGATGATGGTTTGTCCACCATTGTCGATGGAGGCAGCATATGTTTTATGTCCAGATATAATAATACAGGTTGTAGGTTTTTGTATGACTTCAAAGTCTGATTTTTGGAAGGAATGTTTTCTCACGTAATGTTATTTGATTGGGCTGCTGTGAACAAAGAACATTAGACTTTGTTTTATAAACAAAGCTATTTATTACTAACACTGCATTAACAAATAACTAAAATGTCTAAGATGAATACAGCTGGAAATAAACGTCTATCATTCACTTGCACTAAAATACAGCAGAGCTACTTTAAACTGCGACTGCTGTCAACCCCTGACAAACACCTTCTGATGAAGCACATGGTACATCCCGGGTCCTGGGACTCCGTACTCACCCGACCTACTGGTCGGATGGTAGAACTACAACAATAAAACGTATGACATATGATACACATACAGATCATAGAATTTACAGGGATGATGAACTACTTGTGTTATATAGAGATAATAGTCTACCTATCATCACATCACACCTGACATCATTGGACATCAGATTGATTGAAAGACCGATCTTTACTCTCTTTTGTTTTTGCTACTTATTCCTGCCACAAGTATCCTGACCCTAAATGTCAGTTGAGATGCCACTTAAGATTAGTCTTTCGATAACCCTCATCTTCTTCAGAACTGACATTCATGAGAGCGTTCGCCAAGCTTCAACTCACCATAAAATATCTTCCTGGGCAGTCATGTTTCAGACATTCGGTAAAAGTGACCAGCTGACCTTTGTTGTAAGTTCATCTGAATCTGCCATATTTGCTCTTTAGATTATCTTTTATCCAGAATATTGCTACATCAACAAATTTTTATGGTTTCCCTGGGGCAACCAAGGTCAAAATGATTGTTTTCTGATACAGGGAACTGTAAGCAGGGGCTGTTTAGCACAGGGCTAAATCGCTGGCTTTGAAAGCAGACCAAGGCAGGCCAGCAGCACGGTTCAATTCCCGTAACAGCCTCCCTGAACAGGCGCCGGAATGTGCCGACTAGGGGCTTTTCACAGTAACTTCATTTGAAGCCTACTTGTGACGAGCGATTTTCATTTCATTCATTTCATTTCAAGCGATTCATTCATTGAGCACACAATTCTGAACTATTACCTTGTAAACCTTGAATTTTATTGACTGTTTACTGCCCCATTATGCTGACATGAAGCTGTCGTGTTGGGTACACTGGTCTAACACTGGCTGCAACTGGATGCAGCTTAGATCAGAAAGATACGCAGACCTTGAAGTTAGTTCAATCAGGTTTATTGAACTAATAGCACAGTTAGCACAGTTCTCTGTGAGTTCGACTCTGCTAATTTAAGTGTGGTTACTCTGTCTGACTGAACCAGACTAGCTCTTAGCCACCTGGTGGAGGTGTGAGATTGTAACAACACCCTTGACTGACTCTCTAGATGTTCATTAGTGGAAAGAGGTGGAGTGTGAGTGCCTCGTGTCTTTTATAGTCTGATCCCACCCCTGAGTGTCCTGCCTGCTTATTGGTCATGTCCTGTTCTCCGTGTCCACTAGCTGCTTGGCTGTATATCATTATATGTGTGTCTGCATATCATGACATCTCCCCTTTTTTTTATGTTTGGATGACATATGTGAACGTATTTACAAGAATAGGCCAATATTAACATATATACATGCAGTGGATGTGAACATATGTACATGTGAAAACAGCTGTCTAATGCGAGAACACAGAACATAGCAAACAGAACAAATGTTCACAAGTCCAGTCTCTGTGGCTTGCGTCTGATCCTGGTCAACCGCCGGAGAGGTGCTGGTGGGGACGACAGCGCCTTGATGGGCGGGATTGAAGCCTGACTGGTGGCCTTGTGAGTCGAGATATCAGGAGGGGCAAAACAACAGAAGGAAACGGAGAAGAATGTGGTTGTGGGCAGGCAACTTTGTGCTGTGCCCGTCTGTTTCGTCGCAAAACAGAACCATCAGCCAGACGCACAACATATGAGCCGGGGGCAGCCTGTCGAACAACGACAGCTGGAGCTGACCAGCCTCCATCACGGATCTTGACCCGAACAGTGTTTGACGGGGATAACACTGGCAAATCGGTGGCATGAGCCACATAGCCCTGTTTTGCCGGTCTCGGATTTGCTGCACCTTCTGCAGCACCGGGAGGTGATCCAGGTTGGGCACTTGTATGGCTGGAAGTGTCGTTCGCAGGTCCCTGTTCATCAGGAGTTGAGCCGGCGACAAGCCAGTGGACAGAGGGGTCGCCCTGTATGCAAGCAGCGCAAGGTAAATGTCAGACGCAGAATCCGCGGCCTTGCAGATGAGCTGCTTCACTAAGTGCACCCCTTTCTCAACTTTTCCGTTTGACTGCGGATAGTGTGGGCTGGAAGTGACGCGTTTGAACTGATACGACTGGGCAAGCAGAAACCATTCATGGCTGCTGAAGCACGGGCCATTGTCACTCATGACAGTGACTAGGATACAATGCCTGGAGAACGTCTCCTTACAGGCCTTGATGACGTCCGAGATGTGAGGTCTGAGAGCTTCACGACTTCAGGGTAATTGGAAAAGTAATCAATGATTAACACGTAATCACAACCATTTGCATGAAAGAGGTCGATGCCAACCTTGGACCATGGAGAGGTTTCGATTTCATGCTGCTGAAGTGTCTCCTTACTCTGCGCTGGCTGGAAACGTTGACAGGTCTCACAGTTAAGGACCATGTTCACGATGTCCTGGCTGATCCTGGGCCAGTAGACCGCCTGCCTGGCTCTGCATCTGCACTTTTCCACACCCAGGTAGCCCTCATGGATTTGACGGAGCACCAAGCTCTGGAGACTGTGTGGAATTAGAATCCAGTCCAGTTGGAGGAGGATACCATCAACCACCATCAGGTCGTCCTTTACATTGAAAAATTGAGGGCACTGCCCTTTTTGCCAGCCATTGGCTAGGTGTTGCATAACATGCTGCAAGAGGGGGTCTTTGGCTGTCTCCTCACTGATACGAATCACCTTCTCATCAGATGCCGGGAGGTGCTAGCCCACATCTGCACCTGCGACTCAATTTGCCAGATGACGTTCAGTGATTCACGAGGCACGGTGATGGAGCGAGACAGTGTATCGGCAATGATGAGCTCCTTGCCAGGCATGTAGACCAGGTCAAAGTCGTACCATTTGAGTTTGAGTAGGATGCGCTGCAACCGAGGCGTCATGTCATTAAGGTCCTTGTGGATAATGTGGACCAGGGGCCTGTGGTCCATCTCGACTGAATGTCAGCAGGCCGTAGACATAGTCGTGAAAGTTGAGAATGCCAGTGAGAAGGCCCAGGCATTCCTTCTCGATTTGTGCTTACCTTTGTTCGGTGGGCGTCATTGCCCTTGATGCGTAGACAACCGGTGCCCAGGATGAAGTGTCACCGCATTGCAGCTGGACCACACCGATGACATCCTGGCTCGCATCTGTCGAGACTTTCGTTTCCCTGTCTGGGTGGAAAAATACCAATATGGGTGCAGTGGTGTGCTTGGCTTTCAGCTCCAACCACTCTGCCTGAAGGCAGTGAACTTCTTCACTCGGTTTCGTAGGACCGTGGTGTGTGAGGCCATGTTTGGGATGAACTTGCCCAGAAAATTGACCATGCCCAGGAAGCACAATACCACCTTCTTGTCTTCCGGGACCTTCATGGCTGCGATGGCCTTGACCTTGTCTGTGTCGAGGCACACATCCTGCTGAGAGATCTGGTCTCCTAGGAACGTGAGTGTCGACATGCCAAAGCAACATTTGGCCCTGTTCAGCTTCAGGCCATTGGTGTGGACACGGCGGCATACCTGCTGGAGACGGGAAACATGCTCCTCGGGGGCCGTGGACCATATGATGATGTCATTCCACGTACACACTAATCCCTTCGATGCCCTCCATCATTTGCTCCATGATGCGATGAAATATCTTCGATGCCAAGACGATGCCAAGCGGCATACGGTTATAGCAGTACCTGCCAAACCGTGTGTTGAAGGTGCAGAGCCTTCTGCTGGACTCCTCCATCTGGATTTGCCAGAATCCATGTGACACATTTAACTTCGTGAAAATCCGTGCATGTGCCATCTCACTGGTACTTCCTCCCGCTTCAGGATGCGGTAGTGTTCACGCATTATAGTTTGGTTGAGATCCTTGGGATCAATGCATATGCGCAGGTCTCCAGAGGGTTTTTTAACCACCAACATCGAGCTGAGCCAGTCAGTCGGTTCGGTTACCCTGGAAATGACCCCCTGCTGCTGCAGTTCCTTGAGCTGTTCCTTCAGGCGCTCCTTCAGCGGAGCCGGGACCCGGCGTGGTGCATGGACCACTGGCTTGGCATCAGGTCGCAGTAGGATCTTGTACCGATATGGCAAAGTGCCCATCCCGTCAAACACATCTGGATACTGAGCGAGGATGTCATCAATGCCAGCTTGAAGATCCACACTGGAGGATGTTGTTGAATAAACCCGCTGCACCAGGTTTAGCTTTTTGCAGGCATGCGCGCCCAGTAGGGATGCCCTGTCCGGCTTGACAATTTCAAACCTTAGCCGTGCATGCGTACTCCCGTTGGAGATGAGTAGATGGCATTACCGTTATAGTCAAGGAGCTGGCAGGCTGCTGGAAGGACCTTGGGGGGGGGGGGGGGCTTCTTGATGCGTTTGAAGTCCGCCTGTGAGAGGAGGTTGGCAGAAGCACCTGTGTCCAGCTTGAACTGGATGGAGCAGCGGTTGACCTGCATCACCGCACGCCATTCGTCTTCTTCCGAATCCACAGCGAGGATGGATTGAATGCGAGATGAGTTCAGTGTGGCATGTTCACGTGTGGTAATGATGCCCACTTGGTAGGCGGACTCCAGGCACTCTTACTCTGGATCCGTTGTACTGCCAGGATCAGAACCCTGTAATCATCATTGCACATTCTGGATGCGCCGTCGTCTGAATTGGGAGCTCTGGCCTCTGACTGGTGGTGCAGACCTGCACAAGGCTGCGTAGTGTCCAGGTTTCCCACAGTTTAAACATCGCCTGCCTCTTGCAGGGCAGTGTCCCTTTAAGTGGGCGTTGCCACAGTTCGGGCACGTCATGATGTCGGCGTCGTATGTCGTCGCACATGCGCAGTGTGGTCAGCGGACGTGTGCACCTGTGCAGTGTGGGTGTCGGCCACTTCGTTATCCCATTCGCATCGCGCATGTGTGGGGCTCCGTGAAAAGCGCACGAGATAGCCGCTGTCTTCCATGCTGAGGCGCAGTATCTGGGAGATGGCCTGCACACTCACTGCCTTGTGGGAGGCATGGTTCTCATTTTCAGCCGATTTGTAATGGGGATGCCGATTTATTTATTTATTTATTTCGTTTTTTGCATGCTCCTGCACTGTACATGTTTCAATCTCGACTGGCAGGGTCATATGCTTGATTTTTAAGAGCTGCTCTCTCAGAGGATCAGCGTGAACTCCAAACACTATTTGGTTTCTGATCATGGAGTCAGCAATATCACCAAAGTTGCAGGACAGCGCTAGCAGGCGGAGGCTAGTTACGAAGGCATTGAAAGCTTCATCTTTACCTTGAAGACGTTATTTGAATATATAGCGCTCTAAGATTTCATTGGTGTCCACTTCACAGTGACAATCGATCTTGTCCAGGATGGTCTGCAGCTTTGTCTTGTCCTGGCCTTCAGTGAAGTTAAACGAGTTGAAGAGTTCGATGGCTTGATCACCCGCTGTTGAGAGGAGAAGCGCGATCTTTCTTGCATCAGACGCACCCTCGAGGTCTGAGGCTGCGATGTACAGCAAAAACATTTGCTTGAATGTCTGCCAGTCGGCACTAAGATTGCCGGAGGTCCTGAGCTGGTGAGGAGCCTGAATCTTCTCCATGGTGCCGGGATACATTTGCTGGTCATCACGGAACGGACTGAGGTAAGCCACCTTAAATTAATAGTCTCCTGGTATCATGTCATGTTAGGTACACTGGTCTAACACTGGCTGAAACTGGATGCAGCTTCGATCAGAAAGATACTCCAGACCTTGAAGTTAATTCAATCAGGTTTATTGAACTAAAAGCACAGTTAGCGCAGTTCTCTGCGAGTTCGACTCTCTGCTAACTTAAGTGTGGTTACTCTGTCTGACTGAACCAGACTAGCTCTTAGCCACGTGGTGGAGGTGTGAGATTGTAGCAACACGTTTGACTGACTCTCTAGATGTTCATCAGTGGAAAGAGGCGGAGTGTGAGTGCCTCGTGTCTTTTATGGTCAGATCCCACCCCTGAGTGTCCTGTCTGCTTATTGGTTATGTCCTGTTCTCTGTGTCCATTAGCTGCTTGTCTGTATATAATTGTGTGTGTCTGCATATCATGACAGAAGCCTCCAAAAGCGCTCCTAGTTTTAGACTATACATGAATTATCTCCGAGCATAACACATGATGCGGTGCTTCCAAGGTAATTGAACTTGTTCATTTCAAATGGCATGTGTTCTCCCTCATTGGACATACTGGGTGGCATATACCTTTTTGCAGGATCAGGCTGGTATAGTTTTGATCATCGGACTAAAGAAGGCTACATTTCCTCCAAAGAGGCTGGTTTAGCACAGTGGGCTAAACAGCTGGCTTGTAATGCAGAACAGTGCCAGCAGCGCGGGTTCAATTCCCGTACCGGCCTCCCCGAACAGGCGGCGGAATGTGGCGACTACGGGCTTTTCACAGTAACTTCATTGAAGCCTACTTGTGACAACAAGTTATTATTATTATTATTATTATTATTATTATTATTATTATTATTATTATTATTGGCCCATGATGACTTGATCCTCTTCACTGTGGGAAATAAGGGCACAGGCATTAGCCAATAAGAACTCTTGAACAACTTCTTCAAAGGTCTTAGCTGTTTTTAAACTCTGTATCATAAAGAATTAAAATAAAAAGTAGGTTCCATTTGTGAGGTCGCACTGAATTTCTTTTCCTGTTCTCTTTATAGATGCTGACTAACCAGTTTATTTTCAAATGTTCTATTGTTAAAATTTACAGTTGGCAAAAGATCTGGATGGGAGATGCTTTTTTGGGGGGGTTCATTATTGGGAATGTCTTGCTGGTGCCGTGTCTGCGTGGGTTTCCTCCCACAGTCAAAGATGTGCGGGTTAGGTGGATTGGCCGTGCTAAATTGCCCTTAGTGTCCAAACAAAAAAGGTTAAGTGGGGTTACTGGGTTACAGGGATAGGGTGGAGGCATGGGCTTGAGTGGGGTGCTCTTTAGAAGGGCCGGTGCAGACTCTATGGTGGAAGGGGATTCAACAATTACTTTCAAAAGGAATTGGATGAATATTTGCAGAAGAGCAGCACTAATTGGCAGCTCTTTCAAACAGAAAAGATCGGCTAAGTAGACTGAATGGCTTCCTTCTGTGCTGGCTGTTTGAAATCCCTAAAGTTGTCTGGTGCAACCCTAACTCTGTCGTGGTGCTGGGAAGTGCAACTTTCAGAATTCCAGTATTTCAGGTTTTCTTACCTAGTTCAGAGCTTCGCTTCAGAAATTTAGCAATGGTTTTGTAGATGCCTATTGCTAATAACATTGACTTCATTTTTCCTGCACTGGAACATGTCATCAAATTTGTTTCCACTTTCCACCCTTCCCTCACTTTCTCACAACTCATCTTTCACTCTTCTCTTCCTCGACTTCTCCGTTTCCATTTCAGGGATAGAATGCTGACCAATATCCACGATAAGCCCACATCATCTTTTGTGGTTACCTTGACCATTCTTCCTCATGCCCTGCTTTGCATAATATCTGTCTTTCATTTTCCCAGACCCTCGATCTGACCGCACTTGAAGAACTAATCCACTTTCCATACCACTCCCTTCTGGTATGTCTTTCTTTTTTGCTCAACTGTGGATTCCACCTCCACACTGCTTAACAGGGGTCCTTGACTGTGTCAGTTCCATTTTCCACACTTGGGCTTCATCACCCCCCCACCCCCCCTCGCAGAATCGCAACAGGATTCTCCTTGTCTTTGCCTTCCACCTCACCAGCGCATCATGGACCACCACATTCACCACCTCCTGTGTTTCCACCACCACCAAACCCATCTTCACCCTCCCCTTTCAGCATTCTGAAGGACCTGTTCCACTCCTCCACTAGCTCCTCTTCCCTTCTAAGAACACCTTTCTCACGCCTCCACCCTATCCCTCTAACCCAGTAACCCCACCTTTTTTTTTAAGACACTAAGGAAAATTTAGCATGGCCAATCCACCTAACCCACACATCTTTGGACTGTGGGAGGAAACCGGAGCACCCGGAGGAAACCCACGCAGACACGGAGAATGTGCAGACTCTGCACAGACAGTGACCCAAGCCAGGAATCGAACCTGTGACCCTGGAGCTGTGAAGCAACTGCACTAACCACTGTGCTACTGTGCTGCCCAACTACCTGACTTACGAGTATTTCCAGCATTTTATTTTTAATATTCCATATTTCACACTTTAAATAAATATAAGAAGTGGGCAGGATTTTCCACACAATCGGCCATGTGTTTTGTGGAGGCGGCCCCCGAATTGGCTGGCAGCGGGATTTCCTGTTCCGTCATTGTCAACGGGGTTTCTCGTTGAATGCACCCCTTGCCGCTGAGAAACATGGGAGTGTGTCGTTGCTGGGACCGCCAAATCCCACAGGTGTGAACAGCTGGAAAATTCTGGTCATAGTCTCTTATTCAGCATAAAAACTGTGGTGTATAAAACAGGGAAGGCAGTTGAGCTGCTTTTTGTGTCCTGAGGATTTGGGATTTATCTGTTTATACTTGACTGAAAGCATATCACCATTTGTGGTATAATTTCCATAAGTGTTGTGGTAATAAATATTTTTCTATGTTTGACCTTGTTTTATCATCTGTGGCACATTACTTTCAAGTGTAGCAGTAATGTAAACTTAGTCATAACCTATTACCTCACAGCTGTGGTATGAATAACCAGCGTGGTCATTTTTCACAATATTTGAGGTTGAAATTTTGTGGGCTGTGCACTTGTCATTAGCATTAGGAGAGTACCTCAAAAACTGAGCAAAAGTTAACTGGGTTGAAGCTGCTCTCACTAAACCAGGAATATTTACATCTTGTTAAAAAGCTACTCAAAGGACAGCCTGGTGGCGCAGTGGATAGCACTGAGAACGGCACTGAGGACCCAGGTTCGAATCCCACTTGGTCACTGTCCGTGTGGAGTTTGCACATTCTCCCTGTGTCTGCGTGGGTTTCACCCCCGCAACCCAAAGATGTGTAGGTTAGGTGAATTGGCCATGCTAAATTGTCCCTTAATTGGGGAAAAAAAAAATAATTGGTTACTCTAAATTTATGTTTTTTAAAAAAAGCTACTCCAATCTAAAAGACTTGGAGCAATCTAAAAGTAATCACATTATCCCGTTCTCTCCCCATTACCCTGTATTATTCTAAAACTAATCCCATTGCCTTTTTCACTCTCATAATGCCATACTAATCCCACTGATCCATTCTTTCCCCATAGCCTTGTATCAATTCCAAATTAATCTCACTGCCCTGCCTGCTCCTCATAGTCCTCTATCTTGCTCCACCTCAAGTATTTCCCTTCAGACAAAATGGTCACCCAAGAAGAGATGGGAGGATGGGGTTGACTAGTGTACATGTTTTGAAGAATGAAAAGCCTCTTTGCGTGCTTACCTTTTGCTTTTGAGTAACATTTATGCAGAGCTGCCTGCCAGGATGGTAGAGAACTGTTTCCCAACTATTGGGGACCCTCTACATCAGTGTTTTTGAAACTTTGTTTTCCTGGGATTCACCTTTACCAACTGGCCAACATTCACGCAGGCTGAACTTCACAGCCAACCATAATTTCTTAAATTTAACGTGACATGCGAACCTGCTTGGCCCTCACAATCTCACATGCTTTGTCATTCAACGTTACATTTCAGCTGATGATTTAGGTTCTCGCTGCATCCTTTGAAAAAAAAATCAAGTGGTGTGACTTCAAACTCACCATGCATAGTCTTCAAGTGCCTTTGAAGCTTTGAGGGTTTTCAACTTTCATTTGCCAGTACTTCCCTGCATATAACGCACATGGGCTTTGCATTCTAATTTGCATTTGCACAAATAACAAAGCCACACCTCAAGAAATCATTTTTATGCTACTTTGTTCCCAATTTCAGTTTTTCCTGTGGCTGCTCACCGGAGGTCCTTGAACTCTGCATTAAGCACACACCTGCCTGCTTTGTCCTGCCATGGCCTCTCCTGAGAAGCGCTCTTCAGCAGATTCAGTTGTGAGATCCTGACCTGTTTATGTCTCTGGCCCTCTCTCTCTTCCTTATTACAAAATGACCCATCTTCAGTTCTTCCTACAGTCCCGTTGCTTGCTTGCTGGTAGCTACAAAATGGAGGAATCTCTCGTGATGTCATGTGCAAAGCACGGACATACAGGGCGAGTAATGTTGGTGTATGTGCTGGACCCGTGACCCGCTCTCTGCGTCAGTTCTGGTGAGAAGACTCCATCATTTTGTATTTAAAGGCTGATCATGGAAGGCATTAAAAAGCGGCCGCGGCCATTGGGCGCTTCTCCCGTGATCGGGAACTCCCGAGACCGATTACTCCGCGACCCTCCCAGCACCTGCCCACGACTCATCAGCGGGTCATGACCCTGAGTTTGAAAAACTTTTCTTTATACACACTGCCATTTTTCCCACACGGACAAAGCTCCAAATGAGTAAAGATGAGCTTGCTGCACACAAATTGGCTGCAACATTTCCCAATACGAATCACGACAAAAGAATTTAATTGGCCATTTAAATGTTTTAATAATGTCCTCAGATCCCAAAAGAAACTTTATAAAAGCAGTTTCTTTTTATATTTAAACATTTGATACATCATGTTTTTATACACAACTTAGTTTTGTTTTTATTCTTTCATGGGATGCACACATTGCCCATCCCTAATAGCTCTTTAACCGAGTGGCTTGCTGCCCATTCCTAATTGCCCACGAACTAAGTGGCTTGCTAGGCCATATCAGAAGGCAGTTTTTATCTATTTAAGTAATACACCCTTGCTGGTGGAAAGTCACGTGATCTGTAGTGATGTCAGCAGGGTGTTTGAGCATGCTTTAGTTCTACATCTTGGTAAAGTCACCATAGTCCCTGATGACCATAGGCTGTTTTCCTCTTTGAGGGGGAGAGCTGACTGGTGGTGATTTAACCTGAGGATCCCCACACTCGGGCAAGTTTGAGAAGGCGGGGTCTTCATACATCAGCCAGTACGGGAATCAAACGTGTGCTGTTGGCCTCACACTTCATCACAAACCAACTGTCCAGCCAACTGAGCTAACCGATCCCCTCTATCTTCGTATTGTATGAGCAACATCTCCTGAACAAACCTTGCATCATGTTTGGAAGAAGCCCAAGAGTGTGGAACCTCCATACCTCTCCTCTTTGTGGCACATTTGGAAAATAACAAAAAGGAAACTGGCAAGACACTAAAACTGGTGACACGAAAAGTGAAAACAGCAACGAGAGTGGAGGAGAAGGTTCTTGGCACCAGACTCCAACGTCAATTGAAGGAAAAGCTGCCGATGTAAAAAGGTTTGGAAAACAAATGAAGCACAACCGTGAATAAGCAGAACAAAAGTTTCAAAAACTTGCTTCTCATTGGAAGTGGGTAGACTATAGGCTGCAGGGACCATGCACATGGCAAAGTGAAACTGGCTGTGGGAACTGGGATTCAAAAGTCTTTCCGATTCCGTGCAAGCTTGTACTCGAATAAGACAAACCACAGTCCAGGCAAAAGAAAGAAAAAATTATTTTGAATTGTGGATGAGGAGACCTCTTGTTTCATGCATTCAGAAAAAAGGAAAGGTAAGATTGAAAGAAGTATAGACCCCAGAGCCGGTATGCGAAATGGTGGGCAAAGGTGGTGCCATGGATGCATTTGATGAAGACGGTGAGACTTTGAATTAGGAAGAAGAGAGATTTCAACATCGTAAATCAAACACCAGAGGACTTAAAAGGTTGCAACACTTCCCAGTTCGGTAGGGCGTAAAACCTTTATGCTACTGCAAAACTTAGTCCATCCAGCAAAACCGAGAGATAAGACCGATAATGAATTGATGAAGATTGTAGAAGGGGATTTCTCACCAAGACTATTTATAGTTGTAGAAAGATTTTGGTTCCATCATCATAGTCAGGAAGAAGTTAAAGCATCTTCCAATTTGTGGTGACGTTAAGAAGGTTAGCAAAATGTTGCAAGTTTGGTGCAACACTAGAGGACATCCTTCATGATAGGCTGGTATGTGAACTCCGCAGCAAAGCTATTAAGAGGCAGCTTCTTACTGTAAGCAACATGACTCTTAATCAGCTGTAGGAATTGCCACTTCAGCCCAACTATCTTCAGCTGCTTCAACAATTACCTGCCTTCCATCATAAGGTCAGATGTGAGGATGTTTGCGGGTGACTGCACAGTGTTCACCATTTGCAACTCCTCAGATAATGAAGCAGTCCATGTCCAAATGCAGCAAGACCTGGACAATATCCAGGCTTGGGCTGACAAGTGGCAAATTACATTCACACTACACAAGTGCCAGGCAATGACCATCACCTACAAGAGAGGATCTAATGCCCCTTGATATTCAATGGCATTATCATCGCTGAATCCCCACTATCAACATCCTGGGGGTTACCATTGATCAGGAGCTGAACTGCACTAGCACATTAATACTGTGCCTACCAGGGCAGGTCAAAGGCTAGGAATCCTACAGTGAGTAACTCCTCTCCTGAACCCCCCAGAGCCTGTCCACTATTGACAAGGCACAAGTCAGAAGTGTAATGGAATACTGCCCACATGCCTGAATGAGTGCAGCTCCAACAACACTCAAGAAGCTTGACACCATCCAGGACAAAGCAGCCTGGTGATTGCTCCTCCTTCCGCAAACGTTCAAACCCTCCACGACCAATGAACAGTGGCATCCTTGTGTACCATCTACAAGATGCACTGCAGTAACTCACCAAGGTTCCTTTGACAGCATCTTCCAAACCCACGACCACTACCATCTAGAAGGACAAGAGCAGTAGATATCTGGGAACCCCACCACCTTGAGTTTCCCCTCCAAGTCACTCACCACCCCGACTTGGAAATATATCACCGTTCCTTCACTGTCACTGGGGCCAAATCCTGGAACTCCCTTCCTAACAGCATAGTGGGTGTACCTATACCTGAAGGACTGCAGCGGTTCAAGAAGGCAAATCATCACCAACTTCTGAAGGGCAACTATGGATGGGCAATAAATGCTGGCCTAACCAGCGACGCCCACATCCCGTAAATTATTATTTTTTTTAAATGGAGCTAGCAGCAAAAGAATCTTCACAGATGGGAGCTGGAGCGAAGAGCCACAAGATGGACACCGCCAAAACCAAGTCCGCAAGAGTATAATCATGTCATCAATGTGTACAAGTTGACTACTCAGCGGGGGAATGCTGGAATAGATAAAATAAGTCTTGAGAACTGTGGCAAAAAAGACCATATTGCATCTGCCATTAAAACCATCAAATGTTATCTTACGGATGTATGCAGAAGAGGTTGTGCAAATAAAAGGATACATTATGGTAAAATTGGAAGTAAATGGATAAACAGCGTAGTTTCCCTTCCATGTTGCCTGGCAAAACATTCCTGCTTTATTTGGTAGAGCATAGTTGGGGAAAAACTAAACTGGGGAGAGTGAACAACTGGTTGATTCAAAGAGAGACCGACAGCAACTTCTGGAAAAGTACAAAATGGTGTTTGAAGACTCACTGGACTCAATGATGGGGGTTGAAGTCCAACTCAAAATTAAGCCAGACGGTATACCAAAATGTCTCAAATCTAGAACCGTATCATACGCCATCAGGTCAAAAGTCGAAGAAGAACGCGAAAGATTTGTCCAAACTAAAACAAAATGGCTCAGCAAGGATATGTGGAGATTTTAAGACCACAAAAAACTTGGTATTGTGTGCAGATCAATATTCACTGCCACTGATTGAAGACTTGCTGGACCTTCTGCAGGTCAGAATTCAGTAGATAGATCTATCACCAGCATATTTGCAAATTAATGTAGCTGCAAAATCACAGCCGCTACTCACTATCGTGACGCAGAAAGATCGGTTTCATTCCAGGAGACTTCTACTGGGATAACATCTGCATCTGCACCTGCTCTTTTTCAGAGATCCATAGATCAACTTTTGAATGGGCTAAATGGGGTGCAATGTTATCCACATGACATTCTCATTAACAGCTATTGGTTCACTACATTCCGCCAGTGACATTCTCATTAACAGCTCAAGTAAACAAAAGCATTTGAAGAACTTGCAGGGAACACCGGAACATCTATGAAACCATAATCTGAGTTAAAAAGGAAAAGTGTGACTTTGCAAGACATTCATAAATACCTGGGGGTCACAGAGCTGAAAAAATTATAAAACTCTTCGAAGCACCACACCCTCAGAATGTGACATAACTGAGGTCATTTCTGGGATTAATAACTTATTACGGTAAATTTGTCCCGAATTTAACAGCGCGATTGAAGTCTTTACACATATGTTATGTGCCAAACTGGTATGGCATTGGACAGAAGAATGCAAAAGTGCGTATAAAGAGGTAAAAGAAGCTTTAAAGAAGATTGAGCTATTGGTTCACTACAATCCTAAGCTGAAGTTGCAACCTGCTTGTGATGTGTCACCCTATGGGGTGGTGCAGTTGTCTCGCACATAATAACTTCAGGATAGGAACAACAGATGGCATTTTCTTCACGAATTCAACAAATTATGCTCGGCTAGAAAAATAAACTTTGAACATCATATTCGGGGTAAGAAGGTTTCATCAATACCTTGGGCTGTATAAAGGTATTCCTCCTTTAACATCTAGTAGGTTACAGAGATGGTCATTGATATTATCAGCACACACTTACCATAGTCATATCGTAAATTGGAGCAACATGCTTTGTCAAGATTTCCATTACAAATCTAACAAGAACCTGAAGATACTTTTGTCAACACCCTATATTTCTCACACATGAATAATGTACTTCATCTCAACTGTAGAGATACATGAGACCAGACGTACATCATACATCGTAAAAATCCAGACCTCAAGCCCGACATCACACTAAGACTGAGTTGACAGTCCAGAATGGGGCTTTATTATGGGTAATCAGTGATTGTTCCCATGTGCTTGCATAATAAAGTCTTTGACCAACTACATAAGGGACATCCTGGTGTGGTGAGGACGACTGGTACGCAGTAATTTCTGGTGGTCAGGATTCGATGCTCAAATCAAAGAGAAGGTGGGGCAAGGTCTGTCCTGTGCAAAACAAAGAAACACTCCGCCACTGCAACCATTACATCTGTGGGAATGGCCGACACAGCCACGGCAGAGAATACACATGGACTGCGTCGGTCCAGTTGATGGACATGTGTTCCTAACAATTGTGGAGGCACATTCTAAATGGCTGGAAGTAGTGATTATGAAATGAACGACGACAAACAAACTATTGAGAAGTTGGTTGGAGTATTTGCAGATTTGGTAGATTGGAGCAGATCCTAGGTGACAATGGAATTCCGTTCACTTCCAAGGAGTTTGAAGACTACTTAAAAGGAAATGGTATACAGAACATTTCCGTACCATCTTTCAATAATTGGATTGTCCGAGCAATTCATACAGTCACTTAAATACTCAATCAAGGCATCAAAAGACAAAGGTAAGTTGTCAAGACAAGTGAATAACTTCTTGATGTCACACCAAAACCCCACACGTGCAATGACAAAGAAAGAAAATAGTTTGACCGTTTGATACCACCTGATATTTCAGAGATTGTCAAATAACATTCAAAAGCATTGATTGCTAGGAGGGGACAAAACTCTTAACAACTAGTATTCACTCAAGAAGAGCGAGTATAAGCAAGAAGCTACACCACAATTGAGAAATGGATACCTACAGTTATCCTAGCAAAAGCACATCTAATATCATACACCAGACAGAAGCATGATGAGAGTTTGGTGACATCATACTGACCAACTACAAGCATCACAAAGTGAAATCGCTGAAACTTCTCGAAGTATTTCCATCAGAACATCTGTGATGCTTCCGAGCAGAGACAAAACCACAGACAAATTCAGATTCTGTTTCTGGGGAATCTTCAATGCCAATGGGAACGGATGTTGAAGTAACTTCACCGGAAGTACTGCCAACAAAGAAAAAGATCATACTTCAAAGGTCTCAAGTAGCCAGGTTCCAGTATGTCGAATACAACCCAAAAGAAATAGATATCCACCTGAGAGACTGTCTTATTAAATTGTGTATATGTAAAAAGATAATGCTGCAAAGTAATGTATCTAATGTATAATCTGTTGCTTAAACATTAAAAGTTGTTGTTTGTGCTAAAGGGGGAGGTCTGTTATGTATTTAAGTAATATATCTCTGCATATGGAACATCACGTGATCTGGGGTGACATCAACGGAGAGTTTTGTGCATGTTTTAGTTCTCCATCTCCTGAATGAACTTTACATGTTTGGAAGAAACCCAAATGTGTGGCACATCCGTACCTTTTTCTCTTTGCGGCACATTGGGAATATAACAGCAGTTAAGAGTTAACACATTGCTGTGGGTCTGTAGTCAGACCACTCAAGGACAGCAGATTTCCTTCCCCAAGGGACATCCGTGAACCAGATAGATCTTGACAATCGATGATGGTTTTCATGGTCACCATTACTGAACTTTATATTCCAGATTTATTATTTGAATTTAAGTTCCAGCAGCTAGGATTTGAACACCTGTCCCCTGAACATTAGCCTGGGTCTCTGGATTACTAGTCTAGTGACAATGCCACTACACCACCATTTTCCTCTAGTCTACCACAACATCTTAACAATCAAATTGTTTGGATTTTGCTCTGAAAATGCAATTCAAACATGACTATTTACTGTTTTTATTAGTTCATAATATCTTAAAATATTAATGATTTTTTCACGAGGCAGAGTAACAGGGAGTCAAATTGTAAAAGTGGCAGCTTGCAGATGCAGTAACAAATATAAAAGGGTGGCACGGTGGCTCAGCTGCCTCACAGCGCCGAGGACCCGGGCTCGATCCCGGCCCCGGGTCACTGTCCATGTGGAGTTTGCACATTCTCCCTGTGTCTGCGTGGTTTTCACCCCCACAACCCAAAAAGATGTGCAGGGTAGGTGAATTGACCACGCTAAATTAACCCTTAATTGGAAAAAAAAGAATTGAAGGCATGTAAGAGTCAATCTAAATTTGTATTAAAAAATGTTAAATGTAATCAAAGGAATAAAGCAACAGTCGCAGCAAAGCTGGTTAAATATATTTCCTTAAGTCAAACTCTTCTCTGACCGTTGGCTCCGTTACTCCAAGCTAAACCATATATGTTCCTTCCTGTTTTGAAGGCTTGTGATATGGGCCCAAGCCATATTCCCAAAAGCAAATGCTAAAGCATAGAGGTCCATAACTTCTGGGTTCCCCAGCATCGTATTTAAGGGATACCCCTACGATGTGCTGGGAATCCTTCTAAGAAGTTCCCACGAAATGTTTACCCAGTAATTGTCCGGAAGTGCTAACTTCCTCTGGATAATTGAGCTGGGCTGGTTTCACCCTGATAGTGAAAGAGTAAGAAGGAAAAAAATTGCTTTTAACTCCAGAGTAACTATTTAAACACACAAACCCAGCCAAGCACGAGACACCCTGCACAGACACTTAAACCCCCCTCCCAGCGGCCCCACCACACCATCCCCACACCCAATCTGCCCCATTAGACCACCTCATTACGGCAGCTATGCCATAATAAGGGAGTGACTTGCCTGTCTGTGCTCCAGTTACTCCATGACAATGCTGTCGAGGGGAGGGGGGGGGGGAGGGGGGGCATGCTTCGCTGCTCCTGTCTTCCTGTCTCACCCCGCCTGAATGAGGAGGGTTGGGGGAGACAGGGGCTTAGGAATTACAGCGCAGGTAAATCTGGCAAGAGTGGCAATCCCACGGACATTGCCACTCTGCGGAAGCTAAGAGCCAATATCTTCATGCAGCCAGCCTTCAGCAAAATCAATCACTCTCATTTTCTCTAATTGACTGCCATGATCATTTATCAAATTTACTTCTTTAACTTTGAGCACCTTTTTAAAAAGAACGGAGGACCAAGGTTATGGAGCTCGGAGATCATTCCAGAATGAAATTGCTCCTCTTGGAGCATATTGCTTTCGCATTAATACAAGATGTGTTGGCTCATCTCATTTGCAGCGGCTAAGACAAAAATGAAGTCCGGATTTAGCTCAACAAATATTCAGCTATTTCCTCTGATTTTTAGGTTGTGAAAAAATAGGCTGTCCTGTACTGGATTTAGCTGGTCTCATCCATTTTATTGGTTGGCTGCCATGTCCCAATTTTCCTTTTTTTTTTTTTTTTTGTTTATTTTTAGATAATGGTAAAATTGCAAAAGAGATTCATTGAACATCTGGTCTTATTTAGGGTGCTCGCGTATAAGCAGAGGTTTCGCTCCTATGTTTCTCCCCAGATGCCCATTTGACTGAAAGGGCAGATGGGGCCTCAGTTTAATGTTTCTTCCTAATTAGGAGTGGACTTGAACTCTAAATTGAAGGTGTTTTTTTTCCCTTTATTCATTCATGGGATGTGGGTGTTGCTGGCTGGGCCAGCATTTATCTCTGCAGGCATTTAAGAGTCAATCACATTGCTGTGGGTCTGGAGTCACATGTAAGCCAGACCAAGTAAGGACGTCAGATTTCCTTCCCTGAAGGACATTAATGAACCAGGTGGGTTTGTACAACAATCGACAATGATTTCATGGTCATTGATAGACTTTAAATTCCAGATTTATTTTTATTGAATTCAAATTTCACCAGCTGTGGGATTCGAACCTGGGTCCCCAGAGTATGACTCTGGTTCTCTGGATTATTAGTCCATTGATAATACCACTCAGCCACTGCCTCCCCACAGTGAACATACCTGGCAGGTAGACATTTTTTAGGAACCTGAAGAATGGGCAGGGACTTGACATTGAAAGTAGCGTTCTCAAAGATTTTTTTAAAACTGTAGAGCAGATTTAATGAACCAATTGGCCGTTCCGTGTTCTTATGTGAATGATTGGATCCAGATTTTTTTTTTTTAATTCTGAATTTAAATTGGTAAAAACACATCAGTACAAATTGAAACAAAACAATTATAAATGCTGCAAATCCAGCATGTCTTGAGGTTCTACTTATCACATTATCTATAATTATAACAGACACTGGCTGACCAGAGTACTTCTGCTTTTGTTTTGCAAAAGGTGAAAGTTTTTCTGACTGTGAAAGGGATGTTTGAGAATGTTTAAAGACTTCTTTCAATTAACTGAAGATGCATGTTTTCTGCCTGGTGCAATATCATCTTACTGTCTATATTTAAATATTGCATAGGGTAGAATTTGTGAATGTTTCACTTTTTTTGCTACCTATCTGCACAATGCAAATCCAAGATAGCATGCAGACAGCCCATGCGCATGCATCTGCCCATGCATCACTTCTCCTTTTACATCACACTAGGGGGTACACAAGAATGGCCCAAAGTAGTTGTCTGTCTCTTCTTTCCAACTAAAGGTGACTGAGCCGTACTTCTTCATAGAATTTACAGTGCAGAAGGAGGCCATTCGGCCCATCGAGTCTGCACCGGCTCTTGGAAAGAGCATCCTACCCAAGGTCAACATCTCCACCCTATCCCCATAACCCAGTAACCCCACCCAACACTAAGGGCAATTTTGGACACTAAGGGCAATTTATCATAGCCAATCCACCTAACCTGCACATCTTTGGACTGTGGGAGGAAACCGGAGCACCCGGAGGAATCCCACGCACACGCGGGGAGGATGTGCGGACTCCGCACAGACCGTGACCCAAGCCGGAATTGAACCTGGGACCCTGGAGCTGTGAAGCAATTGTGCTATCCACAATGCTACCGTGCTGCCCCAACTGTTCTGTCATTGCCACATACTGAGAACTTGCTAATTGGGGGCTGGTTTACTTCTGTTTATTGAGTTGTACCATTAAAACTTTTAATATGCATATCAGGACAGAAGGTTCATATCAAGTTCTACATCCTGCTGTGATTTAAAAGAGAGAACACAGCCCTCTGTTAAAATGTTGGTAATTCAATACTAGCTAAATGCAATCCTGATGTTACTGTCAACAAGCTGTACTCCTTTCCAGAGTAATTCAGCAGGGAATTATAAATTTTTCACGAGTGCAGTGATTTGCATTCTTAAACTTGACCAAAAGATGACTCATCAGCAAATAGTTTTCCATTCCAGAAGGTTCGTGTTAGTGAACAGAGCTTCGCGCTCCTCTCATAAATGCTTTATCTTGTAACAATGTGTGATTCCATGGGCAAGGGTTGTTGTCTGGTTCCTTGCCCAGATGGGTACCCTTCATGTGTCAGTCCAGATGTACCCTTTCTATCTTTTTTCAAGGATCCCATTTGACCTGTGCTTTTCAAGATCACGCCTGTTCCCGGTTCTTATGGCACATTTGGATTTGGGCACTTTTTTCTTGGGGGCAAATTCTTCCTCCTTTTCACTCTTGCACCTATTTTTCACCAAAACTGAATTTCCTCACTTCTGTTATTTGATGAGTTAGGAGGTGTTGCAACTTCTGATCTGAAACCAACTTCATACTTCATTCTTTTTGGCAGAGGCCCCATTTCTGTTTACCATTCCTCATGCATGGTCTACTTTGTACAGGCATGCCTTACATTCCCATGCATCTTCTTTGCAATACCTATTTGTTCTTATGCACTGACTTATAAGGCGAGTTTAATGTCAAGAATCAGAGGTAGATTTAAGTGATATATGTTTGTATTGTTGGATGTTAGAAATAAGGAGTTGATTTAAGTGAGTTCAGCTAAGTGTTTCTGTGTAAGGAAGGGTGAAACTAGTTTGATTCATATCAAACAAAGGTGTTTGCATGTATGGGAGTTTTTGTTTTCATTTTAAACTGCGTCTGCATTGTGCTGAGAGTTTACGATGTACAAAGTAACTAAGAGATTGGAGAAAGAATGAGCTGTTACTTAACAACCAGGGGCCGCTTTTAGGGGAAAGGGCTTTTTGAGTTTAGTTTGAGCTGAAAGTCAGAATAGAAGGAGCTTTGCAGGGAGGGATGGAACATCCCTCGCAGCTTTTCTAGAAGAAAAGCCATACAACGACATAAGGTGCAAGGACGAAAGTGCCAGAAATCTAAAGATCAGCTCGTTCAGAAAACTAGAGAAGGAAGAGACGTTTCCAGGAAGTCTGAAGTTTAAGAAGCAGGGGAAACTGGAACAGGATACTATTCACTGAAGTTAAAGACAGAGCTGAGGTGGAGTTAGCTTGTGAAAGGTCAAAGATATTTGAAGTGGTCCTATGGTTTGTGAGATACTACTACAGCTTGTGAAGCGATAGTTTTAGAAAAAATGTTTATTCAGATTTTCCAACAAAATTTTAACAAACCCCCTCACCCCCCCCCCCCCCCCCCCCCCATAACAAAAAGAAAAAAGAACACAAA
The DNA here is from genome assembly GCF_047496885.1 of Scyliorhinus torazame. NCBI lineage: Eukaryota > Metazoa > Chordata > Chondrichthyes > Carcharhiniformes > Scyliorhinidae > Scyliorhinus > Scyliorhinus torazame. Next base: position 130,516,701 of record NC_092714.1, read on the forward strand.
CACAACAATCGATAATAATACAACACTTATACATTGGGTTTCCCCCGTATATAGCAACACCCCCATATGACATTCAAAGGTACCCTTGGGGAAGCCCCCCCCCCCCCACCCACCCAAATACCCCCCTCAAAAGTGACCCCCCCCCCCCACCCTTGGGTTGCTACTACTGCTGACCTCCTCCTAACGCTCCGCAAGATAGTCTAGGAACGGTTGCCACCGCCTGAAGAACCCCTGCACAGACTCTCTCAAGGCAAACTTTATCCTCTCCAGCTTAATGAACCCTGCCATGTCATTTATCCAGGCTTCCACACTGGGGGGCTTCGCATCCTTCCATAATAGCAAGATCCTCCGCCGGGCTACCAGGGACGCAAAGGCCAGGATACCGGCCTCTTTTGCCTCCTGCACTCCCGGCTCATCCGTTACCCCCAAATAGTGCCAACCCCCAGCTCTGCTTGACCTGGACTTTCACCACCTTGGACATAGTCCTCGTGAAACCCATCCAGTGCCGGGCACGACCAGAACATGTGGGCGTGATTCGCCGGGCTTCCCGAGCACCTCCCACACCTGTCCTCCATCCCAAAGAACCTACTCAACCTCGCCCCTGTCATATGCGCTCTATGAGTAACCTTAAATCGTCTGAGCCTGGTGCAAGAGGAGGAGGAGTTAACCCTACTCCGGGCATCAGCCCACAGACCCTCATCTATCTCCTCCCCAAGCTCCTCCTCCCACTTGCTCTTTAACTCCTACCGAGGTCTCCTCTTCTTTCATCTCCTGATAGATCGCCGAAACTTTGCCCACTCCGACCCATATACCCGAAATTACCCTGTCCTGAATCCCCTGTGCCGGGAGCAAAGGGAATTCCCTCACCTGCCGCCTCACAAACGCCCTCACTTGCATATACCTGTACGCATTTCCTGGGGGTAACCCAAATTTCTCCTCCAGAGCCCCTTGGCTCGCAAACATCTCATCTGTAAACAGGTCCCCCATTCTACTAATCCCTGCCCGATGCCAGCTCCGAAACCCCCCATCCATCCTTCCCGGGACGAACCGATGGTTCTCCCGAATCGGGGACCAAACCGAGGCTCCCACCTTGCCCCTATGCCGTCTCCACTGCCCCCAGATCTTCAATGTTGCCGCCTCCACCGGACTCGTGGTGTACCCTCAGGCCCGTGCCCCTGTAGGACACCACTCCAACCTGTTCCACTCTCCCTCTATTAACCACTTACGGATCATCGCCACATTAGCTGCCTAATAATAGCCTCACAGATTCGGCAGCGCCAGCCCTCCCTATCCCTGCTATGCTCCAGAAACACCTTCTTTACCCTCGGGGTCTTATTTGCCCACATGAAACCCATGATGCTCCTACCTACCCGTTTAAAAAAAGGCCTTGGTAATCATAATGGGAAGGCACTGGAACACAAAGAGAAACCTCGGGAGGACCATCATTTTAACCGACTGTACCCTGCCCGCTAGCAAGAGTGGCAGCACATCCCATCTTTTGAAATCCTCCTCCATCTGCTCCACCAACCGCGTCAAATTGAGCTTGTGCAGGGCCCCCCAACTCCGAGCCACCTGGATCCCCAAGTACCGAAAGTTCCTTTCTGCCCTCTTCAATGGTAGGTCATCTATCCCCCTTCCCTGGTCCCCTGGATGCACCACAAAGAGCTCACTTTTCCCTATGTTGAGCTTACAGCCCGAGAAGTCCCCAATCTCCCTTAGGATCCGCATGACCTCCACCATCCCCTCCACTGGATCTGCCACATACAGCAACAGGTCATCCGCATACAGCGACACCCGATGTTCCTCTCCCCCTCGGACCAGTCCCCTCCATTTCCTGGACTCCCTTAGTGCCATGGTCAAAGGCTCAATTGCCAATGCAAACAACAAGGTGGACAGGGGGCACCCCTGCCTCGTCCCTCGGTACAGCCGAAAGTACTCTGACCTCCACCGATTCGTAGCCACACTGGCCACTGGGGCTCTATATAGCAGCCTGACCCAGCTGATGAACCCCTCCCCGAACCCAAACCTCCGCAATGCTTCCCAAAGATACTCCCACTCCACCCGGTCGAAGGCCTTCTCTGCGTCCATAGCTGCCACTACCTCCGCTTCTCCCTCCACCGGTGGCATCATAATCACGTTGAGGAGCCTCCGCACATTGGTGTTTAGCTGCCTGCCCTTTACAAATCCCATCTGGTCCTCATGGATCACCCCCGGGACACAGTTCTCAATTCTCGTAGCCAGCACTTTTGCCAGCAACTTAGCATCCACATTGAGGAGCGAGATCGGTCTATACGACCCACATTGCAGTGGGTCCTTGTCCCGCTTCAGGATCAGAGAGATCAGCACCCCGGACATTGTCGGGGGCAGGGTTCCCCCCCTTGCCTCATTGAAAGTCCTCACGAGCAACGGGCCTAGCAGGTCCACATATTTCCTATAAAACTCGACCGGGAACCCATCTGGCCCCAGGGCCTTCCCCGCCTGCATGTTCCCCAATCCTTTAACCAGCTCCTCCAACCCAATTGGCGCCTCTAAACCAGCCACCTCCTCCTCCACTCTCGGGAACCTCAGTCGATCCAAAAATCGTCGCATCCCCTCTTCCCCCGCTGGGGGCTCAGATCTGTACAGCTCCTCATAGAAGTCCTTGAATACCTCATTTACTCTCACCGCACACCGCACCGTATTCCCCCCGCTATCCTTAACTCCACCTATCTCCCTCGCTGCCTCCCTCTTACGAAGCTGGTGTGCCAGCATCCGGCTCGCCTTCTCCCCATACTCGTATGTTGCCCCCTGTGCTTTCCTCCACTGTACCTCTGCTTTCCCTGTGGTCAACAGGTCAAACTTCGACTGGAGGCTTCGCTGCTCCATGAGTAGTCCCTCCTCGGGGGCCTCTGCATATCTCCTGTCCACCCTTAAGATCTCCCCCACCAACCTCTCCCTCTCCCTGCCCTCTCTCTTCTCCCTGTGGGCCCTGATGAAGATTAATTCTCCCCTGACCACCGCCTTCAACGCCTCCCAGACTACCCCCACCTGCACCTCTCCGTTGTTATTGGCCTCCAAATATCTCTCGCTGCACCCTCCCGCACACCTCATCCGCCAATAATCCCACATCAAGATGCCACAACGGGCGCTGATCCCTCTCCTCTCCTAACTCCAGCTCCACCCAGTGCGGGGCGTGGTCTGAGATGGCTATGGCCGAATACTCCGTTCCCTCCACTTTCGGGATTAGCGCACTACTCAAAACAAAAAAATCTATCCGGGAGTAGGCTCTATGTACATGGGAAAAGAATGAGAATTCCCTGGCCAGGGGCCTGGCAAACCTCCATGGATCCACTCCCCCCATCTGGTCCATAAACCCCCTAAGCACCTTGGACGCAGCCAGCCTCTTCCCCGTCTTGGACCTAGAGCGATCCAATGCTGGATCCAGCACCGTGTTGAAATCCCCCCCCCCCCCCCCAATTATCAAATCCCCCCCCGCCCCCATTATCAAGCTTCCTACCTCCAGGTCCGGAATCCGACCCAGCATGCGCTTCATAAATCCGGCATCATCCCAGTTCGGGACGTATATGTTTACCAGTACCACCCGCACCCCCTGCAACCTACCGCTCACCATCACATATCGACCTCCATTATCCACTACAATATTCTTTGCCTCAAACAACACCCGCTTCCCCACCAGTATTGCAACCCCTCTGTTCTTCGCATCCAGCCCCAAATGGAATACCTGTCCTACCCATCCCTTTCTTAACCTGACAAGGTCTGCCACCTTCAGATGTGTCTCCTGAAGCATGACCACGTCTGCCTTCAGTCCCTTTAAGTGCGCGAACACTCGGGCCCTCTTAACCGGCCCATTCAGGCCCCTCACATTCCAAGTTATCAGCCGGATTGGGGGGCTGCTCACCCGCCCCCCCCCCCCCCCCCCCCCCCCCCCCCCCTGCCGACTAGCCATCTCCTTTTCTAGGCCAGTAACGTTGTTGCTCTTTCTAGCTTTAGTCTATTTGCTCTGTTTACGTCACCTTTGCTCATGAGTCGCCAGGTATCTTATGATACCGCCACGTGGTTCAAGTTCAGGTTATGATTAATAATACAGCACATCACTTAGTAAGTATTAAAACAACGGTCATTTATTATATACAACAAGCAATATTAATACACTAATACTACTTTCTATATAATAGACCTATCACTACTGGCCAATACTTAACTTTAGGAAGAGCCCACCAGGTCAGGGAAACAAATGGCTTGTCCAATCAGATCTGGCCCGCGGGATTCAAAAGGCAGCTGCTACAGGTCGGTGGCTAGGTGTCTCTACCGGATAGCGATCGCTGGATCCAAACTTACTGTTGCCGGTTGCTGTTCTTGCGAATGTCTCGAGCAGGCGAAGAGGAGAGAGAGAGATCTGAACTTGGACCTTTACTTTTATAGGGCCCAGGGGCTTCCCGCCTCCCGGGGCAGCCCTTGACCCTGAGTCCCAAGTGATTGGATTCTGTCCCCGGTCTCTGGGATCGATGTGTTCAATGGTGAGGCGATTCCTTGATCGGGGGGTGGTCGCTCACCTGTCTTTGTTTCGGCCACTGCAGGCGCCGACAGGTCTGGCCCGGTATTCAATTGCTAATATGTTGCAATTGTTCCCGGGGACAGCCGATTTAGCTGTGGATGTCTGAGTAGATTAGGTGTAAACAGTCCTGAATGCAACTGCGGATACCTGGGTTGATGGGCTGTTGATAGCCCTGAGTATCGATCTGGGCTACGTTCCCAGAGCTGAATATGCAAACCTGTCTGCAGCTGCCTGCTTGTGTCTTCTTGGCTGCTTTTCCCAGCAGCCTTTCGGGTTAGCCGTTTTAAACTGGGTTTTGGCCAGATTAATTGGAATGCAGCCATTTTACATGGCTACATTCGTGCCTGCGCCTCCCGCACCCTCCAGCCCCCCAGACGGCGGACCCCCGCCCCGACCACCTCTCCTATTTCCAGTTCCCTTTTGGCCAATGCAGCAGCAACCCTATACCCCCCCCTCTTTTTCCCCCCCCCCCTCCCCCCGCTAGATCCATATCTAGCTCTTTTGCTCCTCCCATAACACTCCCGTAAGTCAGCTGACTCCTGCTGACCCCGGCCTCTCCCGTCTTCCCATCGACCCCCCCAGTGTGGGAATCCCCCCTCCCCCTCCTCCCTGGCAGTCAGTGTGCGCTCCTCTCCAGTACCGTGCCCCCCCCCCTCCGACCCCCACCTCCGTCCTTCCCAAGCACGGGAAAAAGCCCGCGATTTCCTGAGCCTGCCCCGCCTCCTCTGGCGCAGCTCCTTTTGCGGCCTTACCTCAATTCCCCATTCCCGGGCCTCCCCTCCCTCCAACACCGACGCCCACACTCTGCCACAGTCTCCCCATCAAATCCCTTCACCCATCCCCATCCAGCACCCAACCAAGGGAACATTCCCTACACGTAGTTAAAACCATATATACAGCAGATATCCCCCCACAACCACAGACCCTCAATTTGAGTCCAACTTTTCAGTCTGTATAAAGCTCCAAGCCTCCTCAGGCGTTTCAAAATAGTGGTGCCGATCTTGGAATGTGACCCACAATCGCGCTGGCTGCAGCATACCGAACTTCACCCCTTTCTGATGGAGCACCGCCTTAGCCCGATTAAAGCCAGCTCTCTTCTTGGCCACCTCTGCACTCCAGTCCTGGTAAATTCGGATCTCCGTGTTCTCCCACCTGCTTCTCCGCTCTTTCTTGGCCCATCTCCAGACACACTCTCTGTCCATAAAGCGGTGAAACATCACCACAACAGCCCTTGGCGGCTCATTGGTCTTGGGTCTCCTTGCCAGGACCCGGTGCGCCCCATCTAGCTCCAGGGACCTCAGGAAGGCTCCCGCGCCCATCAGCGAATTGAGCATCGTGCTCACATATGCCCTGGCATCGGGCCCCTCCACTCCTTCAGGGAGACCCAGAATCCGAAGGTTCTTCCTCGACCTATTCTCCAGGTCCTCAAATCTTTCCGCCCACCTCTTGTGCAGCGCCTCGTGTGCCTCCACCTTCACCGCCAGGCCCAAGATCTCGTCCTCGTTTTCCGAGACTTTTTGCCGCACCTCTCGGATCGCCGCCCCTTGGGCCTTCTGGGTCTCTACTAGCTTCTCAATAGCCGCCTTCATTGGCGCCAGCATTTCGGTTTTCAGCTCCTCAAATAGCGTTTAAGAAACCCCTGCTGCTCCTGCGACCACTGCGCCCATGCTGCTTGGTCTCTACCCACCGCCATCTTGCTCTTTCTCCCTCTCACTTTTTGCTGCTCCAAGATCCCTTTTTTCACCGCTCCACTCCTGGTCCAATCCATATACTGTCGGGGGGACCTTGCTGTCACCTTCCCACACTGGAAGCCGTCGAACAAGTGCCGTTGGGGCCCCTCTAGAGAACCCAAAAGTCCGTTCCCGGCGGGAGCTGCTGAACGTGCGACCTATCCAGGCATGGCCGCAACCGGAAGTCTGTGAAGCAATAGTTGAAGCAATTGGTGGTTGGATTTCAGATTTTGTGTAAAAGCTTGAAAGTATTCAAGACCGAGAAATACTGAAACGGGAGTTGTAAGACCTTGAAGTGGATATTTGTTGGGAATAGCTGAGGGAAAGCGTTGTTTGAAATAAGATTCTAAGGTGTGTCTTTTTGAGAGTGGAGTTTGGAATCATTTGGAAGTCTGATTACAGTGAGTTAAGTTGGCTCATGATGTAAGAATCATTTGGGGGGATTGGAGGAAAAGTCCACGGATGTTCACTTGGATGGCGTCTGCCCCTTGGTTTAAGAGTGGAGTGCGTCTGACCACAGTCAGCCAGTGGGTTTAAAGAGATTGTGTGTTTACCAAAAAATATTTATAGCATAAAATATATTTTGTAGCCGGTGTTAAAATCTGTGTACATTTGTGAAGATGGGGGCGATTGAAGGAGTATTGCATTATAGTCAAACTTTTTATGTTGAAAGCTAATTTGCAGTCCTGTAACTCTGTTCATCCACGTTTTCTTTAAAAAAAAAAAAGTCAACGTTATGGTCTTCTGAGCCACGATTCCATTCTGGGATCTTCCCGTCCCGTAGTAATGTCGACTGCAATCATAACAATGACCTTAAAAATATGTTTCTAAACTGAAAAGTTTTAGCCAATTCCTAATGTGAATGTAACATTTTGTGGCATAATTATCGCGTGAAGCCCTAAACATAATTTTTGGCTTTGAAACGATAAGGTCCTCTTATCTGTCAGGTGGACTTATACGCTGCAATCTAGAGTAGATTGAATGATCAAAAGCTTGTTTATGCCCCGATTATGGAAACAATGGTGTTGTCTTATATCAAGTATCTGCCTTATAATTAAGCCATTAATTTTGCTTTAAAATATCCAGCTTGGAGACTTCGCTAAAGTTATTTTCACTAATGCAACACTGGTAGCGTTAAAGATGGCAAGGATAAAGATATGACCACAATTTTTAGTTCAATATTGGGGAAAATATAGCTTTCATCTGAGCCATTACCGTACGCATATTAACAGAGTGTGATATAGTAATTCATTGCGATCCTTTGACCAAAACCTTAACCCAGAATGTATTTTTGCATTCCAAAAGGTGGGAGTAATTTAATTAGTTATAATTAATTAAAAGTCCAACCATTCGTCCTTTTTTTATAAAACATTTTATTGAGGTATTTGTGATTTTGTAACAATAACAGAAGAAACTGTGTACATACAAATATAAGCATAGTGTAAAGGCCGTCTTCCTCCCTCACAGGTCCCACCTTTCTTACACACTAATCTAAACTAAACCTCCCCCCCCCACCCCTCTCTGCTGACAGTTAATTTTCTCTAAAGACGTTGACGAATGGCTGCCACCTCCGGATGAACCCTGACATTGACCCCCTCAGGGTGAACTTGATTTTCTCCAGACAGTGAAAGTTAGCCATGTCAGTGAGCCAGGTCTCTGACTTTGGGGGCTTTGAGTCCCTCCAAGCTAATAGTATCCGTCTCCGGGCTACCAGGGAGGCAAAGGCCAGAACATCTGCCTCTTTCTCCTTGGATTCCCGGATCTTCCGACACTCTGAAAATCGCCACCTCTGGACTCGGTGCCACCCTTGTTTTTAACACCTTGGACATGACATCTGCAAACCCCTGCCAGAATCCACTAAGCTTCGGGCCTGCCCAGAGCATATGAACATGGTTTGCTGGTCCTCCCGCACACCTTGTATACCTGTCTTCTATCCCAGAGAGCCTGCTCATCCGGGCCACTGTCATGTGTGCCTGGTGAATGACCTTAAATTGTATCGGGCTGAGCCTGGCGCATGATGTGGACGTGTTGACTCTACTCAACGCAGCCGCCCAGCCATCCTCTCTCTCGCCTCCTTTACAGAAGTCTTATCAAGGAAAAATTGTCATCTAACCATGTAAGATATTGGGTAGATGACCAAAAGCTTGAGCAGGGGTTTTAAGGGGTTACTTAAAAGTAGGAAGAGAGATGACCTGGTTTCGGAATGGAATTGGAGTTTAGGGACTAAGCAGCTGCAGGCACAGCTGGCACTAATGGTGGAAGAATTAAAATTGGGATAAAAAATGGGCACGGGGAGAATTAGGTGTTGTGGGACTGAGGTGATTATAGAAATAGGGAGGGGCGAATTCATGGATGGATTTGAAAACCAGTATGATTTTGAATTGTATTTGTATGGGCTATTAACCAATAAAGCTTAAATCCGGGAAAGCATTCAACCCTCAAGTTGCTTCTTTCTGCAGCCGATGGCAATGTCAATCTTGGACCCACCCCTTTTCCAATTAAAAAAAATGTACTATTAAAACTTCAAACTTTTGCTTTTGTTTTTTTAACTTTCCCTCCGTTTTCCTGGTCAGTGGGCATAATTGGGCATAATGTGATCCAAGTCATTCCCTGCTGTGTAGTTTTAAGGACCGTAATGGTCAATGTAATTTTTTCTTGCGCTATCCCATTTGTTCTTTTCCTCAACTCTGCAGCCATGTGGAGAATCACCAAGCATGGACCAAGTTGAACTTTGTGGACATACATCACAGTTAGTTTCTGTTGTCACTTTCTTTAAGTAAAAAGTGACCGTGAAGCTGTCTAATTGAAGGAAGGAAACCTGCAGTTCTGTTCAGCCTATCTGTAACTGCAGCCTTGCATAAATACGGTCGACTGCTAATTCTCTCGGCCACTCAGTTTGGGGCAACATGAGCAAATATTGTGCAATTTAAAGGACGTTAAAGGCAAAAACTGAAAGTGATTTTTAGTTATTGAATTAAATGAGTTTTTTTTGTTTGTTAGTTCAGCAGATATTTGAAAAGAACAGTTAGCCAGGAACCTCTAGCAGTCGGGAATATTATTGAGAGGTGTTGTGACCTCTTTGCCTTCCTGAGTCTTCAAAGAAATTATAACAGTATAAGCAGTTCTAGCCTTTCTGAAGTCCAGTTCAAAGAATCATGCAAGTTTTCAGTGCAGAAGGTGGCTATTCAGCCTGCCTTGTCTGCGCCAACTCTTCTAATGAGCTGTCCATTTGGTCCGGCTGCCCTGTGTTTTCTCCCCCACAAACCTGGAAGTTTTCCTTTTGAAATATATATCCAATTGCTTGAGGAAGGTACTTCTGAATCTACTTTCACCACTTGGGTGGAGAGGGAGTGGAGATTTTGACCTGGACCAACTTGTGAGCCTGGGCTGACGTGCATGGGACGCTCTAATTGCCTCCAGGTTCACCGACAAGAGCATCTGGCCAGCGGCACGGACCCCCCCCCCCCCAAAGCCGGCCATCCCCTACCATTGACACAATCTTCAATCCCCCACCACCCTCGCAACCCCCCCATGATTCCTACTTGTCACACTACGGGGTGGGGGCCCTGGGTTGGCAGTAACAGTGGGTTTGATCCATGGGATGGAGGATGAAGACGGCCCACTCTAGGATGATCATTAGACAATGTCTGACTCCTGCCCCTGGTAGCACATTCCATTGTCCACCTGGGTGATTCCTGCATACGAGCTGGCCATTCCATCACACTGTCCCACTGAATCCTTGAGCTGGACTGGGTGGTTGGGGAGTTGGGTGTGGTCCCTGATCCATGCCCACTCCCGCCTCTCCCAGCACCCCCTCTGCAGTCAACCCAGACTAGCCCATTCCTCACACCCTTCTGACAGAGCAACGAGAATTGTTGTAACGTTGTGAACATGTATTTATTGTGAACTTGTGAACATGTATAGGTTTTTGCCCTAGCCCCTTATACTGTATTGTGCCCTGCACCCATATCAACTTAACTGGTGTCTACTTTTCTGTGCTTACGGGCCCTAGCGCTATCTCTAGTTGGATCCCCAGGCAGTACATCGAGTGGAGGCAACTTGCTGCGATTCCCGCACTGAGACCTGGGTCTCTTTTGGCGGCAGTCTTTTGGGGTGACCAGGCCTGAATGGGCTCAACTGCTGCTCGGGTGTCCCAGGTGGTGTGGTGCCACCGTGTTCTGCCCACTCCCTGGATGCACCAGGGACGACTGAGGAGGTGGCGGAGTCTGAGACAGTGGCCTTTAGATCCTCCATGGGACTGGAGTGTGAGAGGAGCTAACCCCTAAGGCTCCCGCCGCCACTGGGTCTGTGGCACGTCGACCAGCGCCCGGGCAATGTCACCAAGGCCCTCAACCATGGGCCGCTGTGACTGGGCCACGCTCTGCAATGCCCAGGTGGCCTTGGCACATGGCTGCCTTTGATACGGCAACCCTGTCCTGGGCCTCGGCCAATACTCATACAGAATGCCCCAGGCCTTGGACACCTTGACCCATGGCCGAAACCTTCGCCCCCCCAGGCCTTCATCGCGGACACCCCTATGCGGTGTTGGCCTGGATGGCATGCATGGTTGGCAGAAAATGAACAGTGTTAGATGGTTGGACACAAGCAGAACAGGGGTGGGTAGCTGGTGGCCTGTTTGGCCAGGGCACCCGGCCATAGCAACCGGTATGGATGCTGGCAGGTGGTGCAGGATGGGGATCCAGTCACCATCCCGGTGGGGGAGGAGGGGTGGGGTTACGCGTGTGTAGGTCGGTGGTTACTGCCAAGGACACTGTACTGCCTACTCAACCTGGCCGCTGGTGAGGTTGTGCAATTTCTTATGGCACTGCTGGCTGGTCCTGCCGGTGTTGCCCACGACGCTTGTGGCCTCTCTCACCTGCACCCAGGTCCGGTGCATGGTGGCGGGCGGCAACCTCCATCCCACTTCAGAGTACAGGGTAGCCCACCTCTCCTCCACTGCCTCCAGCAGGGTTTACCATTCAGCATCAGTGAATCGGGATGCCGCTAATCTTGCTGCCATCTTGTTGGCTGTGATGAGTGTGTGTGGGGAGTGGAGTGCTTGTATGCGGCTGCAGCTTGCCAGCCTCTCGAGTGTCAATCCCGACTCCGGCGATCGGACACAGTTTTCCAATGGAATTGATCGTGGTCCATGTAGCGCCGGTGCTAGCCCATTAACGGTTGATGAATTGCTCTGTGAATAGCACCAATTTTGCTGTCACAGAATTCCACCGATTCAGTCCAGGCGTCAACACTTAGTTTCTGAAACGGCAAATTCCGCCGAGGATCTATCAAGTCGGGTTTCGCTCTGGAATCTGGCTTATCCAGCAATAACACACACTGGGATCATAACCATTTCAAAGCTCATAAAGGTTGCAGTTACTCAAAAGAGCAATTGTTGATGATGTAATTAAGTAGCGGAGCAGTAATTGAATGAAAACTTAACACGTGATATAATCCTAATCAATGGATGAATATTCACATTCATGCCTCAGTTGCATATCCTCTCATCATGTAGTAATCTTGATCTCATCAATCTTTTCATGAATGTACTTGTTATGTTCCTGCAAGCGGATACACACTTCCTGGGATTTAGCAGTGCTCTCTGTTAATTCTTTCAGTTAGCCGGGCAGCTGTGGGATATTATAGCCAAATCTTTGCACATACTCCTCTAATTGTCCCATCATTCTATCTTTTACATTAATTTGTGTTTTTACGATGGTAAATATTTATCAATGCTTTGTCATCAATTCTGAAAGATGTCTCTGGGGTTTAAAAAAAAAAAGGTTCCTTTGGGTATGGTTTTCATATCCATAATTATATTCATTTTCCATGGTGATAATGCAGTATTCCCCTTCTTTGTATGCAGTTTGTGTTGGCTGTAGGTCAGCTCTAACAACCTCCCTTGTGCAATTTGATCATGTCTAATTAAACACACATGTTGCTTTAGGATGGTCCCTTTTCTCATATGGGCAGGCAATCATGTCTCTCTGCGTGTTAGACCCTTCCTGCCAAGATGCTAATGCATAATCTCCCAAATCTGCTGCACATGGATAGCTATTATGAGATATGACTGCCATCCCAAATCTATACTCCATTTTCCATCCGAATTTATATCGGCAATGGTTCAGCCTCACTCATTACTGTGGATAGATACAGAACAAACCAGTGATGCTCCAATTAGTAGTGTCACCATTGACCTGGTGTTAAGACACTTTGACGAGTGCGCAGTCAATTCCAGCCCCACAGACCCTGGAGTCCCAACATAAGTGAATTAACCAATAGTTTATGTATTTTCCTGCGATCTTTGATCCTTGACTGCTCCACATGAGTTACAGGCACCAGATTTGTGAGTAAAACATTTTAAAAACTGCTCATTTATAAAGAGAGTAAAAGATGAACATTCCATGGAAATAAGGGAACACTGGTCTACTAGCCTAACTATTCCCCAAACACCGTCCCACCCTCCACCCACACATACACCAGACAGACACACAGGGAAAGGGGAAGGATCAAAATAATGGGGATTAAACTGGGTGTGAGATATTTGAGGATCTTCACTGCTGTGGTAGCGGTCTTTGTAGCCAGCGATCTTTCTTTTTTTTAATTTAGAGTGCCCAATTCATTTTTTCCAATTAAGGCACAATTTAGTGTAGCCAATCCACCTACCCATCTTTGGGTTGTGGGGGCAAAACCCACACAAACACTGGGAGAATGTGCAAACTCCACAAGGACAGTGACCCAGAGCCGGGATCGAACCTGGGACCTCGGCACAGTGAGGCAGCAGTGCTATCCACTGCACCACCGTGCTGCCCTAGCCAGCGATCTTCTAATAGCAGTCTTCAACTAGAACTTGCAGGCTGTAGAATGCTCTCTGCTAAGTCACTTTCACCTTAACAATCAGGATCTTCACATTGTGAATTCCCCTTCTGAGGTCGGCTCAGTGCTGACAAGCCTCCCCCAGACTCTAAATTTATAAGGAAAAAAAAGGTTCCACTTCTGTCCAGCCGTGGGCAATCTGGATCCCCAGATAGAGAATTTGCATTGAGCTTGCTTGAATGGTAGTCCCGCCAGCTCTCCCTTTCGGGTTCACAGGGAAGACTTCACTCTTGCTCAGGTTGAGCTTATCGCCTGAGAAGGCTCCAAACTCCCTTAGGCGCTTCATGATTCCTTCCATGCAGCTGTGCAGGTCCGAGATGTAGAACAGCAGGTCATTCACATAGAGTGAGACTCTGTGCTCTCTGTCTCATCTTTGGATTCCCTTCCAGACTTCCGCCACTTTGAGGGTAATCGGCAACGACTCGATTGCCAGGGAGAGTAGGAGTGGGTCAGCGGACATAAGAACATAAGAACTAGGAGCAGGAGTAGGCCACCTGGCCCCTCGAGCCTGCTCCGCCATTCAATGAGATCATGGCTGATCTTTTGTGGACTCAGCTCCACCTTCTGGTCCGAACACCATAATCCTTAATCCCTTTATTCTTCAAAAAACTATCTATCTTTATCTTAAAAACATTTAATAAAGGTGTCATAATATACACATCAGTATAAGATGGTGCAGAGACACACACTGACTGACACGCTGCAAGACCAATCAACACACACAACACAGCAGCCAATCACCAGTTAGGGCATGGTCACTATAAAGACAGAGGGCACTAGTTTTCCCGCTCATTCGGGATGCAGCCTCTGAGACAGACAGAGCCCACAGTCAGTAGCACAAACATCCACCATGTGCGAGCTGTATAGGCTGGTCAGGTTAGGCATAGGTCTTCAGTCAATCCAACATAGTGTCGACCCACAGTGCAAGTATGTTTAACAGCTCTGAGTTAAATAAAATAGAGTTGTACTATTACTAGTGTTGCTAGCCTGTCTATGTTACTGCTAAGGTAAACGCAGTCTCCACAGATCTAGAGTACCCAACACATCATGGTACCAGTATGTGATGTTAGAGTTTAATATACCTATCTTCAAGTGATCTGCCTTCGACCAGCAGTCAGCCATCCGGTAGTATGGACAGCGTCCGCCCTCCCCCGCCGCTCCGCATCACCGGCAACCTCGGTGCAAACTGGAAAATCTTTAAACAACGATTCCAGCTATACCTCGAAGCTGCAGACCTGGAAGCTGCCTCAGACGCCAGGAAGATTGCTCTCTTCCTTTCCACGGCCGGGGACCACGCCATCCATATCTTCAACTCTCTCACTTTCGCTGAAGGTGAAGATGAGTCCAAGTTCAAGACAGTCTTGCTCAAATTCGACAGTCACTGTGACATCGAGGCAAATGGAAGTTTTGTGCGCTATGTCTTTCAACAGCGTCTGCAGGGTAAGGATGAACCTTTTCAATCTTTCCTCACCCACCTTCGCATCCTCGCGCAGTCCTGTAATTACGGCTCCACCTCCGACTCGATGATCCGTGACCAGATTGTTTTCGGTGTGCAATCGGTCCCCCTATGCCAGTAACTCCTCAAGGTTAAACAGCTCACCCTTGCGATAGCCATCGAGACCTGCGTTCTGCATGAACACGCCACTAACCGATACTCGCACATTCAAGTGGCTGAAATGGCGCGGCAAGGTCCCTACAAGGCAGAGCAAGTGCAAGCCATTAAACAACTCCAGGGCCTAAGCCTGGATGAGGGCGGCCTTTTCACGGGCTCCCGCGCATGCGCGCACTGACCGAGGGGACGGCTAGGCCGAAGATCACACTGCGCAGGCCGCACTACGTACAACCTCACCGCGCATGCGTACTGAACGTTCTGACGTCACAACGTGCGGCAACTGTGGCTCTGCCCACTTAAAGCGGCAATGTCCTGCAAAATCACGACGCTGTCTCCAAAGTGGCAAGCTTGGCCACTATGTAGCCCTATGCAGGTCTGCTCAACCTACTACCTCTCGTCGCTCCAACCAGCCACGCAGGGATGTCCGAACCATCCAGCCACCGGTCACCGATTCCGACTCTGACTTGATTCCGGACCTTGACACTGAGGACCCTAAAGCACCATTTCGGGTGGGCATCATCACCAAACACAAGATGCTCCAGAAGACAAAAGCCAAGTCTCTCCCAATATTCAGCATTGATCCGGATGACGAGTGGTGTGCCACCCTCATGGTCAACTGATCCCGCATCCGATTCCGCCTGGACACCGGCGCTTCAGCCAACCTCATTACGCGGTCTGATCTCGAAAGCCTCCATGTCAAGCCTACCATCCTGCCATCCGCCTGCCAGCTTCTGGACTATAATGGTAATGCCATGGCTGCCAGTGGCTCTTGCCAGCTTGAAGTGTCGCACCGGTCATTAAAGGCTAACCTGCCACTCGAAATAGTGGGATCCACTAAAGCCTCCCTGCTTGGTGCTCAGGCGTGCAAACTTCAAAACCTTGTCCAAAGGATTCACTCCCTGTCACCTGCTGACGCTTCCGCATCTCAGGACGCTGACTTTCGGACACAGCTGAACGGCATCATCACCCGATACCACGGTGTATTTGAGGGCATGGGCACACTCTCATACACTATCCCATTCCAAAGCGCGAAGAACTCACCTGCGAGATGGCTTGCGCCAAATTTTTTCACCAAGCTAGATGCATCCAAGGGGTTCTGGCAGATCCAACTCGACGCATCCAGTCAGAAGCTCTGCATCTTTAACACCCCATTTGGCTGGTATTGCTACAACCGGATGCCGTTTTGCATCATCTCTGCATCGGAAGTGTTCCACAGAATAATGGAGCAGATGATGGAAGGTATCGAAGGGGTTAGCGTATATGTGGATGACATCATTGTCTGGTCTACCACCCCGCAGGAGCACATTGATCGCCTCCAACGCGTCTTCCGAAGAATCCAAGAGCATAGCTTCCACCTCAACAGGGCCAAATGCTCCTTTAGTCAAACAGAACTTAAATTCCTCAGAGACCACATTTCACAGTTTGGTGTGCAGCCGGATGCTGACAAGGTATCTGCCATTAAGGTCATGAAGACACCGGAGGATAAGAAGGCAGTCCTCTGCTTCCTGGGCATGGTCAATTTCCTGGGGAATTTCCTCCCTAACCTCACCTCCCACACCACTGCTCTCAGGAACCTGGTTAAGAAGACGACCGAGTTCCAATGGCTCCCCACCCACGAACAAGGATGGCGGGAACTCGTGGCGAAGCTGACCAAGGCCCCGGTGTTGGCATTTTTCGATCCGGCCAAAGAAACAAAGATCTCCACAGATGCCAGTCAGTCCGGCATTGGAGCAGTGCTCCTTCAATGTGACGACGCCTCCTCATGGGCTCCTGTCGCATACGTGTCACGTGCAGTGACGCCCACCGAACAGCGCTATGCGTAAATTGAAAAAGAGTGCCTGGGCCTTTTTACCAGAGTCGTCAAATTCCATGACTATGTCTATGGACTCCCAAAGTTCACAGTCGAGACAGACCACAGGTCAATCTCATTCAAAAAGACCTTAACGATAATGACACCGCACCTGCAGCGCATTCTTCTTAAACTCAGGCGGTACGAATTCGAACTCGTCTACACCCCGGGTAAGGAGCTCATCGTCGCCGATGCACTCTCCCGATCTGTCACCACACCCTGCGACCCAGTGGGCTTCGTGTGCCAAATTGATGCTCAGGTGGCATTCGCCGCATCCAATCTGCCCACCACGGACGAACGACTCATCCATATTCGTCGTGAGACGGCCAACGATCCCCTGCTCTAACGTGTCGTGCGCCACCTGACAGACTGGTGGCTCAAGGGCCAATGCCCTCAATTCTATAACATTAAAGATGACCTGGCGGTGGTAGATGGAATTCTACTAAAGCTGGACAGGATCGTCATTCCGCACAGCATGCAGAACCTCGTCCTTGAGCAGCTCCATGAGGGCCCCTTGGAGTGGAGAAATGCCGCCGACGGGCCCGTGAGGCAGTGTACTGGCCTGGAATCAACGAGGGCATTGCCAACGCTGTACTTAACTGCCCAACATGCCAGCGTTTCCAGCCTGCTCAGCCAAGGGAGACCTTGCAACCCCAAGAGTTGGTCACGTCCCCCTGGACCAAAGTGGGCATCGACCTGTTCCATGCACTTGGCCGGGACTACGTCCTTATAGTGGACTATTTCTCAAACTACCCAGAAGTAGTTGGGCTACAAGACCTCACGTCAACTGCGGTCATTTGGGCATGCAAGGAAACCTTGGCTCGCCATGGCATCCTGCTCACGGTCATGTCCGACAATGGCCAGTGTTTTGCCAGTCAGGAGTGGTCCAATTTTGCCAACCGATACAACTTCACACATGTCGCGTCCAGTTCCCATTACCTCCAATCCAATGGCAAAGCTGAAAAGGGGGTGCACATTGTCAAACGACTCCTGTGCAAGGTGGCCGATGCAAGATCCGATTATTACCTCGCCCTGCTTGCTGACAGGTTAGCTCCATTGTCCACCGGCCTGTCACCGGCGCAATTGTTGATGAATTGCATGCTGCGGACGATGGTGCCGGCCATTCATGTCCCGGACTTGGACAATCTTCCGGTCCTTCGTCGAATGCAGTTGTCTTGGGCCCAACACAAATCGGCGTATGACGCCCGCGCCACAGATCTCCCTGCTCTGGCTCCTGATGACGAGGTCCGTGTCCAACTTCCCGATGGTGGTTGGTCCCCCACCGCTGTGGTGCTCATACACGTGGCTCTCGGTTCATTTTTGGTTCATCTACAAGATGGCTCTCCTCTTCGCTGAAATAGGCAGGCACTACGACTCCTTCCTCGCTCGCCACCAGATCATCATGTCCTGCCCCGCCGTCACGACGTACCCGTCACGGACTTTGCAGATTTCCCTTTCGCTCTGCCACCCTCTGAATCTGACGCAGTCCCGTCCATTCCAGAACAGGCGGCCCCGACCCACCCTTGAGGCGGTCAACCAGAATTCGTCGCCCATCTCAGAGACTGAATTTATGAACTGCCTGAATTTATGGACTCTTTCAACTCATGAACTGATTGTTTCATTACCCTGTTTGATTAACTCACTGGTTTGTACATACTGTCGTTCTAATTATATTTTGTGTTACATACTGTCCATCTGCACTAGACACTTTTCAATGTAAATATCTTCGAGTTTCTGTACATAGTCCTGTAAATATGCTCGCATGTGCCACACATAGTTAGGAACATTCGCATACTACATTATTTATTGCCACAAACACACATTTCTTTTTAGAAAAGGGGGGGGATGATGTCATAATATACACATCAGTATTTGATGGTGCAGAGACACACACTGCAAGGCCAATCAACACACACAACACAGCAGCCAATCACCAGTTAGGGCACGGTCACTATAAAGACAGAGGACACTAGTTTTCCCGCTCATTCGGGATGCAGCCTCTGAGATAGATGGAGCCTGCAGTCAGTAGCACAAACATCCACCATGTGCTAGCAGTATAGGCTAGTCAGGTTAGGCATAGGTCTTCAGTCAATCTAACATAGTGTTGACCCACAGTGCAAGTATGTTTAACAGCTCTTATTAAATAAAATAGAGTTGACTTCCGGGTGCGGCGATGACCAGCTGAGTCGCACGTTTCGGCAGCTCCCGGTGAAACGGACTTTTGGGCTCTTGATTGGAGCCCCAACGGCAATTTTGACGGCTAAAAACACTGTGCGGTAAACCAGAAGGGAATCCCCCCCCTGCATACGGATGAAAAAAGGAGGAGAAAGTGGCCGGATTGCAGTGGATCCTTTAGAACAGCGGCAAGGAAGGCAAGCAAAAACCAAGATGGCGTTGGAAGGTGGCAGTTTAACATGGGGCCCTGAACAACACGAGTTCTTGAAATGCTGTGTGGAAGAGCTCAAAAAGGAAATGAAGAAAGAGCTGTTGGCCCCGATACTACAGGCGATCGAAGGGCTAAAGGAGGAACAAAAGACCCAGGAGCGGGAGCTTCGGGTCGTGAAGGCAAAGGCAGCCGAGAATGAGGACGACATACAGGGCCTGGTGGTGAAGACGGAGATGCATGAGGCACATCAGAAAAGATGTGTGGAAAGGTTGGAGGCACTGGAGAACAACGCAAGGAGGAACAACTTGAGGATTCTTGGTCTTCCTGAATGTGCGGAGGGAGCGGATGTCGGGGCATATGTGAGCACGATGCTGCACTCGTTAATGGGAGCGGAGGCCCCGGCGGGTCCGTTGGAGGTGGAGAGAGCATACCGAGTGATGGCGCGAGGACCGAGAGCAGGAGAAATTCCCAGAGCCATAGTGGTGAGATTCCTCCGTTTTAAGGATAGAGAAATGGTCCTTAGATGGGCAAAGAAAACTCGGAGCAATAAATGGGAGAACGCGGCGATCCGCGTTTATCAAGACTGGAGTGCGGAGGTGGCGAGAAGGAGGACGAGCTTTAATCGGGCCAAGGCGGTGCTTCATAAAAAGAAGATAAAATTTGGAATGCTGCAACCGGCAAGACTGTGGGTCACATATCGAGGGAGGCACCACTACTTTGAGACGGCGGATGAAGAGTGGACATTTATTGTGGAAGAAAAACTGGAATGAGTGGGTTATTAAAATGAACGTTTGAACAAAGTGGTGGGGCGAATGTGGGCGGCAAAGAGGGGGGTTAAAAAGGGGGGAAAGAGGAGTTTTATGTACTAATCCTGCGATGTGGTAACTTTTCTCTCTTCCACAGATGGTGATGGGGGGAGGTGGAGGAGATGGGGCGTTGGCCATTGGGGGCGGGGCCAAGGGAGAAGCGCGGGCTTGGTTCCCGCGCTATGATAATCATGGCGGGAATAGAGAAGCAGGAAGGAGGGGGCGTCGCACGGTGCGAGCCGAGGTCACGGGGGGAAGCCGAGGTCGGCCAGAGTTTGCTGACTTCTGGGAGCAACATGGGGGGAGTAATTACGCTAGCGGGGGATCTAGAGGGGGGGGGGGGAATTACTGGGTTGCTGCTGCTGGGGAGAGGGGGGAGCTGGTATGGGAGGGGATGGGCGGGGGGGCACCGCCTGGGGGAGATACAGCTGCGTGGGAACCGGGTGAGGAGCTGGAAAAAGGGGATGGCTAATCGACAAGGGGGGGGTAGGAAGCCCCCCAACCCGGCTGGTCACGTGGAACGTGAGAGGGCTGAACGGGCCGATAAAGAGGGCACGGGTACTCGCATACCTTAAGAAACTTAAGGCAGATGTGGTTATGTTACAGGAAACGCACCTGAAACTGATAGACCAGGTTAGGCTACGCAAAGGATGGGTGGGGCAGGTGTTCCATTCTGGGCTAGATGCGAAAAACAGGGGGGTGGCTATATTAGTGGGGAAGCGGGTAATGTTCGAGGCAAAGACTATAATGGCGGATAACGGGGGCAGATACGTGGTGGTGAGTGGCAAACTACAGGGGGAGACGGTGGTTTTGGTAAACGTATATGCCCCGAACTGGGATGATGCCAATTTTATGAGGCGGATGCTAGGACGCATTCCGGATCTAGAGATGGGAAAGCTGATAATGGGGGGAGATTTTAATTCGGTGTTGGAACCAGGGCTGGATAGGTCGAAGTCCAGGACTGGAAGGAGGCCAGCAGCAGCCAAGGTACTTAAAGATTTTATGGAGCAGATGGGAGGTGTAGACCCGTGGAGATTTAGCAGACCTAGGAGTAAGGAGTTCTCGTTTTTCTCCTATGTCCATAAAGTCTACTCGCGAATAGACTTTTTTGTGCTGGGAAGGGCGTTGATCCCGAAGGTGAGGGGAACGGAGTATACGGCTATAGCCATTTCGGATCACGCCCCACACTGGGTAGACTTGGAGATAGGGGAGGAAACAGGAGGGCGCCCACCCTGGAGAATGGACATGGGACTAATGGCAGATGAGGGGGTGTGTCTAAGGGTGAGGGGGTGCATTGAAAAGTACTTGGAACTCAATGATAATGGGGAGGTCCAGGTGGGAGTGGTCT
Source organism: Scyliorhinus torazame (assembly GCF_047496885.1). Classification (NCBI taxonomy): domain Eukaryota; kingdom Metazoa; phylum Chordata; class Chondrichthyes; order Carcharhiniformes; family Scyliorhinidae; genus Scyliorhinus; species Scyliorhinus torazame. The sequence goes on from NC_092714.1 coordinate 130,537,863, forward strand.
GGGAGGCGCTGAAGGCGGTGGTTAGAGGGGAGCTGATATCAATAAGGGCACATAAAGGGAAGCAGGAGAGTAAGGAACGGGAGCGGTTGCTGCAAGAACTTTTGAGGGTGGACAGACAATATGCGGAAGCGCCGGAGGAGGGACTGTACAGGGAAAGGCAAAGGCTACATGTAGAATTTGACTTGCTAACTACGGGCACTGCAGAGGCACAATGGAGGAAGGCACAGGGTGTACAGTACGAATATGGGGAGAAGGCGAGCAGGTTGCTGGCCCACCAATTGAGGAAAAGGGGAGCAGCGAGGGAAATGGGGGGAGTGAGGGATGAGGAAGGAGAGATGGAGCGGGGAGCGGAGAGAGTGAATGGAGTGTTCAAGACATTTTATAAAAAATTATATGAAGCTCAACCCCCGGATGGGAGGGAGAGAATGATGGGCTTTTTGGATCGGCTGGAATTTCCCAAGGTGGAAGAGCAGGAAAGGGTGGGACTGGGAGCACAGATCGAGGTAGAAGAAATGGTGAAAGGAATTAGGAGCATGCAGGCGGGAAAGGCCCCGGGACCGGATGGATTCCCCGTCGAATTCTATAGAAAATATGTGGACTTGCTCGCCTCGGTATTGACGAGGACCTTTAATGAGGCAAAGGAAAGGGGACAACTGCCCCCCGACTATGTCTGAAGCAACGATATCGCTTCTCTTAAAGAAGGAAAAGGACCCGCTACAATGCGGGTTCTATAGACCTATTTCCCTCCTAAATGTAGATGCCAAGATTCTGGCCAAGGTAATGGCAATGAAAGTAGAGGAATGTGTCCCGGGGGTGGTCCACGAGGACCAAACTGGGTTTGTGAAGGGGAGACAGCTGAACACGAATATACGGAGGCTGTTAGGGGTAATGATGATGGCCCCACCAGAGGGGGAAACTGAGATAGTAGTGGCGATGGATGCCGAGAAAGCATTTGATAGAGTGGAGTGGGATTATTTGTGGGAGGTGTTGAGGAGATTTGGTTTTGGAGAGGGATATGTTAGATGGGTGCAGCTGTTGCATAGGGCCCCGATGGCGAGCGTGGCCACGAATGGACGGGGATCTGCATATTTTCGGCTCCATAGAGGGACAAGGCAGGGATGCCCTCTGTCCCCATTATTGTTTGCACTGGCGATTGAGCCCCTGGCGATAGCGTTGAGGGGTTCCAAGAAGTGGAGGGGAGTACTTAGAGGAGGAGAAGAACACCGGGTATCTTTGTATGCGGACGATTTGTTACTATATGTGGCAGACCCGGCGGAGGGGATGCCAGAAATAATGCGGATACTTGGGGAGTTTGGGGAGTTTTCAGGGTATAAATTGAACATGGGGAAAAGTGAGTTGTTTGTGGTGCATCCAGGGGAGCAGAGTAGAGAAATAGAGGACCTACCGTTGAGGAAGGTAACAAGGGACTTTCGTTACCTGGGGATCCAGATAGCCAAGAATTGGGGCACATTGCATAGGTTAAATTTAACGCGGTTGGTGCAACAAATGGAGGAGGATTTCAAGAGATGGGATATGGTATCCCTGTCACTGGCAGGGAGGGTGCAGGCGGTTAAGATGGTGGTCCTCCCGAGATTCCTCTTTGTGTTTCAGTGCCTCCCGGTGGTGATCACGAAGGCTTTTTTAAAAAAGATTGAAAAGAGCATCATGGGTTTTGTGTGGGCCGGGAAGACCCCGAGAGTGAGGAAGGGATTCTTACAACGTAGCAGGGATAGGGGGGGGCTGCCACTACCGAGCCTAAGTGAGTATTATTGGGCCGCTAATATTTCAATGGTGAGTAAGTGGATGGGAGAGGAGGAGGGAGCAGCGTGGAAGAGATTAGAGAGGGCGTCCTGTAGGGGGACTAGCCTACAGGCTATGGTGACAGCCCCATTGCCGTTCTCACCGAGGAACTACACCACAAGCCCGGTGGTGGTGGCTACACTGAAGATTTTGGGACAGTGGAGACGGCATAGGGGAAAGACTGGAGCCTTGGGGGGGGTCCCCGATAAGAAACAACCATAGGTTTGCCCCGGGGGGAATGGATGGGGGATATGGAATGTGGCAAAGAGCAGGAATAACGCAACTGAAAGATCTGTTTGTGGATGGGAAGTTCGCGAGTCTGGGAGCGCTGACCGAGAAATATGGGTTGCCCCAAGGGAATGCATTCAGGTATATGCAACTGAGGGCTTTTGCGAGGCAACAGGTGAGGGAATTCCCGCAGCTCCCGACACAAGAGGTGCAGGTCAGAGTGATCTCAAAGACATGGGTGGGGGATGGTAAGGTGTCAGATATATATAGGGAAATGAGGGACGAAGGGGAGACTATGGTAGATGAACTAAAAGGGAAATGGGAAGAAGAGCTGGGGGAGGAGATCGAGGGGGGGGCTGTGGGCAGATGCCCTAAGCAGGGTAAACTCGTCGTCCTCGTGTGCCAGGCTAAGCCTGATTCAGTTTAAGGTATTACACAGGGCACATATGACTGGAGCACGGCTCTGCAAATTTTTTGGGGTGGAGGATAGGTGTGCGAGGTGCTCGAGAAGCCCAGCGAATCATACCCATATGTTTTGGTCATGCCCGGCACTACAGGGGTTTTGGATGGGGGTGACAAAGGTGCTTTCAAAAGTAGTGGGGGTCCGGATCGAACCAAGCTGGAGGTTGGCTATATTTGGGGTTGCACAAGAGCCGGGAGTGCAGGAGGCGAGAGAGGCCGATGTTTTGGCCTTTGCGTCCCTAGTAGCCCGGCGCAGGATATTGCTAATGTGGAAAGAAGCCAAGCCCCCGGGGGTGGAGACCTGGATAAATGACATGGCAGGGTTTATAAAGCTAGAGCAGATTAAGTTCGTTCTAAGGGGGTCGGCTCAAGGGTTCACCACGCGGTGGCAACCGTTCGTCGAATACCTCGCAGAAAGATAGATGGAATGGAAAAAAGAAGGCAGCAGCAGCAGCCCAGGATCGGGGGGTGGGGGCGGAGGGGGGTGGGGGTGGGGGCGGAGGGGGGTGGGGGCGGGGGGGTGGGGGGCGGAGGGGGGTGGGGGTGGGGGCGGAGGGGGGACGGGGCGGTCGGGGGGGTGGGGGGCGGAGGGGGGGACGGGGCGGAGGGGGTTCGGGGGGGCGGGGGGGGGTGGGAGGCGGAGGGGGGTGGGGGAGGAGGAACCAGAAGGACACTCAGGGTTGTTAATATATACTGTATAATATGTATAGGTCGTTGCTACAGATAATTATATATTGGACTGTTAAATTATATTTTTGGAGAGTGTTACTTGTGATAAGGCAGTTGCCAATTAGGGTTAGTTTTCATTTTTGTTATTTATTATTTATTCATTTTCTGTTTATAAAATAGGTCATTGTTATTTGTGTTGTTATAATATTGTGTAAAGGATGCACAATGTACTGTGTTGGTTGACCAAAAATTTTCAATAAAATATTTTATTAAAAAAAATAAAAATAAAATAGAGTTGTACTATTACAAATGTTGGTACCTGTCTATGTTACTGCTAAGGTAAACACAGTCTCCACAGATCTAGAGTACCCAACACATCAGAGGGAGCCTCTACTGCTTCACTGGGCAAGGAATTCCATAGATTCACAACCCTTTGGGTGAAGAAGTTCCTCCTAAACTCAGTCCTAAATCTACTTCCCCTTATTTTGAGGCTCTGCCCCCTAGTTCTGCTTTCACCCGCAAGTGGAAACAACCTTCCCGCATCTATCCTAACTATTCCCTTCATAATTTTATATGTTTCTATAAGATCCCCCCCGCATCCTTCTAAATTCCAACGAGTACAGTCCCAGTCTACTCAACCTCTCCTCGTAATCCAACCCCTTCAGCTCTGGGATTAACCTAGTGAATCTCCTCTGCACACCCTCCAGTGCCAGAATGTCCTTTCTCAAGTAAGGGGACCAAAACTGAACACAATACTCCAGATGTGGCCTCACTAACACCGTATACAATTGCAGCATAACTTCCCTAGTCTTAAACTCCATCCCTCTAGCAATGAAGGACAAAACTCCATTCGCCTTCTTAATAACCTGTTGCACCTGTAAACAAACATTTTACGACTCATGCACTAGCACACCCAGGTCTCTCTGCACTGCAGCATGTTTTAATATTTTATCATTTAAATAATCCCTTTTGCTGTTGTTCCTACCAAAATGGATAACCTCACATTTGTCAACATTGTATTCCATCTGCCAGACCCTAGCCCATTCACTTAGCCTATCCAAATCCCTCTGCAGACTTCCAGTATCCTCTGCACTTTTTGCTTGACCACTTATCTTAGTGTCGTCTGCAAACTTGGACACACTGCCCTTGGTCCCCAACTCCAAATCATCTCTGTAAATTGTGAACAATTGTGGGCCCAACACTGATCCCTGAGGGACACCACTAGCTACTGATTGCCAACCAGAGAAACACCCATTAATCCCCACTCTTTGCTTTCTATTAATTAACCAATCCTCTATCCATGCTACTACTTTACCCTTAATGCCATGCATCTTTATCTTATGCAGCAACCTTTTGTGTGGCACCTTGTCAAAGGCATTCTGGAAATCCAGATATACCACATCCATTGGCTCCCTGATATCTACCGCATTGGGAATGTCCTCAAAAAATTCCACTAAGTTAGTTAGGCATTACCTGCCCTTTATGAACCCATGCAGCGTCTGCCCAATGGGACAATTTCCATCCAGATGCCTCGCTATTACTTCCTTGATGATAGATTCCAGCATCTTCCCTACTAGCGAAGTTAAGCTCACTGGCCTATAATTACTCGCTTTCTGCCTACCTCCTTTTTAAAACAGTGGTGTCATGTTTGCTAATTTCCAATCTGCCGGGACCACCCCAGAGTCTAGTGAATTTTGGTAAATTATCACTAGTGCATTTGCAATTTCCCTCGCCATCTCTTTTAGCACTCTGGGATACATTCCATCAGTGCCAGGAGACTTGTTTCCCTTTAGCCCCATTAGCTTGCCCATCACTACCTTCTTGGTGATAACAATCCTCTCAAAGTCCTCATCTGGCTTAGCCTCATTTCTATCAGTCACTGGCATGTTATTCGTGTCTTCCACTGTGAAGGCCGACCCAAAATACCTGTTCAGTTCCTCAGCCATTTCCTCATCTCCCATTATTAAATCTCCCTTCTCATCCTCTAAAGGACCAATGTTTACCTTAGCCACTCTTTTTTGTTTTATATATTTGTAGAAACTTTTACTATCTGTTTTTATATTCTGAACAGGTTTACTCTCATAATCTATCTAACTCGTCTTTATAGCTTTTTTAGTAGCTTTCTGTTGCCCCCTAAATATTTCCCAGTCCTCTAGTCTCCCACTAATCTTTGCTACTTTGTATGCTTCTTCCTTCAATTTGATACTCTCCCTTATTTCCTTAGATATCCACAGTCGATTTTCCCTCTTTCTACCATCCTTCCTTCTTGTGTTGGTATCAACCTTTGCTGAGCACTGTGAAAAATCGCTTGGAAGTTTTTCCACTGTTCCTCAACTGTTTCACCAGAAAGCCTTTGCTCCCAGTCTATCTTAGCTAGTTCTTCTCTCATCCCATTGTAATCTTCTATGTTTAAGCACAAAACACTAGTGCTTGATTTTACCTTCTCACCCTCCATCTGTATTTTAAATTCCACCATATTGTGATCGCTCCTTCCGAGAGGATCCCTAACTATGAGATCCTGAATCAATCCTGTCTCATTACACAGGACCAGATCTAGGACCGCTTATTCCCTCGTAGGTTCCATTACATATTGTTCTAGGAAACTATCGCGGATACATTCTATAAACTCCTCCTCAAGGCGGCCTTGACCGACCTGGTTAAACCAATCTACATGTAGATTAAAATCCCCCATGATAACTGCTGTGGCATTTCGACATGTATCTGTTATTTCTTTGTTTATTGCCTGCCCCACCATAATGTTACTATTTTGTGGCCTATAGACTACTCCTATCAGTGACTTTTCCGCCTTACTATTCCTGATTTCCACCCAAATGGATTCAACCTTATCCTTATCCTCCATAGCACCGATGTCATCCCTTACTATTGCCCGGATGTCATCCTTAAATAACAGAGCTACACCACCTCCCTTACCATCCACTCTGTACTTCCGAATAGTTTATACTATTTAACTCCCAGTCGTGACCATCCTTTAATCATGTTTCATTAATGGCCACTAAATCATAGTCATTCACGATGATTTGCGCCATCAACTCATTTACCTTATTCCGAATACTACGAGCATTCAGGTAAAGTACACTTATGTTGGGTTTTTTATATCGGTTTTCAATTTTAACACCTCGATCAGTAACCTCTCCTAAGTTATATTTCCTCTTAACTTTTCTCCTAATTTTCCTTGTCGTTGAACCCATATCTTCATGTAACAACCTGCCGTGTCGTTTACCATTAATGTTTTTAATTCCTGTTTTATTCCTTTTAGTATTACTGGTCCTATTCACTGAGCTCCCCTCAGTCACTGTACCTTGTACTGTCGACCTTTTTGATTTTTGACTATGGCTTCTCTGCCTTACACTTTCCCCCTTACTGTCTTTTGTTTCTGTCCCTGTTTTCCTATCTTCCAACTTCCTGCATCGGTTCCCATCCCCCTGCCACATTAGTTTAAACCCTCCCCAACAGCTCTAGCAAACCCTGCCACCCCCAGGACATCAGTTCCAGTCCTGCCCAGGTGCAGACCATACGGTTTGTACTGGTCCCACCTCCCCCAGAACCGGTTCCAATGCCCCAGGAATTTGAATCCCTCCCTCTTGCACCATCTCTCGAGCCATGCATTCATCCTATCTATCCTGACATTCCTACTCTGACTATCTTGAGATTACTACATTTGAGGTCCTACTTTTTAGTTTAACTTCTAACTCCCTGAATACAGCTTGTAGGACCTCGTCCCGTTTTAACCTCTGTCGTTGGTGCCTATGTGCACCACACAGCTGGCTGTTCCCCCCCCCCCCAAGAATGTCCTGCAGCTGTTCAGAGACATCCTTGACCCTTGAACCAGGGAGGCAACATACCATCCTGGAGACTCGATTGCGTCTGCAGAACCGCCTGTCTATTCCCCTTACAATTGAGTCCCCTATCACTATAGCCCTGCCATTCTTCTTCCTGCTCATTCTTCTTCCTGCTCAGCTGCGCAGCAGAGCCAGCCATGGTGCCATGGTGCCATGAAGCTGGCTGCTGCTGCCTTCCCCTGGTGAGCCATCTCCCTCAACAGTATCCAAAGCGGTATATCTGTTTTGCAGGGAGATGACCGCAGGGAACACCTGCACTGCCTTCCTACTCGTGCTCTGTCTTTTGGTCACCCATTTTCTATCTCCCTCAGTAACTTTCACTTGCGGTGTAACCAACTCGCTAACCGTGCTATCCACGATGTCCTCAGCGTCGCGGATGCCAAAGTGAATCCATCCGCAGCTCCAGCGCCATCAAGCAGTCTAACAGGAGCTGCAACTGAACACACGTCTTGCATGTGAAGGAGCCAGGGACCGTGGACGTGTCCCTGAGATCCCACATCGCACAAGAGGAGCATGTCACAGGTCTGGGATCTCCTGCCATGTCTTAAACCTTCGGTTAACTTCAACAACTACAATTTCAAAAAAAAAAACTAAGAAAAAATAAATAAATATAACAATGAAAAGAAAACAGAAAAACTACTTCCCAGTCACTTACCAAGGATAAAAAGCACCTCTTCCCAACCCAGCTTCGAATTCCCACCTAGATTCAAATTCCCAAACTCACTCTTTGCTGTCTCACTCTGGCTGTGTCTTCTCTGGCTCACTGGGAGAACTCACCTGCCTCTGTGCAGTTGGAAGTATTCAGAGCTTTTGATGTTGTCCGTATGCATGCCATAGGGAATTTCACACATGAGGTGAACCCTCTCCTCAGCCCAAACTGCTCTAATGAGGTACTTCCACCCGACTCTGTCAAAGGCCTTTTCTGCATCCAGAGAGATGATCACCTCTGGTATTCTCTCCCCGGATGGGGTCATTAGCACATCAGCTAACATCACCTGATGTTCGCTGTTAGCTGTCTACCCTTCCCTCTGGTCTTCTGCAATAACCTCTGGTACTTATTTCTCCAGCTAGTCAGGAGTTTTGTGAGTATTTTTGCATCCACATTGAGCAGCGAAATGGGTCTGGAGGATCCACATTCGGTTGGGTCTTTGGCTTGGGTATCAGCGAGATTGAGGCTTGAATTAGCATTGGAGGCAAGGTGTCCCTCGGTAGCAAGCCTGTGAACATCTCTCTCAAGTGCGAGGCCAGTGCTGTCGCAAATTGTTTGTAGAAGGCCACCGGGAACCTGCTGGGTGCCGGCGTCTTTGTGACCAGCATGGAGCTCAGGCTCTCCATGACCTGTGCCAGTTCTAGTGGTGCTTCCAGCCCCCTCTTCCTATCATGCCCAACGACTCTTATATCCAGTCCTTCAAGGAACTGTTTCATTCCTGAGTCACCATTGGGGGCTGGGAGGTGTACAGCCCCCCCGTAGAAGGGTTTGAATGCTTTGTTGACCTTTTTTAGGTTTGGCTACCAGCCAGGGTGCAGGCGGTTAAAATGGTGGTCCTTCCGAGGTTTCTTTTTGTGTTCCAGTGCCTCCCTGTACTGATTACAAAGGCCTTTTTTAAGAAGGTGGACAAGAGTATTATGAGCTTTGTGTGGGCTGGAAAGACCCCAAGAGTAAAGAGGAGGTTCCTGCAGCGCAGTTGGGACAGAGGGGGACTGGCACTGCCAAGTCTAAGTGATTATTATTGGGCCGCCAACGTGTCAATGATATGTAAGTGGATGAGGGAAGGGGAAGGAGCGGCGTGGAAAAGACTGGAGATGGCGTCCTGTAGGGGAACTAGCTTAAAAGCACTGGCGACGGCGCCGTTGCCGTTCTCCCCGATACACCACAAACCCAGTGGTGGTGGCAACTCTGAAAATTTGGGGGCAGTGGAGACGACATAAGGGAGTGACGGGTGCCTCAGTGTGGTCCCCGATAAGGAACAACCATAGGTTCGTCCCGGGAAGGATAGATGGGGGATTTAAATCTTGGCAGCGAGCAGGAAATGCAAAATTGCAGGACTTGTTCTTAGACGGGACATTCGCGAGTCTGGGAGCACTGACAGAAAAATATGGGTTGCCACCTGGGAATGCATTTCGCTATGTGCAAGTGAGGGCATTTGTGAGGCAACAGGTGAGGGAATTTGCGCAGCTCCCGGCGCAAGAGATCCAGGACAGAGTGATTTTGGGGGCATGGGTGGGTGATGGTAGGGTGTCAGATATATATATATAGGGAAATGAGAGACGAGGGGGAGACGATGGTAGAGGAGCTGAAGGGAAAATGGTAGGAGGAGCTGGGGGAAGAGATTGAGGAGGGGCTGTGGGCAGATGCCCTAAGTAGGGTAAACTCTTCGTCCTCGTGTGCCAGGCTCAGCCTGATACAATTCAAGGTTCTACACAGGGCGCATATGACGGGAGCTAGGCTGAGTAGGTTTTTTGGAGTGAACGATAGGTGCGGGAGATGTGCGGGAAGCCCGGCAAACCACACCCACATGTTTTGATCATGTCCGGTATTGCATGGGTTCTGGGTGGGTGTGGCAAAAGTGATCTCGAAGGTGGTGGTGGTCCGGGTCAAACCAAGCTGGGAGTTGGCTATATTTGGGGTTGCAGATGAGCTGGGAGTGCAGGAGGCGAGAGAGAGGCCGATGTTTTGGCCTTTGCGTCCCTAGTAGCCCGGCGAAGGATTCTATTTATGTGGAAAGAAGCTAAGCCCCCGGGTGTGGAGGCCTGGATCAACGACATGGCAGGGTTTATAAAACTGGAGCGGATAAAATATGCATTAAGAGGTTCAGCTCAAGGGTTCACCGGGCGGTGGCAACCGTTCCTCGACTATCTCGCAGAGTGATAAGGGAAAATAGGAAAGGCAGCAGCAGCAGCCCAGGGGGGGGGGGGGCTCATTTGGGTCTTCAGGGGTTTTATGTGTGTGTTTATATATTAGTTATTTATATTTGATTTCATAAAGTTACTATTTTAGTTATTATTTCTGTTGTTTCTTATTTTGTTATTGGCAGTTGCCGTTAGTCAGCATATTATTTATTTAAAAAACGATCAATGTATATATTATTATAAAGTTGTAAAATGGGAAATTTTTGTTTGATCAAAAAACTTTAATAAAATATATTTTTTTAAAAATAAAAAATAATAATAATGTTATCTGTTCTGGTACTTTACCCAGAGCCTCGCTCGGTACCGCATCCCGAATTTGATATTGTTCCTGTACAGGGCTGACTTTGCCCTGCTAAATTCTGCCTGGCACTTTGCCAGGTCTGCCCAATGTCCTGATAGACTCTGATCATGTGTCCCTCCCAGCTGCAAGCCTTCGTTTGACTGGCTCAGTGAAGGATCCTTTCCCGGTCCTAGTATCGGTGTAACTTGGCAATGACTGCTCATGGCTGCTCCCGGCCTTGGGTTTCGGCCGGAGCAACTCATGGGCCCTGTTGATCTCCGGAGGCTTCAGGAAGCTGATTCTCCCCACTAGGTACTCCAGCAGCTGGGCCACATAGTCGGTTTGTTCTCTGCTCTTGATCCCTTTTGGTAAGCTCACTATCCTAATGTTCAGGCGTCGCGACCAGTTTTCCTGGTCCTCCACCTTCCCTTTCAGGTTTCCCTGAGTCTCCATCAGCCTCCAGGGCGATGATTCGGTTGCTTTGGTCCATCGAGACTTTCTCCAGTTCTTTATTATATTCCCCAGTGCCTCTGCTGCTGCCTTGATTTTTGTCTTAGTTCTCCTTCATCTCTATCAGTTCTCTAGTGAGGAATGTCTTCCATCCATCCTCTTAGGGGATGGCGAAGCATGTTTTTTGGGTCGCTGGTCACCCTCTCTTGGGAGTAGCCATGGACCCCTTGGCTCCTGAGTCCGCTGACCCACTCGCTCGCTGCTCCTGCCCTTTCTGGTGTCTCTGCGGCCTCAGGAACTGCTGCTTCCCGGCATCTTTGCTGTTCTTTGTATTGTTGAGGGCGAGGGGATGTTTTAGATCAGTTTTTGTGGGCTAATTTGTGCTAAACGTGCCTATTTTCTTGTCTTTCGGAGGAGTGCCACCTGATCTGCGACTGCTGAGCACATCCCCGTTACTGGAGGTCCCCGAAATCAGTACAAGTATTGAAGTATGTTTGGTTTTCCCATAGTTACAGGTTTGAGACAGGAACTGAGCCATGTAATTCATACCTAATATAATGTGAGCAGTTGACTTTTGTGTTTAACTGACAGGTCAGCTGATAGTAGCCTAGGAAATCTTGGCTACTCATCTCAAAAGGTATTTAAAATAAGCTGAAAGAATGTGTTTGAATCAACTAGGTTGCTCCCACAGTAGTTAGAAGCAGAGAAGAACTACTGAGTGCATAAATGTTCATTCAACCTAATAGAAATTGACCATAGATGTGGTGAGCATTTTGCTTCCCTGGAACTGTGGTATATTACTGTTCTATTTATGATTAAATATGATTATCAGAGCCCAAAATGGAATCTTGATGTGTGATATTGTAATACTCCTTATAGACTGCAGGTAATGTCCTTTTTAATAGTGCGGGATGATTCCAGTCGTTCAAATCATTCTTTTTATTTGTTCCTGGGGTGTGGGCATTGCTAGCAAGCTAACAATTTTCCCTAGTAGTCCTTTAGAAGGTGGGGGTGTGCCATGTTAGCAGAAGTTGCCCAAGGATGTGCCGGGTGGGGTTACGGAGATAGGGCGGGGAAGTGGACATAGGTAGGCTGCTGCTTCAGAGGGTCGGTGCAGACTTGATGGGCTAAATGACCTCCTTCTGCACTGTGGGGTTCGATGATTCTCTCTCCATTAGATGCCACCTTCACCCCTCCTGAAAAAAAAATCTTGATCCCTTTCATCTCCAAACCTCCCTTTTCTTTCCAATGTCCATAAGTGTGTAGATACCTCCCAACACTGCTGATCTTTCTGAGAATATGTTTGACTTTCTCCGGTTTGGTTTCCGTCCCTGCCACAGTACCGAAATGGCTTATGTCAAAGTCATAAATGATATTCTGTTACTGTATTTTGCAGTTGGTGGTGGAGGGAGTGACTGTTTAAGCCTAAATTAGCAGAAGGTTATCCTGTCACATTATCCTTGCCATATTGTAGTAATCTGCATGGATATCAAGGCTAGTTCACATAAGGGCGATGGCAGTGAAAATAATTATAAAATATGAAAGCCAAAAAACCCAGAGTAAGGAAGGAAGAAAAGACTCAAAACATTGCACAGATCCTAATTTTGTTTGAACTTAAAATGTTTTGTTATGTATTTTGCATCACGTAATGACTTAAATATTTTCTGGAGATTGTCCTTAAATTTCCTGGACACGTAACTGCAATCATTGTTTCAATAATTTAAATTTTGTTATTTTATTTACAGATGGACAAAAACGGAAAAAGTCATTAAGACGGAAATTGGACTCATTGGGGAAAGAAAAGAACAAGGACAAAGGTGAGTAATCAATGTATTAGCAATGACTTGGAACTGAAAAAGTCCCCCAGAAAGCGGGAGGGTTCAGTGCTTGAAAACCAAAGACTTTATAAACATCCCCACTTCAGAACAAAAAGCAAAACTTACCTGAGGAACAATGTGGAGATGATCATCCCTGTAACCTGAAATATATTTCCACTATATGGGTTCAATAACAAAGGAAGATGGTTGTGGTTGTTGGAGGTCAGTTATCACATCTCCAGGGCATCAGCTTAGGGGATTCTCAGGGTAGTATTTAGGCCCAACCATCTTCCGCTGCTTCATCAGTGACTTTCCTTCCATCATGAGGTCAGAAGTGGGGATGTTCGCTGATGACTGCACAATGTTCAGCACCATTTGCAACTCCGATACTGAAGCTGTCCATGTCCAAATGTAGCAGGACCTGGAAAATATCCAGGCTTGGACTGCGTCATCAATGCCTTTCGTCATCAATGCCTTTCCTCCATCATGTGGTCAGAGGTTTGCTGATGACTGCGCAATTTTCAGCACCATTTGTAATTCAGATACTGAAGCAGTCCTGGACAATATCCAGGCTTGGGCTGACAAGTGGCACATAACATCCACGCCATACTAGTGCCAGGCAATGGCCATCTTCAACAAGGGATGACATTCCACAATATTATGATCACCTAATCTCCCACTATCAACAATTTGAGGATTACCAGTGATCAGAAGCCTAACTGGACTGGCTATTGTCGCTACAAGAACCAGTCAGAGGAATACAGTGGTGAATAACTCACTGCCTGGCTCCCCAAAGTTTTTCTACCATCTTCAATTATGATGGAACACGCTACAATTGTCCGGATAAGAGCAGATCCATCAACACATGTTCAATACCATCTAGACAGCGTTTTCAAAGTGCAGGTCATGCCCATGGGTGGGGTTGGGAGGGTTGTGGAATGGCTGGTCGCGCTGTTCCCACAGTGTTCCCGATCACAGGGGAAATGGCCAAAGGCTGCTACCGACTTTTTTATTTTGAGAATGGTGGCCGCTGCCACATTTGTAATACCCTGAGCAAGTGTGCAGTCAGTTTTATAGCCCCACAAATCCCAGAGTCACAACTCAAGTCAATTAACCAACAGTTCTTATAAACAATACCCCAAATCTTTGGCCCTTGGCTGCCCAATAATTAGTCAACAGGTTTGTAAGTTTAAACACAATGACTGTTCATTCCAGTGGGACCAGATCAAAACATCACCTGTTACCAGGCAGAGCACAGCCTTTTGAACCAATTCATTGGTCACCAGTCAAATCGATCAAACGAAGGCCCAGCTAATGGAGCAGCGCTCCGAAAGCTAGTGACATCGAAACAAACCTGTTGGACTTTAAGCTGGTGTTGTAAGACTTCGTACTGTGCTCACCCCAGTCCAACGCCGGCATCTCCACATCACAGCTAATCTTTGTCATTGGTGCTGAACAGTCTCCAATTCCAGTGTGAACCAGCACAGGCTTCTGCTTGAATTAAAGGCACAGGCCACTGCTTTCTACTACCTGAATTAAAGGTACAGGCTGCCTTAAAGATCCATGGATCAAAAGTGTAATACCTTCCAAATGAAAATAAATAAGGCTGTGTGCAGTCTTGGGGCCATAAGCGGCAACAGAAAGCAGGTCACGCGCTCTGCATGACCCCCTCCCCCTTCTAGGTATTTGCTTTTGGCGCCAAATCGCAGAGCACTTTGCTTCCATTTTCTTTTTTTTAAGTGTTTTTATTTACGACTTTTAAGCTATACAAGACACAGGTAATTGTGAACATACATTGAGAAGTAACAGGAGTGAAATAATGAAAAAGTACAATAATGATAAAGAAAACCCAATAAAACCTAAAAAGTAAAGGATAAATTGTATATACATTGGTTGTTTTTACCTATTTACATCCGTCGCGGTTTCTTGTTTTGCGTTCTCCAGTGACTGTTTATTCCCAACCGGGTCCCCCACTCTCCTACCCACCCGCACCCCATTCTTCTCGATCCCCTTCCCCTCCCCTTTTAGTCATCTGGCGTGCCCCCTTTTCTCTTCAGCTCCTGTATTCTCTTGTGTGATTGGTGTGATGCGGTGTATTTTTGCTTGCTGATCTTGGTTGGTTTCTACGTTTAATTGTTCCCTCCCCCTGGCATACGTTATTATGTTGTAGCTTCCAGTTCCCTCCGGGTTACTGGCTGTTGGCTACAAACAGGTCTTGGAACAACTGAGTGAATGGCTCCCACATTTTGTAGAAGCCCTCTTCCGACCCCCGGGTGGCGAATTTGATTTTCTCCACCTGGAGATATTCTGACAGGTTGGACAGCCAGTCTGCAGCTTTGGGTGCTGATCGCCAGCCGAGCAGGATTCTCCGGCGGGCGATTAGGGAGGCAAAGGCAAGGATGTCAGCCCTCCTCCCCATGAATAGATCTGGTTGTTCTGAGACCCTAAAGACTGCCACTCTTGGGCATTTCTCCATCCTCGTCCCCACAAGAAGGCTGCCCAGAACCTGACGAGTCTGGGACAAGACCAGAACATGTGGGCCTGGTTGGCCAAGCCTCCTTGGCACCATTCGCATTTATCCTCCACCTCCGGAAAGAACGTGCTCATTCGGGTTCTAGTTAAGTTGGCTTTGTGCATCACTTTCAGCTGCATGAGGCTTAGCATTGCACAAGTGGAGGTGGTGTTGACCCTGTACAGTGCTTTGCTTTAGAGTCCCCACCCTATTTCAAGCCCAAAGTCGTCCTCCTATTTTTCTCTTGTCTCATCCATTTGCGTGTTTGCCCTCCCCAGTAATCGGCCATACATGTCGCCGCAGTTCCCCTTCCCTAAGATGTCCATGTTTAGTGGGTCCTCTAACAACGACTGTTGCAGTGGTCGTGGGTATGTCCTCGTTTCCTTACGTAAGAAGTTTTTAACCTATATGTATCTTGTTCATTTCCCCCCGGTCAGCTGGAACCCCTCTGTTAGTTCCTCGCGTGTTTTCAGTCTGTTATCAGAGTAGAAGCCCTTAACTGTCAGCGTCCCTCCATCCTGTCTCCACCTTTTGAAGGTGGTGTCCATCGTCATTGCCGTGAACCTGTGGTTATTGCAGATGGGGATTGCCAGTGGCAATATTGCAGGTTTGGGAGGGCTAGACCCTCTATGGTTCTCGCTCTCTGCAGTATTCTTTTTGGGATCCTTGCGTTTCTCTCTTCATATCTCTTCCCCCCCCCCCCCCCCCCCCCCCCCCCCCCCCCCCCCCCCCCCAAGCCATACAAACGTCATGATCAGTTTTCCGAATGAATCGAAGAAGGCCTTGGGGATGTGGCTCGGAATGGATCTGAACAGGAAGAGGAACCTAGTCAGTATGTTAATCTTTATCGTCTGCGCACTCCCTGCCAGAGAGAGTGGGAGTGTGTCCCATCTCTGCAAGCCCTTTTTAACTTTCTCCATTAGAGTGGTCAGGTTTAATTTGTGAATCCTTGTCCAGCCATGAGCGATTTGGATCCCCAGATAGCGGAATTTATGTCAGGCCTGTTTAAATGGCATTCCCTCCAGTTCTGCCCCTCCCCTTTGTGGGTTCACTGGGAAGACCTCACTTTTGTCGTGTTGAGTTTGTAGCCTGAGAAGGCTCCAAACTCTCTCAAGAACGCCATGATTCATTCCATGCTGCCTTGCGGATCCAGGATGTAGAGGACCAGGCCATCTGCATAGAGCAAGACTCTGTGCTCTCTGTACACTCTCCGGATATCCTTTCAGTTCTTTGCCGCCCTGAGTGCAATCGCCAGTGGCTCGATCGCTGGGGCGAACAGCAGTGGTATCTGTTCGAAGTCCTGGGAAGGTTTGGGTTCGGGCCGAAGTTTGTGGCATGGGTTTGTCTGCTGTATGTGGCTCCGGTAGCGAGTATACGGACAAACAAAATGAGCTCACAGAATTTTGGATTGCACAGGGGAATGAGGCAGTGGTGCCCGCTGTCGCCACTGTTGTTTGCGCTAGCCATAGAACCCTAGGCGATGGCCCTTCGGGGGTCGGCAGAGTGACAGGAGGGGGAGTACGGAGCACCGGGTCGCTGTAGGCAGATGACCTGCTGTTGTATGTGCCAGACATGCTGTAGAGTATGGGGAGAATTATGGGCTTATTAGAGAAGTTCGGGACCTTCTTGGGTTCTAAATTGAAGGTAGGAAAAAGCGAGGGGTTTCCGGTGAATGAGGAAGATCGAGGGGCTAATTTACGGGTGTTGCCATTTAAGGTAGCCAGGATAGATTTGGGTATCTGGGGACCCAGATGACGGGGGAGTGGGCGCCATTTCACAAATAGAACTGAAGAAAGTTGGTGGAGGAGATAAAGGAGGACTTTAGGAGATGGGATTCGCTACATCTGACACTGGTGGGGCGGGTCCAAGTGGTGAAAATGAATGTCCTGCCAAGGTTCATCTATTCCTTTTCCAGACTCTCCCGATCTTTATTCCGAAGGTTTTTTCCGGAAGCTGGACACTGATTTCGGAGTTTATATGGGCGGGGAAGGTGCCAAGGGTAAAGAGGGTCCTGCGACAGAGGCAGAAAGGGGGATTGGCTTTATCGAATCTGCTGCACTATTACGTGGCAGCGAATGTGGAGAAAGTGAGGCGATGGTGGGAAGGAGAGGGGTTGGAACAGGTTAGGCTGGAGGAATAGTCCTGTAGGGAGTCTAGCCTGAGGGCCATGTTGACGGTGGCGCTACCACTGGTACTGAGGAGATGTACTGGGAGCCTTGTCGTACAGCCCACAATTAGGGTGTGGAACCAACTGAGCAGACTCTTTAGGATGGAGGGGATGTCGATGTTAACACCGTTGTGTGAAAACCATAAGTTCAAGCTGGGGGAGATGGATGGTATGTATGGAAGGTGGAGAGAGGTGTTGATGAGTGCAAGGGATTTATATTTGGGGGAGAGGTTCACAGGCCTGGAAGAGCTGCGGGAAGAGGGTAGAGCTCACGGAGGGAAGTGAGTTTAGGTATTTGCAAGTGAGGGACTTTGCACGGAAGGTGTGGAAAGGGTTTCCCAAGCTGCTGAAATACGCCCTATTGGAACGGTTGCTGCTTCCAGGCGTGTACACGAAGTCAAAGTCGTACCTTCTGAGTTCGAGGAGGATGCGCTGCAACCGAGGCGTCATGTCGTTCAGGTCCTTGTGGATAATGTGGACCAGAGGCCTATGATCCGTCTCGACAGTGAATGTCGGCAGGCCGTAGACATAGTCGTGAAACTTGAGAATGCCAGTGAGAAGACCCAGGCATTCCTTCTCTATTTGCGCATACCTTGTTTCGGTGGGCGTCATGGCCCTCGATGCGTAGGCTACCGTTGCCCAGGATGAAGTGCCATCGCGTTGAAGCAGACTGCACCGAGGCCATCCTGGCTCGCATCTGTTGAGATCTTCGTCTCCCTGTCGGGTCGGAAAATGCCAAGCCGGGTGCAGTGGTGAGCTTGGCTTTCAGCTCCAACCGCTCTGCCTGATGGGCCGCCTTCCACTCGAAGGCAGTGGACTTTTTCACCAGGTTTCGTTGGGCCGTGGTGTGTGAGGCCAGGTTTGGGATGAACTTGCCCAGAAAATTGACCATGCCCAGGAAGCGCAACACCGCCTTCTTGTCTTCAGGGACCTTTATGGCTTCGATGGCTTTGACCTTGTCTGTGTCCGGGCGCACGTCCTGCTGAGAGATCTGGTCACCTAGGAACGTGAGTGTCGACATGCCAAAGCAACATTTGGACCTGTTCAGCTTCAAGCCATTGGCATGGGACACGGCGGAATGCCTGCTGGAGTCGGGAAACATGCTCCTCGGGGGTCGTGGACCATATGTTGATGTCGTCCACATACGCATGAACCCCTTCAATGCCCTCCATCATCTGCTCCATGTTGCAATGGAAGATCTCCGATGCCGAGACAATGCCAAACGGCATGCAATTATAGCAGTATCTGCCAAGCGGTGTGTTGAAGGTGCAGAGCCTTCGGCTGGACTCATCCAGCTGGATTTGCCAAAATTCATGTGATGCATCTAACTTGGTGAAAAAATGTGCGTGTGCCTGGTGAGTTCCTCCCGCTTCGGGATGGGGTAGTGTTCACGCATTATATTCTTATTGAGATCCTTGGGATCAATGCAGATGCGCAGGTCTCCCGAAGGCTCTCTAACACATACCATGTGACCCAATCAGTTGGTTTGGTTACCTTGGAAATGATGCCCTGTTGCTGAAGATCCTCTAGCTGTGCCTTCAGGCACTCCCTCAGTGGAACCGGGACCCGGCGTGGTGCGTGGATCACTGGCTTGGCATCAGGTCGTAGCATAATCTTGTATCGATATGGCAGCGTGCCCATCCCATCGAACACATCCGGATACTGAGAGAGGATGTCGTCAATGCCGGCCTGAAGATCCACATTGGAGGATGTCGTTGAGTAAACCCGCTGCACGAGGTTCAGCTGCTTGCAGGCATGCGCGCCAAGTAGGGATGCCCTCTCTGGCTTGACAATTTCAAAATGTAACCGTGCATGGGTGCTCCGGTTGGAGACGAGTAGATGGCACAATCCGAGTGCCGTGATGGCATTTCCGTTGTAGCCCAGGGGCCTGCAGGCTGATGAAAGGACTTTGGGGGCTTCTTGATGCGTTTGAAATCTGCCTGTGAGAGGCGGTTGGCAGAAGCACCTGTGTCCAGCTTAAACTGGATGGAGCAGTGGTTGACCTGCATCACCGCACGCCATTCGTCCGCAGAATCCACAGCAAGGATGGTTTGAACTTGTGATGAGTTGGATGTGGCATATTCACATTTGGTAATGATGTCCACAGTCGGCGGAGTCGAGGCATTCTTCCTCTGAATCCATTGTGCTGCCAGGATCAGAATCCTGTAATCGTTGTTGCACATTCTGAACGCGCCGTCGTCGGAATTGCGAGTGCTGACCCCTGACTGATGGTGCAGACCTGCATAAGGCTTCCAGGCTTCCCGCAGTTTAAACATCGCCTGCCTCTTGCAGGGCAGTGCTTCTTTAAGTGGGCGTTGCCACAGTTTGAGCACGTCATGATGTCGGTGTCCTGACGCTCTGTGCGTCGTCGCACATGCGCAGTGCGGGTGTCGGCCGCTTCGTTATCCCGTTCGCATCGCGCATGCGTGGGGCCCCGGGAAAAGCACGCAAAATGGCCGCTTTCATCAATGCCGAGGCTCTGCATCCGGGAGATGACCTGCACACACTCTGCCCCGTGGGAGGCAAGTTTCTCATTTTCAGTCGATTTGTACTGGGCATAGCGATTTTTCGCGTGCTCATGCGCTGTGCATGTTTCAATCGTGACTGGCAGGGTCATATGCTTGATTTTCAATAGCTGCTCTCTCAGAGGATCAGAGTGAACTCCAAAAACGATTTGGTCTCTGATCATGGAGTCAGCAATATCACTAAAGTTGCAGGACAGCGCTAGCAGGCGGAGGTTAGTTAAGAAGGAGTTGAAAGATTCATCTTTACCTTGTAGACGCTGTTTGAATATGTAGCGCTTGAAGATTTCATTGGTGTCCACTTCACAGTGACTGTCAAACTTGTCCAGGATGGTCTGCAGCTTTGTCTTGTCCTGGCCTTCGGTGAAGTGAAAAGAGTTGAAGAGTTCGATGGCTTGATCACCCGCTGTTGAGAGGAGAAGCGCGTTCTTCCTTGCATCAGATGCACCCACGAGGTCTGAAGCTTCGATGTACAGCAGAAACCTTTGCTTGAATGTCCGCCAGTTGGCACTGAGATTGCCGGAGGTCCTGAGCTGGTGAGGAGCCTGAATCTTCTCCATGGTGCCGGGATACATTCGCTGGTTGTCACGGAACGGACTGAGGTAAACACCTAGATTAAGCAGTCTCCTGGTAGCATGTCGTGTTTTGTATTCTGGGATAACACAGGCTGAAACTGGATGCAGCTTTTGTTGATTCCCAAATTTCTTTCTCTGTCAGTCTGGCCTCAATAAAAGTTGAGATGGATTCGCACGTAAAAAGAAGTTATTTATTTAGCTTGCAAGCTTAAGTCATCTTACAGAAACATTAGAGACATCCAGCCTCTTAAGCTCCAGAAAAACGACTGAACAAAGAGACAAAGGGATCTCTGTAAAATCAATTCAAATGGTATCAAGTTTCACATACTCGACGGACATAGGTCAGCCTATGTCCCTTCCTGACCTGTTTGATCTATTCTGATTGGCTCACTTCCAATCCCTTTCTCTGGCCCCTATCAATGCAGCATCACTCTCATAGACACACCTCTTCCTGCTTTTTCCATGCGGTCTCAAACCCCTTTGTCCCTAACTGCCAGAATCAAAGTGGCTTATTTCTACATTACATTAACTAGTATCTCTAAAGTAACTATTTTATATCACATTCGTCACTTTAACCAAAAGATACTCCGGACCTTGAAGTTAGTTCAGTCTGATTTATTGAACCAGTAGCACAGTTCTCTATGAGTTCGACTCTCTGCTAACCTAAGTGTGGTTACTCTGTCTGACTGAACCAGACTAGCTCTTAGCCACATGCTGTAGGTGTAATACTGTAAATACACCCTGACTCACTGTAGATGTTCATCAGTGGAAAGAGGCGGAGTGTGAGTGCCTCGTGCCTTTTATAGTGAGATACCACCCCTAAGTGTCCTGCCTGCTCATTGGTCATGTCCTGTTCTCTGTGTTCATTAGCTGCCTGTCTGTACCTGTCTGTATATCATTCTCTGCATGTCTGCATATCATGGCAACTTCCACCCTATCCCGTAACCCAATAACCCCTCCAACCTTTCTTGGTCATGAAGGGCAATTGATGATGGCCAATCCACCTAACCTGCATGTCTTTGGACTGTGGGAGGAAACCGGAGCACCCGGAGGAAACCCACGCATTTACGGGGAAAACGTGCAGATCTTAGGATTTGTACCTTCCTAACCTGTTAAGATCAAGTCATTTATTAATTTCAAATATATTTAATAAAATTGCTAAAAAGTGCCAACCCATTAAGTTAATGGTTAAAGGAAAAATATTCTGACATTAACTGTGGGATGCACAATAATTAGTCTCATGGAATGCAAGATAAAGTATTGTTATCTCCAGATTGTTAGAAAGACCTCTCTCGTGTCTGCAAGAATATAATTGTTTTGTTGATTTTAATCCTGTTTATTAATCTTCTGGCATTAGATAAATGATAGCCTTGAGTGCTTTGTGGACAGCCATAGAATATTATTATGGTATGAAGAATTGCTTTGGTTCCAATGGAAATGGATCATGATCTGTCTCACTCTATCATCCTGGGCTTAAATCAGAATTTTAAAATTAATCTTGGAATATTGACAACAGAAGTGGTAAAGCCAGCACTATTGCCAATCCAACCTTGTCCTTGAGAAGGTGCTAATGGGCCATCCTCTTGACAATGCTGATAGGCTGGGTTTCAGCATGAAGTAATCATGATATATGCCACTTATTGCACTCTTACAACACCTTGTTCGGTTTGTTCACTTCTTCAGTATCTTATTTTTTGAATGACGACTGAAATAAAAAGACCAAACTGTAAACTATGGTGTCATGACAAGTTATAAGATGAAGTACTAAAAATATTTGAACAGAATGAAAACAGCTCGAGTTCTAGTTATTTATAATGCTGTTGTGTTATTGCTTTTTGAACATAGTTTTGAGATTAGAACTATGCAATTTAGGGAAAATTCACTGCGCTCTTTTTCCCACACACAACTGCAGAAATCTGCAAAATTTCTGTCCCAAAAGGTTGCGACTCCTTTCATAGCACCTTCCAAACCTATGACCTCTACCACCAAGGATGGAGACAGCAGTTGCATGGGAACACCACCTCCAAGTTATCCTCCAAGCCAAGTGCCATCCTGACTTGGAAATATATTGTTCCTTCACTGTTGCTGAGTCCAAATCCTCAAACCCTCGGGCATTCATTGTGGCGTGTATCTACGCCAGATGGATTGCAGTAGCTCAAGAAGGAGGCTAGCCTTCAAAGACAATCTAGGATGGGAAACAAATGCTGGCCTTGCCAGCGATGCATGCATCTATTAAAATTCTTTTAAAAAATGTGCCAGTGCTAACTAAAAGGAATATGCGATTGGTAATTGCAGATAGACCTCCGAGTACTGCATTTTTTTTACACTTGCAAATCAGTTTGTTCATAATTGTGGGTGAGATACTGGATTGAAGTAGAACCTTATGTTATTGGTGTCAACCAACTTCATTTGTTACTCACTCACCCTTCATCTCGTACAACTGCCATGAGGCAATGAGAATGAAAGTGAATGATGGCATCACATAGCAGCTGGTGTCATTGTGTTATATGTTGCTAACAACACTCAATACTTTGCCTAACAACCAGCTATACCCGTCACTGGGGAATGAGGATGCCACTTTAAAACATGGAAAAATGGGCAAGTTGTGTAGTCTGTAGCAGAAACTAATTTATAGTGTAGTTGATGTTGGAAAATTTCCATGTGTTATAGCTTTGTTAGCAGCAGTATGTTTGTGCTATGGAGTGGGGTTTTATTAGCTGAGAATAGTTGACATTTGAAACTAAGCCCACAATTACTTTGCAATGGCCAGTTATCAGTTCAACAGTGACAGTAGAAAGTGAATTTCTGATGAGAACAATTCCTTGCATATGCATTTTTCTTTTCAAATTTAGATTTTTTTGATCCTTTGTGTGTTCATCAAAGCAGTTAATATTGGTACTGAGGAAACCACAGGAATCAAATGTTTCTCATTAGGGGGTGCAACAGAAAATATTCCTCTTTGTTTCAAACTAAATATAATTACCAGCGCAAGTCAGCAGTACCAATTCTCTACTTTTTTTAAAATGAAATAATCATTGGAAACTATTAAAAGTGCTACTTTTCATGTACTGCATAAAACATCATGATTCCTTTGACAGATTTTCAGTTCTCTATATTGGGTGACATTGAGACATAGACATAGATATTAGGAGTAGGCCATTCAGCCCTTCAAACCTGCTCCGCCATTCAATATGATCATTGCTGATCTTCTATCTCAATGCCATATTCCTGCTTTCTCCCCAGTTACTTGGCCTCGAGAAACTCAGCCTTTTGTGGTTGAGAATTTGACAGGTTCACCACCCTTTGAGTGAAAATATATTTCCTCATCTCAGTCCTAAATGTTCTATCCCGTATCCTGAAACTGTACCCCCTGTTCCCTGTCCCGTACTGTTCCCGTACCAGCCTCCCCAAACCGACGCTGGAATGTGGCGACTAGGGGCTTTTCACAGTAACTTCATTTGAAGCCTACTTGTGACAATAAGCGATTTTCATTTTTCATTTCCCTGGTTCTCGGCTCCCCACTCTGGGAAATCTTCCTGCCTGCATCTAGTCTGTTCAGCTCCATTAAAATTTTATCACATTTCAATCGGATCTCCTCTCATTCTTCTAAACTCCAGAGGATTCAGGCCCAGTCGAGTCAATCTCTCTATGACACTCCCCTGCCAGCCACATTATCAGCCTAATAGTACTCCCTCTATGGCAAATATATCCTTTCTTAAATAAGGAGACCAAAACTGCATGCAACACTCCAGGCGTGGTCTTGTCAAAACCCTGTATAGCTGCAATAAGACACTACTTTTGAACTCCAATCCTCTTGCAATGAAAGCCAACATACCATTTTCCTTCCTAATTGCTTGCTGCATCTGCCTCCCCACTTTCATTTCCCGGTGTACAAGGGCATCCAGATCCCTTTGTACATCCACACTTCCCAATATATCACCAGTTAAATAATACTCTTCCTTTCTGCTTTTTAAACCAAAGTGTATAACTTTACATTTAGCCATGTTGTACTGCATCTGCCATGTTTGCCCACTCACCCAACTTGTCTAAATCACTCTGAAGCCGCCTTGCATCCTCCACAACTTACAACTCAGTAGACTGTGTAGAATTTGAACCAATGTTCTTTCGTGAGCTCCTGTATGAATGCAGAGGTGTAAATATCAAGGTGAATGTTTGAATGGGGAGAGCTATACATGTCAGGTGATTTCTCCCCTCCCCCAAAGAGAATTTCAATTGTGCAGTGATTGTGGTCTATGGGTTATTTTGCATGACTACATCTGCTCCATCTTTGAAACTTGCATAAAATAAATCTTACTAAATGTTAAAAAGCTAAAGTATTGCCAAAAATGGGGGGAAAATAGAAATCACAAACTCTCGGTTTGGTCTGTTTTATTCCATTTAACTTGCATAAGTAGATTGTTCCATACCCTCTGATAGGGTTGCGATCAATCTTATAACATTTCTAAAGTTGATTCTAAATTCTGTGCTCCGATTGGCACTCTTAGTAACTCAAAGTCACCAACGACCCAGGTTAGGCATAGTGCACGTCAGATGAAAGTAATGCTCTGTGTTGTCCTAATAATGTGTACAATAGGCATGTGGGAACAAGTTCCCCATAAGTGGCATACCACCCTGCATTGCAACTGTCCCTTATTGCTGGGTGAACATCTTGGAACTCCATAATTAAAAAAAAATCCAATTGAGGGGCTATTTAGAGTGGCCAATTCACCTACCCTGCACATCTTTGGGTTGTGGGGGTGAGACCCAAACAGACACTGGAGAATGTGCAAACTCCACACAAACAATGACCTGGGGCCATAACCGAACCCATGACCTCGGCGCAGTGAGGCAGCAATGCTAACCATGCCCCCTTTGGAACTCCATACTTAACATCACTGTGGGAGTACCTTCAGCACACAGAGGCAGAAGGCAGTACTCTACCATCCTCTGAAGGGCAGTTGGATATGGGTTGCACACACTGGCTTTGCCAGTGATCCCCACACCCCATGAAGGAATGAGAAACAATGAACCAAACTATACAAGGGTGCGCTGCACAAACCCAGAACTGTCTGACGTAGACTGGATTGCAGCCACTGAGCCAAGGCTGATACCTGTGTGGGTGTGTAATCTATCTGCACATTCTTGCACAGGCTATCACGTTGTGGTTATTTTTTTCCTGTGCCACTTCTCTTTAATTCTAGCAGGTGACTCTCTCTAATTGAATTCTCAATATTAATCTGAATACTGACTTTAAACAGCACAAATCTTTAATAATACTTTGAAACTCAATGCCATTGCATATGCCCCACCAGTGAAGCAGCTCCATACCGCAACTCCACACACTCCTTTTGGCATTGAACTTCAATAATGTTCAGTTTTAGTGTTGTGTAATTGAATTGTGGTAAATAGCAATAGCATGTTTAATTTTAAGATCTTAATATTTTATGGCCAGTCTCATGCAGCCCTCCACCCACTCAACCTTGCTCTAACCTCTTTCTTGTACAAATGTTGTGGCCTCTGATGCATTACATACCCACTTCCATATGTTCAGAGGTGTAAAGAACTCTTCTGATGATCATTGACATGGCCCCCATGCTGGTGTAAAGAAAAATCCATGAGAAAGTCAACAGAGTTGGCAGGCAGCCTTTATACATTGCTGTGGTTTGAGTTATTGGCAGAAGTATTACAAGGGTTGCGTTCTACATCCACATTAGCTCTTTCTGTGTGAGTGTCTTATGATTCCCTCTGCACAAAAAAAGGCCCAAAACATACAAACTTTGCAAGAACCAACTGTTTGGTGGGACGCATGTAGAGAACTGTGTGTTTGTGACCCAATTACGTTGTGCACTGATTCCTTGTAAATTCTTTCTCCGCCTTGTTTCCTGCCCAGCCTAACTGGCCGTATTTGTTGTGACGTTCTCCAGGTTCTGGCCATATGTGATTCTCTTTCTTGCAGCCAAACATTTCCCATCCTCTAGCAAGGCCTCACTTATTAAAAACCTACCAATTCCCAAAGCAATCTCGACTGCAGCTCCTTGCATCCCTCTCCATGCAAGGACTCCATCCCATTCTCCTAGTTTCCCATCCCCCTCAACCAGAATGCCACAGGGATCACTCCCTCTGTGACACAGTGGTTCACACCTCCATGCCCAACCTCCCACAGCACTTTCCCTTTCAATTGCAGAAGGTGTAACACCTGCCCCATTACCTCCTCCCTCCTCGCCGTTCAAGGCCCCAAATACTCCTTTCAGGTTAAGCAGTGTTTTTGTTGTACTTCACTGCTGCCAATGCAGTATCCTCTACGTAGGGGAATCTAAATGCAGATGACCAACTGGCAAAACAGCAGTGCTGTTGAACTACAAAGTTGAAATATAAGGTTGTGAATTATAGAACTTTTCTATGAGAGATGTAATGGGTTAGATAGAGTTCATGCAAGAGAGGAAGGTAGGTGGTCTGAGAAAGGAATGAGCTTTCCTTGTTCCATAATTCCTGTTATCAATTGCCATCATGCTTTCATATGCTGCACAAGTTGGTGTATTAAGGGTATTCATGATGAGATAAAGGTTCTTACAATTGAAGCTCTTCAGTACTGCTGATTTCAGAAGTGAAATGCTGAGTGGCTTCTCGTCTATTTGCAAAGATGTCCATTCTCTTCAGCACCAGTACACAATGAATGCACTGCAGCGGCTCTCCAATGTTTCTTCAACGACCTCCACTACCTAGTGGCAGCGGTGCATGGGAATACCATTGCTGCCCATTACCCTCCAGCTTATATACCATCCTGACTTGGATCAAATGTCCCGATTCCTTCATGGATGCCAGATGAATATCCTGGAATTTGTTAGTCAGTGACATTGAGAAGTACCTTTTCCATATGAGCAGTGGCGGTTCAAGGAGAATGCTCACCGCCATACAGCACAATTATGGATAGATTGGCAAGGGATTGCCAATGGCACCCATATCCATTTCAATTATCATGAGCCGCATGTTTTTTTTATCAATGGGTAAAGATAAAAAGACATTGTGTACACAAACGGGTTTGGAAACCCTTTTCTCGATTGTTTACTTGCGCACACATATGCAGTGACATTAATCAATTAACAGAAAACATGTTATCCTGTCACTTGCAAGTAATGGAGTTGTGAAGTTACCATAACTGGTATGGGCGTCTGTCTTTTCTGCTCAGATTGGGCCATGGCACTCCTCTTCCCTAAAGCCAGTGGCCCTATAATCATTGCTGTAGTCCAAGAGGTGTGTTGGGGGTGTTTTGAAATGGGTTAGTGCCATTGTGGCTGAATGTGCAAGTGGAAATCTTAATATGTGCCCATTCGCATTCTCCTGCATAAGTGCTGTCTTCTTCAACTCTTTGAGCTCACATTGACTAAAACCTGCAGAACCCCAGATGTTTCACTACACTGGAGGCACTGAAATGAATATTTTAGCCCATCTGTTGCATGTGTCGTCCGTTAAAGAACCAATAATCTTTTCCCACCAATAACTAAGCAGAGATCTTCCAGATAACCTATTAATAGACTAGTGTGAAACACTGCACTTTAACATTGGCACATCAAACCCACCTCTCGGGAATAGTGATCATTATCATCAAACAATAATTAATCCTTTGCTGAAAACCAAATATGCTCAGTGGTAGAACTACATTTTTAACATGACTTATATAAGCTTTCTGCAGTTTTGGAGCTGAATGCAATTCCACACAGTGAATGTTGAACATGCTAGATTATGTTTTATTTTTTTGTGGGGGTGTGGGAGAAAGAAGTCATCTTACAAAATTTATTTTGGGGTGTCTGCTGTTGGACAGCCATTCAAAGATATTCATGGAGAGGAACCTGGAAACAAACAAGATTGCACAGTTGGTCCTTGCACCTAAGAGTAAAAATGGAAATTGGACCAATTGAATGAACTGTGATTTTTCTAATAAAATATGCAAGTGCCATTTTGAACAATTTGAGAGTGGAATCTGCACAGAACCCCTTTTAAGTAAATATTCTGTGGCCTAGCCTGTTCAGTTGGTTGTGTCCTAGAAAAGCTCTGAGTCATCTTTGCTATTTTATAGGAGGATGTGGAGAAATGTTACAAACTTGATTTGCATTGGCATTCACAGCCATTTGCTAGCACGATGAGTGATGACAAAGCGCATTTGTCTTTGTGGTCGACAGATGGTCAGGAATTGTTTTGTTGCTTACTGTTTTAAAAAGAGTCATGCACTTGTTACCAACATGTTTAAAGTTACAATATACTTCACTCCTGGCCTTTTAACAGAAATTCATGTGCTTGATGGTTTCATTGAATAGAAAATGGGAAATTCTGTCATAGTTTCTGGGTTATGTAATGCTTGTGAAACTGCAGTAATTTCCAGCTGTGAGCTTGCATGCCTATTTTTGCTTTCCCCTTTCCTCTTGTTTATTGCTTCCCTTTTTTGCTAATGAAGGCAGAATGGTATGCCAATCACTATTTAGTATGAAAATCCCAATGCGAACCTTTCAAAGTTTTTAAATCCATGCAAGTTTTTCAAGTTTCTTGTTATGGTTTAACAGCTGTTTAAAGGGTTGCAGCCTTCTTGCAGATATTTAGGTAGAGTGCATGGAAGTTTTATAAAAATAATTTTTATTAAAGGTTTTCATAAAATATCAATAACAAAATGAAAAAGAAAAGAAATGAAAATGAAAAAGGTTAAGTACAAAACACAGTCCAGAAAAACAACCCTCCATACCCCCCTCCCCCCCGTACATAAATAATAAATTAACATTAACACCCCAACTTAATACAACAAGTATATACACCCCCTCAGACCCTCCAGTGTAAATAACAAAAAATAAAGTCCCCACCCCGCCCCCGAGTTGCTGCTGCCATTGACCAATGTCTACCGCTCTGCCAGGAAATCTAAGAGCGGTTGCCACCGCCTAAAGAACCCTTGTACCGACCCTCTCAAGGCGAATTTCACTCTTTCCAACTTAATAAACCCTGCCATATCGCTGATCCAGGATTCCACACTTGGGGGCCTCGCATCCTTCCACTGAAGAAGAATCCTTCGCCGGGCTACCAGGGACGCAAAGGCCAGAATTACAGGCCTCTTTCGCCTCCTGCACTCCCGGCTCCTCTGCCACCCCAAATATTGCCAGCCCCCAGCCCGGCTTGACCCTGGATCCTACCACCCTCAACACCGTCCTCGCTACGCCCTTCCAAAATTCCTCCAGCGATGGGCATGCCCAGAACATATGGGTGTGATTTGCTGGGCTCCCTGAACACCTAACACACCTGTCCTTGTTTGTTATGTTTCCTTCGTGACATAAGCGGCTTCCTTGTGTTGCATTTGTCAAGGAAGGTCGAGACGTGTAAATAACTTCAACTCATTTATTTACACTATGTACACTTTTATAACTTGAGTTCGACACTACTGCTAATCCTATTATAGCTACCTAAACTGACTGACCAGCTGCTGTCTTCCACATGGTGGGTGTGATAATCAATCAACCCTGTGCCTCTCCTCACTGACTGTCTCCACTGGCCAAAGGGGCTAATCATGTGTGTCGTGTCCTTTATGTATCGGTTGGTGTAATGCCCCCCTGTGGTCGTGTCACCTCTTTGTGTATCGTGAATGTCCATTGGTTGCCTCCCATGTAGCTTATCTATTGGTTGAGTGTGTGTGTGTGATATTTCTGGTGCTCCCTCTAGTGTCTGTCTAGCTTACATGTATTTACAGTGATGCACATCACCACAGTCCTCACCCCCAAAAAGCCGACTCATCCTTGTCCCGGTCATGTGTGCCCTGTGCAGCACTTTAAACTGTATGAGACTGAGCCTCGCGCACGATGAGGAAGTGTTCACCCTCCCCAGGGCATCTGCCCACGCCCCTTCCACAATTTCCTCTCCCAACTCCTCCTTCCACTTACCTTTTACCTCCGTTCCCCGGGGGGAGCCCGTACTTCTCCTACAGCTCACCCAGGCTCGCGAACTTCCCGTCCACAAACCGGTCCCCCAACTTTCGTATCCCTGCCCTGTGCCACCCCGCAAACCCTCCACCTATTCTTCCTGGGGTAAACCGGTGGTTCCCCCGTAATGGGGTCCCTGCCGAGGCCCCCACTTCCCCCCCCTGTGCTGCCTCCACTGCCCCCAAATTTTGAGGGCAGCCGCCACCACCGGGCTCGTGGTATAACTCCTTGGAGGGATCGGCAGCGGCGCAGTTGCCAGCGCCCCCAGACTCGTACCCACACAGGACGCCGTCTCCAGCCTCTTCCATGCAGCCCCCTCCCCCTCCATCACCCACTTGCGCACCATCGTCGCGTTGGCGGCCCAGTAGTATCCACAGAGGTTGGGCAGAGCCAGTCCCCCCCCCTATCTCTACTCCGCTCCAGAAACACCCTTCTCACCCTCGGAGTCCCTCGCGCCCACACAAACCCCATTATACTCCTGTTAACCCGCCTGAAAAAAGCCTTTGGGGTAAACACGGGAGGCACTGGAACAGGAACAAAAACCTTGGGAGCACCGTCATTTTGATTGACTGCACCCAACCCGCCAAGGACAGCGGCAACGCGTCCACCTCTTGAACTCCTCCTCCATTTGCTCCACCAGCCTTGTGAAATTAAGCCTATGCAGGGCCCCCCCAGCTCCTGGCCACCTGGACTCCCAGATACCTAAAGCTCCTCTCCGCCTTTTTTAGTGGGAGCTCGCCAATCCCCCTCTCCCCTGGATGAACTACGAACAGCTCGATCTTCCCCATGTTGAGCTTGTACCCCGAAAAGTCCCCGAATTCCCTAAGAATCCTCATTACCTCCGACATTCCTCCTACCGGGTCCGCCACATACAGCAGCAGGTCGTCCGCATAAAGTGACACCCTATGCTCCTCCCCACCACGCACCAACCCCCTCCAGTTCCTTGACTCCCTCAGTGGCATAGCCAGTGCGAAGAGCAGGGGGGATAAGGGACACCCCTGTCTCGTTCCTTGGTGCAGCCAAAAGTACTCGGACCTCCTCCTGTTTGTGGCCACACTCTCCCTAGCTGCGTCCCGCTTCCGAAGCTGATGCACCAGCATCCGGCTTGCCTTTTCCCCATACTCGTAAATCGCCCCCTGGGCCTTCCTCCACTGCACCTCCGCCTTCCTGGTGGTCACCAGGTTGAATTCGGCCTGGAGGCTACGCCTCTTCCTCAACAATCCTTTCTCGGGCTCCTCCGCATACCTCCTGTCTACCCTCACCATCTTCCCCACCAGCCTCTCCCTCTGCCCCCCCGCTCCCTCCGCTCCTTGTGGGCCCTAATGGATGGCCCTCAGTGCCTCCCATGCCATCCCCACTCGGACCTCCCCGTTGTCGTTGGTCTCCAGGTACCTCTCTATACTTCCTCGGACCCGCTCACTCACCTCCTCGTCCGCCAACAGCCCCACCTCCAAGCGCCACAGCGGGCGCAGGTCCCTCTCCTCCCCCCATCTCCAAGTCCACACAATGCGGGGCGTAGTCCGAAATGGCTATTGCCAAATACTCAGTATCCTCTACTTTCACTATCAGCGCCCTACTCAAAACGAAAAAGTCGATTCGAGAATAAGCCTTATGGATATGTGAGAAGAGTCTGCACATCCTCCCCATGTGTGCGTGGGTTTCCTCCGGGTGCTCCGGTTTCCTCCCACAGTCCAAAGATGTGCAGGTTAGGTGGATTGGCCATGATAAATTGCCCTTAGTGTCCAAAATTGCCCTTAGTGTCCAAAATTGCCCTTAGTGTTGGGTGGGGTTGCTGGGTTGTGGGGATGGGGTGGAGGTTGACCTTGGGTGGGGTGCTTTTTCCAGGAGCCGGTGCAGACTCGATGGGCCGAGTGGTCTCCTTCGGCACTGTAAATTCTATGATGTCTGAATGAAAATTCCCTCGCCCCTGGCCTTGCAAATCTCCAAGGGTCCACCCCTCCCATCTGGTCCATAGACCCCCTCAGCACTCTAGCTGCCGCCGGCTTCCTACCCGTCCTAGACCTGGAGCGATCCAGTGCCGGATCCAGCACCGTGTTAAAGTCTCCCCCCATTATCAGGCCCCCCACTTCCATGTCTGGGATCCGACCCAACATACGCCACATAAAACCCGCATCGTCCCAGTCCGGGGCATACACATTGACCAGTACCACCCTCTCTCCCTTGCAACTTACCACTTACCATTATGTACCTGCCGCCATTATCTGCCACAATGCTCGACGCCTCAAACGACACCTTCTTTCCCACCAAGGTCGCCACCCCTCGATTTTTGGCATCCAGCCTCAAGTGAAACACCTGACCTACCCACCCTTTCCTCAATCTTACCTGGTCTGCCACCTTCAGGTGTGTCTCCTGGAGCATAACCACATCCGCCTTGAGTCCCTTCAGGTGCGCGAACACGCGGGCCCATTTAACCCTCCCATTCAGTCCCCTTACATTCCAGGTTATCAGCCGGATCAGCGGGCTACCCGCCCCCCTCTCCCGCCGACTAGCCATGACCACTCCTCGGCCAACCAGACGCCTGTTCCCCACAGCGGCATACCCCCGTCTCGACCCCCCCCCCCCCACTCGCTTCAGCTCCTCCTTGATCATAGCAGCAGCAACTCGATCTCCTCCCCCCCCCCCCCCCCCGGGCTAGGACACATCCTAACTGATGTAATCTCCCCATTGCACTTCCGCAAGTCTGCTGACCACGGCCACTCCCGCCCCTCCTTCGACTCCTCCTATTGTGTGGCACACCCTCCTCTCCCGTCCCCATCCATAGGCTCGCCCCCTCCCCCTTCCGTTCTGAGTGCGGGAAACAGCCCTAGCTTCCCCGCCCCGGCCCCGCCTCCTCCAGTCTTCAGCGCTGGAAAAAGCCCACGCTTTCCACCTACCAGGCACTCGCAACCTCTGACGCAGCTCCTTTTACAGGCCCGGTCCCCTCAACCCTGACTCGAGCCTCCCCCTCCCCGCGTGGCCCCATTTCACCTCCAAGAGGCCCCCCCCCGACCAACCCAACCAAAACAGTACCCAACCCGCCCAGCCACCCTCACCGACCCAAAAGAGAAAAAACACAAAGAAAAAGAAACCCGGCGCAATACAAAGGCCCCCCTCCCCCCCCCCCCCCCCGAAACAAAAATAAGCAGAGCATATCAGCCGCAGTCCCCAAACGCCCGTCCCGACCCTCGATCTGTGTCCAACTTCTCGGCCTGAACAAAGGCCCATGTCTCCTCCGGAGACTCAAAATAATGGTGCCGGTCCTTGTAGGTAACCCACAGTTGCGCCGGCTGCAACATGCCAAACTTCACCCCCTTCCTGTGCAGCTCCGCTTTCGCTCAATTGTACCCGGCCCTCCTCTTCGCCACCTCCGCACTCCAGCCCTGATATATCCGAACTTCCGCGTTCTCCCACATGCTGCTCCTCTCCTTCTTGTTTCGATGTCACTAGCTTTCGGAGTGCTGCTCCTTCCTCAGGTGAATGATTCACCTGAGGAAGGAGCAGCGCTCCGAAAGCTAGTGACATCGAAACAAACCTGTTGGACTTTAACCTGGTGTTCTAAGACTTCGTACTGTGCTCACCCCAGTCCAATGCCGGCATCTCCACATCATGCCTCTCCTTCTTGGCCCACCTGAGCACACACTCCCGATCGACAAACCGATGGAACCTCACCAACACCGCCCGCGGAGGCTCGTTAGCCTTGGGCCTCCTCGCCAACACTCTATGGGCCCCTTACAGCTCCAGGGGCCCCTGGAAGGACCCCGCTCCCATCAGCGAGTTCAACATGGTGACATCATAGGCCCCCACGTCCGGCCCCTCCGGGAGGCCCAGAATCTGCAGATTCTTCCGCCTCGACCGATTCTCCATCTCCTCGAACCGCTCCTGCCATTTCTTGTGGAGCGCCTCCACCTTTACCGCCAGGCCTAAGATCGCGTCCTCATTGTCAGAGATCTTTTGTCGAGCCTCGCGTATCGCCACTCCCTGGGCTGTCTGTGTCTCCAGCAGCTTATCAATAGACGCCTTCATCGGCTCTAGCAGGTCCGTTTTAATCTCTCTGAAGCAGCGCTGGATACCCTCCTGCTGCTCTTCCGCCCACTGCATCCACGCTGCCTGGTCTCCGCCAGCCGCCATTTTGCCCTTCTTCCCTCGCACCTTCTTCGGGTCCACCACCACCTTTTTTTGTCGCCTCGCTCCTAGTTGAAGCCATATACTGACGGGGAGCTGTTGTAGACTCCTTCCCACAGCGGGAAACGTCGAAAAAGTTCCGACGGGGGCCCTGAAAAGAGTCCAAAAGTCAGTTTTTGTGGGAGCCGCCGAATGTGCGACTTAGCTCCGCATAGCCCCAACCGGACGTCGAGTGCATGGAAGTTGAGAATGCATTGTATTTGTATTAAAAAATTATATGCAATGAATACAGCAAATTGATATTCCTGCATATTTACAAAATATGCACTCTAAATAGGGACGTAAGAAAACAATCATTTCTATAGCATAGTACGTTGTACTTAGTTCAGGAATACGAGGAATTGCTAATTATTTTGATCAACAAACTGTTTTTGGGGGGTTTTGATGCAAGATCCATATTTGAATCATGTTTTTATAAGAATATTTTTGTTGAACTTTTTATATCAAACATTTACAAAACAAAACAAATCTGACACATGTACTAACTGGAGTGATATCATGGATGTGTTGTTCACCGACTGACCTCGAGGAGTCTGACTAGTATATAAGTGAATGTTAAAGTGAGTTGACCCCTCAGATTAGCTAGAAGAAATCAAAGAGAGACTGCTTGTGCATGATTATACTATTTGTTCATCTGTTCTCTTACATTTGATTTGCCCACAGTTAAATTGTTTATAGCTTTGACTGCAAGTATTCTTGTAATAAATAAGGCCATCCGACAAGAACATTACATGGTACCAGGGTTGGAAGGTATTAAACACTGAGAAAAAAAACTATCAGCCTGCCCCAGAGATTTGAAGATTTTGCAATCTGCAAGAATTTAACAACATGGAGTCGTTGAAGCCACCAAAGAGACTCCACTTCCATGGTAAATTGAACAGCAATTGGCAAGTGTTTGAACAACAATTTAAACTGTTGCTTATTGCAGTAAATTTAGAAGATCATTCAGGTTCACGTAAGGTTGCGATGCTCCTAACAGCGGCAGGGCCAGAAGCAATTGCTGTGTTTAATACGTTCAAATTTGGAAACAATGAAGGTAGTAAAAATGTTAATGAAGTAATTCGAAGACTTGATGCCCATTGCAACCCCAGAAAGAATGAACTTTGTGAATGCTCTGTTTAGATCACATTTACAGAAGACCGGAGAGTCCGCAGAACAGTCCATCACTGATTTAAAGTTAAAAGCTAAAACCTGCAATTTTTCTGCGGTGGAATCCTCCATGATCCGGGACCACATTGGGTTTGGTGTGAATGAAAATAAGCTGAAGGAATGGTTGCTGAGGGAATTAGCGCTGTATTTGGAACAAACAGTTAAGATTTGCCAGGCTCACGAGCTAGCAGCATTCTGAAATCTTTCTCAGTACTTTAAAGAGTTCTTAGGGGCAGCACGGTAGCACAACAAGTGGATAGCACTGTGGCTTCACAGCGCCAGGGTCCCAGGTTCGATTCCCCACTGGGTCACTGTGCGGAGTCTGCACATTCTCCCGTGTCTGTGTGGATTTCTTCCGGGTGCTCCAGTTTCCTCCCACAGTCCAAAGACGTGCAGGTTAGAACATTACAGCGCAGTAAAGGCCCTTCGGCCCTCAATGTTGCGCCGACCTGTGAAACCAATCTAAAGCCCATCTACACTATTCCATTATCATCCATATGTCTATCTTCAGGTGGATTGACCATGATAAATTGCCCTTAGTGACTAAAAAGGTTAGGAGGGGTTATTGGGTTACAGGGATAGGGTGGAAGTGAGGGCTTAATTAGGTTGGTGCAGACTCGATGGACCGAATGGCCTCCTTCTGCACTGTATGTTCTATGTACTGGCCGTGTCTTCCTGGAAGAGAAAACTTTGGTAGCCGTATGTAAAAGATGTGGCTAAAGGCACAAATTAACCTGGTTGTAAGACTTCCTACTGGGCACAAATTAAGACAGTGTCCAGCGTCTGACAAGCTTTGTTCGAGATGCAAAGGAAAAAAATCACTTTGCTCAGAATTGTTACTCTAAGCTCCACCCCAGATCAATCAGCACAGTGGAAGACACATTCTCCACTGATGAAACATCATTGTTTGTTGGAGTAATGACACACAAGAATAATTTTTTTGAGACATAATAAAAATTCACCAGCTCTTTAAAAAATGCAAACTGATACTCCATTTAAAATGAATAAGGTTGAGGAGGATAAATGGCTGCTACCACTTGAAGTGAATGGTACAATGATGCCAAAGGTAATTTAACCAGCATGACTGATTTTTAAAAATCTAAAAATTCAGCCGATTAGAAGAAATCGAAAAGTATAATGGTTTAAGCATTAAATGTTATGGCGCTTGTGACCTGCGTGTGTGGTGGTGAAGAACACAGTTTATTCTGTCCTATTCTGTATTGTATCCGGGGGCTTGGATTAATTTATTAATTGATCAGTCCTGTGAAGAATTGGGTCTAGTGCAGTTGGTATATAGCATCCACAACGGATTGGATCAACACTCCCAACGATTCTGAGAACATTATCAGCAAATTCAGTGATGTGTTCACAGGTTTTGGTGCACGACCATTCACCTACAAGATACAACTCAAAGAGGATGCAAAACCTGTGATACAGGCACCAGAAAGAGTACCTGCATCTCTTCGGGATCACCTCAGAAAGGAGCTGGACAGAATGACAAAATTAAAAGTAATCCGAAAAATAGACGAACCTACCGACTGAGTAAACTCCATCATAGATTATCATAGAATTTACAGTGCAGAAGGAGGCCATTCGGCCCATCGAGTCTGCACCGGCTCTTGGAAAGAGCACCCTACCCAAGGTCAACACCTCCACCCTATCCCCATAACCCAGTAACCCCACCCAACACTAAGGGCAATTTAGCATGGCCAATCCACCTAACCTGCACATCTTTGGACTGTGGGAGGAAACCGGAGCACAGGGAGGAAACCCACGCACACACAGGGAGGATGTGCAGACTCCACACAGACAGTGACCCAAGCCGGAATTGAACCTGGGACCCTGGAGCTGTGAAGCAATTGTGCTAACCACCATGCTACCGTGCTGCCCGAATGGTTTGTGTAAAGAAAAAGAATGGTGATATTCACATATGCTTGGATCCTAAAGATCTTAATAAGAATGTCAAAAGAGAACATTACCAAATACCAAAGCATGAGGAAATCACATCTGAGATGGCTGGTGCACAAGTCTTTATGAAACTTGATACATCTCTGGGTTTCTGGCAACTAAAGCTAGAGGAACAAAGGACAAAATACTGCACTTTTAATATGCCATTTGGACGGTACTGCTTTCTGAGAATGCCGTTTGGCATCAGAAATGTTATCTGTGCCATGGAGCACAAAGTCGAAGGCATCGAAGACATATGAGCGTCAGGAGAAATGGGCTGAAGCTCAACAAGCAAAAGTGCTAATTTGGAGTAACTGAGGTCACATTCCTAGGTGACGAGCTCTGATCACATGGCATTGAACCTGACAAAGACAAAATCCAAGCAATTCTCAACATGGCAAAACCACGGGACAAGGAAGCCATCTTAAGAGCGATGGGTATGATCAATTTTGTCGGGAAATTCATTCCAAACCTGTCAGAAAAAACAACACATCTACGGGATGTCCTGCACAAAAAAACTGATTTCATTTGAACTGAGCAACATGAGCAAGAATGGAAGAAGTATCTAGACTTCACTAACCCACTACGCCAGTACTCACATTTTTTGACCCTTCTAAGCAGATGAAAGTGTCAACAGACATGTCCAAAGATGGTCTGGGAGCAGTTCTTATGCATCTCGAGCGTGACAATTGGAAACCAGTCATGTATACATCACGATCCATGACGACAACAGAGCAGAGGTACCCTCAAATCGAAAAAGAATGCCTGGGTTTAGTTGTAGGCTTGGAGAAATTCCATCACTACATCTATGGGCTTCCAACTTTCACAGTTGAGACAGATCATCGTCCTTTGGTCATCATTAAATAAAATTTCAACCAGATGTCTCTGTGGATTCGGAGGTTGATGATGAAGTTACAATGCTATGACTTCAATCTCATCTACACGCCAGGCAAATATATTTTCTTGACGATGCATTATCGAGAGCACCGATGCAAAGTATTGGTGGTGAGATTACGGAGGCTGTAAACAGAACATAGTGCAGAAGGAGGCCATTCGAAGGAGGCCATTCGGCCCATCGTGTCTGCACTGACCCACTTAAGCCCTCACTTCCACCCTATCCCCGTAACCCAATGACCCCTCCTAATCTTTTTGGTCACTAAGGGCAATTTATTATGGCCAATTCACCTAACCTGCATGTCTTTGGACTGTGGGAGGAAACCGGAGCATCCGGAGGAAACCCAGGCAGACACTGCGAGAACGTGCAGACTCCGCATAGACAGTGACCCAGCGGGGAATCGAACTTGGGACCCTGGCGCTGTGAAGCCACAGTGGTATCCACTTGTGCTACCATGCTGCATGTCAATCTCATTTCCACACTACTTACCAGTATCAGATGTGAAACCACGTGATATCCAAGAAGGGACCAGGAAGGCTCAAACTCTTCAAGAGGTTATGAGGAACATCAACTCACACTTGCCCAGAGGTCAGTGTATGGAGCTCTACAATATAAGATCTGAACTCAATGTCATTCATGGAGTGGTACTTCATTTGAACACTTGCAGTCGTACCTCAATCTCTTTGCAAGGATGTACTAAAAAGGATACACAAAGGATATGTTGGATTGAAAAATATGATCGGAGAGCTCGTTACTCTGTTTACTGGCCAGGTATAAACCAGGATATTGACTGGATGGTCAGTTGTTGTGACACATGCATGCCATCGGCCGGTACGACTCACATTCTGTATGGTCGTTATCCTTCAGGAGAAGGGAGATGGATCCCTGTCCCAACATCTCTGGGAGAGAGCCCCGTGAATCGTCAAACATCCCCAACACCAACAGGATCAGTTTATCCGTAAACATCTTATCAAATTCTACCGGGACCCCGTCTGTCCCCGGCACCTTCCTCGTCTGCACCTTACCGAAAGCTGTTTGGACCTCCTCCAACCCCAGTGGTGCCTCTAACTGCTCCTGCAATTCCTCCCCCACCTGTGGGAACTCCAGAGACTTTAAGAACTCTGCCATCCCCTGCTCGCCCCCTGGCGGCCACAACGTATAGCTCCCACTCCTGCATAATCTCCCTAGCAGCCTCCTGTCACCATAACTGATGAGAAATCAGGCGACTAGCCTTCTCCCCACATTCATACACCACCCACTTAAAACGCCGCAGCTGGTGCTCGGCCCGTGGA
Source organism: Scyliorhinus torazame (assembly GCF_047496885.1). NCBI lineage: Eukaryota > Metazoa > Chordata > Chondrichthyes > Carcharhiniformes > Scyliorhinidae > Scyliorhinus > Scyliorhinus torazame. The sequence continues at coordinate 130,577,530 of NC_092714.1, forward strand.
CAAAAGGTTGAACTGCATTTGCAGCTCCTTCCTTTGTGCCCATAACTCCGCTGTTGGGTCACTTGCATCCTCTCGACCTACACCCAGAATCTCGTCCACCAGGTGCTCATTTCTGGCCTCACTATCTACGTATGCCTTGTACAGGATTATCGTCCCCCTGTAAAGCCTCCATAGTCCCAAATGACCATAGGCTGCTTTCCCTTTTGAGAGGACAGCTGAGTGTGGTGATTTAACCTGAGGCTCCCCCCTCCCCCCTAATCGCCACCTCTAATGCCTCCCACAAATTAGAGGGTTAGGCCATCCCGTTCTCATTCAATTCAACCTACTCCTTTATGGCCCTAGAAATCGTCCCGCAATATCTGATAACAGTCCCACATCCAGCCTCCATCTTACACAAATTCCTGGGTCACAGATGGATTCCAGCCCCATGTCTAGGGTGAGACAAAGAGAATCCCCCGGTCCAGGCTCGCTGACTGCCTCTCCCATCCTCCCAGCAAACAAACAACTATACACATCGTGACCCACCCAACCTGGCCCATGAGTCGCAGTCTCTCCCACCACGCCACTCCCATTTGTTAGTCACCCCCTCTCCTTCCCGCCAATAAAATGGCCCCCATCCAGGGTCCGCCTCAAATAACCCCCAAAACACCAACCACCCAAACCCCAACAACGTTAACAATCTTCTCTCCCCTCCAAGAAGTCTATCAATCCCCCTTCTTACAGCCCGAACAAAAACATAACAAAACGAGGCATGGTCCGAGCTTCTTTTCTCTGATGAAGACCTCTGCCAGAAAGAAGAAATCGTTTTTTGAGTCCTTTGATAGCCGCAGTCCTGCCGGGTACATCGTACCGAATCTCGCACTTTGTTATAAAGCACCACCTTTGTCTTGTTGAAGGCAGCATGTCTCTTTGCCGGCTCTGTCCCAATGTCCTGATATATCCACACCATGTGCCTGTCCCAGTCAATATTTGGGATCGTTTTCGCCCGCTCCAAGACCCTCTCTTTCCTTTGATAGCTGTGAAAGTGGATAATCACCGCCCTTGCTGACTCATTCGGCCTTGGCGTCTGCCGGAGAGCCTGATGAGCTCTGTCCAACTCCAGAGGGGAGAACAACTCATGCCCTCCCACCAGCCGAGAGAACCTCTCTAAGAAGTACTCGGTTGGCTTCGAGCGCTCCACTCCCTCCGGCAGCCCCACCAACCTGAGGTCCATCGCTTCAACCTGTTCTTAAGATCCCCCACTTTTAACCTCGGGCCTTTATTGCTCTTCGTAACGAGCAGCAACTCCAGCGAGGCGAACTGATCCTCATGCTGCGATAAGGCCTCCTCCACACCCTTCACCATGTGCTTTCACCACTTTCAAGGCCTTTACGAGCTGTTCACGAATCGGGTCCTTTATCTCCTTGCCCTGCCGCTCAAACTGCCTATCCACCTGTTTGCTGAATTTTTCCAGCTCTTGCGCCATCACCATAGCCAGCATGTCTAATGTAATGGGTGCAGCAGCCATTTTCCCTCCTTCAAGTCCTTTTCAATGGGCTACCCTCCCCTGGTTGCTTCTCATTGGGTGGCTTCGTCGACGTTTCAACATGCTTTCATTGGGCGAAAGTCCACCAGATCAACTAACTAGGTTTGGACACCAGAATATCCGAAAATATGGGTAAAAAGGGGCAAAAACAAAGATCCTGCCGGGAGCCACTTTTCGTGTCACCGGAAGTCAATTTGAATTATGTTAACTGTGCATTTGTGTCCTATTTAGTTGTGACGTAAATCATTTGATTTTGTATTCGTTCACATGCTTGTTGGACAAGCATTTCTTACACATCCCTAATTGCCCTTGAGAGGGTGCTGAGCCTCCTTCTTGAAGGCAATAAAATTAGAGGACAGTTAAGAATCAAACACAATGCTGTGTGCCTGGAGTCACATATTAGCCAGTTGGTTTCTCGCTTAAAAGGTCAACGTTACTAATTACTAATGGCAGCATTATTTTCAGATTTTCTTTTATTCACTCACGGAATGTGGGCATCACGTTTATTGCCCAACCCTAAAATGTCCTCCATTTCAGAGGATGGAAAATTTCCCTCCCTAGTGAACCAGATGGGTTTTCGTTCTACAACAATCAACTTTTAATTCCCGGTTTTTATTGAATTCAAATTTCACCATCTGCCATAATTCAAACCCAGGTCCTCAAATCTTTACAAAAGTGATAATACTACTAAGTCATCACCTTCCTATTTAATTAATCAAATTTAAGTTCCCCAGCTGTTGTGGTGGGACTTGAACCCGTGTCTTTTGATTGTTAGTCCAGGCCTCTGGATTAATAGTCCAGTAACATAAGCACTATGCTAACATATTCAGTGTGGTCTACCGGTTGAGTTGTGCCCAAAAGGCAGTGTGGCAAGGCCGGTAGGATGCCAGGAGAACCCTCTTCTGGGACCTACCCAGCTCGCCATCTCACAAGATCTAACGTGATCTCGTGAGGCAACGAGATGTGAATTCCCCCACTCCATTGTGGGCAGATCACTTTTAACAAATCTGCATATTAGAACAAGACGGCTAATCTCGCTCTATTATATGTTCCCACGATCTAACCAAAGCATTAGGATCTAACCCATTCACCTTGGAGACCTCAGGCGAGTGCAGTTCAGAGCTGGTCTCTACAAATGGAACCAGATGGAACGGTATTCCTGGGGATTGGAGGTCCCAGGTGCGTGCCCTTGGGGCAGGTGGCACCCTGGTACTTGTACCACCCAAACACCTTGGCACTGCCAGCCTGGCACTCTGGCAGTGACAACTGGATGCTAGTCTAGCACTGCCAAGGTGTCCAGGTGGCACTGCCATATGGCAGAAGCACTGCCAGGTGTCAGGCTGGCAGTGCCAATGTACCAAGCTGTAATTTTTCCCTCAACAGGGATCGGGCCTAGAGGTGCCCTGGGTGGGTGCAGGAAGATTTGGGGGTGCCCGAGGACCCCATTATTGATAGGTTGGGGCTTTGAGCTGGTTCAGGGGTCAGGACAGTGGGTCGAGAAATCATGATGACATTCAAAGGTGATCTCCTGCACTGAGGAGTTCTGGCGAGAGGAGCTCCTCAGTGTAGAAAATGGGGCGAAATGCTGCCTCATCGGAGAGTTCCCCAGTGAGGCCCCAAATCCATCTGAATGGGAACAGATTCTGGTTCGATAGTGTGAGGTTTCTCGGTGCTCCACGCACCGGGGAAAAACCCGGCTAAACGTGCTCGCAATGGGACGCTGTTCCCATTTGGGTAGGCCACACCCATTGCCTTTGCATGTCTTAGCATTTTGCGGTTATTGTCTGGTATTGAGATGGGCAGTGCTTCCAAAAAAATGAATATCTTCCATTATATGTCATCTGACGGCTTATGCCTTATTGTAATTCTTGTTGTAGTGTAAATCATTTTAAAATATCGTCCAAAGGGAGGAAGTTATCATTCAATTAGTGTTAAATTGTGCAAGGCAATTTCTTCCCCATCACAAATGACTTTATTGGCATGATTTCAAATGCTTTTTTTTTTTTTGAATATCCTTGAATTTGGTGTCCTTTACAACATTCAAATCAATGTCTCCGTAAAAACTATTTAAAAAAAAAAATAGTTTTGTCTTGAAGGGTGTTTTTAGGAAAATTGGTGCACCAGATTTTCACTCTAGCATAAGGATGAGACAGAAGCACATTCTGTTTAATACCATTGGCGCTTACAATATTCTGTAATGAGGCAAGCTGTGCTTAATCAGTTCCAAAGGGGTGTTTCCTTTATCCTAATGGAGTGATGAATATAAAAAAAGTTGCTGTCCCTGTTCCCATTGCCAAGGATAAATTTTTTCAGGAAGCGATGAACACAGGCTTCTTTAAAGTGGCACAGAAGTTGAAGGCAATAGTGACTTCACTGCCACTGTTTAGTGTGCACAGTAAGAAGTCTTACAACACCAGGTTAAAGTCCAACAGGTTTGTTTCGAATCACTAGATTTCAGAACGCAGCTCCTTCATCAGGTGAGTGAAGCGGTGGGTTCCACAAGCACAAATATAGGCAAAGTCAATGATGCAAGATGATACTTTGAATGCAAATCTTTGCAGGCAATTAAGATTCCACAGGTTCAGACGGTGTGACTGGAGAGAGGGATAATCACAGGTTAAAGAGGTGTGAATTGTCTCAAGCCAGGACAGTTGGTAGGATTTTGCAAGCCCAGGCCAGATGGTAGGGGGTGAATGTAATGCGACATGTATCCAAGGTTCCGGTTCTGCCGTACTCATGCGTGCGGAACTTGGCTATCAGTTTCTGCTCGGCGATTCTGCGTTGTCACGTGTCTCGAAGGCCACCTTGGAGAACGCTTACTCAAAGATTAGAGGCTGAATGCCCTTGACCGCTGAAGTGTTCCCTGACTGTGTTTGTGGAACCCACCTCTTCACTCACCTGATGAAAGAGCTGTGCTCCGAAAGCTAGTGATTCAAAACAAACCTATTGGACTTTTAACCTGGTGTTGTAAGACTTCTTATTGTGCCCACCCCAGTCCAACGCCGGCATCTCCACATCACTGTTTAGTGTGATTTGGATGGTTGATCATCTTTGAAGATCTTGCTGCATCCTCAGTCACGTCTGAGCTTCATCAGTGACAGAACCTCTGAAGTACCCAGGTGGAGCAATTTGATCTGTGTGTCCTGTGTACTTCATTCCCTGGTTGTCTGATCCCTGCTGCAAATAGAGAAGGAGAGTGGTGATGTATGGTGATAAAACTTAGCTGCCAGAAATTTACAACTGAGGATGAGATACTTGCTCCCCTCAACATAAAAGTGGTGATCGCACCTCTGCTTGGCTGGCTCACCCTCTTTGCAGCCTTTAGTAGCCCTCGGACCTTTATTTACAACAGAACATCACACTTGTAAAACATTTTAAAGTACCCTATTTTTTTTCAATTAGAGGGCAATTTAGTGTGGCCAATCCACCTACCATGCCCATCTTTTGCGTTGTGGGGGTGAGATCCACACAAACAGAGGGAGAATGTGCAAACTCCACATGGACAGTGACCCAGGGCCAGGACCGAAACTGGGTCCTTGGTGCTATGAGGCAGTTGTGCTAGCCACTGTGCCACCCAGAACATTACACTTCAGGACTGCAAGCCAGTCAAAGGGCCAGCAACTCTTTTGCCCCAGCAGAGCCACTACAGGCGGTGGGCCCTGTCATGAAAATGAGATGTTGATGGAGCCTGGATTTATACATCAACTCAAGAGGTGAAAGTGACTGTCCTTGACATCAAGGCAGCATTTGACCGAGTGTGCCGCCAAAGAGCCCCAAACAAAAGTGGGGTCAATAGGAATCTGGGGGAAATTCCAACTGATTGGGGTCATGCCTGACACAAATGAAAATAGTCGTGGTTGTTGGAGGTTAATCATTTCCATTCCAGGACTTCACTACAGGATTCCCGAGGCCCAACCATCTTCATCAATGACCTGCCTCCATAATAAAGTCAGAAATGGGATGCTTGCTGATTGTACAATGCTCTGCACCATTTGCAGTGACTCGGATACCATGCAGTGTGTTTCCACGTGCAGCAAGACCTGGACAACATTCAGGCTAGGTCTGATAAATGGCGAGTAATATTCGTGCCACACGAGTGTCAGGCAATGATCACCTCCAACAAGAGAGAATCTAACCAATCTTGACATTCAATGGAATTCCATTGCTGAATCTACCACCATCAATATCTTGGGAGTTTGCCATCGACCAAACACTGAACTGGACCAGCCAGAGAAATACTGTGGCTACAAGAGCAGGGCAGAGGTTGGAAAGTTTGCAGGAAGTACCTTTCCATCATCTACAAGGCACAAATCAGGAATGTGAAGGAATATTCTCCACTTGCTTGGATGAGTGCAGCTCCAATAAGACTCTAGAAGCTTGATGCCATCCGGGACAAAACAACTTGCTTGATCGCATCCCATCTATTACCTATAATATTCCCTCCCTACAGTACTGATGCACAGTGTGTGTGTACCATATACATAATGCACTGTAGCATCTTGCCAAGCCTCCTCCTTCAGCAGCACCATCTAAACCCGTGACCTCTACGATCAAGAAGGACAAGAGCAGCAGACACAGGGGAAACCACCGCCTGCTAGTTGCCTCCACTCTCCATCTTAACTTGGAACTATATTGCCATTCATTATTGTTGCCAGATCAAAATCTTGGAACTCCCTTCCTAACATCACTGTGGGCATATCTGCAACAGATAAGCTGTAGCAGTTCAAGTTGATGGTCACTACTCGTGGGCAATTAGAGATAGGTAACAAATGCTGGTGACTGCATTCCATAAATAATAAAAGATGAGCTAGTTGGTGTGATCTGCCTTGAAGGCTGGTTAAAGCAGATTCATTCATAACTTTTAAAGTGAATTGCTAATGTTGCTAACTTTGGTTGGCTCTTAATTTGTTGCCCATTGTGTCTTTACTTGATTTGCTCTGTTTCTATAACCTTTGCTCTTGGGTCGCCAGGTATCTTTATGATACCACCACGCGGTTCTAAGTTCAAGTACTGATCAATAACTTGACACACCAATTAGTAAGATTCAAATCAAAACACATTTATTATACACAGTCAATCACTACTCATGCGTAAAACTCTACTTACTAGACTATCTCTAACACTAAAAGGCCTAAACTTAGCTTGGAACTGGCCCACCAGGTCAGGGGAACAAATGGCCTTTCGTTCGATTCTGAGCTTGCAGGATTCAAAAGCTGGTATGGACTGGTAGCTAGGAGCACCTATCTCGTAGCTACACTAATATACTTCAAGAGGAGAACATTGCTAAGCTATAAGGGAGCAGTGGATTGGGGAAAATTGGATACTTCTTTCAAAGAGCTGGTATAGCCATGATAGACCAAATGGTCTCTTCTGAGCTATATCTTTCAAAGTTTCTCTCTGGATATAACATTCAACTTAGGATGGGTGTCGTCCTAGTGTGGAATTCCACTTTGTGCAAGTACGCTACACATCACTGGTAAAAGGTCCCTGTTCCAGAACAGGGCACAGCAAACACGAGGTAGAAATTGGCACACTTGTTTTTGATGAGACCAGAAATCTGCTGTTGCCTAATGCCTGTCCCCAGTATATAGTCTATAGTCATAGAGGAGATGAATAACAGGCCACTTCTATCCAGGGAGATCGTAGGACTCTGGTATTATTTTTTGGGAGCACTGTGAACCTGATCTGCTCACCTGCTCCCTTGGGTTCCAAATCAAGGTGAAAAATATTTAACTGAAGCATTTATATATTAACACAACCAACATAATCGCAAATCAAGCCAACAGGGCTGCAAATTACCAACTTAACAAAATAGCCCCCTCCCCCACTGCTGACATCTGAACTTTTCTCAAAGAAGTCAATAAATGGCTGCCACCTCCAGGCAAACCCCTCCACAGAACCCCTCAAGGTGAACGTTATCTTTTCTAACCTGAGAAACTCCACCAGGTCAGGCATCCACACCCCTGGTTTCGGTGGCCCTGAGTCTCTCCATTCCAACAATATCCGTCTCCAGGCTACCAGGGAAGCAAAAGCCAAGACATCTGCCTTTCTCACCCCCTGAACTCTCGGGTCTTCTGACACACCAAAGATCGCTACCTCTGGACTCGGGACCACCTTCACCTTCAGGACCGCCAACAGAATGTTGGCAGACCCCAGCCAGAATCCCCCAAGCTTCGGACATGCCCAAAATATGTGACATGATTCGCGGGCCCACCCACACACCGCCCACCACTATCCCCACCCTTCAATAAACCTGTTCATGCTAGTCACAGTCATATGTTCCCTGTGGACCACCTTAAACTGAATAAGGCAAGCCTAGCGCAAGACGACAATGCATTCACTCGCCTCGGCACAACCCAGCCTCCAACTTTCCAGCCTTCCCACAACCCAGCCTCCAACTTTCCAGCCTTCCCACAACCCAGCCTCCAACTCCCTACCCAACTCTTCCTCCCACTTGCACTTCTACCCCTATCAGGGTTCCCTCCCAGTCCATCAGCTCCTTGTAAATTTCCGACACATTACCCCCCGCCCCTCAGCCCTGTTTTGACACCACGTTGTCCTGTAGCCCCTGGGGCGGGAGGTTCACAGTGCCCTAAACCCGTGTCTTTACAAGACGCTGCCTCCATCCATTCCCATACAAACACCCCTCTCACTACCTACTTCTGAACCATAGCTATGTTCGCTGCCCAGTAATAATTCATGAAGTTAGGGAGCACCAACCCCCACTGACCACGCTCCAGCAGCACCTTCTTCATCCGTGGAGCTTTACCCGCCCAAACAAACCCTGAAATCACCGCGTTCATCCTCCTTAAAAAAAAAAAAGCCTTGGGGATAAAGATCGGGAGGTTCTGGAATGCAAACAAGAACCTCGGGAGGACCATCGTTTTCACTGATTGCACCATCCCGCCACTGACAACAGGAGAACATCCTTCTAAAATCTCCCTTCATCTGTTCCACCGATCGAGCCAAATTCAGCTTGTGCAGTTGCTCCCACCAGCGCGCCACCTGAATGCCCAAGTACCAAAGGTTCCCCACCACCACCCTAAACGGCAACTCCCCCGGCCTCTTTTCCTGTCCCCTTGCCTGGATCTGAAGGACCTCGCTCTTCCATATGTTCAGTTTATACCCTGAGGACTGTCCGAATTCCTCAAAATCCTCATAATTCCCCCAATACCTTCCAACGGGTCCGAAATATGAAGCAGCAAGTCATCCGCATACCGTGAGACCCTATGCCCCCCCCCCCCCCGCCCGTACTATCCCCTGCCAATGGCTTTTGTTTCGGTGCAACATCGTGGGCCGAAGGGCCTGTACTGCGCTGTATCGTCCTATGTTCTATGTTCTAATCCCTTGATGCTCTCAGCGCCATCGCCAGTGGTTCTATAGCCAAGGCAAAGTGCACTGGGGAGCGTGGACATCCCTGCCTCATCCCCCGGTGCAGCCTGAAATATTCCGAGCTCACCCAGTTTGTCAGCACACTCACCACCGGTGTCTGGTACAATAACTGAACCCAGTCCACAAACCCCTGACTGAACCCAAACCGCCCCAGCACCTCCCACAAAGAATCCTACTCCACCCAATCGAAGGCCTTTTCCGCATCCATGGCGACCACCACCTCCACACTTCATCCCTCTGGAGACACCATTATAACATTCAGTAACCTCCTGATGTTCGCCGACAGATGCCTCCCCTTAACGCACCCCATCTGGTCCTTCCCTATCATCCCCAGCGCATAATCCTTGAGGCCAAGATCTTGGCCAGTAACTTTAGAATCCACATTTAATAGCGAAATTGGCCTGTAGGACCCACACTACACCAGATCCTTATCCTCCTTTAAAATTAAGGAGATTGAGGCCTGCGCTAACTTCGGGGGGGGGAGGAGCATCCGCTGCTCCCTCACCTCATTAAATGCCATCACCAGCAGGGGCCCCAGGTTCCACGAGAACTTTTCCACTGGAAACCTGTCTGGCCTGGGGCCTTCCCCACCTGCATCGTCCCATTACCCTCCACCCTCCTAAGGAGGCTCCCAGCCGCTCCACCAGAACCTCCTCCACCCTCAGGAACTCCAACCCTTCCAAAAATCGCCTCATTTCCTCCACCCCGGCTGGGGGTTCCGACTCGTGTAGCCTCCTGTAAAACTCCCCAAACACCCCAGTCACCTCCACCAGATCCAAGACCGTTCCCCCCCTCCCTATAGCCTTCACTTTTCCAATCTCCCTCACTTCCTCCAGCTTCCTTACGTGCCAATATCCCACCCCCCTTTCCCCTTATTCATAGACCGCCCCCTTCGCCCTCCTCAACTGCCCTACCACCTTCCCCGGAGATAATAATCCAAACTCCATCTGCATTTTTTGCCCCCCCCCCCCCCCCCCCCCCCCCCAATTATCAACCCGTGCGAGTCCAGGTCTGGGATCTTCAATACCCGCCTCATGAACTGTACATCAGTACCCCAGTTCGGGGCGTAAACATTCACCAATATCATGGCACCCACTCCAATTTCCCACTCACCATAACATACCTCCCTCAAAAGTCTGCCACTATGCTCCCAACTTCAAAAGCTACCCGTTTATTTATCAATCCCACTACCCCCCCTCGTCTTCAAGTCCAATCCAAAATGAGATACCTGCCCCCAACCCCCTGCTGATCAACCATATCCCCTCCTGGGCCACCTCCAGCCCGCGTCCCACACTCCTCAGGCCACCGTCATCGACCCTCCCATACCACATTTCAAAAGCCCCTCCCCTGTCAGCAGTTTTCCCCAGCCACAACGTGACTATCACTACCCCCATCGACACTCTAAACACCTGCTCAACCCCCACTGCGGTTCCGTGAACTAGCCCGCCCAGCTAGACTGGCAGCCCCTGCCTGTGGCGCCTAGCATTCTACCCCCCCCCCCCCCCCCCACGGCACGGTTCATACACTCCCCCCTTGAAACCAACAATACCAACATTCAAAACCCCAAAACAAGGAAAAGAGCAATCCCCCTGCCTCCTCAGCAGAACACAGGACAATGGCCCCTAGAGAAAACAAACCAAAGGGAACAAAAACGAACACCTCCAAGTTCAATGTCCTGCTTCTCCTGCCAGTCCACTGCCCCTCACAAACTCTATCGCTTCCTCCCTCCGGCGTCCCAAACTAAAGTTCACGGCCATTGTAGGTCACCCAGGGAGACTGGTACAGCATTCCGAATTTCACTCCCTTCTTAAAGAGGGTAGCCTTCACCTTATTGAACCCCGCTCTCTTATTGGCCAGCTCCCCACCCAGGTCCTGATACACTCCCAAGTTCACTGCCCTCCCAGGTACATCACCTCGTCTGCCTGGTCCACCTCTGGATCCGTTCCTTAGCCAAAAACCGGTGCAGCCGCACCACCATCGCCTTCGGCGGCTCGTTCCCCTGCGGCACTGTGCACCCGGTCCACCTCCAAGGGCCGTTCAAATGTCCCCTGTGAATTTCATTAAATGCCATCCTCTCGCATTCACTTCAAGGACTGCTGGTTAGGCCACATGTAGACTTCGTCACCTTGAGTAGAGTAGACTCTTTGCCTGCTCCACTCGGTAGCTGAATTGCAGGGACATAGACAAATTCAAAAGGCTGACCGTCTCTTTGAGGTAGCCAAACCATGAGGAGACAACGGAAATCACATCAGATAGTGTTCATAGTAAGAAGATCCTCTTTGTGAAACTTGAAATAGGTCTTGCCCTCACTCTAAAGACAATGACTAGGTGTAAGACTTCTGTCCCTCCAAGGATGGGAATTTAATCTAAAATTAGTTAACGTATCCATTCTTCCTGTATGCAAAGCTGTAACTGATGGTTCAAGAATATGAGAGTGGTTTAAATACAGTCTAAGAACTTGTTGTGTTGCTGAATGAGTAAAATGCACTGCAGCAACCTGCTGTGGCTCATTTGATAGCACCTTCCAAACCTGTGACCGCTACCAACTAGGATCGGGGAGCTGACATATCAGTGTAACACCTGCAAATACCCCTCCAAGACCCTCACCATTCTGACTTGGAACTATATTGCCGTTCCTTCACTGTCACTGGGTCAAAATCCTGGAACTTCCTTCCTAACATCACTGTGGGTGTACCTACAGTGTATGGGCTGCTACAGTTCAAGAAAGAGGCTCACCACAACCTTCTCAAAGGAGATTAGAGATGGGCAACAAATATTGGCCTAGCTGGCGACACTCTCATCCCTTGCAAGAATTAACAAACGCATTTGGGAGACATCCGGAGACTGGGATGTTCTGAGTAGTCACACATCAGGTGGCTCTCCTCCAGATCACAGCAAAATAGGCACTTTCGGCCGAATTTAGTCCGAAAATTTGGACTCGTTCAGTTCAGCTGCTCAATTAAAAAGGCAAAGAAGAATAGCATGCCAGCAAACAGCAGCTCGAGAGGCCGCAGGGAAGCCAGAAATGGTGGAAAAGGGCAAGAGCCCAGCGAGCGAGTCCACAAGGTGAGGGGTCCCGGGAGACCAACGACCCAGATGATGGGTATCAATGGCAGAGACCCGACTGACTACGTGGCCCAGATGCTGGACAATTTTGTTGGAAGGGACAGTTTCCTCAAGTCACTGGAGGTTCATAGAGTCCACAGGCCACTCCGACAGAAGACCAAGGTTGGGGAGCAGCAAAGGGGGATAACAGTCCAGCTGCACAGATACCAGGACTGGAAGAAGATCATGCGATGGACTCAGCAGACCAAAGCGAGCAGTTGGAAGGGACACAGAATAAGGGTGTATTAAGAAATTGGGGCAGACCTGGCAAAGCACAGTTCAGCCATGCGAAGTCGGTCGAGTACAAGAACAGTCTAATATTCAGGATGTTATTCCCAGCCAGGCTCTGGGTGACATACCCGAATAAAGACCATTATTTCACCATCTCGGCAGAGGAGGATGGGTTTGTGTGGACAATAGGCAAACAAAGCAGCGGTGAGGAAGACGCAGGGAGAAAAAAGTGATTTTGCGTGGAATGGCACTGACTCGCTCTGCGTAGGAGCACTAGCTCATAGGAAGGAACGGGCGAGGGCAGCAAAGCACAGGAGAGGGTGAGGAGAAAACAGAGGGGACAGCAATGGAACAGGCGTAGGAGGGAGTCAGAGCAATCCCGGAAGGGGGGCCACTACACTAGCGGGGAAAGCTAGCACTAGGTAGCTTGAGAGAGAGGGGGGCCGCGGCCCATCTTCCAGCAGGGAGAGAGCGCCTAGTATGGGGGGGGGGGGGGGGGGGGGGGAGGAAGGAAACACTGGGATGGGGGGGACGGTAGGGGGGAAAATAGGAAGGGGGAATGGGGGGCACGGGGAGGGTAGAAAGGGGGATAGAGGGGGGAATCGTGACCACTGGTTGAACATAATAAGGAAAGGAAGGGGTCGAGACTGGCTTCAGCAGGTCAGGTTTGGGATGATGGAACAAGATGGCACCGTAAGCAGCCACTTTGGAAGGTCCCTAAACAAAGGGAAGCTCGGGAGTGCAGGGGCTCACTCACATGGCGTACACACAGTTAGCGGCCATCTTGGGTGGTCCCTGGACAAAGGGAAACACCGGAGCGCAGGGGGCCGGCCTCGAGGTGAGAACGGTGACCACGACCATTTTGGATGGCCCCCTAACAAAGGGAAAGCCCGGGGTGCAGGGTCGCATTCTCCAGGTAGGTATGGTTGATCCCGCAGGAAGGGGGGGGGACAGAAACCCCCACAAAGATTATTACCTAGAACGTTAAGGGTCTTAACAGCTAAGTGAAAAGATCCAGTGACTTTGCCCATCTGGGAGGTTTGAAAGCTGACTAATCTTACTCCAAGAGACTCACCTGAGGGAGAAGGGCTGATTGTGGGTAAGGAAGGCTGTGTGGGACAGACCTACCATTCCTGCGATGGGACGAGGGCTAGCCAGACTGATTAGCAAGAGGACGGTGTTCATGGTGACATACGGTTATGGACAAAGGGGGACGGCACATCATGGTCAGCAGTGTTCTAGATGGGACACCAGTATTCTTGGTAAACGTGTACGCGCCCAATTGGGATGACACTGAATTTGTTAAAAAGACCTTGGCGGCAATCCCCAACATAAGCACCGACTGATCATGGGAGAGATCTTTAACTGTGCACAGGACCCATTGATGGACAGCTCAAACCCCAGAATGGTGAAAACAGCAAGCATGGCTAGGGAACTGGGAATGTTTATGGAGCAGATGGAGGCAATGGACTCATGGCGGTTCCTGCACCCAGGTGAGAAAGAATTTTTGTTCTTCTCACCAGTACACAAGGTCTATACCTGCATCAATTACTTTGCAGTGGGGAAATCGATCCTTCCAGAAATAGTCAGAGTGGAATACTCAGTGATCGTAATCTCCAACCATGCTCCACATTACATGGATGTGAGGTTGGAGACGGGCCACGACACTCTTGACCGACAAATTCTTCTGCCAGGAAGCATCACAGGCCACTATGTTACTAACAACTGGAATGGGGTGGTCTCACCTTCCACGTTCTGGGAGGCAATGATGGCGGTGATTAGGGGAGAAATTATATCCTACAAGGCACGTAGAGATCGGGAAGAGGGGGTGGCTAGGCAATAACTGATCGACTCCATCCTGGAAGTTGACAGAAAATACTCTTGAGGCCCTGACCGTAGAGTTTCTAGCGGAGAGGAAAAAGCTACAAATGGACTTTAACCTCTTAGCCACCAGTAAGGCAATGCACCAGTTCCACCAGACACCGGGGGCCTTCTGTGAACACTGGGAAAAGGCTAGCTGCCTGCTGGCTCACCAGCTGAGAAAGCAGGCAGCCACCAGGAAAATAGCGCAGGTGAAGGATAGCAGTGGCAGACTGATAGCCAAACCAAAAATGGTCAACAAAGCATTTGAGGCCTTCTACCGGGGGCTGTACACCTCTGAGCCCCCGATGAACAGTTCCTCGATGGACTGGACATGCCAATCGTGGGGGATGACAGACTGGGGGAGCTGGAAGCACCATTACATCTGGGAGAGGTCATGGAGAGCATCAACTCCACGCAGGCAGGGAAGGCTACGAGACCTGATCGGTCCCAGTACTACAAATCATTTGCACACGCTCTCATCCCGACCTGCGGGAAATGCTCGCAGACTCACTAGCGAGGGGCACCCTGCCACCAACGCTAACACTGGCCACCATTTTGCTGATACCCAAAAAAGACAAGGGCCAACGGACACGAGGACCCAACAGAATGCGGATCATACAGACCCCTGTTCAATGTGGACGCAAAAATACTTGCGCAGGTCCTGGCCAAGAGACTGGAGAACTGTATACCAGAGATCGTTGCAGAGGACCAGGGGCGAAATTCTCCGGAAACGGCGCGATGTCCGGCGACTGGCACCCAAAACGGCACAAATCAGACTGGCATCGCGCCGCCCCAAAGGTGCGGAATGCTCTGCATCTTTGGGGGCTGAGCCCCAACCTTAAGGGGTTAGGTCGGTGCCGGATGAATTTCCGCCCCGCCAGCTGGCGGAAAAGCCCTTTGGTGCCCCGCCAGCGGGCGCGGAAATGACATCTCCGGGCGGCGCATGCGCGGGAGCGTCAGCGGCCGCTGACAGCTTCCCACGCATGCGCAGTGGAGGGAGTCTCTTCTGCCTCCGCCATGGTGGAGACCGTGGCGAAGGCGGAAGGAAAAGAGTGCCCCCACGGCACAGGCCCGCCTGCGGATCGGTGGGCCCCGATCGCGAGCCAGGCCACCGTGGGTGCACCCCCTGGGGCCAGACCGCCCCGCGCCCCCCCCAGGACCCCGGAGCCCCCCCCACGCCGCCTTGTCCCGCCGGTAAGGTAGGTGATTTAATTTACGCCGGCGGGACTTCGGCCCATTCGGGCCGGAGAATCGAGCGGGGGGGCCCGCCAACCGTCGCGGCGCGTTTCCCGCCCCGCCGAATCTCCGGTGCCGGAGACTTCGGCAACCAACGGGGGCGTGATTCACGCCAGCCCCCGGCGATTCTCCGACCCGGCGGGGGGTCGGAGAATTTCGCCCCTGGTCTTTGTTAAAAGTAGATAGCTAACAGCGAAGGCCAGACGACTGTTGAATGTGATAATGACCCCATCTGGGAGTCATTATTCATTTGAGGTACTGGAGTGGTTGGGGCTGGGGACAGGGTTCACCTCATGGGTGAAACTCCTTGTAAGGTGCCCCCAAGGCGAGTGTTCGGACCAACACCACCAGCTCTGAATACTTCCAGTTGCACAGAGGCACCAGGCAGGAATGCCCACTGTCCTCGCTCCTGTTCGCCCTGGCAGTTGAATCCCTGGCAATCGTATTGCAAGACGTGAGAGGCTGGAGGGGAATCCGAAGAGGAGGCAGAGAGCACAGAGTCTCACTCTATGTGGGTGATCTGCTCTTCTACATCTTGGACCCGCAAAAAGACATGAACAAAATAAAGAAGTTTCTGGCAGAGTTCAGACCCTCTCAGACTACAAACTCTTTTTTTTTTTTTAAATATAAATTTAGAGTACCCAATTCATTTTTTCCAATTAAGGGGCAATTTAGCTTGGCCAATCCACCTACCCTGCACATCTTTGGGTTGTGGGGGAGAAACCTACCCAAACACTGGGAGAATGTGCAAACTCCACACGGACAGTGACCCAGAGCCAGGGTCGAACCTGGGACCTCGGCGCCATGAGACAGCAGTGCTAACCCTCTGTGCCCTCAGGCTACAAACTCAACGTGGGCAAAAGTGAAGTTTTCCTGGTGAACCAAAGAGGGGGAGGGGGAGGGGCAGTGCTGGAGGGTCTACCATTTAAAACAGATTCCGCTATCTAGGTATCCAGATAGCCCATGACTGGACACGGATCCACAAATGGAATCTGATCAGTCTGGCCAAAGACCTACAGAGATGGGATGCACTTCCCCTTTCCTTGGCAGGAAGGGTGCAGGCGATCTAGATGAACATTTGGTGCTTTTTGAGTGCGATAGTGAGAGTTTGGTGACCGAGGGAGTGCTGAATTTGGTTCTTTTTGAGTGCGATAGTGAGAGTTTGGTGACCGAGGGAGTTAGGTGAGGAGGGAGTAAGGTGCTCCTTTCATTTTGTTTCCGACATTTCCGCAAAGAGTGAGAAGAGAGCCAGGAGTTTACAGGAAGTGTAGCTGACTGGGAGCAGAGTCGGAGGGCGGAGATCTAGTTAGTCCACACAGCAGCTATATTCTGTCAGGTAAGAGGGGATGGAGGCTAGGCCAGTTACATGCTCCTCCTGTAGGATGTGGGTGGTGAGGGATACCCCCGGTGTCCCCACTGACTATACCTGCGGGAAGTGCACCCAACTTCAGCTCCTCAAAGATCGTGTTAGGGAACTGGAGCTGAAGCTGGATGAACTTCGGATCATCCGGGAGGCAGAGGGGGTGATTGAGAAGAGTTACAGGGAGGTAACCACACCCAAGGTACAGGACAAGAATAGCTGGGTTACAGTCAGGGGGAAAAAAACAAACAGGCAGACAGTGCAGGGATCCCTCGTGGCCGTTCCCCTTCAAAACAAGTATACCGTTTTGGATGCTGTTGGGGGGGATGACCTACCGGGGGAAGGCCCTAGCGGCCAGGTCTCTGGCACTGAGTCTGGCTCTGGGGCTCAGAAGGGAAGGGGGAGAATAGAAAAGCAATAGTTGTAGGAGATTCAATGGTTAGGGGAATAGATAGGAGATTCTGTGGTCGCGAGCGAGACTCCCGGAAGGTATGTTGCCTCCCGGGTGCCAGGGCCAGGGATGTCTCGGATCGTGTCTTCAGGATCCTTAAGGGGGAGGGTGAGCAGCCAGAAGTCGTGGTGCACATTGGTACCAACGACATAGGTAGGAAAAGGGGTGTGGAGGTAATAAACAAGTTTAGGGAGTTAGGCTGGAAGTTGAAAGCCAGGACAGACAGAGTTGTCATCTCTGGTTTGTTGCCGGTGCCACGTGATAGCGAGGCTAGGAATAGGGAGAGAGTGCAGTTGAACACGTGGCTGCAGGAATGGTGTAGGAGGGAGGGCTTCAGGTATTTGGATAATTGGAGCGCATTCTGGGGAAGGTGATACCTGTACAAGCAGGACGGGTTGCATCTGAACCAGAGGGGCACCAATATCCTGGGAGGGAGGTTTGCTAGTACTCTTCGGGAGGGTTTAAACTAATTTGGCAGGGGAATGGGAACCGGATTTGTAGTCCAGCAACTAAGGTAGCCGATATTCAGGACGCCAAAGCATGTAATGAGGCAGTGGGGAAGGGAACACTGACAAAGGAGAGTATTTGCAGGCACGGAGATGGGTTGAAGTGTGTATACTTCAACGCAAGAAGCATCAGGAATAAGGTGGGTGAACTTAAGGCATGGATCGGTACTTGGGACTACGATGTGGTGGCCATCACGGAACCTTGGATAGAAGAGGGGCAGAAATGGTTGTTGGAGGTCCCTGGTTATAGATGTTTCAATAAGATTAGGGAGGGTGGTAAAAGAGGTGGGGGGGTGGCATTATTAATTAGAGATAGTATAACAGCTGCAGAAAGGCAGTTCGAGGAGTATCACCCTATTGAGGTAGTATGGGTTGAAGTCAGAAATAGGAAAGGAGCAGTCACCTTGTTAGGAGTTTTCTATAGGCCCCCCAATAGTAGCAGAGATGTGGAGGAACAGATTGGGAAACAGATTTTGGAAAGGTGCAGAAGTCATAGGGTAGTAGTCATGGGCGACTTTAACTTCCCAAATATTGAGTGGAAACTCTTTAGATCAAATAGTTTGGATGGGGTGGTGTTTGTGCAGTGTGTCCAGGAAGCTTTTCTAACACAGTATGTAGATTGTCCGACCAGAGGAGGGGCAATATTGGATTTAGTACTGGGTAATGAGCCAGGGCAAGTGATAGATTTGTTAGTGGGGGAGCATTTTGGAGATAGTGACCACAATTCTGTGACTTTCACTTTAGTAATGGAGAGGGATAGGTACGTGCAACAGGGCAAGGTTTACAATTGGGGGAAGGGTAAATACGATGTTGTCAGACAAGAATTGAAGTGCATAAGTTGGGAACATAGGCTGGCAGGGAAGGACACAAGTGAAATGTGGAACTTGTTCAAGGAACAGGTGCTACGTGTCCTTGATATGTATGTCCCTGTCAGGCAGGGAAGAGATGGTCGAGTGAGGGAACCATGGTTGACAAGAGAGGTTGAATGTCTTGTTAAGAGAAAAAAGGTGACTTATGTAAGGCTGAAGAAACAAGGTTCAGACAGGGCATTGGAGGGATACAAGATAGCCAGGAGGGAACTGAAGAAAGGGATTAGGAGAGCTAAGAGAGGGCATGAACAATCTTTGGCGGGTAGGATCAAGGAAAACCCCAAGGCCTTTTACACATATGTGAGAAATATGAGAATGACTAGAGCGAGGGTAGGTCCGATCAAGGACAGTAGCGGGAGATTGTGTATTGAGTCTGAAGAGATAGGAGAGGTCTTGAACGAGTACTTTTCTTCTGTATTTACAAATGAGAGGGACGATATTGTTGGAGAGGACAGTGTGAAACAGATTGGTAAGCTCGAGGAAATACTTGTTAGGAAGGAAGATGTGTTGGGCATTTTGAAAAACTTGAGGATAGACAAGTCCCCCGGGCCTGACGGGATATATCCAAGGATTCTATGGGAAGCAAGAGATGAAATTGCAGAGCCGTTGGCAATGATCTTTTCGTCCTCACTGTCAACAGGGGTGGTACCAGGGGATTGGAGAGTGGCGAATGTCGTGCCCCTGTTCAAAAAAGGAACTAGGGATAACCCTGGGAATTACAGGCCAGTTAGTCTTACTTCGGTGGTAGGCAAAGTAATGGAAAGGGTACTGAAGGATAGGATTTCTGAGCATCTGGAAAGACACTGCTTGATTCGGGATAGTCAGCACGGATTTGTGAGGGGTAGGTCTTGCCTTACAAATCTTATTGAATTCTTTGAGGAGGTGACCAAGCATGTGGATGAAGGTAAAGCAGTGGATGTAGTGTACATGGATTTTAGTAAGGCATTTGATAAAGTTCCCCATGGTAGGCTTCTGCACAAAGTAAGGAGGCATGGGATAGTGGGAAATTTGGCCAGTTGGATAACGAACTGGCTAACCGATAGAAGTCAGAGAGTGGTGGTGGATGGCAAATATTCAGCCTGGATCCCCGTTACCAGTGGTGTACCGCAGGGATCAGTTCTGGGTCCTCTGCTGTTTGTGATTTTCATTAATGACTTGGATGAGGGAGTTGAAGGGTGGGTCAGTAAATTTGCAGACGATACGAAGATTGGTGGAGTTGTGGATAGTAAGGAGGGCTGTTGTCGGCTGCAAAGAGACATAGATAGGATGCAGAGCTGGGCTGAGAAGTGGCAGATGGAGTTTAACCCTGAAAAGTGTGAGGTTGTCCATTTTGGAAGGACAAATATGAATGCGGAATACAGGGTTAACGGTAGAGTTCTTGGCATTGTGGAGGAGCAGAGAGACCTTGGGGTCTATGTTCATACATCTTTGAAAGTTGCCACTCAAGTGGATAGAGCTGTGAAGAAGGCCTATGGTGTGCTCGCGTTCATTAACAGAGGGATTGAATTTAAGAGCCGTGAGGTGATGATGCAGCTGTACAAAACTTTGGTAAGGCCACATTTGGAGTACTGTGTACAGTTCTGGTCGCCTCATTTTAGGAAGGATGTGGAAGCTCTGGAAAAGGTGCAAAGAAGATTTACCAGGATGTTGCCTGGAATGGAGAGTAGGTCTTACGAGGAAAGGTTGAGGGTGCTAGGCCTTTTCTCATTAGAGCGGAGAAGGATGAGGGGCGACTTGATAGAGGTTTATAAGATGATCAGGGGAATAGATAGAGTAGACAGTCAGAGACTTTTTCCCCAGGTGGAACACACCATTACAAGGGGACATAAATTTAAGGTGAAAGGTGGAAGATATAGGAGGGATATCAGAGGTAGGTTCTTTACCCAGAGAGTAGTGGGGGCATGGAATGCACTGCCTGTGGAAGTAGTTGAGTCGGAAACATTAGGGACCTTCAAGCAGCTGTTGGATAGGCACATGGATTACGGGAAAATGATATAGTGTAGATTTATTTGTTCTTAAGGGCAGCACGGTAGCATTGTGGATAGCACAATTGCTTCACAGATCCATGGTCCCAGGTTCGATTCCGGCTTGGGTCATTGTCTGTGCGGAGTCTGCACGTCCTCCCCGTGTCTGCGTGGGTTTCCTCCGGGTGCTCCGGTTTCCTCCCACAGTCCAAAGATGTGCGGGTTAGGTGAATTGGCCAATGATAAATTGCCCTTTATGTCCAAATTGCCCTTGGTGTTGGGTGGAGGTGTTGAGTTTGGGTAGGGTGCTCTTTCCAAGAGCTGGTGCAGACTCAAAGGGCCGAATGGCCTCCTTCTGCACTGTAAATTCAATGATAATCTATGATTAATCTAGGACAAAGGTTCGGCACAACATCGTGGGCCGAAGGGCCTGTTCTGTGCTGTATTTTCTATGTTCTATGTTTAACATAGTGCCCAGGTTGCACTTCCTGTTCAGATCCATACTGGGGGGTGGGGTGGAAAGAATCCCTAAAACAACATTGCAAAAGAGAAGAAGCATGGGAGACATGGCCCTCCTGAACCACAGGTTTCCACCAGCCATGCTAGTTGCCACTTTTAAGAGGTGGAGACAGCACGGGGAACACTGACGGTTAGCAATTTTTACACAGGGGACAGACAGTCAAAAACGTTCTTCACAAGGAGATGACAAGGTACCCAAGGGCCCCGAGAGACACAATGTTGGAGGGGTTACTGGACATGGACAGTCTGGGAAAAGGGACCTGCAGGGACAAATACAGACGGCTTTTAGAAAGGACAGGCTCCCCACTGGACGAAAACGGGGAAATGGGCCGGAAGTAGAGTGGGGACTCTGGAGCGAAGCACTAAACAGGCCTAACTCCCCCTGTGCAAGGCTAAACCTCATGCAGCTAAAAGTGGTGCACAGAGCGCACCTGACAAGAACCACAATGAGCATATTCTTCCTGGAGGTGGAGGACAAATGTGAACGGTGAAAGGGAGGCCCAGCCAACCATGCCACATGTTCTGGGCATGTGCCAGATGTGTTCTGGACACCCTCTTTAATGTCCAAGGTTGTGGGGGTGAGGGTGGACCCATGCCCGAGAGAGGCCATCATCGTGGTATCGGACCAGCCAGAACTTCATAAGGGAAAGAGGACTGATGCCTTTGCCTCCCTTTTGCACGCTGGAGAATCCTGCTCGGCTGGCTATCAGCAGCACCACCCACAGCTGTGGATTGGCTGGCAAACCTGTCGGAATTTCTTCACCTGGAAAAGATCAAATGCATCATCCGAGGGTCTGAAGATGGCTTCCAAAAAGCATGGGGGCCATTTACCAACCTGTTCCAAGATCGATTTGAATCCAACAACTGAGAGCAAGGAGGAGGTGGGGCAGGGGACACATGGGAGCCTCCAGGACCACAGAAAGCAGACAGGAACGAAAAGGGGGGGGGGGGTTGTGGGGAACACCAAGGGGGAACCAGAGAGAGACTGACACGGGAACCAGAGGACCCAGCACAAAGCCACAAGTAAAAGACGAGCAACAAACAAATTGGTGAAAGAAAGTGCCTACATTAAGACCAGAAACAGCAGAAGAGGGGAAGTGGTGGGGCCATGGTATTGAAAAGTATAACATGTAAACTGTTACCGTCTCATCTATTTTTATGTAGAGTGTAAAGATGTACGGTGGGATTCACTGTTTTTGCTGAATACCGACGCCGGCGTGGGACCCGTGGTGATTCACGGCGGGCTAATCGGCGCGACCCCTCACCGATTCTGGTACTGGTGAGGGGCTAGCACTGGCACAACATGAAATGCCCATGGATCGTGCTAAAGCGGCCGGAGAATGGACGGGTCCCGGATCTGCACCGGTCGAACCATACAACGTAGTGCCAACCGTGTGCGAAACCTAACCCGCCAACCGCGACCCCACAGCCCACCCCATGGCCACCCCCCCACAATCAAACTATTTTAAATTAATCCTTTTAAGTTTGACGTAAAAGTGACTACGTTGCTGCCAGATTGAGGGCATGTTCTTTTAAGGAAAGAAATAGACAGCCCTTGTCCAGTCTGGTCTCCGCTTAACTGAAGTCGTACGTCAATGTGGGTGAATCTTAACCAAAGTAACCTTGCAAGCATATCAGTTACACCAAATCACCACAGAGTGCAAAGCTTCAAAAAGGCAAATTCAGGAGGCTGCTAGGGTTAGGTGACATATGCCACCTTTGCCAGTGGTGTTTACATCCTGAGAATGAATACATTTTTAGAAAAGTTTTTTTCCTCCATGTGATACAGAAAGAACTTGCAGAGTTGCATTGAAATACAAATTGGGGTTACTTGCATCTGACTTTTTGTGCCACTTCTCTCTTCCAAACATCCTGGAAGAATCGGACCTCAGTCTGCTAGAGCTAATCACCAAGATCCATCATAAAAATGGAAACTAGCTTCAGCATCAGCAAGTGATGACGAGGCATGTGAAGCCTGTTTAAAACATAGCTCTGACCTAATGAATTGAGAAGCACAGCGTGACCCTTTCAGTGTGATTTAATAAACAGCATTGTAGAAGGGTTCCTACCAACAGTGGAGCTTTTGAGATTTTCTTTTTTTTAGGAAGCCAGCCCTTTCAGTTCTAAGGGGTGTAGACTGGAACATGGAATGTAAAAATTGTAAGGTCTATTTTATTACATGCTGCTGTTTAATTATTTGTGGAAGCTGCTCTTGATCAAATCGCAAGAAATCCGGTGGCCTGGCCCACGATCGGGGTCTACTGACCGGCGGGCGGGCTGGTTCTGTGGGGGCCTATTTTACTCCCCGCCGGGCCCATGTAGGGCTCTGCCATATTGCCAGGGGGCCGGCGCGGAGAAGGGAACCCCCGCGCATGCGTGGAAATGCGCTGGGCATAGCGCGCATGCGCGGAATCACGCTGGCCGTTCCGCGCCGGCTGGAGCTGTGGGGACCGCGCCGGCTGGAGCTGTGGGGACCGCGCCGGCTGGAGCTGTGGGGACCGCGCCGGCTGGAGCTGTGGGGACCGCGCCGGCTGGAGCTGTGGGGACCGCGCCGGCTGGAGCTGTGGGGACCGCGCCGGCTGGAGCTGTGGGGACCGCGCCGGCTGGAGCTGTGGGGACCGCGCCGGCTGGAGCTGTGGGGACCGCGCCGGCTGGAGCTGTGGGGACCGCGCCGGCTGGAGCTGTGGGGACCGCGCCGGCTGGAGCTGTGGGGACCACTCCGGCACCAACCTAGCCCCCTAGGAAGGGGGGCATTCCCCATTATCGGGGACCGTTGTCGCCAGAGTGGTTGGTGCCACTTTTCACGCCGGCGTGGGGACATAGCCCCATTATTGGAGAATCTCGCCCGTTGTCTTTCAGATGAACCATTGAGCTGAGGCTCAATTTGCCCTTCCAGGTGTGTGTAAAAGATTCCAATGCACCATTTTCCAAGGATGAGTGGGGATGTTCTCCCCAATTCTCTATCGCCCACAAAAATGAAGGCAGCAGGGACATGGGCCCTTCACCATCACCTGCAAGTTCCATTCCAAGCCACTTGACGTGAAAATGTATTGCTGTTCTCCATTGTTACTCAGCCAAAATACTAGAATTCCCTTCCCTATAGTACTGTACTTGTACCTACACCAGATGACTGCAAGGCCTTAGCTCACCACCAACTTCTCAAGGGCAATTGATGATGGGCAATAAAGTGGTCTTGCCAGTGTCGCTCACATCCCATGAATTAATTATTTACAAAAATAAGTGTCCCGGCCAAATGGTCCCTCAACCAACAATATTGCTAAAACAGATTATCTGGACATTATTTACTGTTTGTAAAACTTTTCTGTATGCAGATTGGCTTCCACGGTTCCAACATTACAACAGTGACTGCACATCAGAGTACTTCATTAGCTGTAAATTGCTTTAGGCCATTCTGAGATTGTGAAAGACACTATATAAATGGAATGTCTAACTTACCTGATTGAGATACAGTCTTGGGACAAAAATAGATTTTTATATTTAAAATTACTTTCAAAATTCCATCAGAGATTTTGTAATAATATCATCGGTCTGGCCAACTTTGAAGATTAAATCTGTGTGTTTTAAGTTCCTGGTTAATGGATGTTTTATTTAGCTGGCACCTTTTTGACCACAATTTATGTGCCTTTGTCAAATGACAAATGGATTGCCAGTATTGTATTTCAGACTATTGTTTCACAGTAGGGGATGTATACTATGATTGCTGGATAATTCATTGAAAATTCATGTTAGCTCCAATTTGTTTTTGAAAAAGGTGGCCAAAGATCAAGGAAACCTGAGCAAAAACTTTCTTTGGTCAGCTCAGTGAATTCACACGAGCAGTAAAAAGAATACCTGTAGATGAGGCTGTCTGTGCAATGGGATTGTGCAAACTGTTGAAAACCATGCCAATAGTGAAATTCAGTGCATTCTAATTGTGTTGTTAATGAAGTGCCAAAGGGATATTTGGCTATGGATATTTATGCCTTGCTTTTTAAATGTAAAGCACTCTCTTAGGTGTTCTATAACTTGCAGATTTTTGTTGTAGTTTTTAAAAATGGTAGCACAATGTTTAGCACTGTTGCTTCACAGTGCCAGGGTCCCAGGTTCGATTCCCAGCTTGGGTCACTTTTTGTGCAGAGACTGCACGTTGTCCCTGTGTCTGCGTGGGTTTCCTCCGGGTGCTCCGGTTTCTTCCTACAAATCCCCAAAGAGCAATTTGGACATTCTAAATTCTCCCTCCGTGTACCCGAACAGGTGTCGGTATGTGGCGATTAGGGCCGTTTCACAGTAGCTTCATTGCAGTGTTAATGTAAGCCTACTTGTGACAATAAAGATTATTCTTAAAATTATTTGTGTCTCACTTTTTTGGGGGTAAAATTCAAATTGAAGACGATGAATAGCAAATTCATTGGACATGTATAATGGGCTTCTGGTCCATTACTATTTTTGAGCCGCATGGCAATGTTGAATTTTGGATCAGCAAAATCAGGCATTCAGTTGCAACACCATGGAAATATAAGGCAATGCATAAGCTAGCCATGATGTGGAGATGCCGGCGTTGGACTGGGGTGAGCACCGTAAGAAGTCTTCCAACACCAGGTTAAAGTCCAACAGGTTTGTTTCAAATCACTAGCTTTCGGAGCACTGCTCCAATGTTCACATTGTTTTCGGAGCAGTGCTCAGCTGAGATTCACCTGAGGAAGGAGCAGTGCCAATGCATACAAGGCTATGCAGCAAGTGCTGAAAAATTGAATTAGAACAGTGGTTGTTTTTGACCAGCGGAGATGCAATGGGCTGAAGGGCCTTTTCTGTGCTCTCGACCTCTATTTTATTTTATTTTAAAAAATAAATTTAGAGTACCCAATTCATTTTTTCCAATTAAGGGGCAATTTTAGCGTGTACAATTCACCTACCCTGCACATCTTTTGAGTTGTGGGGGCGAAACCCCCGCAAACACGGGGAGAATGTGCAAACTCCACACGGACAGTGACCCAGAGCCGGGATCGAACCTGGGACCTTGGCACCATGAGACTGCAGTGCTGCCGCCGTGCTGCCCTCTCTAGACCTCTATCACAACATTACGTATTCCAAGACTTGAGGTCTGGTCCAGCACTGAGGAAATGCTGCAATTTTGGAAGGTGACACCTTCTGGATGAGCGTTGATCAAGCAAGGCCTTGTCAGCTATCTCATGGATGTAAAAAATCCCATGGTTACATTTTGAAGACAAACAGGCAGGTTCTTCTCAGTGCTCTGGAGAATACGTAGCCTTCAACCAACATCACAAATATCGATTATCAGGTCATTATTACGGTTTGTCGGAATTGCTGTATGCAAATCGGATAATGCCAAGAGAGGAGATATGGGCCTTTGGTTAAATGTCTCCTTTCAAAGACAGCCATTCCAATAATATTGCCGTGTTTCCCTTCCAACATTCAAGAATCACTACACTTCAAAAATAGATCATTGGCTGTGAAGTACTTTGGGACTTGCTGAGGTTGTGAAGGATGTTATGTTCATTTTTGTTTCTCACTGTACTGCACACATTCCCACGTTGTTAAAGCTCGTTTTCCATCCATGACTGTTGAGTCACTACACACGGACAGTTGTGCTGCCTAAACAATAGCTATGGCTGTCTAGATGGGCAACCTTTTTGATTCAGAGATCTGGTGAAACCTGTGTTTTGTAAACCATCAATAATCAACATTGCATTTTTAATCTCCCTTTGGCTGATATAGTCCGATATTGCAAGATGGTTTTATGGTTTGGGCCAGTTGACTGGGGAGGAGCTACTCACGCTCTTGTGAACATGCAACAGAAGCTAGAATCCCACTGGAGGCCAACCCAGCATTCCGAATGGGAATCAAGTTTCCAGTGGGCTTATCTGGAGTTTGATCTAAACTGCGCAGCTTCTGACTCTAAATTGGGAATACTACCACTAAACCAAACAAATGCCATTTTATAGAAGTTGATTCTATTATGCCTCTTTGTTCCGGACTGGGATCCAATAGTGTTGCAACATAAACTATCTTGTATGTCAGTGGGAGTTTGTCGACTTGCATACAGGTACTGCTTCAATGTCTCCGACCTTGGACTGAGGTAACACTGCAAGAGGTGAAATGTGATTTGAATTATTAGCTACTTGTTCCATAGTAATTAAAATACACAGAACAATGAGATTGATGTGAGTCACCCTGTACAATCAGTCCAACTTCTGTTCACATTGTTTTCTTTAAAAGTAATTTAGAAGTAATTAATGTGACCTTGTTTTTTTTTCTGTCAACAGAATTTGCATCACATGCATTTGCTATGCCATTGTCTCAAGTGATTGTCAATGATCGAGCCCATAAGCAAAAGCAGGATGCTCTGAAGGAAGAGCAGAAAGATGGTTCAGATCTTGTGGCATCAATCTTGCCATTTGGAACGAAAAGACAGAACAAAGAACTCTCAAGCAGCAATTCATCTCTCAGCTCAACCTCAGAAACGCCAAACGAACCAACATCACCAAACACTCCTGAAGCTGCCCCACGTGTGAGACGACGGGTAATATGTTAGGCTTTGTGACTGCCTTGTCAAAATTGGTCCTGTGTATTCTCACAAAACGTTTCAATTCTTGCATATTTTTGTATGTTAATATTTTTCTTACCTGGAAGCAGCAAAGATTAAGACCTCTTTCACACTTTAGATTATAATTTCAATATATGCTTTGGCTAAACTGTTTGCAACGGTTCATGAAGGCAGTTCAGCGCCACTTTCTCGAGAGTAATTGCGGATGGGGAATGAATGCTGGCCTGGTCAGCGAAGCCACATATCCGATGAATGAATAAAAAAAGACATAGTAGAGTGCAGCAAAAGGGAGTGACAGAATGTCCATTATCTGTAAATTTTCATGAGAGCTTTCTCATTCAGAAAGAATGATTCCCTTGGATGATAATTATCACTTGAGAAAGACCGCTAATGAAATCTGGGAACTTGTAAGTTAAGTTTCATTTTACTCTGAAGTCGATGGCCGATAATCTAGTTAGCATGGTGCAACCAGAGAGGAGAGAGAGTGTGTTCATTTATTCCTAAGGTTCAACTTGTCACTAACGTAAATTTTGGATATAAATCTTTACAGTGCTTAAATTTTGAGATGATGTATAATGTTTGACTGTTGGCATATACTTGTAGACAGGAGCTGACTGACAGTAGCTCCCATGAATTCTTTTTGTCTAATTTGCAACTGATCTGCAGACACATTAATTCAGTGATTAAAAGGTCAATCTATGGAGCGGGCTCATTTGGAGACGATGGAACCAAATGGTTTTGATTTGTTCAAACACAATTCTGATAAATGGAGCACTGAAATTGTGGAAGATGCTTTACGATTCCAAGTTCTTCATTTTATTGAAGAGGATTAATTTGTACTTGTAGCAAGTAACAGCAATGCTGGCATCTCTTGAGCATTTACTTTGCAGTAGGACATCCAAGGTTGCGCTCAGTTTATTTTTCATGTTATTCCTAGTGCTGACCTAATCAGCTGAGTAATTCTGGAGCTTGAGATTGAGAAACCTGTTCTTAGATGCCCATGTCTTTCTATGTCGGACAAATTGGCAGGGCTGGGACGGCTGGATTTGGATTCTAAGGTTTGGTTTCTTAGTTAATAGACAAAGAAGCATAGTTTAGTTTGATTAGTTGACACAGCTGAATGAAAACATTTCCATTACATTAGAGAGTGTGCGGTGTTGAGCATAGTTTACTATCAAACTATGTGCAAACTACTGAAGTGGAGAGGGGCGGGGGGGGGGGGGGGGGGGGGAAGTGGTAGGGCGTGAAGATGCTGTCCAAGGAGCTTTGTTGAGTTGCTGCACTGTATCTTATGAATGTTACACATTGTTGGCATTGTGTGGTGGAGGTGAGAGTGGAATGTTTAAGGGGGAGGGGAATGCACCAATCAAGGGGCTGCTTTGCCCTGAATGTGAATGAGCTCCTTGATGTTGTTGGAGTTGCTCTCATCCAGGCAAGTGGGGAAAGTATTTGAAAAGGAAAGATTTGACGGCTATAGCGACAAACAAGGATGTTGCTAACTTTCTCCGTGGTTCAATTGCTCTGTTTTATTACCTTTGCTCTCGAGTCGCCAGGTATCTTTATGATACCGCCACGAGGTTCAAGTCCGAGTAATGATCAATGACCCAATACACCGATTAGTAAGATTCAAATCAAAGCACATTTATTATACACAGTAATCGCTACTCATGCACAAATTCTACGTCTAACCTACTTCTACAACTAACAGGCCTATACTTAACTTCGGACTGGCCCACCAGGTCAGGGGAACAAATGGCCTTTCGTACGGGTTCTGAGTCTGCGGGATTCGAAGTTGGTACGGATTGGTAGCTAGGAGCGCCTATCTCGTAGCGAGCGTTGAATTAAGACTTACTTTGTTCAGGGGTCACGGTCAATGTTTGTTCGTGTTGCTGGGTGACTCGGGCAGGACGAAGAGGTGACGAGAGCTGAAGAGAGACCGATTTGAACTTGGGGCTTAACTCTTATAGTCCCCAGGGGCTTCCCGCCTTTCCCGCCTGACAGACCTCAGCTAGAATGTACTCGACAATCACAGTGAGACTACTGGTGACTCCGGTGACACCATGTTACTTTAAACCTCATTTGCTCGAGCCTCTCCACAAGCAAATGCATTCCTGACTGTTTTGACTCCGGACGTGGAGCATCAAGAAACCTCAGAAGATGCAAGTGCACCTGAAATGACTCCGGAAGAGGAGCATCAAGAAACCTCACCTGACTCAAGTGAATCTGCAATGACTCCGGACGGGGAGCATCAAGAAACCAAAGCTGATTCAGGTGAACAGGAAGGGCTCCAGACGGGGAGCATCGACAAACCAAAACTGACTCAGGTGAAACAGGCCAGACTCCAGACGGGGAACATCGACAAGCCAAAGCTGATTCAAGTAAGCCGGACATGACTCCAAACTGGGAGCGCCGCAAACTCAGTGACGGCACGCTCAAGGAGACAGCAGACGCCACAAAGCACGCTAACACGAGTAACTGTGTGAAGGACTCGTATTATCCACAGTGTGTGGTCCTTGAGCGCAGCAAAAACAGCAACAAAACAAACCGCAACAACAACATCAAAGACAGTAGCAAGAAGCGTACCAAAGGCAACAACTTCGGCAAAAAGCACGACAAAAACAACGCCACTGGAACAATGACTGGTACGACATGGTACAACTCTGCAAATGAGGGACACTGTTAATTCTCAGCTCAATGGCATACCATGGCAGGACGATGCATCTTACCACGTTTGCTGCACTAACAACAGGCAACCTGGCTTTCAGGACAGATGCCATCAAGAATTACCACCACAAGCATCGAAAGAAAAAAAAGAGTCCAAATCAGACAACAAAGTGATTTGGCCATTTCTTGGTTACTTCAGTACAGGGACACTGATTTTTACAATGAAATGCCTCCATCAACATCACCAACTCACCAACCAAACAAGAAAGCCACGAGACCATAATAATTAATGAACTTTGGACTCATGCATATGATTTGGACTTATTGTTTAATGATCACTGTTATCATAACTTGTACAGAGTATCACTCATCTACCTAGTTTGTTCAATTTTCTTTAACACTGTACAGAAAATATGTAACACGAAAAAGGGGGGATGTGGTGATATACATCACTGTAAGTACACAAAGGGTTAATGTACATACACGACACCTAGCTAGACACTAGAGGGAACACCAGAGACATGACACACAGGCAGTCAACCAATAGGTCAGTCAGATAGGACACGACCAATGGGCAATCACGATACACACACAGGTGACACTACCACAGGAGGGCATTACACCAACCCATATATAAGAACATAAGAACATGAGAACTAGGAGCAGGAGTAGGCCATCTGGCCCTTCGAGCCTGCTCCACCATTCAATGAGATCATGGCTGATCTTTTGTGGACTCAACTCCACTTTCCGGCCCGAACACCATAACCCTTAATCCCTTTATTCTTCAAAAAACTATCTATCTTTACCTTAAAAACATTTAATGAAGGAGCCTCTACTGCTTCACTGGGCAAGGAATTCCATAGATTCTCGACCCTTTGGGTGAAGAATTTCCTCCTAAACTCAGTCCTAAATCTACTTCCCCATATTTTGAGGCTATGCCCCCTAGTTCTGCATTCATCCGCCAGTGGAAACAACCTGCCCGCATCTATCCTATCTATTCCCTTCATAATCTTATATGTTTCTAGAAGATCCCCCCTCATCCTTCTAAATTCCAACGAGTACAGTCCCAGTCTACTCAACCTCTCCTCGTAATCCAACCCCTTCAGCTCTGGGATTAACCTAGTGAATCTCCTCTGCACACCCTCCAGTGCCAGTACGTCCTTTCTCCAGTAAGGAGACCAAATACTCCAGGTGTGGCCTCACTAACACCTTATACAATTGCAGCAGAACCTCCCTAGTCTGAAACTCCATCCCTCTAGCGATGAAGGTCAAAATTCCATTTGCCTTCTTAATCACCTGTTGCACCTGTAAACCAACTTTTTGCGACGCATGCACTAGCATACCCAGGTCTCTCTGCACAGCGGCATGTTTTAATATTTTATCATTTAAATAATAATCCCTTTTGCTGTTATTCCTACCAAAATGGATAACCTCACATTTGTCAACATTGTATTCCATCTGCCAGACCCCAGCCCATTCACTTAGCCTATCCAAATCCCTCTGCAGACTTCCAGTATCCTCTGCACTTTTTGCTTGACCACTTATCTTAGTGTCGTCTGCAAACTTGGACACATTGCCCTTGGTCCCCAACTCCAAATCATCTATGTAAATTGTGAACAGTTGTGGGCCCAACACTGATCCCTGAGGGACACCACTAGCTACTGATTGCCAACCAGAGAAACACCCATTAATCCCCACTCTTTGCTTTCTATTAATTAACCAATCCTCTATCCATGCTACTACTTTCCCCTTAATGCCATGCATCTTTATCTTATGCAACAACCTTTTGTGTGGCACCTTGTCAAAGGCTTTCTGGAAATCCAGATATACCACATCCATTGGCTCCCCGTTATCTACCGCACTGTTAATGTCCTCAAAAAATTCCACTAAGTTAGTTAGGCACGACCTTCCCTTTATGAACCCATGCTGCGTCTGTCCAATGGGACAATTTCCATCCAGATGCCTCGCTATTTCTTCCTTGATGATAGATTCCAGCATCTTCCCTACTACCGAAGTTACGCTCACTGGCCTATAATTACCCGCTTCTGCCTACCTCCTTTTTTAAACAGTGGTGTCACGTTTGCTAATTTCCAATCCGCCAGGACCACCCCAGAGTCTCGTGAATTTTGGTAAATTATCACTAGCGCATTTGCAATTTCCCTAGCCATCTCTTTTAGCACTCTGGGATGCATTCCATCAGGTCCAGGAGACTTGTCTACCTTTAGCCCCATTAGCTTGCCCATCACTACCTCCTTGGTGATAACAATCCTCTCAAGGTCCTCACCTGTCATAGCCTCATTTCCATCAGTCACTGGCATGTTATTTGTGTCTTCCACTGTGAAGACCGACCCAAAAAACCTGTTCAATTCCTCAGCCATTTCCTCATCTCCCATTATTAAATCTCCCTTCTCATCCTCTAAAGGACCAATATTTACCTTAGCCACTCTTTTTTGTTTTATATATTTGTAGAAACTTTTACTATCTGTTTTT
Source organism: Scyliorhinus torazame (assembly GCF_047496885.1). Taxonomy (NCBI): domain Eukaryota; kingdom Metazoa; phylum Chordata; class Chondrichthyes; order Carcharhiniformes; family Scyliorhinidae; genus Scyliorhinus; species Scyliorhinus torazame. The sequence goes on from NC_092714.1 coordinate 130,610,270, forward strand.
ATATTGAGCAAGTTTACTCTCATAATCTATCTTACTCTTCTTTATAGCTTTTTTAGTAGCTTTCTGTTGCCCCCTAAAGATTTCCCAGTCCTCTAGTCTCCCACTGATCTTTGCTACTTTGTATGTTTTTTCCTTCAATTTGATACTCTCCCTTATTTCCTTAGATATCCACCGTCGATTTTCCCTCTTTTTACCGTCCTTCCTTTTTGTTGGTATAAATATTTGCTGAGCACTGTGAAAAATCACTTGGAAGGTTCTCCACTGTTCCTCAACTGTTTCACTATAACGTCTTTGCCCCAGTCTACCTTAGCTAGTTCTTCTCTCATCCCATTGTAATCTCCTTTGTTTAAGCACAAAACACTAGTGCTTGATTTTACCTTCTCACCCTCCATCTGTATTTTAAATTCCACCATATTGTGATCGCTCCTTCCGAGAGGATCCCTAACTATGAGATCCTGAATCAATCCTGTCTCATTACACAGGACCAGATCTAGGACCGCTTATTTCCTCGTAGGTTCCATTACATACTGTTCTAGGAAACTATCGTGGATACATTTTATAATGCATCCGTTATTTCTTTGTTTATTGCCTGCCCCACCATAATGTTACTATTTGGTGGCCTATAGATTACTCCTATCAGTGACTTTTTCGCCTTACTATTCCTGATTTCCACCCAAATGGATTCAACCTTATCCTCCATAGCTCCGATGTTATCCCTTACTGTTGCCCGGATGTCATACTTAAATAACAGAGCTACACCACCTCCCTTACCATTCACTCTGTCCTTCCGAAAAGTTTGATACCCTCGGATATTTAACTCCCAGTCGTGACCATCCTTTAACCATGTTTCAGTAATAGCCACTAAATCATAGTCATTCACGATGATTTGCGCCATCAACTCTTTTACCTTATTCCGAATACTACGAGCATTCAGGTAAAGTACACTTATGTTGGCTTTTTTACCTCTGTTCTGAATCTTAACACCTCGATCAGTAACCTCTCCTAAGTTATATTTCCTCTTAACCTTTCTCCTAATTTTCCTTGTCGTTGAACCCATATCTTCATGTAACAACCTGCCGCGTCGCTTACCATTAATGTTTTCACTTCCCGTTTTATTTCTTTTAGTATTCCTGGTTCTATTCACTGAGCTCCCCTCAGTCACTGTACCTTGTACTGTCGCCCTTTTTAATTTTTGACTATGGCTTCTCTGCCTTACACTTTCCCCCTTACTGCCTTTTATTTCTGTCCCTGTTTTACTACCTTCCAACTTCCTGCATTGGTTCCCATCCCTCTGCCACATTAGTTTAAACTCTCCCCAACAGCTCTAGCAAACACTCCCCCTCGGACATCGGTTCCAGTCCTGCCCAGGTGCAGACCGTCCGGTTTGTACTGTTCCCATCTCCCCCAGAACCAGTTCCAATGTCCCAGGAATTTGAATCCCTCCCTCTTGCACCATCTCTCGAGCCACGCATTCATCCTCTCTATCCTGACATTCCTACTCTGACTAGCTCGTGGCACTGGTAGCAATCCTGAGATTACTACCTTTGAGGTCCTACTTTTTAGTTTAACTCCAAGCTCCCTAAATTCAGCTTGTAGGACCTCGTCCCGTTTTTTACCTATATCGGTGGTGCCTATGTGCACCACGACAGCTGGCTGTTCACCCCCCCCCCCCCCAACCCCCCCGCCCAGAATGTCCTGCAACCGCTCCGAGACATCCTTGACCCTTGCACCAGGGAGGCAACATACCATCCTGGAATCTCGATTGCGTCCACAGTACCACCTGTCTATTCCCCTTACAATTGAGTCCCCTATCACTATAGCCCTGCCATTCTTCTTCCTTCCCAGCTGTGCAGCAGGTCCAGCCACGGTGCCATGAACCTGGCTGCTGCTGCCTTCCCCTGGTGAGCCATCTCCCTCAACAGTATCCAAAGCAGTATATCTGTTTTGCAGGGAGATGACCGCAGAGGACACCTGCATTGCCTTCCTACTCTTGCTCTGTCTTTTGGTCACCCATTTTCTATCTCCCTCAGTACCTTTCACCTGCGGTGTGACCAACTCGCTAAACGTGCTATCCACGACGTCCTCAGCATCGCGGATGCTCCAAAGTGAGTCCATCCGCAGCTCCAGAGCCGTCAAGCTGTCTAACAGGAGCTGTAACTGGACACACTTATTGCATGTGAAGGAGCCAGGGACAGTGGACGTGTCCCTGAGCTCCCACATCGCACACAAGGAGCATGACACGGGTCTGAGATCTCCTGCCATGTCTTAAACCTTCGGTTAACTTCAACAACTACAATTTCAACAAAAAAAACAACAAAGAAAAAATAAATAAATATACCAATGACAAGAAACAGAAACACTACTTACCAGGGATAAAAAGTACTTCCTCCCCACCCAGCTTCGAATTCCCACCTAGATTCAATTCCCAAATTCACTCTTAGCTGTGTCTCACTCCTGGCTCTGTCTTCTCTGGCTCACTGGGAGAACTCATCACACATGATCTTCCTCTTTCCAGTGGAGACTCTCGGTGAGTACAGACACAGGGTTTATTGAACATCACTCCCACCACGTGGATTGTAGCAGACTGGTTAGCCAGTCTGATTAGCTATATCAGGATTAACAGTAGCGTTGAATGTAAGTAGGAGAATTGTTGATAGTTTAATAAATGTGTTGAAGCTATCTCCAAGTCTGAACCTTCCTTTGTCAGAGTGCACATCAAGGAAGCAGCTTATGCTACGTCAAGAGCATAACAAAACACCCCCAGATGCCCTGTCTCGTGGCACATGCGCCAGCGTGCAAGATGACCGACTTTGGGCCATCCACAATGGCCTCTGACACCCGGGGGTCACCCGGCTTCTCCACTTCATCAAGGCCCGCAACCTGACCTGACCTCCACCGATGAGGTCAGGGCCATGTCCAGGGACTGCCAAGTCTGCGCAGAGTGCAAGCTGCACTTCTATCGGCCAGACAAGGCTCACCTGGAGAAGGCATCCTGCCCCTTTGAGTGCCTCGGCGCAATTTCAAAGGGCCCCTCCCTCCACTGACCGCAACGTGTATTTTCTCAACGTCTTTGACGAGTACTCCCGTTTTCCCTTTGCCATCCCATGCCCCAACATGACCACCGCCACTGTCATTAAGGCCCTGCACAGCATCTTCACCCAGTTCGGTTTCCCCACTTACGTCCACAGTGACCAGGGCTCCTCGTTTATGAGCGATGAGCTGCGTCAGTATCTGCTCGGTAAGGGCATTGCCTCGAGCAGGACTACCAGCTACAACCCCCGGGGAAACGGGCAGGTGGAGAGGGAGAACGCGACGGTATGGAAGGCCATCCTTCTGGCCTTACGGTCTAGATGTCTTCTGGTTTCCTGCTGGCAGGAGGTCCTCCCCGACGGGCTCCACTCCATTCGGTCGCTCCTCTGCAAAGCCACGAACGAGACCCCTCACGACCGTCTATTTTTCTTCCCCAGAAAATCCACCTCCGGGGTCTCGCTTCCGTCCTGGCTGACAACACCGGGGCCTGTCCTCCTCCGGAAGCACGTGAGGAGCCATAAGTCCCACCCCCTGGCCGAGAGGGTCCAGCGCCTCCATGCCAACCCTCAGTATGCCTACGTGGTGCACCGCGACGGCCAACAAGATAGAGGGCGGTATTCTCTCCGCCCCCCCCCACCTCCCCCCGGGTGGGAAAATCGCCGGGGCACAGCGCGAATTGCGACACGCCGCCCCGACCCCTACACGCAATTCTTCCACCCCCCCCCCCAAAACCAGCGCCGCGCGGATCACGCCGGGCCGCTCGGAGAATCGCTGCAAATGGCGAGCGACAATTCTCCGTCCCGCATTGGCCGAGCGGCCGCGCGTCCACGGCCTAGTCCCTCCGGCGCCCTCCACACCTGGTTGCTGCCGGCGGGTACTCGTCGCGAAGGCTTGGGGGGCAGCCTATGGTGGGGGAGTGGGGCTCCGTTCCCGGGGGGGGGGGGCCTCCGGATTGGCCTGGTACGCGATCGGGACCAACCGATCGGCGGGCCGGCCTCTCTGTCGGCGGGCCTCCTTTCTTCCGCCGGCAAACCTGGATCCATCCACCATGTTTGTGTGGGTCTGCCTGGGGAGGACGGCCACCGCGCATGCGCTAGTTGGCGACGGACCAACTGCGCATGTGCGGGACCCAAGTCTTTTACGTCTTCACCCCTCCCCGCCCCCCCACCCTCCCCCCCCCGGCCGGGTGGGAGAATCGGCGAGGCCCCGTCCCTGTAAATCGCACGACGCCCCTGCTAGCCCCACGGAGGGGGGAGTATAGGGGTCTGGGAACGGGTGCCGACGCCGGAGTAAAACACTCCGGTTTTTACTCCGGCGTCGGAACTTGGACTGCCGTTGGGAGAATCCCGCCCATAGTCTCCCTCCAGGATCTGGCACCCGCCGGTTCCCCAGCGACCATCACCTGCGACCACCCCCGCCCCGCCACAGCCTACAACCCCCCCCCCATTGCCGACCCACAATGATGAAGCTCCAGACGACACGCTTCCGGAGTCAACGACCCCTTCACCTGTGCCCGCAGCGAAGTCGGAGCTGAGGCGATCACAGAGAACGATCAAGGCACTGGACCGACTCGATCTGTGAGCCCCCTTCACCCCCGCTGGGGGTGAATGTGGTGAACGTAATACTGCTAGAATTCACCACTGTATTGTATTGTATTATGTTGATGCCCTTGTGGGCTCTGCCTGTGGCTCCGCCCCCTCGGGTGGTATGTAGATCTGCAGCCTGTAGGCGTCACTCAGTACAGAGCAGTCGCAGGCACAGATCTAACTTATTAAAATCACTGTTCACTTCTACTAATCGTCTCGGGTGAATTGATGGTCGCATCAGGGGGATTGATACTGGGTGAGATTTTTTCGAGAGGAAGTGTAGGGGGGATTCTTGGAGGGGGGAGAGGTTTCGATGTTAACAATCGAAAGGGGCGTGTCAGACCCAGTGTACAGGGCCCGGAGTCTCGATGGTGGATAGGAAAGGGGGGGGGGGGGAGAGAAAGAGACCCCCTGTTAGAATAGTTTGGTGGAACGTGTGAGGGTTGGGAGGCCCAGTGAAGAGGTCAAGGTTGCTTACACAGCCGAAAAGTTTGAAGGCTGATGTGGCGAAGCAGCAGGAGACTCACTTGAGGGTGAAGGATCAGGTGAGGCTGAGGAAAGGTTGGATTAGTCAGGTGTTTCACTCGGGATGGCAGGGCACGGGGGGGTTTGCGGTCTTGGTTAGTAAAAGAGTGCGGTTCCAACTGGGGAAAGTGGTGGTGTATAAGGGAGGTAGGTATGTGATAGTGACAGAGGCATTGGAGGGGAGGTTGGTAGCATTGGTAAGCATGTATGGTCCCAACTAGGATGATGCAGAGTTTATAAATATGGTGTGTGGGGCCATCCCCGACTTGGGTTCACATGAATTAACAGTGGGTGGACACTGGAATTTGGTGCAGTGCACCACACTGGGTTGATATGGTATTGGAGAAGGGAATAGTGCAGAGGCGGGGGTGGAGATTGGATGTGGGGCTGTTGGGGACCGAGGGTTTTGTGATAAGATTGGGAAAGTAATTGATGAATACGTGGGGTTTAATTGTACGGGGAAGGTTTCGCAGGCGGCGGTATGGGAAGCTTTGAAGGCGGTGGTGAGGTGGGAGGTGATATAATTTAAGGCAAAGGTGGACAAGGAGAAGAGGGTGGAGCGGCAAAAGTTAATCAATGAGATGTTGGAGGTATGCAGAGGATGTGGATCCAGCAATGCTGGAAAAGAGGAAGGAGTTGCAGACAAGCTTTGATCGGCTGTCCACAAGGAAGGCAGTGCGCCAATTGAGGTGAGTGAGGGGAGCAGTCTACGGGTATTGGGAGAAGGCAGGGCGCATGTTGGCAGGCCAACTTCGGAGGTAGGCGGTGGCGAGGGAAATTGTTCAGGTGCGAGATAGGGCAGGGAAGTTGGTGGTGCCTCCAGATCAGATTAATAGGGTGTTTGTGGAGTGTTATAAGAGGTTGTATAGGTCAGAACCACCGGGGAGGATCGGGAGATGCAGGATTTCCTGGATGGTTTGGAATATCTGAGGTTGGGGGAGGGGGATAGGACCACATTGGAGGGAGCGAAAGGGGAGCAGGAGGTAAAGGATGCGATTGGGAGGATCCGTCCTGGCGGGGAAGGTAGCAGGGCCAGATGGGTTTCCGGTGGAGTACTATAAGAAATCTAGGGATATGTTGGCGCCGTTGATGTTGGGGGTGCTTGTGGAGGCGACAGGGAAGGGGCTGTTGCCACAGACTTTGTGGCAGGAATCGATCTCCTTGCTGCTCAACAAGGATAAGAATTCGACAGAGTGTGGGTAGTAAAAGCCCATATCACTCTTGAATGTGGATGCAAAGGCATTGGTGGTAGGTTGGAGGACTGCCTCCCGAAGGTGAGTGGGGGTATTTGATGGTGGTTTTGGAGCGGTTTGGGAATAGGCCGCGATTTGTGGAGTGGGATGGTTACTGTATAGGGAGCCGAGGGTGAGCATCCGCATGAATGTTATGAATTCAGGATATTTTGCTCTGCACCGAGGGACCAGGCAGGGATGTCCTGTGCCCCGCCCTGTTGTTTGCACTTACGATTGAGCCATTGGCCATTGCATTGAGGGGTTCAGGGGTGTGGAGGGGGATAGTGCGGGGAGGGTGGAACATAGGGTATCTTTGCAGATGACTTGCTATTTTTTGTGTTGGAACCGAGTGCGTCGATGGGTGGTATGGCCTGATTTATTGCAAGAACACTTGTAGCTAAAGCTATAAACAATTTATTAACAGTATATATGTACAAGACAACAGATAAATAACAAATTCATGCACAAGCAACCTTTCTCTTCAGCTTCCTCAGCCAGCCTGTCCAAGTCACCCTGCAGCCTCTTAGTGTCGTCTGCAAATTTGGAGAGATATTGTGTGCAATTCCTTCGTCCAAATCATCAATGTATATTGTGAACAGCTGAGATCCCAGCACTGAAGCCTGTGGTACCCCAATTGTCACTGCCTGTCTCTCTGAAAAGGATCCGTTTATTCCCACTCTCTGTTTCCTATCTGCCAACCAGTTCTCTATCCACGTCAATTCATGAACTTTACATTTGCTCACCAATCTCTTGTGTGGGATCTTGTCAAAAGCCTTTTGAAAGCCCAGATACACAACATTCTTGTCCACTCTCCTGGCCACATCCTCAAAACACTCCAGCAGATTTGTCAAGCATGATTTCCCTTTAGTGAATCTATGCTGACTTTGACTGATCCTGTCCCCACTTTTCAAATGCTCAGTTATTTCATCCTTAATATTTGACTCCATTTTCCCCACCACTGATGTCAGACTAACCGGTCTACAATTCCCAGTTTTATCTCCCTCCTTTTTTACAAAGTGCATCGGTGGTGGAGGGAGTAAATGTTTAATATGGTGGTGGGGTGCCAATTAAGCAGGCTGTTTTGTCTTGGATGGTGTTGAGCTTCTTTGAGTCTTGTTGTGCTGCACACATCCAGATAAGGGGAGAGTATTCTATCACTTTCCTGACTTGTGCCTTGCAGGTGGTGGACAGGCTTTGGAGAATCAGGAGGCGAGTTACTCACTGCAGAATTCCCAGCCTCTGACCTGCTCTTGTAGTTGCAACATTTATATGATTGGTTCAGTTACGTTTCTGGTCAATAGTAACCCCAGTATTACGATCACAGACCAGACTCCAACAGTGGCTAGGATACTGGACAGAAACCCCAATATTTTATTTTAATTTTGTAAAACTGAGGAAAGGATACCTCACTCCAGGAGCAATTTCATGCAAAATAGGGATATGGCGTATCAGAACAAACTTTACTGCTAACACAGTATTAAAGTTTTTAACATCACACAAAACAACAGCTTACAGTTACCTCTTAAACAATGCTAATCAAAACAGTGACACAATAACCCTTAATTGTTGTCTTAACTTCCACTCGAACAAACTCATCTCAGGTCAACATCAATTTTTAAATACAGTTAGCAGACGCAGGCATAATTGCTTAAGCGATGTTCTTTGCGACTGTTTTAAGAGTCGTCAGAACAATGCAGGATCTCTAGCTAAAGTCTTCAGCAACTCTCTTCATGGTTTGACTTCCAGGAACTAACATAACAATCTCTGCTTCTCTGCTGCAATGCCTGGTACTCTTAGTTAGATCACCTTACTAAGCTGAACACAATGTGCGAGATCTACCAACCGCGTTGCACCCAAAAAGCAGTGCGGCTGGTAGATGCCGGGAGATCTCTCTTCCAGGATCTACCCGGCGTGCCATACCTCGTGAGATCTGATGCAATCTTGCGAGACATTGTGATGTGAATCCTGTCCACTGGGGGCAGGATCATTTTCTGGCACATATGCATATTAGAGTGAGTCAGCGAGTCTGACTCTAATATGCATTCCCAAGATCTAACCAAGGTGTGGGGTCTAACCCCCTCACTTTGGAGACCTCGGGTGAGCACTAGTGCTACCTGGGCACCCTAGCAGTGCCACCTGGGTACCAGCCTGCCACTTCGCAAATGCCCAGAGCGCACTGCCACGGGTGCCAGGTAGTCCCTGCCAAACTGCCAAGATGGCATTTTTTGCAGGACATCGGGCCCAGGGGTGCACTGCATGTGTTTTGGGGTGGGTCTAGGACCCCCATATAGATGATTTGGGGCGTGAGTGACATTTGGGGGTCGAATTGGGGGATATAGAGATCGGGATGCCATTTAAAAATAGGTCCCGTTCTCTCCCTGCACTGAGGAGTTCTGGCGAGTGGGGCTCCTCAGTGTAGAAAATGGAACTGAGTGCGGCCTCGGCCGAGCATTCCCCGCTGAGGCCCCCAATGTACCCGAATGCAGTTCGAAGGCGTAGTGTTTCTCGGCACTCTTGAGCGCTGTGAAAAACATGGCAAATCGTGCCGCTATGTGACTCTGTTCCCATTTGGGTAGATCAAGCCCAATGTTCCTTATTAAAAACTCCACAGGAACTCTCTAAATCCGCCTCGTCAGTGGGACAGGGCACGCCCTGTGGTGGTGATGTCTGGGACATTGTCAATAAGGTATGAATGCATGAGTATAACAATGTCAGGCTGCTGCTTGACTAGCATCCCCCATTTGGCATAGGACCCCAGGAGGACATTGCAGGGTGGACAGAACTGGGTTTGCCTTTGTGGTTTATGGTGCCTCGGTCGAAGCTGGGTGGCTGTCTGGTTTCATTGGTGAAACTGAGCGGGGTGCTAGACCATTTCAGGGGGTATTTAAGAGTCAATCACATTGCTGTAGGTCACATTTGTGAACCATATGGATTTTTATGATCAACATTGGTTTCATGATCATTCTTACTGAGACTAGTTTTTTAATTCCAGATTTCTGAATTGCTTTCAAATTCCACCAGTTGCTGTGGCAGGATTTTAATCCATGCTGCCAGAGTATTGTCCTTGGGCCTCTGGTTTACTAGTCCAACTATGCAACCGCCTCTCTTCTCCCCACCCTCCCCTCTCGTTGCACTTTGCATTTATATCGCACCTTTCACGTTCTGAGCAGGTCCCAAAGCACTTTACAACCAATGTAATAGTTTGAAATGTAACCACTGTTGTAAGGAAGATGGAAGCTAATTTATGTACAGGAAGGTCCTTCAACCAGAAATATGATGAGGATCAGATAAACACCAGTATTGGATATAAATTAGTTTATTAGGATAGATTCTGACTGATGGGAGAGACACTTGTTGACATCTTTTAATTCAATTTACTTGAGTTTTAACTCCCAAACCTCGAGTGTGCCTGGGGCTAATATTGGATTTGCATCCAACATTTAAAGCAGGCAAATCATGTTAGATCAAGCACAGTCATTTAAATAGTAGAAAAGGTTAGGGCGTTGAGTAGTATAGAATTATATGCACGATGTTTGGATTTGTGCAGATTGAATCAGTTAGATAAACACTACTGAAATTGAGAAACTGTACTAAATTTTGTACACGGATACCAAAATCTGCTTTTTCTCAGCTGGTCAGGAGACATTTGCATTTTTGTATACCTGTGCTGCTGCATGCAACAGCCAAGCGAGACTCCTACAAAGTGCAGGTAGAATTTCTTTAACATCCTGGATGTGCTGTGCAGAAAGAAACTATAATATAGACTTAGAAATTTGGACTAGTTCATCTGTGGGTGTGCAGTCGTGGGGGGTGGCCTTTTACCCATATGGCAGGTGGTGCCTTCGTAGTGAACCTGCTCTTCCTACCCATCACAATTGCGGTTTCAAAATCCGTTAAAAATAGGCACTTTTCAGTAGTGACCCTGGGGAAGGGGAATAGAAGTCGGAGCCAAAAACTCCAATCTACAGTTGAACAAACTGTACACATATAGGTGCATATAGTTAGAACTTTCCCTGTACAAATTCCTCCTTCATGATACCATGATGTAGGAATTTGATCTCTAATGTATTTCTTGCAGGCTGGGCCTGAACCTGACCATTCGTCCACAAGCCTGTAAACTAATAACTGCTTGCATACCCTCGGCTTGTTTCTTTTAAGCAGATTTCAATAGTCTTCAGACTTTACTACATTTACAAAATGTCATAACTGAGGTCAAACGTCACTCAGGTTTGACTTATTACTCTCTGTCCTTCTAGGTCACTTCACTCTTTCACCTCTGCCATGTTTATATTTTTTCTGCAGGGTGGAATGTCTGTGGATTCCATCACCGACCTGGATGATGATCACTCTCGATTATTAGAAGCGTTGCAGCTTTCGCTCCCAACGGAAGTCCCAAATAAGAAAGAAAAACAAAGAGACAAAAAGCTAAGCCTAAATCCTATTTATCGCCAGGTGCCTAGATTAGTGGACAGCTGTTGCCAACATCTAGAAAAATATGGTAAATATTGCTCTAATAATCATTCCTAATGTTCTAGGTCACTTTTGGTGCGGGTACAAGATATATAGAATATTTTTGTGTAATTGGAAGTGAACTTAAAATGTGTCTTACGAGGCAATTAAACATTCAAAAATTAATCGTAAAACCAGAAGAATTAATCAATAATTAAGTGACGTAGGTAGTTTGTTCAAGACCATTTCCTTTAGATGTGCCAGAATACCAGATCAAAGTGGCACAGGTCCGAACTGTTTGTGACATTTGTCACAGTTGAGTATGCTGGTGGATGTAAAAAAGACTCTGGCAATGATGATGGAGTGAGAGAAATTAAGGTACATTATTCTGGTTGGATGAGTCCAGCTTCCTTAAATGTATTGATCCTGTAAGCCATCAAGCATCAGTTAAATCAGCAAGCACTTTTTCAGACAAAGGGTATTGAAAGTCCGGAACTCTCTGCAAAATGCTGTGTGATTTCTTGGGTCAATTAAAATGTTTAAATCTGAGATTGACAGATCTTTGTTGAGCAAGAGAATCAAGGGATGTAGACCAAAGGTGGGTGAGTAGAATTAAGACAGAGATCAACCGTAACCTATTTAAATGGCTGAATAGGCTGAAAGGACAGCAGGGACTACTGCTGATCCTACATTTGTAGCCCGTAAGTACAAGGAAGCACCTTCCACTACAAGTGCCAAGAGAATGGTTCCACTCAGTCTATCCCCAATATCGTAAATGAGTGCATCTGGATTAAGTTTATGAACTGTAACTGTATTCTGGCTGTAGTGCAATAGAGCTAATACAAGAACTAACTTCTCTCTATTCAACCATTTCAATACAGCTATTACAATTGGTATGTATATAACCATGTAAAAAATTTTGCAAGTATTTCTTATCCACAAAACACAGGATATATTTAATCTGCCTAGCAGCCTCTGCCAATAATTGATGAAAGAGTCATTAATAGTGTTATTAAATAATGCCATCAGTAATCTCATCATTGACGTTCAGATTCTGCCACTACCACTGAATTCCAGAATTTAATGCATACATGGATGCCATTGATGCATGGCTGAATTCCAGAGGAGAGGGTGACAGTAGCTGCTCTTGACTTCAATGCAGCATTTGAACACATATAGCCACGGCAAAATAGAGGTTAATGCAAACTAATAATAGGAGTCTTATTTATCGAGTAACAAGGTGATCCACTCAACCGTGCTCCAAGAGATGATTGCAGTATCTCCTTGGAAAAGTGGTTTGAGCACAACTGCTTCATCAATGTTATTTCCATCATAAGGTCAGGAATTGTTTTCTTTTCAAGAGTCTATGATGGCCTACAGAGGGGTTTTGGATAACAATCATTCTTGAGATGGCAAGTTGCACCAGAATTTGCAAGTTCCCCTCCAAGTCATATGCCAACCTGACTTGGGCATACATCGCCATCTCTTTGTTTTTAGGTCAACATCCTGAAATTCCTTACCTAACAGCATTATAGGAGAATCACTACCCCAATAATTGGAGAGTTGTATAAATACGCCCATTGTCACCTTTTCTGACAATAAATCCAGTCTTGCCTGCATCACTCACATCACCAAACCAAGTTAAAGAAAGAGGAATTTTCACAAATACTTGAATTTTGGGGTCTTTCAAAGTCCAACCAATTAATGCCTAAAAATCCTTCCAATATATGTCATGATATGCAGCCATGCACATAATGAGATACAGACAGGCAGCTAATGAACACAGAGAACAGGACATAATCAATCAGCAGGCAGAACACTTGGGGGTGGTTTCCCACTATAAAAGGCACGAGACACTCACACTCCGGCTCTTTCCACTGGGGACATCTACAGAGTGAATCAGGGTGTATATATCACATAACACCTCCAACACGTGGCTAAGAGCTAGTCTGGTTCAGTCAGACAGAGTAATCACACTTAGGTTAGCAGAGAATCGAACTCACAGAGAACTGTGCTAACTGTGTGACAGGTTCAATAAATCAGATTGAACTAACTTCAAGGTCTGGAGTATCTTTCAGTAAAAGCTGCATCCAGTTGCAGCCCGTGTTATCTCAGTGTGCTTAGCACGACAATATACTCTCTTGAAAATCTAATGATTTATCTCAAATTCCTTTGATTTTTTTTCTGATCAGTTATGGGTCTGATGTACACCATTTTTTTGTCTGTGTATACAATCTGTTAAATATTTTTCTGCCATAAAGTTGTGCAAGGCAGTGATGTATAATTATTTATCAATCTTTCTGCAGCTCTTCAAACAGTAGGAATATTCAGAGTTGGAAGTTCAAAGAAAAGGGTAAGACAGGTAAGGAACACCAATTTATTTTTCATTGGTCATAAAGGAACATTCTGGAAGTACTTCCGGATAGTTCCATCCATTCATATACATGATCTCCTCTGCCTGCAGAAACATCATTTATAATATTGAAATTCCTCCTCCTAGTAGTCTGTGATTGAATATTGCTGCGATTTATCTCTTCATTTAAGTAATTTTGTAGTTTCAAAATGTTTTGCACCAGCCAACCCATAAGGTAAACATACGTGCTGCAGAGCTGTACTTTAACTAGATGTTTGTTGGTGTATTACTACTCAAATCAACTGGTTCAGTTTGGTGAGTATGGTCTGCAATTCCATCAGGAAGTGAAATGTTCCATTGAGTAGATGAGAATCCAAAGCATTTGTTTCATTTGGTGACAGGTGTGCAGAATTGGAAATGCATTGTTACTGCTGCATCACAGTGCTGAGGACCCGGGTTCAGTCCCGGCCCTGGATTACTGTCCATGTGGAATTTGCACATTCTCCCCATGTTTGCATGGAACTCACCTCCACAACCCAAAGATGTGCAGGGTAGGTGGATTGGCCACTCTAAATTGCCCCTTAATTGGAAACAAAATAAGAATTGGGTACTTTAAATTAAAAAAAAAGAAATGCATTTTTGGAAACATTCATAGTACTACAGTAAAAGTTCTTCTCTGCTTGATTTCCATGCTCTTCTCATTTTCTTACCACTACCAAAAACAAATGGCCCTTCTATATAACACCTTACATGTAACAACACATTCCAAAGCTCTCCAAATGAGCATAATCAAACACACATCCAATATGTGGGATTTGAAGTTACCTATTATTTTGCTCTAATTTAACATTGGTAAATTGTTTTTATTGCCTGTACAAAACTGCCTCTCCCTTTTGTTGATACTTAGAAATGCCAAATGGAATTTGTGCCTGGAGTTGGTTTTCTGCATCTAGATGTGAAGTGGAGCTTAGAAATTATTTCAGTGTAGTTGTAGTGACTGTTGTATCAATAATATGTTTTGACACAATAGTCACTATTTTATTTCATTACCATGATCAAATCTTAATCTTTGTTCCACATTTAAAGCACATTGGGTAGCACTGTTGCTTCACAGCTCCAGGGTCCTAGGTTCAATTCCCGACTTGGGTCACTGTCTGTGTGGAGTCTGCACGTTCTCCCCGTGTCTGTGCAGGTTTCCTCCGGGTGCTCTGGTTTCCTCCCTCAAGTCTCGAAAGACGTACTGTTAGGTGAATTGGACATTCTTAATTCTCTCTCTGTGTACCCGAACAGGTGCCGGAATATGGCGACGAGGGGCTTTTCACAGTAACTTCATTGCAGTGTTAGTGTAAGCCGACTTGTGATAATAAAGATTATTATTATAAGCATGCCCTAACATGCTAATGTGGGAATGATTAGACAAAAGAAGACCACGCCTATCTAGTTCATCTTCTACTATTTTGATAGTTGCATGATCCAATGAGAAAGGGGTTGCTGGTTAATGCTGGCAATCAAAGTCAGTCATTAGTCTACAACAGATGCAGACATGACTTCTGGTGGCAGCCATGGAGTCACCCATTTGGCAGCTCCCACTCGAGGTGGCTTTTCTGGGTCTCTCCCCCACTTGTTGTGTGGATGTTTCAGTGAAAAAAGGTCTCTGGGTGACTGAAGAAAGTTGAACTCCACTGATGGAGCTGGTGGATGGAACCACGAAACGGACGTTGGTCGAAAAGAAGGAAGAGGTTGGAGCAAGAGAATTTTATGCGCCACAGGTCAAGATAGCGGAGAGTAAAGGGCCAGCCCTATCGACCAGTGGTTAACGAAGCAGCTGGTGTACTTCTTGAATGAGAAGGTCAGCCGGCAGAGGAGGGAAACCCAGGAAGACCTAGCCAAGGTGGTGGAACCATTAAAAGTGGGAATTGATTGGGTGGAACAGAGGCTCGAGTCCCAGGGTCAGGCTATTTGGAAAGTGGAGTAAACGGTGGGGGAGCACAAGGAGCAGCTTGCCTCATTGGCGGCCAAAATAGGATTGATGCGGGAAACCCAGAAGCGGTTAAAGGAGAAGGTGGAGGACATGGAGAATTGCTCCCGGAGACAAAATCTAAGAATCGTGGGGATGCCTGAAGGCATCAAGGAAGCGGACACTGGTTCATATGTAGCCAAGATGCTGGAGAAAACCTTTGACCAGCCCCCGGAGGTCGACCAAGCGTACAGGCGCTGATAAGGAAGCCGCTGGTGAACGAGCCGCCGAGGGCGATGGTGGTGCGCCTCCACCGAATCCTGGATAAGGAGAAGATATTGCAATGAGCGAGGCAGACAAAGAGGTGCACCTGGGAAGGGAACAGGCTTCGAGTGTAGCTGAGCCTGGGCACGGATCTGGCGCAGAGGAGAGCCGGGATCAATCGGATGAATGGTGCCCTCTTTAAAAAGGGGGTGAAGTTGGGATGTTGTACCCGGCCCGCCTCTGGGTGACTTTTTAAAAAAAAAAATATTTATTAAGGTTTTCATAAAATATCAAGAACAAAATGAAAAAGGAACCCAACAGGGTTAAGTACAAAACACAGTCCAAAAAAGCAACCCCCCTGTACATAAATAATAAATTAACATTAACACCCCGACTTAACACAACAAATATATACACCCCTCAGACCCCCCCAGTGTAAATAACAAAAGCAAAAATAAAGTTTAAACCCCCCCCCCCCGGAGTTGCTGCTGCCATTGATCAATGTCTACCGTTCTGCCAGGAAGCCTAAGAACGGATGCCACCGCCTAAAGAACCCTTGTACCGACCCTCTCAAGGCGAATTTCACCCTCTCCAACTTAATGGACCCCGCCATATCGTTGACCCAGGAGTCCACGCTTGGGGGCCTCGTGTCCTTCCACTGAAGAAGAATCTTTCGCCGGGCTACCAGGGACGCAAAGGCCAGAATACCGGCCTCTTTCGCCTCCTGCACTCTCGGCTCCTCTGCCACCCCAAATAGTGCGAGCCCCCAGCCTGGCTTAACCCTGGAACCTACCACCCTCAACACCGTCCTCGCTACACCCCGCCAAAATTCCTCCAGCGGCGGGCATGCCCAGAATATATGGGTGTGATTTGCTGGACTCCCCAAGCACCTAACACACCTGTCCTCGCCCCCAAAAAACCGACTCATTCTTGTCCCGGTCATGTGTGCCCTGTGCAGCACTTAAACTGTATGAGGCTGAGCCTCGCGCACGA
Organism: Scyliorhinus torazame; assembly: GCF_047496885.1. Lineage (NCBI taxonomy): Eukaryota > Metazoa > Chordata > Chondrichthyes > Carcharhiniformes > Scyliorhinidae > Scyliorhinus > Scyliorhinus torazame. The sequence goes on from NC_092714.1 coordinate 130,626,659, forward strand.
TGAGGAAGAGTTCACCCTCCACAGGGCATCTGCCCACGTCCCTGCCTCAATTTCCTCTCCCAACTCCTCCTCCCACTTACCTTTCACCTCCACCACCGAAGCCTCCTCCTCCTCCTGCATCACCTGGTAAGTTTCCGAGATCTTCCCCACTCCCCCCCCCCCCCCCCCCCAAGAGCACACTGTCCTGTACTGTGCGTGGCAGCAGCCGCGGGAAATCCCACCACCTGCCGCCTGGCAAACGCCCTTACCTGTAAATACCTGAAGGTGTTCCCCGGGGGGAGCCCATACTTCTCCTCCAGCTCACCCAGGCTCGCGAACTTCCCGTCCACAAACAGGTCTCCCAACCTTCGTATCCCTGCCCTGTGCCACCCCGAAACCCTCCATCTGTTCTCCCTGGGACGAAACGGTGGTTCCTCCGTATTGGGGTCCACACCAAGGCCCCAACTTCCCCCCTGTGCCGCCTCCACAGCCCCCAGATTTTGAGGGCAGCCGCCACCACCAGGCTCGTGGTATACCTTCTTGGAGGGGACGGCAGCGGCGCCGTTGCCCACACAAGACGCCATCTCCAGCCTCTTCCATGCAGCCCCCTCCCCCTCCATCACCCACTTGTGCACCATCATTGCATTGGCGGCCCAGTAGTACCCACAGAGGTTGGGCATCGCCAGCCCCCCCTATCTCTACTCCGCTCCAGGAACACCCTTCTCACCCTCGGAGTCCCTCGCACCCACACAAACCCCATTATACTCCTGTTGACCCGCCTAAAAAAGGCCTTTAGGATAAACACGGGGAGGCACTGGAACAGGAACAAATCCTTGGGAGCACCGTCATTTTGACTGACTGCACCCTACCCGCCAAGGACAGCGGCAATGTCCCACCTCTTGAACTCCTCCTCCATTTGCTCCACCAGCCTTGTGAAATTAAGCCTATGCAGGGCCCCCAGCTCCTGGCCACCTGGACCCCCAAAATACCTGAAGCTCCTCTCCGCCCTTTTTAGTGGGAGCTCGCCAATCCCCCTCTCCTGGTCCCCTGGGTGAACCACGAACAGCTCGCTCTTCCCCATGTTGAGCTTGTACCCCGAGAAATCCCCAAATTCCCTGAGGATCCTCATTACCTCCGGCATTCCCCCCACCGGGTCCGCCACATATAGCAGCAAGTCGTCCGCATAGAGAGACACCCTATGCTCCTCCCCACCCCGCACCAACCGCCTCCAGTTCCTCGACTCCCTCAGTGCCATAGCCTGGGGTTCAATCGCCAGTGCAAAGGGCAGGGGGGACAGGGGACACCCCTGCCTCGTCCCTCGGTGCAACCAAAAATACTCCGATCTCCTCCTGTTCGTGGCCACACTTGCCATCGGGACCTCGTACAACAGCCTAGCCCACCTGACAAAACCCTCCCCAAACCCAAACCTCTTCAGCACCTCCCACAGGTACCCCCACTCCACCCTATCGAAGGCTTTCTCAGCGTCCATCGCCACCACTATCTCCGCCTCCCCTCCCTCGCCGGCATCATGATAACGTTCAGAGGCCTCCGCACATTCGCGTTCAACTGCCTCCCCTTCACGAACCCCGTCTGGTCTTCGTGGATGATCTGCGGCACACAATCCTCAATCCTCGTGGCTAAGACTTTCACCAGCACCTTGGCATCTACGTTTAGCAACAAAATTGGCCTGTAAGACCCACACTACAGGGGATCCTTGTCCCGCTTTAGGATCAAGGAGATCAGTACCCGGGACATTGTCGGGAGCAAAGCCCCCCACTCCCTTGACTCATTGAAGGTCCTAACTAGCAACGGGCCCAACAGGTCCATATATTCTTTATAGAATTCGACCGGGAAACCGTCCGGCCCCAGTACCTTCTCCGCCTGCATGTTCCCTATCCCAATCGGGTCCCCAATCCCGCCACCAGTCCCTCCTCCACCTTCGGAAACCTCAATTGGTCCAGAAAGCGGCCCAGCCCTCCCTCCTCCAGTGGGGGCTCGGACCGATACAATTCCTCATAAAAGTCCCTGAAGACCCCATTGATACCAACCTCACTCCGCACCACACCCGCCCCTGTCCTTAACTCCCCCGATCTCCCGAGCTGTGTCCCGCTTCCGAAGCTGACGCGCCAGCATCCGGCTCGCCTTTTCCCCATACTCGTAAATCACCCCCGGGCCTTCCTCCACTGCACCTCCGCCTTCCTGGTGGTCACCAGGTCGAATTCGGCCTGGAGGCTGCACCTCTTCCTCAACAGTCCTTCCTCAGGCACCTCCGCATACCTCCTGTCTACCCTCACCATCTCCCCCACCAGCCTCCCCCTCTCCCCCCGCTCCCTCCACTCCTTGTGGGCCCTAATGGAGATCAGCCCTCCCCTCACCACCGCCTTCAGCGCCTCCCATACCATCCCCACTCGCACCTCCCCGTTATCGTTGGCCTCCAGGTACCTCTCTTTGCTTCCTCGGACCCACTCACTCACCTCCTCGTCCGCCAACAGCCCCACCTCCAAACGCCATAACGGCCGCTGGTCCCCCTACTCCCCCAGCTCTAAGTCCACCCAATGCAGGGCGTGATCCGAAATGGCTATCGCCGAGTACTCGGTATCCTCTACTCTTGCTATCAGCGCCCTGCTCAAAATAAAAATGTCGATCCAGGAATAAGCCTTATGGACATGTGAGAAGAATGAAAATTCCCTAGCCCCCGGCCTTGCAAATCTCCAAGGGTCCACCCCTCCCATCTGGTCCATAAACCCCCTCAGCACTTTAGCCGCCGCCGGCTTCCTACCCGTCCTAGACCTGGAGTGATCCAGTGCCGGATCCAACACCGTGTTAAAGTCTCCCCCCATTATCAGGCCCCCCACTTCCATGTCTGTGATCCGACCCAACATACGCCGCATTAAACCCGCATCGTCCCAGTTCGGGGCATACGCATTGACCAGTACCACCCTCTCTCCCTGCAACTTACCACTTACCATTACGTACCTACCGCCATTGTCTGCCGCAATGTTCGACACCTCGAATGACATCTTCTTTCCCACCAAGATCGCCACCCCTCGATTTTTGGCATCCAGCCCCGAATGAAACACCTGACCTACCCACCCTTTCCTCAATCTTGCCTGGTCTGCCACCTTCAGGTGTGTCTCCTGGAGCATAGGCTAAATCGCTGGCTTTTAAAGCAGACCAAGGCAGGCCAGCAGCACGGTTCGATTCCCGCACCAGCCTCCCCGAACATGCGCCGGAATGTGGCGACTAGGGGCTTTTCACAGTAACTTCATTGAAGCCTACTCGTGACAATAAGCGATTTTCATTTCATTTCACATCCGTCTTCAGCCCCTTCAGGCGCGCGAACACACGGGCCCGCTTGACCGGCCCGTTCAGTCCCCTTACATTCCAGGTTATCAGCCGGATCAGGGGGCTACCCGCCCCCCCCCTCCCCCGCCGATTAGCCATAACCCCTCCTCGGCCAGCCATGCGCCCGCACCCCATGCCCGGTCGTTTCCCACGGAGGCAGACCCCCGTCTCAAGCCCCCCCCCCCCCCCCACCACTTGCTACAGCTCCCCTTGACCACAGCAGCAGCAACTCGATCCCCCCCCCCCCGGGCTAGGACCCATCCAAGATGCTTTACTCTCTCTTCCCCCCCCCCCCCCTCCCCCAATGCACTTCCGCAAGTCAGCTGACTCCTGCTGACCCCGGCCACTCCCGCCTCCCCTTCGACTCCTCCCATTGTGTGACACACTCTCCTCTTCCATTCCTCGTCCCCAGGGTCTCCCCCTCCCCTTCCATCCCAAGCGCAGGAAACAACCCTTGCTTCCCAGTACCGGCCCCGTCCCCTCCAGTCTTCAGCACGGGAAAAAGCCCGCGCTTTCCACCTACCCGGCCCTGCCACCTCCCACGCAGTTCCTTTTACAGGCCCAGTCCCCTCACCCCCGACTCTGGCCTCCCCCTCCCCTGCGGGGCCCCATCTCACTGCCGGCCATCCACCCCTGTTCCATTTGTTTACCCCCCTCCAAGAGCCCACCCGACCAACCCAACCAAAACAGTGCCCAACCCGCCCTAACCACCCTCACCGAACCAGAAAGAAGAAAAAAAAACAAGAGCAAAGGACCCCCCCTCAAGAAGTAACATATCAACCACAATGTCACTGTCAACAGGGGTGGTACCAGGGGATTGGAGAGTGGCAAATGTCGTGCCCCTTTTCAAAAAAGGAACTAGGGATAACCCTGGGAATTACAGGCCAGTTAGTCTTACTTCGGTGGTAGGCAAAGTAATGGAAAGGGTACTGAAGGATAGGATTTCTGAGCATCTGGAAAGACACTGCTTGATTAGGGATAGTCAGCACGGATTTGTGAGGGGTAGGTCTTGCCTTACAAATCTTATTGAATTCTTTGAGGAGGTGACCAAGCATGTGGATGAAGGTAAAGCAGTGGATGTAGTGTACATGGATTTTAGTAAGGCATTTGATAAAGTTCCCCATGGTAGGCTTCTGCACAAAGTAAGGAGGCATGGGATAGTGGGAAATTTGGCCAGTTGGATAACGAACTGGCTAACCGATAGAAGTCAGAGAGTGGTGGTGGATGGCAAATATTCAGCCTGGATCCCAGTTACCAGTGGTGTACCGCAGGGATCAGTTCTGGGTCCTCTGCTGTTTGTGATTTTCATTAATGACTTGGATGAGGGAGTTGAAGGGTGGGTCAGTAAATTTGCAGACGATACGAAGATTGGTGGAGTTGTGGATAGTAAGGAGGGCTGTTGTCGGCTGCAAAGAGACATAGATAGGATGCAGAGCTGGGCTGAGAAGTGGCAGATGGAGTTTAACCCTGAAAAGTGTGAGGTTGTCCATTTTGGAAGGACAAATATGAATGCGGAATACAGGGTTAACGGTAGAGTTCTTGGCATTGTGGAGGAGCAGAGAGACCTTGGGGTCTATGTTCATACATCTTTGAAAGTTGCCACTCAAGTGGATAGAGCTATGAAGAAGGCCTATGGTGTGCTCGCGTTCATTAACAGAGGGATTGAATTTAAGAGCCGTGAGGTGATGATGCAGCTGTACAAAACTTTGGTAAGGCCACATTTGGAGTACTGTGTACAGTTCTGGTCGCCTCATTTTAGGAAGGATGTGGAAGCTCTGGAAAAGGTGCAAAGAAGATTTACCAGGATGTTGCCTGGAATGGAGAGTAGGTCTTACGAGGAAAGGTTGAGGGTGCTAGGCCTTTTCTCATTAGAGCGGAGAAGGATGAGGGGCGACTTGATAGAGGTTTATAAGATGATCAGGGGAATAGATAGAGTAGACAGTCAGAGACTTTTTCCCCAGATGGAACACACCATTACAAGGGGACATAAATTTAAGGTGAAAGGTGGAAGATATAGGCGGGATATCAGAGGTAGGTTCTTTACCCAGAGAGTAGTGGGGGCATGGAATGCACTGCCTGTGGAAGTAGTTGAGTCGGAAACATTAGTGACCTTCAAGCAGCTGTTGGATAGGTACATGGATTACGGGAAAATGATATAGTGTAGATTTATTTGTTCTTAAGGGCAGCACGGTAGCATTGTGGATAGCACAATTGCTTCACAGATCCATGGTCCCAGGTTCGATTTCGGCTTGGGTCATTGTCTGTGCGGAGTCTGCACGTCCTCCCCGTGTCTGCGTGGGTTTCCTCCGGGTGCTCCGGTTTCCTCCCACAGTCCAAAGATGTGCGGGTTAGGTGAATTGGCCAATGATAAATTGCCCTTAATGTCCAAATTGCCCTTGGTGTTGGGTGGAGGTGTTGAGTTTGGGTAGGGTGCTCTTTCCAAGAGCTGGTGCAGACTCAGGGGGCCGAATGGCCTCCTTCTGCACTGTAGATTCAATGATAATCTATGATTAATCTAGGACAAAGGTTCGGCACAACATCGTGGGCCGAAGGGCCTGTTCTGTGCTGTATTTTCTATGTTCTATGTTCTATGTTCTAATCCCCAAACGCCCATCCCGACCCTCAATCTGTGTCCAACTTCTCGGCCTGAACAAAGGCCCACGCCTCCTCCGGAGACTCAAAATAATGGTGCCGGTCCTTGTAGGTGACCCACAGTCGTGCCAGCTGCAACATGCCAAATTTCACCCCCTTCCTGTGCAGCACCGCCTTCGCTCGATTGTACCCGGCCCTCCTCTTCGCCACCTCCGCACTCCAGTCCTGGTATATTCGAACCTCCGCGTTCTCCCACCTGCTGCTCCTCTCCTTCTTGGTCCACCTGAGCACACACTCCCGATCAGCGAACCGATGAAACCGCACCAGCACCACCCGCGGAGGCTCGTTAGCCTTGGGCCTCCTCTCCAGCACTCTATGGGCCCCTTCCAACTCCAGGGGCCCCTGGAAGGACCCCGCTCCCATCAGCGAGTTCAACATGGTGACCACATAGGTCCCCACGTCCGGCCCCTCCGGGAGGCCCAGAATCCGCAAATTCTTCCGCCTCGACCGATTCTCCATCTCCTCGAACCGTTCCTGCCATTTCTTGTGGAGCGCCTCGTGCGCCTCCACCTTTACCGCCAGGCCTAAGATCTTGTCCTCGTTGTCGGAGATCGTTTGTTGGGCCTCGCAGATCGCCACCCCCAGGGCCGTCTGTGTCTCCAGCAGCTTATCGATAGAAGCCTTCATCGGCTCAACCAGATCCGCTTTAATCTCCCTGAAGCAGCGCTGGATAACCTCCTGTTGCTCCTGCGCCCACTGCATCCACGCTGCCTGGTCCCCGCCCGCCACAATTTTGTTCTTCCCTTGCACCTTCTTCGGGTCCACCACCACATTTTTAGTCGCCCCGCTCCTGGTAAAAGCCATATACTGTCGGGGAACTATTGTACTCTCCTTCCCACAGCGGGAAACGTCAAAAAACTGCCGCTGGGGGCCCTGAAAAGAGCCCATAAGTCCGTTTTTTGCAGGAGCTGCCGAATGTGCGACTTAGCTCCACATAGCCGCAACCGGACAGCTCCACATAGCCGCAACCGGACGTCTTCTGGGTGACTTTTAACAGCCGATAACATTAATTCGGGACACCCGAGGAGGCAATGGAATTTTTAAGAGACAATGGACTGGAAGGAGAAGGAGGACATTGAACTCTGGAGGAGGTGTGAGGAGATGTTTGCTTTTTCATTTGTTGATTGTTGGAAATCTTCTCTCCTTTGAGATGTTTTATTGGGATTGGGTTTGGTGGTGAGATGTTTGGGGATCGTTGAGGGTGAGTGCACCTTTTTCTTGTTTCATTGTTGTTTGTGTAATGGAGGTTTCGAGCGGGGGGGAAATGGGAATCGGTGGGGGGTAGGAGGCTCATGAGCTTTGGACAGGGGCTGTCTGGGCGGACTAGTTAATGGAAGAGCAGTGAGGGGTGGCCAGCTGGTTAGTATAGCAGAGGGGGATGGTGCCTCCCAACCAGGTTGGTCATATGGAATGCGAGTGGGCTGAATGGGCCAGCCAAACAGTAGTGTGTGTTCGCGCACTTGAGGAGCTTGAAGGCGGACGTGGCCTTTTTTGCAAGAGACACACGTGAAGATCGGGGGTCAGACAAGGCTAAGAAAGGGTGGATAGGGCGGGTCTTCATTTGAGGTTGGACATGAAGATGAGAGGAATGGCGATGTTGAAACGAGGGCGAGGGGGCGGGTTGGCCTTGCCAAACATAATGAATTATTATTGGGCAGCAAACATCGCTTTGGTGAGGAAAGGGTAGTGGGGAAGGGGTCGGCGTGGGAGCGGATGGAGACAGCCTCTTGCAGGGGTACGAGTTTAGTAGCATTGTTGACAGCGCCTCTGCTGTTCTCGCTGGCCAAGTACTCCACGAACCCAGTGGTGGTGGCTGCCCTGCAGGTATGGGGGCAGTGGTGGCAGGATCTGAGGTTGGATGGTGCCTCAGTGTGGGCACCGATTTGCGACAATCACAGGTTCGCACCGGGAGGGTTGGACGCGAGGTTTCGGGGGCAGCGACGGGCAGGAATCGAGTGGTTTGGGACCTGTTTTCTGGAAGGGCAGCTTTGCGAGCTTAAGAGGACCTGGAGAAGAAATATGAGCTGCCCAGTAGGAACGGGTTCAGGTACTTACAGGTACGAGACTTTGTGAAGAAGCTGGTGTCATCCTTTCACAATCTGCCGCCCTTGGGATTCCAGGGTTAGGTGCTATCGAGGGACATAGTGGTTGAGGGTGGGGTGTCCGATATTTATGAGGAGCTAATAGACTGGGAGGGAGCTCTGTTGGGGAAGTCAAACGGAAATGGGAGGAGGAACTGAGGGGGAGGGGGAGAGGGGGGGGGGGGGGGGGGGGGCGGCGGGATGGAGATTGGAAGCCGGGTTGTGGGAAGAGGCCCTGAGGAAAGTGAATGTGTCCTCATCATGTACGAGGCTCAGCCTTATGCAGCTCTCACTCCACCCTCACAGGCAGGCAATGGTTATTCTTGCATTTACAAAACAATTTTTCTTCGGTTAGCGAAGTTATTTCAGAACCCTTATTGAAAGCCTGTCTCTGGAACAGTTTTCCACGACCTCTCTCTGTGGCTTTTCAAATCCTTCTCCTCTATCTGTAATGGGCTAATAGCTTGATGGACAGCAGGAGTGTCCCGACGGACATTGGATCTCGAGTCACGTACCCTGGCTGAACAGGGGCATCCTGTGTATTCCCACTAACGAGTTTAAGTCTGAATGGGTCAGTGTAACTCAGACCAGGTGTGGGCGTATCCCTCTGACTCCATGCTAGCGGTTTTCCCCTCAGTCTGTGAATCCTAAATTGCCTGCTACATAGAGTCCTAGAGTCATTGACGTTTACAGCATGGAAACAGGCCCTTCGGCCTAGCTTGTCCATGCCGCCCAGTTTCTATCACTAAGCTAGTCCCACTTGCCCGCATTTAACCCATATCCACCCTGCCTATGAAACTGTCTAACTGCATTTTAAAAGACAAAATCATACCCACTTCTACCACTGCCTCTGGCAGTCCATTCCAGATGCTCACCACCTTCTGTGTGAAAGAATTTCCCCTCTGGTCTTGGATTTCTCCCCTCTCACCTTAAATCTATGCCCTCTAGTTCTAGACTCCTCTACCTTCTCTATGCTCCTCATTATTTTAGAGACATCTATAAGATCGCCCCTGAGCCTCCTACACCCCAGGGAAAAATGTCCCAACCTATTCAGCCTCTCCTTTATAACTCCCATTTTCGATTCCAGTTCTGGACCCAATTTCCTAATATCTCCCTCGCGTAACAGTGATCTACGTAACTAGTCCCTGTAGAATCCTAAAAAGAGCAATTATGTCACCTCTTATCGAGAGAGAATATGTCCAATTTGCATACAAACTCCTCATTAATAAATCCCTCCATTCCCCCGATCATTCTGCTTGATCTCTTCTATGTCCTTTCAGACCTGCAACATCCATTTTGTCCTGTGGTGACCAGAACTTTATGCAGTATTGAGTGCAGTCTCGTCAATGATTTCACTTTAATAATTAATCTTTTTATTCTATTCCAATGTTTTATTTGCTTTACTCACTACCAACAAACAGTGCTGTGATGGCTTCAATGTATTATCAATCGGAACTTTCGATCTTTCACTTTTCTATGCAGGTTACTAAATCGGAAAGAAAATAATCCTTTCCTGGATTTTTGTTCCCCACACGTCAAGTACTTTGCATTTCTCCACGTCCAATTTCATCTGCCACCTGCCTCTCCAATTACCAAATATCCTCCAGTAGCTTATTTCTTTTCAGCTTTGGATTCTGCCACTTTCATTAGTTTTGTATTATCTGCAAATTTGGATACTGTGTTTCTAAATCTTAGTTCCATTTTATTTATGAAGATATTTGAAACTCCTTCTCTAACGGCACTGAGGTTTACCCACGCCTCGGGGACTGCAGTGGTTCAAAAAGGCCGTTCACCCCCACCTTCTCAAGGGCAAATAGGTTTGAACAATGAATGCTCGCCTAGCCAGCGATACCCATGTGCCGCAAATGGATAGAAAAGAAAATAAACAGAGTCTGATCCATAACAGACGTCTGTGGTACAGCACAGGTAACATTCTCCCAGGCTGCTGACAATGCCCGTGTCAACACCCTTTGTGTTCTCTTGATCAACCGGTTTTCTATCAATCATAAATTACTTTTATTGAGTTCCGGATTATTTATTTCTGTAATTTCAGTTGCAGTCTTCTCAGAATTGCATCAAATTTCTTATTGGAATCCAAACACACCATTTCCATCAGGCTTCTTTGCCTCAAAAAAGTTTGTTCGATTGACAAGATGTGTGGACTATCTTTGTTTTTTTATTATTGCCATCCAGGTGCTCCATGTTTATATCCTTAATGTCACCGTGACTTTAACTACAATATACATCAAACTCGCTGGTCTATAATTTCCTCGGTCAGTTTTGCTGACATTCTTTTAAAAATTAGGAGTATCGTCTGCTGTTCTGCTGCCCACTGGCATCACTCCAATGTTCAGTGAATCTGGAAGAGTTGTGCCAGAATTGCTGCAATTTTCCTTCCTCATCACAAGTTTACACGCTGTTCAGCAGCCAGGCTAGTAGTAATGCAACCTATCCCTGCAACAGCCTCTCTCTCTCCCTTTCCAAATTAAATAGCTCTCTCTTTAAAAGAACCAAGGCAGTTGCTTATATTTTGTACTTCTGCAGCCTGTGTAGCATCAGTTATCAAGCCACCACCTGATCTCACTTCCAGTGGCCCTATGCCATAACTCTATTTCCTCATTAACTTTCAAACTTTTCATTGTCATTTCTTGTACTTGGAAAAGGTGAAATTTGCTCTTGAGGGGGGTGAGTGAGGTTTTCCACAAGAGATGGGGTTTGTTTATACTACGGGCACATTCCAACGGTCATGCTGTGTCCAAAAAGCAACTTGCTGCGGCGCAGTGTAAACTGGGAGACCCCACTCCCGGGATCTACCCAGCTCGCAACGCCTTGAGATCGGACTCGATCTCGCAAGACTTGGGATGTAAATCCCGCCCATTGTGGGATGGCTCACCTTTTGGAAAACCTTATTAGAACCAATATGCAGTTTCTCTAGGTACCCAAGGTGTTGGGATCTCTCCCCTTTGCCTTGGAGACTTTGGGTGAGCACCGTTCAGTACTGGTTTCCACAAACGGGGATCAGACGGAACAGCACTCGTGGGAGTCTTCCAGGGGATCGATGGTCCCCAGGTGCCTACCCTTTGGGCAGGGTGGCACCCTGGCACTGCTGGTGCCACTGGGCACCCTGGCCCAGCCAGTCTGGCACCTTGGCAATGCCAGCTTGGTGACTTGGCCGTGTATGTTTTTTTTTTTCAAATAAATTTAGAGTACCCAATTATATTTTTTCCAATTAAGGGGCAATTTAGCGTCGCGAGTCCACCTACCCTGCACATCTTTGGGTTGCGGGGATGAAACCCACTCAGACAAGGGGAGAATATGCAAACTCCACACGGACAGTGACCCGGGGCCAGGAATCGAACCTGGATCCTCAGCGTCGTAGTCCCAGTGCTAACCACTGCACCACGTGCCGCCCTTTGGCAGTGTATCTTAATAATAATAATCTTTATTGCCACAAGAAGGCTTACATTAACACTGCAATTAAGTTACTGGGTGCTAGCCTGGCACTGCTAGTGTGACACTGCCAGCTGGCATTTTTTGTGCGTTGGCAATCAGATTGAAGTGCCTTGCGCAGTGTTGGTGAAGCTGCGGGAAAGGGGTATGGGGACCCTCCCATTGCGCATTGGGGCTTGGTGGGGGTCGGTCAGAGGTCGCGTCGTGGGCCTCGGAGATCGGGACTCCATTTTTAAAATGGTGTCCCAATCTCTCGCTATACTGAGGCGCTCCAGCGAGCGGAACTCCTCAGTGCACAAAATGTGATTATATGCGGCCTCGGCTGCGCATTCCCTGACGCCCCTTATTTAATGTGAGTGGCGTTGCATAGCACTGCGAGTGCAGGGAAACACGTGGCTAAATGCACTCGCTATGGGAATTCGTTCCCATTTAGTTGAATCACACGCTACATTTCAAGGAGCTGGTTACCATCAGCTACTAGGGAGGAGGGGAGGGGATGAGGTTGAATAAAAATTATTTTTTAAAAAAATATAAGCTTTTGATGCTAACCCTGATGTGTTGGGTGCTCTGGATCCGTGGAACACATACAGGCCACCAACACTTAAAATAGTACAACACTATTTTATTAAGTTAGAAACTGTTGAACATCCTTTTACTGTGGATGTTAGATTAAACTAAAGACCTATGCCTGTCCTAACCAGTCTATGCACTCAGCACATGGTGAAGATCTGTGCTGTAAGCTGTAAGCTCTGTCCTTCTGAGAAGCTGCATCCCGAATGAGCGGGAACTCTGATGCCCCCTGTCTTTATAGTGAGTGTGCTCTAACTGGTGATTGGCTGCAGTGTTGTGTGTGTTGATTGGTCTTGCTGTGTGTCCATCAGTGTGTGTGTCTGCACCATGATATACTGGTGTATATTATGACAAACCCTTCACTGTACAGTCATAATTGTTCCCTTTTGGATTGATACCACTTTTTGTTTGTTTACGCTCCTGTGAAGTGCCCCATGACTGTCATTTTGCTGAAGGTGCTAAATTAATTTGAATTTGTTGAAAGCAACCACTCTGCTATAGCATATTGAGCCTTTCAAACTGGGACAATGCTTACTTTTGACATTTTTGTTTCCAAATTCAGATTTTACATTTGAGTCTAAATTTTGGTGCTCTTTTTTCATCTTACAGTTGCGAGAGGAATTTGATCGTGGTGCAGATGTTGTCCTTGATGAGGAGCACAGTGTACATGATGTTGGTGCTTTGCTGAAGGAATTTTTGAGAGATATACCAGATCCTTTGCTCACCAGAGAGCTCTACACTCCATTCATCAGCACACTTTGTAAGATTATACTATTGTTCTATATTTATATTTACTTATCCTATATGTCTCTATATTGTGGTGTATTTTTATCTTTCTTCTGCTGTGCGGAGAATATTGATATCGATATCACATCACCATGTAGGCTTGGTGGTTCCATTCCTGTCTCTAAGTCAGAGGGTGCAAGGTTCAAGCTCCACTCCAGATATGTGAATATAAGAAATAGGAGGAGGAGGCGGTGGCCGTACGGTTCCTCAAGCCTTCTCCACCATTCAGTAAGATCATGATTGATCTTCTACATCAACTCCACTTTGCTGCCTATATCCCCTTTGTTCTTTGATTCCCGTTGTGCCCCAAAATTTATCAATCTCAGTCTCAGGCCAGAATTTTCCTACTAGTGGGATCTTCCGGTGTCTCCGATGGTGAACCCCTACCGTGGGTTTCCGGGTAACCCCGTTGACTTTGACGAGGGCCAGAAGATCCCAATGCCGGCCAATGGCAGAGGCTGCTCCGCCGCCATGAAACACATCGTGGGGGCATGTGGAAAATTCTGGAGTAGGGAATTCCAAAGTTTCAAAGCCTTCTGTGAAGAAATTTGGCCCAACTCAGACCTAAATGGCTGACTCTAGTTCTCGACTCTCCAACCAACCTGTTGGCATCTACCCTGTCAAGCCATATAAAATTTAAAGAGATTATGTCTCATTCTTCCAGGGCTCTTTCCAAGGGCCGGTGCAGACTCGATGGGCCGAATAGCCTCCTTCTGCACTGTAAAATCTTTGATTCTATGAATATGGACCAGACTACTCAATGGCCCTGATGTTGACAGGGAAGGATTACATAGCCAGTGATGGTCAGGCGATATTTCTGACAGGATACCTTTATTTCCCCACATCCCACTGTCATGATGCTTCTAACAAGAGGAGTAGAAAGCTCCAGCTTTGAATTCAGGCTTCACATCCAGTTCATGCACCAACACACATCCTATGCCATCATATGGGTAATGGGAGCACTTAAAATGACTAACTACACTTTCATTTGGTGTAAAACGGTTATGCCTATTGAAGGGGTGTTCATGCCTACGATTCAAGTGGTTTTCATAACTTGCTCTTACTGATTCCATGTTTTCCTTACTTGATTTTGATTAAACTGAATTTCAAATTTCATTCTGCTTTGTGGGATTTGAACTTGCATTCTTCAGATTATAATAAATTGCATTGAACCCAGGCAGCTCCATGCCCTAACAGATTAATGAAGCAAAATGCACTGACAAGTTTGCATTTTCAATGTTGCAACTACGTAAAAGTTGCAAATTGCAGCAGGATGCACAACCCTAACTGGCTTTTACCAAGGCTGCCCGATGGGAACTGACCGTACACCTGTTTCTCACTCCATCCTCTGTGGAGTTCTATTCCAGTGTACTGTAAATTTGGAGTCCAACCAAATCCAGATGGGTTGTGTTAAAGTCAGGACTCATACATTGTCTGATCTGTGAACATGAGCAATGCTGGCTCGATTTGTTTAGTCTTGTGATACTGACAGCCTCAATCAAATGGTGGATTAATAGACTAGTTTTCATGGATCTTATAATGCCGTTGGACCTATGAATCTTGGGTCATTTGTACTAATGGTGGCCATAAGTTGCACTTGAAGTTATGAACATCTCATGGTAGAAGTATTACTCACTCACTAACTTTTTGCCTATTCTTTTGAAGACACCAGTCTTTTCCTCCCATTTCTGCTGTTACTGCTGTCATGATCTCCTGTTGGACCTCTTCTATTTCGTACATAGTTTTAAGAGATTTGTTTTTTCATTCAAATCCTTTTGAGCTGCTTATGCAGCCTTGTCCTTCACTGTCCTGGTGGTACCTCTTGCTAGATGACCTCAACAACCTGCTTTGTTCCCAGTTCCTGATTGGTCAGAGTTGCACAAGAGGAGATGGGGGTTGGAGGGGTCGTGGTGGGATGGGAAGAAAAAGGGGGGGAAATAGATTAAAAGGGCAAGGAAAGGGCATGCAAGAGAACCAGGGAAGAACCTGATTTAGAGAAAATGCAAAGCACAGAAACGGAGAGAAGAAGACACAAGGGAAGAAAAAAAAAACAACCCCCCCCCCCCCCCCCCCCCCCCCAATCCGGCTTCAATGTTATTTGAAGCAATCATCAACCACAGGCAGGTTAATTGCTGTTTGATTTCTTCTGGCTCTGTCTGAGCTTTTGTAAATGTTTGGTAGTTTGCAGAGTTGTATAAAATTAGTAAATTTGAGAGGCAGTGGTGCTGCACATGAAGAAGGCGTTAGTTCTGACCACCATGGTTCCGGTCACATCAAATTCCTCCCCCCCCCCCCCCCCCCCCCCCCCCCCCCCCCAGTCACAAATGCTTTTGTTATCTCCTCTTCTCTGGCTGTCGTTGAGCTTCTTCCTGCATTGCATCCAGGTTCTCCAAGCTAGACAGTGACTGCAATTTTTTGGAGGTCTTCCTACCCTGTCGAGGCAAGAGGACCTCCCTGTTTCTGCTTGCCTCCAGCGCCAAGGCCTTCAGTGTTGCATTGGAGAACCTTGGGGCGCACACTCTGGCCTGCCGCAGAGGTAGAGATTGGCTTTAAGTGTTGCTAGTCTTGCACAAACCATGCGGCGCCACTCCTAGCCCCCCGGGGGCGGGTGAATAGGGGGCTGGGAGCGGCCTCCGACGACGGAGTGAAACACTCCGGTTTTCACTCCGCCGTCGGGACTTAGTCTCCCGATGGGAGAAATGCGCCCCAGGGCTCCTTGCTGGGGTCTGCAGCTGAACATTGGTTTGTCTTCTGTCTGCATTACCTTTGGGCACATGTCAGTTGTGCATCGTGATCATGGTGCTCATTTTTCAGTCCTGACCCAATTTTTCAGTCCAGACCCAATTTTATTTCCTCAATATCCTTAGTGGATCAAAATCAGCTGCCAGGTGGTAGATTTCACTAGCTAATTATGATAATAAAAGGAAAATTTGTAGCTATTGAAATACACAATATCAGTGTATTTGTTGAAAATAGAAAAATGATTTATTTCCAAGAGCTTTAAGATTTTCTCCTGTGGTGCAACAGGCTAGAGAGCACATCACATTCGCCTAAAGCAAAACAGAGTAGAAATGGCGGAAATAAATACACTGGGCGGAATTGTCCCCCCCCCCCCCCACGCCGGGTGGGAGAATCGCCGGGGCGCCGCACGTGTCTCGCCACGCCGCACGCAATTCTCCCACCCCACCTCCAAACTGGCGAGGCGAGAATCACGGCTGGCTGCTCAGAGAATCGCCGCTCGCCGTTTGCAACGGGCCTTCCACACCTGGTCGCTGCTGGCGGGAACAGCACGGGAATGCTGGGGGGGGGGGGGCGGCCTGTGGGGCCCACCGATCGGCAGGCCAGCCTCTCTGAAGGAGGACCTCCTTTCTTCCGCCGCCCCGCAAGATCCATCCAACATCTTCTTGCGGGGCGGCCTCGGGGAGGACGGCAACCGCGCATGCGCGAGTGACATCATTTACGCGACGCCGCTTTTACGCGGCACCAAGGCCCGGCGCGTGTAAATGACGCGACGCCGCTCCTAGCCCCCCCGGGGGAAGGAGAATAGGGGGCTGGGAGCGGGCTCCGACGCCGGAGTGAAACACTCCGGTTTTCCCTCCGGCGTCGGCACTTAGACTCCCGATGGGAGAATTGCGTCCCTTAATTTTGACTCTGATTTTCAGTATCACCAGCCTGGCCCTCTCCCCTCATTCTGCCAACATTGATTAGATAATGCCCTTGCACATAAATTTGGCTCTGGACCGCTTCAATGTTTCTTGTAATACCTATCCACTTGTGATGCCACAAATTAACAAGACCACTTGCAAGGAGTCTGAGATGTACTCTGAACAGGATTACTGTTCCAAGCCAAATGGCTCCCCATCAAACCATTAAAGGCGAGTCCAAAATCTGTACATTACATCAAACAATTTTCAATCGGAAAGCCAGTGTTGTGCATAGTTGATGTTGCATGCAATTTTTAATTCGCTTGTGATTGAGTTATAATGCAGTAATATTAAGATTACTATCCTTTCAGTTCTCATTTTGTACTATGCCTCAGTGACATTCACTTCAACTCAGGAACTGTCTTTCTTCATCTTAGTACTGGAGCAGGACGAACAGCTCAGTGCCTTGCAGCTTCTCATTTATCTCCTGCCTCCGTGTAATTGTGACACGCTTCACCGACTAATGGAGTTCCTTGCCATGGTAAAAAATCATGCAGAAGACACCCTGGATAAAGATGGGCAGGAGGTAGGAGCACATCAAATTTTAGAGGCTTTAGAATTCCATTGAGTGCATTGATTCATTTTCACAGTACCCATTTTCCCAACAGTTAACTTGCCATGTAAATATATTCTGAAAGTACTCCCCTCATCTTTCCCTCCTATTGTCTTCCACTTTCTGCCTCCTCCCCCTCCATTTCTCCACCACCGCCTCCTCCCAATAATAGTGCCTGGAACTGAGCCTTGTATATATTTCCTCCTGGCTCCCATTTAGTGGAGTTGCTGGATGAGAGTTTTTTTTTAGTATAAATTTCATCACCCAGATTTCTGGAAATGTCAAAGTAAAACTTATAAATGTTTAATTTATTTCATAGTTAACAATGCAATTTTTGTAGTTAATAATGACAGTAGACTCTTTAATTCCATTAGGTTGGCAGCAAGGAATGGTTCAAATTTATTGCCATTGTTATCCTAGTAACATGCCTTAGTGGAGTTTGGCAGCAGTCCCAACTTGCTTTAAAATAATTTGACTTTTAAACTTGCTAACCCTGAAGATGTGTTCAATATTACATAGAAATATAATATATATATAGTTAAGGTTTATTTCAAGGGTTAAAGAAAATGTTTTTGTGATTGAGCATAGGGTCCCCAGACCCAGTCTGATTGAGAATTATTGTCTTCACTGATTTGGTAGTGCTTTGACTTCTAAAATCAGAAGAACGCCGGATCAAATCCCAGTCTAGACACTTTAGCACAAAATCTGACAATTCAATGCATTACAGAGGGAGTGCTGCATGGTTGAAGGCACATGAGATGTTAAACTGGGGCCTCTTTTGTCTCCTTCAGGTGGGCACAAAAGATCCCAGGGTATTATTTAATAGAAGAGCAGGGAGGACCTCCTTTGTTTGACTGACCAATATTTATCCCTCAAGCAACAGCGCAAGAAAAGATGACCTGGTCATTATCACATTGCTGTTTTTGTGATGGTGCAGTGTGCAAATTAGCTGCCATTTTCCCCACATTACCATGGTGACTACTCTTCAAAAGTAGTTCATTGGTTGTAAAAGCATTTTGGGAGATTGTGAGGGTGCTATATAAATGCACATTTATTTATTAATATTTTTTATCAAATGTAAAAAGATGTGGCATGTTGAAGAAGATGAGGGAAGAGAGGAGTATATTAATATGGTTTTGTAAGGGCCACGAAGAATCCAGCATGAGTTTTAAGGATACAAAATAATAACGTTTATTTACTATAACAATATATACATAACAGTAGCAGTAACTTCCCTTGCTACCTTCTCCTTCCTGCTGGTTCCTGAACTGGCCAGCTTATTTATACTAGGAGTTTCTCCGCCCCCCTCATTGGGGAAGTTCATACTCCCATAGGATTGTGGGATAGTCATTAGTCCCCAGCCAATCGTAAGTAGGCAGGTTATAACATCCCTCCCCCACAAAGTCCAAGGAATCCACCGAAGACCCTGGCGAAGGAAGGCGTCGAACTCGTTTGGCCGCAGGCCGGACGCCATTTGCATGCGGCGCTGGATCAGGCGGCGTGTAACGAGACGGAGACCGGCGCTTCCGTGATGAACGTTGCGGTTGTACATCCACGGCCTGTGGACCCGAGGATTCCCCCTCTGATTCATCCTGTGTCTCCATCTCGGAGTCAGAGTCTGCTGCCTCCATCATGTCAGCGTCTCTATCTCCATTTGGTTCTGTAACGACCTGCGCAGGCTTCGAGTGAGGCACCAGTGGAAGATTTTGAGGACTACCTTCCCTTGTCTCTGGTCTCTGCAGCTGTTGAAATGAGTTCCGGGGGCGGGGAATCTTTTGAGGGGATGATCTTCTGGACCAGACGTGGTCTACATGTTTTCGCTGGAGACGACCCTGGGCTTGCACTTGGTAAGATATAGGGCCCGTTTGGCGAAAGATTACACCAGGAACCCATTGGGCACCACCAGCAAAATTCCGCACGAATACTGGGTCACCGGGCGCAAACTGCCGAATCGGACGATGCCGAGACAATCCCTGTCCCTGCCGTTCTTGTGTGCGGCGTACTTTTGCGCCAATGTCCGGGAAGACCATACTAAGGCGGGTGCGAAGTCTTCGGCCCATTAGGAGTTCTGCGGGAGCTACCCCAGTCACTGCATGGGGGGTGGTCCTGTACGTAAACAAAAAGCGAGCCAGTCTCGTGTCCATTGATCTGGAAGACTGCTTCTTTAGGCCTCTTTTGAATGTTTGCACTGCACGCTCTGCCAACCCATTTGAAGCCGGGTGGTAAGGGGCAGTGCGGATATGGCGGATGCCGTTCATCTTTGTAAACCTAGCAAACTCCTCACTCGTGAATGGAGTGCCATTATCCGTGACCAGCACCTCGGGGAGGCCATGCGTACTAAATGATAAACGCATCTTTTCAATTGTTGCGCAGGACGTTGTCCCCTGCATCTTATGCACCTCCAGCCATTTGGACTGGGCGTCAATTAGTAGAAGGAACATGGATCCCTGAAAAGGGCCTGCGAAATCTGCATGCAAGCGTGCCCAAGGCCGCCCTGGCCATTCCCAGTGATGTAGGGGCGCGGCCGGCAGAAGCTTCTGATGCTCCTGGCAAATGGAGCAGTTTTGGGCCACCTTCTCAATGTCGGTGTCGAGGCCTGGCCACCAGACATAACTCCGGGCCAACATTTTCATCTTGGTCACGCCCGGATGCCCATTGTGCAAGTCTGTTCGTATCAGCTCCTGGCCTTTTTCCGGGACAATCACACGCGTCCCCAACAAAAGGATGCCGTCTTCCACGCTGAACTCTGACAGCTTGGAGGAAAATGCCCGCAACTCGCCTGGGAGCTGTCTATGCTGCCCACCATACAGGACTATGTGCCGAACCTTTGACAAGACTGGCTCCGTCTGGGTCCACTCACGGATCTGTGATGCCGTGACAGGCAAGGTGTCCATAAAATTTAGGGTTGCAACCACCTCACCGGTCGTGGGGGTCGACATGGGGCCGGACGATAAAGGCAATCGGCTCAGTGCGTCGGCATTTGCTATCTGCGTACCTGGTTTGTGCTCCAGAGAATACTCATATGCAGCAGGCAACAAAGCCCAGCGCTGGATACGTGCAGAAGCAATGGGCGGTATTGGCTTATCCTCTCTGAAGAGTCCCAGCAGGGGCTTATGATCAGTCACGATAGTGAAATGGTGGCCGTACACATACTGGTGGAAGCGTTTCACCGCGAAAACCACTGCCAGGCCCTCCTTCTCGATCTGCGCGTACTTTTTCTCCGCTGCAGTCAATGTGCGGGAGGCGAAAGCTATCGGTCGCTCGGCCCCGTTCTCCATCTTGTGGGACAGGACAGCCCCAATACCATACGGGGATGCATCACATGTGACGAGCAAAGGCTTTCCCGGATCATAGTGGGTTAGTAACCCAGACGACGACAATTGTTGCTTTACCAGCTGGAAAGCGGTTTCTTGCGGCTGACCCCAAACCCAGGTGTGATTTTTCTTTAGCAGCAGGTGCAAGGGGGCCAGCGTAGTTGCCAGATTGGGGAGGAACTTCCCGTAATAGTTTACGTGACCGAGAAAAGAACGAAGATGCGAAGTGTCAGTCGGGGTGGGGGCATGTTGAATTGCACGCACCTTCTCTGCGACGGGGTGCAGACCCTCGCGGTCCACCCGATAACCTAGGTAGACTACTTCTTTTGCCTGAAATACGCACTTTGTGTGACGTAAATGGACTCCAGCCTCCGAAAGGCGTCTAAGGACAGCCTCCAGATTTTCCAAATGCTCTTGCTCCGACGTCCCTGTAATCAACACGTCATCTAGGTAGACAGCCACACGTGGTAAACCTCTCAAAATGCCCTCCATTACACGTTGAAAAATTGCGCAGGCAGAGGATACTCCAAAGGGCAACCGTGTATATTCATACAGGCCCCGGTGTGTGTTAATTGTTACATATGGTCGGGAGGCAGGGTCCAGCTCCAACTGCAGGTAGGCGTGACTCATATCTAATTTTGTGCATGAGAGTCCACCTGCAAGTTTCGCGTAGAGATCCTCTATGCGAGGCATTGGGTATCGGTCGAGTCGGGAAACTGTATTCACTGTAAGTTTATAGTCGCCACACAAGCGAACTGTGGCATCTGGCTTCATTACTGGCACAATTGGTGCTGCCCAGTCAGCAAAACGGACGGGCCTGATAATACCCAAACTCTCCAAACGAATGAGCTCCCCTTCTACCTTCTCGAGCAAAGCGTAAGGCACTGGGCGCGCCCGGAAATAGCGCGGCGTGGCTCCTGGTTCAACTTGGATACGGGCTACGGCCCCTTTTATTTTCCCCAAACCAGGCTGGAATACCTCTGGGTATCGTCCTAGCACCTCAGTCAACTCTCCAGAAACTCTTTGGAGGATGTGCTGCCATTGCAACCGCAAATGGCGCAACCAGTCCTGACCCAACAGGCTGGGCCCATGGCCATGCACTACGATAAGTGGGAAACGCCCCTCCTGGCGTCCATAGACAACAGGGGTCATTGTAGTTCCTGCAATGTCCAGTGGTTCCCCCGTGTAGGTGGCCAACCTGGCCTGTGAGTCAGTTAATGTAAGGGTCTGTATACCCTGCTTGATGCGGTCGAATGTCCTCTGGGCGATCACGGAGACCGCTGCGCCAGTATCCAACTCCATCTCCAGCGGGTGGCCATTGACCCGTACTGTCACCTTAATGGGGGCCACACGGGGAGCTGCCACACAATGCAGCTGCAGGCAGTCGTCCTCCGTCTCCATGTCCTCAGGAGTGGTCACCGCAGATTCATCCACATGGAAGGTACGGCCTGTGGGCTGGTCCCAGTTACGGCCCCTGGGCTGGTCCCAGTTTCGGTCGGAACGACGGCGCCTCTGGCGTCCCCAGGACCGCCGTCCACGACGGGGTCGGCGCCTACAAGTCTGACGCGGACATGGCTCCTCATCCATTGGCTCTGGAGAAGGCTCCCTTCGGGGAGGAATGTCCGATGGCCACTGGCGTCGGTCCGGTCGTTGCCTCGCCCAAGGTACCGCAGGAGTGCGGGGGGACGTTTTTGGGCGGAAAGGGTTGCGCCCCAAGGCATGCACTTCCATTCCCTGTAGCTCCTGTACTCCCAGCTCTGCGCTCTCTCGGGACAAGACTATTTGTATTGCCTGTTGAAAAGTCAATGTTGGCTCCGCTAACAACTTTCTCTGGGTTGCTGCATTGTTAACACCGCAAACCAAACGGTCGCGTAACATTTCTGACAAGGTCTCACCATAGTCACAGTATTCCGCAATCCCGCGTAGCCTGGATAAAAAAATCGGCAAGGGGTCCTCTCAGCGGTATTAAACCGGTAACGCTGGACTATCGTGGACGGGGTTGGGTTAAAGTGTTGCCCCACTATATTCACAAGTTCGTCAAACGTTTTGGTGTCCGGCGCAGCTGGGTACGTAAGGCTCCTAATCACCCCAAATGTATGCGGCCCGCAGGCGGTGAGCAATATGACCACCTGGCGCTCGTTTTCAGTGATATTGTTTGCCCGGAAATAGTAACGTATCCGTTGTGTGTACTGGTTCCAGCTTTCCAGCGCAGCATCAAAAACATCCAAACGTCCGTACAGAGGCATGGTATAATAGAAAACAACTTCCAACCTGTATCCAACAAAAATCCAGGGAGGTGGCTTCAGCAGTGTAGACAGCTATTCACTTTTACCTTCGTCGCCAGTTTTGTAAGGGCCACGAAGAATCCAGCACGAGTTTTAAGGATACAAAATAATAACGTTTATTTACTATAACAATATATACATAACAGTAGCAGTAACTTCCCTTGCTACCTTCTCCTTCCTGAACTGGCCAGCTTATTTATACTAGGAGTTTCTCCGCCCCCTCATTGGGGAAGTTCATACTCCCATAGGATTGTGGGATAGTCATTAGTCCCCAGCCAATCGTAAGTAGGCAGGTTATAACATATGGAAAATGAGGTCGGAGAATGATAGGAAGGGACAGAGAGGAGAAATATAAAAAAAAAAAAAACAAGATTAGATGTTACAAACATAGCCCCCCCCAAATATTGCGGAGTTACTCTCCCATCCAGGACTCCTGACATAACGTCCGCAAAACCCTGCCAGAATCCCCTCAATTTCGGACATGTCCAAAACATGTGTACATGGTTTGCCGGGCTACCCCCACACCGCCCACATCTGTCCTCCACCTCCTCAAAGAACCTGCGTCATGTGGGCCCTGTGGACCAACTTGAACTGGATCAAGCTAAGTCTGGCACACGAGAATGAATTGACTCTCTTCAAGGCTTTTTCCCACAGTTCCATTTCCAGCTCTCCGCCCAGCTCTTCTTCCCACTTCCTCTTCACCTCCCTGATAGGGGCCCCTTCCCACTCCATCAACTCCTTGTATATCTCCGAAACCCTCCACTCTCCAACCCCTGTTTTTGACATCACCGTGTCCTGTAGTCCCCTCAGGGGGAGGCGAGGAAAGCTTGAAACCTGCCTCCGTACAAAGTCCCGCACCTGAAGGTACCGAAACCCATTTCCACCCGGCAGCTCGAACTCCTCCTTTAATGTCTCCAAGGTCGGAAAGCCCTCCTGGATGAATAGGTCCCCAAATCTCTCAATCCCTGCCCGCTGCCATCTCTTAAAGCCCCCATCCACCCCCGCCCCCCCAGGGTAAACCGGTGGTTGTCACAAATCGGTGACCACACTGACGCCCCCTCCAGTCCCATGTGCTGCCTCCATTGCCTCCACTCCATTAGGACTGCCACCACCACAGGGCTTGCAGAGTAACGAGCCGGCGAGAACTATAGAGGCGCCATTAGTAAAGCCTCCAAACGCGTACCCTTGCAGGATGCCGCTTCCACTCGCTCCCAAACCGACCCCTCCCCCACTACCCACTTCCTGACCATCGATATGTTGGCCGCCCAGTAATAGTTAATAAAGCTCGGGAGGGCCAAGCGTGACCTCGTTCCAGGAGTGCCTTCTTTACTCTCGGGATTTTACCCGCCCACACAAAACCCGATATCGCCGCATTCACTTTCCTGAAAAAAGCCTTTGGGACAAAAATC
This sequence comes from Scyliorhinus torazame, assembly GCF_047496885.1. Classification (NCBI taxonomy): domain Eukaryota; kingdom Metazoa; phylum Chordata; class Chondrichthyes; order Carcharhiniformes; family Scyliorhinidae; genus Scyliorhinus; species Scyliorhinus torazame. Next base: position 130,650,787 of record NC_092714.1, read on the forward strand.
GGGAGACATTGAAAAAAGAAGAGCAGTCTCGGAAGGACCGTCATATTTACCGTCTGGATCCTCCCGCTTGCGTCAGCGGGAGCATGCCCCATCTGCGGAAGTCCCTTTTCATTTGATCAACCGCTTTACCCAGATTTAACTTGTGAAGCTGCCCCCAATCCTTTGCCACTTGAATCCCCAGATATCTAAAACTCCTCTCAACCAGTTTAAAAGGTAATTCCTTCAATCTCCTTTCCTGCCCCCGTGCCTGGATCATGGATATGTCGCTCTTTCCTCTTTCCCATATTTAACTTGTCGCCTGAAAATCTCCCAAATTCTCCGAGTACCTCCATGATTCTGGCTATCCCTCCCACTGGGTCTGTGACATAGAGCAGCAAATTGTCCACATGTAAAGAGACCCTGTGCTCCACTGCCCCCCGCCCCCTCACTAACCCCCACCAGGCATTTGATGATCTAAGGGCCATCTCTAAGGGGTCTATGGCCAGGGCACACAGTAATGGGCATCCCTGCCTTGTCCCCCTACAGAGACTAAAGTATTCTGACTGGACTCGGTTGGTTCTTACATTTGGCACCGGAGCCTGATATAACAGCCGGAACCAATCCCCAAATCCCTGCCCGAACCCAAACCTGCCTAAAATATCCCATAGGTACTTCCACTCCACCCAGTTGAAAACCTTCTCCGCGTCCATGGCTACAACCACCGCAACCTCACGCCCCTCCGCTGGCATCATTATAAGATTAATAAGCCGCCTAATATTGGACGTCAGGTGCCTGCCCGTCACAAATCCCGTCTGATCCTCCTCAATTACCTCCTTGACACAATCCTCTATTCGAGTGGCCAAGATCTTTGCCAGCAATTTAGCATCTACATTCAAAAGTGAGATTGGCCTGTACGATCCACAGCTCTCCGGATCCTTGTCTCGCTTCAGGATGAGAGAAATTGATGCCTGTGATAGTGTTGGGAGAAGCACTCCCAGCTCCTTGGACTCATTAAAAGCCTTCACCAGAAGCGGCCCCAGTAACCCAGAAAACTTTAAATAAAATTCCACTGTGAATCCGTCAGGTCCCGGGGACTTACCCGATTGCATCGCCCCCAATCCGTCTATCACCTCCCTGAGCCCAATTGGGCCCCCCAGGACGTCCACCAGCTCCTCATCTACCTTCAAGAACTCTATCCTCTCCTGGAACTGATTCATACCCTCCTGCCTGACCAGGGGTTCCGACTCATATAGTCGACTATAGAATTCACGGAACACGTCGTTAACCGCCCCAGGGTCCATCACTACCTTCCCCCTAATGTCCTTTATTTTCCCTATTTCTCTCGCCGCCTCCTGCTTCCTCAGCTGCTGTGTCAGCATCCTGCTAGCTTTCTCCCCATGTTCATAATAGAGGCCCTTTTACCCTCCGCAGCTGTACCTCCGCCTTGCTTGTGGAAAGGAGTCCAAATTCCATTTGGAGTCTCTGACGCTCCTTCAGGACCTCCTCATCCGGAGATTCTGCATATCTCCTGTCCACCTGTAAGATTTCTCCTACCAACCTGTCCAGCTCCGCCCATTCAGTCTTCTCCCTGATGCACTATCAATTAGTACAAAGACGAGAGTAGTGAATAATCAAGGCTTTATTGAGCAAAGATGTGTGGCCTCCTGTAGCTGCTGCCAGAATGGGAGCAGCTCCGGTGTGCGCACACACTTATACACCGCCTACTGGGCGGAGCCAGCAGGCAGGGATTTACCCATGCACCTCTAGTACAGGAGCATTACCGTACTATATCTAATATACAGTTAGTGGTGACTACCACATTCACCCCCTGTTTTAAAAGAAAAAAAGTGTCCGGCGGGGTGGTGAAAAATTTACAAGCTCAGGCAAAATTTACAAGTTCAGTCGGTCGGGTGCCTTGATCCTCCGCTGTGATCGCCTCGGTCCCGGTGGTAATGCGGGCGCCGACTTGGTCAACTGTGACTCCGGGAGCATGTTGTCCTCGTCTTCATCGCCCCCAAGTGGAACCAATGGGAGGACGGATCCTCCTAGGGCAGGGGCTGTGGTAAGGTACGCTGGGGGGGGGGGGTGAGTGGCACAGGGGCAAGCAGAGGGGGGGGGGGGGTGTCGGGTGGTGGGCCGTGTGTGGGGATCCAGCGGGTGCCTGGTCCGGGAGGGAGACTGTGTCCTGGCGCCCGTCAGGGTGTGCCACTTCGGCATACTGCGGGTTAGCGTGCAGTAGTTGTACTCTTTTGACCAACGAGTCCACCTTATGGGTCCGCATGTGTTTGCGAAGGAGGACAGGGCCAGGAGCTGCCAGCCATGTTGGGAGCGAAACCCCGGAGGTGGACTTCCGAGGGAAAGCAAGAAGACGTTCATGGGGGTTTCGTTAGTTGCAGTGCAGAGGAATGATCGGATGAAGTGGAGCGCGTCGGGGAGGACATCCTGCCAGCGGGAGACCGGGAGATTTTTAGACCATAGGGCCAGCAGGACAGCCTTCCAAACCGTCCCATTCTCCCCCTCCACCTGCCCGTTTCCCCAGGGGTTGTAGCTGGTTGTCCTGCTTGAGGCAATGCCCTTGCTGAGCAGGAACTGACGCAGCTCATCGCTCATAAAGGAGGATGTGGATGTAAGCGGGGAAACCGAACAGGGCGAAGATGGTGTTGAGTGCTTTAATGACCGTGGCAGAAGTCATATCGGGGCATGGGATGGCGAAGGGAAATCGGGAGTACTCATCGACCATGTTCAGGAAGTATGTGTTTCGGTCGGTGGAGGGGAGGGGCCCTTTGAAGTCCATGCTGAGGCGCTCAAAGGGGCGGGAGGCCTTCACCAGGTGCGCTCGATCTGGCCTGTAGAAGTGCAGTTTGCACTCCGCGCAGACCTGGCAGTCTCTGGTGACAGTCCTGACCTCCGCAATGGATAAGGCAGGTTGCGGGACTTTATGAAGTCTTGTGCCCATCGATTTTCACCGTTGTCGTTGCGGTTGCGAGGTTGTGAGGCCGGGACTGGTCGATGGTGATCGAGGCGAGCTGTGGCTGCTGCTGGTAGGCCCCGGGCTTCTCAGCAATGGTGGCAGGCGATGAGCGGCCCAACAAACTTCCCGACGAGCAGAGGTCCTGAGGCGATGTCCAATATGGCGCCGAAGATGGCGGCGCCCACGGGGCGCACATGGCGGGTGGCATTAAAGATGGCAGCACCAACGGGCTGCATGTGGCCTGCGGGGAAGAAAATGGCGGCGCCCACGGGCCGCAGGTGGTCTGCAGATGGGAAAAAGGCGGCGCCCATGGGTCACACATGGGGGGTGTAGGAATGCTGGGCCTAGAAACAGTGGCGATCGACCGGGCCTGGCACACACCAGCAAAATGTCCCTTCTTGCCGCAGCCCTTGCAGGCAGCGCTGCCGGGGGTGTTTGGTCTGCCCGCAGAAGTAGCATTTGGGCCCCCCGGGGTTGGCTGGCTGCCGTGCGGCACAGGCTTTCGGTGGTCTGGGGTCGGTAGCTAGTGGGGCCCACGATGTCCACGAGAGTGCTGTGCGGTCAGGGGCGTATGACTGGACGTTACGGGAGGCCACTGTTAGCGAGTTCACGAGCTGCCTGGTCCGCACAAGGTCAAGCGTACCCCCTTCCAATAAGCGCTGCCGTATGTACGCCGACCCCATACCCGTAACAAAAGCGTCTCTGATTAAAAGTTCTGTATGCTCGACTGCTGAAACTGCCTGGCAATCACAGTTCCTCGCCAGGATGTGCAGGGCACACCAGAAATCGTCTAAGGACTCACCGGGGAGTTGCTGTCTCGTGGACAGGAGGTGCCTGGCGTAGAGATTGTTAACCGGCCGAACGTAATGTCCTTTCAGGAGCTCCATTGCTTCAGAGTAAGTTGGCGCATCCCGGATGAGAGGAAAAATGTCAGTGCTCACCTGTGAATAAAGGACCTGGAGCTTCTGTGCGTCTGAGGGTTGTTCAGCCGATGTTCGGAGGTAGCTTTTGAAGCAGGCTAGCCAGTGGTCAAAGGCGGACGTGGCGTTGGCTGCTTGAGGGCTCAGCTGTAGGCAATCAGGCTTGATGAGAAGTTCCATTGTTTTAAAATCTTTGCTCAATAAATTGATGCACTATCAATTACTACAAAGATGAGAGTAGTGAATAATCGAGGCTTTATTGAGCAAAGATGTGTGGCCTCCTGTAGCTGCTGCCAGAATGGGAGCAGCTCCGGTGTGCGCACACGTTTATACGTTGCCTACTGGGCGGAGCCAGCAGGCAGGGATTTACCCATGTACCTCTAGTACAGGAGCCTTACCATACTACATCTAATATACAGCTAGTGGTGACTACCACACTCCCTATGTGCCCGAATCAAAATACATTCCCCTCTGATAGCCGCCTTCAATGCCACCCACATCACCCAGCCGTGGTCTCTACTGTTTCGTTGTTCTTTATATACCCCTGAATGACCTCCCTCACTCACTCACAGATCCCGTCGTCCACTAACAGTCCTACATCTAATCTCCACTGCGGGCGCTGGGACTTTCCGGGCATACTCGGAGGTCTATCCAATGTGGCGCGTGGTCTGACACCACACTTGCTGAGTACTCAGTATCCTCTACCCCCGCTAACCGTGTTTTATCCAGTACAAAGATATCTATCCTGGAGTATGCCTTGTGCACATGGGAGTAAAATGAATATTCCTTGCTCCTTGGCCTCCCGAGTCTCCACGGATCAACCCCTCCCATGCGCTCCATAAACCCGCGCAGTTCTTTTGGCATTGCTGATACTTTCCCTGACCTAGTACTCGACCGGTCCATTCTCGGATCCAGGACCGTGTTGAAGTCAACACCCATAACCAACCGGTGCAAGTCAAGGTCCGGGATCTTTCCCAGCACCTTCCTGACAAACGTGACATCATCCCAGTTTGGGGCATATATATTTACCAACACCACTGCCATTCCTTCCAGTTTCCCACTTACCATAATAAATATGCCTCCCGGGTCTGCTTCTAACTTCCCCTCCTCAAATGCCACCCTTTTGTTCATCAGGATGGCCACCCCCCTCGTTTTAAAGTCCAGTCCCGAATGGAATACCTGTCTGACACATCCCTTCTTCAGTCTAACCTGGTCTGCCAGCTTCAAGTGTGTCTCCTGTAACATGGCCATGTCGCTTTTAGCTGTCTCAAGTGTGCGAACACAGGGGCCCTTTTGACCGGCCCATTCAGCCTACGATTGTTCCACGTAACCAGTCTGGTCAGGGGGGCTCTTGCCCCCATGTCGATCAGGCCAGTCTTTCCTAGGCCAGCCCTTAGTCCATGTCCTGCACCTCCCCTGGCCCGCCCCTAGGCAGCCACCGGCATCTGGCCTCCATCTCCAACCTCCTAAAAGTCCCCTCGTTGTCAGCAGACCCCTCCCATCCCCCCGTCACCTCCCCCCACCCCTCCTCCCTACTCCATCTCTCTTCAACTCTCCCCCCACTTTGCTCCCATGAACCAGCTCTTCCAGCGAGCCAGCAACTCTCACTCCCAGCGCCTAGTGTCCTACCACTTGCTGGATTCCCTTGCCCACACTCTTAACATAAGTTCTCAAAACAATAACATCAAACACAGAAAGCAAACAAACAGTCCTCCAAGATCCGTCCGGACACAGAGGCTCATCCCTCCTCCCTTTACAACATCTTATCAGTCCCATCACCTTCAAACAGAGCCAAAAACAATAGAAGGGAAATCAGACAGAAGAGGAAAAGATTATGCATGCAGAAACTCAAACATCTTCTCTTTTTGTTCCCTGGAACATCGCAACTTAAAAATGATTTTACTGTATCTCGTAGTTAGTGCAATAGTTTGAGATTATATTGGCTCAGGAGATCAGGATGTGGAATCGGTTTGGGTGGAGATGAGGAATAGTAGGGAAAAAGAAGCCGCTAGTGAGAATGGCCTACAGGCCCCCTAACAGTAACCACAATGTAGGACAAAGTACAAGAAAAAATATTGGGTGCTTGTGATAAACGAGTGGCAATAATCATTCTACATATAAACTGGAAAAATCAGATTGCCAGTAGTAACCTGGATGAGGAGATCTTGGAATGCTTTTGAGATAGGTTCTTAGAACAGCACATTCTGGAACTAGCAAAGAGGGGTATTGTGTGATCAGGGTAGCACAGTTGCTCCACAGCTCCTGAGTCACAGGTTTGATTCCCAGCTTGGGTCACTGTCTGTGCGGCGTCTGCACGTTCTCCCCATGTCTGCGTGGGTTTCCTCGGGGTGCTCCGGTTTCCTCCCACAGCCCAAAGATGGGCAGGTTAGCTGGATTGGTCATGATAAATTGCCCTTAAGTGTCCAAAAAAAGGATAGGTGGGGTTATGGGGGTAGGGTGGAGGTGTGAATTTAAATAGGGTGCTCTTTCCAACAGCAGATGCAGTCTCAATGGGCCGAATGGCCTCCTTCTGCACTGTAAATTCTATGATTTTATGTGATAGGATTAATAAATGACCTCAAAGTAAAGCCACCCCTTTGTTTAAATTTTATATCCAGTTCAAATGGGAGACGAGTGACTCAAAGTCTAGTTTCTTAAACTTAAATGCAGGCAACTATGTGGGCATAAAAGCTGAGCTAGGTGACGAGAACTGGGATACTCTGCTAAGGGATAGATCAGTAGAGAAGCAGTAGTCGACATTTAATGAGATATTTCAGAATACTCAAAATAAGTATATTCCTGCTATAAAGAAAAATTCTAAAAGGAGGAATCACCATCCATGGTTAACAAAGACTTAAAAGAACCAATCAAACGTAAAGAAAAAGCATATAGGGGCACAAAGATGAATGACAGAGGTCAGATGATTAGTTAGAATATAAAGCACAGCAGCAAATGACTAAACTGTCAATCAGGAGAAGGATATTAGAGTATGAGAGAAGCTAGCTAGGAATGTTAAAACAAAAGCAGCAAGAGTTTCTATAGGTATTTAAACAGGAACGAGTACGTAAAGTGATTGTTGGTCTTGGAGAGTCAGAATGGGGAGTTCTTGGTAGATAATGAGATGGCAGATGAAATGAACAGATATTTTGCTTCTGCTTCACGATAGAAGATACAAGAAATATTCTAGTAATAGCTGTAAATCGGGAGGTGGAAGGGGTAGAGAGGAATTTGGTGAAATTACAATTATTAGGGAAACTGATCAAACAGTACTGATCAAACTGATGGAGTCTCCATGTCCTGATGGACTTCATCTTAGGGTCCTAAAATAGGTAATTATGAAATAAGACCAGGAGATATAGGAGCAGAGTTAGACTATTTGGCCCATTGAGCCTGCTCCACCTTGCAATCATGGCTGATACGTTCCTCATCCCCATTCTCTTGCCTTCTCCCCATAACCCCTGATACCCTTATTAATCAAGAAATTCCCTTATTAATCAAGAACACCAGATTTATGCTTGAAGTGCTGTTACCTACAAGGCTATAGGCCAAGAGCTGGATGGTGAAATCAAACACGATAGTTATTTCTTAGAATCTCAGAAATAGGAGCAAGAGCAAGCAATTTAACCTCTCGAGCCTGCTCCACCTTTCAGTACAATCATAGCTGATCTCATCCTGGCCTGAAGCCAACGTCCTTGCCCTTTGCCATAACCCTTCAACCCATTACTAATTAAAAATCTATCTAACTCCTTAAATTTATTCACTGTCCTAACATTCACTGCACTCTGAGGTAGCGAATTTCACAAATTCACAACCCTTTGGTGAGGTGTTGGGTGCTCTGAGGTACAGACGAACCAACACGGTTGCAATTGGTACAACGCAGTTTTATTCCATCTAACTATTTATACATCAGACTTGGTACTCAGCACGTTGTGACTGTGTGAGTGTCTTGCTATGAGGACCTGGCCCTGTGCTGTCTCCAGATGGACTGCCCAGGAAGTGTCATGTTTCTTGTCTTATACTGTGTCTGCTCTTGTCTGTGATTGGCTGTCGTGTTATGTGTGCTAATTGGTCCGTTGGTCTGTCTATCATTATGTATGTGTTATGATGTATGTTTGAATATCATGACATTTGGGAGAAGTAGTTTTTCTTCATCTCATTAAATTTGCTACCCCTTATTCTGAGACTATGACCTCTCACTCTAGAATGCCCCACAAGAGGAAGCATCCTCTCCATGTTTACTTTATCTATACCTTTTATCATCTTATATACCTCAATTTGATCTCCTTTCATTTTTCTAAACTGCTCAATCTCTCTTCATATGACAAACCCCTCATCTCTGGAATGAATCTAGTGAACCTCCCCTGAACTACCTCCAGTGCCACTACATCTCCCCTCAAATAAGAGAACCACAATTGTGCTCAATACTTCAGGTGCGGTCTCACCAATGCCTTGTACAGTTGCAACAACACTTCCTTACCTTTATACTCCTTTAGCTATAAATGCCAACATTCCATTCACTTTCTTTATTACCTGCTGTTCCTGCTTGCTAACTTTCTGCGACTCATGCACAAGGACACCCAGATCCCTCTGCACTGGAGCACCCCGAAGTCTCACCCCATTTAGATAACTAATTGCCTTCTCATTTTTCCAACCAAAATGCATGGCCTCACACTTATCCACATTAACTCCATCTGCCACATTTTGGTCGACTCTCCTAACCTATCTATATCCATTCTTGAGGTTCTTATTTCCTCATTGCAACTTACTGTCCCATCTATTTTTGTGTCGTCTGCAAATTTGGCTGTAGAACCTTCTAACTCTGTATCCAAGTCTTTAATATAGGTTATAAATAGTTGGGCCCAAGGACAGAACCCTGTGGCACCCCACTCATTACATCTTGCCATCCAGAAAAAGATTCATTTATCCCGATTCTATTTTCTGTCCGTCAGCCAGTCATCTGGGTCCACTGTTATTTGTGATTTATATTAATGATTTGGATGAGAATTTAGGAGGCATGGTTAGTAAGTTTGCAGATGACACCAAGATTGGTGGCACAGTGGATAGTGAAGAAGGTTATCTAGGATTGCAACGGGATCTTGATCAATTAGGCCAGTGGGCAGACGAATGGCAGATGGAGTTTAATTTAGATAAATGTGAGGTGATGCATTTTGGCAGATCGAATCAGGCCAGGACCTACTCAGTTAATGGTATGGCATTGGAGAGAGTTATAGAACAAAGAGATCTAGGAGTACAGGTTCATAGCTCCTTGAAGGTGGAGTCGCAGGTGGACAGGGTGGTGAAGAAGGCATTCGGCATGCTTGGTTTCATTGGTCAGAACATTGAATACAGGAGTTGGGACGTCTTGTTGAAGTTGTACAAGACATTGGTACGGCCACACTTGGAATACTGTGTGCAGTTCTGGTCACCCTGTTATAGGAAGGATATTATTAAACTGGAAAGAGTGCAGAAAAGATTTACTAGGATGTTGCCGGGACTTGATGGTTTGAGTTATAAGGAGAGGCTGGATAGACTGGGACTTTTTTCCTTGGAGCGTAGGAGGCTTAGGGGTGATCTTATAGAGGTCTATAAAATAATGAGGGGCATATAAGGTAGATAGTCAACATCTTTTCCCAAAGGTAGGGGAGTCTAAAACTAGAGGGCATAGGTTTAAAGTGAGAGGGGAGAGATTCAGAAGGGCCCAGAGGGGCAATTTCTTCACTCAGAGGGTAGTGAGTGTCTGGAATGGGCTGCCAGAGGTAGTAGTAGAGGCGGGTACAATTGTGTCTTTTAAAAAGCATTTAGATAGTTACATGGGTAAGATGGGTATAGAGGGTTATGGGCCAAGTGCGGGCAACTGGGACTAGCTTAATGGTAAAAACTGGGCGGCATGGACTGGTTGGGCTGAAGGGCCTGTTTCCATGCTGTAAACTTCTATGATTCTATCTATCCAAGCTAATAAATTACCCCTATTCCCATGTGATCTAACCTTGTGTTTTCACCTTATGTGCGGCACATTATTAAATGCCTTCTGGAAGTCCAGGTATACTGCATCTACAGGATTCCCATTATCCACTTTGCTTGTTACATCTTCGAAGAACTCTAGCAAATTATTCAAACATGACTTGTCCTTCATAAAACCATGCTGACTCTGATGGATTGCGTTTTGACTTTCCAAATGACCTGATATTACTTCCATAAGAATTGATTCAAAGTTTCCCAGCAACAGATGTTAAACTAACTGGTCTGTAATTTCCCACGTTCTGCCTCCCTTTTTTAATAAGGGTGTTACATTAGCATTTTTCCAATCCACTGGAATCTTTCCTTTGTCCAGGGAATGTTGGAATATTACAACCAATGGATCCACTATCTCTGCTGCCACTTCTTTTAACACACTAGGATGTAAGCCATCAGGCCTCGGGGACTTGTCTCTCTTCAATCCCAAGTTTGTTGAGTACTGCTTTCCTATTGTTGCGGGTTGTTCTAAGCTCCAACTTTTCTATTACCTCTGAATTGTCTATTCCTATAGGAATGATACTACTGTCCTCCACCGTAAAAACTGAGGCAAAATATTGATTTAGCATCTCTGCCATTTCTGTGTTCCTCACTATTAACCTCTCTGTTTCATCTTCCAAGGGACCAACATTTACCTTAGCGACCCTCTTCAAGCTTTTGCTATCCTTTTTGATATTTTGCGCTAGTTACCTTGGGGCCTTTTTATTACTTTTTTTGTATTCGATTGGGGAACATTTCCCAAAGTTCCAGCCTGTCATATTGTCCTTGACCTCCTTGTTTAGCCATGGATGTTTGTTACCCCTCTTACCATCTTTCCTCCTCTCTGGAATATACATTAGTTGTGAGGAATTGTGTATGTCCTTAAATAACTGCCACTGCTCATCAGCTGTCCTACCTTTTAGCCTTCCTGCCCAGTCTATACGGGCCAAATCTGTCCTCGTGCCTATGTAATTGCATTTCATAGAATTCCTACAGTACAGAAGGAGGCCATTTGACCAGTCGAGACTGCACCAACCCTCTGAAAGGGCACCCCACCTAGGTTCCAGCTCCCACCCCATCCTATTAAGCCCACCTAACTCCACTTTCTTGCCCCCAAACTAAATTTTGAACTCTATCATAGTATCGTCACCATTCCCTGGAGGATCCCTAACTATGAGGTTGTCAATTAATCCCTCCTCATTAATAATACTAAATCCAGAGTAGCCTGCTCCCTGGTTGGGAGGCGGTGGCATAGTGATATTGTTGCCAGCCGATTAAATCAGAGGCCAGGATAAGGATCTGGGGACCTGGGTTCGAATCCCACCATGGCAGGTGATGGAATTTAAACTCAATAAAATATATCTGGAACTAAAAATCTAATGATCAACATGAAACCATTTGTCAATTGTTGTAAAAACCCCGTCTGGTTCACTAATGTTCTTTCGGGAAGAAACTCTGGTGCCCTTACCTGGCCTGGCCTACATGTGACCCCAGACCCACAGCAATGTGGTTGACTCTTAAATGCCCTCTGAAATGGCCTAGCAAGCCACTCCGTTGTATTCAACTATTACGAAAACGCAAAAAAGAAATGAAACCTGACGGACCACCTGTCATCGGCCCAGGTACCAGAAACGACAATGGCAAATCCAACCCTGTCGACTCTGCAAAGTCCTTCTTACTAATATCTGGGGGCTTGTGTCAAATTTGGGAGAGCTGTCTCGCAGTATATTTAAGCAACAGCCTGACATATCATACTCACTTTCAGACAATGTCCCGGACACCACTATCACCATTCCTGGGTATACCCTGTCTCACCGGCAGGACAGACCCAGCAGAAGTGGCAGCATAGTTGTATACAGTCAGGAGGGCGTTGCTCTGGGAGTCCTCAACATTGACCAAGGACCTCATGAAGTCTCATGGCTTAACATTAAACATGGGCAAGGAACCTCCTGTTGATTACCGGTCACCATCAGCTGATGAATCAGTACTCCTCCATGTTGAACACCACTTGGAGGAAGCAATGAGGATGGGAAGGGCGCAGAATATGCTCTGGGTAGAGGTCTTCAATGGTCATCACCAAGAGTGCCTCGGTAGTACCATCACAGACCGAGCTGGCCGGATCCTAAAGGATATAGTTGCTAGGCTGGGACTGCAGCAGGTAGTGAGGGAACCAACAAGAAGAAAAACATACTTGGCCTCATCCTCACCAACCTGCCTGCTGCAGATGCATCTGTCCATGACAGTATCGGTAGAAGTGACCACCGCACAGTCCTTGTGGAGACAACATTCTGCCTTCACATTGAGAATACCCTCCGTCGTGTTGTGTGGCACTACCCCCGTGCTAAATGGGATAGACTTTGAACAGATCTAGCAACCCAAGACTGGGCATCCATGAGGCGCTGAGGGCCATCAGCAGCAGCAGAATTGTATCCAACAACAATCTGCAACCTCATGGCCCGGCATATCCCCCACTCTACCATTGCCACCAAGCCAGGTGATCAACGCTGGTTCAATGAAGAGTGCGTGAGAGTATGCCAGGAGCAACACCAGGCATACTGAAAAAGGAGGGGCTGGATTCTCCAATTTTCAGGCTATGTCCGGAGGATCCGTGGCGTTTTACGTCAAAGAATCGGTGGCGCCCCAGCACCGATACTCCGACCGGTGAGGGGCTAGCAGCCGCACCACGTAAAATGCCCGACCTCCACGACAAAAATGGCGAAGAATTGCCAGGTCCGTGGCTGCGCATGTGCACGTCGACGACCTGCAGCGGACATGCTGCACAACATGGCGCCGGTCATGCACAGACCCGTCCTACCAGAAAGCGCCCCCCTGGACACCCCCTGCCACCCCCCACCAGTCTCCCCAGCCCTCGCCGAAGTCCCCCGGCCAGCAGCAAGGCTCCCGCCAAACTGTTGCGGCACTGGACACAAGCGCAGCCACAGCCGCCATGTCGGGTTCCCAACCGCTGAGATCACACGTCTCCCGCGCGGTCGGGAACTCGGCCCATCAGGGCAGGGCCTTCAGGTGATGTCCTGAGGCTGTCCCAATGGTGCGCTCCTCGATGACACCGTTTTGGAGGGGGTGGAACATGCCAAAACAGGTGCGCCCCCATTCCATCGTCAAAAGGGATTCCCACCCAGTTGCCGATTACAAAATCGCCGTCGGAGAATGGAGAATCCCGCCCGAGGTGTCAACTTGGTGAAGCTGCAACACAGGACTACTTGTGTACCAAACAGCATAAACAGCAAGTAATTGACAGAGCTAAGCAATTTCATAACAAAGGCATCAGATTTCAGCTCTGCAGTCCTGCCACACCCAGCCGTGAATGATGCTAGACAATTAAACAACTCACTGGAGGAGGAGGCTCCATGAATATCCCCAACCTCAATGATGGAGGAGCACAGCACACATGTGCCAAACACAAGGCTGAGGCATTCGCAACAATCTGCAGCCAGGGGTGCAGAGTGGACGATCCATCTCTGTCTCCTTCGAAGGTCCCCAGCATCACAGATGTCAGTCTTCAGCCCATACGATTCACTCCAAGTGATATCAAGAAATGGCTTAAGGCACTGGATACTGCAAAGCCTATAGGCCCTGATAATATTCCAGCAATAGTCTGGAAGACTTGTGCTCCAGAACATGCCGCACCCCTAGCCAAGCTGTTCCAGTACAGCTACAACACTGGCATCAACCCGGTAATGTGGAAAATTGCCCAGGTGTGTCTTATACACAAGAAACAGGACAAATCCAACCCAGCCAATTCCTGCCATATCAGTCTACTCTCCATCATCTTCAAAGTGATGGAAGAAGTCATCAACAGTGCTATCAAGTGGCACTTACTCAGCAATGCTCTGCTCACAGATCTTCCGTTTGGGTTCCACCAGGATCACTCAGCCCCTGACCTCATTAAAAACATGCTTGAAACATGGACAAAAGAGCTGAATGCCAGAGGTGAGGTGCGAGTGACTGCCCTTGATATCAAGGCAGCATTTGACCGAGTATGGCATCAAGGAGCCCTAGCTAAATTGGAGTCCATAAGACCATAAGACATAGGAGTGGAAGTAAGGCCATTCGGCCCATCGAGTCCACTCCACCATTCAATCATGGCTGATTTCAACTCCATTTACCCGCTCTCTCTCCATAGCCCTTAATTCCGCGAGAAATCAAGAATTTATCAACTTCTGTCTTAAAGACACTCAACGTCCCGGCCTCCACCGCCCTCTGTGGCAATGAATTCCACAGACCCACCACTCTCTGGCTGAAGAAATTTCTCCTCATCTCTGTTCTAAAGTGACTCCCTTTTATTCTAAGGCTGTGCCCCCGGGTCCTAGTCTCCCCTGCTAATGGAAACAACTTCCCTACGTCCACCCTATCTAAGCCATTCATTATCTTGTAAGTTTCTATTAGATCTCCCCTCAACCTCCTAAACTCCAATGAATATAATCCCAGGATCCTCAGACGTTCATCGTATGTTAGGCTTACCATTCCTGGGATCATCCGTGTGAATCTCCGCTGGACCCGCTCCAGTGCCAATATGTCCTTCCTGAGGTGTGGGGCCCAAAATTGCTCACAGGTCAATGGGAATCGGGGGGAGAATTCTCCGCTGATTGGAGTCATACCTGGCACAAAGGAAGATGGTTGTGGTGGTTGGAGGTCAATCATTTAAACTCCAGGACATCACTGCAGGAGGCCCTCAGGATAGTATCCTAGGTGCAACATTCTTCAGCTGCTTCATCAATGACCTCCTTTCCATCATAAGGTCGGAAGTGGGGATATTTGCGGATGACTGCACAATATTCAGCAGCATTCGCGACTACTCAGATAATGAAGCAGTCCATGTCCAAATGCAGCAAGGCCTGGACAATATTCAGGCTTGGGCTGACAAGTGGCAAGTAACATACGTGCCACACAAGTGCCAGGAAATGACCATCTCTTACAAGAGAGGATCTAACCATCGTCTCTTGACATTCAATGGCATTACCATCACTGAATCTCCCACAGTCAACATCCTGGGGGTTACCATTGATCAGAAACTGAACTGGAGTAGCCATATTGATATTGTGGCATGTCAAAGACTAGGAATTCTGCAGTGAGTAACTGTCCTCCTGACCCATGCCAAAGCTTGTCCACCATCTACAAGTCACAAGTCAGGAGTGTAATGGAATACTCTCCACTTGTCTGGATGAGCGCAGCCCCAACAATACTCAAGAAGCGCAACATCATCCAAGACAAAACAGCCCACTTCCCTTCCACAAACATTCAAACCCTCCTCCACCAACTAGCAGTGGCAGCTGTGTGTACCATCTACAAGATGCACTGCAGTAACTCACCAAGACAGCACCTTCCAAACCCATAACCACTATCATCTAAAAGGACAAGAGCAACAGATACCTGGGAACCCCACCACCTGGAGGTTCCCTTCCAAGCCACTCACCACCCTGACTTGGAAATATATTGCCGTTCCTTCACTGTAGCTGGGCAACATCCTGGAACTACCTCCCTAACAGCACAATGGATGTACCTACACCTCAAGGACTTCAGCGGTTCAAGAAGGCAACTCCCCACCACCTTCTGAAAGGCAACTATGGAAGGGCAATAAATGCTGGCCTAACCAGCGACGCCCACATCCCATAAATTAATAGAAATAAACATTGTTCCAAGAAACAACCTAATACATTCAATGAATGCTCCTTCGAGGCGACCCTTGACAATTTGCTTCATTCAGTCTATGTGGATATTAATTTCACCCATGATTATTGCTCTAACTTTCTTTCAAAGCTCCCTGTATTTCCTGGTTTATACTGTGCCTCATTGTGGAACCACTATTTGGGTCTCATAGATTACTTCTACCAGGGACTTCTTCCCTTTGCTATTTCTTATTTCTACCCAGACTGATTCCACATCTTGATCTCCAGTGCTTATGTAATTTCTCATTACAGCACTGATCCCTTTCTTCACCAGCAGAGCTACGCCACTTCCTTCTTCTTGCAGTCTGTCTTTCCGAAATACTGAGTACTCTTGGATATTCAATTCCCAGACCTGGTCTCCCTGTAACCACGTTTCATTAATCTCCACCAAATCATACCCTTTTGTCTCTATTTGCGCCGTTAACTCTTTAAGTTTGTTCCGAACGCTTCATGCAATTAGATTCAAAGCTTTTAAATCTGTTCTATTATTAAATTTCCCTACTCCTTTATAATTCCTTGGTGCATAAAGACATTTACCCCCTTCTGTCCCTCACCTTTATTTTCTGGAAACCATCTTCCAAATTGCTAATCTGCACTCCTACCTCCTCTTTTAATTTGATAATAGATGCATTGGTATAAACTTTACAAATATTTGTAAGATTC
This sequence comes from Scyliorhinus torazame, assembly GCF_047496885.1. NCBI lineage: Eukaryota > Metazoa > Chordata > Chondrichthyes > Carcharhiniformes > Scyliorhinidae > Scyliorhinus > Scyliorhinus torazame. Next base: position 130,666,998 of record NC_092714.1, read on the forward strand.
TGGAAAGTTTCCATCAGACTGGAAAGTAGCAATAAAACCCCTCTATTCAATAAGGGAGAGAAGCAGAAAAGTGGAAACTTGTAGACCAGGTAGCTTGCCATCAGTTGTGGGGAAGCTTTTTGAATCAATTATTAAAGTGGTTATGACTGGGCACTTAGACAGGTTCAAAGTAATTGGGAAGAGTCAGCATGGTTTTATGAAAAGGAATTCTTGTTTAACCAATTTACTGGAGGTTTTGAAGGTGCTGTAGGTGTATTGCATTTGGATTTCCAGAAAGCATTTTGTAAGGTGCCATATCAAAGGTTATTGCAAAACAAAATGCTCATGGCGTAGGAGTAACCATGTTAGCCTGGATTGAAGGTTGGCTGGCTTGCAGAAAATGGAATAAACAGACATGGGTCTTTGTCTGACTGGCAGGATGTGGCGAGTGGAGTCCCGCAGGGGTCTGTACTGGCTTCTAAATCTTTACAATCTATATCAATGGCTTGGATGAGAGGAATGAAGACCTGGTAGCTAAATTGACAGACGACACAAAGGTAGGTAGGAAACTGTGTTGGAAAGAGGACATGCAGATGGATGTAGATGAGGTTGAGTGAATGGGCAAAAGATCTGGCAGTATAATGTGAGAAAATGTGAAGTTTTTTGCTTTAGCAAGAAGGATAAAAAAATAGAGTACTACTTAAATTGAAAAGTAACGACTGCAGAATTCTGGGAGGTGCAGGGGGATCTAGATATTTTTGCGCAGGAGTCGAGAAGATTGCTGTGCAGGCTAATGGAATGTTCTCCTTTATTACGAGAGGAATTGCACATAAAAGTAAAGATTTTATGCTCCAGTTATGCAGGGCATTGGTGAGACCGCACCGCAAATACTATGTGCAGTTTTGGTCTCCTTATTTAAGGAAGAATGTAAATGCATTGGAGGCGGTTCAGAGGAGGTTTACTCAATTGAGTAAATTGGAACGAGTGGCTTGTCTTGTGAGGAAAGGTTAGACAGACTGGCCATGTTCCCACTGCAGTTTAGAAGAGTCAGAGGTGACTTGATTGAAGTATGTAAGGTCCCGAATGGTCTTGACAAGGGGGACATGAAAATGCTGTTCCCACTTGTGAGTGAGTGCAGAACTTGGGGACACTGTTTTAAAATTCGGCGTCACACTTATAGGGCAGAGATGAGGAGAATCCTTTTCTGAGCGTTGTGCGACTTTCAAACTCTTTGCCTGAGAAGGTGGTGGAAGTGAGCAGGCACGAGGGACCAAATGGCCTACCTCTGCTCCTATTTTGTATGTTCATATGTTAGTTCAAATTACACAGTCTCATTTCTGCCATTTTGCAGCTAGACCACCTGAAGGAATACTACATAGCTACAGCCCCAAACAGAAACTGGGTGACAACAGAAACTACTTTCCTTAAGAAGTAAACTTTTATTTTTAAAATAAAAATCAGTAATGACTGCAGTAGTACCACAAGTGAAGTAGCTAGCTGATACTGAACTACTTATAATTCTTGAAATTATAGATGTCACCCATGTTGAGGATAAATTTTGACCTTGCAGGATGAGCACGGTGGCGCAGTGGTTAACACTGCTGCCTCATTCATGGCACCGAGGTCCCAGGTTCAATCCCGGTTCTGGGTCACTGTCCGTGTGGAGTTTGCACATTCTCTTTGTGTTTGCGTGGGTTTCGCCCCACAACCCAAAGATGTGCAAAGTAGGTGGATTGGCCACGCTAAAGCTGCCCCTTAATTGGAAAAAATGAATTGGGTACTCTAAAGTAAAAAAAAAAATTTGACATGCCATAATTGGGAAACTGATGGGGAATCTGCAGCATGTTCTACATCTCTCCCAAGTTTTATTTCCATTGATATCAGTTGAAATTTTAAAAAAATCTTCCAGTAGCTAGGAAGTATGGTACGTACATTCCTGATATCTGGTATCATCACCCAGGAAGATTTGCATCAGCAGATGGGTGGTAGCCTTGGACTAGCACCCAGGAATGCAGATAATGTCAGTCTACCCAATTATATCAATCTGCCACTGTTTCTATCCTGGTTCATGTTGACCAACCATCTGTGTATTTTTAAAAGGAAAGGAAAGATATGTTTTCCTAACAACTGGACTTCCCAAATTGCTGTACAGTCAATGAAGTTGTTTTTGAAGTTTCGTCACTGTTGTAATGATGGAAATATAACAGGTGATATCCATCTCTCTATTTCTCTCTCCCCTCCCTCATTAAAATCAAAGATAAGTTTAGAAATAGCAATAATGATGAGAAAGCTCAGTCTAGCTGGTTTGAACTTCATATATATCTATTAATTAAGTCATCTCGAGAAGGAAGGTTATGTCAAAGGTGTATTTACACAATTTTGTAGAGTGAGTGGGGGGTGAGTTTTAATCTAGTTCACCTCGAGAATAAAAAAGATGTAAAACAGGTGGCTGATCCCAATCAGCCCTATTCTCAAAGGCATGTTTGGTTAAAATTACCTCATAAACTCGCAAGTGGGTGTTCGCTTGACTTCAGCGTGATACATGCTCAAATTTGGAATTCAATGGTGTACGTGTATTAGCGACTGACCACTATATTCACCCTCATTTTGGCCACAAATGATATGACATCAGGATGTACACATTTTCTGGAGAGTCTGAATGCCTCACTTCAGTTTAATAGCGCAGTGTAATAACATTTAGTCATGTTACTTCTCCCAATCCTAATTGGCATCCAGGTGCTGTGATAACAGTCAATGATTTTCACCAGATAGAAGCAGGTGGTTGTGGTTGGAGAGAAGGGAAGATAGGGGCAGGGGATACCCAAGAATTTATTGTGGCATGCCTAGGACCTTAAAAACAAACCTAAAATTTGTTCATTTATATCGGCTTCTTCTGGCCAGGATCTTGTCCTCCCCTCCCCCTCCTCTCTCTCACTGACCCCCTGGGTCTGGAACGACAGGAACAATTGTCAGCTGAAAACATATGTGCGTCCGAATGCAGACACCGGTTCCCAACATTTAAATATTGATGAGTTTCCCGCAACTGGGTTTAGAGGGGTTAATATGGCAGCGGCTGGGGAACAGGTGCAATGTCACCACTTTAACTGCCAATCCTATTACCAGGCGGGCAGGGTTGAAATCAAGGTGGCCAGATTCTGTATTATAATCAGTTGGCTCCACAGGATTTCCGACTTCAGTCCTGCTTTGTTACTCTTTAGGTGACTGGGAACAAAATGACTTCGCTTAACCTTGCCACAATCTTTGGCCCCAACCTCCTCCATAAACAGAAAAGTTCCGACAAGGAGTTCAGTGTCCAAAGCTCAGCCCGGGCCGAGGAGAGTACAGCCATCATCAACGTTGTTCAAAAGGTTATTGAAAACTATGAGACACTATTCATGGTGAGTGGATATCTTTGTTTGTCAAACATTAGTGCTGTCTCGAATTTCATGTGTGGCCACAATTTGCATTTCAAACCCAATCGACTTGCAAAGTATTAGTATTTCCATGGTTTGCAAATTTTGCAATTTGCCCTGACATTTGAGCACAATTGTTACTACTTTAAAAACAAAATTACAATAACTAAAACTAAAGTGTAACATTTTCCACCATGGTCAGTGTTAGTGCTGCAGTTGCTTCAAATTGTTGGCATCCAGTGGTTTGAAGTAAGGAATTTTAAAGCAGCCAATGCTGAAAATACTCATCAGGTCAGGCAGCATCTGCGAAGAGAGGAGAGTGGGGTTACTGTTTAAGGTTGATAATTATCAAAGCTCAGTCTGCAAAGGGGCTACAATCTAAGCATCTATCTCCCCTATCACTCTTCACAGAGGGCCATGGACCTGAAAAATCAGTCAAGAGAAGAAGATAGGGTTATTACTGCTCTCCACCGATCTGCTGGATGTTTCCATCATTTTATGGGTTTTTTTATAATTTGCACTCCTGAAGTATGTTGAGTGATTTATTTCATTGTTTTATTGAAGATGAGCAAAATAAATAGTTGCCTTTATTCACATTATCACAAAGAATTCCCCACCCCAGGAATGTGAGCTGGAAAAACCGGCAGAACCTCATGTCAAATGTAAAGGGAGTAAGGGATCCTTTTTGCTCTACAACATTGGACTTTGCCTCCAATCTGTCTTTGTAATTTTATGGTCGTAAAGAGGCAAAAAGTAAGTTGTAGCATGTTTATCGTCATTTACTTATTGAATTAAAGGTGACTCTGCTCATGTTTGTCAACATCATTTACAATGTATGCGCATTGCAATGCTTTTCCGCAAACATAATTTGTGCCAATTTTTGAAGTGGTACCGATCCGTATCATAGAAGCATAGAAAATAGGTTCAGGAGGAGGACATTCGGACTTTCGAGCCTGCACCACCATTCAATTCGATCATGGCTGATCATGCAAATTCAGTATCCCACTCCCGCTTTCTATCCATATTCCTTGGCCCCTTGATCCTTGGATTATAGGCAGAACCAGTCAGACAGCAGAATCAGAGGGCAAAAACGAGTATAGAAAGTTACTGATGATGGGGGGGAGGGGGGTCCTGCCTGCTCTCTTCCAGAATGGTCCTATTTTATACTGTGCCTCTGAGCAGTCTGGAAGACACCCATCAGAAATCAGCAGGGTCCTTTATTTTTGTAAATACACAGACTGGGCTTTCATGTCATCACCAGGGCCTGCACAGAGGAGCGGTTGTAGATTTCCCTCCAACCACCCTAGCAGGAAGACTGGTCTGGGCCAAAAGAGGCCCTGAGAGGTAAACAGTTTGACTTTTTTGACTACGTTAAGCACAGGGAAAGCTTGGACCTCGCCTGCCTTTGGTTTCTCCCCTCCTGAACCCGTTCCCTATGACTTCTCCACATGCTAGAGACCATTTCTCCAGTGTGGGTACATTAATATCAGGGCTGTATGATTCACTGGCCTGGCTCAGGGTGTTTCCTCTTGATATTGCCTGCTGCAAACCACAAACTCCAATCCAACATCTCTTATTTGTAAAGCTTGAAAGAAAAGGGCCCTCCCAAGAGGTGGTCATGAAGTCATATTAAAATACCGTGAGTTTCTAAATATAGCGAATGCTGATAACCAGTACAGTTTTAAAACAGGTGGTATCCCTCTGTGTTAAGGCCAGACAGTTAAAGAGATTCTTTTGTGTTAATATTTGTTTTACCTAATACACACTCTATTTTCACCATTTCTTTCTCCTGTGGTGAAAGTTTAGTGGGAACAGAGCCCATGAATTCCTTTGTAATGAATCTCTGCTGATTCTGGAGCAGCCAGTCACAATTCTGTTTTGTTTCCAAGCTCCTCAGCTCTGAGGGGCACAGTTCATATTGTTTTGACATTTGTACTAAGCCCTAGCAAAGAAACATCTGGCTTGTTTTAGGGGAAATTTAACATAGTGCGGTGCAAAGGAAAGCGATTGCCAACCATTTTCACCCGCTGAGAACATATGACCTACATATGCTGACTAAAATAAATGACCTGGTCTTAATGGTCTGCAGTATGGTCACCCCAAAGAAAGTGTGAAGGGCACTGTGTACGGAAAGCTGAACAAATACCAAATGCTGCAGTCTAAGACCATTGTTGCAGCATTTCAGCTTTCCTTGTGACCAGCTCATATTTTTGTTGTGAAATGTAAAAGAAATCTATTTGGGAATCATACTACAAAGAAAAACAGAAAGAAACAAGATCTTGCATCTGTATGGCATCTTTTACCACTACAGGAATCCCAAAGCGCTTTGTAGCTGATGAAGCACTTTTGGCAGTTAACAGGGCAGCCAATTTGCACAGTGTAAGACCCCGCAGACAACAACGGGTAATGATCAGATTTTGTTTTGAAGTGTTGCTGAGTGAGGGATAAATATTGGCCGGGCCACTGATGAGAACACCACCTCTCCTCTTGGAAAGTTTTTAGAGATGTTTTTCACCCACCTGTGAAGACGGAATGGCTCTTGTTTTAACATCTCACCTAAGTGTCCATCTAGATTATTATGTGCCACCTAAATTTATAGTTCTTTCAGTATATCCAAAGTGTAGATCCAACTTTCCTTTCTGCCATCTTTAGAAACACCTGCAAATCTGAGTTGAGATAAAAGGTAACTGAAAATGATTTTGTTTTTATTACAGTGGGTGGGAATGGGCCTTTTCCCCATGGTACTGACGTTTTTTTTACAATTTTTGAATCCAGGGATCAAAGTAAAATACTCTTGAGTTGAGTGACGCCATCAGTTAAATGCAGAATTAAATCCTCTCAATCCTTTGCGATTTTCACAACTCCATTCGAGAACAGTATGAATTTTCAATTTTTCATTCAGCTACCCTTATGCACTCTCTAAGCCAGGCTATGTAATTGCAATTTGAATTTACAATGAGGTCCCCTACATATTTTCTGGTAATATGCAAGAAATTGCAAAGTGAATGTAGCCCACATTTGTATCCCAACATTTTTGTGTGATGTTTGTGGTCTGGTATTTCCGTTAGGGGCACAATCAGAAAAGTGCACCTAGCACTGCACTAGTTTTGCTAAGATGATGTGTTCATGTTTCCACATACACCCATTAGTATATGCCCAAATGTAAATTCTTCCAAGAATCAGTACAGGAAAGTAGCATAATCGATAAGTGACTGACACAGGATCAATGGGCCTATTTGTGTGGCTGTCTCTGTTTCAACAAATTGTTGGGCGGCACAATGGTTAGCATTGCTGCCTCACAGCGTCAGGGACCTGGGTTCAATTCCGGCCTTGGGTGGGTGTGTGGAGTTTGCACTTTCTCCCTGTGTCTGCATGGTTTCCTCTGCATGCTCCGGTTTCCTCCCACAGTTCAAAGATGTCCAAGCCGGGTGGATTGACCATGCTAAACTTGTCCCTTTGTTCAGAGACGTGCAGGTTAGGTGGTGTTACAGGGATAGGGTGGAGGAGTGGACTTGGGTAGGGTCTCTTTTACAGGATCGGTGCAGACTCAATGGGCCTAATGGTCTCCTTATGTACTGTAAGGATTCTATGGATTTTTAGGTTCATAGGATAGACCTGGTTGTCAGGTGAATAAAGCTGGAGTCATGTGACCACAGGTGCTTGTACGCCTCAGAAATTGGCCACAATTGAGGAGCTGTTAACTATCCCCTAACAACCGTCTAGCACCTAAACATTGACTGCTGCAATTCAGAGGTGGGAGGGTGGGATGGTCTCTGATAGGCTCTGAGGGATACTAGTTCCACCTCCCGCTCCCGCACCCCCCCCCCCCCCCCCACCCCCCCATCACCGGACCCCACCCTTCCAATTTGGCTGAGAACTTCCAGATACTCCAGCCCTCCTTGAGGCCACATTTCTCTGTGCAGGCTGACATGATAGTAGATGCCAGGGTCAGGATGTTCTTCACTCAATGGAAATGGAACCTGGCAATGAACTGGGTAACCCAACAAACAGAAAATAGAACTGAAATCACATCCCACCTCGGAAGCTCAAGAAGTAGGCACAACCCTCAGTCAAACCATTTATTCTGAGTGGAATCAATATCATACAGACTGAATAAAAGAGCAGACAGTTTTAAGCACAAGTGACTTTTGCTAGTTTCTATTTTATGCTCAAGTGTCCACTGTCTTTAAATTAGAAATACTTGATATTTGATTGGAATGGAAAATAAATGATTCTACCACATTAAGTTTGATGGCATATTGCTCAACAGACTGGAGTTGGCAAGATTGCCCAGTTAGGGTTGCTAGCTCTAGTTGGAGACAATTCTAGGGGTTTGATCACATGTGATGCATGATCAGGCAACATCTATTATATTTATAATTGTTATTATATTTATCTTGTTCAAGTTGGGCCCCTTGGATATTAAGGTCCGAGTAGCTTTGCTCTTGATTTCACACCAGCTTCTGCACTCAAAAGAGGTTCGAAGATCCAGGAGGGCAACTTTGAAGAGGGGAAATAATGTAAAACTTTACTGCACAGGAGGAGGCCTTCAGCCCTGGGTGTTGGCATGTTCTTCTCTAAGCCCCTGATCCTTTAATATTTCACCTCTTAAACAGCTATTCCTTTTTCATATTAAATATTAGTCTCTTCCTCGGTAGCCACATATGATGAATGATCTCACTGTCTAATAGTTCTCAGTTTAAGAGCCTTCTTCCTTCCCCCTTGCTGTTTACAGTTGTTGCTCGTACTCTCTACTGTTGCTGTTTTTGGCTCTGCTGACAATGATGGTGCCATTGCTCCTTTTTGAGCCTTCGTTACCAGTTATCTCTCTTTCCTCAGTCCCCTGTCTCCATTTCTCTCCAAGCTCCCTGTACTACATTGTGACATCTAAGCATTTTGTAACATTGTTCTTTCTGTTGTCCACTCTGTTGGAGAGGTGTAAATAAAGTTAGTTCAACAGTGGCTGGTTGTTGTGAATTAACATAATGGGTTTTTCCTCAGTGCAGTATACAACAGAAAGTTGGTGACGAGAATGAGATCGAATTTTCTTTTACAAATCATTTGAGAAATTAAGGACTGAAGAACAGTGTGTCATATTTTTGGAACTCCCAAAGTGGATTTCGAGGAGGTTTTGAACAACTTGAAAGATTGTTCCTAGTGTACATTGAGTTCTGGTACACAGTGAGTCAGCATAGTATGTAATTGGAAATAAATGACACTGAAGACATATTAGAGGACAATGGGTGAATTCATCCCTAACAAAGACGATTTAGTATAATTACAACAATGGTTTCACATAAGGCAGCATGGTGGCGCAGTGGTTAGCACTGGGACTGCGGTGCTGAGGACCTGGGTTCGAATCCCGGCCCTAGGTCACTGTCCGTGTGGAGTTTGCACATTCTCACCGTGTTCGAGTGGGTCTCACCCCCACAACCCAAAAGATGTGCAGGTTAGGTGGATTGGCCACACTAAATTGCCCCTTAATTGGGAAAAATAATAATTGGGTACTCTAAATTTATTTTAGAAAAAAACAATGGTTTCACATTTAGCTGATAGCAAATAAAATAGGAGATGAGGACGAAGCAAATGTTTCCCTCACTATCATAGGGCCAGATGCTTTTGAGGGGGTGTCTAATCAGTCTTACACCTGAGAACCCAGGACATGGGACTATTCTGAAATGAATGAGGTTCCGGACTCATGACACAAGTAGAAAGTGAAAAGCACTGAAAGTGATGCTGTATCAAAGGAAACAGTTGCCAGGTGAGACAATTGCAGACTGCACCCTCGAATTAAAGAAAGTGTCTCATTACTGTGGGCATGTCATGAATCTAGAAATCAACCTTAAAAGGCGCATTTGCAGGAAGCCTAAAAACAATAAATCTGGGCCAAGCTTTTGAGCAAAGGCAATAAGTGGATGTGGAAGGAATCTTGAGATGAGGTCACAGCCATGGAAATGGCAGAAAGCTGTGGTTGTAGGTGGTAATGGAGCTGACAAGGAGGTCCATTGGATTTTCAGTACGATCCAGCTCACGACAGCTAAATTCAGTCACAGAGTTAGAAAAGTTAGATGCTAATATTTAAATGTTCCCATTTCCAATCAGTGCTATGCCTGTGGGATAGTTTTTTTTTAGATTTACAGTACCCAATTAATTTTTTCCAAATTAAGGGGCAATTTAGCGTGGCCAATCCACCTTCCGTGCACATCTTTGGAGTGTGGGGGTGAAACTCAGGATCAAACCTGGGACCTCGGTGCCGTGAGGCAGTAGTGCTAACCACTGCACCACAATGCTGCCCCTGGGATAGAGCTTCAAAGAGAAAATCTAACAAAGGGCGAGCATGAGAATCTGGTCCGGACTAATGAGAGCTGGTCTGAGGAAACAGAAGAGCTCCTACGTGACTGCTTAGAGACAGTGGACTGGTCAATACTTAAGAACTCAACAACCAACTTAAATGAGTATGCCACCACCGTCACAGACTTCATCAGCAAATGTGTGGACGACTGCTTGCCAAAGAAAGCAGTGCGTACGTTCCCCAACTGGAAACCATGGCTCAATTGTGAGATTGACTCCCTACTGAAGGACAGGTCTGAGGCATTCAAGTCAGACGACCCTTACCTACACAAGAAATCCAGGTACAACCTCCGCAAAGCCATCCGAGATGCCAAGAGAGAATATCAAACCAAGCTAGAGTCACAGACAGACTCTTGGCGGTTGTGGCAAGGCCTAAACAACAAATGGGCTACAAAGCGAAGCCGAACAGTATCTCTGGCAGCAGCGCACCCCTCCCCAATGAACTCAATGCATTCTATGCTTGTTTCGAGCAGGAAACCAACAACCCGCTGTCGAGTGCCCCAGCAGCCCATAATTCACCCATACCCACTATCACAGCTTCCGAAGTCAGATCGGCCTTCCTAAAAGTGAACCCTCGGAAGGCGATGGGCCTGGACGGGATCCCTGGTCATGCACTCCGAGACTGCGCGGACCAGCTGGCAGATGTTTTCGAAGACATCTTTAACCTGTCTCTACTCCACTCCGAGGTCCCCACCTGCTTCCAAGAAGACCACCACCATACCGGTGCCAAAGAAGAACCAGGCAATGTGCCTCAATGACTACCGTCCGGTGGCCCTGACCTCCGTAATAATGAAGTGCTTCGAGAGGTTGGTCATGAAGCGCATCACCTCCATACTCCCAGACGCCTTGATCCACTGCAATTCGCATACTGCCGCAATCGGTCCACAGCAGATGCCATTTCCCTGGCCCTACACTCATCCCTAGAGCATTTCGACAACAAGGGCTGTTTCAGGAAGCAGTCACACCTGTCAGAGTAAGTAGTTTAAATGCTGCCAGTGGCCAGGGACAGCAGGGTGTGACTGCAAGTCAGGTAGGTAAAGGGAACCAGCAGTCAGGAACTCAGGAGCCTCAGCCCTTGACCCTGTCGAACAGGTATGAGGCACTTGCTCCCTGTGTGGATGGCGAACAGGGCTGCAGGAAGGATGAGTCAGCTGACCAAGGCAACACGGTTCAGCAGGCCATTCAAGGGGAGGGAGTAAATAGGCAAGTTGTAGTTGTAGGGGATTCTATTATCAGAGGGATAGATAGTATCCTTTGTGAGCAGGATTAAGAGTCCCGCATGGTATGTTGCCTAACCGGTGCTAGGGTGCGAGACATCTCTGACCGGCTTGAAAGGATACTGGAGAGGGAGAGGGAGGATCCAGTTGTTGTGGTCCATGTCGGTACCAACAACATAGGCAAGTCTAGGAAAGAGGACCTGTTTAGAGATTATAAAGAGCTAGGATTCAAATTTAAAAAAAAAAAAAACAGGTCCTCAAGGGTCATAATCTCCGGATTACTGCCCGAGCCACGTGCAAATTGGCATAGGGAGGCAAGAATAAGGGAAGTTAACACGTGGCTGAAAGAGTGGTGTGGGAAAGAGGGGTTCCTTTTCATGGGACACTGGCATCAGTTTTGGGACAGGGGGGACCTATACCGTTGGGATGGTCTCCACCTGACCCGAGCAGCTAGGACCAGTGTTCTGGCAAAAAAGAGTAAATAGGGTGGTCAATAGGACTTTAAACTAGAGATTGGGGGGGAAGGGAAAGTCAGGGAACCAAGAGGTGAAGTAATCAGTGGGTAGCGTAGCTGCTTAGGAATACAAAAAAGCACAAAAAGACAGAACTCTGGAGAGGTTCTGATAGTCCCCATCCCACAAAATATGACACAGTGTATGGAAAGGCTCAGTAAACCAAGGTCCACCACACTAAGAAAACAAAAAGGGACGGTCAATAGAGAATTAAAGGTGCTATATTTAAATGCGCGCAGTGTACGGAACAAGGTAGATGAGCTTGTGGCCCAGATTGTGACTGGCAGGTATGATGTGGTAGGCATCACCGAGACGTGGTTGCAGGGGGTTCAGGACTGGCATTTAAACATCCAGGGATTCACAACCTATCGAAAAGAAAGAGTGGTGGGCAGAGGGGGCGGGGTTGCCTTGTTAATTAGGAATGAAATTAAATCAATACCACTAAACGACACAGGGTCAGATGATTTGGAGTCTGTGTGGGTAGAGTTGAGGAACCACAAAGGCAAAAAAACCATAATGGGAGTTATGCACATGCCTCCTAACAGTGGTCAGGACCAGAGGCACAAAATGCACCACGAAATAGAAAGTGCATGTCAGAAAGGCAAGGTCACAGTGATCATGGGGGAACTTCAATATGCAGGTGGACTGGGTAAATAATGCTGCCAGTGGACCCAAGGAAAGGGAATTCATTGAATGTTTACAGGAGGGCTTTTTGGAACAGCTTGATGGAGCCCATGAGGGAACAGGCCATTCTGGACTTAGTGTTATGTAATGAGCCAGACTTGATTAAAGATCTTAAAGTAAGGGAACACTTAGGAGGCAGTGATCATAATATGGTAGAATTCAATCTGCAATTTGAAAGAAAGAAGGTGGAATCAGATGTAAAGGTGTTACAGTTAAATAAAGGTAACTACAGGGGCATGAGGGAGGAACTGACGAAAATCGACTGGGAGCAGAGCCTAGTGGGAAAGACAGTAGAACAGCAATGGCAGGAGTTTCTGGGAGTAATTGAGGACACAGTACAGAGGTTCATCCGAAAGAAAAGAAAGGTTATCAGAGGGGCGATTAGGCAGCCATGGTTGACAAAGGAAGTTAGGGAATGCATCAAAGCAAAAGAAAAAGCCTATAATGTGGCAAAGAGAATGTGGGAAGTCAGAAGATTGGGAAGGCTACAAAAACAGAGGATAACAAAGAGAGAAATAAGGAAAGAGAGGATTAAATATGTAGGTAGGCTAGCCAGTAACATTAGGAATGATAGTAAAAGTTTCTTTAAATACATTAAAAACAAACGGGAGGCAAAAGTAGACATTGGGCCGCTCCAAAATGACGCTGGTAATCTAGTGATGGGAGATAAGGAAATAGCTGAGGAACTAAATACGTACTTTGCGTCAGTCTTCACAGTAGAAGACATGAGTAATATCCCAACAATTCCGAAGAGTCAGGGGGCAGAGTTGAATATGGTAGCCATCACAAAGGAGAAAGTGCTAGAGAAACTACGAGGTCTAAAAATTGATAAATCACCGGGTCCAGATGGGCTACATCCTAGAGTTCTAAAGGAGATAGCTGAAGAAATAGCGGCGGCGTTAGTTATGATCTTTCAAAAGTCACTGGAGTCAGGGAAAGTCCCAGAGGATTGGAAAATCGCTTTTGTAACTCCCCTGTTCAAGAAGAGAACAAGAAAAAAGATGGAAAATTATAGGCCAATTAGCCTAACCTCGGCTGTTGGCAAGATTCTAGAATCCATTGTTAAGGATGAGATTTCGAAATTCTTGGAAGTGCAGGGTCGGATTAGGACAAGTCAGCATGGATTTAGTAAGGGGAGGTCGTGCCTGACAAACCTGTTAGAGTTCTTAATGAAGAGATAACAAATAGGTTAGACCAAGGAGGGCCAATGGATGTTATCTATCTTGACTTCCAAAAGGCCTTTGATAAGGAGCCTCAGTCTTTGATAAGACTGCTGAGTAAAATAAGGGCCCATGGTATTCGAGGCAAGGTACTAACATGGATTGACGACTGGCTGTCAGGCAGCAGGCAGAGAGTTGGGATAAAAGGTTCTTTTTCGGAATGGCAACCGGTGACGAGTGGTGTTCCGCAGGGTTCAGTGTTGGGGCCACAGCTGTTCTCTTTATCTATTAACGATCTAGATGACGGGACTGGGGGCATTCTGGTTAAGTTTGCCGATGATACAAAGATAGGTGGAGGGGCAGGTAGTATGGAGGAGGTGGGGAGGCTGCAGAAAGATTAGACAGTTTAGGAGAGTGGTCCAAGACACATGGCTGATGAAATTCAACGTGGGCAAGTGCGAGGTCTTGCACTTTGGAAAAAAGAATAGAGGCATGGACTATTTTCTAAACGGTGACAAAATTCATAATGCTGAAGTGCAAAGGGACTTGGGAGTCCTAGTCCAGGATTCTCTAAAGGTAAACTTGCAGGTTGAGTCCGTAATTAAGAAAGCAAATGCAATGTTGTCATTTATCTCAAGAGGCTTGGAATATAAAAACAGGGATGTACTTCTGAAGCTTTGTAAAGCATTAGTTAGGCCCCATTTAGAATACTGTGCGCACACCTCAGGAAGGACATACTGGCACTGGAGCGGGTCCAGCGGAGATTCACATGGATGATCCCAGGAATGGTAGGCCTAACATACGATGAACGTCTGAGGATCCTGGGATTATGTTCATTGGAGTTTAGGAGGTTGAGGGGAGATCTAATAGAAACTTAGAAGATAATGAATGGCTTAGATAGGGTGGACGTAGGGAAGTTGTTTCCATTAGCAGGGGAGACTAGGACCTGGGGGCACAGCCTTAGAATAAATGGGAGTCACTTTAGAACAGAGATGAGGAGAAATTTCTTCAGCCAGAGAGTGGTGGGTCTGTGGAATTCATTGCCACAGAGGGCGGTGGAGGCCGGGACGTTGAGTGTCTTGAAGACAGAAGTTGATAAATTCTTGATTTCTCGAGGAATTAAGGGCTATGGAGAGAGAGCGGGTAAATAAAGTTGAAATCAGCCATGATTGAATGGTGGAGTGGACTCGATGGGCCGAATGGTCTTACTTCCGCTCCTATGTCTTATGGTCTTATACATCAGACTCCTATTTATTGACTACAGCTCCGCCTTCAACACCACAATCCCAGCCAAGCTCAGATCAAAGCTCCAAAACCTAGGACGTGGCTCCCCACTCTGCAACTGGATCCTCGACTTTCTGACCCACCGACCACAATCAGTAAGAATAAGCAACAACACCTCCTCCACAGTAGCCCTCAATACCGGGGCACCGCAAGGCTGCATACTTAGCCCCCTACTCTACTCCCTGTATACACACGACTGCGTGGCAAAATTTGGTTCTAACTCCATCTACAGGTTTGCTGACGATATGACCATAGTGGGCCGGATCTCGAATAACGATGAGTCAGAATACAGGAGGGAGATAGAGAACCTAGTGAAGTGGTGCAGCGACAACAATCTCTCCCTCAATGCCAGCAAAACTAATTGCTGGCATTGACTTCAGGAAGCAAAGTACCGTACACACCCCTGTCAGCATCAACGGGGCCGAAGTGGAGATGGTTAGCAGTTTCAGATTCCTAGGGGTACACATCACCAAAAATCTGTCCTGGTCCACCCACGTCGACGCTACCACCAAGAAAGCACAACAGCACCTATATTTCTTCAGGAAACCAAGGAAATTCTGCATGTCCACATTAACTCTTACCAACTTTTACAGGTGCACCATAGAAAGCATCCAATCTGGCTGCATCACAGCCTGGCATGGCAACTGCTCGGCCCAGAACCGCAAGAAACCTCAGAGAGTCGTGAACACAGCCCAGTTCATCACTCAAACCTGCCTCCTATCCATTGACTCCATCTACACCTCCCGCTGCCTGGAGAAAGCGGGCAGCATAATCAAAGACTCCTCCCACCCGGCTTACTCACTCTTCCAACTTGCTCCATTGGGCAGGAGATACAGAAGTCTGAGAACACGCATGAACAGACTCAAAAACGGCTTCTTCCCCGCTGTTACCAGACTCCTAAACGACCCTCTTATGTACTGACCTCATTAATACTACACCCCTGTATGCTTCAACCGATGCCGGTGCATATGTAGTTACGATTGTGTACCTCGTGGTACACAAGCTACGAGGAGAGGTTGAATAAACTTGGTTTGTTCTCACTGAAACGACGGAGGTTGTGGGGTGACCTGATAGAGGTTTACAAAATTATGAGGGGCATAATTATGGGGTGGATCGTCAGAGACTTTTTCCCAGGGTAGAGGGGTCAATTACTAGGGGACATAGATTTAAGATGCGAGGGGCAAGGTTTAGAGGAGATGTACGAGGCAAGTCTTTTGCACAGAGGGTAGTGGGTGCCTGGAACTCGCTGCCGGAGGAGGTGGTGGAAGCAGGGACGATAGCGACGTTTAAGGGGCAGCTTGACAAATACATGAATAGGATGGGAATAGAGGGATACGTACCCCGGAAGGGTAGAAGATTTTAGTTCAGACGGGCAGCATGGTCGGCGCAGACCTGGAGGGCCGAAGGGCCTGTTCCTGTGCTGTACTTTTCTTTGTTCTGTGTTGTGTTGCCCTATTATGTATTTTCTATTATGTATTTTCTTTTCAAGTACTTAATGATCTGTTGAGCTGCTCGCAGAAAAATACTTTTCACTGTACCTCGGTACATGTGACAATAAACAAATCCAATCCAATCCAGAATCTCCTACAGTCCAAATTCTTCTTGACAGTCCCAAGTGAAAATCAGAAAGAAAATGAAAATCACAAAGAAACAAAGTTTGTTGCTTTTATGGAAGCAAACAGAAGAGCACAGTGAGTCAGGGCCTTTGATTAAAACAAATCAATTGACATCACAGCCCTAATCATTGAGTTGGTAGTCAAAGTTCAGAGAGGTTGAGAGAGCAGCATCAAGCTAATGAAAATGGAAGATAGCACTCAGCCTGGGAAAGAAGCCCAGATAGGTTAGCTGAGAGGTTGCATTTGCTGGCTGTGCATGCACATGTGTGTGCTGATGATGGGCCTGGGTTAACAGCCACTATCTTTATCGGGGGCAGTGTGCAGCAAGGTGTATGCGTGGTCATCACTGGCTCCGGCAGCAGGGGGAGAAAATCCTGGACTGGCACTGATGGGTTTTGGAAACTTTGTTTACATGTAACCTATTCTATTAGCATCAAATCCACATTGGGAGCTTTTCTCACTACGATACACAGCACTCACATTCCCCAGTCTTCATCTCTCCCATAATTTCCAAACCCTCCACCCCACCTCTCATTTTAGACTCTCTTCTGAACATTAGCACCTGTAAATCCTGACTCTCCAACCTATTCCCAACTGCATGCTTTATGGTGATACTGTAGACCCTGGAGCATGATGCGGGGGGGGGGGTATCTGAGGTGCAAAATTCATTGCAATAGTCACCACTAAATAGTCTTTTTTTAAAAATAAATTCCATTGGCAGCTACAGGTGTCACCCCAGAGACCCATGCCTTATTTCACAAGTCCTGACTGTTCCAGGAGGGTTCAAAACCTATGTCCAGAGCTGTCCAGCTTGTAGAATGAGGAGTTCTCTATACTCCGTATTCAGAATGTAGAGCCCTCTTGACCAGAACCCAAATAAACAGGTTCTTCCCAGAGGAGCAGGATAGATGTGAACGGTGCTACCCCAGACTTGCTGGGTACTGGACAGCCTTCTTCAAGGCAATGTTCAAGGTGGTAGGGATGAGGGTGGAACCATGCCTGAAAGTGGTGGTTTTCGGGGTATCAGACCAGCCAGATATCTTCATGGGGAGGAGGGCAGACGCCTTTGTCTTTGCCTCCCTGATCGCACGCCGTGGAGTCCTGCTCGGCTGGCGGTGTGCAGCACCGCCTAAAGCTGCAGACAGACTGTCATTAAAACTCGTGCTGGATTCTTCGTGGCCCTCACAAAAGGAGAAAATCAAATTCATCATCCGTGGGTCGGAAGAGGATTTCCACAAAACATGGGAGCCATTCACCCGACGGTTACGGGATCTGTTTGTGGCCAACACATATAAATAAGTAGCCAGGGCAAGACAGAAAGAGGAAAGTGAGGGGGGACCCGGGGAGGGAGCAAGGTGAGGTAGCAAAACCCAGCAAGAAAGAATGGGGGGCAGCAATGAAGAAGGGGGGTAGGTGGTGGGAAGGGAGGGAGGGGAGCAGGGGGAGAACAAAAAAAGGGGAGCCAGAAGGGGAAACAGATAAGAGAACAAAAATGGGGGGGGTGGGGGGGCGGCGGGCGGGGAGAGCACACAGGAGAAGACAACGGTGTCAGCAATCACAGCACGGCAAGAGAGCACAAAGAGGAAACGGGAAGGGGATCTTTAAAAAGGAAAGAATAGAAGAGAGGGGAGGAAAGACCCCTTCCGTCCGGTTATATTTCCTAGAGCCTATGTGTTTTGCTTTGCATGGTATATGTAATGATATGTATATATGTAGACAAGTAAAGGGTTAATTATTACATCTCAGTGTAACACAACCACTAGATGGCACCACTAGTTCCCACTATAAATATGAGAACAATATGAGGATCTTGGGTACTTCTGACTGGGGTTCTTCTAGACCAGTATTTTTCAATCTTTTTTTCCGGGGACCCATTTTTGCCAACCTTCGGGACCCAACCCGGCTGACCTTCGCGACCCACGCCGGCCGACCTGAGCGACCCACCATTTTCTCTTACTCTGTTTGCTGCTGATAAAAATGGAGGAAATGGTTTTGGGTCCCTTTGGCCCTCGTACACGCTCCTCCAATGGAACCTGTTGGATGAAGGTGAAGCCTTCTGGTGTCGGAAAGTATGGAGTCTCCATCTGTCCAAAGTTCTGCATTTTTTTCCTGTAAGGTTTTATCAAATAAACTCCCCCCCCCCAAACTTGTTTTAAAAAAAATGAGTAAAATAAATGAAAGAAATAAAAATTAAATAACTAAGATAAATGAATAAAATGAATAATGGGGGGGGGGGAAGAGGGCAAACTGGGGGAGGGGGAGGAGCGAGGGGGCAAACTGGTGGAGGGGAGAAGGGGCACACTGGGGGAGGGGAGAGGGGGCACACGGGATGGGAGAAGGGGCACACTGGGGGAGGGGAGAGTGGGCACACTGGGGGAGGGGAGAGGGGGCACACTGGGGGAGGGGAGAATGGGCACATTGGGGGAGGGGAGGGGAGAGGGGGCACACTGGGGGAGGGGAGGGGAGAGGGGGCACAGGGGGTGGGGGGAGAGCAGTCTGGTGATGGGGGCATACTGGGGTGGGGGAGGGCACACGGGGTGGGGGGTAAGGGCACACGGGGTGGGGGGTAAGGGCACATGGGGTGGGGGGGGAGGGCACACTGGGTGGGGGGGGGGGGTCCTTAATTCCACCCTGGCCGGGTGGCTGATCTGGGAAGAAGGGGGGAGCAGCCCCGCCGAGAGGCCTGTGTGTTGGGGGTGGGGGAGCTGCGGGGCTGCCTGTCGCTTGGCAGCACGGACCCGGGATGAGGCGCCCCCGGGTCCGGGACAAACCCAACACAATTCAGCACTGAGGCTTCGCTCACCACAAACTGCAGCCGGAGCCCCGGCCCCGCTTCCCAGGCAGCTTTCCCGCTCCAAACCCCGCCGCACACAGCCCGCTGCAGCGTCACCACCTAAAACATACCCCGCCAACAGCGCACTTCCACCGCGGAGGGAGGGAGAGACCCCCACCCCAAGACCCCCCACCCCAAGACCCCCACACCAAGACCCCCCACCGTCTCACTGAGAGCCCCACCAAAAAAATAGCGGCCACTCTGCGCATCGTTGTGCGCATGCGCATCGATGATCATGCGAGCATGCACAATGCAGCTGAATTTCTTTTACATGTTCGCGGCCATTTTAAAGGGGGCTTGCAGCCGGTGTTATTAAAAGCTGGCTGCTGCGCGGGGATTTGCGCGACCGGGAGCGCCACGGACAACGGCTCCGCAACCCTCCCGACACCCGCCCGCGACCCACCTGCGGGTCGCGCCCCCGGGTTTGAAGAACACTGTTCTAGACAACAAAGAGAGATAGATCACAGCATAGTTAAGAATAGAAAGAAGCAGCACATGTAGTTTAAATTAATGATTTCTTTAATATAGATTACTTGGTTACTAGTTGTAGTTCTGTGGAGTATGCAAACTCAATATTAATCAATCGTTATTCAATAAATCAGTTTTGCTTTAAGTTAAAGATTGGTGGTTTCTTCAGAATCACACCATCAGACCATTCTGGATTACGAAGCAAAGAGTAACGATATATTGCCAAAGAATAATATAGCGGTATATACCTGTATATATAATTTATACAAAACCCAATAAAAAACATTTATAAAAAAAAAGTATACAGATTGTCAGAGTAACTGCTTTATCCCTGGAGAAGAGTGGGCTAACAATTCAGTTCCAGAAATGGAGCTGTTTCTCTGCCACTATGGATGCTGGGTACATTCCATTCCTGTCACCTGTTGCTGCCTCACACTTCCCGTCAAACACACTTAGCTGTTGTGGCAGCGGAAGAGTTGAAAGTCATTACCAAATTTCACAAGAAACAGTAAGTTAGCAGACACCTGGAGGGAGGTGAAAGTAAATGCTTAAATAGTTCTGAATGCCCTGATCCAGAAATTGGTACGTGATTTGGCTTAAGTACTTTATGTGGAAAGCATTGTGAAATAATGAGGGAAATGTAAAATAACCCAAATAAAATAAAGGATGATTGGGAAGGAACATAAATGGATGTATCCTTGATAGGACAAGTAGAGTTTGAGATTAGGTGACCTTTTAATAAACTGGCTGTTGGTGCTGGGAAAAGGAAAGCTTTTTGTTTCACCTGGTTTCACCAAGTATCCTCCCAGGTCAAGACCAGTACAAAAGAAAGAACTTGCATATATATGGCACCCTTCACTGTCTCAGGACAGCCCAAAGCCCTCTGCGGCCAATGAAGTACTGGTGAAGTGTAGTCACAATTGTAATGTAGGAAATTTGACCATCAGTGTGTACTCAGCTAGATCCCACACTCAACATAACACTGAGTTAATGACCAATTAGACTGTTCCAGTGGGATAAAATAGAAACAAATGCAAGCAGCATCTGTGGAGAAAGAGAGAGAAACAGAGTTAACATTTCAGGCTGGTGACCTTTCTATTGATGACGTTAACTCTTTTTTTTTCTTCTATAGATGCAGCCTGGCCTGCTGAATACTTCCAGCATTATCCATTTTGTTTTAGGTTTCCAGTGTTTTGTAATATTTTGCTTTTGTAGCTTTTTGATTTTAGAAACTTAGAAAATAGGAGCCGGAATAGATCATTCGGCTCTTCCAACCTTCTCCGTTATTCAGTATGATCTTGACTTATCCTTTATCTCAACACCATACTCCCACACTCTCCCTCTACCCCTTGATGTCTTTGGAGTCAAGAAATTTGACCTATTTCATTCCTAAATATATTGAGTGATTTGGGCTCCACATCCTTTTGTGGTAGAGAATTCCACAGGTTCACCACCCTGTGAATTCAGCAGGTTCACCACCCTGTGAATTCCGCAGGTTCACCACCCTGTGAATTCCGCAGGTTCACCACCCTGTGAATTCCGCAGGTTCACCACCCTGTGAATTCAGCAGGTTCACCACCCTGTGAATTCCGCAGGTTCACCACCCTGTGAATTCCGCAGGTTCACCGCCCTGTGAATTCCGCAGGTTCACCGCCCTGTGAATTCTGCAGGTTCACCGCCCTGTGAATTCTGCAGGTTCACCACCCTGTGAATTCTGCAGGTTCACCACCCTGTGAATTCTGCAGGTTCACCACCCTGTGAATTCTGCAGGTTCACCACCCTGTGAATTCCGCAGGTTCACCGCCCTGTGAATTCCGCAGGTTCACCGCCCTGTGAATTCCGCAGGTTCACCGCCCTGTGAATTCCGCAGGTTCACCACCCTGTGAATTCTGCAGGTTCACCACCCTGTGAATTCTGCAGGTTCACCACCCTGTATTCCAAGACTGTGGTCCCTTGTTCTAGACCCCTCCAGCCAGGGGAAATAACAGCCATGCATCCAGTGAATCCAGCCTTCTCAAAATGTTACACTATTCAAATAGATCCCGTCTCAATCTTTTATATTCTGGTTAATGCAGACTCAATCGCCCCAATCTCTCCTCATACGACAATTCTGCCATCCAGGAATTAGTCTGGTTAACCTTTGCTTCACTCCCTACATGGCAAGTATATCCTTTCTGTGGTAGTGTGGCCCCTTTAAGGGGGCGGGCTCCATGGACCACGTGACTGGCTCAGGGTCAGCCAATGAGTTTGTACTGTGCCTAGGGCACGGGATCCCAGGCAGTGTGGACTGAGGAGTCAAAGTGTTAACACCTGTTGTATAGTGTTCTGTTCCTGTTATCTGACTGCCTTTGCCTTTCATCACTAAGTCCCTTTGTTAACTATTGGAAGCCTCCAGTGTATGTCTTAAGCCACCACACTTTCTAAGATAAAGAGACCAAAACTGCACACACTACTCTGTGTGGCCTCGCCAAGGCCCTGTACAGCTGCAGTAAGACATTCCTGCTCCTGTACTCGAGTCTTTTTGCAATGAAGGCCAACATATCACTTGCCTTTCTAAATGCTTGCTGTACCTGCTTGCTTGCCTTCAGTAACTTGTGGACAAGAAACCCAGGTCCTTTTGTACATCAACGTTTCCCAATCTATCATCATTTAAATAATCTTCTGCCATTCTGTTTCTTCTCCTGAAGTGGATAACTTCATATTTATCCACATTATTCTGCTTCTGCCATTTATTTGCCCACTCACTCAACCTGCCTGAATCATCTTGAAGCCTCTTAACATTCTCTTCACAGTCACATTCCCACCAAGTCCTGTGTCCTCAGCAAAATTGGGAATATTATATTTGGTTCCCTCTTCCAAATCATTGAAATATATTATGAATAGCTATGGCCCAAGCACTGTTCCCTGCAGAATCCACTAGTGCTCGCCTGCCACTTCAAAAAGGACCAATTAATTCCTATTCTGTTTCTTGTCTGCTAATCAATTCTCAACCAAAGCCAATATATTGACAACAATCCCATGTGCTTTAATTTTGCACATTAACCTCTTATGTGGGACTTAGCTTTCTGAAAATCCAAATACACCACATCCACTGGTTCTCCCTTATCAATTCTGCTACTTACGTCCTCAAAAGAAAACTCCAGTAGGTTTGTCAAGCATGATGTCCCTTTCACAGATCCACGTTGGCTTTGTATAATCCCGTTGATATTTTCCAAGTCTCCTGTTATCGCATCCTTTATAATAGTCTATTTCCCTACTACTGATGTTGGGATAGTTGTCGTATTGTCCTGTTACTACCTCCCTCCTTTTTAAAGAGGTTACATTTGCTACCCTGCAATTTGCTGGAACTGTTCCAGAATCTACAGAATTTTGGAGGATGACCATCAACGTAGCCATTATTTCTATGGTCAGCTCCCGTGCACCCTCGGATGTATATTATCAGGTCCTGTGGATTTATCGGCTTTCAGTCCCATTAATTTCTCCAGCATTTTTGTTTTAGTAATAATTTATTTAATTCCTCCTTTTCATTAGACCCTTAGTTCCCTAACATTCCTGGGAAGTTACTTCTGTCTTCCTCTGTGAAGCTAGAACTAAAGTAGCTGTTTAATTACTTTGCCATTGGGTCTTCGCTCGGTGCCGCTGCATGTTGCTGCTGGAGACTGTACTCCTCCACCGCAGTTTTAAATAAGATGGCCAGCTGCACTGGCTCCAATCCGATATTAATCCGATTCCTGTGAGAAATGAGAGAGAGTGAATCAGATTGGCGTCGCAGCTGCTGACTATCATTACCTCTCCTGGCCTTCTGGTCCTGGAAGTAGCCAGCCCCAAAACCAAGCCAGCAGTGACAGCTTACTCCCAGCTCAGGTGCCATCCCATCTCCAGAACAGGACTGGCCCCAGCCTATGTCCTCGCCCACTTAGACTCACCTTTAGCCTTCCTGCCTTCCATCTGATTCTCCCCTCCCTTAGGCTCTCATAAACTGGGGGTTCTGACAGGAGGGTTATATGCTTACTCATCCTGAATGGCAGGGTCAACGGTATGGTTATGTCTGCCTTGGGGGCAACTGGATCTGGGCAGAGACGTGAGCCCAGTGCCTCTTGATTCCGTGCAAACAAGCGTTAAGCCCTAAACCCTGATTATTCACCCCATTCCTTGACTTTGGTGTCCCCCCCCCCCCCCCCCCCAATCCTTAAAGTTACAAAGACAATGCACTGAGTGGGCAGGGCAAGCCATTAATCTGTTATTTTTGGATAGTGGCCAGTGGGCAGTTTCTAATTTATTATTTCCCCCTAGCTAATACAATGGGCAATACACTATACTCACTACACTGTTCTGTATCATACTAGTCTCAATGGTACAAGCATACTTTGCTTGCTTAGTTATTCATAATGAACTCTGCAGAAAACATGAATGCTTAACTGCTTGCGCAAGTATAGTTCTTTATACTAAATCATAGAGTTACTTGGCTAATTAGATTATTGAACAATGGTGCTGTTCATGGCTTAGCCACTGAAACTAGTGAAAACAATACTCAATCTATTTAAGCAACCTCAGCAATATTCCCTTGAACAATCTATCATGACCCAAGTATAACAACTTCCGTAAATGCCAACTGCATTTGCAACAGACTTTTGTCAGTTATAGATGTATAATCAGTTTAGTTCTTTAAAATCAGGATAATGCTCTGGCAATGCTGGCCCCAGTCACCCCTAAAATTCCTTGTGAATAGCATTGGGGATTGGTGTCATAAATTGGCAGAGCTGTCCCATAGATTCCTTCAGCAGGGTCTGACATATTAATATTCCAGACTTTCATCCATCAGCGAAAAATCATTCTCATTGCCATCGCTAGATATGGCCCTTGTCCCATTGACAGGATAACCCCATCTAAGTAAACAGTCAGGTGGCACGGTGGCTCCGTAGTTAGCATTGCTGCCTCACAGCACCGAGGAACTGGGTTCAATCCCAGCCCCGGGTTATTGTCCATGTGGAGTTTGCACATTCTCCCCGTGTCTGTGTGGATCTTACCCTCACAACCCAAAGGTATTCAGGGTAGGTGAATTGGTCACCCTAAGTTGCCTCTTAATTGGAAAAATTAAAATAATGAAGAAAAAAGGAAGCGGTAAACAGCAGTTGGACCACATGAAGTCTCATGGATTATGGGTAGGTCAAATGGGACCAAAGAAATCTCGTGCTTATTATCGCCTTCCTTAGTAAACTAACTGTACTGCTCCACTTTGAGCACAATATGGAGAAAGCACTGAAGTAGGCAAAAGCAGACACTATAATCTGGGTGGGGAACCTCAATGTCACAAATGGCCAGGCCTTCTCTTCAATGTGAATACTAGCACTTAAACTGTGCTGAGCACTAGCATTAACACTGTGCAAGTGGAAGAGTCTAAGGGATATAGGGCGGTGTTCTCCCCCCCCCCCCCCCCCCTGCCAGGTGGGAGAATCGTCGCGGCACGAATTGCGCCACACCGTCCCGACCCCCGCACGCGATTCTCCCACCCCCCTGGAAACCAGCAGCGTGCGATTTGCACCGGGCCGCTCGGAGAACCGGCGAGCGGCGATTCTCCGGCCTGATGGGCCGAGCGGCCGCTACGACACGAAAGGTTCCCGCCGGCGCCGTCCACCCCTGGTCGCTGCCGGCAGGAACTCTGCGGGAACGCTGGGGGGGGGGGGGGGGGGCTCGTTCACCGGGGTGGCCTCCGATAGGGTCTGGCCCGCGATCGGGGCCCACCAATCGGCGGGCTGGCCTCTTTCTTTCCCCCCCCCCCCCCCCCCCCCCCCCCCCCCCCCCCCCCCCCGGGCCTACCTCCTTCCACGCGTGGCCCCAGAACACCGGGTCCATGTTGGTGAGGGGCCGGCGTGCTAAGACGTTCCCCGCGCATGCGCAGGATGGCGTGGGCCAACTGTGCAAGCGCAGGATTGGGCTGCCCCAACTGCGCATGCGCGGGTTGGTGCGGTGCCCATTTGGCACCCCGTAAGGACGTTGGAGCGGCGTGAACCTATGGGGGCCAGAATAGGTCATGTCCGGTCCCTGCTTGCCCTGTCGTGAAACGCGACAGCGTTCACGAAGGCACGAACACTTGTCCTCAATATCAGAGAATCGCCCCCATAGTAACTCAAAATTCTGTTCATGTGGGATACTGTGGGCATTCAGCAGCAGCAAAATTATATGCCACTGCAGTCTATAACCTCATACCCCAGCATAACACTAACTCTGTCATCGCCATCAAGTTAGGAAACCAACCCCAGTTCAATAGAGAGTGCAGAATAGCATGCCAGGTATACTGTTGATCAAGACAGTAATCTAGTAAGAATATATCACAGAGCTAACTATCTGCTGAATACCAAAAACAGACAGAAATTGAGTATTGTTACAATGAATAACTGAATTCCACATCAAGGCAACATTCAACCAAGTGCTGTTCCAAATCACCCTTGCAAAATTGAGGCCACTGAGTTGAGGAGGAAATTTTCCAGTACCTGGGTTCATGCTGATGCAAAGGAAGATGGTTGTGGTCATTGGGGATCAATCGTAGCTGCAGGCTTTCCTCAAAAGTATTCTTGACCAACTGTCTTCAGTTGCTTCGATGTGGAGATGCCGGCGTTGGACTGGGGTGGGCAAAGTAAGAAGTCTTACAACACAGGTTTGTTTCGAACCACTAGCTTTCAGAGTGCAGCTCCTTCCTCGGGTGAATGAAGAGGTGGGTTCCAGAAACACACATGTAGACAAAGTCAATGATGCAAGGCGATACTTTGATTGCGAGTCTTTGCAGGTAATTAAATCTTTATGGGTCCAGACGGAGCGACTGGAGAGGGGCGTTATCCCTCTCTCCAGCTGGATCTGTAAAGACTTAATTACCAAAGACTTCTTACTGTTCAGTTGCTTCATCAGTGACCTTCTTTCTATTATAACGTCCGGAGTGTGGCTGTTTCTGATGACCATACAATTTTCAACTTCATTAATTGCAATTTTATAAATATTTTTATTCAAGGCTTTCCAACAAAATATAAATATACAGAATATCAGAAGAACATCACATCAACCTAAAAAACAACCGAAACCCTCCAGGCCCCCTGGCACCGACCCCCAGCCACACCCGATACCCCATTTAAACCCCCTTAGCCCTCCCTATCCCACATACTGACCGCTCAACTCTCCTTGAAGAAATCAATAAACAGTTTCCACATCCGGGTGAACCCTTCTACCAGCCCCGGCAGAGCAAACTTAATTTTCTCCAACCTCAGGAATTCTGCCAGGTCGCTCGGCCACACCCCTGCTTCGGCGGCTCCGAGTCCCGCCAACACAACAAAATCTGTCTCAGGACTATCAGGGAGGCAAAGGCCAATACGTTGGCCACTCTTTCCCCCCCCCCCCCCCCCCCCCCCCTCCTGGACATCATAGAATTTGCAGTACAGAAGGAGGCCATTTGGCCCATCGAGTCTGCATCAGTTCTTGGAAAGAGCACCCTACCCAGGCCCACATCTCCACCCTATCCCCATAACCCAGTAACCCCACCCAACACTAAGGACAATTTAGCATGTCCAATTCACCTAACCTGCACATCTTTGGATTGTTGGAGGAAACCGGTGCACCCGGAGGAAACCCACGCACACACGGGGAGAACGTACAGACTGCGCACAGACAGTGACCCAAGCTGGGGATCTAACCTGGGACCCTGGAGCTGTGAAGCAATTGTGCTAACCACTATGCTACAATGCCGCCCTAAGACATCCGGGTCTTCCGCCACACCAAATATCGTCGCCCCCTGGACTCGGGGCCCACCCTCACACCCAGAACCTTGGACATCACGTTAAAGAATCCCTGCCAGAACCCCCTCAGCCTAGGACACACCCAGGACATGTGGACCTGATTCAAGTGCTTACCCACACACTGCCCACACCTATCTTCCACCCCCTCAAAAAACTTGCTCAATCTCGCCACCGTCATGTGGGCCCCATGCACCACTTTAAACTGGATGAGGCTTAATTTCACACACGCCAAGGACGTATTCACCCTGTGCAAGGCCCTGCCCATATTCCAGCCCCCACCTCCTCTCTCAGATCCACCTCCCATTTGTGCTTAACATCCTCCACCGGGGTGCCCTCCCACTCCAGCAACTCATTTCAAATATCCGACACCTTTCCCTCCCCTATTTCGTCCTCCGACAGGAACTTATCTTGCAGCACTGGAGACGGCAACCCTGGAAAGATGGCACCTCCTCACAAAATCCCGAACCTGCAGGTACCTAAAACCATTCTCCTGCAGCCGCGCAAATTTGCCCCCTATAAACAAGTCCCTGAAGTACTCAATTCTCACCTGCCGCCACCCTGGAACCTCGCATCCAATTGCGCCGGCACAAACCTATGGTTATCACAAATAGGCGTCCACGACGACATATCCTCTAACCCCAGGTGCTGTGGACATTGCCTCCACACCCTTAAAGTCGAAGCCACCACTGGGCTAATTGAATACCTGGCCAGGGAGACAGCAAAGGCACCAACAACAAAGCCCTCAAGCTCCGTCCTCAATCCTACCTCTCCTCCATGGCCCATTTCCTCACCATTGCAATGTTTGCAGCCGAAAAATAAGTTCCTCAAGCTCCGTCCTCAATCCTACCTCTCCTCCATGGCCCATTTCCTCACCATTGCAATGTTTGCAGCTGAAAAATAAGTTATCAAATTCGGCAATGCCAGCACCCCTCTCGCCCCCGTTCCAAAAAAGCACGCTGCACCCGTGGGTCCTTCACCGCCCACACAAATCCAGAGATCAACCCTTTGACTTTCCTGAAAAACGTCTTGGGGACAAAGATAGGGAGATTCCGAAACACAAACATAAATCTAGGCAACAGGGTCATTTTTACCATCTGCACCCCAGTGACAATGGCAAAATGTCCCACCTCTTAAAATCCACCTCCATCCGCTCCACCAATCAGGCCAAGTTCAACCTATGCAACTGGGCCCAGCTCCGCGCCATCTGGATACCGAGTTATCTGAAGCTCGTCCCCACCACCCTGAATGGCAACTCCCCAAACCGTCTTTCCTGCCTGCTAACATTGAGCAGGAACACCTCACTCTTTCCCATGTTTAATTTATATCCTGAAAACCGGCCATATTCTCCCAAAATCTCACACTGTGTGTCCTCGCCCTCCTCCCAGTCCATGGACCCTCATAAAGTCCATCACTCCCTCCGGCAAGTCAAAATCAAACTCTTGGTACTGGTGGGTCACCCACAAGTGGGCAGGATACAAAACCCCAAACTTCACTCCCTTCTTGAATAGAGCAGCCTTTACCTGGTTAACCTGGCTCTCCTCTTCGCCAACTCTGCACCCATGTTATGGTAGACCCGCAGCTCACTCCTTTCCCAGGTGCACCTCCTGGTCTGGCTCGCCCATTTCAAAATCTTTTTTTTGCCCCCGAACAGGTGGAACCGCACCAGCATTGTCCTCAGCGGATCCCCCACCTGCGGCCACTTCCTCAGTGCCCTGTGCATCCAATCCACCCCGAATGGGCCGATCAAAGGCCCCCTCCCCCATCAACTGCTCCAGCATCCTCACCACATGCTTGGTGGCCTCCGCTCTCTCGATGCCCTCAGTCAGCCCAACGATCTGAAAATGATGTCGTCTTGAGCGATTCTCTAGGTCCTCTAATTTCTCTCTCAGCCTCTTCTGGCTGTCCACCACCATACCCAACTCCACCTCCAACAAGGCCATCCGCTCCTCACACTCCCCCATCACTTCCTGAGCCTTCAGCCTCTGCCACACTTTCTCAATCGCTGCTCTGAGTGGCTCCACCACCTTAGCCAGGTCATCCGAGGCCTCCTTCCTCTGTTGCTGAAATTTGTTATTTAAAAACTCCACCAGCTGCTCCATTAATCACTGGGTGGGCAGCACTGCCCCCTTGCCCTCTGCCATCTTAACCTGTGGCGCACCACAAAAACTGTCCTGCTCCACCTGCTGTCTCTTTCTCGTGGCACTCCTCATCCTCTGATCCATACACTGATCTCACCAGAGGAGTATTACCTTCCCTGGGCACTCGCACACCTTTTGTACTCAAAAAGCCCCCTATATGGGTGGGGAAAGATCAACAAATGAGTGGGAGCCACCAAATATGGGACCATTCACTCATGGCCGCCACCGGATGTCCTGTTAATTACAACTCTAATAATAAAGCAGCACATCCAGGCAAGCATCACAAGCTGAATAACATCCAGACTGTGGAAGGGAATGTCCATCGTACAGAAGTATTATAATGATCACCAGCAGCAATAAATGGCTCAACTGCCTTCCTGTGATCTTCAGTGATGCCTCTATTGCTGAGACCCCCACTATTAACATCTGGGAATGAGTTGGTGGTTGAGTTTCACCGTTCATTAGAAAGTTAACTGAACAGTCAAATTGCCAACTTGGCTGCAAGATACTGGGTTCGATTCTCCGCTGGCGGGTTTCTCCTGGGGATTTCCCGATGGCATGGGGCTGCCCACAATGGGAAACCCCATTGGCTGGCTGGCGGGACGGAGAATCCTGCTGCTGCAGGGGCGCGCACCACACCAGAAAACTGGTGCGGCGGGGCAGAGAATCCCGCCCTTTGATTTTTTTAACCTTGCAGGAAAAACCTTTAAAAAGTTCAGGTTATGAGTTTGTTGAATTATTCATCACGTTTCTGGCTTGGTGCAGTCGCATCAACGTCAAGAGATTTCAATGCCATCCAGGAGGACATATTTATGCCAATTTGTTTTAATTGGCATAAAAACAAAGTGCTAGAAATACTCAGCAGGTCAGGCAACATTTCTGAAGAGAGAGTTAATGTTTCAGGTTGATATTTGCATCGGAAAACCTTAACTGAGATGTCGATTTGGGATTCAATATTTACTATCTCCATGATTAGTGCACTGTCATTGCAGTCTAACATCCACAGAATGCACAAACCATTCACCTAGCTTGTTTTATCTGCCTGTGTCAGTGCCACAGCCATTACCCAAGATTTCGGGAACACCCTCAGAGAATCATTGAATTTACAGCCTAGAAGGAGGCCATTTGGCCCATTGAGTCTGCACCAGTCTTTGGACGAGCACCCCACTTAAGCCCACACCTCCACCCTATCCCCATAACCCAGGAACCAAATCCAGGAAATCATACCCAACAATATTGTGCCTTCACTGTTGCCACAGGGGCTGCAGTAATTCAAAGGGGAAACCCACCACCATCTTTTGAGGGCAACCTAGAGATGGGTAATAGATTTGCATCTTTGCCTCAGTCTGCACAACCCAAGAAGAATGCTCACTTTGACCCTCTTGCAAACTCTCAAAATCTCTGCTGCTTGCATTCTGTCCTGCGTTCAAGTTGTGCTTGGCCATCATTTTCTTTTACCTCACTGCAATGCACTGACTTCTGATGCCACAAGGCATCCTTCTCTTGGTTCTGCAGATCCTACCATAGCTCCTCTAGACATATTTTGCTGCCCTTCAACTCTTCAGTGGCCTTCTGTCTATTCTTTTCCTCTCCCTCTTTATCCACCCCCACTCCTTCATGGATATTACAACCTCCATCTTTCTTAGCTTTACTTTATGCAAATACTCACCCCCTTTAATCTCCCTCCTCCTGGTATAATTCTCCCCACCAATGATAGCCTTTTCAAAATCTGCATCTTCTGTGGTGTTTTCAGTCATTGCTCCTGATTCCCCTACTTCTGAGTGCTTGGATTGCTTTTATTAATCATGGTATTCAGGTGCAGGTATTACTGGCAGGGCTGACATTTATTGCTCATGTCTAATTTCACAGAAGGTGGCGATGGATCTTTTTCTTGAACCAGTAGCAATTTGACGCACTTCTGGAGGTAGTCAATAGTCCAGCACCATTTGTGTGGGACTGGTGTCACATATAAGCCAGACCAGGTATCTCTAAAGGATATTGGTGTGCTAATTAGGGTTTTACAACAATCTGACACCTTTAATGATATCAGTCTTTTCATCCCCAGAATTTTAAAACTGAATTAAAATTTTCAAACTTTCCTGGTCAGATTTCAAGTCTCATTCTCTGGGTTATTAGTCCAAGCCTCTGGATTACTAATTCTGTGACACAATCCCCAACTTTGTACCCTGATATTAAAGATGCTACTTAATGCAAAATGTCCGGTGCTAGGGTGCGGGATATCTCTGACCGGCTTGAAAGGATACTGGAGAGGGAGGGGGTGGATCCAGTTGTTGTGGTCCATGTCGGTACCAACAACATAGGCAAGTCTAGAAAAGAGGACCTGTTTAGAGATTATAAAGAGCTAGTATTCAAATTTAAAAAACAGGTCCTCAAGGGTCATAATCTCCGGATTACTGCCCGAGCCACGTGCAAATTGGCATAGGGAGGCAAGAATAAGGGAAGTTAACACGTGGCTGAAAGAGTGGTGTGGGAAAGAGGGGTTCCTTTTCATGGGACACTGGCATCAGTTTTGGGACAGGGGGGACCTATACCGTTGGGATGGTCTCCACCTGAACCGAGCTGGGACCAGTGTTCTGGCGAAAAGAGTAAATAGGGTGGTCAATAGGACTTTAAACTAGAGATTGAGGGGGAAGGGAAAGTCAGGGAACCAAGAGGTGAAGTAATCAGTGGGAAGCATAGCTGCTTAGGAATACAAAAAAACACAAAAAGGCAGAACTCAGGAGAGGTTACGATAGTCCCCATCCCACCAAATATGACACACTGTATGGAAAGGCTCAGTAAACCAAGGTCCACCACACTAAGAAAACAAAAAGGGACGGTCAATAGAGAATTAAAGGTGCTATATTTAAATGTGCGCAGTGTACGGAACAAGGTAGATGAACTTGTGGCCCAGATTGTGACTGGCAGGTATAATGTGGTAGGCATCACCGAGACGTGGTTGCAGGAGGTTCAGGACTGGCATTTAAACATCCAGAGATTCACAACCTATCGAAAAGACAGAGGTGGGCAGAGGGGGCGGGGTTGCCTTGTTAATTAGGAATGAAATTAAATCAATAGCACCAAACGACATGGGGTCGGATGATGTGGAGTCTGTGTGGGTAGAGTTGAGGAACCACAAAGGCAAAAAAAAACATAATGGGAGTTATGTACAGGCCTCCTAACAGTGGTCAGGACCAGGGGCACAAAATGCACCACGAAATAGAAAGTGCATGTCAGAAAGGCAAGGTCACAGTGATCATGGGGGACTTCAATATGCAGGTGGACTGGGTAAATAATACTGCCAGTGGACCCAAGGAAAGGGAATTCATTGACTGTTTACAGGAGGGCTTTTTGGAACAGCTTGTGATGGAGCCCACGAGGGAACAGGCCATTCTGGACTTAGTGTTATGTAATGAGCCAGACTTGATTAAAGATCTTAAAGTAAGGGAACACTTAGGAGGCAGTGATCATAATATGGTAGAATTCAATCTGCAATTTGAAAGAAAGAAGGTAGAATCAGATGTAAAGGTGTTACAGTTAAATAAAGGTAACTACAGGGGCATGAGGGAGGAACTGACGAAAATCGACTGGGAGCAGAGCCTAGTGGGAAAGAGAGTAGAACAGCAATGGCAGGAGTTTCTGGGAGTAATTGAGGACACAGTACAGAGGTTCATCCCAAAGAAAAGAAAGGTTATCAGAGGGGGGATTAGGCAGCCATGGCTGACAAAGGAAGTTAGAGAATGCATCAAAGCAAAAGAGAAAGCCTATAATGTGGCAAAGAGTAATGGGAAGTCAGACGATTGGGAAGGCTACAAAAACAAAGAGGATAACAAAGAGAGAAATAAGGAAAGAGAGGATTAATTATGAAGGTAGGCTAGCCAGTAACATTAGGAATGATAGTAAAAGTTTCTTTAAATACATTAAAAACCAACGGGAGGCAAAAGTAGACATTGGGCTGCTCCAAAATGACGCTGGTAATCTAGTGATGGGAGATAAGGAAATAGCTGTGGAACTAAATAAGTACTTTGCGTCAGTCTTCACAGTAGAAGACATGAGTAATATCCCAACAATTCCGAAGAGTCAGGGGGCAGAGTTGAATATGGTAGCCATCACAAATGAGAAAGTGCTAGAGAAGCTAAGAGGTCTAAAAATTGATAAATCTCCTGGCCCAGATGGGCTACATCCTAGAGTTCTAAAGGAGATAGCTGAAGAAATAGCGGCGGCGTTAGTTATGATCTTTCAAAAGTCACTGGAGTCAGGGAAAGTCCCAGAGGATTGGAAAATCGCTGCTGTAACCCCCCTGTTCAAGAAGGGAACAAGGAAAAAGATGGAAAATTATAGGCCAATTAGCCTAACCTCAGTTGTTGGCAAGATTCTAGAATCCATTGTTAAGGATGAGATTTCTAAATTCTTGGAAGTGCAGGGTCGGATTAGGACAAGTCAGCATGGATTTAGTAAGGGGAGGTCATGCCTGACAAACCTGTTGGAGTTCTTTGAAGAGATAACAAATAGGTTAGACCAAGGAGAGTCAATGCATGTTATCTATCTTGACTTCCAAAAGGTCTTTGATAATGTGCCTCACGGGAGACTGCTGAGTAAAATAAGGGCCCATGGTATTCGAGGCAAGGTACTAACATGGATTGACGATTGGCTGTCAGGCAGAAGGCAGAGAGTTGGGATAAAAGGTTCTTTTTCGGAATGGCAACCGGTGACGAGTGGTGTTCCGCAGGGTTCAGTGTTGGGGCCACAGCTGTTCTCTTTATCTATTAACGATCTAGATGACGGGACTGGGGGCATTCTGGTTAAGTTTGCCGATGATACAAAGATAGGTGGAGGGGCAGGTAGTATGGAGGAGGTGGGGAGGCTGCAGAAAGATTAGACAGTTTAGGAGAGTGGTCCAAGAAATGGCTGATGAAATTCAACGTGGGCAAGTGCGAGGTCTTGCACTTTGGAAAAAAGAATAGAGACATGGACTATTTTCTAAACGGTGACAAAATTCATAATGCTGAAGTGCAAAGGGACTTGGGAGTCCTAGTCCAGGATTCTCTAAAGGTAAACTTGCAGGTTGAGTCCGTAATTAAGAAAGCAAATGCAATGTTGTCATTTATCTCGAGAGCCTTTGAATATAAAAACAGGGATGTACTTCTGAAGCTTTGTAAAGCATTAGTTAGGCCCCATTTAGAATACTGTGCGCAAATTTGGGCCCCACACCTCAGGAAGGACATACTGGCACTGGAGCGGGTCCAGCGGAGATTCACACGGATGATCCCAGGAATGGTAGGCCTAACATACGATGAACGTCTGAGGATCCTGGGATTATATTATTGGAGTTTAGGAGGTTGAGGGGAGATCTAATAGAAACTTACAAGATAATGAATGGCTTAGATAGGGTGGACGTAGGGAAGTTGTTTCCATTAACAGGGGAGACTAGGACCTGGGGGCACAGCCTTAGAATAAAAGGGAGTCACTTTAGAACAGAGATGAGGAGAAATTTCTTCAGCCAGAGAGTGGTGGGTCTGTGGAATTCATTGCCACAGAGGGCGGTAGAGGCCGGGACGTTGAGTGTCTTTAAGACAGAAGTTGATAAATTCTTGATTTCTCGAGGAATTAAGGGCTATGGAGAGAGAGCGGGTAAATGGAGTTGAAATCAGCCATGATTGAATGGTGGAGTGGGCTCGATGGGCCGAATTACCTTACTTCCGCTCCTATGTCTTATGGTCTTATGGTAATCAAAGAATGCAACATCACAAAATGAGGTTATTTGGCCCACCGTACCACTTTGATAGAGCTATACAATTAATCTCAGTCCATTGCTCTTTTCCCATAGCCCGTAACCTCTTCTATTTTTTTATCCAAATTTATTTTGATTCACCGACTTTTCAGGCAGTGCGTTCCAGATCACAACTTGCTGTGTGGAAAGACAAGTTCCTCATGTCATCACTGGTTCTTTTCCAATCATCTTCAATCTGACCGTGGAAACAATTTCTTCTTATTCACTCATATCAAATTTATTCATAATTTTAAATACCTCGATCAAATCTCCTCTTAACTTTCTTTGCCCGAAGGAGGATGAGCCCCCAGCTCTTCCGTCTCTCCCAATAACTAAAGTTCCACACCTCTGGTGCCATTGCAACAAATCTCTTATGCACCTTCTCCGAGACCTTGACATTGTTCCTAATGTGTGGTTCCCACAATTGAGACCTCCAGCTGAGGTCTAACCATTGATTAATAAAAGCCGAGCATAACTTCCTCGCTTTTATACTCTTGCTCGGCTTATGATCGAGCAAGCTGCTCGGTTCAAGGGCAATTGGGGATGGGCAACAAACGCTGGCCTTGCCAGGGGCACCTTCATCCCATGAACGAATTTTTAAAAACTCTCCAACCCTCGATCGAAGGAGTCCTCGCCCAGCCTGAGTTAGGAGGTCAGGCTGGATTTCCAGGGAATTAACAAGGAGTGGAGTGGCAATTCGATTCTGAGTGCCACTCTATGAAGTTCAGGCCCATGTATTTTTCCAAATTCCATATCATCTGCAAACTTTGAAGATGGCACTGTGAACCCAAGTGCGGGCATTTTATATATATATATATGTGTGTGTGTGTGTGTATATGACGATTAATTTTGTCCCGGATTGATGTCTTCAAGGAGAATTGGAAAATTATGGCCAAAGTTTTGATTTCTATTCATCTACCCTCAGTAACTTGGGATGCATCCCATTTGGAGCAGGTGATTTTTCTATTTTAAGGATTACCAACCTTTTAACTAACTCCTCTATCTATTTTTATCTTATCCAATATCACTATTGCCTAATCATTTATTGTTAACTTGGAAGTATCCTTTTCTCTGGTAAGGAAGATGTAAAATGCTCATATAGTATGCCAGTCAGAGAGTGGTGGGTCAGTGGAATTCATTGTGGAAACACTAGCTCTCTGCTTCCACAAGAAGATCACCTTTTTGGACTCTCATGAGCTTTGACCATCTTTTTACTATTTATGTCATGTATTTTAGCTTTCATAAGACTTTGCGACTGTTTTTCTTAATGAAGCTCACTGCCTAGCTAGATCTTCTATCATTTGCCCTACTCAAAGGGCAGTGGTAGTGGTGCAGTCCCATCTTTAAATTGTCCCTTGTTTTGTTTCTCTTCTCCTCTTACATCTTCTCCTTCTTTGACCATTTCACCTTGTGTCAGCCCTCATACCTCTCAGTTTAAAAACCTTGCTTTGCATCACTCATCCAAGTTTTATGCCAATTTTCTCTCCAGAATATCTTCTCTGCTTTATTTTTTTGCACCAAGTGACTTCTCATCCATTTTCAACTCCATTTCAACTCTTTCTGAGTTAATTACTCTCATTTCCTTCCTAAATCTTACCCTGCATATAAACTCTCCCAACCATATTCATGGCCATCCCCTTGACCTCCCCATCTTATGTGGCCTTGCTACTCCCATCATGGTTAGTATGGATAAGGCCAACTTTGCACTTCCTTGTATCACTCTGAACCATCTCCCTGTCCCACTGTTACTGTACCACTGCGCTACCATGCTGCCCGATATGACTGTCAATGATGGACATCTGGTTTAACTATTGATCACTAAATCTGCTTGGACCATAAAAAGCATTATCACTGTTCTATGTTTAAATCCCCCCACTCAGGTTTTCTCCCCAGTCACAGTACTGAAATGGTTCTTATCACAGTTAGAAATTACATCCTGCTTGACAGTAACAAGAGCTAACTGACTCGCTTCATTATTCTCAACCATTCATTTGGTTGATTGTACCATACTCCTCCAAAGCCTCCCCGTTATCACCCAGCCGAGTGAGACTGCACTTACCTGGTTCCAGTCTGATCTTTCAAATCATAGCCAGTGAATCATATTGAACATCTTCTCTTTCCACGAAGACACAGTTACCTCTGGATTCTTCCAAGGTCTTTCATTGGCCTCCCTTCTTCTCGTCAACATGCTGTCCCTCAGTGACATCAAAAACACTATATCAAGTGCCCCATAAAAAAGTAAAATCATGTGGATACTTGAAATCTGAAATAAAAAAAATTTTAAATACTGAAGTATTCAGCAGGTCATGGCAGCATTTGTGGCGTGATACTAGGTTAATATTTCAAGTCTATGATCATTTATTAGTCCTGATGAAATGTCAGACCTGAAAAGTTAACTCTGCTTTTCCCGATTGATAAATGGATTTGGATTTGATTTATTGTCATGTGTACCGAGGTACAGTGAAATGGTTTGTTCTGCATACTGTCCTGACCAGTGTTTTTCAAACTTTTTTCCGGGGTCCCATTTTTACCAAGCAGCCGACCTTCGCGACCCACACCGTCCGACCTCATGACCTACGCCGGTCGACATTTGCGACCCACCATTTTCTCTTACCTTTAATGCGAGAGGTAAGCCTGCTTGGTCCTCACGATCACACTCCAATCAGGTTCACAGGAGGAGAGGGCTATGCACAAATCGGGTGCAGGATTCAGCCGGTTCCTTTGTGCCGTCTTCCTCTTTTCGAGGAGGACAAATCCAACATCGCACATGTAGGTCGCTGTGAAGGACAAAAGCAACAAAATGCTTTTTTTACTCAGCTCTGGATACTCCCTGGATATGCTACTGTAGAATGCTGACAGTGTAATTGACTTGTGCCGTGTTTTTACTGTCAAAGCTGAGGCACAGAAGTTCAGTCAGCTTCATTTGGAGTCCGGTTTGCCAGTCCATTTACAGTTTCCTTACTAATGCTGCTTTGTTCAAAGTGCCGTAGCAGTGTGGGGGACATGTAGTAATTTTGGCTTTGCGCTCGCAATTGCCAAACTTTCAATGAGTTTTGGAAAGCTGCGATTTCTTCACAGTGCCGAAAGCAATCATCATCCTTCCCTTGCAGTTTGAGGTTCAGTTCATTTAGAATGGAAAAGATGTTTGCAAGGTAATTCATAGTTAGCATCCAAGTTTCATCAGGAAATGAATCAGCCAAAGAGGACAATTTATCGAGGAGGAAAGCGTGGATTTCAAAAAACTTACAGCCACCCTTCAGGACACAGAAGGCGACGGTGTGATGATTCCCCGTGGCTTTCATTATATCCCTTGCCAAACATTCAGTTCTGTCCATGATTAAACCATGAAGAATATATACTCTCTCCAGATCATTTGAGTAATGTATAGGGATGCAAAACAGATCGAAGTCATAGCCTTATTCATCATCGGTGATCACCACGCAGTCAGCCAGTGGCATGCCAAGATCGCACTTTGAACCTGGGTTCAGGGCCCAACACTCCCAGGCCGCAAGCGCACTGATGAGCGGACACATATGTGAAATAAAAATTAAATGAAAATCGCTTATTGTCACAAGTAGGCTTCAAATGAAGTTACTGTGAAAAGCCCCTAGTCGCCACATTCCGGCGCCTGTTTGAGGAGGCTGGTACAAGAATTGAACCCGCACTGCTGGCTTTGGTCTGCTTTATAAGCCAACTATTTAGCCTATTGTGCTAAACCAGCCCCTTTTCTTTGCTGGTCGCAGCCACCATTTTTAAAGCCGCTCGCAGCCGGCATTGTTAAAAGCTCCGTGATCTTCCGACACCCGCCTGCAGCCCACCCGCGGGTCGCGATCCCCACTTTGAAAATGCCTGGTTAGGACAGATCATTCCATACATGAAAAAAACATAGGGCACACCATAAATACACAATGTAAATACATAGGCACAGGCAGCGGGTAAGCATACGGAGTGTAGTACTACACAGTAGAGAAGATATGTGAAGAGAGAGAAAAGGGCCAACCCCTTGAGTCTAATGACTCTTTGTCAAAGCTTTGACAAAGAGTCATTGGACGCGAGGCGTTTGCTCTTTTCTCTCCCTACAGATGCTGCCAGACCTGCTGAGATTTTCCAGCATTTACTCTTTCGTTTCGGACTCCAGCACCCGCAGTAATTAGCTTTTATATAGATATGTGAAGAGATCAGTTCAGTCCATAAGAAAGTCAATAAGGTGTCTGGTAACAGCGGCGAAGAAGCTGTTTTTGAACCTGTTGGTGCGCGTTCTCAGACTTTTGTATCTCCTGCCCAATAGAAGAAGTTGGAAGAGAGAATGACTCAGGTGGAGGGATCTTTAATTATGCTGCCCGCTTTCCCAAAGCAGCAGGGGGTGTAGACAGACTCAATGGGTGGGAGGCATGGGTGTTGGACTGAGCAGTATTCATGACTCTCTGTAATTTCTTACAGTCTTGGGCCGAGCAGTTGCCATACCAGGCTGTGATGCAGCCTGATAGGATGCTTTCTCTGGTGCATCTGTAAAAATTGGTAAGACTCAATGTGGACATGCAGAATTTCCTTAGTTTCCTGAGGAAGTATAGGCGCTGTTGTGTTTTCTTGGTCGTAGCGTAGACTTGGGTGGACCAGGACAGATTATTGGTGATGTGCACACCTAGGAATTTGAAGCTCTCAACCATCTCCACCTCGGCACCATTGATGCAGACAGGGGTATGTACGATACTTCGCTTCCTGAAGTCCATGACCAGCTCCTTAGTTTTGCTGATGTTGAGGGAGACATAGTGTCATTGCAGCACACCACTAGGTTCTCTATCTCCCTCCTATACTCTGACTCAACGTTTTTTGAGATCTGACCCACTACAGTCATGTCATCAGCAAACGTGTAGATAGAGTTGGAGCCAACTTTTGCCCCACAGTCGTGCATATAGGCCGTAAAGTAGGGGCTAAGTATGCAGCCTTGCGGGGCCCCAGTATTGAGGAATATCATGGAGAGGGTGTTGTTATTTATCCTTACTGATTGTGGTCTATGGGCCAGGCAATTGAGGTTCCAGTTGCAGAGAGAGGAGACAAGTCCTAGGTTTTGGAGCTTTGATATGAACTTGGCTGAGATTATGGTGTAGAAGGCAGAGCTGTAGTCAATGAATAGATGTCTGACATAGGAGTCCATGTTGTCAAGATGCTCCAGGGATGAGTGTAGGGCCAGAGAGATGGAGTCTGCTGTGGACAGGTTGTGATTGTATGCAAATTGCAATGGATCATGGCATTCTGGGAGTAAGTAGTTGATGTGTCTCATGACCAACCTCTCAAAGCACTTCATAATGATAGATATCAAGCCACCGGATGATAGTCATTGAGACATGTTGCCTGGTTTTTCTTTGGCACCGGTATGCTGGTGGTCTTCTTGAAGCAGGTAGGAACCTCGGAACAGAGTAGGGAGAGGTTGAAGATGTCCGCGAACACACCCGCCAGTTGGTCAGCGTAGGATATGAGTGTACGACCAGGGACTCTGTCAGGACCCATTGCTTTCCGAGGGTTCACTTTCAAGAACGCTGATCTGACTTCATAAGCTGTGATAGTAGGCATGGATGTCTGAGGCTGGTAGGGCAGTTGGCAATGGTTTCCTGCTCGAACCGAGCATAGATGTATTGAGCTAATTGGGGAAGGGTGTGCTGCTGCCAGAGATTCTACTCCGATTTTCTTTGTAGCCCGTTATGTTGTTTAATAAGCCTTGTCGCAACCGCCGAGAGTCTGTGACTCTGAGCTGGTTTAGCTCAGTGGGCTAGATAGCTGGTTTGTGATGCAGAACAAGGCCAGCAGTGCGGATTCAATTCCCGTACCAGCTGAGAATTCTGAATTCCCCCTCCGTGTACCGAACAGGCGCCGGAATGTGGCGA
The DNA here is from genome assembly GCF_047496885.1 of Scyliorhinus torazame. Lineage (NCBI taxonomy): Eukaryota > Metazoa > Chordata > Chondrichthyes > Carcharhiniformes > Scyliorhinidae > Scyliorhinus > Scyliorhinus torazame. Next base: position 130,708,086 of record NC_092714.1, read on the forward strand.
GCAGGGGCTTCTCACAGTAACTTCATTGCAGTGTTAATGTAAGCCTACTTGTGACAATAAAAGATTATTATTATTATTATTAGCTCAATACGGTTTTGTCTCATGGCATCCCTGATGCTTTTGCAGAGGTCATACCTGGATTTGTTGTATAGGTCAGGGTCGCCTGTCTTGAAACGCCTCAGACTTGGCCTTCAGTAGGGAGTGAATCTCCCGATTAATCCATGATTTCCGGTTGGGGAACATACGTACTACATTCTTTGGCACGCAATCTTCTACACACTTGCTGGTGAAGTCTGTGACGGTGGTGGCATACTTGTTTAGGTTGGAGAGTTCTTGAACACAGACCAGTCCACTGATTCCAAGCAGTCAAGTAGGAGCTCTCCTGTTGCCTCGGACCAGCATTGCACGACCTTCTTAACCGGATTCTCCCGCTTAAATTTTTGCTTGTATGCTGGGAGAAGGAGCACCGTCTTATGGTCCGATTTACCGAAGTGCGGTCGAGGTTTGAATCGGTAGCGCCCTTGATGTTTATGTAGCAGTGGTCGAGAGTGTTGGCATCTCTGGTGGGACAGGAGATGTGTTGGTGGAATTTTGGCAGTACACTCTTGAGGTTGACCTGGTTGAAGTCCCCGGACACGATGAACAAGGCCTCCGGGTGTTCTGTTTCATTGTTATTTATAGTGGTGTACTATGCATCAAGCGCCTTCTTCACTTCCACCTGGGGTGGAATGTAGAGCGCTGTGATAATGGCAGCAGTGGAACTCCCATGGAAGGTCGTACAGGCGGCACTTTATAGTCATGTATTCCAGATTCGGGGAGCAGTAATTTGCCAGGTCGCCATGTCCGAGCACCAGGAGGAATTGATGATGAGGTAAACCCCTCCACCCTTCGCTTTGCCCGATGACGCATGCAGTCCATCCGGTGTATTGAGAAGCTGTCACATTGTATAGCACAGTCTGGTGAGGCAGGGGTGAGCCATGTCTCCGCGAAACAGAGCACACAGCAATCTCTTACTTCCCCTCTGAGATGTAAGTCTAGCGTTAAGTTCATCCAGCTTATTTTTGATCGCTTGGACGTATACCAGGAGTATGCTGAGGAGACTCAGATGGATTCTCCTCCTTTCCTGCATCTGCCGGTAAGTCAGGGTGATGGGCGGGCCTCTCCAGGTCAGGTCGGGCTATGTCTTGTGGTCGGGGGCCAGGTTGGACCGGGATCGAGCACTCCGGGGGCTGGAATCGCTTCCCAGGTCGGGTCCCTTCCGAGGCCAAGGGCCTGACCCAAGTATTTTCAGTGTTTTCTAATCTCCTATCAGGTTCCACTTGTACACTGATGACAGTCAGCTCTATCTGACCACAGCTCTCTGGGCCCATCTGTTTCCTTTGATTTGTCAAGCTACTTGTCCAATATCCAGTAATGGATGAGCAGTAAATTGCACCAACAAAACATCAAAAAGACCCTGGCCATTGACTTTGGACACGGTCACAAACTCTCTTCTCTGTCGGGCAACTGAGCCAGACTATTCACAACCTTGATATTGCTTTTGACCCTGAGACGGGTTTGTGATCACATTCCTACTCCATCACCAAGACTGCCTACTTCCACCTCTGTACTATCACCTGAATCCACCCTTGCCACAGCTCAAATGCTGTTGAAACCCCCTAAACATGACTGATTCCATGCTGTCCTGTCTGGCCTCCTACCTTCCACCCTCTAGTCACTTGTGTCCATTCAATACTCTGCTGCCCATATTTTGAATTGCACTAAGTTCTCTTCATCCATCTACCCTGTGATTGCTGAACTACATAGGCTTCAGGTCGGATAATGCTTCAGTTATAAAATTCTAATACTTGTTTTCAAATCCTTGCATGACCTTGCCCCTATGTCAGGAGCCTCCTAAAGCCCTGCAAGCCTCCTTGACTACTCCGTTTCTGTAGTTGGGCGGCACGGCAGTGTGGTGATACGCATCACTGTAAATACACAGGGGGTTAATGTAAATACATTACGACTAAGTAAACATTAGAGGGAGCACTAGAGACGTCATGACATACAGACATACAGCTAATGAACACCTAGAATAGGACATGAACAATGGGCAGTCAAGACACCCAGAGGTGACACTACCACAAGGGCGCATTACACAGCCCAAATATAAGGACAAGGCACACATGCTCTGTCTCTTTCCACAGGCGCCACTTAAGAGAGTGGGACAGGGGCACATCAGAAGCATCACACCCACCACATGGCTTAGAGAAGAATGGTTAGTTAGAATGAGTTACTGTAGCAAGATTAGTAGGAGAGTCGAACTCCTAGAGAACTGTGCTAATGGTTCAATAAATCACATTGAACTTACTTCAAAGTCTGGAGTATCTTTTGGTCAAAGCTGCATCGAGTTGCAGCCTGTGTTATCCCAGAGTACATAACACAACATGGTACCAGTAGTGTCTGTTGAATCTATATAGTTCAACTCGGCAAGATCCGTGACTACCAGCAACAGCACCCAGGCAAGATGATCGAGATTCCAGTTCCTCCGCAGCTCAGGTACCACGGCAATCTCAGTGCCAACTGGCGTGCATTCAAGCAGAGATTTGAGATTTATATGATAGCATCCGACCTAGATGCCGTGGCCGATGCTGAGAAGACAGATCTTCTACTCACCATTGCGGGTGAAAGTGCAACAGAAATCTTCAACTCCTTCAAGTACTCCAAAGGGCAGGACAAGAGAGACTTCCAGACAGTCCTGGCCAAGTTTGAAAACTACTGCGAGGTGAACATAACAGAAATCGGTAAAACTGGCGCCTATACTCGCCACGAGGCAAAGGTAGGCTTGCAACAGAAGCAAACAGCAATTTTGATTGGCAGCCATCTTGTGCAAGGAGCCGCACATGCGCAGTTCCCGAGAAGATGCGAACCGGCGAAACATTGTGTTGCGCATGCGTGAGAAGCCGTGCATGAGCAGTTGCGAAAAGAGCGCACAGTGAAGGAAAAGCGATCTGCGCATGTGCAATCCATTCCTACGCTCTACGTCACAAGCGTCATGACGTCAGAGGCCCCGGACCACGCCCACTTAAAGGGGAACTGTCCGAAAATAGTGAAAAAACATTTTAAAGCCAGAAAACACAATTCTTTCACCTGGAATGACCGCATAATGCCTGAACTTCGACCAGTAGCTGAAAGTAACCTCCGCAGAACCCTGCCACAAGCAGTTAGCACCGCCCTAAGAGATGATTTAGTCATTGAAGACTACGACTCAGACAAGATTTCATCATTGGATGTGGCAACCTCAGTACAAAATCCGAACCGCAAAGAGATATGTTGTACATTGAAGCATCCTTCACAGTCATGGACGAGTTTTTCGGATTTGAGGATCCTCCGCCCAGCATAGACGACACCCTGACCCATGAGTACAGGATTCTGCTGCAGCCTGACGCCAAGAGACAGAGAGCAGTACAAGCCCACAGAGATCGGCCTGACACCAAGAGAGTGGTCCACGCACCACGAAGAGTCACCAACTTCGCACAGAAAGCGATGACAGATTCCACAGCGAGACCACTGCACGTCTCCACACAGAACACAGAAAGACTCCACAGTGAGACCACTGCACGACTCCGTTGAGAGCACACAGATCGACTCCACAGCGAGACCACTGCATGACTCCACACAGGGAACGATGCCAGACTCCACACAGAGAGCGGTACAAGCCTCCACAGCAAGCTCGCTGACAGACTCCACGATGGGAGCAACGCAAGACTCCAGAGCGCAGTCCTTGCAAGAACAAGACCATGAAGGTCTAGCAACCTTATCTGAGCAACCAGCAGCAGACGATGCAAGTCTGCCACGCTCAAGTGCACAGCAAGATGACTATGACAGTCTACCACGCTCACGTGAACAGCAAAAAGACTATGACAGTCTACCCAGGTTATTTTAGCCACCAGAAGAAAACTCTGACAGTCTACCCAGCTCATCTCCCCGACAAGAAGACACTGATGGTCTGCCCACTGTATGTGCGACAAGTGACAAAGGCTTCACAATTCCCATGCAAGATGTGCGACATCTCAGCGAGACTGACAGATCTCAGCTAGTATGTACAGAGGCACTCTACAATCAAAGTGAGGCTACTAGTGACTCCAGTGACACCATGTTAATTCAAACCTCATCTACTCGAGCCTCGCCACAAGAACCTGAAATGACACCAGATGGGGAGCATCAAGAAACCAAAGGTGATTCAGGTGAACCAGAAAGAGCTCCATATGGGGAGCATCGACAAGCCAAAGATGATTCAAGTGAACCGGACATGACTCCAGACGGGGAGCGCCGAGGAATCAGAGATGGCATGCTTAATGAAACAGCAGATGCCACAAAGGACACTGACACAAGTAACTTTGTGAAGGACTCAAATTCTCCACTCGGTGGGGTCATTGAGTGCAACAAACACAACAAAACCTACAAAAACAACAACAAAGAAAACAACAAGAAGCGTACCAGAGGCAACAAACACAACAACAAGCACGTCAATAACAATAATGACAACAACAATAGAACAACAACTGGTACGACATGGTACAACTCTGCCCATGAAGGACAATGTTACTGCTCAGCTCAGAACAATGGCGAGAGTGCAAACATACCATGGCATGTCAACGCATCTGACCAATTCACGTTTGCTCCACTATGGACAAGCAAACCAGCTTTCAGGAAAGATGTCATCAAGAACTGCTACCACAAGCAAAAAAGAAAAGAGTCCACCTCAGACAATGAAGTGATTTGACCATTTGAACACCTCCTGATGACTTATTGGTTACGTAAACACCAGGACACTGACGGTGTTCACAAGGGAATGACAACATCAACATCGTCACTTCCATAACAGCACAAGAAAGCCACTCGACCGTGTAAATTCATGAACTTTGGACTCATAAATATTATTTGGTATTGTAAAATCCTCAACGTCATCATAACTACTATTTGGTATTGTATAATCCTCAATGTCATCATAACTATTCTTTGATCCTGTATAGTTATCACAGTCACAATAACTTGTACATGTCATCACTTATTTACCTGTTTTTGTTCAATATTTCTTTAACACTGTACAGAAAATATGTGACACGAAAAAAGGGGGATGTGGTGATTTGCATCACTATAAATACACAAGGGTTAATGTAAATACACAACGACTAAGTAAACAGAGGGAGCACCAGAGACGTCATGACATGCAGACATACAGCTAATGAACACATAGAATAGGACACGACCAATGGGCAGTCAAGACACCCAGAGGTGACACTACCACAAGGGCGCATTACACAGCCCAAATATAAGGACAAGGCACACATGCTCTGTCTCTTTCCACAGGCGCCACTTAAGAAAGTAGGTCAGGGGCAGATCAGAAGCATCACACCCACCACATGGCTTAGAGAAGAATGGTTAGTTAGACTGAGTTACTGTAGCAAGATTAGTAGGAGAGTCGAACTCCTAGAGAACTGTGCTAATGGTTCAATAAATCACATTGAACTTAGTTCAAAGTCTGGAGTACCTTTTGGTCAAAGCTGTATCGAGTTGCAGCCTGTGTTACCCCAGAGTACATAACACACCAGGCAGCACAGTGGTTAGCACTGTTGCTTCACAGTACCAGGGTCCCAGGTTCGATTCCCAGCTTGGGTCACTGTCTGAGTGGAGTGTGCATGTTCTCCCCGAGTCTGTGTGGGTTTCCTCCCACATATCCCTAAGTAAATTGGACATTCTGAATTCTCCCTCAGTGTACCCGAACAAGCACCGCAGTGTGGTGACTCAGGTATTTTCACAGTAACTTCATTGCAGTGTTAATGTAAGCCTACTTGTGACAATAATAGATTATTATTATTATTATGGTTTGGACATTTTTCACTCCATTTTAATCATCCCACTTTTGAGGACTTTTAGCTGCCTGAACTGAAGATTTTGGAATGCCCTCGTCGAACCTCATTTCCTTTAAGATGCTCCTTAAAATCTATTTCTTTGATCAATTGGTCAATTATCCTGAAATTTCTTGTGGCTTAGTGCCAACACATTTGTTGATGACATCCTTGTTAGGCAGCTTGAGATGTTTTATTATATAAAAGGCGCTACAGAAATGAAATTTTCTATGTTCTTGTACCCTCCCTTTTTGGTCCTCTTATTCAATGTTTTCTGAGCTCTCCATGAAGATAAACTAGGTAAAATAAAAGCAAATTACTGTGGATGCTGGAATCTGAAACCAAAAGAGAAAATGCTGGAAAATCTCAGCAGGTCTGGCAGCATCTGTAGGGAGAGAAAAGAGCTAACGTTTCGAGTCCAGATGACCCTTTGTCAAAAGATAAACTAGACTTCCGGTTGCGGCTATGCGGAGCTGAGCCACACGATTCGGCAGCTCCCGCTACCACGGACTTTCGGGCTCGCTAGAAGAGCCCCAACGGAACTTTTTTTGATACTATCCCGTGGGGAAGGTAAGAGGGAGGTCCCCCTCCAACCTGTATGAAACGGACTCGAAGCGTAACGGCCACAAAGGTGGCATTGGAGCAACGGGAAAAACCGGGGAAAAAAGACAAAATGGCGGCGGCCAGAGACACAGTGGAGCTGCAGGAGTTTATCAAGCACTGCTTCGAGGAGCAGCGCGAGGAGATGTGTAAGGAAATGCTGGCGCCTATGCTTTCGGCAATCGAAGGACTAGGGATCACCCAGCAGGCCCACGAGGTTCAGATCCAGGAGGTACAAAAAAGAGTTGGTCAGAACGAGGACGAGATCTCGGGCCTGGCGGTGAGAGTGGAGCAGAACGAGGCGCTAAACAGGAGGTGGGCGGGAAGACTCGAAGACCTGGAGAACAGGTCGAGGAGAAAGAATCTGCGGATCCTGGGTCTCCCTGAAGGAGCGGAGGGGGCTGATGCCGGGGCATACGCGAGCGCGATGCTCGGGGCGATGATGGGCAAGGAGGCCCCTTCGAGGCCGCTGGAGTTGGACGGCGCACACCGGGTGCTGGCGAGGAGGCCCCGGGCAAATGAGCCGCTAAGGGCGATGGTGGTGAGGTTCCACCGGTTCACGGACAGAGAGTGGGTCCTGAAATGGGCCAAGAAGGAGCGGAGCAGTAAGTGGGACAATGCAGAGATCCGAATATACCCGGACTGGAGCACGGAGGTTGCAAAGCGGAGAGCGGGTTTCACCGGAAAGAAGTGAAATTCGGAATGCTACAGCCAGCGCGACTGTGGGTCACATACAAGGGCCAACACTACTATTTTGAAACGCCTGAAGAGGCGTGGACATTTATACAAACCAAAAAGTTGGACTCTAACTGAGGGTTTGTGAGGGTGGGGGGGATATTTGAGGTTTGATGTGTGATGGTTGTTGTATATAGGGGGTCAATCACAATCACGCGCAGGAAATATTACATAGGCTGGGGGTGAGAGACAAGGCCGCGACAGGAGCTGCGCCAGAGGGGGCGTAGCGGGCTTTGGAAAGCGCGGGGTTTCGTGTTTTTCCTGCGCGCAGGAAGAAAGGTGGGAGGGGGAACTCCCACACGGGGAGGTCAATGGGATAGCGGGGGTAGCCAGGGTCAGCAGGTGTCAGCTGACTTACGGGAGTGACATGGGGGGAGCAAAAAAGCTAGACAGGGGTCTCGCGGGGAGGGAAGTGGGGGGGCAAATGGGTTGCTGCTGCACTGGCCGAAATGGAATGGGACATAGAAGAGGTGGTCAGGACGGGGGTCCCCCGTCTGGGGGACTGGAGGGTGAGGGAGGCGTGGACCAGGGACTGGCCCAGAAAAGGAGATGGCTAGTCAGCAGGGGGGGGTGAGAGCCCCTCCAATCCGGCTGATAACGTGGAACGTGAGGGGCCTGAATGGGCCGGTGAAGAGGGCTCGAGTGCTCGCGCACTTAAAGGGACTGAAGGCAGACGTGGTCATGCTCCAAGAGACACACCTGAAGGTGGCGGACCAGGTCAGGTTAAGAAAGGGATGGGTAGGACAGATATTCCACTCGGGACTGGATGCGAAGAATAGAGGGGTGGCAATATTGGTGGGAAAACGGGTGTTATTTGAGGCCAAGACTACTGTAGTGGACAATGGAGGGCGATATGTAATGGTGAGTGGTAGGTTGCAAGGGACGCAGGTGGTGTTGGTATACGCCCTGAACTGGGATGATGCAGGATTCATGAAGCGCATGTTGGGACGCATTCCGGACCTGGAGATAGGAGGCCTGATAATGGGAGGGGACTTCAATACAACGTTGGATCCAGCACTGGACCGCTCCAAATAAAGGACTGGAAAGAGGCCGGCGGCGGCCAAGGTGCTCAGGGGGTTTATGGATCAGATGGGGGGAGTGGACCCATGGCGGTTTGCAAGGCCGCAGGCCAGGGAATTTTCTTTCTTCTCCCATGTACACAAAGCCTACTCCCGGATAGATTTTTTTGTTCTGGGCAGGGCGCTCATCCCGAGGGTGGAGGGGACGGAGTATTCGGCCATAGCCGTTTCGGACCATGCCCCGCACTGGGTGGAACTGGCGCTGGGAGAGGAGAGGGACCACGCCCGCTGTGGCAGCTGGATGTGGGACTGCTGGCGGACGAGGTGGTGTGTGGGAAGGCGAGGGGGTGTATCGAAAGGTACTTGGAGGCCAATGACAATGGGGAGATGCGGGTGGGGGTGGTATGGGAGGCGTTGAAGGCGGTGATCAGGGGAGAGCCCCATTAGGGCTCGTAGGGAGAAGACTGAGGGCATGGAAAGAGAGAGGTTAGTGGGGGAGAATTTGAGAGTGGACAGGAGATACGCAGAGGCCCCGGAGGACGGATTACTTGGGGAAAGACGTCGGCTCCAGACGGAGTTTGACCTGTTGACCACAGGGAAGGCGGAGACACAGTGGAGGAAAGCGTAGGGGGCGATCTACGAGCATGGGGAAAAGGCTAGTCAGATGCTGGCACACCAGCTCCGTAAGAGGATGGCAGCGAGGGAAATAGGGGGAGTCAAGGATGGAAGGGGAGCCACGGTTCGGAGTGCGACGAAAATAAACGAGGTATTCAAGGCCTTCTATGAGGAGCTGTACAGATCCCAGCCCCCAGCGGGGGAAGAGGGGATGAGACAATTCCTAGACCAACTGAGATTCCCGAGGGTGGAAGAGCAAGAGGTGGCTGGCTTCGGGGCACCAATCGGGTTGGAGGAGCTGAGCAAGGGTTTGGGGAGTATGCAGGCGGGGAAGGCCCCAGGACCGGACGGGTTCCCGGTGGAGTTCTACAGGAAGTATGTGGACCTGTTGGCCCCGTTACTAGTGAGGACCTTTAATGAGGCAAGAGAGGAGGGGACCCTGCCCCCGACAATGTCGGAAGCGACAATTTCTTTGATCTTAAAGCGGGACAAGGACCCACTGCAATGTGGATCGTACAGGCCGATCTCGCTCCTCAATGTGGATGCAAAGTTGCTGGCAAAAGTGCTGGCCACGAGGATCGAGGACTGTGTCCCGGGGGTGATCCATGAAGACCAGACGGGATTTGTAAAAGGCAGGCAATTAAACACAAACGTGCAGCGGCTTTTAAACGTGATGATGATGCCATCGGAGGAGGGAGAGGCGGAGATAGTGGCAGCAATGGACGCGGAGAAGGCCTTTGACCAAGTAGAGTGGGAGTATCTCTGGGAGGCGCTGCGTAGGTTTGGGTTCGGGGGAGGGTTTATTAGTTGGGTTAAGCTCCTTTACAGAGCCCCGGTGGCGAGTGTAGTGATGAACCGGCGGAGGTCGGAATACTTTCGACTGTACCGAGGGACTGTCCCCTCTGCTGTTCGTATTGGCGATCGAACCATTGGCCATGTCATTGAGGGAGTCTAATGAATGGAGGGGGGTGGTCCGAGGGGGAGAAGAGCATCGGGTGTCGCTATATGCGGATGACCTGTTGCTGTATGTGGCGGACCCAATGAAGGGGATGGTGGAGGTCATGCAGGAGACTCTGAGGGAGTTTGGGGAGTTTTCGGGCTATAAGCTCAATGTAGGGAAGAGTGAGCTCTTCGTATTACAGGCAGGGGACCAGGAAAGAGGGATAGGGGACCTACCGCTGAGGAGGGCGGAGGGGAGCTTTCGGTATCTGGGGATCCAGATAGCCAGGAGTTGGGGGCCCTACATAAACTGAACCTGACGAGATTGGTGGAGCAAATGGAGGGGGACTTCAAAAGATGGGACATGTTACTGCTCTCGCTGGCGGGTAGAGTACAGTCGGTCAAAATGGTGGTCCTCCCGAGGTTTCTGTTTGTGTTTCAGTGCCTCCCCATCGTGATCACCAAGGTCCTTTTTTAAGAGAGTAGGTAGGAGTATTATGGGGTTTGTGTGAGCGAATAAGACCCCAAGGGTAAGGAGAGGGTTCCTGGAAAGCAGTAGGGACCGAGGAGGGTTGGCGCTGCCAAATCTAGGGAGCTACTACTGGGCAGCAAATGAGGCAATGATCCGCAAGTGGGTTATGGAGGGAGAGGGGGCGGCATGGAAGAGGATGGAGATGGCGGCCTGTAAAGGAACGAGCCTGGGGGCGTTGGTGACGGCACCGCTGCCGCTCTCGCCGACAAAGTATACCACGAGCCCAGTGGTGGCGGCAACGTTAAGGATCTGGGGCCAGTGGAGACGGCACCGGGGCGCAATGGGAGCATTGGTATGGTCCCCGATCAGAGGTAACCACCGGTTTGTTCCGGGGAAGACGGACGGGGGGTTCCAGAGCTGGCATCGGGCGGGGATTAGAAGAATGGGGGACCTGTTCATTGACTGGACGTTTGCGAGCTTAGGGGCACTGGAGGAGAAGTTCGAGTTACCCCGGGAAATGCCTTTAGATATATGCAGGTGAGGGCTTTTGTGAGGAGACCGGTGAGGGAATTCCCGTTGCTCCCGGCACAAGAAATTCAAGACAGGGTGATCTTGGGTGCATGGGTCGGGGAGGGCAAGGTGTCGGCAATACACCAGGAGATGAAAGAAGAGGGGGAAGCGCTGGTAGAAGAGTTGAAGAGTAAATGGGAGGAGGAGCTGGGGGAGGAGATCGAGGAAGGTCTGTGGGCTGATGCCCTGGGTAGGGTTAATTCCTCCTCCTCGTGTGCCAGGCTCAGCCTGATACAATTTAAGGTGGTTCACAGAGCTCACTTGACGGTGGCAAGGTTGAGCATGTTTTTTGGGGTAGAGGACAGATGTGGAAGGTGCTCAGGGAGCCCGGCGAACCATGTCCATATGTTTTGGTCATGCCCGGCACTGGAGGGGTTCTGGAGAGGAGTGGCGGGAGCAATATCTCAGGTGGTGAAAGTCCGGGTCAAGCCAAGCTGAGGGCTAGCAATATTCGGAGTAGTGGACGAACCGGGAGTGCAGGAGGCGAAAGAGGCCGGTATTCTGGCCTTTGCGTCCCTAGTAGCCTGGCGAAGGATCTTGCTAATGTGGAAGGAGGCGAAGCCCCCCAGCGTGGAGGCCTGGATAAACGATATGGCTGGGTTCATAAAGTTGGAGAGGATTAAGTTCGCCTTGAGAGGGTCTGCGCAGGGGTTCTACAGGCGGTGGCAACCGTTCCTCGACTATCTCGCGGAGCGTTAGAGGAAGGTCGGTCAGCAGCAGCAGCAACGTGGGGGCGGGGTGGGGGGGGGGGGGGGGTGGAGGGGGAGCTGCCTGGTGGGGTGGATGAGCAAGAGATAACATGAAGAGTCGGGGAAACTGGCACGTACGGGAGAGAGCCAGTGTACAAAGCTATGTAAATACACTATTTTGCCATGTATATATCTTGCTCCGCGCGATTTCTTGTTTCTTTTCTTTTAACATAGACATAGACATAGAATTTACAGTGCAGAAGGAGGCCATTCAGCCCATCGAGTCTGCACCTGCTCTTGGAAAGAGCACCCTACCCAAGGTCAACACCTCCACCCTATCCCCATAACCCAGTAGCCCCACCCAACACTAAGGGCAATTTTGGACACTAAGGGCAATTTAGCATGGCGAATCCACCTAACCTGCACATCTTTGGACTGTGGGAGGAAACCGGAGCACCCGGAGGAAACCCACGCACACACGAGAAGGATGTGCAGACTCCGCACAGGCAGTGACCCAAGCCGGAATCGAACCTGGGACCCTGGAGCTGTGAAGCAATTGTGCTATCCACAATGCTACCGTGCTGCCCACTTTTGTTACGGGGGGGGGGGGGGGTTATTGTTTGTAAGGGAGAAAAATTGTGTTAAAAACTTTAATAAATATATATTTTTTAAAAAAGATTAACTACCTGTTCATTTCAAGCTGTCAGATGCTGCAAATTTCTGTTCTTCATCTAATCAAATGATTCCTTTTGATAAGAATTGTGATCGCTCAAAGAAACACCAATTTCATGGTGAAATGTCTGCTCAAGCTTCCCTGTTCCTTGCAGGCAATGAAATGGACATACTTGCACTTTAAGATTCATCTTAAAAACTCATTCTGTTATTGCGCAGAGGTTTTAATGCATTTCTTTTAAACTATTTGATATCGCTGTTAAAATTGCAGGTGGATTTGTGAAGTTTTTGTGGCATGTTTTCAAGAGCCATAATGTTTAAACTACATGCACTATTACTGGCATCATTACATCACATGCCATTGTCATAACAAAATAATATTTTTCATCCACTCAAAAGGCTTGCCAGATGTCTTTTTGGAAAGTACATGTTTCTTTACCGTGGGTGTATAGTTCAGGTCTAGAGATGTTGCAGCACAGTGCATTCAGTTTTCCCAAGGAATGTCCGAACTATTTCATGGATTTATGTGTTTTTGACTTGGAGAATTGTAGGCTGTAGAAATAGAGCAGAATTTGTCCCCACCGACCCCATTCAAATGATTCTTAAATTTTTTTTAAAAAATGGAACACAACAACTTGGCAAGATCTGTGAAAATTTAACATTTATACACTGGCTTCCTCCGAATAAAAGGCATCTGAACTTTTCACTTAAATAACTCGCTTGCTTCCCTGATTCTGGAGACTTCAAAGTTTTAGAACAAGGTAAAACACAATTGTTTGCAAGTTTCATAACTTCAGCAAACAAAATAAACATATTGCTAGGATACAGGAACTGGGTGTGCTGCAGCTTCTGTATGCAGGGGTATTGGAGACAAATGAATATTTGGTTAGTTAGTAAGGGAGACATTGGAAGGAAGTTGCTTTTGTGTCTTGTCTCTCATGACTTCAGAACACCCCAAAGGTCTTCACAGCCAATAATTACGACCAATAGTGCAACCCTGATAAATGATTTGTTTTCTTTTGCAGTTTGTTGAGGGTTAAGTATTGGCCAGGACTGATGGGGAACTTGTGTTCTTCTTCAAAATACTGCTTTTGGGATCTTTAATATCCGCCTGAGAGGGCAGCTGGAGGTTATTTGTTTAAAACCTCATTTGGAAGATGGCCCCTAAGATAGTTCAACACTCCCTTAGCATTACACTGAGATATAAGCCTAGATTATTCAGTCAAGTATCTGAAGTGGAACTTGAACCTACAACCTCAGGAGCATGTATGCAACAGCTGAGCACACCACTACATGGTTGGTATTTTTCCCTAACAGCTCCTTACTTTAATAAAACCTCCAAGGTAGTTACCAGCCAGCTTGTCTGCATGCCCTTCAATTTATCCACCTCCCAAACCCCCGGCTCCCCACCAATTCACTGATCAATTTTGCCTGATTGTTTTGTTACTTGTCCTTTGGGAAATAGTGGGGAAGTATTGGAAGGATTAGCAGACTGATTATCAAGTATTGAACCGTGCCACAAACACTCTTTCCATTGTCAATATGTCCTGGAGTGGGAATTAAACTCGGAGCTACTGGCTCAGAGGAAGGGGTGCTATCCTTTGTGACATTCGGCATGAGAACCCAAATATCATTCCCCCATCTTCACACCTGATCACATCAGGTTGCATTCCTTGGCCAAGAGAACATGTAGATGATCTGATCTCCATCCTCTGCTCCTGCAACACTATGATCAAGTTGCTAGGAGGCAGGTGAGACAGGACTGGAATCTTTGAGCACAATAATTCCAACTTCTCCATGTATGGAGCCATCTGCTATCTGCCTGGTGACTCTTTCATTGAGGATAGGCAATCCTGGGCTCAAACATGCATCTTGCTATTTTGCAAGTCAGCAGTTACCAAGCCGCTTGTCTGCCCTTGGACAGCATTGAGTCTTGATCATGCCAAACATGTAAAAGAGTGAAAGGACAATTGTTTCCAACAAGATACCTTGTATGTTGCAAATATGCAACATTTCATGTTACATTACAGTCACAAATCTTGGCAGCACGATAGCACATTGGGTAGCACTGTTGCTTCACAGTGCCTGGGTCCCAGGTTTGATTCCCGGCTTGGATCCCTGCCTGTGCAGAGTCTGCACATTCTCCCTGTGTCTGCATTGGCTTCCTCCGGATGCTCCGGTTTCCTCTCCCAAGTCCTGAAAGACTTGCTGTTAGGTGAATTGGACATTCTGAATTCTCCCTCTGTGCACCCGAACAGGCGCCGGAATGTGGCGACTCGGGGTTTTTCACAGTAACTTCATTGCAGTGTTAATGTAAGCCTACTTGTGACAATAATAGATTATTATTATTATTAGATGTATTCTGAATTTGTGATTTGCATTCTTATTCAGGTGCCCCCAGAGCTACAGAATGAGGTACTGATGAGCTTGCGAGAGACAGATCCAGATGTTGTTGACTACTTGCTGAGGAGGAAAGCATCACAGTCATCGTGAGTAATTCTTGCACTGCATTTTTCAAGTCCTCCTGCTGCTTTTTACCATAACCTCATACATTTCTTTCTACTGACCTCTGCTGTTCATGCAGGATATCAGTAAACTCGGTAAGAGAAGGCACAACCAAGGTAGCAATCACCAGTCAGTGTGTAAAGTAAAAATTGTTTAGAAAATTTCAAGAGGTATCATGTTTGATGATAAAATTTAAATATCTGCATGCCTTTGCACTTATTTATGCAATCTGAATATCATCAAAAATATGTGATCTGGTTTTTAAAACCTCAAATCATATTAATTTCAGTTAGTAGGATCAAGACAGTGCCAGGTGAAAAGTAGTAATGAGTAAATCTTTATAAAAAAAACAATTTTTGAAGTAAAAACACTGTTGCGATGTCGGAAATACAGCAAGGTCCCCAAATCTGCAATGAGATAATAGGCTGGAATTTTAACCTTGAAGCAGAAAGTGGGAGTTGGTAAAATACTTGGCTCAGCCTGCCCCCCTCAGGAAAAACTGTCCACAAGCGCAGGATTTTCATCGTGGGGGAGCAGGATGCAGGCTGCAGTCAGGCGAGCTGACCTGGGGAAAGCTTGGAAGTAGCCACAGGCTATTTGAAAGACCCATCTCAGTGCTGTGGGGCATTGTCCCAGTTATAACAAAAACAGAAAAGCTCTCACTCCCCACACACTCTCATGCCATCTCACACCCTCAACCCACCCCCTATGGTCCCTCATTCTCTCCATGCCAAAGCATGGCCCCTCGTGCCCCCCCCCCCCCCCCCCCCCCATCCCAAGGTTTGCCCAAAACAACCCATCAGGGCCTTCATTCTCCCAATGCCAAGCAATGGGGCTTTCATACCCATTCACCAACTATACATTATAGAACCAAGGAGCTTTATGGTGCCAGTAGGGTGTGTAAAAAAAAAAAAAAAAAAAACATTTTTAGCATAAGTTATTCATTCAAAAACTTTGAACTATTTTAGAAAAAAAAATCCTTTTTACTACAGGCCAATAAAAGTCTCACTTGGCCAGACCCTTTAAAGTATCAATAGCTGAAACTACAAGCACTTGAAACCTGTTAATCATGTATGAGTAAACATTGTGCAGTTGACAGCAGAGATCAGAGAGCCAGAGCTTTCAATTAAGCAGTGCTTTCCCTGGAGCTAAGGAGGTTCAACAGGCTAATAGGCTTTCAGTTAATCCTCATTATGTATACTTGGCATCAGCAAACTAGGTAAGAGAAGGCACAACAAAGGCAGCAATCACCAGTCAGTGTGTAAAGTACTGGTGCTTTACGTCAGATATATTCATTCTTGGGATGTGGGTATCTCTGACCAGGCCAGAATTTATTGCTCAACCCTAGCAGCAGTGATGGTATTTTTGATACAACCAAATAGCTTGGTAGGCCATTTCATAAGATAATTAAGAGTCTTTCACATAGATGCAGCACAGGAGTCACATAATGGCCCACTTGAGTGAGGACAGCATTTCATTAATAGGTTCCTCTACATAAGGCATGTTTACTTAGTTATTTAATTATTACTTGATCTCATGGCTAATATTCGTGAATTTATCCAACCTTGAGGGGGACCAAAACCTGCATGAATGTGGTATTTTGTTTTGTTTCCTATTCTGTTGGCAATGAGCTAGTTTGACAATTTGATGGCAATTTAATTAGTTGGGAGCATTTATTTGCTAACAACCATATCCATTGTCCAGACTTACGCCACCCTTTACAACCAGCTGAGTGAGGTTAATTGAATTCCATCAATTTAGTCTAAGTGGAAGTCAAAATCATTGATTTATTCACAGTTGATTCAAGTGCACAAATCACTTCAGGGCAGGTCAAAAAGGCTAATAGGATGTTGGACTCTATCTCATAGGTTGGGTTGATTTAGCACACTGGGCTAAATAGCTGGCTTCTAATGCAGAACAAGGCAGCAGTGCGGGTTCAATTCCCGTACCGGCCTCCCCGAACAGGCGCTGGAATGTGGTGACTAGGGGCTTTTCACAGTTACTTCATTGAAGCCTACTTGTGACTATAAGCTATTATTGATAGGAGAGGCTGGTTTAGCACAGTGGGCTAAACAGCTGGCTTGCAATGCATAACAAGGCCAGCAGCAGGAGTTCAATTCCCGTACTGGCCTCCCCGAACAGGCGCAGGAATGTGGCGACTAGGGGCTTTACACAGTAACTTCATTGAAGCCTACTTGTTATTATTATTATTAAATGGGAAGAAGTTGTGCTTCAGTCGTACTGAGCCTTGGTGAGACCCTATCTGGAGTACTGTATTTAGTTTTGGTCACAGCATCACAGGAATTGGCCTTGGAGGGGATGCAGTGCAAATTCATCCGAACTGTACAGGGTTTACAGAGTTCAATTATGAGGAGAGATTACATACATCAGTCTTCTTGTCCCCTGTCCCCAGATATTGAAAACAAGGGTCTGTAATCTTAATAATTGGAACTAGGCCATTTAGGATTGAAATCACAATACTTTTTCATGGGAGGAGTAGTAGAAATCTAGAGTTATTTTCCTCTGAAATGCTGTAGATGGATGTGGAGAAACAGTTGGAGCTATCAAAAAGATATTTGGTTGGTGAGGGTTTCAAGGTACATGGAACCAAAGTGGGTAAATGGAGTTGAAAGGAACCATGAACATTTCTGAGGGATGAATGTTGTCATCTTATGTGAATGGAAGGGCAGACATAAATTTGCCTTTATGGATGTATGGGCTTTTGGTTGGGCCTTTCTCCTTGTAAGAATGAGCTTTGATTTGCAGACAGTGATACCTTAAATTATTAAGGAAAAGAGAAATTACTGGCTCAGTAATTAATATCGATGTTTTACTTAACAGTCCAAAGTAAACATTTTTTTTATTATTTGATAAAGTAATTGGGAAATTTGTGAAAGTCGAACGCCTCTCACCTTTCACCTCAGGGAGTTGGGTTGAAATTCAGCCCAGAATGAAGGAGTGAAAGTTTCCTCTCTGATCATTGTAAAGGTCCCAAGTGAAGCTGGATCACTGCTGTTCCTGGTGTGTAGGAGTAAGCAGGCCACAATTCTGTACGGTGTATTATTATGGATGAGTGTTTACAGTTAACTCAATAGGGACAAAACGAGGGAGCTTTTCTGTGAATTTATTGATTGTGCAGCTGTTGAGCAGAACTGTTGATAGATAGACTGAGAGGAAAAGTGCAGAAGGTTCAGATTCTTAACGCTGATGAGCTCAAAATAAACAAAAATCTTTCTGTTAGAAAAAGAAAGTTAGAACTTGTATTTATTGGGCACCTTTACTGATCTCAGGACATCCCAAAGCAGTTAACAAGAAATGAATTAGATTTGAATTGTATTCATTGTTATAATGTGGATAAACTTGGCAGGAAACTTTCCCAAAGCAAGATCCCATTGCCAATAGAATGAGTGACCAGAAAATCTGTTTTAGTCATGTTGATTGAGGTATAAATATGGACCAGAACATAGGAATATCTCTCCTGTTCTTCAGTGAATAATGCCACACAATCTTTTATGCCTACCTGAAAGGGCAAGACTGTGCTTTGATTGAAAATTCCCTTAATGCTGGAGGGAATTGGCACAATGGATTATGCACTACAGTCTCTGAAGTGGGCCTTGAACCCATGACTGGCCTTCTGAATAAGAGGCTACAGTGCTACCCACTGAACCATAGCTGACACCTTGGTTAACATGTGTAACAGTAATACATTTTGAGGTCACAAAATGAGCATGTGCCATATGGTTTGGTGAGATTGAATTAGCTAAAATCTGATGTGATCGTCTTTTAACAGGAGTCCAGATCTGACGAGAGCAGAAGTCTCTTATTCTTTGGGAGGACGACACTCATCAACTGACTCCAACAGGATCTCAAGTGGAGAAGTCTCACCCTATGATAATAACTCTCCAGTACTCTCAGACAGGCTACTAATGCAGAGGCAAGATGACCACAGCCCTGGTTCTGAGAAACTCTATAAAGTTCCTGAACAATATGCTTTAGTTGGACACTTAAAATCCAAATCTGGGGATAGCTCTCCAGTTTTATGTCCTGAAAAAGGTAAGGTTTGCACTGTGTGTGTATTTGTCCATTTGTTGAAATATCGGTTGCAATAATTATGACAGGAACTTTATTGGTTGCAATAATTATGACAGTCGAGATTGTAACTCAGTTACGCATTACTTGTCAATTTAGCTTGGCACTGACATCTCACATTCCATTGTGGTGCCCAAGAGTTTAAAAATCACCTTCATTTACCAAATCCAAGTGCAAGCTCAATGCAACTGTTGCCCCTTTGATTTTTGTAAGGCAAATGCCTGAGGGAGGGACCAAGCCATCCAAATATAATAGATTTGTCCAAATATTGATTGGCAGTTCTTACCTAGTTGAACAAAAACATTCTTTTGAATTCACTTTGTCCCTTCGTTCTCGTGAAACTTTTCAGCCTCTTTTTTTAATCAAATTCGATACCCTTGCATAGTCAGGGCAAATAGCTTCCATAGATGGTGATAAAAGGGGAAAATCGCTTCCGAAAAATATTGTCACATTTTAATTTAGCTTGGCCATTGCAAGCATTTTCTTTAACTACATGAGGAGCTAAAACAATTGGTGCAACATGTATATTTTGCTATATGTGTGGTAAAACATGTATATTTTTCAGAGCTGAAAAATACCAAATCTGGGCATGCCCCAGAAGCAATGGAGGCTGCCACCAAAAAGATAAGGGGCGACAGAAAAACTTGCATGAAAAGGCCACATATTCATAGCCCTGCAGGGGGCTAGCAGGGATTTGTCGTGAATCTAGCAGCTTTAGCTGCAGTTATGGGCCCCCTCACTTCCAGGTCAGAGGCCACGCATACGCACGATGGTGGCCTCCTGCGGCCACGCCGTGCTGTCAGACCGCAGTGCTGGACCTCCTAAATAGTGCCCCTGATCGGCAGTGCATCCCACCCGGACCGCCCGCCAAAAAATAACCCGGTCCTGTATGTGCCCCACCCCCCGCCCTCCGATCGGCCTGCCTCCAATCATGAGTATCCTGAATGGCAGGACCACATAAGATCCACCATCGGGACTTTGGCTGGTAAGGGGTGGAGTGGGCCTGAAGCAATGGCTGCAGGTAGGGGATACGCGGTGCGGCGTACTCTCTGTGTTCGCCGCTTTTCGGGGCCCGGAGAATCGGGGAACCGGCACCAGTCCCGATTCCATGCGCGGAAGTGGATTCTGCGCCCTGGCACCGGACGCGATTTCGGCATCTGGGTGCGGTGAATCCAGCCCAAGATTTCTTAAAAAGAATTCTCACCTGAATGTGCAGCGATAATGGGTAGGTATGCGTTTCCCAGCTCCATTACGCTATCCAAGACAATTACCACTGTTGCCACTTCTCTCACTCGCCATCACTAACGATCTGCCTCATTCTTAAGAATAACAGTAACTTTATATTATTACAGTGACTTGATACACAATGGCAAAAAAAATTATGGTTAATTTCCACATAACTATTTTGCTCTAAATGTGATCAAATGAAAATTAACTAACCAGAAGACCCAAGTTCAAGATAATTGGCAAAGAAGGGTAAATAGTTTTTATACAGCAAATTTTTATGACAAGGAATGCACTGCCTGAAAGTACGGTGGAAACAAAATTCTATAGTAGCTTGCAAAAGCAAATTAGATATATAATTGAAAACGAAAGAAGTGCAGGGTTATGGAGAAAGAACAGTGGTGTGAGACTAATTGGACAGCTCTTTCAAAGAATTGGCACAAACACAAAGGCCTCCTTCTGTGTTCCATGACTCTGTTAACTAGCCATGTTATGGATAGAGGGTTAATTTTCTGCTCCTGGTGAGGCACCACATTTACAGCCTATGACAATGTAGACGTGAATCTTTGAATTATGCTCTTGGCTGGAAAGATGGAATTGAACCATTTTAGCCATGGTTGAATGGCATTATATCACTCATTAGTATTGAACTTTCAAGAAATTATTCTGCGAAATATTTCGGAGAAACCATAACATCTCACATTGTTTTTAATGTTTATGTCAGCTTATGTTCTGAAGTGTTTGTCAGATAGTGTGATTTAATCATAAAACCATGCACCAGTTGCTTGGCAGCATTTATGGTGTACCTCTTTGGAGAGGGAACTAATCCAAACAATTCTGGGCAGACAGATGAAATGCCTCAAAGAGGTTGTAATAGATTAGAGTGTACTGAGGAAGTTTGGAAAACATTTTTGAATGTTATCATTTACACTATATGAAATCGTCAATGATACAATCTTGCAAACTGCTCAGTGATGCAGCATTTTAGTGACATGTTCATGTTACTGATGTGTTAAGTAAGTTGGTTCAACGTTGACTGCAACTGGATGCAGTGAAACTAGAAACAGGCTTCTGACACAGGAGATGGTCCAACACTGTTTTATTGAACTTTATGATTGCTGTACATAGTCTGCTGTGAGTTGACACTATCAATCTAACTGATAACCTCCTACTGGCTTGACCAGACTAATTCTTTACCTCATGGTGATAGTGCTCACTGGCTTGTGCACTCTTACTATCTCAGTAGCTGTGTTCTGGAGAGAGAGGGAGAGTCTTAATGCCCTGTTTGCTTTATCGTGGTGGTGCCCTGTCTGGTGATTGGTTATTATGTGTCGTGTGTGTTCATTGGTTATCCTGTGTGTCAATCACTGCCTGTCTGCATCTCATTATATACATGAGTGGATATTATGACATCTCCCCTTTTTGAAGTAAATTTTGGAATGTGACGATATATATACATGCATGATTATATACAAGTGGTGAGTGAATGAACATATGTACATGGGAAGGTGTCTATCGTGCAGATACAGAGTAAACTGAACAAAATTTACAAGATTTAAGTCTATAGATTCAGTCTTTGTGGCGGGCGACGAATTCCTGTCGATCGCCTCAGCGATCGCCTCAGAGGTGGAGGGGGGATGCCGGCACTTGGACAGGCGGGATTGCTGCCATGTCGGTGGCCTCATGGAGAGGCGGGATCGCTGCCAGATCGGTGGCCTCATGGTGCGAGATGTCAGGAGGAGGCATGATGACATGTGGAGAAGTGCGGCCAGGCGGTGGGAGAGAAGTTTGCGCAGCGCCCTCCTGTTGCGCCGTAGAATGGAGCCATCAGCCATTTGGACAACGAAGGACCTGGGGGCAGTCTGCCTGCCGACAATAGCTGGGGCTGACCAACCTCCCTCAGGCAACTGGACACGAACAACATCGTCTGGAGCCAGCTCAGGTAGATCCTTGGCATGAGCATCATACGTGATCTTCTGCTGGTCTCTGGATCGCTGCACTTTCTGCAGCACCGTGAGGCGGTCAAGGTCTGGAACATGGATGGCTGGAACCGTCGTCCTCAGGTTGCGGTTCATGAGCAGCTGCGCCGGAGACAAACCAGTCGACAGGGGTTGCCTTGTATGCCTACAGCACCAGGTTGAAGTCCGAGGCTGAGTCTGCAGCCTTGCACAGCAACTGCTTGACAATATGGACCCCTTTTTCGGCCTTCCCGTTTGATTGCGGGTAATGGTGACTGGATGTGATGTGACTGAAGTGGTAGGATCGTGCAAAGTCGGATCACTCTTGGCTGTCGAAACATGGGCCGCTGTCACTCATTACTGTGAGTGGTATGCCGTGCCTGGCAAACGTCTCTTTGCAGGCTTTAATCACTGACTTGGACGTGAGGTCCGACAGTTTCACCACTTCCGGGTAGCTGGAGAAGTAGTCGACCAAGAGCATGTAATCACTCTTTCAGGTGGGTGAAAGAGGTCTATCCCCACCTTGGACCACGGAGAAGTCACGATCTTGTGCTGTTGCAGTGTTTCCTTGGGCTGAGCTGGTTGAAACTTATGGCATGTTGTGCAGTTGAGGACCGTGTTGGCAATGTCCTGGCTGATGCCAGGCCAGTAGACTGCCTGCCGAGCTCTGCGTCAACATTTTTCGACCCCGAGGTGATCCTCATGGACCTTTCTGAGCACCATGGCTTGCATGCTTTGGGGAATGACAATGCTATCGAGTTTAAGAAGGATCCCCTCGACAACCGTTAACTCGTCCTTAACGTTGAAGAGCTGAGGGCACTGCCCCTTTTGCCAGCCATGGGCAAGATATTGCATCACGCGCTGCAGTAGAGGATCTTTGGCAGTTTCTTTGCATATCTGGACAACTCGTTCATCAGTGGCTGGGAGGTTGCTGGCACACAGCTGCACCTGTGCCTCGACGTGGCGAATGAAGTCGCCCGGTTCACATTGCATGGTGATGGATCGGGATAGGGCATCCGCGACGATCAGCTCCTTGCCCGGTGTGTAGACGAGTTCGAAGTCATATCGGCGGAGACGAAGAAGAATTCGCTGCAGCCGAGGTGTCATGTCATTTAAATCCTTCTGGATTATGTGGACTAAAGGCCTGTGGTCTGTTTCCACCGTGAACTTTGGCAGACCGTATACGTAATCATGAAACTTGACTATTCCTGTCAGGCGACCCAGTGACTCCTTTTTGATTTGGGCATACCATTGTTCGGTCGGAGTCATGGCCCTGGAGGCATATGCCACTGGAGCCCAGGACGGGGAATCGTCTCGCTGGAGGAGCACCGCCCCAATGCCGTCCTGGCTTGCGTCTGTGGATATTTGGTATCCTTGGTTGGGTCAAGGAAAGCCAGTACTGGGGCTGTGGTGAGCTTCGCCTTCAGCTCAAGCCACTCCTCTTGATGTGGGGGAAGCTACTGGAACACTGTCGACTTTTTTTTTATTTAAAAAAAAAAAAATTTTTATTCTCCTTTTTCACATTTTCTCCCATATTTACACCCATCAACAATAAACAATAATCAGCAAGATATGTCAATCCCCATAATAACAACGATTCCATCCGCCCACCAACCCCCAAACCTCAGCCCACATGTTTACATAAACAAATGACAAAAAGGAATCAGGGATTACCCGTAGTCACCCTTAATCTACACAGCCCCCCCCCCCCCCGCTCCCCCCCCCCCCGCCCCAAACTAATGTTCGATGTTATCCAGTTCTTGAAAGTGCCCATGACATGTAGAACCCCTCCGAGCTTCCCCTCAGTTCGAACTTAACCTTCTCAAGGGTCAAGTATTCCAACAGGTCCCCCCGCCACGCCAGGGCACTGGGTGGAGAGGCTGCTCTCCATCCCAGCAGGATCCGCCTTCGGGCGATCAACGAGGTGAAGGCTATGATATCTGCCTCCGCTCCCGTTTCCAACCCTGGCTGGTCCGACACCCCGAATATGGCCTCCTGGGGACCCGGGTCTAGTTTCACACGCACCACCTTGGAAATTACCCGAAACACCTTCTTCCAGTACTCCCCTAGCTTTGGACAGGACCAAAACATATGAACGTGATTCGTGGGCCTCTCTTTCCCCCCCCCCCCCCGCAACGCTCACACACATCCTCTACTCCTTCAAAAAATCGGCTCAGCCTCGCCCTCGTGAGGTGCGCTCTATATACCACCTTCAGCTGTATTAGCCCCAACCTCGCACATGAGGTGAAGGCATTCACACTCCGGAGCACCTCACACCAGGCCCCCTCCTCTATAACCTCTCCCAGCTCTTCCTCCCACTTTGCTTTGATCCCTTCCAGTGGTGCCTTATCCTCTTCCAAAATAGCTCCGTACACCGCTGACACTGCCCCCTTCTCCAGTCCCCTTGTCACCAGCACCTCCTCCAGCAACGTGGAGGCCGGTTCCTCTGGGAAGCTCTGTATCTCCTTCCTGGCAATATCCCGAACCTGCATGTACCTAAACCCTTCTCCCTGCTCTAGCCCATACTTCGGTTCCAGCTCCCTCAATCCTGCAAAACGACCCCTTCTCTTCCCATTTCCGAAAACTTCCATCCCACCTCCCTGGCTCAAATCTGCGGTTCCCCCGAATCGGCATTTCCCTTGACCCTAAACCCAACCCGAAGTGTTGGCGAAACTGCCTCCAGATTTTCAATGAAGCTATTATTACCGGACTCCCTGAATATTTCCCCGGCACTGTCGACTTTTTAACGAGATGCCAGAGTGCCGTGGTGTGGGATACCATGTTGGGAATGAATTTTACGAGAAAATTTACCATCCCGAGGAAGCGGAGGACTGCCTTTTTGTCCTCTGGTGTCTTCATGGCATTGATTGCCAGCACCTTGTCGGCGTCAGGTTGCACACCTTGCTGTGAAATGTGGTCACCTAAAAACTTGATAGCAGACCACCCAACGAGCATTTGGCCCTGTTGAGCTGGACGCTATTTTCATGAATCCTCTGGCAAACCTGTTTGAGGCAAGCAATGTGATCCTCAGGCGTCATGGACCAGATGATCACGTCGTTCGCGTTTGCTCCATTATGCGATGAAATACTTCGGAAGCTGATATGATACCAAAAGGCATGCGGTTGCAGCAATACCTGCCGAATGGAGTGTTAAAAGTGCACAGCTTCCGACTGGACTCGTCCAGCTGAATTTGCCAGAAGCCACGGGAGGCGTCCAGCTTGGTAAAGAATTTGGCGTGAGCATGATGTTGCGATTCAGGTCTTTGGGATCAATGCAAATGCAGAGTTTGCCAGAGGGTTTCTTGACGCAGACCATGTCTGTGGGTTCCGTGACCTTTGAGACAATGCCCTGGTCTTGAAGCTCTTGTAGCTGCGTTTTCAGATGATCCTTGAGAGGAGCCGGCACCCGGCAAGGTGCATGGATGACTGGGGTGGCATTCGGCTTGAGCAATATCTTGTAGCGATATGGGAGCGTGCCCATCCCATCAAACACACTGTGGTATTGTGTGAGGATGTTGTCTATCTCAGCCTGGAGATTCGCATTGGGCGAGGTCGTCTCCGGTGTCGAGGACATGGCATGAACTCGCTGTACCAGATTTAGGAGTTTGCATGCGTGAGCACCGAGTAGGGATGCCTTGTCAGGCCGGACGATCTCGAATCTCAACGTCGCCTTGATTGCCTTGTGAGAGACACCTAGCTGACACGACCCACTGGCAGCTATGGCATTACCATTGTAGTCAAGGAGCTGGCAGGCTGGTGGAAGAATGCTCGGTTGGTGTCGGATGTTGTCGAGGTCCGACTGTGATATGAGGTTCGCAGATGCGCCAGTGTCCAATTTAAGTCGGATGCGAGACTGGTTGACCATGATGACGGCACCCCACTCGTCGTCAGGATCCACACTGAGGATCGAAAGGCGGTTGGCAGGCACGGTAGAGATCAACTCGCGTGTGGTGATGATGCCCACCCGATATGGAGACTCGAGGCAGTCAGCATCGGGGTCCGTTGGGCTTTCAGGATCGGAATCCTGCATGCCTTGTTGTATGCAGCGGACACGTCTGCGCTGCAGCTGGGATCGCTGGCTGTTGTTCGGTGGAGCGGACCTGCAGAAGACCATAAGACCATAAGACATAGGAGCGGAAGTAAGGCCATTCGGCCCATCGAGTCCACTCCACCATTCAATCATGGCTGATTTCAACTCCATTTACCCGCTCTCTCTCCATAGCCCTTAATTCCTCGAGAAATCAAGAATTTATCAACTTCTGTCTTAAAGACACTCAACGTCCCGGCCTCCACCGCCCTCTGTGGCAATGAATTCCACAGACCCACCACTCTCTGGCTGAAGAAATTTCTCCTCATCTCTGTTCTAAAGTGACTCCCTTTTATTCTAAGGCTGTGCCCCCGGGTCCTAGTCTCCCCTGCTAATGGAAACAACTTCCCTACGTCCACCCTATCTAAGCCATTCAATATCTTGTAAGTTTCAATTAGATCTCCCCTCAACCTCCTAAACTCCAATGAATATAATCCCAGGATCCTCAGACGTTCATCGTATGTTAGGCCTACCATTCCTAGGATCATCCGTGTGAATCTCCACTGGACCCGCTCCAGTGCCATTATGTCCTTCCTGAGGTGTGGGGCCCAAAATTGCTCACAGTATTCTAAATGGGACCTAACTAGTGCTTTATAAAGCTTCAGAAGTACATCCCTGCTTTTATATTCCAAGCCTCTTGAGATAAATGACAACATTGCATTTGCTTTCTTAATTACGGACTCTCCTGCAAGTTTACCTTTAGAGAATCCTGGACTAGGACTCCCAAGTCCCTTTGCACTTCAGCATTATGAATTTTGTCACCGTTTAGAAAATAGTCCATGCCTCTATTCTTTTTTCCAAAGTGCAAGACCTCGCACTTGCCCACGTTGAATTTCATCAGCCATTTCTTGGACCACTCTCCTAAACTGTCTAAATCTTTCTGCAGCCTCCCCACCTCCTCCATACTACCTGCCCCTCCACCTATCTTTGTATCATCGGCAAACTTAGCCAGAATGCCCCCAGTCCCGTCATCTAGATCGTTAATATATAAAGAGAACAGCTAAAGCCCCAACACTGAACCCTGCGGGACACCACTCGTCTCCGGTTGCCATTCCGAAAAAGAACCTTTTATCCCAACTCTCTGCCTTCTGCCTGACAGCCAATCGTCAATCCATGTTAGTACCTTGCCTCGAATACCATGGGCCCTTATTTTACTCAGCAGTCTCCCGTGAGGCACCTTATCAAAGGCCTTTTGGAAGTCAAGATAGATAACATCCATTGGCTCTCCTTGGTCTAACCTATTTGTTATCTCTTCAAAGAACTCCAACAGGTTTGCCAGGCACGACCTCCCCTTACTAAATCCTTGCTGACTTGTCCTAATCCGACCCTGCACTTCCAAGAATTTAGAAATCTCATCCTTAACAATGGATTCTAGAATCTTGCCAACAACCGAGGTTAGGCTAATTGGCCTATAATTTTCCATCTTTTTCCTTGTTCCCTTCTTGAACAGGGGGGTTACAACAGTTATTTTCCAATCCTCTGGGACTTTCCCTGACTCCAGTGACTTTTGAAAGATCATAACTAACGCCTCCACTATTTCTTCAGCTATCTCCTTTAAAATTCTAGGATGTAGTCCATCTGGGCCCGGAGATTTATCAATTTTTAGACCTCTTAGTTTCTTTAGCACTTTCTCCTTTGTGATGGCTACCATATTCAACTCTGCCCCTGACTCTACTGAATTGTTGGGATATTACTCATGTCTTCTACTGTGAAGACTGACGCAAGTGGCCAGGCTTTCCACAGTGTAGACATCGCTTGCCTTTGGCTGGACATTGCCGCTTTAAAGGGCGGAGCCACAATTCGGACACGTCATGACGCCAGCACGTTCTGTGTGCCATCGCGCATGTGCAGTGCGGTCGGACGATATTCGCGCATGCGCCTCAGGGTCTTCGGCCTCATTGTCCACCCGGTTGTGGTGCGCATGCGTGGGGACCCGAGAAAAGCGCGCGAAATGGCCACTCTCCTCGATGCTCAGGCCTTGCATTTTCGCTATGGCCTGTACCCTTTCTGCCTCGTGGGAGGCCAGTTTTGCAGTTTCTGCCGCCCTGATGTGGGAGTAGCGATTTCTGGCATGCTCATGGACAACGCACGTTTCGATGGCGACGGAGAGGGTCAACTGTTTGATTTTGAGGAGCTGCTCCCGCAGGGAGTCAGACTGGACCCCGAAAACGATCTGACCCCAGATCATGGAATCAGTCGTCGAGTCATAATTACATGACTGCGCTAGGATGCAGAGATAAGTCAAGAAGGACTGAAAAGGTTCATCCTTACCCTGAAGCCTCTGTTGGAAGATGTACCGTTCAAAGCTCTCATTCACCTCAATGTTGCAGTGGCTGTCGAATTTCAGCAGAACTGTCTTGAACTTTGTCTTGTCTTCACCATTGGCAAACGTAAGCGAGTTATAGATGTGGATGGTGTGATCCCCCACAGTCGACAGGAACAGGGCAATCTTTCTGGCATCCGATGCTGCCTCGAGGTCGGAGGCCTCGATGTACAGGAGGAACTTTTGTTTGAAGACTTTCCAGTTGGCGCCGAGGTTGCCGGAGAGCCGGAGTTGCGAAGGAGGCTGGATGTTTTCCATGCCGCTGGATGGCTGCTTGCTGGTCGTTGCAGAAGCACTCGAGGTAGGTTCGTTAGGATTAATAGCACTCTGGCACCATGATGTGTTCAGTAAGTTGGTTCAACGTTGACTGCAACTGGATGCAATGAAACTAGAAACAGGCTTCTGACACAGGAGATGGTCCAACACTGTTTTATTGAACTTCCTGATTGCTGTACATAGTCTGCTGTGAGTTGACACTATCAATCTAACTGATAACCTCCTACTGGCTTGACCAGACTAACTCTCTACCTCAGGGTGACAGTGCTCACTGGCTTGTGCACTCTTACTATCTCAGTAGCTGTGTCCTGTAGAGAGAGGAAGAGTCTTAATGCCCTGTGTGCTTTATAGTGGTGGTGTCCTGTCTGGTGATTGGTTGTTGTGTGTGTTCATTGGTTATCCTGTGTGTCAATCACTGCCTGTCTGCAACTCATTATATACATGAGTGGATATTATGACAGTTACCAATTTTCCCTTCCCTCTGGCTTTCTTCTGCTACGATTGAAGAAAATATTGCCTTTTGTTGCTGCATTCCAATGTTGTTCTTTGCACCTTGACTTTCTTCTTATGCTGGCCACCATTCAGTGCTAGCACTCATGCCTCAAGTCAAAAGATATTGGGCTGGAATCTCCCAAAATGAGACTATGTCACCACTCCGGCGTAAAAAGGGTGGGGTTTAACTCCCGAAATTCCTTGAAAAAAGTTAGACGAATTCATCGCCCTACAGGGAGGGGGCTAGAAGGGACCCGGAGTGAATCTTGCAGCTTTTGCTGCAGATACGAGCCCCCGCACTTCCGGGTCAGAGGCCGCGCATGTGCACGGTGGCGACCTCCAGCGGTACGCCGTGCTCCATGGCGGATGCGGACCGCGGATCCAGACAAAAAATATAAACCCCCTGATCAGCCGCGCGCCTGAGCCTCAACCCCCGCACATCTAATCCCTGGCCGCCTATAAGGCCCTCTCTGGTCTCCTATGCGCCCGCACCCGACCCGGACTGCCGCAGACTGTGTCCGCAGCCGCCAGGCGAGCACCCGACCGACAATAGGTAGTTAGTTCCACGCTGTCGGGAACTCGGCCAGCCGGGAGCGGAGATTGGCTGAGCGGGCCTCTGGCAATGGGTCCCCAGCTTTGTGGAGTACCCCCTGTTGATGCCAATTTTCGGTGCCTGGAGAATGGCCGGACTGGCACTGGGCCCGATTATGGCATCAATCTGGATTCATCGCCCCGGCGGCGGCCGCGATTATGGCGTTGGGCTGCGGAGAATCCAATACTTTGGGTTTAAGTCACATCCCGCCTGACACTTCTTTAAAAAATATATATATTTTATTTAGACATTTTCATAAAAACAAACAAAAGCAGAAGAAAAATCATACAACGTTACAAATAATCAACACCAACCCCCCCCCCCCCCCCCCCCACACACACACACACACACACTATTCCCCACCATCTCCCCTTACCCCCTCCCCCCACTTTTCTGACCCCTCAGCCCATTTAAAGAAGTCAATGAACAGCTTCCATCTCCGGGTGAACCCATCAATCGACCCCTCAGGACAGCCTTGACCTTCTCCAGAGCCTCAGGAATTCCGCTAGGTCATTCACCCATACCCCCCCACCCCCGCTTTTGGTGGCTTCAAGTCCCTCCATCCAAGCAACATCCGTCACCAGACTATCAGGGAGGCAAAGGCCAAGACATCGGCCTCTCTCGCCCCTGGGTCTTCCGACACCTCGAATATTGCTACCACTGGGCTCGGGGCCACCTTCACTCTCAGCACCTCGGACATTACATCCGCAAACCCCTGCCAGAATCCCGTTAGCTTCAGACTTGCCCAAAACATGTAGACGTGATTCGCGGGCCTCCCCGTGCACAGCCCACAACGATCCTCTACCCACTCAAAAAACCTGCTTGGCCGTGCGATCATCATATGTGAATTCTCTTAAACTGAATGATGCGTAGCCTCGCACACAACGAGGGCGCATTCACCCTCCGCAGGGCCTCAGCCCATGTCCCATACTCCACCTCCCCACCCAGCTCACCCTCCCACATCCGCTTTATATCCCCCACTGGGGCCCTCTCCAAATCCATTAGCTCTTGTAGACCTTGGACACCTCCTTTCCTAACTCCTCCTTCGACTGTCCCTTATCTTGCAACCCCAGGGGCGGTAGCCCAGGAAAAGACGACACCTCTCTCCTCACGAAATCCCAGACCTGCAGGTACCTGAAACCATTCCCCCTGGGCATCTCCAGGTCCTCCAACTTCGTGAATCTGCCCCTATAAACAGATCGCCGAATCGCTCAATCGCAGCCAGCTGCTACCCCCTAAACCATGCATCCAGCAACCCCCGGTGCAAACCTATGGCTGTCACAAATCGGTGCCCACACCGAGACACCCTCCAGTCCCAACTGCTGCCTCCACTGCCCCCACACCCTCAAGGCCAATACCACCACTGGGCTCATGGAGTATCTGGTTGACGAGAATTGCAGAGGCGCTGTTAACAACCCCCTTAAACTTGTTCCCTACAAGAAGCCACCTCCATCCACCCCCATGCCGACCCCTCCCCCACTACCCATTTCCTGACCATAGCAATGTACCCCGCCCAGTATTAGTTCAGTATGTCTGGCAACACCAGCCACCCATCTCCTCGCCCCGTTCCAGAAATGCCCTCCTGACCCATGGGGTCTTCCCTCCCCACACAAACTCCGAAATCAGCGCATTGACCTTTTTAAAGAAAGCCTTCGAGACAAAAATTGGGAGGCTCTGAAATATGAACAGAAACCTTGGCAGTACCGTCATTTTTACTATCTGTACCCGACCCGCCAGTGACAATGGCAGCACAGCCCATCTCTTGAAGTCCCCCTTCATCTCCTCCACCAACCGCATCAAGTTCAACTTGTGCAACTGTGCCCAACCCCGCGTCACCTGCATGCCCAGGTATCTAAAACGTGCCCCCACTACCTTAAATGGCAGCTCCCCTAATCTCCTCTCCTGCCCTCTGTCCTCAATTGGGGAACACCTCGCTCTTTCCCATGTTCAACTTGTAACCGGCCGAAATCCTTCAAAATCCCCCCCCTCCCCCCCCCCCCCCCCCCCCCCCCCCCCCCCCCTCCCCCGCCCCGACTCACATAATCTCCTATGAAATGCCTCAAACATGGCGTTCACCCTCTCCGGGTCCAACGGCACCTTACCCATCTCGTCCTGTACTCTGCCAATCTCCCTCGTCGCCTCTTGCTTCCTCAACTGGTGGGCCACCACCCTATATGCCTTCTCGAGGTATTCATATACTGCCCCTTTGGCCCTCCATAACTGCCCCACTGCCTTCCCCGTGGACAATAATCCGAATTCCATCTGGCCCGCTGTCTCTCCAAAAAAAACTTATGCCTCCGGGGTCTCCTAATACCTTTTATCCACCCTCAGGATCTCATCTACTGGCCTTGCCATATCCACGCATTCTGCCTTCTCCCTTCTCCCTATGCGCTCAGATTGAGATAAACTCCCCCCTGACCACCACCTTTAGTGCCTCCCACAGCGTGGCGGACGTGAACTACACCCGTATCATTTAGCTCCACATACATCCATCTACAACCCCATATCTAACCTCTATTGCGGCACTGGCCCCCTTATCCACCCCCGGTCCTCTTCTCTCCCCCCTCCCCCCCATGTGCTTCATAAATCCCTTCAGCTCCTTCGCCACTGCCGACACATTCACCGACCCCTGGCTTGACTGGCCGAAACTCGGCTCAATAGTCGTGCTAAAATCCCCTCCGGTTAAAGGCCCCCCTCCCCCATCAACTGCTCCAACATTTTGCCCATGTACGTTCCGGCCTCCGCACTTTCGATGCCTTCAGGCATCCCACAATCCTCAGATTTGTCTTCTGGAGCGATTCTCCAGATCCTCCACCTTCCTCCACCTTGTCCTTCAACTTCTCCTGGGTCTCCCGCATCACCCCCACCTCGGCCACCAATGCAGCCAACTGCTCCTTGTGTTCCCCACTGCCTCCTCCACTTTCTGGATCGCCTTGTCCTGGGACTCCACCTCTACTCCACTCTCTCGAGCCCTGCTTTTTTCAGTTCCACCACTTTGGCCAGGGCTTCCTTCCTCTGCTGGCTGAACTTTGCGTTCAAAAACTCCATTAGCTGCTCCGTTAACCACTCACCAGGTAGAACAGCCCCCTTGCCCTCTGCCACCCTATTCTGTGACACACCACGGAGACTGTCCTGTTCCAGCAGCTCTTTCTTCTCACATCACTCCGAGTTCATGGATCCATCCACCAGCCACACCAGAGGAGTAACACCTTCTACAGCACTCCTGCACCTCTTTCATCATAAACTTTGCCTTCCGGATGGAGAAAAGGCCAAAAAATACTGCCTTGAGCGGGAGCCACCAATTGTGCGACCGCTCACCCCATGGCCGCCACCGAAATGTCCCATACCGCCTGACATTGAAGCGTAGTACCAAAACTATGCTGCACTGTAAAGGGTATGACCTTTCAAATGAGATATTATACTCACAGGTGAGTTTCAGAATAAATCCCATGGCAAAGAAGAATAGACCCCTGTGCCCTGGGGCCAATATTTATCCCTTATTCAACATAAGCTAAAATATAGTCTGGACATTATTTCATTACCTTTTGTGGATCCTAACTGTGTCCAAATTGGCTGTTGTGTTTCCCTACGTTATAGTACCAACTGCTTCAAAAGTATTTCCTTGGTTATACAGTATTTAGGAAACATCCTGGGGTTGTGAAAAATATTATAAAAATGCACTTTTTCTTTCTTATTACATCAATGTCCTCAGCATTTTCAGCAGACTACACCCATTTAGTTTCTGGTCCATACACATCCATGTTGGTGGATTTGAGTATGTTTGCCACGCATGGATGTTGACAGGTTAGCAAATGTGCAGAGAGGATAAACAAAGAAGTTCTTGTGCATAATTCCCTGGATATGTTAAGGAAATTGATAAGTCCATGAGAAAGGCATTTTGAGACTTGTGAATGGTGACATAGGCAAAATGTTGCTTATGCCACATTTGGAATGAAATGTTTGTTACCTCATTAAAGAAAGGCCAGTAAAACGATTGAAATCATATAGCGTTCTTTCACCAGGATGATGCTATGGGAAACTATAGTTTTAAAACCAACTTTGAGACACTGGAACTAGAACAATAAGGCTCGGAGGTGATTTAATACAAGTTTTTAAAATTATGTAGGATTTTTGCTGGACGGAAGAAAGTCTATTGCCTCTGATGGGGAGAGTATATGTTGAGCAAATGCGCAGTTTAAACTCTCCCTGTGAGTGAGAGAGTTGAGAAGACATTTCTGCTCTCAAGAATTATTGGAGATGTACCGCAGAACCATTTTATTCATTGATTCAAGTTTTCAACATTTTGACATTCTTACAACACACAAACCCAATCCCCCCCCCCCCACCCCACCCCCCCACCCCCCCCCCCCCCCCCCCACCCCACCCCGGACAACACACATAACCCATGACAGCAACCAGATCCCCAAAATGTAAGATAACAAACCCCATCTCTGGTGGAACCCCTCATCCGCCCCTCTCAGAGCAAATTTCACCTTCTCCAAACGCAGGAACCCCATTAGATCCCCCAGCCACACCAAGGCACAGGAGGGAGGAGCTGACCTCCATTCCAACAGAATCCGCCTTCGAGCAATCAACGAAGCAAAGACTAAAACATCTGCCCCTGCACTCGTCTGCAGCTCCGGCAGGTCTCACACCCTGAATATGCCACCATGTTGAAATCCATGTACAAGACCTCCGACATGGTGCTGAAAAACGACTCCAATATTTCTCCTCCAACTTCGGGCAGGATCAGAACATGGACATGGTTGGCTGGGCCCCTCCCACATCGCTCGCTGCAATCCGGCTCATCCTTGTCTTCGTTAAGTCCGCCCTTTACACCACTTTTAATTGAATCAACCACAGCCTCATGTACGAGGTCGAGGTGTTAACCCTCGGAGCACTTCACACATAATCCCTCCTCCAACACCATCCCCAACTGTGCCTCCCACTTGGCCTTAATCCTTTCCATGGACTCCTTGTCCTCCTCTATAATCCTATCATAGATTGCTGAACCGCCCCACTCTCCAAGCAGCTCTCCCCTCCCCCCCCCCCCCCCCCCCCCCCCACCACCTCGACAGCATCTCTGCCAACAACGAGGAGGAGGATGCCACCGGAAAGCTCGGGAGACTATTTCTTGTGAAATTACACACCTGCATATACCTGAACCCCCTCCCCATTCTGGAGCCCATACTTCACCCCCAACTCCTCCAAGTTTGCAAACAGCCCCTCCAAAAACAGATCCTTTGTCTCTTTCAACCCTCTCTCCTCCCATCCCCGGAACCTCGCATCCATCCTCCCTAGGTCAAATCCATGATTCCTTCTTATTGGTATCATCCTCAACCCTGCCCTCATTGAAGGGGTTCTCCGTTTCAGCAGCAGCACACTCACGCCTGCAGGTTTCGCGACGGAGTGGGGGGGCCCACAATGGGAAACCCCAATGGCCGGCTGGCAGGACGGAGAATTCCGCTGCCGGTAGGGGCGCGCCGCAGCAGAAAACAGGTGTGGCGGGACAGAAAATCCCACCCTCTGAGTCTGTCCTGTGTTGGAAAATTCTACGTCAGTTGTTCTCTATTAATAAGATAGTTATTGTGCTGTCCACACAATATGTAAAATGATCGAAAATGGAATTTAATCAATGAAAAGAAAATTTAAAATTGAGAGAGTTGTAGAATTAGCTGCAAGTTCATTGTCACCCTTTGTATACTATCGCACAAAGTCAAAATTACCCTTTTGGCATGTGACAGAATATTGATTATTTTGTCTAACTAGATCTAGAAAGTATTTTCTGAGCTAAAATTCCTATTACGTTTTGTGTTGTAAGTAGGTTAATTTAAGCAGCTCCATTTCTTTCCTTTCTTCTCTTTTAGATAGAAATGCAACTTCAGAAGAAAACACTAATATTTGGGGAACTTGGCATTCCACATTGAAATGTGGATCTAGGGAGGAAGGGATAACAGGTACAGCAAACATGTGCAGTACTTCTTTTTTTATTCTTCCCTGTTTTCAACTCTTCGGAGGGCTCTGTTCATTCTGCATACTTACAATCAGAATCATACAGTACAGATGAGGCCGTTCGGCCCATCAAGCCTGCACCAACAAAAAAAAAAACTCTAATCGACACCAATGCCATTTCCCAGCACTTGGCCCATGGCCTCGAATGTTATGACATTTGCACACACGAGTACTTTTTAAACATTGTGAGGTTTCCTGCCTCGACCACCCTGCCAGCCAGTGCATTCCAGATTCCCACTACCCTCTGGGTGTATTTATTTTTACTCAAATTCCCTCTAAACTTCCTGCCTTTCTACTTAAATTATGCTCCTTGTTATTGATCCTTCAACTAAGGGGAACAGCTGCTTTCTATCCACCTTGTCCATGTATCTCACAATCTTATACAGCTCAGTCAGGTCCCCACTCAGCCTTCTTTGCTTCAAAGAAAACAACCTGAGTTTATCCAGCTTCCCTTCATAGCTAAAATGCTCCATCCCAGGCAACATCCTGGTGAATCCCCTCTGCACTTTCATCCTTCCTACAGTGCGGTGACCAGAACTGAACACAGTACTCCAGCTGTGCTCTAACCAAATTTTGTACAACTCCAACTCCTTATGTAAGGCTGAGGAAACAAGGTTCAGACAGGGCGCTGGAGAGATACAAGATAGCCAGGAGGGAACTGAAGAAAGGGATTAGGAGAGCTAAGAGAGGGCATGAACAATCTTTGGCGGGTATGATCAAGGAAAACCCCAAGGCCTTTTACACATGTGAGAAATATGAGAATGACTAGAGCGAGGGTAGGTCCGATCAAGGACAGTAGCGGGAGATTGTGTATGGAGTTTGAAGAGATAGGAGAGGTCTTGAACGAGTACTTTTCTTCTGTATTTACAAATGAGAGGGGCCATATTGTTGGAGAGGACAGTGTGAAACAGATTGGTAAGCTCGAGGAAATACTTGTTAGGAAGGAAGATGTGTTGGGCATTTTGAAAAACTTGAGGATAGACAAGTCCCCCGGGCCTGACGGGATATATCCAAGGATTCTATGGGAAGCAAGAGATGAAATTGCAGAGCCGTTGGCAATGATCTTTTTGTCCTCACTGTCAACAGGAGTGGTACCAGGGGATTGGAGAGTGGCGAATGTCCTGCCCCTGTTCAAAAAAGGGAATAGGGATAACCCTGGGAATTACAGGCCAGTTAGTCTTACTTCGGTGGTAGGCAAAGTCATGGAAAGAGTACTGAAGATAGGATTTCTGAGCATCTGGAAAGACACTGCTTGATTAGGGATAGTCAGCACGGATTTGTGAGGGGTAGGTCTTGCCTTACAAGTCTTATTGGATTCTTTGAGGAGGTGACCAAGCATGTGGATGAAGGTAAAGCAGTGGATGTAGTGTACATGGATTTTAGTAAGGCATTTGATAAGGTTCCCCATGGTAGACTTCTGCAGAAAGTAAGGAGGCATGGGATAGTGGGAAATTTGGCCAGTTGGATAACGAACTGGCTAACCGATAGAAGTCAGAGAGTGGTGGTAGATGGCAAATATTCAGCCTGGATCCCAGTTACCAATGGCGTACCGCAGGGATCAGTTATGGGTCCTCTGCTGTTTGTGATTTTCATTAATGACTTGGATGAGGGAGTTGAAGGGTGGGTCAGTAAATTTGCAAATGATACAAAGATTGGTGGAGTTGTAGATAGTGAGGAGGGCTGTTGTCGGCTGCAAAGAGACATAGATAGGATGCAGAGCTGGGCTGAGAAGTGGCAGATGGAGTTTAACCCTGAAAAGTGTGAGGTTGTCCATTTTGGAAGGACAAATATGAATGCGGAATACAGGGTTAACGGTAGAGTTCTTGGCAATGTGGAGGAGCAGAGAGATCCTGGGGTCTATGTTCATACATCTTTGAAAGTTGCCACTCCAGTGGATAGAGCTGTAAAGAAGGCTTATGGTGTGCTAGCGTTCATTAACAGAGGGATTGAATTTAAGAGCCGTGAGATGATGATGCAGCTGGACAAAACTTTGGTAAGGCCACATTTGGAGTACTGTGTACAGTTCTGGTCGCCTCATTTTAGGAAGGATGTGGAAGCTTTGGAAAAGGTGCAAAGGAGATTTACCAGGATGTTGCCTGGAATGGAGAGTAGGTCTTACGAGGAAAGGTTGAGGGTGCTAGGCCTTTTCTCATTAGAACGGAGAAGGATGAGGGGCGACTTGATAGAGGTTTATAAGATGATCAGGGGAACAGATAGAGTAGACAGTCAGAGACTTTTTCCCCGGGTGGAACAAACCATTACAAGGGGACATAAATTTAAGGTGAATGGTGGAAGATATAGGGGGGATGTCAGAGGTAGGTTCTTTACCCACAGAGTAGTGGGGGTATGGAATGCACTGCCTGTGGAAGTAGTTGAGTTGGAAACATTAGGGACCTTCAAGCAGCTATTGGATAGGTACATGGATTAAGGTAAAATGATATAGTGTAGATTTATTTGTTCTTAAGGGCAGCACGGTGGCATTGTGGATAGCACAATTGCTTCACAGCTCCAGGTCCCAGGTTCGATTCCGGCTTGGGTCACTGTCTGTGCAGAGTCTGCACATCCTCCCTGTGTCTGCGTGGGTTTCCTCCGGGTGCTCCGGTTTCCTCCCACAGTCCAAAGATGTGCAGGTTAGGTGGATTGGCCATGATAAATTGCCCTTAGTGTCCAAAATTGCCCTTAGTGTTGGGTGGAGGTGTTGACTATGGGTAGGGTGCTCTTTTCAAGAGCCGGTGCAGACTCAATGGGCCATATGGCCTCCTTCTGCACTGTAAATTCAATGATAATCTATGATTAATCTAGGACAAAGGTTCGGCACAACATCGTGGGCCGAAAGGCCTGTTCTGTGCTGTATTTTTCTATGTTCTATGTTCTATGTCTGTAACCTCCCTGCTCTTATAATCTATGCCACAACTGATAAAGGCAAGCGTCTCGTATGCCTACCTAATTACCCTATTTACCTGTCCTGCGTCCTTCAGGGTCCTGTGGGCAAGCACCCCAAGATCCCTCTGTTCCT
This sequence comes from Scyliorhinus torazame, assembly GCF_047496885.1. Taxonomy (NCBI): domain Eukaryota; kingdom Metazoa; phylum Chordata; class Chondrichthyes; order Carcharhiniformes; family Scyliorhinidae; genus Scyliorhinus; species Scyliorhinus torazame. Next base: position 130,746,861 of record NC_092714.1, read on the forward strand.
CTGAGCTTCCTAGTGTCCAGCCATTCATTTAGTACTTCCTTGTCATGTTACTCCTTCCACAAGTGCATCACCTCACTTTTCAGGGTTAAATTCCATCTGCCACTGATCTGCCCATCTGGTCAATTAGTCTATATCCTGCTGTAACCTTCACTATCTGGCCAATCTTCATATCATTTGCAAAATACATATCATCCCCGCTCCCCCCCCACATTTTCTTCTATATTTTTATACAAATCACAAACAATAAGGAACCCAGCACCTGTGGGATGCCACTGGGATCACAGGGTACATCCACATAATGATATGGCTCATTTAAATATGCATGCCCATTGTGGCACTGCATTCGCCCGGCACCTGGGACTCACCGGCTGCACTGACAAGGCCTCAACCGGGTGCCAATTAGTACTGGTCTCCATAAACAGAGACCAGTCATGATGGCCACTCTGGGGTCCTGGAGCCATTGGAGACCTCCGTGGCCGAGGTGGTCAGGAGCAGGGCAGGGCAAGGACCCTGGCACTCCCCCAGGATGTGGGAACCCTTACAGTGCCAGGGGCACTTCTAGGTTCCAGGCTGGAAATTTCAGGGTGCCCGGTTTGCACTGCCAAGTGTCAAGGCCTGAGAATGTCCATGTCCATGAAAGGGGAATGAGGGGGTGAATGAACGGGCTCATTATGTTTGGGGGAGCTGAGGGGAGGGGGGGGTCTGTAAAGGGGTTGGCTGGCCTGAAAAGGGCGGGGTCCCTCAGCGACCCATAGCGGGGAGTCCTCACTTGGGGGGAGGGGGGATAATGTGCATGTCTGCGATTGTGGCATTGCCATGAGTGGAGGGTGTGGGGGATCCTCAAACTCAGTTAGAGATCAGGGCACCTTTTCAAAATGCCACCCTGATCTTTTGAGGAGACTGTCTCGCCGGCGAGTTCAGCTCCCCACTGTGGAAAAAATTTCTAAGTGTGGGCTAGATTGAGGAGAAACGCCCCAATGCCTTAAGTGTGAGTGAATTCAGGTCTGGATCTCACCCAAAAAGCCGTTGGGAAACGCTCTGCCAAAATGACACTTGGGATGGGATTTAACAGCTGTTCAAACCGACAGGAAATTTCGGTCCCGCGCCGGCACACTGGCTTCCCAGCGATGAGGGTTGACAGCGGTGGGGTTGATAGTTCCCACTAGCAGGCCGCTCTGCCACCGAAAAACACGCGGCGGGGTGGTCGACAAATCGCTCCCTTGAAAATGTTTTGGTTGAATCATGCCCAAAACTGTGCACATTACTCCAAATGTGGTCTTGCCAAAGCTTTGTGCAATTGCAGGAAAACTCCCTTGTTATTGTTCTCCAGACCAGTTGCTATAAAAGCCAACATGTAATTTGGCTTGTAATTGTATGCTAACTTTGTGTTTCTTGTACAAGTACACCCAAGTGCCTCTGATCACCAATATTTAAAAGCTTCAAGCCTTTTTAAAAATACCAACTTTTCTATTCTCAATACTAAAGTGAATAAACTCACCTCCTCATGTAATGCATTTTTGCCCTGTCACTTAATATGTCTATCTCTTTGCAATCTCTTTGTATCCTCCTTACAGCTTACATTCCATCTAGTTTTGTACAATCAGCAAATTTAGATGCATTGCTCTCAGTATCTTTGCCTAAGCCATTGATATAGATTGTAAAAAGCTGAGGCCACAGCTCTGACACATGGGCATTCCACTAGTTACAGGCTGGCAACTTGAAAATCCCATCTTTATTCTTTGCTTCCTGTTAACCAATTCTCCATGCTAATATATATATATTTTAAAATAAATTTTACAGTACCCAATTATTTTTTTCCAATTAAGGGGGAAATTTAGTGTAGCCAATTCACCTGATCTGCACATCTTTGGGTTGCGGGGTGGAACCCACGCAGACACAGGGAGAATGTGAAAACTCCACACAGACAGTGACCCGGGGCCGGGATCAAACCCGAGTCCTCAGTGCCATAGGCAAAAGTGCTAACCACTGCGCGCCGTGCCGCTCTCTCCATGCTAATACATTAATTCCATGCACCATTATGTTGTGTATTAACTTTTCTATCGGCCGCTGCTCCTGCTGGTGGCTGCAGATGCCTGGAGGTTGCTGTTGCTGTTTACTTCCTTTTTTGTAGCTGGAAAGAAGGACAACCTTTTCTAAGATCCTGGCTCCTGGAAGGGGCTCAGGAGAATGTATTGATCCAGAAGGCAATTCGGTTTGAAACAAGAAGACACTGGGGGATCTGGTGCGCGACATTGATCCAAATGGGCCACCTGGTAATGCAGTTGAAGAAATGCATACGCAGATTGCTGATGCTTTTGTTGCTGATGTGGTGATTGCTCTATGTAACTAGCACGTCACCGCAGGTTAAATACACTGGAAGTCAAGGATGTCCAACTGCACCTTGAGCACTGGTGGTATATGTGGATGCCAGAATTTGGTTCCGGTGAGATTGGGCCGTGTGGGAGGGCCTGCACAACTGCAGCCCCTGGGCGTTGAATAGCACTGATACGTGGAACAAGTAACACATTGATGGACAGATCATTTCGCTGACAAAGTTCTGGAAATGATAGGCTTATCCTCCATTTGTGTTGCGGAACCTTTGTGTTTGTTTTTCTCAGTAAAAATAAGCTGATATAGATTTGCATTGGTACCAATATGGAACAGTGATGTTTCCTTGTTGTTTAATTATTAGTGTGGTATGTGGAATGTTATGTAGTAGATTTTCAAATTTTTTTTACTGTTTTGTTATTAAACAAAACATTCTCAACTTTCAAGTGCCTACTCTTGGGTACATGTGTTATGCCCTAGAGGATGATTACTGCGTAGCATCTCAAGGATATTTTATCATAGAATTTTACAGTGCAGAAGGAGGCCATTCGGCCCGTCGAGTCTGCACCGGCTCTTGGAAAGAGCACCCTACCCAAGGTCAACACTTCCGCCCTATCCCCATAACCCAGCAACCCCACCCAACACTAAGGGCAATTTTGGACAATAAGGGCAATTTATCATGGCCAATCCACCTAACCTGCACATCTTTGGACTGTGAGAGGAAACCGGAGCACCCGGAGGAAACCCACGCACACACGGGGAGGATGTGCAGACTCCGCACAGACAGTGACCCAAACCGGAATCGAACCTGGGACCCTGGAGCTGTGAAGCAATTGTGCTATCCACAATGCGACCGTGCTGCCCCTATTTTGAAGCCTGAACACTGCCTGAACTCTAGGAGCTTCAGCACTGTAGAGGCAGCTGCCAACATTCAAACACTAAAGAGATGTGCTTCAGCACAGGGGATACTCTGGTGACCAAAGGGTGTGTGGATCAGGAGACGGCAGCGGAGCATGGCCTCCCTAATGTTCCTGGCAGAGTTCTGGGGTCCGGGATCCTGATGTGGCCAGGTGAGTGTGCAGAGCAATGTTTGCCAGCACAACCCTCTCGCTGGACGGTACTCTTGTGAGAAGGGTGGGGGGGGGGTTCCAATTCTTGGGGGATTTGAAGGTCTCAAGATAGAAGCCCTAATGGATTGTCAGTCTCTCTACTTCTCCAATTCCTTCCAGATTTAAAAATGTTTGCTGGTGTAGATCCCACAGAGGCTGCCCTCAGGTTGCTGATGGCAGCTGAGGCAGGCGGACGCCGGAGAAAGCGGCAGTCGCGACGCCCCAAGCTGGAGGTGGTACTCCATGTGCAGGGGACCACCGTACACCCTGAAAGCCCAGCCGCTCATTGGCCAAGGAGGTACCTAAAGGGGAAGGCCAGCGATGGTCCAAGGTGTACACAGGCATTGTTGGTCTTTGAGTGTTTTTAAAATTTAGAGTACACAATTTTTTTTTCCCAATTAAGGGGCAATTTAGCGTGTCCAATCCACCTAGCCTGCACATGTTTTGGGTGTGGGGGTGAAACCCATGCAGACATGGGGAGAATGTGCAAACTCCACACGGACGGTGACCCTGGGCCGGGATTCGAACCCGGGTCCTCAGCGCCGTAGGCAGCAATGCTAACCACTGTGCCACCGTGCTGCCCTTGTTGGTCTTTGATGAGATGATGGACAGCATGTGCCACAGGAGACTGTCTCAACAAAGAGACAGTGCGGCACCTGTGCTACATCCTCACAAACACAGCATACCGTGGAAGGGGAGGACACCCGTTCCCGGTGGCCATGAATGTCATTTCATCCCTGAACTTTTACGCAACTGGCTCATTCCAGGGTTCGAGCGGGGACCTATGCGCCATTTCTACGGCTACAGCCCACAGGAGCATCTGGGAGGTCAAGGATGGCCTGAATGCACAGCCGTCCAACTATAGCACTTTCAATCTGGACCAAGCCCACCAAGGTGCCCGGGCTGCAGGATTCTCTACCATCGTCGGGATTCCCCAGTTCAAGGGGTCTTTGCGCGCACCAGGGCATCCGGGAGTAGCCTTCATTTACAGGAAGGCGTTCCACTCTCTCAATGTTCAGATTGTGCGACCATCACCTCCGTATCGTGCATGTGTGTGCACACTATTCAGGGAGCATGTATGACAGCTACATCCTGGGACACTCTGATATCCCTGGCGCCTTTGAGGACCATCCCAGGATGGCTGGTGGCTCTTGGGGGACAAGGCTGCTGAGGTTCTGGCTGATGATGCCGGTGTGGAGGCCTGAGACTGAGGCAGAGAACTAATATTTTTTAAAATAAATTTGGAGAGCCCAATTCTTTTTTTTCCAATTAAGGGGCAATTTAGCATGGCCAATTCACCTACCCTGCACATCCTTTTGGATTGTGGGTGTGAGACCCACGCAGACACGGGAAGAAGGTGCAAACTCCACATGGATAGTGACCTGGGGCTGGGATAAAACCCGCACAACCCAAAGATTTACAGAGTAGGTGCATTGGCCACATTTAATTGCCCCTTAATTGGAAAAAAAAAGAATTGGATACTCTAAATTTATATTCAAAAAAAGTTTAAGATTTGTGTTTGCGACTAAATATGTTGCTTTCAAACTTAATATGGAATTCAATTGGATTATTATCACTTTTTCCAGAGGATCTTTTACAATGGAATTACTGATTAACCCTGCTTTAATACATATTACTTATTCTAAAATGGATTTGGCTTGAGTTGATTTCACATTATAATCATCATTATAATACCAGATTCTTGAATGGCTGCAAGGCTCTGATACAACTGAGTAAATTACTGGCCATTAGGGCTGGATTTTTGTTGAGTCGGGAAAACTCAGTGGTTCCTTAAATATGATGGGTAGGACCTGGTTTCAGGATTCATGACTCCATACTCGGCATCCCCAATTTTTGCTAGCATGGGAAAAGGTTGCAGGCCCATGCATTCCTGACCGGATTGGCTCCATTGTAAGAATAGGCATTTCTTATACCCCCACAATTTTTGTGACATCAGTCTAGCTTCTCAAGGGCTCATGGTTCACAACACTTCACAGGAGTTGTGAACCATAGCATAGATGCAGGAACAGTTTGAAAAATAACTTGCCCATGCCCCCTATGCCACCCAACCTCCAGTGGCCCCTCAAGGCCTCCATACCAACCTATGACCATCCACCAATCTCAGATAGTCTCTCAAACCCTCCATGCCTTTGGCATTTTCATGCATATTCATCCAGTACACAATTTGTACAGAACCAATGAATCTTACAGTAACAATGGCATGTGTGGAAAATGTTTTTAAAATAGCTATCCATAACTATTTTTAAAAAACTACTGTTACTACAACCCTATAAAAGTGTCAATCAGCCAGACCTTTCCGTATCAATAGCAGAAACACCTCTTTATCTTGTGTAAATAAACATTGGCCATTGACGGCTTTCTTTTTCTAGTTTGTCAATTAAGCAATGTTTTCCCTTGGGTGCATCTGGTAAAACAAATTAATATAAATTATCTCTCAGCCAAGCATGCATAATGTGGTTTGGTTGAGGAGGGTATGGTTTGGCACGGAAGGTATGAGGCGCCATTGGGGGTGGGTGATGGGGTATGAGCTAGCTTGGCTGGGGAATGGACGGGTGCTGACCAGAGGGTCTAATACTTAACAACACAACTGGGGCAAAGTCCCAGAGAACTGAGCCCACCTTTGCGCTTGACAGCCCCTGTGGCTACCTCCTGATTTACATTTGGAGATGGCGTTCCTTGCACCACTCAAGGTACATTCTCCAGAGGTGGACTGACCAGCTGGAAAACTTACTGACTCCCACTACCTCCTTTAAGATGAAAATCCAACTCTCGCTGATATGAGCCCTGGAGTCGCATATGGGCCAGGCCGGGTAGAGATAGCAGATCCTTCCTTAAAGTAATACCCAAGTAACTAACAATGTCCAAATTTTACCTCCTGAATATATGATACATTATTTCAACCTGAAACTGTAACAAAACTTAAGGCAACCGTGTCAAAGGAGCAATATCTGCTCTGCTTCCGTTAAACACCTCTCCCAATTTTTGGCTCAATTGTCTTCAAATAAGAAAAAATGAGAATGGATTAGGCAGGCAGTAGCCCATTCAAATAATTTGTTCTGTATTTATAGACCAATGCTAAATTTATTGTATTGTTAACAGAAGGACAACTGGAAATACTGGGCTGGATTCTCTGCACCGCGAAGCCGAAATCACATTCGGCAATGGATCAGAGTATCCACTTGAAATTGGGACCAGCGCCAGTTCAGCGATTCTCTGCCCCCCTCCCCCCCCCCCCCCCCCGAAAAGCGGCATACTCGAGGAATACGCTGCGCTGGTTATCCACCACCTGAGGCCATTGCCTGAGGCACGATCCGCTATTCTCCACCCCCAACCAGCCGAATTCCCGACGGCGTGCACCACTCATGGGTCCCACCATCCGTGATACCCGCGCGGCAGCTGCGGACTCAGTCCGAGGTCTCCACAGTTGGGGGAGAGCCGATCGGAGGGCAGGGGGGGCCTCAATCGGGACTGGGGCTTTTTCGTGCGGATGGTCCGGGTCGGACGAGCAGCCGATCGGGGGTACTATTTCCACGGTCCAGGTCCACGGTCTGAGTCCGCCATGGAGCATGGCTCAGCCACTGGAGGCCGCCGCCGTGCGCACGTGCGGCCTCTGACCTGGAAATGCGGGGGCCATATCGGCAGCTGGAGCTGCGAGGTCTCAACAGCTGCCTGCTAGCCCCCTACAAGACTGAGAATATGTGGCCTTTTGACGCCACTTGTTCAGGCGTAAAAGACCACAGTTTTCACAACGGCGTGGGGACATAGTCCCTGAAACAGAGAATCCAGCCAATCATTTTCCTGGAGGGGGTGAAAAATATATGCCACTAGTGACCAACCTTAAACTTGCACATTCAGTAGACGTGATTAACTTTTACAAGACTTGCTTGAGAGATGACATTTGACTAAAGCATTTCTTTTAAACCAGGATTTAATAATACAGGTTGTCAGGATTTAAGAGTTCAGAATCATTTGTTGATTCCCAAAATTCTTTCTCTGTCAGTCTGGCCTCAATAAAAGTTGAGATGGATTCGCACGTAAAAATAAGTTATTTATTTAGCTTGCAAGCTTAATTCATCTTACAGAAACATAAGAGACATCCAGCCTCTTACACTCCAGAAAATGACTGAACAAAGAGACAAAAGGATCTCTGCAAAATCAATTCAAATGGTATCAAGTTTCACATACTCGACGCCCATAGGTCAACCTATGTCCCTCCTGACCTGTTTGATCTATTCTGATTGGCTCACTTCCAATCCCTTTCTCTGGCCCCTATCAATGCAGCATCACTCTCATAGACACACCTCTTCCTGCTTTTTCCATGCGGTCTCAAATCCCTTTGTCTCTTATCTGCCAGAATCAAAGTGGCTTATTTCTACATTACATTAACTAGTATCTCTAAAGTAACTATTTTATATCACATTCGTCATTCCCTCCTTTTATCATTCCATGATAACCGAACTATCCAATCCATAGCTACGGTTCCTCATCTAAAAAGATCCGTCGCTGCATTTCCAATTCCTGTCTTAGCCCCCCTTCATCTGCCTCACCCTCATGGATTTTAACAGTTAAAAAATTTTTTTCGGTGATTGGGGCGGTGATCTGATCCAGTGCACCCCGCATTCTACCCATCACACATTTAAGGATGGCCAGGCCCACAAATATGCAGCCGATAGCTACCACTAGATACATGGCCATATTTATCAACCAGTCCTTCCATCCTCCAAATCCCCAGTTACCCCAAGAGCCAGGATCCTTCATCCCATCCAAGTGATCCCGTATGCGATCCATAAATTTAGTGATGTTAGCGGTCAAGTCCTGAACTCCCATGATACACTTGCCCTGTACTATGGCGCATACCCCACCCTCACGGGCCAGAAGATAGTCAAGAGCATACCGGTTCTGCATTGCAAACAACCGTAGCTGAGACAACTCCTTAGTTATTGCCCCGAGGGCTCCCAAGGTTTCATTTCCCAAGATGGTAAGGCCGCAAATAAAATAATTCAGATCACTGACAGCCAAGGAACCCCCCACACCTCCCAGTGTCAATACGCTCAGAATGCCCCACCCGGCTGAGTGGCCCCGGTTGGGTGCAAGAACCTGAGGTTTTTTCCAGTTCTCGCAAATTTCAGCAGAGACTGCCCGACGTGCTAACTGATTATGCAGGTTCCACGCCGAAGGGCAGGGGACTGTGGTAGGGACTAGAGTCCCTATAGCAATTCGGCGGGGAAATGGGGGTGACAAAACGTTGGTCGCTGTACCATTAAATAAAAAGTAGTATCCTTGTTCCGTGTGGAGGCTAGCATCACAATCAGCATATCGGTTGCGTAAGGACCTCCCAGTAGCCCAGTTTATCCAACTTTGAAATGCCCATTCGGGCCGCCCAGCAATGCGGAAAGCCCTAGTCCCAACAGTGATATGAGAGACATTCGCCCAGCCACAGAGGAGCTGGAGGCCGGCGTTCAATGGAACGCAAGTGGTGTTGTAACAAACGCATTGGCCAGACGCCTGGGTGATATGGCACCTCCTGTCCGTACAGGTGGGAACCAGACATGTTATATTTGTGTCCACCTCTACCAGCAAACAGCCATATCCTTCACTGCTGAAGCAATTCTCGTACGACCGGGAATCCCTATTGGGAGTGAAGTGGCTAGGTATGTACGCCCTCCACCGTCGCAGCCTATCGTACTGTGAATGGGAATTATCCCGAGGAAGGGGAAGGCAAATAGCCGGTGGTGCTGAACCCGGATCGTAAGGAAGAGTGACTTGCTCGGGCAGTGGTTCGGAATGCTGACAATGAACCACCGTTTGGGGAGTGCCCCAAAGCGGTGAAACAGAAAATAACCTAGACACCGCTGCGGGGTTTGGGTAGCAGACAACCCGTCCCTGGCCATACAGACGGTGGTAAATCTGGTAGAAGAGATTCATACTACCCGGGTTTTCCTCAGCTTGGCCTTTAATTAACTTAAGTGTATCTCCCGGTAACCTACGTTCTAGCTGTACTTCCCTTCTCATACGCCCCATCCTCTCTCTAGTCCCTTTCTCTTTCTCATAGCCTCTTCCTACACTCTTCTGACAGCCTGATTTTACCTTTATTGTACCACTCTTAACACATCCAAAATCAAATTTACATGTATTCCAAAAACAAGGCAATGTCCATATAATGTTCCCTTCCCATCGCCGGGACCGGTGCAACTGCTTCATGACTCCTGCATTCTCCTTAACTTTGATGACCTTCCATGAGTCGATACCATGTCCTCGTATATGGGGGCAGCGAAGAACATCACCTTTGCATAGGTGATGTATCCTTGTAGATTGGTTGGGGCTACACAGATACATAATATTCCCCTTTTCCATGTCCATCGCCAATAACACGCCAAGCGAAGTGAGGCCAAATATCAGACAGACGATGCGTAGCCACTCCATCATGCTCCACACCTGTAAAATAGCACTGGAGAAGGGAGGCAGGTTAGTATCCGACCTTCTACAGTAGTGGAGATGGACTCAATTTACAGTGATGTAGGTGGACCCAAGCACTTCGCCCTTCCACTTTAACTGCTGTGGGGGTGGTAAGGAGAACTTGGAAGGGCCCGTCCCATTTCGGCTCCGACCCCTTCCTAGTCCAATTTTTGACCATGACATAACTACCGGGCTGGACTGAAAGTGAGCTAGGTACTGGGGGCAATGGCTGGTGAGCCGCGCGAACTTGGCCATGGAGTTCCTTGAGCACTTGCGTAAGGGCTAGAACATAGGTGGTCATTTCTTCAGTCATCTGATGAAACTGAACCCGTCTGGGAACCTGCAGGCTCCAAGGAGTTCTAAGAGGCCTGCCATAAAGAATCTCAGCGGGAGAGAGCCGGGCGGGTCCCGCAGGTGTAACCCGCAGCTGGAAGAGGGCAACGGGGAGCAACTTAAGCCATGTCAGTCCCGTGTCTGCTCTTAATTTAGCCAATTTAGTTTTGAGGGTCTGATTGTGTCTCTCAACCAACCCGGCCGCCTGCGGTCTGTAAGCACAGTGTAACTGCTGGCGTATGCCCAACTGGGAGCAAAACTCCTTGTTAATTTGTCCAATAAAATGAGGCCCATTATCAGAACTTAACTGAGCTGGTATACCGTACCGGGGAATGATTTCCCTCATCAAGACTTTAACCACAGTAGCAGCTTTATTATCGATAGTCGGATACGCCTCGACCCATCTGCTGAACACATCCACAATGACCAAAACATATTTGTAACATTGACACCTTTCCAACTCAATGTAATCCATTTGGAGTGTCTCAAAGGGACCACTGGGCAACGGGGTTTGCCCCTTCCCACAAGGGATACCTTTTCCGGTGTTATATTGCTGACAAATCAAACACCGATTACTGATACTTTGGGCCAACCCCTGCATTTTAGGGTGCCACCAAGTGTCCAGCAACAAATCACTAGTCCCTCGAGCCCCACAATGAGTTGCAAAGTGTACACATTCAATGACCCATAAAGCCAGCACATCAGACATACAAGTCTGATGTGCAGGCGTGGTCCATAAAGAGGAAATAGAATCATATATACAACCTAACCGTTTCCACATTTGTTTATCACTCTCAGGAGCGTCCTCCTGTAACCTTCTGACGTCTTGGATGGTTGGCATTGACTTGTCAGAAGCAGACATATTTATAGTAGATCGTTTAGTCTGACTTAACATTTTAGGCACCATCACTTGCTGAATTTGTGCGGCTGTGCGCGCTGCACGATCTGCTCGTTCATTACCAACGTCAACTGGGGTTGTACCATTCGTGTGGGCAGCGCATTTAATAACGGAAATCTGCGCTGGCAGAAGGAGGGCCTGCAGTGGGTCATTAACTAAACCCCGGTTGGATATTTCTGTGCCTAAAAGCATATCGGGAGTCAGTGTAGATATTTACCCGGCGATCTCCCCCAAGTATACATGCACGGGTGAGGGCAAAAAGTTCGGCTTGTTGTGCTGAGTAAGGGGTCTGGAAAGCTGCCGCTTCTAAAATCAGACCATCCTGATCTATGATTGCATAACCGGACAGTCTCCGGCCAGTGGGGCTTACTAATGCACTGCCATCAACATACATAATCATGTCAGGTTGTTCTAACGGAATATTACTCAGATCGTCCCTTATTGTTGTAGTTTCCTGAATCAAGGCTAAACAGTCGTGACCAGGCGCATCCTCATGGACAGGGGGACCGCTAAGAAAACAGGCTGGATTGATAGTGGTACAATATTTAAATGTCAGACGTGGATTGTTCAAAAGGTATATCTCATACCTATTCTGACGAGCTGCGGTAAGATGCTGAGTCTGCAGTTGCCCCAATAGTGCGATTACCGAGTGGGAGCTATACACCGTAATATCCTGTTGGAGAGTGATGTTGGCAGCAGCCTGCAAACTATTGTATATCGCTGCCAAGATCTGGGTGCAAACAGGGTGGCCCAATGCCACTGGGTCGAGTTTGGAAGAGTAATATGCTACGGGCCGGTGCTTGTCCCCATGTTGCTGGGTGAGTACCGCTGTTGAACATCCTTCCAGAACAGTACAGTATATCTGGAATGGTCGGTCGTATAGGGGCCTACCAAGGGCCGGTGCTTGTAGCAAGGCCTGCTTCAGGCAACAGAAGGCCTTGAGTGCCTCGGTGGTGAGAATAAAGTTTCCCTCTTTACTCGTGTAAGGCGTCAGCAGCTTTGTATAGACAGCGATGTTTGGTATCCACTGCTGACAATAATTCACCATACCCAGCCAATGACGAACCACTTTGGCTACTGTAGGGGCGGGGAATTGGCATATTGGTTCAATCCTACTGGGTTCGAGACTTCTTTCTGTGGCTGTAAGTAAAACTCCTAAGAACTTAACTTTTCTCTGAGCCACCAAGACCTTTGCTTGTGAAACAACATAACCCAACGAGGATAGGTGGTTCAATAATTGGATCACATCATCCCTATTACTGGGCTCGTCAGGACTTGCCACCAATATGTCATCTACATACTGCACTAGAGTGGAACCATGCTCCAATGTCAAGGCCTGGAGTTGGGTCTGCAGACATCTGGAGAAGAGTGTAGGTGAATTGACGAACCCCTGTGGCAGTCGGGTCCAGGTATACTGCTGTCCATTGTAAGTGAAGGCAAACAAATATTGACTTTCAGTCGCAAGTGGGAGGGCAAAGAAGGCGTGCTGAAGGTCAATTACGGCGAAGACCCGGGCTTGAGCTGGAATTTGAGCCAGTATGTGGGCAGGGTTAGGGACGAGAGCATGTAACGGCTGTGCGATGGCATTAATTGAACGTAAATCCTGTACTAATCGGTACTGGTCTGGTTTGGCTGGTTTAGGCACAGCAAGTATTGGGGTATTGCATTCTGATTGGCAAGGGACCAAAATACCCTGTTTCAACAGTTCTTGAATTAATTTATCTATTGATGGAGCAGCTTGAGATTTCAGGGGGTATTGCCGAATGGAAGGTAGCTTTGCATGATCCTTAATCATTACCTTGATAGGTGTAACATTTGTCTTTCCCACTTGTGATGGGTATTCCGCCCAGACCTGTGGATTGACATATTCCAACACATCATGTCCCCTGTGATGCTGCAGTCGAGTGTTAATCGTTTCAGGGACCTCAAAATATTTTATGGTAGTGCCGTCCGGCATGACTTGAAGTGCGTAGTCTGTTGGATCTGAATGATCCACTACCCTCCTGACCATTCGCCCCATATCCCTGGCATGGTACTGGTCATGGACCTGACGTGTGATATGAGGGCTTACCGAAGCTGACTGTGGCCATAAATGTGGTGATATTGTAACAAAATCGGCTGTACCTTCTTTTCCCGTGACTGTGGCTGTAACCTTGACTGGCCATTCGGTCTCAAGTAATGGCCGGTATTTATCCTCCATCTCCCTGTTTCGTCCAGTTCTGTCATAGGCCAGGGTAACGTGATGCAGTGACTGTTCAACGTCTAATGTCCACCACTGGGGGGTGATAGAAATATAGCACTGTTGTCTCATCCTCCATGATGTAACCGTTACCCCCTCATCTCCGCATTCTAGCTGTAGCTGGAAGATACACAGTAAATCCCGGGCCAACAAGTTACAGTCTAATCCAGTAGTCACTACAAACTGATGCTCTGCAGACGTATTCTCGTAAGTGACTGTCACAGGTTCAGAAATAGGATACTCACACACCTGTCCTTGGAACCCTGACAATTGCTGCGTGTGGTCGGATATTGGTAATTTAAGTGTTGATTGCACAGAAGACATAGCTGCCCCTGTGTCGATTACAAATGAGTGATGTTGATCTCCTATCTGCAGAGAGATAATAGGTTCCCTGTCGGATTGGCGAGTCCTTATGGCTAAATTAGCTAGTCAATCCTGTGTTGGGAAAGGGTTTTCCTGGGAGAAGTCAGTGTTTCTCATCTGTCCTCCCCTTGGTGGGTACCCTCTCCTTTGGGTCGAATAATCTCCTTCTACTGTCTGTCTTTTAAAGGGGCATTCCTGTTGCCAGTGATCTACACGGCCGCAATTAAAACATGCATTGCTCCCTCTATTTCTGCCCCGGCCTCGTCTTCCAGTAGACCAATGGCCCCTCAGAGGGGGCTGCGGTTTTAGAGCTGTTGATTCATTCGGTGGGCCATAAAAATGGGGTGAGGGTCCCTTTGGGTGGGTTTGGTATCCTCCTCTTCGCTGATCCACCCACCCAAAGTCACTATATTGGGGCTCCTGCTGGTAAACTACCATTTCTGTCGCTTGTTGGGGTCGCAGATCATCCTTTTTCATTACATACTCAGTCTTAACCTTTGTAACTGAGCCTCCTTCTTGGCCTACACCCTCCTTCCAGTAAAATCTGACTGCCCTTGCCACCTGGGAAGGGTCGTTCTCTGTCCAATTCATGTTATTACATTTCACAGCAGTAACCACAGAAGGTGGTAGGCAATGCATTAACATAGCACAGTATTGAGGGGAATTATGACCATTTTGATACAGCAAATCGGGGGCATTTTGACTGTCCCCGGTAGATTTCATTAAAACGCTCCAGAAATTCCTCTGGCTCTTCAGTCTTCTTAGGTTTTAGGTCTAAGATAACAGAAAGATTTATGGGCCTTTGAAATGTGCTATTCAACGCATTCAAGATCTGTGTCCTTCTATCGTCGTCTAACGCATAGGCCTGCTGGAGTGCGGCATGACTAGCATAATTCAGGTGGTTAAGATAATTGCGGTACTCTGCTGGGGTTAAAATCTGCTGGACTAGGGCCCAGAGGTCCCTTGAATCAGCTTGATAAATTGAGATGGTAGTTCTCAATGAATCCACGAAGGCAGCAGGAGATTTTTTTCTATCTGGGATTGTAGCCATAATAGCCATCATCTCACTGGGTGTCCATGGGAAGTAAACGTCTATCGTGGGGTTCGCTGCCGCAGTCCCTGGGTCGGGGTTTCGCATCTTCCTAATCGGTAACTGTCTCCAAATGTCACCAGGGGGCACTCTAGCTATTTCCCCTGGTTGTTCCAAGACTTCAACGTCTCTCCCTGTCACTAGGGGGAGTTCTTTCTCTTCAACCGAAGTTGTTTCAGCTTTCTTTGTTCCCAAATCTTGTGATTTCTCCTTAGTTTGGGGAGACTTAGGTGATATGCTTAATTGTTTCTGGTGAGCGTCAAGCCCCTCTCTCGCTGTCCGAGATCTTGTCCTAGAGCTAACTGGGCTTGTGGGACAGAGTTCCTTTTGCTCTTTCGGTTGTGAAGTTGGTAAATCAGGACCCACACTATCACCCAAAAGGGCTTGAGTTTCTGGCATATTTGAAATCTGGGGAGCAATGGCTGGGTATATATTATTGTACTCTGGTGGTTCTGGAATGAGCGCAGACCATACTATGGGTGCAGACGGAACTTTTACTGACTTTTCCAAATTATTGAATTTTTCTTCTTCTGTCAATTCAAGGCCAGCCATTGAACTACGTAGTTCGTCTCTTGTGTGACCCGGGTCCTTCCTGTCTCTATTTGCTCTTTTTTTAAATGCACATTCCTTTTTCAAGATCTGTAATGTTTTTAGGTTACCCTGTTCACTAATTGAAATCCCCATTTTAAGGGCGTTATCCTGCCAGCTGGACAACATAATCTTATCTTTTTCCTCTTGACAATATTGCCTCCATAATCCAATTAATTCTTTAGTTTTCATACCTTGATTTTTTTTCCATATTTGTCCCTGGATTTTCTTAACCATTTCTAGGTCTTTGGTTCCCCCTAGTGGCCATTCATCTCCCATTTTAGTTCTTAACTGTGCTGACAATTTTCTAAAGTCCTTCGCTTTGTCCGGATACTTATCACATAATATTTGCAGTGGCATGCCTGGATCATTTGTGCTATCCAAGGAATTTCCCATAATCTCAACTAGTCCTTGGAACTGCGTTTTTTCGCCACTACAGTCCAAAGAGAAAATTTTAGCTTAATCAACTATATTTTTAACACACAGACATATAGAGGTGAACCATTTTCAATTTCAAATGTTACATCTACCTCTCATAACGTAACCCAACCGAATTAACTCACAAATAAAGTTGAACCATTTATATTTTAAATGTTACATCAACAATACAGCCTACCCTAGCCGAATTAACTCACAAATAAAGTTGAACCATTTATATTTTAAATGTTACATCAACAATACAGCCTACCCCAGCCGAATTAACTCTATGAAATCCCATCAATTAAAATGCTAATCCCCAGACTGACCTATGATTTCGTCGAGGCGGTCTTTCTGTGCCAACCGGGAGTGACCAGACTAATCAGACGATAAGAAGAGGGGAACAATCAATGAGCGGTCGTTTTCCAGTTCTACATTGAGGGCCCTTTGTTCCCCATCCTCCTGTTCGTAATCAGTCTAATTCTGATTTCGCAGTTGGATCAGGATCGCCCTGAGAAATCCCGGTTTTCGGCACCAAATGTTGATTCCCAAATTTCTTTCTCTGTCAGTCTGGCCTCAATAAAAGTTGAGATGGATTTGCACGTAAAAAGAAGTTATTTATTTAGCTTGCAAGCTTAATTCATCTTACAGAAACATAAGAGACATCCAGCCTCTTACACTCCAGAAAACGACTGAACAAAGAGACAAAAGGATCTCTGCAAAATCAATTCAAATGGTATCAAGTTTCACATACTCGACGCCCATAGGTCAGCCTATGTCCCTCCTGACCTGTTTGATCTATTCTGATTGGCTCACTTCCAATCCCTTTCTCTGGCCCCTATCAATGCAGCATCACTCTCATAGACACATCTCTTCCTGCTTTTTCCATGCGGTCTCAAATCCCTTTGTCTCTTATCTGCCAGAATCAAAGTGGCTTATTTCTACATTACATTAACTAGTATCTCTAAAGTAACTATTTTATATCACATTCGTCACATTCACATGGTTTTGCCTGAGAATCTCACCAGAATCTTGGGACTCCAAAAGACTTATTCTAGTCAGAAGATTGATTTTTTTTTTTTTTTTTTTGTTGCTACCTCAACATCTGGAAATTGACATGAGCAGATTTCTCAGGCATCGTAGAAACATAACGGCTCAGAAGGAGGCCACTTGACTTGTGAGCATTCTGCCTGTGCCAACTCTTTGAAAGAGCTATCCAGTTAGATCTGTCTGCTCTGGCTAGTGACCTTCCTGCCAGTGACATTGTCACATTTAATCAGAATTTTGAACACTTCCTTTCTTAACTTTCTCCTTTAAAAAGAAAATCCCGGTGTCTCCAATGTCTCCACGTAACTGAAGTGCATTACAATGGTTTCCTTGTTGATGAATAATAAGGAAGATGCAATTCCATTGAAATAAGTTTAAGGAACAAATGTTGTTCAGTTTTCCAAGTGCCATTTTCTCTCAGAATTCTGAATTTCTGTGGATACCACTGTTTTGGAAGATTAATGTGTTAACTCAAGTTTCTTATTCTTTCTCCCATATAGGTTCATATGGGGATATTTACCAAAGCAGTGGGTTACAGCAAAGGCAGTGTTCTCTGTCACAGGGAAACCTCACAGTAGACTGGCCTGTAGTTCAGGCCTCTTCCACCGTCTCACTGGACAATGCAAAACAGCCTGTGCGAAGAACTTATACAACCGCAGGTGCCCCTGAGTGCAGACCTCATGCTCCTGTGAGCCGTGTTTGCAGTAGCCCTCAAGTGGCAGGAAGTAAGAAACATGTGCAACTGAGCCTGGAATCCTTGTGCCTCAGACGTGACCTGCGTTCCACAGGAAGTGCAGAAGAAATTCCTCAGAAAACCTCAGAAACCTCTTTCTTGCACAGGAAACCATGGCTATCCCATTTTAGGCATGGAGACATCAACAGAAATGAGACTCGACCCCCTCCTGCATACCCTGGTCCATTGAGAGAAAGTTATCTGACTTCTAGTAAAGCTGGTACCCAGCAAGAACAAGCTCTGTCAAGACTTCAAAAGACTCAGCCAGGTTCTGTGGAACAAAAGGCAATGTTGCCCAAGCAGCCAATGCTCAAACCTGAGCAGCAGGACTCCGTTTCCTGCAACGATGCAAATAGAAGTTGGTCCAGTCAGTCAGACAATCAGAACAATAAGAACAACTTAGCAGAGCCTGAATGGGTGGAATGGCAAAGAGAACGATGGCAAATCTGGGAGCTCCTATCTGCGGACAATGCAGATTCGCTACCAGAAACTTTAGTATGATATCTTGGATTGCTCACAAGTAGACTCTATTTAGACATCATTTTAATTTTTTTTTTAAAGAAACAAATCAAAATTCATCCTGTCATTTACACAAAACATATTTTTATATTTGTGCGATATTTCAACTTTCTTTTACTTTTCAGGGTGTAAAACAACACAGTCTTTAACATTTTATACAAAATTAGTGTGTCTGTCAGCACCTAAAGCATTAGCATAGGACAATACATTTGAATGTTGCTATATGCATAAAATATACATGAAATATATAAATATCTATTTTGTGGTGTAATTTCCAGTCATTTTATATTTATACACATGTTTGGGTCATTTTATGTTCTGTAAAAGATTATGCTCCGAACCACATTCAGTGAGAAAAGATACATTTGGACTGCTCATACATCATTGCACTTACTTTGTTGCTCTAATGACTAGTTGTAGTGTCAACAGCTCTATGTTGTGTACCAACTGGTGTTTCTGTTGTTGCCTTTTAAGAAATCTGAATGTGTAAATTATAAGCCTTTCTTGCCACTGACTAAATGAAATAATCACTGCAGTATCAAGGTCTTAACTACTGTCAACTTTCTTTGTGAGCTGCCATTACGTTTTCTTTGATAATTGCCACTCTCAAATACCAAGCAACACTCCCGTAAATAAGTAACCTCGTTACTCTACTGCCAGTTATCATTGCTGTGTCACTATTCACAGATTTTGTAAGTAAATCCAATTTCCCTCCCTACCCTTTTATTTTAGAACATGATAAATAGGATCGGCAAGGAAAGCGAATGCAACATCACAATTGTGATATGGTAGTGATAGTCCAGATATCAACACACATGAGATCATGCCAAGTGGAACTCCAATAATCTTGCCATTCGCCAACTTGCCTTGCACCAACTGCGAGACCATTTAAAGCATAGGAAAATGACAAGTTGTGCTTTTCATGTATTCAAATGAAGGATTTGCGTTCAGTGTACCTTTTTAATAAAAGAAGACTAAGATATATTTTAATTTTAAACAATTGTGCCAAAGTTCAAAGTCACTAGCTCATACGATTCCATTTGTTTTATTTTCAGAAAAAAATGTTCATTTTATAAAATTGTTTTAATTAGCTTGAGGGCTGGACTAGTGACTGGCTATAATTGTGTTCATGTTTGAAATGTTCTGCCAACAAGGGCAAATATATTACATAGAGACAGTTGTGATCTAGCACAGTACATTGTCTTAAGCAGGTAAATAAGACTGTTCCTATAACGTGATCTTAAATCTTACATGTGCCAAAAAGATCAAATTAAAAAGAATATGAAGAAGCAAGACTGATTTCTGAGTTTTTATAGAGTACAAGGAACACTGCAGATTATGGAACTGAAATAATCTTGACTGGTAGTACAAAATGGGCAATATAGAATTTGACAGCCTGTTTAACACTCCATGTTTTTCCATTTCATTGAAGACCCCAAAATAAGAATAATAAGCATAAAACATTCAGTGCGAAAGTACAGAGGAGGGATTATGTTACAATATATGTTAGCATGTTTTGAGGCCAAGTGAATAACTTATTGTATGGTTTTAGCATAATGGTCATATTACAAGATCCTTTCTGAATCCTTCCAATTAAACTCCTGCCCTTCTAACAGATTCAGAATGACTCTGGCAAAATTAACCAACAGCATGCTCAATATATTTCATTCAAGATTTTTGGCCAAACATAACAATACGGAGTGTTTCTTTTACACAACAATAAAGCAATATAAATAACAGTGGCCAGTTTTAAACAAATAAATAAATAATATATAAACAAAAACAAAAACAGAACTAAATGGCAACTGCCTAGTCCAAAATAAATACTCTCCAAAAATACAATCCAACAATCCAATATACAATTACCTATAACAAATACCGATACATATACAATAACATCCCTGAGAGTCCGTCCTATTCCTCCCCCCACCCCCTCCCCCCCCCCCCCTCCCCCCTGGGTTGCTGCTGTTGTCGACTTCTTTTCCATTCCCTCTATCTTTCTGTGAGGTAATCGACGAACGGTTGCCACCGCCTGGTGAACCCCTGAGCCGAACCCCTTAACATGAACTTAATCCGTTCTAACTTTATAAACCCTGCCATGTCGTTTATCCAGGTCTCCACACCCTTTGGCTTCCTTCCACATTAACAATATCCTGCGCCGGGCTACTAGGGACGCAAAGGCCAACACGTCAGCCTCTCTCGCCTCCTGCACTCCCGGCTCTTCTGCAACCCCAAATATAGCCAACCCCCAGCTTGGTTCGACCCGGACCCCCACCACCTTCGAAAGCACCTTTGCCACCCCCACCCAGAACCCCTGTAGTGCCGGGCATGACCAGAACATGTGGGTGTGATTCGCTGGGCCTCTCGAGCATCTCGCACACCTATCCTCTACCCAAAAAAATTTACTAAGCCGTGCTCCAGTCATATGCGCCCTGTGTAACACCTTAAATTGTATCAGGCTTAGCCTGGCACACGAGGACGATGAGTTTACCCTACGTAGGGCATCAGCCCACAGCCCCTCCTCAATCTCCTCCCCCAGCTCTTCTTCCCATTTCCCTTTCAGCTCATCTACCATAATCTCCCCCTCGTCCCTCATTTCCCTGTATATGTCCGACACCTTACCATCCCCCACCCATGTCTCTGAGATCACTCTATCCTGCACCTCCTGCGTCGGGAGCTGCGGGAATTCCCTCACCTGTTGCCTCGCAAAAGCCCTCAATTGCATGTACCGAAATGCATTCCCTTGGGGCAACCCATATTTTTCCGTCAGCGCTCCCAGACTCGCAAACGTCCCATCTACAAACAGATCTCTCAGTTGTATTACCCCAGCTCTTTGCCATGCTCCAAATCCCCCATCCATTCTCCCCGGAACGAACCTATGATTGTTTCTTATCGGGGACCGCACCGAAACACCCGTCCTTCCCCTATGCCGTCTCCACTGCCCCCAAATTTTCAATGTAGCCACCACCACCGGGCTTGTGGTGTATTTCTTTGGTGAGAACGGCAACGGTGCCGTCACCATTGCTTGTAGGCTAGTCCCCCTGCAGGACGCCCTCTCCAATCTCTTCCACGCCGCTCCCTCCCCTTCTCCCATCCACTTACACACCATTGAAACATTGGCGGCCCAGTAGTACTCACTTAGGCTCGGTAGTGCCAGCCCCCCCTGTCCCTACTACGCTGCAAGAATCTCCTCCTCACTCTCGGGGTCTTCCCAGCCCACACAAAACTCATAATACTCTTCTCGATTCTTTTGAAAAAAGCCTTCGTGATCACCACCGGGAGGCACTGAAACACAAAGAGGAATCTCGGGAGGACCACCATTTTAACCGCCTGCACCCTACCTGCCAATGACAGGGACATCATGTCCCATCTCTTAAAGTCCTCCTCCATCTGTTCCACCAACCACGTTAAATTAAGCCTGTGTAATGTGCCCCAATTCTTGGCTATCTGGATCACCAAGTACTGGAAGTCCCTTGTTACCTTCCTCAACGGTAAATCCTCTATCACTCTGCTCTGCTCCCCTGGATGCACCACAAACAACTCACTTTTCCCCATGTTCAGTTTATACCCTGAAAAATCCCCAAACTCCTCAAGTATCCGCATTATCTCTGGCATCCCCTCCGCCGGGTCCGCCACATATAGCAACAAATCATCCGCATACAGAGATACTCGGTGTTCTTCTCCCCCCCTGAGTACTCCCCTCCACTTCCTGGAACCCCTCAATGCTATGGCCAGGGGTTCAATCGCCAGTGCAAACAATAACGGGGACAGAGGACATCCCTGCCTCGTCCCTCTGGAGCCGAAAATAGTCAGACCCCCGTCCATTCGTGACCACGCTTGCCATCGGGGCCCTATACAGCAACTGTATCCACCTGATATACCCATCCCCAAAGCATAATCTCCTCAGCACCTTCCACAAATAATCCCACTCCACTCTATCAAATGCTTTCTCGGCATCCATCGCCACCACTATCTCCCCTTCCCCTTCTGGTGGGGGCATCATCATTACACCTAGCAGCCTCCGTATATTTGTATTCAGCTGTCTCCCCTTCACAAACCCAGTTTGGTCCTCATGAACCACCCCCGGGACACAATCCTCTATCCTCATTGCCATTACCTTGGCCAGAATCTTAGCGTCCACATTCAGGAGGGAAATGGGCCTGTAGGACCCGTATTGCAGCGGGTCTTTTACCTTCTTTAGGAGGAGCGATAGCATTGCCTCTGACATAGTCGGGGGCAGTTGCCCCCTTTCCCTCGCCTCATTAAAGGTTCTCATCAGTAGCGGGGCCAGCAAGTCCATATATTTCCTATAGAATTCAACTGGGAATCCGTCTGGTCCCGGGGCCTTCCCCGCCTGCATGCTCCCAATCCCTTTCACTACTTCCTCCGTCTCAATCTGTGCTCCCAGCCCCACCCTCTCCTGCTCCTCCACCTTAGGAAATTCCAGCTGATCCAGAAAGCACATCATTCTCTCCTTCCCATCCGGGGCTGAGCTTCATATAATCTTTCGTAAAATGCCTTGAACACTCCATTCACTCTCTCCGCTCCCCGCTCCATCTCTCCCTCCTCGTCTCTCACCCCCCCTATCTCCCTCGCTGCTCCCCTTTTCCTCAGTTGGTGGGCCAGCAACCTGCTCGCCTTCTCCCCGTATTCGTACTGTACACCCTGTGCCTTCCTCCATTGTGCCTCTGCATTTCCCGTAGTCAACAAGTCAAATTCTACATGTAGCCTTTGCCTTTCCCTGTACAGTCCCTCCTCCGGTGCCTCCGCATATTGTCTGTCCACCCTCAGAAGTTCTTTCAACAACCGCTCCCTTTCCCTACCCTCCTGCTTTCCTTTATGTGCCCTAATAGATATCAGCTCCCCTCTAACCACTGCCTTCAGCACCTCCCAGACCACTCCCACCTGTACCTCCCCATTATCATTGAGTTCCGAGTACCTTTCAATACACCCCCTCATCCTTAAACACACCCCCTCATCTGCCAATAATCCCATGTCCATTCTCCAGGGTGGACGCTGTTGTTTTTCTTCCCCTATCTCCAGGTCCACCCAATGTGGAGCATGATCCGAAATGGCTATAGCAGTGTACTCCGTCCCTGTCACCTTTGGGATCAGTGCCCTTCCCAAAACAAAAAAGTCTATCCGTGAATAAACATTGTGGACATAGGAGAAAAACGAAAACTCCTTACTCCTAGGTCTACTAAATCTCCAGGGGTCTACTCCTCCCATCTGCTCCATAAAGTCCTTAAGCACCCTAGCTGCAGCCGGCCTCCTTCCGGTCCTGGACCTCGATCTATCCAGCCCTGGGTCCAGCACCGTATTAAAATCTCCACCCATTACCAACTTCCCCACTTCTAGGTCCGGGATTCATCCTAACATACGCCTCATAAAGTTGGCATCATCCCAGTTCGGGGCATACACGTTCACTAATACCACCGCCTCCCCTTGCAATTTGCCACTCACCATCACGTATCTGCCCCCACTATCCGCCACTATAGTCTTTGCCTCAAACATTACCCGCTTCCCCACTAGTATGGCCACCCCCCTGTTTTTTGCGTCTAGCCCCGAATGAAACACCTGCCCCACCCATCCTTTGCGTAGTCTGACCTGGTCTATCAGCTTCAGATGCGTATCCTGAAGCATAGCCACATCTGCCTTAAGTTTCTTTAGGTGTGCGAGTACCCGTGCCCTCTTAATTGGACCGTTCAGCCCTCTCACATTCCACGTGATCAACCGGGTTGGGGGGCTCTTTACCCCCCCCCCCCCTTTACGACTAGCCATCTCCTTTTTCAATCCAGCTCCTCACCCGGTTCCCACGTAGCCGTATCTCCCCCAAGCGGCGCCCCCCCCCCCCCCGCCCTGACCACCGCCCCCCCCCCATACCAGCTCCCCCTTCTCCCTAGCGGCATGAACCCAGTTAACCCCCCCCCCCCGCGCTAGATCCCAAACTAGCGTAATTGCACCCCCCATGTTGCTCCCAGAAGTCAGCAAACTCTGGCCGACCTCGGCTTCCCCCCGTGACCTCGGCTCACACTGTGCGAGGCCCCCTCCTTCCTGCTTCCCTGTTCCCGCCGTGATTACCATAGCACGGGAACAAAGCCCGCGCTTCCCTTTTGACCCCGCCCCCATTGGCCGGCGCCCTCAGCACCTCATCCTCCCTCCCCCCCTCCCCCCACAACATGGGGAAGAGAGAAAAGTTACAGGGTCGCAGGATTAACAACTTGGGAAATCATCTCTTCCCCCTTTTCCCCCCCCCCTCTTCACCCCACATATTCGCCCCACCACTTTGTCCCAAACGTTCTTTTTCTGGCCCGCTCACTCCAGTTTCTCCTCGACAATAAATGTCCACGCCTCATCTGCCGTTTCGAAGTAGTGGTGTTTCCCTTGATGTGTGACCCACAGTCTTGCCGGTTGCAGCATTCCAAATTTAATCTTCCTTTTGTGCAGCACCGCCTTGGCCCGATTAAAGCTTGCCCTCCTTCTCGCCACCTCCGCACTCCAATCTTGATATACGCGGATCACCGCGTTCTCCCACCTACTGCTCCGAGTTTTCTTTGCCCATCTGAGGACCATCTCTCTGTCCTTATATCGGAGAAATCTCACCACTATGGCTCGAAAAATTTCTCCAGCCCTCGGTCCTCGTGCCGTAACTCGATAGCGCTCCCTCCACCTCCAGCGGACCCGTCGGGGCCTCCGATCCCATTAACGAGTGCAGCATCGTGCTCACATATGCCCCGACGTCCGCCCCTTCTACACCTTCGGGAAGACCAAGAATCCTTAAATTCTTCCTCCTCGCATTATTCTCCAGCACCTCCAGCCTTTCCACACACCTTTTGTGTTGTGCCTCGTGCATCTCCGTTTTCACCACCAGGCCCTGTATGTCGTCCTCATTCTCAGCAGCCTTTGCCTTCACGACCAGAAGCTCCTGTTCCTGGGTCTTTTGCTCCTCCTTTAGCCCCTCAATCGCTTGTAATATCGGGGCCAACAGCTCCTTCTTCATCTCCTTTTTGAGTTCTTCCATGCAACGCCGCAGGAACTCTTGTTGGTCAGGGCCCCATATTAAACTGCCTCCTTCCGACGCCATCTTGCTTTGTGCTTGCCTTCCTGGCCACTGCTCTGGAGGATCCACCGCAATCCGGCCACTTTCCTCTCTTTTTTCCATCCATGTCCAGGGGGGATTCCCTTCTGGATTACCGCACAGTGTTTTTTGCCGTTAAAATTGCCGTTGGGGCTCCTATTAAGAGCCCAAAAGTCCGTTCCACCGGGAGCTGCCGAAACGTGCGACTTAGCTGGTCATCGCCGCACCCGGAAGCCCATTTAGAACATAGAACATAGAACGATACAGCGCAGTACAGGCTCTTCGGCCCACGATGTTGCACCGAAACAAAAGCCATCTAACCTACACAATGCATTATCATCCATATGCTTATCCAATAAACTTTTAAATGCCCTCAATGTTGGCGAGTTCACTACTGTAGCAGGTAGGGCATTCCACGGCCTCACTACTCTCTGCGTAAAGAACCTACCTCTGACCTCTGTCCGATATCTATTACCCCTCAGTTTAAAGCTATGTCCCCTCGTGCCAGCCATTTCCATCCACGGGAGAAGGCTCTCACTGTCCACCCTATCTAACCCCCTGATCATTTTGTATGCCTCTATTAAGTCTCCTCTTAACCTTCTTCTCTCCAACGAAAACAACCTCAAGTCCATCAGCCTTTCCTCATAAGATTTTCCCTCCACACCAGGCAACATCCTGGTAAATCTCCTCTGCACCCGCTCCAAAGCCTCCACTTCCTTCCTATAATGCGGTGACCAGAACTGTACGCAATACTCCAAATGCGGCCGTACCAGAGTTCTGTACAGCTGCAACATGACCTCCTGACTCCGGAACTCAATCCCTCTACCAATAAAGGCCAACACTCCATAGGCCTTCTTCACAACCCTATCAACCTGGGTGGCAACTTTCAGGGATCTATGTACATGGACACCTAGATCCCTCTGCTCATCCACACTTCCAAGAACTTTACCATTAGCCAAATATTCCGCATTCCTCTTATTCCTTCCAAGGTGAATCACCTCACACTTCTCTACATTAAACTCCATTTGCCACCTCTCAGCCCAGCTCTGCAGCTTATCTATATCCCTCTGTAACCTGCTACATCCTTCCACACTATCGACAACACCACCGACTTTAGTATCGTCTGCAAATTTACTCACCCACCCTTCTGCGCCTTCCTCTAGGTCATTGATAAAAATGACAAACAGCAACGGCCCCAGAACAGATCCTTGTGGTACTCCACTTGTAACTGAACTCCATTCTGAACATTTCCCATCAACCACCACCCTCTTATCTTCTTTCAGCTAGCCAATTTCTGATCCACATCTCTAAATCACCCTCAATCCCCAGCCTCCATATTTTCTGCAATAGCCTACCGTGGGGAACCTTATCAAACGCTTTGCTGAAATCCATATACACCACATCAACTGCTCTACCCTTGTCTACCTGCTCAGTCACCTTCTCAAAGAACTCGATAAGGTTTATGAGGCATGACCTACCCTTCACAAAGCCATGCTGACTATCCCTGATCATATTATTCCTATCTAGATGATTATAAATCTTGTCTCTTATAATCCCCTCCAAGACTTTACCCACTACAGACGTGAGGCTCACTGGTCTATAGTTGCTGGGGTTGTCTCTGCTCCCCTTTTTGAACAAAGGGACCACATTTGCTATCCTCCAGTCCTCTGGCACTATTCCTGTAGCCAATGATGACATAAAAATCAAAGCCAAAGGTCCAGCAATCTCTTCCCTGGCCTCCCAGAGAATCCTAGGATAAATCCCATCAGGACCCGGGGACTTATCTATTTTCAGCCTGTCCAGAATTGCCAACACCTCTTCACTACGTACCTCAATGCTATCTATTCTATTAGCCTGGGTCTCAGCATTCTCCTCCACAACATTATCTTTTTCCTGAGTGAATACTGACGAAAAATATTCATTTAGTATCTCGCCTATCTCTTCAGACTCCACACACAACTTCCCATCCCTGTCCTTGACTGGTCCTACTCTTTCCCTCGTCATTCGCTTATTCCTGACATACCTATAGAAAGCTTTTGGGTTTTCCTTGATCCTACCTGCCAAATACTTCTCATGTCCCCTCCTTGCTCGTCTTAGCTCTCTCTTTAGATCCTTCCTCGCTATCTTGTAACTATCCAGCGCCCCAACTGAAACTTCACACCTCATCGTCACATAGGCCTCCTTCTTCCTCTTAACAAGAGATTCCACTTCTTTGGTAAACCATGGTTCCCTCGCTCGACGCCTTCCTCCTTGCCTGACCGGTACATACTTATCAAGAACACGCAGTAGCTGATCCTTGAACAAGTTCCACTTATCCAGTGTGCCCAACACTTGCAGCCTACTTCTCCACCTTATCCCCCCCAAGTCACGTCTAATGGCATCATAATTGCCCTTCCCCCAGCTATAACTCTTGCCCTGCGGTGTATACTTATCCCTTTCCATCATTAACGTAAACGTCACCGATTTGTGGTCACTGTCCCCAAAGTGCTCTCCTACCTCCATTACCCAAAACCAAATCCAACGTGGCCTCATCTCTTGTTGGCCTGTCAACATATTGTGTCAGGAAACCCTCCTGCACACACTGTACAAAAAATGACCCATCTAATGTACTCGAACTATATCTTTTCCAGTCAATATTTGGAAAGTTAAAGTCTCCCATAATAACTAACCTGTTACTTTCGCTCTTATCCAGGATCATCCTCACCATCCTTTCCTCTACATCCCTAGAACTATTTGGAGGCCTATAGAAGACTCCCAACAGGGTGACTTCTCCTTTCCTGTTTCTAACCTCAACCCATACTACCTCAGAAGATGAGTCCCCATCTAGCATCCTCTCCGCCACCGTAATACTGCTCTTGACTAGCAGCGCCACACCTCCCCCTCTTTTGCCTCCTTCTCTGAGCTTACTAAAACACCTAAACCCCGGAACCTGCAACATCCATTCTTATTCTTATTTGTCCTCATCATCCAGTTTTTAAGATGAGGGATGCCACACCATCCTCCGCCATTGCCTCCCCTGCATAGGCTATCTCTGTGGAATGGACCTTATGCGATTTCCTGCTTAACTAAACAAATGCAGTTTGCACATGTAAACTGATGCCTACTTCTCCTGACCCAAAATGTCACCACCAGAATTTTCCCCAAGAGCTTGGCACCCTTCTGCTTTTCCATCTATATTTTTGTATGGTATGCTAATAACCCTCTGCTCCATGCCCTCGCTCCTTCTTACAATTAGACTTGAAGAGTTTAAAATTCATAAAGGGGAGATATTGAAAAGGCTATCTGTACTTAAAGTTGGTTGGACACCAGGATCAAGGATACTGATGGAAGTGAGAGTGGAAATTGTGGTGGCACTGGTAATAATTTCCAGTCTTTCTTTGACTTGGGTGGTGCCAGAGGACCGGAGAATTGCAAATGCTACACCCTTGTTTCAAGAAAGGGTGTAAAGATGTGCTCAGCAACTACAGGCCTGTCAGTTTAACCTGGGTGGGGGAGCTTCGAGAATGTAATTTGGGTCAAAGTTAAGAGTCACTTGGGCAAATATGGGTTAATGAAGGAAAGCCAGGATGAATTTTGTTACTGGAAAATCGTGCTTAATAATGTGCTTTGAGTTTTTTGATGTAACAGAAGAGTTGATGAAGTTAATACTGTTGATGTGACTTTCAGTAGGCATTTAGCAATGTGCCACACCACTGACTTGCAAACATAGTTAGAGCTCATGGAATAAAAGGGATGGTAGTAGCATTGGTATGAAATTGGTTGAGTGATTGGAAACAGAGAGGTGGTGAACAGTTGTTCTTTGCACTGGAGAAATTTTTTAATGGAGATCTGAATGAGTCGATTTTGAGACCCTTGGTCTTCCTGATGCATATCAATGACTGCTGGACCTTGGTGTAGAGGACACAACTTCAAATTTGCAGATGATGCACAGTTTGGAAATATTATGAACTGTGAAGAGAGCAGTGTAGAATTTCAAAAGGAACCTGGACAGGTTGGTAGAATGGGTGGACAAATGGGAGAAGAAATTTAATGCAGAGAAGTAGAAGTGAGTAATTTTGTCGGGGGGAACACAGAGAGAAAAAAAAACCGATATAATTCTAAAGTGGCTGCAGGAGCAAAGAGACCTCAATGTATATGTACATAAGTCATTGAAGGTGGCAGGACTGTTTTCAAGAGCAGTTAATAAAGCCTAGGGTACTGTATGCTTTAATAATAGAGCACAAGAGTAAGGATGTATTACTAACAAACGCACTGATTTGACCTCAACTGCAGGACTGTATCCAGTTCTGGGTGCCACACTTCAGGAAGGATGTGAAGGCATTGGAGAGAGAGCAGAGATTATTCATGAGAATGGTTCTAAGGATGAGGAACTTTAGTTACATTGATTGATATGAGAACTTGGGACTGCTTTCCTTGGAGAAAAGAAGTGTGAGAGGAGCTTTTATGGAGGTATTCAAAATCATGAGGGGGCTGGACAGAATGGATAGTGAGAATATGTTCCCGCTGCTGGAAGGATCGAGAACAAGAGGGCACAGATTTAAGGTAATGACAAAGAGCTGATGGAGAAGTGGGGAGTTTTTTCATGCAGATCCAGACCTTAATTGCCTGAGGGAGTGCAGTGGAGGCAGGTTCGATCAAGGCATTCAAGAGGGAATTGGGTTAATATCTGCAGAGGAAATATGTGTGGGGTACCATAGAGAAGGTGGGGGAATGGCACCAGCTGAATTGTTCATTGAAAGAGTCAGTGCAGACAGGATGGGCTGAATGGTTACCTAGCAGTAATGATTCTGCAATACTAGTCTGACAGCAAGTCACAGGTGGTTCATGGCTATTTCTTACAACTTAATATTGGGAAGACAAAAGTTGTAATTTTCAGTTCCCATGGTAAATTGTTGCTCACTACCCACTGACTTAATCCCACACCTAACCACTCCATAAATCGTCATATCTTCCAGGGACGTCATGTAGCCCCACCCCCGCCCACTGGCGTGATGTCCCGCTGGCAGGAATCACTACTGCTCCCCAGTAGTCGTGGTGGCCACGCCAGGGGTGCGGAGGCCAGTGTGGCCCCCAGGTGTTCAGGGATATGGTTGGGGCACTGCTCCCTCTCAGTGCCAGCTTGGCAGTAGCAGGGGGTGGAGACAGGATGGGAACTCCAGGAAACCCCTTTGGGGTGGAGGGGATTCTCACTCCGCTCCAATGCCGGCGATGGTAGTTTGGGGGGGGGGGGGGGGGGGGGGGGGGGCTTTACTTCCACTTTGAGACCAGGGCGCCCTTTTTAAAATGGTGCCTAATCTCTGTAGAGCCGGGCCTACCAGCTCTACGAGGCCCCACCCTGTCAGATTGACGGTGTAAAGCACACCGCATGTCCTTTTTTTGACAAAGTGTCAGAAGATCTGGAGAGAAATACTGGCTGGTTCTGTGGGCAGAAATGTGCCGGTTTTCAGTCAGAACCTTGTCATGTTTTGAGAAAATTCCACACATTGTGTCTCTGCCTGGCCTCAATCACCCTGCTGCGGAAGTCCTTTTCGTTAGCTCCAGATCTTTTCTGACCTCTATAGACAGCAGATTGTCCAAAATTGCAGTTACCTGTATTCTGTGCTGCACTTCCGTCCCGTCTACCAAGGTAAAGATCTAGATTTCCCTTAAATGCATTTATAGAATTTGCCTCAGCTACTCCACCTCCCAACCACTCTCTGGATAAAGGAGGTTTCTCGTAAATTCTTTATTGGATTCATAGCGCAAGCTTATATTTATGGTCCTAGTGGGCAGCACGGTGGCACAGTGATTAGCATTGTTGACTCACCGCTCCAGGGACCCGGTTCAATTCCGGTCTCGGGTGACTGTGTAGATTTGCACGTTCTCCCTATGTCCATGTGGGCTTCCTCCGGGTGCTCCGGTTTCCTCTCACAGTCCAAAGATGTGCAGGTAAGGTGGATTGGCCAAAATAAATTGCCCCTTAGTGTCTAGATATATGCAGGTTAGGGGGGGTTGTGGGTTTCTGGGGAAAGGACAGAAGAGTGGGCCTAAGTAGGGTGCTCTTTCAGAGAGTCCGTGCACTCTCAAGAGGCTGAATGGGTTGCTTCTGCTCTGTATAAATTCTAATTCTTCTACCCTAAGAATCCACTTCATAATTTTCTAGACCTCTATCAGGTTTCCCTGCTGCCCTCTCGAGAAAAACAGTCAAACCTGTTCACTCTTTCCTGATTATTGTACTCCATTTTGGTATCACCTTTTGTCAATCTTCTTTGCATTTTTTCCAGTGCCTAACCAAGCTTTGTTATAAGGGCATACAAGTTAGGAGCAGCAGTGGGCCACTCGACCCTTCAAGCTTGCTTCACAAATGAAAAGGATAATGGCCTATCTGACTGTAACCCCCAGCCTATCACTGATGACCCAGCACCCCCCCCACTTTTTTTGTAAATTTAGAGTACCCAATTTTTTTTTTTGCCAATTGAGGGGCAATTTAGCGTGGCCAATTCATCTAACCTGCACATCTTTTTGGGTTGTGGGGGTGAGACCCAAGCAGACACGGGGAGAATGTGCAAATTCCACATGGACAGTGACCCGGGGCCGGGATCGAACCCGGGTCCTCAGTGCAGTGAGGCAGCAGTGCTAACCACTGTACCACTATGCTGCCCCGAGCACCCCCTTCGTAATCAATAATCTATCTACCTCTCCCTTGAAAATATTCAATGACTCTGCTTCTACTGCCTTTTTGAGGAACAGAGCTCTAAAGACTCACTGCCCTCTGAAAGAAAAAAATCCTTCTCATTTCTGTCTTAGATAAGTCTTTAAACGGTGACCCACAGCTCTAGATTCTCTCGGAAGAGGAAACATCTGCTCCACATCCAACTCGTAAAGACCCCTCAGGATGTTATATGTTTCAATCAAGCTTCTTCTAAACTCCGGTGGTTACAAGCTTGGCCTGCCTAATCTTTCCTTGTAAGCCAACCCGCACATTCCTGGTATTAGTTTAGTAAACCTCTAAAGTGCTTCTAATGCATTTACAACTCTCCTTAAATTAGACCAAAATTATATGCCGATATGGTCTCACCTGTGTCCTGCACAACTGAAGTACAACCTCCCTAGTTTTATATTCAATTCCCCTTGCAATAATTGATAAAATGTTAATATTTTTCCTAAATATGTGCTGCACCTGCATATTAGCCATTTGTGATTCATGCACTAGGGCACCTTATTTCCCACTGCATCTCAGAGCTCTGAAATGTCTCACCGCTTAGATAATGTGCTTTTTTATTCTTCCTGCCAAAATGTACAATTCCACAATTACCCACATTATACTCAATTTGTCAAATCTTTGCCCACTTGCTTAACCAATCTATGCCCTCTTATAACCTCCCTATGTCCTCTTCACAGTTTACCTTCCTACCTACCTTTAATGTCATCATCAAAATTGGCAACGATACCTTCTGATCCTTCAGCCAAGTAATTCATCTAAGTTGTGAAAAATTGAGGCCCCAGCACTAATCGCTGTGGCACACCACTCGTTACATCTCGCCAACTAGGAAAAGACTCATTTGTGGCTACCTCTTGTTTCCTGCTAGCTAGCTAATCTTTAATCCATGCCAAAATGTTACACAATACACCATGAGCTTTTATTATCTGCAATAATCTTTGCTGTGGCACTTTATTGATGCCTTCTGGAAATCTAAATATAGTACACCCACTGGTCTATTCTACAAATGAACTCTAGACATTGTTTTAATTTTGTTATGGTTTTATTAAGCTGCATTACTATATTTAATTATTGGTGTGTCTGTACTCTGGATCCCTTTCCATTTAAAAACATGTATCTACGGGATATGAACATCACTGGCTGGGCCACTTTTATTGCCCATCCCTAGTTGTCCTTGGGAAGGAGGTGGTGAATTGCCTTCTTGAACCATTGCAGTCCTGAGGTGTAGCTACATCCACAGTGCTGTTAAGGAGGGAGTTCCCCTCCCTAACAGTGAAATATTTCCAATCTAGGATGGTGAGGGGCTTGGAGGGGAACGGCTTGATGATGCTGCTCCCAGGTATCTGCTGCCCTTGTTCTTCCAGATGGTAAGTCATGGGTTTGGAAGGTGCTACCGAAAAGAGTCTTGGAAAGTTCCTGCAGTGCATCTTTTAAATGGTACACACTGCTGCCACTGTTCGTGGTGGTGGAGGGATTGAATATTTGTGAAAGTGATAGTAATCAAGTGGGCTGCTTTTTCCTGGATGGTGAGAATTTCTAAATTCTTTACCCGTCAGACTGGCCTCAATAAAACTCGAGATGGATTTGTAGGCATAGTATTATTTATTTTTATTCGACTTGCAAGTCTGACTCGTTTCTCAGAACCAAGAGCACAAGCTGCCTCTTAGGTCTACAGAATCGAGTGATTCTCAAGAACAAAGAAATCTCTACCAACACATTCAAATGGCATCAAGTTTCACATACACGATTCCCATAGGTCATCCTATACCCCTCCTGACCTGGCCATACATCCTAATTGGCTCACGTCTCATCCCTTCCCCTGGCCTCTTATTACCCAGCATCCTTTTCTCCTCATACTCTAAACACCCCATCTCCCCCCCCCCCCCCCCCCCCCCACCCACCCCCCCCCCCCCACCCCCCCTTTGCCATGCTCTCTGAAATCCTTTGTCTGTGAACTAACATGAATTAGACCGGCCTATATCTACATTACAGTAACTAATATCTTTAAAGTAACTATTTTATATCACATTCGTCAATGGTATCAAGCTTCTTCAGCGCTGTTAGAGCTGCACTCAACTAGGCAAGTGGGGAGTATTCCATCACACTTCTGACTTGTACCTTAAAGATGGTGGACAAGCTTTGGCGAATCAGGAGGCGAGTAACTCATCACAGGATTCATAGCTTCTGACCTGCTCTGGTAGCCACAGGATTTATATGTCTCATTCAGTTGAGTTTCTAGTCAATGGTAACCTCCAGGGTGTTGATAGTAGGGGATTCAGTAAAGATAATGCCATTCACTATCATGGGTGATGGTTAGATTCTCTCTTGTTTGATATGGTCAATACCTGTTACTTACCACTTGACAGCCCAAGCCTGGATGTTGTGCAGGTCTCGCTGCATTTGGACTGCTTCAGTATCTGAGGAGTCGCAAATGATGAAGAACATTGTGGAGTCATCAGTGACTATCCCACTTCTGACATTATGATGTAAGGAAGGTCACTGAGGAAGCAGTTGAAGATCGCTGTCCTGAGGAACTTGTGCCGTGATGTCCTGAAATTGAGATGATTGGCCACCACAACCATCCTCCTTTATGCCAGGTATGACTCCAGCTGCCACGAGCGGGTTTTCTCCCTGATTCCCATTGACTTCATATGCCATATCCTGTCAAATGCTGCCTTGGTATCTAGGGACAGTCACTCCCAGGGACTACAGTTGGACTATTTTCCATAGAGTATGTTATCTCCTACTGAAATGCACAACTTCACCTATTTTGAAAATCTTTTGTCCTTGACACATCCATTCTGCAAATTTGTTAATGTCATTTTCGATCATTCCTCAGTTTGCAAGTTTTGATATTGTACTTACGATTCCTGAGGACAAATCATTTATAAAAATGGTGAACAGCAGTGGTCCAACTCCAGTGGATCACCACTTCCCACTGTGCGCCAGTCTGAGCAACTAACTCTAACCCTTACAATTCTGGCTGTGGTGCAAAAAAAGAAGTCTTGCAGAATAGGCAGGAAAAGGAGTAACTGCAGGATATCTGGGTGTTTGAATTCCAGGACTGGCTGCCATTTTATTCAGATAGGAAAATATACAACCACTTGAGTCACTGGAGACCCAGAACCAGATTCTCCATCGGCTGGCGCTGGCATCGGGACAAACGATTGGGCAGAGAATCGGTTCAGATGCCAAAATCGTGGCAGACGCTGGGTTCACGGCAAATCGCAATTCTCTGCGGTGTCAATGCTTTCCACTCCGCAAGTACAGTAAATGCCGTTTGCATAACATTAGCGGGCCTGACCTAGTATGCTCCAGGGCCTCCTCGATTCTCAGCCCCCATGCAGTGGAATTCCCAACGGCTAAGTTCACTTGTGCATTTAAAAATCGAGAAACCGGCGCCGTGGTTAACGAGGGGGAGAGAGGGGGTAGGACACGGAGAGGCACGAGGGTGGGCTGCCTGGCTGGACACTGGTTGGGCCAGGGGGTGAGGGGGGGGGGGGGGCGGTGACGGGCGGACGGGCCGTAGGGCCGGGGCGACTCCCCATGGGACTGGGGCGGTGTCCAGGGACAGACTACCATTGCTGCGGCATGCAAGGCAGCCACCTTGCTGTGCATCTCACTGACCACCCACCTTGGCCCCTGGTTATGCAGAGTGACATCGGCCGTATAGGTGCTCCTAACCCGGCACCCCAGCTCCCACTTTCCCATCCCACCATCCTGCACTCCCCAACCGGGGTCTAACGCTGCCCAACCAAGGGCAACACCAATAGTATCCCCGACAGGGAGACGCCGGACTGGGGCCGTGGAGTGTACCACTGACCAGGGCAGTGGCAGTCGATAATGCCCCTGCAGCAGGGATGGATTCCATGGCCAGAAGCCCCCACGGGGTCGGGCACCGATGGAGCCAGGGGTGCCGGGATGGGGGAGGGAAAACATGCGGGGGCAGGGTCCGCAGTGCCAACCTGGGCCACCGTTCAGCCCGTTGGACCTGTTTAGGCACGAGGGTATGTACCATGCTAACATGTTGACCTTTCACCCACTGCAGACAATGGATATTGGAATACAACCAGCAATACAACCAGTTCCTCCTCGTCGCCGCAGCCCTCGGGGATGCACTCCGGCTGTACGAGCTGGAGCTGCTCGAGGAGGAGCGTTCCCCAGAGGAACAGGAGGCAGTCACTGAGGATGGAGAGCCGGTCGCCCAACAGGCTGAGGAGGAGGTGCAAAGGGGCAACGCCTGTCATTCGAGGACCTCCCAGCACGGACATGCCATCAAAGACTCTGGCTGAGCAGGGGACAGTGCGATAGATCTGCCAAATCATGGCGCAACTGGTAACCCGGGGAGATGGGGGCGGACACCCGTTCTCGGTGGCCGTCAAGTTGATGGGTGCCCGGAACCTTTACGCCATGGGGTCCTTCCAGATGGCTAGTGGGGATCTACGACCTCCACTGCGGATGCCACCCGTGTGATGTTGGCCTAGGTGCCACTCATGGTCAGCACCATCTCCTGCTGTCCTGGGTCTCGGGTCTATGGCTCGTGTCCGTGTTGGTGTCCTCATCCTTGGTTGGCACCTGGCGCCTGGCTGCAGCTGTGGTTGGGGCCATGGGACACCAAAAAGGCCCCATCACCAGTAGCTCCTGCGAGACACAAGACAAGACACGTGATTAGACCGCAGGCTGGGAGGAGATGGGGAGTGAGGAGTGGGGGGTGAGGGGGGGTGGGTGAGTGTGGGGGTGATATGGGGGTGAGGGTTGTGTTGGGTGGGGGGGTTTGACACACGTGCCATGGGGAACGCAACTCAGCGGGGTCTCACTTCCTCGCCCTATGGCGAACTTCACCCCGGCGACTTCCCTTTCCTCTGCCTCGCCCGTGTCCTCTGCTCTGTCGTGGTGAGGAGTCACATGTCCTGCGGTCCCCCTCCAGTCTTTTATTGCTCCCAGAGGTTATGGGCGGTCTTCTGCCTGGGGAGGGGAGGGGGGGTGGGGGTGGGGGTGGGGGGGGGGGACGACAGAAAATGCACAGTGTAAGACAGTCCAACACATGCAGCCCAGGGGGTGGGTAGCTGGTGGCTTCAGTGGCCAGGGCACCGGCCATGGCAGCCATTTTGGGTGCTGGCATACGGTGCAGGGTATTTGTTTGGCCGCCCTCTGGGTGCAGTGGGGGGTGCGGGATGGTAGACGCTTGGCAGCCTCCTTCCCAGGCCGGGAAACAGGGTTGCCCACCTCTCCAAACTGCGCTTAGCAGGATCTCAAGCTCGGTGCTAGCCACTTAATGGTCATTGAATCGTTCCCGGTGCGGCGCCAGTTTTGCTGTTGTAGAAGTCCGAGAATCCTGCCTGGCGTCAACACTTAGGCCGGGATTCTCCCAGAATCGGCGGGGCGCCCGTACCGGTGCCAAAGAGCGGCGTGAACCACTCTGGCGTCGGGCCGTCCGGAAGTTACAGAATCCTCCGCTCTTCCGGGGGGCTAGGCTGGCGGTGGAGGGGATGGCGCCGCGCCAACGGCGCCGAAGGGCCTCCGCCGGCCGGCGCGCATTGGCGCATGTGCAGGACCACCAGTGTGTTCTGCCACATGCGCAGAACCGCTGGCATGTTTCCTGCGCATGCGCAGGGGATTTCTTCTCTGTAAGGCTCCGCCAAGGCGGGTGCGGAGGGAAAGATTGCCCCCATGGCACAGGCCCATCTGCAGATCAGTGGGCACTGATCGCGTGCAAGGCCACCGTGCCCCCCCCCGCCCCGGGGGCCAGATCCCCCGCATCCCCCGAGGACCCCACTAACCACCCTCCAAGTCGGGTCCCGCCGGTATGGACCATGTCTAATCCACGCCGGCGGGACTGACTGAAAACTGGTGGCCGCTCGGCCCATCGGGGCCAGGAGAATTGTCGGGGGGGGGGGCACTGCCAATGGCCCCTGACCGGCATGGCGCACCGATGCCAATGGCCCCCGACCGTGGCACGATCCCCGCCCCCGCCCGGAAACCGGCGCAGGAGAATTCGGCAGCTGACGGCGGAGCGGCGGAGGAGGATTCACACGGCCCCCCCCCCCGTCAATTCTCCGACCTGGTGGGGGTCGGTGAATCCCGCTCTTAGTCTCAGGAATGGAGAATTCCACCTCAAACTTTGAGGTGGATCTCACAATTCAGTGTGGTTGAACAATAGAAGAATGTTTAAAGCAACTATCCCTTAAAGCAAAGGGCAGAAAACAGGATAGTGGCGTCGCGCACACAACTATGAATGGAAGAGTCAGAAGCAAAGATTAAAGAAAACCAGCAGAAGAAGATTCATGATTATACCATGCCATGATTATACCTTGCTGGGAAATTCAGTGTATATTATGACAACTACATTTTCATGAATTGCTTCAACTATCCATCAGGACAGCTTGGATTTGAATTGAAAAGAATTATTAGATATTTTTAGTCATTGGAATGTGAGCAATGACTATTGGTACGTACACAGTGGCGTTAACACAGTAAAATTTCCCAAGCTGCTTTACAGAAGCATTATCAAAGTCTGACCCCTAGCCAATGGAGGAAATGTTCAAGCAGCTCAGAGAGAGAGGTTTTAGGAAGGGTCTTAAAGATTGAGAGAAGGGTAGACAGGCCTAGGGGTTTAGTGAGGGATTTGCTGAGATTAGAATCTATGCAGCAGACGATGCAGCCACCAATCGTGAGCAGGTAAAATCAGGAATGCACAAAAGGCCAGAATTGTTAGAGTGCAGAGTTCTAGTGGGGTTGGAGATGGTCACGGAGCTGGTATTGCATGGGCATGGAGGAATTTCAGAATAAGAATGAAAATTTTAAGATCAAGGCATTCCTAGATTAGAGCCAATGTAGGTGAGTACACATAAGAATGATGGATGAATGGTACTTGGTGTGATAGCATACATACAGCAGAGCTTTGAATGAGCTCAAGTTTACAGAAGGTACAAGGTGGGAATCTGACCCAAAATGCATTGGAATTGTCTGGTTTATAGATAAGAAAGGCATGATTGAGGGTTTTAGCAACAGGTGAGGTGAGGCATGATGGGGGAGGGCGGTGTTACAAAGGTGGTAGTAGGCAGTGTTGGTGATAGAGAGGATATGGTTTCAGAATCTCAGCTCATGGGATGCCCATTATCAACAAGGCTGCCTTCCTTAGTAGGACTTTACATCATGTACTTTCATCCAGCACCCAGTGCCCACTCTTGGCTTGTGATTATTTCTGACAGCAAGTGGCTTCAACCACCTTGTGATAGTTGTAGTGATATCATGGTTGTGTTGTAATTCACTGACTGACCAATAGGAGTCTCATTAGTATATAAGTGAATGTTAAGAGTCAGGTGACCTCAGACTGGCAAGGGAGCTGAAAGAGAGGTTGCTTGTGCTTGTTCATACTGTTATTCATCTGTTGTTTTGTATATATTTGACCCACAATTTAAAAAAAAATCTTTTCATTCTCCTTATTTTCAACATTTTCATCAATAAACAACCAAAGAAAAACAAACAAAAACAAATACAAATGACAATCCCCCACATACAAACCGCCCCAACTCAATATACAGACCAAAACATCCACCCGTACATTCCAGGTAAAGAAAAACAAATTAACAATCAATCTGTAAATAGTGTAACCAAAGATAACAAAGCGCCAACCCCCCATCCCCCCCTAATGTTCAATGGCAACCAATTATCAGAAGTGCATAATAAACAGCCGCCAAGAATTGTGAAACCCTTCCTTCATCCCCTTCAGCTGAGACTTCACCTTCCTGAGAGTCAAAGAAATTAAAGTCGATCCCCCGCGAAGCCGCGTCACAGGATGGAGAAGCTAACCTCCACCCCAACAGGACCCACCTCCGGGCAATCGGTGAGGCAAAGGCTAACATCTGCCCCCACACCCGCCTGTCACCTGAGCCGGTCCGACCCCCTGAAAAAGGCTTCTAGGGGCCCTGGTTCCAAGTTCATGAGCACTACCCCTGAGATGACCCAGAAAAACCTCCCTCCAACAAACCCCTCACATTCCACGTAACTATCCTAACCGGGGGTCCCTCATCACCCCCCCCCCCCACCCCTCCTATCCACCATTCCCAGAACTCCAGGCCCTGCCCACTGGGCTTGGCCTGCTCCGTCCCATTGTTACCATCAAGCCATCCCATCCCCCCAGAATCCTCCCATCCACTTCCTCTTGAAAACACCAGGTTAAAGTCCAACAGGTTTGTTTCGATGTCACTAGCTTTCGGAATCTGCCCCCACCTGAGGAAGGAGCAGCGCTCCGAAAGCTAGTGACATCGAAACAAACCTGTTGGACTTTAACCTGGTGTTGTAAGACTTCGTACTGTGCTCACCCCAGTCCAACGCCGGCATCTCCACATCTTGAAAACACCTCATCCAGCATCGGGCTCCTCCCCCAACTTTTCCAACCTTCTAGGCCCATCGAAACCTGTTCTACCATGCTCTGATGGCCACCGCCCCTCCCCTCACCACACTCCCGTTCATGGCCAGCTTGAGCTATGATGTGGAGATGCCGACGTTGGACTGGGGTGGGCATAGTAAGAAGTCAGACAACACCAGGTTAAAGTCCAACAGGTTTGTTTTGAATCAGCTTGAACTAGCCAGTGTGGAGGCCCTGCCCAGGCCTCACTCCCCTCCAATCACCTCCTCTCTGCCCCGTCCCAGGAAAACAAAGAAATCCACTTCAACATACAACCCCAGTGTAAACACACAAACCCCAAAGAACCATCATTGCAAAAGAAAATCTCAACTCTTACCTTGTCCAAATAGGCAACTTCAACTCATTTAGCACATATAACAACATGCAGTGAAAAATAGAGCTATATACACTCTTCCACCCCTACCTTCAGTCCAAGACCAATCCTCAGTCCCATTTCCCACTTCTGCCCAGTCCTTCTGCCTTCACAAACATCTCCGCCGCTTCCACCGTCTCAAAATAAAAGTCTTTGGAGTTGTAGGTCACCCTCAACTTAGCTGGGTACACTATGCCGAACCACACTCTGCTGTTATACAGTGCCGTTTTCACTCGGCCGAAGGCTGACTCCACAGTAAAGTCCTGGTACATACATATACCACCTCCAGCCCACTACACCTCCCGCTTCTGCTTTGCCCAACACAGGACCTTCTCCTTCATGCGGTACCTACGGAAACAAATAATCGCTGCTCTTGGTGGTTCATTTGCTTTTGGTTTAGGCCACCACACCCTATGAGTCTGATCCAGTTTGTACCGAGAGGGATCTTACCCCTGCCCCAACAGCTCGGCCAACATCTTGGCAAAATATTCTGTCGGCCTTGGGCCCACCACCCCTTCGGGCAGGCCCACGATCCTCCGATTTTGCCGCCTATATCTGTTTTCCAGGTCCTCCTCTTTGGCTTGCAGACCCTTGCTGGCCTCCACCACCCTCTTCAGCTCCTCACCCATCGAGGTGAGTTGATCACTGTGTTGCGACAAGGCCTCTTCCACTCCCTTCAGCCTCTCACCATGCTCCCACACCTCGGCCGATGTCTTCGACACCGCCACCTTCACCGGGGATTGGATTTGTTTATTGTCACGTGTACCGAGGTACAGTGAAAAGTATTTTTCTGCGAGCAGCTCAACAGATCATTAAGTACATGAGAAGAAAAGGGAATAAAAGAAAATACGTTATAGGGCAACACAACATATACAATGTAACTACAAAAGCACTGGCATCGGATGAAGCATACAGGGTGTAGTGTTAATGAAATCAGTCCATAAGAGGGTCATTTAGGAGTCTGGTGACAGTGGGGAAGAAGCAGTTTTTGAGTCTGTTCGTACGTGTTCTCAGACTTCTGTATCTCCTACCCGATGGAAGAAGTTGGAAGAGTGAGTAAGCTAGGTGGGAGGGATCTTTGATTATACTGCCCGCTTTCCCCAGGCAGCGGGAGGTGTAGATGGAGTCAATGGATGGGAGGCAGGTTTGTGTGATGGACTGGGTGGTGTTCACGACTCTCTGAAGTTTCTTGCGGTCCTGGGCCGAGCAGTTGCCATACCAGGCTGTGATGCAGCCTGATAGGATGCTTTCTATGGTGCATCTGTAAAAGTTGGTAAGAGTTAATGTGGACATGCCGAATTTCCTTAGTTTCCTGAGGAAGTATAGGCGCTGTTGTGCTTTCTTGGTGGTAGCGTCGACGTGGGTGGACCAGGACAGATTTTTGGAGATGTGCACCCCTAGGAATTTGAAACTGCTAACCATCTCCACCTCGGCCCCGTTGATGCTGACAGGGGTGTGTACAGTACTTTGCTTCCTGAAGTCAATTACCAGCTCTTTAGTTTTGCTGGCATTGAGGGAGAGATTGTTGTCGCTACACCACTCCACCAGGTTCTCTATCTCCCTCCTGTATTCGGACTCATCGTTATTCGAGATCCGGCCCACTATGGTCGTATCATCAGCAAACTTAGAGATGGAGTTGGAACCAAGTTTTGCCACGCAGTCGTGTGTGTACAGGGAGTAGAGTAGGGGGCTAAGTACGCAGCCTTGCGGGGCGCCGGTGTTGAGGACTATTGTGGAGGAGGTGTTGATGTTCATTCTTATTGATTGTGGTCTGTGGGTCAGAAAATCGAGGATCCAGTTGCAGAGTGGGGAGCCAAGTCCTAGGTTTTGGAGCTTTGATATGAACTTGGCTGGGATTATGGTGTTGAAGGCGGAGTAGTAGTCAATAAATAGGAGTCTAATGTAGGAGTCCTTGTTTTCGAGATGCTCTAGGGAAGATTGTAGGGCCAGGGAAATGGTATCTGATGTGGACCGGTTGCAGCGGTATGCAAATTGCAGTGGATCAAGGCGTTCTGGGAGTATGGAGGTGATGCGCTTCATGATCAACCTCTCGAAGCACTTCATTACGACTGAAGTCAGGGCCACTGGTCGGTAGTCATTGAGGCACGTTGCCTGGTTCTTTTTTGGTACCGGTATGATGGTGGTCTTCTTGAAGCAGGTGGGGACCTCGGAGTGGAGTAGGGACAGGTTAAAGATGTCCGTGAATACCTCTGCCAGCTGGTCCGTGCAGGCTCTGAGTGCACGACCAGGGATCCCGTCTGGGCCCGTCGCCTTCCGAGGGTTCACTTTCAGGAAGGCCAATCTGACTTCGGAAGCTGTGATGGTGGGTATGGGTGAATTATGGGCTGCTGGGGCACTCGCCAGCGGATTATTGGTTACCTGCTCGAATCGAGCATAGAATGCATTGAGTTCATCGGCGAGGGGTGCGCTGCTGCCAGAGATACTGTTCGGCTTCGCTTTGTAGCCCGTTATGTTGTTTAGTCCTTGCCACAACCGCCGAGAGTCTGTCTGTGACTCTAGCTTGGTTTGATATTCTCTCTTGGCATTCCGGATGGCTTTGCGGAGGTCGTACCTGGATTTCTTGTATAGGTCAGGGTCGTCTGCCTTGAACGCCTCAGATCTGTCCTTCAGTAGGGAGTCAATCTCGCGATTGAGCCATGGTTTCCGGTTGGGGAACGCACGTACTGCTTTCTTTGGCACGCAGTCGTCCACACATTTGCTGATGAAGTCTGTGACGGTGGTGGCATACTCATTTAAGTTGGTCGCTGAGTTCTTAAATATGGACCAGTCCACTGTCTCTAAGCAGTCACGTAAGAGCTCTTCTGTCTCCTCGGACCAGCACTGCACAACCTTCTTAGCTGGATTCTCCCGCTTGAGTTTCTGCTTCTATGCCGGGAGAAGGAGCACCATCTTATGGTCTGATTTCCCAAAGTGCGGTCGGGAGATGGAACGGTAGGCGCCCTTGATTTTTGAGTAGCAGTGGTCAAGAGTGTTGTCGCCCTTGGTGGGACAGGAGATGTGCTGGTGGAATTTTGGCAGTACACTCTTGAGGTTGGCCTTGTTGAAGTCTCCGGCCACGATGAACAAGGCCTCCGGGTGTTCTGTTTCGTAGTTGTTTATTACTGTGTATAGTTCGTCCAGCGCCTTCCTCACTACTGCCTGGGGTGGGATGTAGACCGCTGTGATAATGGCTGAAGTGAACTCACGTGGAAGATAATATGGGCGGCACTTCACAGTCAGGTATTTCAGGTCTGGGGAGCAGTAGGTCGCCAGAGACGCCACATCCAAGCACCAGGAGGAATTGATGAGTAGGCAAACCCCTCCACCCTTCGCTTTGCCTGATGATGCCGTGCGGTCCGCCCGGTGAATTGAGAAGCCTTCAGGTTGTATGGCACAGTCCGGTGAGGCAGGGGTGAGCCATGTCTCGGTGAAACAAAGCACACAGCAGTCTCTTACTTCCCTCTGAGAGGTAAGTCTGGTGTTAAGTTCATCCAGCTTGTTTTCGATCACTTGGACGTTTGCCAGGAGTATGCTGGGGAGAGGGGTCTTGAAACCGCGTTGCTTCAGTCTAACCTGCAGACCGCCGCATTTCCCTTGCTTCCTCGGTCGGCGGCTGCTGCTGGATGATCCTGGGATCCGATGGCCGACGTCAGCTCTTGTGGAAGGTAGGTGGTTGCGTCTGGCGGGGTCCAGGGCACTGGCGGGGACCAGGGCGCTGTCTACGTATCTGGGGTCATGTCTGGCAGGGTCCTGGGTGCTGGTTGAGGGAGAGACGTTGCTAGGGGGGCATGTTTGCGATCTGGATGGGTCCCGGCGTTCTGTGGGCACGGGAATACCTTGCAGCGCGTTCGGGTCCTC
The DNA here is from genome assembly GCF_047496885.1 of Scyliorhinus torazame. NCBI lineage: Eukaryota > Metazoa > Chordata > Chondrichthyes > Carcharhiniformes > Scyliorhinidae > Scyliorhinus > Scyliorhinus torazame. Next base: position 130,791,421 of record NC_092714.1, read on the forward strand.
GTGCGTGGTCCCCGCCGTTTCGGGGATCCTGGGTCGTGGGCAGGGGCTTCCTGAGGCAAGTTGGGCTGGATCCCGTGGTCTGTTCCCTCCCTGGGCGCTCCTGGGGTCGGATCTTGAATAGGCCCGGTCGAGCCTCCACGTGGATTTTTCTTTCTTCCATCACCAGGTAGGTCGGGTCGCTGGGCGGGCCTCTCTGGGTCGGGTCGCTGGGCGGGTCTCTGGGGGTCGCGTTGGGCCGGGTCTTGCCGTCGGGAGCTCCGGGGACTGAGCAAGGCAATCCGGGGGCTGGCGTCGGTAGTTAGGCCGGGTTTGGTGCTCCGAGGTCCGGGTCGGCTCCAAATCGAGGTTGGGGCTTCACTTCCGGTTTGGGCCCGATCTTCTTCCAGGTCGTGGAGGTCAGGTCGGGTCGGGTCAAAAGGTCTCCAGGGGCCTCGGAGGATGTTCAAGCCTACAAGAGAAGATAAAAGAGAGAGGTTAGTAATAATGTTAGGTTTAGAATTAACTTTTAAAAGATTAGAACCAGTATAAGTTAAGTAAAAAGTTGATCTGTTTGTGAAGGCAATCGCCTTCTCCACCAGCACCTTCAATGCTACCATCATTTCCTTCCTCATCAACTCCATGTGCTTTGCGAACTGTTTTTCAAGTTCCACAACCATCACCTCGGTCATCTTTTCTGCCGTAAACAGTGCGGCCCCGCCTAGCGACCCAGCCTCTCCATCCTTCCAGTTGCTGAGCTGACCCTTCCACTCAATGGTGAACCTTCATTCGCCCCCTCGTCACGGCAGCTTTCCTTTGGGTTTTGGACATCCTTCTTCCTTATGTCTTCCTGTACTTATTTAACCAAAATTTGCCCCTGGGACTGGGCATTAAATTCTAAAAAATGAAAGCTCAAGCAAGAGCCATCCAATGTGTGACCTCCTCCTACATGTCACCACTGGAAGTCGATCATATTTGACCCACAATTAATGTTACTAAATCGTTGATAGCTTTAGCTACAATGTTTTTGTATATAAATCAGACCATCCGACATGGTACTGGATGGTATTAAACACTTGAGACAAAACTATCACATCATCCGTGAAGCCTGCCATGAGGTCCACAGAGATTTGAAGGTTTTGCAGACTGCAAAATGGAGTCCTTGAAGTCACCAATGAGTCTCAGATTTCATGGTAATGTGGACAGCAACTGGCATGTGTTTAAACAACAATTTAATCTGTTTCTTACTGCAGTAAATTTAAGAGATCAATCAGATTTGCATAAGGTAGCAATGTTCCAAACAGCAGTAAGGCCAAAACAATTGCTGTGTTTAATACATTTCAATTTGCAAACGATGAAGATAGTAAAAATTTTAACCAAGTAATTCGAAGATTTGATGAACATTGCAGCCGCAGAAAGAATGAAATTTATGAACGTTATGTGTTTAGATCATGTTTACAGAAGACCGAAGAGTCCATAGATCATTTAATCACGGATTTAAAATTAAGAGCTGAAACCTGTAATTTCTCTGCGGTGGAATCTTCCATGATTCAGGACCAGATTTGTCAGACTCACGAGCTAGCAGCACATCATTCTAAAATGTTTCTCAGTAATGGTGCCATCTTCTTGGAGGAAAGCATTCCGGTTGCTGCCCTTTTTCCAAAAAGGCAGGAAACTTCCAACTAAAGGTGGGAACGTACCTGCAGCTCCTCGCACACCAACAAACAGGTTAAAGACCAGGACAAAGTATTTCTGTGTAATGTGTTATTAAAGCAGTGTCCAGTGTTTCGCAATTTTGTTCCAGGTGCAAAGGAAAAAATCACTTTGCTCAGAATTGTTACTCTAAGCTCAACCATAGATCAATCAGCACAGTGAAAGACACAGTCTCCACTGATGAAACATCATTGTTTGTTGGAGTAATAACACAGTAGAATTTTTTGGAAAGATCAAAAAATTCTCCAGCACTTAAAAAAATGCAAACTAATACTCCATTTAAAATAAATGCAGTTGATGAGGACAAATGGCTACCACTTGAAGTGAACAGTAGAGTGCTCCAATTAAAGTTAGACACTGGTGCCAAAGCCAATTTAATCAGCATGCCTGATTTAAAAAATTAAAAAATTCAGCCGATTAGAAGAAATCACCAAATATCTGAGAGATTATAATAGTTTGAGCATTAACTGGTATGGTGCTTGTGACCTGAGTGTGGTGGTGAAGAACACAGTTTACTTCATCCCATTCTGTACTGTATCCAAAAGCTTGGGTTCATTATTAGGTGATCAGTCCTGTGAAGGATTAGGTCCAGTGTAGTTGGTATATAGCATCCACAAGGGATTGAATCAACACTCCAACGATTCTGAGAACATTATCAGCAAATTCAGCAATGTGTTCACTGATTTTAGTGCACTTCCATTCACCAACGAGATACAATTTAAAGAAGATGCATTATCTAAAACACCGTTACAAGCTATTAGTAGTGAAATTGCTGAAGATGTAGATCTGCATGTCAATCTCATTTCTATCCTACCACCCATATCAGATATGAAACCACAAGTTATCAAGAAGATAGAACCTACCAATGGGGTAAATTCCACGGTATGTGTGAAACAAACAAAATGATGATGCTCATATAGGCATGGATCACAAAGCTATTAATGAAAAAAGTGTACATATTGTAAAACAGTCATTACAGAAAGCAATGGACAGACAATTTGACCCATATCTCACCAAATCAAGTTACAAAGCGTTACCATTATCACATGATAGGTCGCCAGCAGAGTTACTCATGAATAGAAGGTTGCGTACCACATTTCCATACTTGGCAAAGAAGGAGGAGAATTCAGTGGTACGGCAGGAAATGCAAAACATTAAAGAGAAACAAAAGCAGTTCTATGATAAAGTGTCTAAAACTTTACCACCTCTGAGTAGTGATGACATTGTGAGAGTAGAAGATTCAGGCAATTGGTCGAGAAAAGCCATTGTACTTGAAGAAGTAGCACCTCGTTCTTAAAATGTACAGACAGAGGAGGGGTCGGTTTTAAGAAGAAATCATTGCGCACACTTGAAATCCAGAGAAGACTTTCACAACAACGTGATGGATGACGAATCTACATCAGAATCAACGTCAGCTGCAGTGTCAGATAGTTCAGCAGTTCCTGAGCATGAGAATGTCATGGAGAACATTGAATCTACAAGTTCTTAACAACAAGGTCAAACTTTGAGAAGATCAACCAGAGTTGGAAGAAAACCTGATTGACTCAATTTGTAGATTTGGACTATTTGTACATACTATGCTTGCTGTTCTTGTGTGTGTATATATATATATAGATATAGATATAGATATATTTATCAGTAAAACCAGTTTTAAAAATTTTAAAGAAAAAACTAACACTGTTCGATTCACAGGCTAATGATATCACTTGTAAATATACTGATGATAATGTATCAATTTATTCCTTCAAAGGAAAGGGAATGTAGTGATATCATGGTTGTGTTGTAATTCACCGACTGACCTCTAGGAGTCTCTTTAGTCTATAAGTGAAAGTTAGAGTCAGGTGACCTCTGACTCGGGAGCTGAAAGAGGTTACTTGTGTATGCTCATACTGTTATTCATCTGTCGTTTTGTATATATTTGACCCACAATTAATGTTAATAAATTGTTTATAGCTTTAGCTACAAGTGTTCCTGTAATATAAATGATGTGGAGATGTCGGCATTGTACTGGGGTGGGCACAGTAAGCAGTCTTACACCACCAGGTTAAAGTCCAACAGGTTTGTTTCGAATCACTAGCTTTCGGAGCGCAGCTCCTTCCTCAGGTGAATGAAGAGGTGGGTTCCAGAAACATATATAGACAAAGTCAGTGATGGAAGACGATACTTTGAATGCGAGTCTTTTAAAAAAAATAAACTTAGAGTACCAAATTATTTTTTTTTCCAATTAAGGGGCAATTTAGCATGGCCAATCCACCTACCCTGCACATCTTTTGGGTTGTGGGGACAAAACACATGCAGACACGGGGAGAATGTGCAAACTCCACATGGACAGTGACCCAGGACCTGGATTCGAACCCGGGTCCACAGTGCCGTAGTGCTAACCACTGTGCCACTGTGCTGCCCAGAATGCGAGTCTCTGCAGGTAATTAAGTCTTTACAGGTCCAGATGGAGCGACTGGAGAGAGGGATAATCACAGGTTAAAGAGATGTGAATTGTCTCAAGCCAGGACATTTGGTAGGGTTTCACAAGCCCAGGCCAGATGGTGGGGCGTGAATGTAATGCGACATGAATCCAAGGTCCCGGTTGAGGCCGTACTCATGTGTACGGAATTTGGCTATCAGTTGTCGCGCGGCCTGATGGCCACCTTGGAGAATGCTTACCCGAAGATCAGAAGCTGAATTCCCTTGACTGCTGAAGTGTTCCCCAACTGGAAGGGAATGGCCGCGATTCTCCCCCCCCCCCCCCACGCTGGGTGGGAGAATCGCTGGGGCGCCGCACGGATCGCGCCACGCCGCCCCGACCCCCGCACGTGATTCTCCCACCCCCCGAAACCAGCGGCGCACGATTCACGCCGAGCTGCTCGGAGAATCGCCGCAAACGGCGAGCGCCAATTCTCCGGCCCGGATGGGCCGAGCGGCTGCTACAACACAAAAGGTTCCCGCCGGCGCCGTCCACCCCTGGTCGCTGCCGGCAGGAACTCTGCGGGAACGCTGGGGGGGGGGGTCACCTTCACCGGGGGGGGGGCCTCCAATGGGGTCTGGCCCATGATCGGGGCCCACCAATCGGCGGGCCGGCCTCTCCCCCCCAGGCCTACCTCCTTCCGCTGTTACTATTTGTGTTTCTCTTTATTTGGCTCTAAAGATGGCGGCCAATATGGTCGCCTTCCTTAATTCTAATTATGTTTTGCTCTAGAGTCACCAGGTTCAAACCGAATACTGATCAAAGACTCGATACACCAGTTAGTAAGTTCAAAATCAATGCTCATTTATTTACACACAGTCAAATATACTCCTGCATTAAACTCTACAACCTAAACTATCACTACTGCTAAAGCCTATACTTAGCTTCGGGCCCCCACTCAGTCAGAGGAACAATGGCCGTTGTTCGGTTCTGAGGCTGCTGGGATTGAACTGGTATGGAATAACAACTAAGAGCGTCTGTCTGGTAGCGTGCGTTGACCTTGGACTTAATTGTTCTGATGCAGCTGTGGGCAGGTCTCTCCTTGGTGAGAGCCGGAGCCAAGAGAGCGATTCTCTCTTGGGGGTTCCTTCTTATCTCCAAAGGGGGCTTCGCGTGCTTTTGGGCGGGCCTTGAACTTGGCCCCAATTAATTGGCCGTTTCTCAATCATTCCTATCAATTTCCTCCAATAGAGGGATGGGTGCCCTGATAGCTGGGTGGCCGTTGGCCTGCTTTGTTCTGGTCTCCTCTAGTGCCGGGGTGTTTGCCCTGGTATCGTTTACTTAAATGTTACTCTTTTGTCCCTGGACATGGCTCATTAGGATGGTAATGGCTTTGCAGTTTCGGTCTTGTCTGGGACTGAGGCTCCAATCAACAGACAAACCCTGCACCTGCTTGCTGTCTCAGTATTGTCCATTTTCCCTGCAATCTTTGCAAAGTGTCCATTTTGTAATCGGGGAATGGCCATCCCAGATGGCTACACCGCGCGTGTCCCCAGAACACCGGCGCCATGTTGGTGAGGGGCCGTCGCGCGTAAGAAGTTCCCCGCGCATGCAGAGGATGGCGCAGCCCAACTGCGCATGCACAGGTTGGCGGAGTGCCCATTTGGCGCCGCGTAAGGCGCTGGAGTGGCGTGAACCGCTCCAGCGCCGTGCTAGCCCCCTATGGGGGCAAGAATAGGTCGTGCCCGGGCCCTGTTCGCACCGTCGTGAAACGCGACAGCGTTCACAACGGCGCGGGCACTTGATCTGCGCTGCGAAGAATCACCCTCAATATTCCTGCCTGCCAGACACATGGAACAGCCATGGGGACCAAACTCTCACCTCAATACGGCAACACCTTCTTGCACGAGTTTGAACAAGACCTCCTCACCGCACAGGACCTTCAATCGATGTTATATACAGATACATCAATTACATTTTTTTTTCCTTTGGACCCACGGCGAAGTATCACTGAAACGACTACACGATGACATCAGTAAGTTCCATCCCACAATCAGACTCACTATGGACTACTCTCCAGAATCGGTTGCATTAGAACATAGAACGATACAGCGCAGTACAGGCCCTTCGGCCCACGATGTTGCACCGAAACAAAAGCCATCTAACCTACACTATGCCCTTATCATCCATATGTTTATCCAATAAACTTTTAAATGCCCTCAATGTTGGCGAATTCACTACTGTTGCAGGTAGGGCATGCCACGGCCTCACTACTCTTTGCGTAAAGAACCTACCTCTGACCTCTGTCCTATATCTATTACCCCTCAGTTTAAAGCTATGTCCCCTCGTGCCAGCCATTTCCATCCGCGGGAGAAGGCTCTCACTGTCCACCCTATCTAACCCCCTGATCATTTTGTATGCCTCTATTAAGTCTCCTCTTAACCTTCTTCTCTCCAACGAAAACAACCTCAAGTCCATCAGCCTTTCCTCATAAGATTTTCCCTCCATACCAGGCAACATCCTGGTAAATCTCCTCTGCACCTGCTCCAAAGCCTCCACGTCCTTCCTATAATGCGGTGACCAGAACTGTACGCAATACTCCAAATGCGGCCGAACCAGAGTTTTGTACAGCTGCAACATGACCTCCTGACTCCGGAACTCAATCCCTCTACCAATAAAGGCCAACACTCCATAGGCCTTCTTCACAACCCTATCAACCTGGGTGGCAACTTTCAGGGATCTATGTACATGGACACCTAGATCCCTCTGCTCATCCACACTTCCAAGAACTTTACCATTAGCCAAATATTCCGCATTCCTCTTATTCCTTCCAAAGTGAATCACCTCACACTTCTCTACATTAAACTCCATTTGCCACCTCTCAGCCCAGTTCTGCAGCTTATCTATATCCCTCTGTAACCTGCTACATCCTTCCACACTGTCGACAACACCACCGACTTTAGTGTCGTCTGCCAATTTACTTACCCACCCTTCTGCGCCTTCCTCTAGGTCATTGGTAAAAATGACAAACAGCAACGGCCCCAGAACAGATCCTTGTGGTGCACCACTTGTAACTGAACTCCATTCTGAACATTTCCCATCAACCACCACCCTCTGTCTTCTTTCAGCTAGCCAATTTCTGATCCACATCTCTGAATCACCCTCAATCCCCAGCCTCCGTATTTTCTGCAATAGCCTACCGTGGGGAACCTTATCAAACGCTTTACTGAAATCCATATACACCACATCAACTGCTCTACCCTCGTCTACCTGTTCAGTCACCTTCTCGAAGAATTCGATAAGGTTTGTGAGGCATGACCTACCCTTCACAAAGCCATGCTGACTATCCCTGATCATATTATTCCTATCTAGGTGATTATAAATCTTGTCTCTTATAATCCCCTCCAAGACTTTACCCACTACAGACGTGAGGCTCACCGGTCTATAGTTGCCGGGGTTATCTCTGCTCCCCTTTTTGAACAAAGGGACCACATTTGCTATCCTCCAGTCCTCTGGCACTATTCCTGTAGCCAATGGGGACATAAAAATCAAAGCCAAAGGTCCAGCAATCTCTTCCCTGGCCTCCCAGAGAATCCTAGGATAAATCCCATCAGGCCCTGGGGACTTATCTATTTTCAGCCTGTCCAGAATTGCCAACACTTCTTCCCTACGTACCTCAATGCCATCTATTCTAATAGCCTGGGTCTCCGCATTCTCCTCCACAACATTATCTTTTTCCTGAGTGAATACTGACGAAAAATATTCATTTAGTATCTCGCCTATCTCTTCAGACTCCACACACAACTTCCCATCCCTGTCCTTGACTGGTCCTACTCTTTCCCTAGTCATTCGCTTATTCCTGACATACCTATAGAAAGCTTTTGGGTTTTCCTTGATCCTACCTGCCAAATACTTCTCATGTCCCCTCCTTGCTCGTCTTAGCTCTCTCTTTAGATCCTTCCTCGCTACCTTGTAACTATCCATCGCCCCAACTGAAACTTCACACCTCATCTTCACATAGGCCTCCTTCTTCCTCTTAACAAGAGATTCCACTTTTTTGGTAAACCACGGTTCCCTCGCTCGACGCCTTCCTCCCTGTCTGACCGGTACATACTTATCACGAACACGCAGTAGCTGATCCTTGAACAAGCTCCACTTATCCAGTGTGCCCAACACTTGCAGCCTACTTCTCCACCCTATCCCCCCCAAGTCACGTTCTTGGACACACTCATCTCCATGAAGGATGGTCACCTCAGCACTTCACCCAACGGCAAGCCCACGGATAACCTCACGATGCTCCACTTCTCCAGCTTCCACCCTAAACAGAATAAAGAAGCTATCCCTATGGACAAGCCCGACATATACACATGATCTGCTTAGATGAGGAGGAATGTAACAGACATCTACAGATGCTGAAAGATGCCCTCGTACGAATGGGATATGGCGCTCGACTCATTGATCGACAGTTCCATCGCGCCACAGCGAAAAATCGCACCGACCTCCTCAGAAGACAAACACAACCAACAGAGTATCCTTTGGCGGCCAGTACTTCCCTGGAGCGTGTTATTTTACAGGGGTGTAATATATATGCTACTCATGCTTGGGGCCCCGATTAGGACCGAAGAAATATTGGTGGACTTGAGGTCCATACAATCGGGTAAAGCCCCGTGGCCGGATGGGTATCCGGTGGAGTTCTATAAAAGATTCTCTGGGATAGTGGGGCCGGTGCTGGTTAGGACTTTTAATGAGGCACGAGACAGAGGGGTTTTACCCCCGATGATGTCACAGGCCACCATCTCCCTGATATTGAAACGGGACAAAGACCCGGAGGCATGTGGGTCCAATAGGCCGATCTCTCTGCTCATCGTAGGTGCAAAATTACTGGCCAAGCTCTTGGCTGCTAGGATTGAGTACTGCGTGCCGGACGTTATTATGGAAGATCAAACCAGGTTCGTCAAGGGCAGGCAGTTGGTGGCCAACCTAAGAAGGCTGCTGAATGTGATCATGATGCCCCCGGAGAGTAGGGAGGTAGAGGTAATTGTGGCAATGGATGCCGAGAAGGCCTTCGACCGGGTTGAGTGGGACTACTTATGGGAGGTGCTGGGACGATTTGGGTTCGGGGCGGGCTTTATCATCTGGGTTAGGCTGCTGTTCCAGGCTCCGGTGACGAATAGGACGACATCTGACTATTTAGACTGTACCGAGGGACAAGGCAGGGGTGCCCCCTCTCCCCACTGCTGTTTGCGCTAGCAATAGAGCCACTGGCAATTGCCCTGAGAGCTTCTAGGGGTTGGAAGGGCCTGGTACAGGCGGGGGTGGAACACAGAGTTTCATTGTATGCCGACGACTTGCTCTTATACATCACGGATCCAGTGGCTGGGATGGACAAAATCATAGGAACTGTCATGATATTCATATAAACATATCATGGTGCAAACACACACACACACTGATGGACAGATCAACGGACCAATCAACACACACGCAACATCACAACCAATCACCAGTGAGAGCACACACACTATAAAACGGGGAACACCACAGTTCCTGCTCATTCCAGGAGGAGTAGCTCAGAACACAGAGCTCACAGCGTGCCACTCAGACATACGCCATGTGCTGAGTGCCTCTCAAAGATAGTGCAAGGGCTGTGTCCACAGGTTAACTGGTAAAGTACGAACCACAGTCAGACGTATACAGTAGATGTTATCAAGAATAATAAAACAGAGTTGTACTATCTACAACCGTGTTGGTTCGTTTGTATAGCGGAACATCCAACACGACAGGAACCTTGAGGGAATTGGGCCGGTTCGCGGGGTATAAACTGAACATGGCAATAAGTGAGTTGTTTGTAGTCCAGGCAAGGGGCCAGGAGGGTCGGCTGAGGGGGCTGCCGTTTAGGTTAGTAGAGGTCTGTTTTAGATACTTAGGGATACAGGTGGCGTGGGACTGGGGTCGGTTGCACAAGTTGAACTTACCTCGGTTGGTGGAGCGAATGAGGGTCGAGTTCCGGAGGTGGGATGCGCTCCCACTGACACTAACGGGGAGAGTGTAGACGGTTAAAATGACGATCCTCCCGAGATTCCTGTTCGTATTCCAGTGTCTCCACATTTTCACTCCGCGGTCCTTTTATAAGAAGGTCAATAGAATGATTATGGGATTATGGGCGGAAAAGTCCCCGCGGGTGAGGAGATTGACGCTCGAATGGAACCGAGGGGAAGGGGGCTGGCGCTGCCAAACTTTAGTAATTACTACTGGGCGGCCAACACTGCTGTGATAAGGAAGTGGATGGTGGGTGCGGGATCGGTTTGGGGGCGGATGGAGGCCGCTTCATGCAGGAGCACCAGTTTGGCGGCCCTGGTCATGCCTATTCCTTCTGATCAATCCACCTTCTGCAGTTTTGATTATGTCGGAGTGTGGTGGTATTTGTCTAATAACCATAGCAGTATGAGACTATCCTCCATCAGGATGTCTGATTCTAACAATGTCATCTGCTGATAGAGGTTTCAGTGGTTTTGAATGCATGTCATAATAACGTTGTTGCTTTTCACGTTGCTGTTGAATTCTTTTCAGCAGACCCGGTGATCTGGATCGTCAACTTGAATCTTTGGTAGTGTTGTTCTAATTTCATGATTGTACAACATTTGAGCTGGAGATAAACCTGAATTTAACGATGAGGGTCTGTAGAATAGTAAAGCCAAGTAAAAATCCGATTGCCAATCAATTGCTTTGCTTAACAATTGCTTCACAATGTGCACACCTTTCTCCATTTTTCCATTTGATTGAGGAAAATGCGTTCTTGAGGTAATGTAGTTGAAATTATATGTTCTAGAGAATTCTGTCCATTCCCAGCTTGCAAAGCATGGACCATTATCTGACATAACGGTTTGCAAAAGTTTCCTTACACGCTTTGATCACTGCTGTAGAGGTGAGATCAGGTAGTCTCATCACTTCAGGAAAGTTGGAGTAATAGTCTATGATAAGAACATAGGGCGCGATTCTCCACTCCCACGCTGGTTGGGAGAATCGCCTGGGCCGCCAAAATTTCCGGGGACGCCGGTCCGACGCCCTTCCGCGATTCTCCCAAGCGGCGGGAACGGCCCGGTCAAGTTTCGCGGGCCGCAGGCCGGAGACGCGCCGGAGACACCGAAAATGGCGATTCTCCGGCACCCCCGTTATTCTGAGGCCCGGATGGGCCGAGCGGCCAGGCCAAAACGGCGGGTTCCCCCCGGCGCCGTCCACACCTAGTCGCTGCAGTCGTGGGCGGTGCGTGAACGCTGGGGGGGGGGCGGCCTGTGGGGGGGTTGAGAGGGGACCCTGCACCGGGCTTTACCTGGAATGTGGGGTGGCCGTCGTGAACGCCGTTGAGGTTCACGACGGCGCGAAACGGCCCTGATCTCGACCGATTCAGGCCCTGACAATGGGCCAGGATCGGGGCCGCGTCATCTACATGCGCCAGGCCTTTTCGCCCGCGTAAAGGCGGCGCCACATAGATGACGCGGCCGGCGCCGCATAACGGGCGTCATCCACGCATGCTTGGGTTGGCTGGCGCCAACCCGCACATGCGTGGTTGCCATCCTCTCTAAGTCCGCCCCGCAAGAAGATGTCTGACGGATCTTGCGGGGCTGCGGAAGGAAGGAGGTCCTCCTTCAGAGAGGACGGCCTGACGATCGGTGGGCACCGATCGCAGGCCACCCCACATTTGAGGTACCCCCCGGTGCAGGATCCCCCTTCACCCCCCCGCAGGCCGCCCCCCCCAGCATTCACGCACCGTTCACGACAGCAGCTACCAGGGGCGAGATTCTCCGACCCCTCCCGGGTCGGAGAATCGCCGGGGGCTGGCATGAATCCCGCCCCCGCCGGTTGCCGAATTCTCCACCACCGGATATTCGGCGGGGGCGGGAATCGCGCCGCGTCGGTTGGCGCCCCCCCCCCCGCGATTCTCCAGCCCGGATGGGCCGAAGTCCCGCCGCTAAAATGCCTGTCCCGCCGGCGTAGATTAAACCACCTACCTTACCAGCGGGACAAGGCGGCGCGGGCGGGCTCCGGGGTCCTGGGGGGGGCGCGGGGTGATCTGGCCCAGGGGGGTGCCCCCACGGTGGCCTGGCCCGCGATCGGGGCCCACCGATCCGCGGGCGGGCCTGTGCCGTGGGGGCACTCTTTCCCTTCCGCCTTCGCCATGGTCTCCACCATGGCGGAGGAGGAAGACACTCCCTCCACTGCGCATGCGCAGGAATGCCGTCAGCGGCCGCTAACGCTCCCACGCATGCGCCGCCCGGAGATGTCATTTCCGCGCCAGCTGGCGGGGCACCAAAGGCCTTTTCCGCCAGCTGGCGGGGCGGAAATTCGTCCGGCGCCGGCCTAGCTCCTTAAGGTTGGGGCTCGGCCCCCAAAGATGCGGAGCATTCCGCACCTTTGGGGCTGCGCGATGCCCGACTGATTTGCGCCGTTTTGGGTGCCAGTCGGTGGACATCGCTCCGTTTCCTGGAGAATTTCGCCCCAGGTGTAGACGGCGCCAGGGGGAACCCGCCGTTTTGGCCTGGCCACTCGGCCCATACGGGCCTGAGAATAGCGGGGGTGCCGGAGAATCGCCATTTTGGGTGTCTCCAGCGATTCTCTGGCCTGCGGCCCGCGAAACTCGACTGGGCCATTCCCGCCGCTTGGGAGAATCGCGGGAGGGCATCGGACCGGCGTCCCGGGAAATTTTGGTGGCCCAGGCGATTCTCCCAACCGGCGCGGGAGTGGAGAATCAAGATTGTTGAACTATTTAATAGGGAAGAGAAGTTGAGATGGCTTCTCATCGTCTTTCTCTTGATCCTTTTCTTTGAAATATCTTCTCCAAGTTAGGCTGCAAAGCTCCACCTCCTCTTGACAATATGGGGACCTCACCCACAGCCTTCAGACACAGGGTTGGTTACCCAGTGCCCACTTGCTGGGATTGTCTGGAGCGAATGCCAAATCAATCCTTCTGGCTCTGAGGTCGAAGTATTACACCAGGGTCGGTGGTCACTCCATCAAGATACGAGTTCCCTGATCAATGCTAATCCAGGGTAGCACAGTGGCATAATGGTTAGCACAACGGTTAACCCGGGTTACTGTCCATGTGGAGTTTGCACATTCTCCACCTCAAAGTTAGGCGGAACTCTTCCTTCCTGAGACTAAGTGTTGATGCCGGGGCAAGATTTGTGGACTTCCACAACAGCAAAACTGGTGCCCCATCGGGATCGATTCAGCGACTGTTAAGGGGCTAGCACCAGTGTCTTGTGGAACACAATAGATTCTGATGCCGGATTCACTGGGTTCGCAATTGACACTCGGGAGGCTGACAAGCTGCAGCTGCATATACACACTTCACCCCCCACACACACCATCCCGGCCAACAAGATGGCATCAGGATGCCTGGCCCTACAATTTCCGGACTGTGGAGGAGAGGCAGGCCATTCTGTACACCAGCCCGAGAAGGAGGCTGCCAGCTGCCATTATTCGCTGTGCCTGGGCGCAAGTGGCAGAGGCGGTCAGCGCCGTGAGCAACAGCATCCGGACCGGCCTGTGGTGCCAGAAGAAATGGCACGACTTTCTCAAGGTGGCCAGGGTGAGTAGGCAGCACTCTGCCCCTGGTGCCAACTCCCGTCCCACACCCCATAACCAACACCCCACCACACGGAGGGCGGGTGAACCACTGTCCTGCACCACATGCCGGCACCTGCTGGTGCTGCCATGGCTGGGTGCCCTGGCCATTGGAGCCATCTGCTACCCACCCCCTGGACTGCATGCATCGGTCGAACTGTCGAATGCTGTATCAGCGAATGGAATCCCTATCGGTTTGTGTAGAGCGGCTGTCATCGGCAGGCGCCGTCAATCACCCCCTGCAACTGGCCCATGTCGGCGATGACGGCGAACCCCGCAGCCCGAGTATCCTGGTTGGCTTGGTCCACATTGAAATGGATGTATTGTGCCGACTGGGCATATAGGGCCTCCACTATGGCGCGGATGCGAGATCTCGGATAGGTCCCCACTTGGCGCCTGGAAAGACCTCCTGGTGTAGAAGTTCAGGGCGACCATAACCTTGATGGCCAATGGGAGCAGGTTGCCTCCCTCATTCCCCCGGGATGCCAGGTGCGCCATGATCTGGCAGATATGTCGCACAGTCTCTCTGCTCAGCCAGAGTCTTCGCGGCATGCCCAGACCGGCAGGTGCGAGAATGACAGTCACTGCCGGTACATGCTAGGCCTCATGCAGCATCTCTTTTGCACCTCCTTCTCGGCCTGTTGGATGGCCAGATCTCCATCCTGAGCAGCTGCCTATTGTTCCGCGGCTGCACGCTCCGCTACTGCAGCGTTTTTCTCCTTGAGCAGCTCCAATTCGTACAGCTGCAGGGCATCCCCCAGCGCTGTGGCTACAAGGAGGAAGGCGGTCATTGCTGGTTGAATTCCAATATCCATGCGTGCAAGGGGTGAAAGGCCGACATATTAGCATAGTGCATACCCCCGTGCCCAACCAGGTCCAAAGGGCTACATGGTGCCCCTGGTTGACACTGTGGTTTTGCCCCCGCATGTCCCTCCCCTTCCTCTCTGCACCCTGGGCCCTGTCGGTGGCTGGAACCTTTGGGGCCTAAGGCCCTGGCCCCAGTCCCTGCTGCCAGGGGCACATCAGCTGGCGCTGTTTTTGCTAGCGGTACACTCCTTAGCCCTTATCTGGCATCCCCTTAGGGCTAAAGTGGGTATTGCCCTTGGTGGGCCGCCTGATGACCTGCTGGTGGGTGGCAGCCGGTTGAGGGTGGGGTATGGGAGTGGTTGGGGAGCGGGGGGGGTGGCAGGGTGGGGGCTGGGGTGCGGAGACCCATACAGCTGGTCTCACTCTGAGAACCAAGGTCCAAGGTGTGTGGTCAGTGGGGTGCGCAGCAAGGTGGTTGCCTTGCAGGCCGCGGCAATGGCGGTCCTTGCCCGGACACCGCCTCAGTGCCATTGGGGTCACCGTGGCTCCTGGCCCATTCCTCCATCACCATCCCCACCCCAGCCAGCCCGGCCAGTGTCCGCCCTGGCAGCCCACGTCGCACCTCTCCGTGTTCTACCTCCTCTCTCTCCTTCATCAGCCACGGTGCCAGTTTTACTATTTCTAAAAGCACAAGTGAACCACACCATCGGGAATTTGCTCCAGTGGAGGCGGAGAATTGCAGAAGCCTCGGAGAATACCGGGTGGTCAGGCCCGCTAATGATACGCCAAGTGTGTTTACTGTACCTGCGTTCTAGAACGCATTAACGCTGCTGTCGAGGCAATGAAGAATTACAATTTGGCGTGAAACCAGCGCCTGTCACGATTTAGGCATCAAAACCGATTCTCGTCCCAATCGCATTTCCCTATTCCGGTGTCAGCTGACGGAGAGTCCCGTGCCCCTAGTCTCCAATTGCTGGGTTGTCTGAAGTTGGGCTAGAACCTTTTACCATCTGACTAATAGGTGGGGCACCAAAAGCTTATTTTGTGCACTTGGGGAGGGGAAATTTCCCTTCTAAGATTTACTTCTAGTGGATGTTTAGGTTGCAACCAGTTCCCAAGACTCTTACTTTCCAGCAGAGGGTGCTGATACCTTGTTCAGAAATACATGTTATATTCCTTAAACATTGTTTTAAAACTGTTATTTCCTTGGTCATCCATAGTATGGCAGCAGAGAGACAGCTTAAAATAAGAAAACGTTTTTAGATTGAATTTACAACTTCAGAGATACAAATACTTTTTGTAACAAACAATGGAAATATAGTGAATATTACAGCCTTAAGTTACATTTTCTTTGAGGAAGATTCATATTAAAATTTCACCAGCCGAAAAAATAAATTTCACATTTAAGTTGCAATGATGTAACTCCTCATTATTAAAAAGTTGTGACTGCAGCTCTCCTTGCCAGACCATCGCCCATATGCTGAACGTCTGCCCTGAGAGATCCATGGTAGTCTGAGCATGGAGAGAGTGCCAGAGAAGACGGCATGAAGACAGCACCTAGACAGGGCTATCAGATTTCAGAGGCGAAGGAGTAGTGTAGAAATACTATATTGTAAATGTACTTGGGTAAGGAATTGGAGGACGTGTAGTATAATTGTGTTCGGGTTAGCAAAGGTTATTGCGGGGCAGGGGAAACAATACCACTCACTTTATAATAGAAGGTCACATGATAGATTGTGTGTGAAGAGAGTCTGAGAGAGGTCAGCATGAAGATAGCACCTAAGTAGGGTCTATACCCTCGTGATACATATATCGTTGTTTGTTAATAAAACAAGCCTCCAGACCTCTTAGTGAGGCATCAGCCAACCTTACAACGCACTACTTTACAAAGATTCTTACTTTCCAAGGAGTACGTTACTTGCTTAGTCCTGCTACTAAAATGCATCATCTCACATTTATCCAGATTGGAATTAATTTGCCACTTGCCTGGCCATTTTGCAAGTTTAGGTGTGAACAATATAGAACATAGAACATACAGTGCCATTTGGCCCATCGGGTCTGCACCGACCCACTTAAGCCCTCACTTCTACCCTATCCCCGTAACTCAATAGCCCCTCCTGACATTTTTTGACAATAAGGGCAATTTAGCATGGCCAATCCACCTAACCTGCACGTCTTTGGACTGTGCGAGGAAACCGGAGAACCCGGAGGAAACCCACGCAGACACGGGGAGAACGTGCAGACTCCGACACAGACAGTGACCCAGCGGGGAATCGAACCTGGGACCCTGCCGCTGTGAAGCCACAGTGCTATCCACTTGTGCTACCGAGAACATAAATCTCATTACAAATTATACATTTTGATTTATTTTCAAGAAATTTCACTTGCATTTGACATCCCATTGGAATTCTTTACTGTAATCTCATTTCACCAATTTATATTCATTTGAACTTTCCTTGAAAAAGATTCTGTCCAACTTTTGCTTCTACAGTGTCTCCTTAAATCATTGCATCCTCCTCCCGGAATTAACATTTTGCCCTCATTTTTACAAGTGAAATCTCAGAATTTAAGATCTTTCCAAAATTTGATTCCTCCCTCCTTGTTCCAGGGGTAAATCTCATTTCACAAACGTAAGGATTTTATTTCACCATTTGTGATGATCAGGTAAAAGAAAGTTTACAATGCGGTTTTGGCCTTTATTTGAGGCAAGTGATATTTCAGGAAAGTAGCTATTAAATAGCTGTGGGGTGGGCAAAATAAACCACAGTGTGAGCTCCAGCACTATCCTGGTGTTAGAAGTTAGGCTGGATTTAGAAATATAAATTCACAGGTTGTGAAGTTCAGTTGTTTTCTCGAAACATAATAAATTCAGGCAACAGCACACCAACGGCGACTGGTTGGGTCAAGTGGAAGTGTATGCAAGTGAAGTATTCTATAAATAAGCACAACAAAAGTTGCCAGCTATACGGTTTACTTAATTTAACATCGGCCACTTACGACAGAAATTCTGTTGATTACCAGATGGGGCAGAGGGCATTACTGTTCAGCGAACATACATCAGGAAAATGACTTAAGAATCATATAATCCCTACAGTTGTGGAGGCAGGACATTCGGCCCATCGAGTCTGCACCAACCCTTCGAATGAACATTCTACCCATGTCCACTCCCCCGTCCACCCGTCCTATCCCCGTAACCCACCCATCCTTGGACTCTAAGGGCAATTTAGCACAGCCAATCCACCTAACCTGCACATCTTTGGACTGTGGGAGGAAACCAGAACACCCGGAGGAAACCCATGCAGACACGGGGAGACTGTATAAACTCCACACAGACAGTGACCCAAGGCCGGAATCGACCCTGGGTCCCTGGCACTGTGAGGCAGCAGTGCTAACCACCGTGCCGCCCAAGACAAAGATAATTTAAATGAAAACATGTTTTGAGTATGAGCCAGAATGTTCTGGTGCAAGTGTATAATAGTTGGGGCAGGCAGTTGGTAAAAAAGAATGAAATGCATAACTAAATCTTATCATTTTAACAAGGAAGGTCAGGACAGCAGTGCAGTTTCAACCACAGTCATTAAATTTGAGGGGAGGAGGCTGTAGCCACGCATGGCATTTTGATGAACAATACCTGCCTCTGTTGGTGAACCCCCTTGTGATTTAAATGGACAATTCGATCAAAAGCAGTGCAAAAATTCTGGATGCATGGGAATGCTGTTGATAGCAGCTCTGAATATAAATGAGGTATCAGAATATACGGGCTGCATTTTGGCACAACCCCAAATATAACTACAGCGCCTGCCAGGTAGACGTCAGCATTCACATTGTTTCATAAGTTAAGGATTGATTACGCTGGAGAACAAAACACCATTCATCTCTGCATATACTGGTACAGGACTGCTAATAGCGATGTCCAAAGTCCAGCCTCTCTTTACCAATTACAGTGGAAACCACTAACTCAAACAACACAACATGTACTTACTGTCGCTTTCACATTGTCGCATTCTTTCCAGCTCAAGCTCTGGTGATTATATTGCTGCTTAGTTGTACTCCACTGTTCTAAAAAATAATAGAAATGATTAGGAATCAAAAAGAAAGGAAGTCTTTTACATTTTGACTAGTGCCTAGCGCAACCTCAGCACATCCCAAAGTGCTTCTTATTTGTCAAATGTGGTCACTGTTGCGATGTAGAAAGCTCAGCAGCAATTTGCAGGTGACAATGTCCGACAACAATATTTTATTTAGTAAATGATAAATCAGCGGACAATCTGTTTTGAAATCACTGGTTGGGAATAAACGTTTGACAGTATGTCGGGGGAACTCCACTGTCCCTCTTCAAATAGTGTGGTGGGACCTTTTACACCCACCAGTGAGGGCAGACCTCACTTTAGTTTCATGTCCCACCTCCAATGATAGGAGATGGGTGATGGGCTACATACTTACTTGGGCATCACACAGCCTTATTAAAGGTTAGTTACAGGATCTTCTTGTATCAGAAGGATGGTTAGATTGTTAGTGAGCTCAGTTACAATTGAGAGGTTATGGACACAGTAGAGAAATTGCTATAGAGATAAATCAATAGCAGTGCCACCTGATAAACATTTTCCTGACACTCCTCAGTACGGCATTGGGAGGATAAACCTGGATTATATGCCAAAGTAATTGGAATGCAACTTGAATCTAAAGCTTTCTGACTCAAGAGGCGAGAGTGCTACCAACAAGCTGAGCTGCCATTTAAACATCAATGGACAAGCGCCTGAGAGCATTTACCTCACAAGTTACATGAAGATTGGGGATCGATGATTCTCTATGGTGAACCAGTTCCTGTTCTCAGGCAAGAAATGGGAGAAATTAAGAGCGGATACTTGCTTCCCAACAGATTACCAGAGGTGGGATGATAACTATCAGAAGGTCATCAGAAGCATAATGATGAGCTATACTTATGAATCAGCTGGAACACAGAGAAAGAGAGAAGCAGCAGAATAATTTACTTTGTTAATGGCTTGAGACATGTCAGCCATTTCCTGAAGGTGGTGCCATAGTAAAACATGCACATCTTGTCGTTGATTGCAAAATTTCAACTTGTACAGTAAAATCAGGCAATACGTTGACATGTACAAACATGTGGAATTACTACAGCAACAGGTTTTGAATCTACAGACTATTTTTCCAGCTGCACTGAAACAGGTGTTGTTGAGCTGATAGATGAATGTGAAGAATAGAGTGTGTTATACTGCTGTACATGAATGATGTACAAACTGAATCCTCAATCCAAATTTGAATATGACACAACTTCCAATATCTGTAAATTCCTATTCCAGTTCCCTTATTTATCCTGGCTGTTGACTATGTCAGCATTTATTCTCCATCCACAGTTACCCATAACAGTATGAATCAACTGGGTGGCTATTGCCCCACTCCTTGTTGTCCCAGTTCTTGCTGTTGTTATGTTCCTTGTATTGTTCTCCAAGATAGCCAAAATCGTAGTGTTGACAATGAACATAAAGAACAGGGGCTGGTTTAGCTCAGTGGGCTAGACAGCTGGTTTGTGATGCAGAACAAAGCCAGCAGCGCGGGTTCAATTCCCGTACCAGCTTACCCGAACAGGCGCCGGAATGTGGCGACGAGGGGCTTTTCACAGTGACTTCATACTTATGACAATAAAAGCTTATTATTATTATAAAGCTATATATTTAAATCAAAACTAGTTTATTTTGCACTACTGGTAGCATGTTACGAATTTCCACTACTTGAAATGGTTCGCATACTCTACTGAGTAACAGTTAACAAAATAATAGTATTGAATCTATGATACAGTAATTAATTATCTCTCTAATATATAACCTACACACTAACTCAACTTCACACTATCCTTCTACATCAACTTCTCCAACAACTTCTCCCAGAATGCCTAGAGACGCAGCCTTTTATAAGACTACTCAGTGATGTCATCTAGTGTTGACATACATGAACATCATCTTGTTAACCCTGTACACTCCTTAGATTATACATATCATTACATCCCCTTTTTTAAAGACATTTTGTGCAGTACAAAAAGGAAAATATGAGTAACATTATTACATGATACATTGATATGTATACCAAAAGTTAACAAGTGAGTTAAAATTTGTTAAACAGTTCATTTGTTTCACTTTATAAATTCAGTCTGTCGGGTTTCTTTCTGACTCTGGATGATCTCCTCAATCCAGTCAGTGGAGTGGTAGATGTTTTTAACGGCTTCTGGAAGTCATCTTGCAGCTTAGCAGATGCTGTAGTAGTATGAAATTATTATCATCAAACGGAAGACTTGGAAATAACGTACGAGAAGATTGAACTTTCTAAAGAGCATGTCAATTTCTTCTCAGAACAGAACCATCAGTTACTTGAACAATGTACGAATGAGGCGCTGCTTGACGTATGACCTTAGCTAGATCAGACCATCCTCCAGTGGGAATCTGAATTCACCACTAGATCAACTGGATTAAGTGGTTCCATCGATTTTGCATGTTCACTGTAGTATTTCTCCTGAAGATGCTTTTGATGCATTTTCTTTATGACTGGTTGAAGATCAGGATCAAGTAGTTGTAGACATGGAAGAGTTGTACACAACAATCTGTTCATTAACAACTGAGCAGGAGATAAACCAATTGAGAGAAGAGCAGCCCTGTAATTCATTAAAGCTAAGAACATACCTGAGTCAGCGTCAAGTGCTTTCTTGAAAAGTTGTTTCATAATGTGAACACCTTTTTCAACCTTGCCATTAGATTGCGGATAAAGAGGACTAGATGTGTATTGAGTGAAATTGTATCTACGAGCAAATTCTGTCCAATCATTGCTATCAAAGCAAGGTCCATTGTCTGTCATGATTCTGCAAGGTATCCCATGATGAGCAAATATTTATTTAGTCACTTTACACAAGATGGCGCCAGAGCGTGGCGACTCTGCGAGCTCTCCTGAACAGATTCCCTTTTTACATATCTAATAATCGTACTAATCTTTTTCAATTTAATTCTAAGACTAGCATTATTACTAACCTTTCTCTTTTATCTCATCTTGCAGGTTTGAAGTCTTTTCTTTTTTTTTCATGTATTTAATGATCTGCT
This sequence comes from Scyliorhinus torazame, assembly GCF_047496885.1. NCBI lineage: Eukaryota > Metazoa > Chordata > Chondrichthyes > Carcharhiniformes > Scyliorhinidae > Scyliorhinus > Scyliorhinus torazame. Next base: position 130,813,045 of record NC_092714.1, read on the forward strand.
CGCAGAAAAATACTTTTCACTGTACCTCGGTACACGTGACAATACACAAATCCAATTTAATCACCTATTTTGAGGTAGAATCAGACAATTTCATTACTTCTGGGTAGTTTGAAAAATAGTCGATGTTCAAGACATAATCACGACCATGAAAATGAAAAAGATCAATACCAACTTTCGACCATGGAGTCTTCTCGTGATCATGAGATGTGAGCTTTTCTTTACTCTGTGTTGATTAATTTCGCTAGCATGTCTCACATTCTAGTACCAAATTGGCTATGTCATTATTTATTCCTGGCCAATATACTGCCTGTCTCGCTCGGCGTTTGCACTTTTCAATTCCTAAATGACCTTCATGAACCTTCTGGAGGATCATGTGCCTTAGTGTCGTAGGAATGACAAGGCGATTGAGACGAAATAGAAATCCTTCTGCAACAGTGAAGTCAGATTGAATATTTCGGAATTGGTCCTTTCGGCCAACCATTTTTTATATGGTCGATGACACGTTGTAACATTTCACCTTTTTGAGTCTCCTCTCTGATGAGCTTGAGTTTTTCATCAGAAACAGGAAGAGTTTCAGTTTGAAGTTGCACTTGAGCTTCAATTAGTTGAACTATCTCAGGTTATTGTTCATCTGTGTCTGTAGCACGAGACAATGCATAAGCAATTATAAGATCTTTACCTGGAGTGTAGACCAGTTGAAAGTTATATTTTCTTAGTTTCATGAGCATTTGTTGCAGTCTTGGAGTGATGTCATTCAAATTTTTCTGAATGATGTGAACTAATGGTCGGTGATCTGTTTCGACTGTGAACATCGGAAGTCCATAGACGTAGTCATGGAATTTTTGTATTCCAGTAAACAAGCCTAAACACTCTATCTCGATCTGAACGTACCGTTGCTCTGTGGTAGTCATAGATCTAGATGCATATGCAAACAGTGTCATCATTCACTTCCGGTTGCAGCTATGCGGAGCTAAGTCGCACATTCGGCGGCTCCTGCAAAATCGGACTTTTGGGCTCTTTTCAGGGCCCCCAACGGCACTTTTATGACGTTTCCCGGTGTGGGAAGGAGTCTACAATAGCTCCCCGTCAGTATATGGCTTCAACTAGGAGCGGGGCGACAAAAAAGGTGGTGGTGGACCCGAAGAAGGTGCGAGGCAAGAAGGACAAAATGGCGGCGGGCGGAGACCAGGCAGCGTGGATGCAGTGGGCGGAAGAGCAGCAGGAGGGTATCCAGCGCTGCTTCAGAGAGATTAAAACGGACCTGTAGAGCCGATGAAGGCGTCTATTGATAAGCTGCTGGAGACACAGACGGCCCAGGGAGTGGCGATCCGCGAGGTTCGACAAAAGATCTCTGACATTGAGGACGAGATCTTAAGCTTGGCGGTAAAGGTGGAGGCGCACGAGGCGCTCCGCAAGAAATGGCAGGAGCGGTTCGAGGAGATGGAGAATCGGTTGAGGCGGAAGAATCTGCGGATTCTGGGCCTCCCGGAGGGGCTGGAGGGGCCGGACGTGGTCACCGTGATGAACTTGCTGATGGGAGCGGGTCCCTTCCAGGGGCCCCTGGAGCTGGAAGGGGCCCATAGAGTGCTGGCGAGGAGGCTCAAGGCTAACGAGCGTCCGTGGGCGGTGCTGGTGAGTTTCCTTCTGTTCGTCGATCGGGAGTGTGTGCTCAGGTGGGCCAAGAAGGGGAAGAGCAGCAGGTGGGAGAACACGGAGGTTCGGATATATCAGGACTGGAGTGCGGAGGTGGCGAAGAGGAGGGCCGGGTACAATCGAGCGAAGGCGGTGCTGCACAGGAAGGGGGTGAAGTTTGGCATGTTGCAGCCGGCGCGACTGTGGGTTACCTACAAAGACCGGCACCATTATTTTGAGTCTCCGGAGGAGGCGTGGGCCTTTGTTCAGGCCGAGAAGTTGGACACAGATTGAGGGTCGGGATGGGCGATTGGGGACTAGGGTTGATATGCTATGTGTATTTTTGTTTCGAGGGGGGGCTTTGTATTGCTCCGGGTTTCTTTTTCTTTGTGTTTTTTCTCTTTTGGGTCGGTGAGGGTGGCTGGGGTGGGTTGGGCACTGTTTTGGTTGGGTTGGTCGGGTGGGGGGGGGGGGGGGCTCTTGAAGGTGAAATGGGGCCCCGCGGGGGAGGAGGAGGCCCGAGTCAGGGGTGAGGGGACCGGGCCTGTAAAAGGAGCTGCGTCAGAGGTGGCGGGGCCTGGTAGGTGGAAAGCGCGGGCTTTTTCCCGCACTGAAGACTGGAGCGGGCGGGGCCGGGACGGGGAAGCGAGGGTTGTTTCCCGTGCTTGGGATGGAAGCGGGAGGGGGAGAGCCTGCGGACGAGGAATGGAAGAGGAGAGTGTGTCACACAATGGGAGGAGTCGAAGTTGCTGCTGTTATGGTCAAGGGGGAGTTGGAGCGAGTGGGGGGGGGTCGAGACGGGGGTCTGCCACAGTGGGAAACGGGCCGGGTGTGGGGTGCGGGTGCGTGGCTGGCCGATGAGGGGTCATGGCTAGTCGGCGGGGGAGGGGGGCGGGTAGCCCCCTGATCCGGCTAATAACCTGGAATGTAATGGGACTGAATGGGCCGGTTAAATGGGCCCGCATGTTCGCGCACCTGAAGGGGCTCAAGGCAGATGTGGTTATGCTTCAGGAGACGCATCTGAAGGTGGCAGACCAGGTAAGATTGAGGAAAGGGTGGGTAGGTCAGGTGTTTCACTTGGGGCTGGATACCAAAAATCGAGGGGTGGCGATCTTGGTGGGAAAGAAGGTGTCGTTTGAGGCATTGAGCATTGTGGCAGATATTGGCGGCAGGTACATAATGGTAAGTGGTAAGTTGCAGGGAGAGAGGGTGGCACTGGTCAATGTGTATGCCCCTAACTGGGACAATGCGGGTTTTATGCGGCGTATGTTGGGTCGGATCCCAGACTTGGAAGTGGGGGGCCTGATAATGGAGGGAGACTTTAACACGGTGCTGGACCCAGCACTGGATCGCTCCAGGTCTAGGACGGGTAGGAAGCCGGCGGCGGCTAGAGTGCTGAGGGGGTTTATGGACCAGATGGGAGGGGTGGACCCTTGGAGATTTGCAAGGCCGGGGGCTAGGGAATTTTCATTCTTCTCACATGTAAATAAGGCTTATTCCTGAATTGACTTTTTCATCTTGAGTAGGGCATTGATAGCTGGAGTAGAGGATACTGAGTATCCGGCAACAGCCATTTCAGACCACGCCCCGCATTGGGTGGACTTGGAGATGGGGGAGGAGAGGGACCAGCGCCCGCTGTGGCGCTTGGAGGTGGGGCTGTTGGCGGACGAGGAGGTGAGCGAGCGGGTCCGAGGAAGTATAGAGAGGTACCTGGAGACCAACGACAACGGGGAGGTCCGAGTGGGGATGGTATGGAAGGCACTGAAGGCGGTGGTGAGGGGAGAGCTGATCTCCATTAGGGCCCACAAGGAGCAGGGGGAGAGGGAGAGGGTAGACAGGAGGTATGCGGAGGAGACCGAGGAAGGATTGTTGAGGTAGAGGCGTAGCCTCCAGGCCGAATTCGACCTGGTGACCACCAGGAAGGCGGAGGTGCAGTGGAGGACGGCCCAGGGGGCGATTTCGGAAGCGGGACGCAGCTAGGGAGATCGGGGGAGTTAAGGACAGGGGGGGGGGAAGTGTGGTGCCGAGTGGAGTTGGCATAAATGGGGTCTTCAGGGACTTCTACGAGGCATTGTACCGATCCGAGCCCCCACGGGAGGAGGGAGGGATGGGTCGCTTCCTGGAACAATTGAGGTTTCCAAAGGTGTAAGAGGGACTGGTGGCGGGATTGGGGGCCCCGATTGGGCTGGAGGAGCTGATCAAAGGGATAGGAAGCATGCAGGCGGGGAAGGCACCGGGGCCGGACGGTTTCCCGGTCGAATTCTACACAAAATACATGGACCTGTTGGGCCCGCTGTTGTTAGGACCTTTAATGAGGCAAGGGAGGGGGGCTTTACCCCCGACAATGTCCCGGGCACTGATCTCCTTGATCCTGAAGCGGGACAAGGATTCCCTGCAATGTGGGTCGTACAGACCGATTTCCTTGCTAAATGTAGATGCCAAGGTGCTGGCGAAGGTCTTAGCCACGAGGATTGAGGATTGTATGCCGCAGATCATCCATGAAGACCAGACGGGGTTTGTGAAGGGGAGACAGTTGAACGCGAATGTGCGGAGGCTTTTGAACGTTATCATGATGCCGACGAGGGAGGGGGAGGCGGAGATAGTGGCGGCGATGGACGCTGAGAAAGCCTTCGATAGGGTAGAGTGGGGGTGCCTGTGGGAGGTGCTGAAGAGGTTCGGGTTTGGGGAGGGGTTTGTCAGGTGGGTTAGGCTATTGTATGAGGTCCCAATGGCGAGTGTGGCCACAAACAGGAGGAGGTCCGAGTACTTTTGGTTGCACCAAGGGACGAGACAGGGGTGCCCCCTATCTCCCCTGCTCTTCGCACTGGCGATTGAACCCCTGGCTATGGCACTGAGGGGGTCAAGGAACTGGAGGGGATTGGTGCGTAGTGGGGAGGAGCATAGGGTGTCACTTTATGCGGACAACCTGCTGCTGTATGTGGCGGACCCGGTGGGAGGAATGCCGGAGGTAATGAGGATTCTTAGGGAATTCGGGGACTCTTCGGGGTACAAGCTCAACATGGGGAAGAGCGAGCTGTTCATAGTTCACCCAGGGGACCAGGAGAGGGGGATTGGCGAGCTCCCACTAAAAAAAGGCGGAGAGGAGCTTCAGGTATCTGGGAGTCCAGGTGGCCAGGAGTTGGGGGGCCCTGCATAGGCTTAATTTGACAACGCTGGTGGAGCAAATGGAGGAGGAGTTCAAGAGGTGGGACGCGTTGCCTCTGTCCTTGGCGGGTAGGGTGCAGTCAATCAAAATGACGATGCTCCTAAGGTTTTTGTTCCTGTTCCAGTGCCTCCCCGTGTTTTTTCAGGCGGGTTAACAGGAGTATAATGGGGTTTGTGTGGGCGCAAGGGACTCCGAGGGTGAGAAGGATGTTCCTGGAGCGGAGTAGAGATAGGGGGGGACTGGCGCTGCCCAACCTCTGTGGATACTACTGGGCCGCCAATGCGATGATGGTGCGCAAGTGGGTGATGGAGGGGGAGGGGGCCGCATGGAAGAGGCTGGAGACGGCAACTTGTGTGGGTACGAGTCTGGGGGTGCTGGCAACGGCTCCGCTGCCGCTCCCCCCAAGGAGGTATACCACGAGCCTGGTAGTGGCGGCTGCCCTCAAAATATTGGGGCAGTGGAGGCGGCACAGGGGGGAAGTGGGGGCCTCGGCGGGGACTCCATTACGGGGGAACCACCGGTTTGCCCCAGGAAGAACAGGTGGAGGGTTTACGGGGTGGCACAGGGCAGGGATACGAAAGTTGAGGGACCTGTTTGTGGACGGGAAGTTCGCGAGCTTGGGTGAGCTGGAGGAGAAGTACGGGCTCCCCCCCGGGGAACACCTTCAGGTACTTACAGGTAAGGGCGTTTGCCAGACGGCAGGTGGCGGAATTCCCGTGGCTACGGCCACACACAGTACAGCCCAGGGTGCTCTCGGGGGGGTGGGTGGGAGTGGGGAAGATCTCGGAAACTTACCAGGTGATGCAGGAGGAGGAGGAGGCCTCGGTGGTGGAGGTAAAAGGTAAGTGGGAGCAGGAGTTGGGAGAGGAAATTGAGCAAGGGACGTGGGCAGACGCCCTGGGAAGGGTGAACTCTTCCTCATCGTGCACGAGGCTCAGCCTCATACAGTTTAAGATGCTGCACAGGGCACACATGACCGGGACAAGATGAGTCGGTTTTTTGGGGGTGAGGACAGGTGTGTTAGGTGCTCAGGGAGCCCAGCAAACCACACCCATATGTTCTGGGCATGCCCATCGCTGGAGGAATTTTGGAAGGGCGTAGCGAGGACGGTGTCGAGGGTGGTAGGATCCAGGGTCAAGCCGGGCTGGGGGCTCACAATATTTGGGGTGGCAGAGGAGCCGGGAGTGCAGGAGGCGAAAGAGGCCGGAATTCTGGCCTTTGCGTCCCTGGTAGCCCGGCAAAGGATTCTTCTTCAGTGGAAGGATGCGAGGCCCCCAAGCGTGGAATCCTGGATCAACGATATGGCAGGGTTTATTAAGTCGGAGAGGGTGAAATTCGCCTTGAGAGGGTCGGTACAAGGGATCTTTAGGCGGTGGCAACCGTTCTTAGACTTCCTGGCAGAGCGGTAGACATTGGTCAATGGCAGCAGCACCTAGGGGGTGGGGGGTGGGTGGGGTCACTACATTTTGTTGTTTTTGTTATTTACACTGGAGGGTCTGAGGGGTTGTATATACTTGTTGTATTAAGTCGGGGTGTTAATGTTAATTTATTATTTATGTACAGGGGGGAGGGGGGTATGGAGGGTTGTTTTTCTGGACTGTGTTTTGTACTTAATCCTGTTGGGTTTCTTTTTCATTTTGTTATTGATATTTTATGAAAACCTTTAATAAATTTTTTTTTATTTTTTTAAAGTGTCATCATTCCTTTGAAGTAGGACTGCCCCAATTCCATTTTGAATTGCATCTGTGGAAATCTTTGTTTCCCGTCCAGGGTCAAAGAAGGACAGGACAGGTGCGGTAGTGAATGCTGACTTGAGGTCTCGCCATTATTTGTTGTGCTCTGCAGTGCACAAGAATAATATGTTCTTCTTAATGAGGTTGTGCAATGCTGTTGTTCGTGAAGCTAGGTTAGGGATAAATTTTCCTCGGAAATCAAGGAATCCAAGGAATCTCAAAACTGCTATTTTGTCTTCGGGGCCTGTCATCTTCTGTATGGCAGCAATCTCATCATTGTCTGGTTGCACACCATGTTCTGAGATTTGATCACCCAGAAATGTTAATGTTGAGATACCAAAGTTGCACTTAGATCGATTTAGCTTCAATCCGAATTTGTGTATTCTCTGTAGGTGTCTTGCATTATGTTTTTCACGTGTATATGACCATATTATAATGTCATCAACATGCACCCGAACTCCATCAATGCTTTCTGTCATCTGTTCCATGGCACGATGAAATATCTCAGATGCTGAGATTATGTCAAATGGCATTCTCTTAAAACAGTAACGACCAAACAGTGTGTTGAATGTACACAATTTTGTGCTTGTTGCATTTGCCAAAAACCTCTGGAAACGTCGAGTTTAGAGAATATCTTGGCATTAGCCATCTCACTCATAATCTCTTCATGTTTCGGTATTGGATAGTGTTCACGTCTGATGTTCATGTTCAGATCCTTCGGATCAATACAAATCCATAGGTCACCATTGGGTTTCTTTTATTTTTAACAAACAATTTTATTGAGATAATTTTTGGCATTGTAAACAGTTACAGGTAACAGAAATGTGCAAACATCAATATAAAACCAATACTTCAATCAAACCATAGTGCACATGCCCGCTCCTCTCCCCTAGACACTACCCGCCTATTTATCCCTCCTATTCTACTCTAATTTCCCCCCCCCCCCTGCTGACGTTCACTCTCCCGCGAAGAAGTCGATGAATGGTTGCCACCTTCGGGTGAACCCCAGTAGAGATCCCCTCAAGGCGAACTTAATTTTTTCAATACCCAGAAAACTTGACATGTCCGAAAGCCATAGTTCGGTCTTCGGGGGTTTTGAGTCCCTCCATGCCAGCAGTATTCGCCGCCGGGCTATTAGGGAAGCAAACATCTGCCTCTTTCTCCCTCTGGACTCCCGGGTCTTCCGAAACCCCGCGGATTGCCACCATTGGACTCATCACCACCCTTTTTTTCAGTACCCGGGACATGACCCCCGCAAATCCCTCCCAGTACCCCCTAAGCTTAGGACATGCCCAAAACATGTGAACATGGTTCGCTGGACCTCCCGCGCATCTAGCGCACTTGTCCTCTACCCCAAAGAATTTGCTCATCCGAGCTACCGTCATGTGGGCCCGGTGAACGACCTTAAATTGAATCAGGCTGAACCTGGCACATGTTGCGGTTGAGTTTACCCGACTTAGAGGTTCCGCCCATACCCCTTCCTCCATCTCCCCGCCAAACTCCTCCTCCCATTTGAGTCTCAGTTCTTCCGTCCGGGACTCTTCCCCCTTCATGAGCACCTTGTAGATATCCGAGACTCTACCCTCTCCACCTTCTCCTCTAGAGACTATTCTGTCCTGGATCCCTATTGGCGGGAGACGTGGGAAGGATGGGACCTGTCTGCATACAAAGTCATGCATCTGTAAGTACCTAAAGTCAATCCTCTCTCACAACCAGGATGCTTTCGAGGGCATGGGTACACTGCCCTACACATACAAAATCCTGCACAAACAGGATGCCACCCCGGTAGTTCATGCACCTCGCAGAGTCCCAGCACCCCTCAAGGACCGTCTCAAGCAGCAGCTGCAGGACCTTCAGGACCAAGGACTTCTTTCCCGGGTGGCGGAGCCAACTGCATGGGTCAACTCCATGGTGTGCGTCAAGAAGCCTTCCGGCGAGCTCCGGATCTGTATTGACCCGAAAATCGCAATTAATGAGGGAACATTACCCCATACCCAAACGTGAGGAGGTCACGTGCGAGATGGCTCGGGCAAAAATATTCACCAAGCATGATGCCTCAAAGGGCTTCTGGCAGATTCAATTGGATCAGTCCAGCAGGAAGCTGTGTACCTTCAACACTCCATTTGGCAGATACTGCTACAATAGGATGCCATTTGGAATCATATCGGCCTCTGAAGTTTTCCATCGCATCATGGAACAGATGATGGAGGGCATCGAAGGCGTGCGCGTCTATGTGGACGATATCATTATTTGGTCTACCACACCGCAGGAGCATATCAGTCGCCTCCAACACGTCTTTCAACGGATCCGGGACCAGGGCCTGCGTCTTAACAGAGCCAAATGTTCTTTTGGCCAAACTGAGCTCAAGTTCTTGGGGGACCACATCTCCCGGTTGGGTGTGCGGCCGGATGCCGACAAGGTGGCAGCCATCACGGCTATGCAGAGACTGACAGACAAGAAGGCGGTGCTACGCTTTCTAGGAATGGTCAACTTCCTGGGAAAATTCATCCCTAACCTCGCTTCCCACACCACAGCTATCCGGCACCTTGTCAGGAAGGCAACTGAGTTCCAGTGGCTTCCCACCCACCAGCGTGAATGGGAGGAGCTCAAGGTCAAGCTTACCACCGCCCCGGTACTGGCGTTCTTCGATCCTGCATAGGAGACAAAGATCTCGACTGACGCCAGCCAATCCGGCATTGGGGCGGTCCTCCTGCAACAAGATGACGCCTCATCATGGGCCCCAGTCGCCTATGCGTCACGTGCCATGACCCCCACAGAGCAGCGCTATTTAGAAGGAGTGCCTAGGCCTGTTGACTGGCGTTGACAAGTTCAACGACTATGTGTATGGCCTTCCCCAGTTCACTGTGGAGACCGACCATCGCCCGCTGGTTGGCATCATCCAAAAGGACCTTAATGACATGACCCCTCGCCTCCAGTGCATTCTGCTCAAACTCCGGAGGTACGACTTCCAACTTGTATACACCCTGTGTAAGGACCTGATCATAGCAGACGCTCTGTCCAGGGCAGTCGACACTCCGTCCGACCCAGAGGGGTTTGTTGGCCAAGTCGACGCACATGTAGCCTTCACTTCTGCCAATCTGCCGGCCACTGACGAACGCCTTGCCCACATTCGCCGTGAGACTGCGGCCGACCCCCTTCTGCAACGTGTGATGCGTCACATGACGGACGGGTGGCTCAAGGGACAATGCCCACAGTTTTACAATATTCGGGACGACTTGGCAGTCGTGGATGGTGTCCTCCTGAAGCTGGACCGCATTGTGATCCCACACAGCATGCACCGGCTTGTCTTAGAACAGCTGCACGAAGGTCATCTCGGCGTTGAGAAGTGCCGACGGAGGGCCCGAGAGGCTGTATACTGGCCGGGAATAAATGAGGACTGTGCTCAATTGCCCCACCTGTCAGCGGTTCCAGCCGGCACAACCACGTGAGACCCTTCAGCCCCATGAGTTGGTCACGTCCCCCTGGTCGAAGGTGGGCATGGACCTGTTCCATGCGCTCGACAGAGACTACATCATCATCATCGACTACTTTTCCAGCTATCCTGAGGTCATACGCCTGCACGACACCATGCAATTGAACCCGCTTATTGATCATAATTGCTACCCCTCTGGACTTAGAATCCAAGTTCGAGTGCAAGACATGGCTGATCCAGCCCTTCCTTAGCCTAGTCTGGTCAGACACTTTTAGATGTGTCTCCTGCAACATAATTACGTCCGCCTTTAGAGCCCGCAAATGCGCGATCACACGTGCCCTTTTAACTGGCCCATTTAGTCCCCTGACATTCCAGGTGACCAGCCTGGTCGGGGGGGGGGGGGGGGGCGCACAACCCCCCCCCCCGCTGGTCAGCCATAACGTTTCTTGGGCCCGCCCCCGGCCCATGCACCGTGCCATTCCTGGCTCGCCTCTTGGCTGCCTCCACCCCCGACCTCCTTTCCATTACCTACTTCAGATCCTCCCGTCTGCAAAATAACTCCCCCCCCCCCACCTCCCCTAGCAACATCCCCTGATAACCCCACCCCTGCCATTCACTGGCTGTATTCTCCCCCCCCACCCCCCACCTGACTCCTTTGACTAGCCAATCTGCTAGCCCGGTTACTCATCGCTCCGGCGCCCCCTTGTCTCACTCCCATTGTTTCCCCGACCTCATCTCCCCACTCCCCAGCACACCATCCCCCACTCCGACCCACTGGAGCAATCTCACTAAGATGGGAAAGATCAAACAAGATGTAAACATCAAACAGCACCGCGAGGCTGCTCCAGGTACAATACAGATCCAGCTGTGTACACAGAAAAGTGTTAACCCACGTCCCTTTCTGAGCACCAAAAAATATATATATATAACACCGCAATAACCCAGTACCCGTACATCCCCATCCGAAACACACATAAAAACTATAGACATAAATGAAACAAAAGCCCCCAACCAACATCTTTAATCCCCATTGCTGACCTGCTGACCGGCCACCCCTTTGTTACAATACAGGCTCCAGCGCACTCAGAGAGCCCAACAAAAGGTACTCACCACAACAGAAGAGAAAGAAAAAAGGAGAGAAAAAAAACAACAACCGAAAAAAGGAAAAAGGCCATTCGAAAGGGGGATACCCTCCCCCCACATCCCCCACAGGCAAAAACTGCCAACAAAAAATACACCACAAGGCACCTTTAAAGCAGTAAACAGTCGACCTGCAGTCCAGGCACAGTAGGCGTCCCTTCAACCAGTAATTCTTGGACCCTAGCTTGCGTCTGTGGGTCCTTTTTTCGAGACTAGTCCCTGATCCCTCACAAGTCCATCGCTTCTTCGGGCTCAGAGAAGTAGTGGTGTTGGCCCTGATGCGTAACCCAAAGACGGGCCGGGACGAGCAGACCAAACTTCACGTGCAGTTTGAACAACACCTCCTTAACTTGTTTAAAGGCTGCTCGCCGCCTGGCCACCTCCTGGCTTAGGTCCTGGTAAATGCGAAGGACACGGTTATTCCACGTGCTGTTCTTTGCCCACTGCAGCACCCGCTCCTTCTCCACAAACCTGTGGAACCTAATCACCATCGGACGGGGGGCCCCCCCAGACGCACCTGTCTCGCCTGTACTCTGCCCCCTCCAGCTCCGGCGGTCGCGGACAGGCTTCAGCCCCCATCAGCTGCATCAATAGGTCCGCCACGAACGCTGTGGCATCAGCTCCCTCCCCCCCCCACCCCTCCGGGAGGCCAATGATCCTCAGATTTTGTCTGCAGGCTCTATTTTCCAGCTCCTCTACTCTGTCCAGCAGTCTTCTCTGTCTCTCCTTCAACCCGTCGACTTCTAGCGCAGCAATCGTCTGCGCGTCCGCCTGCTCCTCCACCGCCTCCCCCAGCTCCTTAACTTTTTCGTCCTGGGCATCCAGTCTCTGGTTCAGCTGATCCACTGCCTTCTGAAGTGGGTCCAAGTTAACCTGCTTCAACGATTCAAAACTGCTCTTTATCACCTGCGGCATGTTTTCCAGCACCTGCTGGATCGCCAGGTCCGAGGTTCGAGGTCTGCCATCTTTGCTCCCAGGTCAGCTTCCCCTGCACCTTCCCGATTGCGCTGCTTTCTGCTCTCCCGCAGTTCCATGCAGCTCTGCTCACTCCTTAGTCCCCCGTGGCCGTCCTTTCAGCGCTCCACAGCCCCGCAAAACCGGGGAACCAGGTCCTCAAATCCGGCCGGAGTGAGATCCCCCGAATGTGCGCTCACTCACTCATTGTCGCCACCGGCACCATTGGGTTTCCTAACGCACACCGTCGAGCTGACCCAATCTGTCGGTTCCGTGATCTTGGAAATTATTCCAAGGTGCTACATGCATTCCAGTTCTTGCTTGAGACGGTCACGTAATGGAGCAGGAACTCTTCTTGGAGGCTGTACCACTGGTTTAGCATTCGCTTTCAGTTGAATCTTGTATTGAAAAGGAAGAGTACCCAGACCTTCAAATACCTGAGGAAATTTAGCGCGGATTCTTTCACAATCTTCCTGCACAGGTGGAAGAGGTTTCCTGGTGGAGTAGATTCGTTCCACAAGGTGTAAATCCTGACAGGCGTGTGCACCTAGTAGAGAAGATCTATTGGTTTCAACAATCTCGAACCGCAAGGATATCACAGTATCAGTGTTTGTCACTGTAGCACCATCGATCACACACGAGGCGAGACGTAAAGAACTTCAATCGAGGCTTTATTGAGCAGATTTGTTCAGACACGTTCCCCCAGCAGCTCAGTCACAGATTGCAGCTGTGGGGATTAAACCCAGGTTCTTATACCCCTCCTATCTGGGTGGAGCCCAGTAGGTGGAGGATCCAATCGGGATCCAGCATCTGTCCTCCAATAGCTCCTCGGCATTCCTGGTGTACCGTATTACCCCTAATACATACCACCACAGTCACTAAGAGATAGCATGACCCTAATGAAGTAACCATGTTACCACTGTAGTCATTTAACTGGCAGTCAGTTTTCTGAATCTTAGGACTATGACAAAGTTGTGATAAATCATGAGTATTTATTAAATTTGCAGATGCTCCAGTGTCCAACTTGAACACAATCTCAGAACCATTGACCTGTAATAGAGTGTTCCATTCAGATTGCATGTTAATTTATTGTATGGGATGCAGTATTTGCAGATTGGAAGTGTTCTTCACAGTTGTGTGGAACATCTCAACAATTCCCACAAAGAAAGAATCTTCAAGACTATAAGCATCTATATCATCATTAGCGTTATCCATTTTGGAGGTCTCTGCACTTGTATGAACACTCTGTACATTCATATATTTCTTCATTCAGTTTGAAGTTTTAAAGTGTGTCCCTTTTAGCGCAGTTCTGCATTGAACAGCAAAGTGATTTAGTTTGCAACATTTGGAGCAAATATTTCCAAGTGCTGGGCATTTTTTATGTGGGTGGGCATGTCCCCAGCGTCCACACGTCATGACGTTGCTTTCGTCATGCGCAAATTGGTTGCGTGCAGAACGTTCTTCATCCAAATCGCGTAGTTTGTTGAAGTGCGTAAGTGCAGATCGACTATGCGCATGCGCATTACAGCTGCCGTCCGAAACTTGCATTTTCCTCAACTGCGCCACAGATCCAATGCAGTCGGTCCCGAGGTGCATTTTCGCACTTTTCCTTAACCAGAATTTCAGAATACTGAGTTTTTGATGTTTCATTCGCTTGACACATTGCAATGACATCTTCTAATTTTAAATCTTTCTGCGTTTATAAACCTTCTCTGAGTTTCTCATCTTTAATGCCAAAAACGATTTGATCTCTGATCATTGAGTCTGACAATATTGAGAAGTTACAGGTTTGTGATTTTAGTCTTAAATCTGTAATGAAGCAATCTACAGATTCTCCATCTTTTTGCTCTCTCGTTTGAAAGATAAACCGTTCCTACGTTTCATTAATTTGAGCTTTACAATGAAGATCAAATGTTTCAATAATGATATCATTTTTTTTTTTAACCATCTTCTGTGGAGAATCAGAAAGAGTTATAAAGTTCAATAGCCTGTGGTACAACTATTGTTAAAAATAACGTGAGTTTTCTGTTATCACTAGCATTATCTAAATCTGAGGCAGAGAGGGATAGTTGAAATTGTTGCTTAAATATTTTCCAATTTACATCAATTTTACCAGAAGTCCGGAACTGTCGCAGAGTTTGCAGTATCTCCATTAGGTCTGGACTTGTCTGTGTGTTGAAGGAATTGGTCTGGAAGCAGTCTTGCCGTCGAAATCCGAGCACGTGCTGGTTTTCTTTCTTCTTAGATTCCAACTATTTGCTAACTAAATTACTTCAGGAATTTCCTGGTGCCATGTTATATTTTTTATATTGTTCTCCACGATAGCCAAAGTCGTAGTGTTGACAAAGAACATAAAGCTATATGTTTAAATCAAAACTAGTTTATTTTACATCACTAGTAGCATGTTATAAATTTCCACTACTTGAAATGGTTCGCATACTCTACTGAGTAACAGTTAATAAAATAATAGTATTGAATCTATGTTACAGTAATTATTTATCTCCCTAATATATAACCTACACTCTAACTCAACTTCACACTATCCTTCTACATCAGCTTCTCCAACAGCTTCTCCCAGAATGTCTCGAGTCGCAGACTTTTAAAGGACTACTCAGTGATGCCATTACTGTTATTATACATAAACATCATCTTGTTAACCCTATACTCTCCTTACATTATACATATCATTACAGCTGTCCCAGCCCTTGTTGTCCTAGTTCTTGCTGTCCCAGTCCTTGTTGTGCCAGTCCTTCTTGTCCCAGTCCTTGTTGTCCCAGTTCCTGCTGACCCAGTCCTTGTTGTCCCAGTTCTTGTTGTCCCAGTCTTTGTTGTCCTTGTTCTTGCTGTCTCAGTTCTTGTTGTCCCAGTCCTTGTTGTCCCCAATCCTTGGTGTCCCAGTCCTTGTTGTGCCAGTCCTTGTTGTCCCAGTTCTTGTTGTCCCCAGTTCCTGTTGTCCCCAGTTCTTGTTATCCCAGTTCTTGTTGTCCCAGTTCTTGTTGTCCCAGTCCTTGTTGTCCCAGTCCTTGTTGTCCCCAATCCTTGGTGTCCCAGTCCTTGTTGTGCCAGTCCTTGTTGTCCCAGTTCTTGTTGTCCCAGTCCTTGTTGTGCCAGTCCTTGTTGTCCCAGTCCTTGTTGTCCCCAATCCTTGTTGTCCCAGTCCTTGTTGTCCCAGTCTTTGTTGTCCCAGTCCATGTTGTCCCAGTCCTTGTTTTCCCAGTTCTTGTTGTCCCAGATCTTGTTGTCCCAGTCCTTGTTGTCCCAGTCCTTGTTGTCCCAGTCCTGGTTGTCCCAGTCCTTGTTGCCCCAGTCCTGGTTGTCCCAGTCCTTGTTGCCCCAGTTCTTCATGTCCCAGTTCCTGCTGACCCAGTCCTTGTTGTCCCAGTCCTTGTTGTCTCAGTCCTTGTTGTCCCAGTCCTTTTGTCCCATTTCCTGTTGTCCCAGTTATTGCTGTCCCCACCCTTGTTGTCCCAGTCCTTGTTGTCCCAGTCCTTGTTGTCCCAGTCCTTTTGTCCCATTTCCTGTTGTCCCAGTTCTTGCTGTCCCACTCCTTGTTTTCCCAGTCCTTATGTCCCAGTTCTTACTGTGCCAGTTATTGCTGTCCCCACCCTTGTTGTCCCAGTCCTTGTTGTCCCAGTCCTTGTTGTCCCAGTTCCTGCTGTCCCAGTTCCTGCTGTCCCAGTTCTTGTTGTCCCAGTCCTAGTTGTCCCAGTCCTTGTTGTCCCAGTTCGTGCTGTCCCAGTTCCTGCTGTCCCTGTTCTTGTTGTCCCAGTCATTGTTGACCCAGTTCTTGCTGTCTCAGTCTTTGTTGTCTCAGTCTTTGTTGTCCCAGTCCTTGTTTTCCCAGTTCTTGCTGTCTCAGTTCTTGTAGTCCCAGTTCTTGTTGTCTCAGTTCCTGCTGTCCCAGTCCTTGTTGTCCCAGTTCTTGTTGTCCCAGTTCTTGCTGTCCCAGTTGTTGTTGTTCCAGATCTTGTTGTCCCAGTCCTTGTTGTCCCAGTTCTTGCTGTCCCAGTCCTTGTAGCCCCAGTTCTTGCTGTCCCAGTCCTTGTTTTCCCGTTCTTCCAGTCCCAGTTCTTGTTGTCCTAGTTCTTGTTGTCCCAGTTTTTGTTGTCCCAGGCCTGGTTGTCCCAGTCCTTGTTCTCCCAGTCCTTGTTGCCCCAGTTCTTGATGTCCCAGTTCTTGCTGTCCCAGTCCTTGTTTTCCCAGTCCTTGTTGCCCTAGTTTTTGATGTCCCTGTTCCTGCTGACACAGCCCTTGTTGTCCCAGTCCGTGTTGCCCTAGTTTTTGATGTCCCTGTTCCTGCTGACACAGTCCTTGTTGTCCCACTCCTTGTTCTATCTGTCCTTGTTCACCCAGTCCTTGTACTCCTAGTCCTTGTTGTCCCATTCCTTGTTGCCCCAGTCCTTCGTGTCCCAGTCCTTGTTGTCCCAGTTCCTGCTGTCCCAGTCCTTGTTGTCCCTAGTTCTTGATGTCCCAGTTCTTGTTGTCCCAGTCCTTGTTGTCCCAGTCCTTGTTGTCCCCAGTTTCTGTTGTCCCAGTTCCTGTTGTCCCAGTCCTTGTTGTCCCTAGTTCTTGATGTCCCAGTTCTTGTTGCCCCAGTCCTTGCTGTGCCAGTCGTTGTTGTCCCCAGTTCCTGTTGTCCCAGTTCCTGCTGTCCCAGTCCTTGTTGTCCCTAGTTCTTGTTGCCCCAGTTCCTGTTGTCCCAGTCCTTGTTGTGCAAGTCCTTGTTGTCCCCAGTTCCTGTTGTCCCAGTCCTTGTTGTCCCCAGTCCTTGGTGTCCCAGTCCTTGTTGTCCCAGTTCCTGCTGTCCCAGTCCTTGTTGTCCCCAGTTCTTGTTTACCCAGTTCCTGTTGTCCCAGTCCTTGTTGTCCCTAGTTCTTGTTGCCCCAGTTCCTGTTGTCCCAGTCCTTGTTGTGCCAGTCCTTGTTGTCCCCAGTTCCTGTTGTCCCAGTTCCTGCTGTCCCAGTCCTTGTTGTCCCTAGTTCTTGTTGCCCCAGTTCCTGTTGACCCAGTCATTGTTGTGCAAGTCCTTGTTGTCCCCAGTTCCTGTTGTCCCAGTCCTTGTTGTCCCCAGTCCTTGGTGTCCCAGTCCTTGTTGTCCCAGTTCCTGCTGTCCAGGTTCTTGTTGTCCCAGTTCTTGCTGTCTCAGTCCTTGCTGTCCCAGTCCTTGTTGTCCCAGTCCTTGTTCTCGCAGCCATTGTTGTGCCAGTTCCTGCTGTCCAGGTTCTTGTTGTCCCAGTTCTTGCTGTCTCAGTCCTTGTTGTCCCAGTCCTTTTGTCCCATTTCCTGTTGTCCCAGTTCTTGCTGTCCCACTCCTTGTTGTCCCAGTCCTTATGTCCCAGTTCTTACTGTGCCAGTTATTGCTGTCCCCACCCTTGTTGTCCCAGTCCTTGTTGTCCCAGTCCTTGTTGTCGAAGTTCCTGCTGTCCCTGTTCCTGCTGTCCCAGTTCTTGTTGTCCCAGTCCTAGTTGTCCCAGTCCTTGTTGTCCCAGTTCGTGCTGTCCCAGTTCCTGCTGTCCCTGTTCTTGTTGTCCCAGTCATTGTTGACCCAGTTCTTGCTGTCTCAGTCTTTGTTGTCTCAGTCTTTGTTGTCCCAGTCCTTGTTGTCCCAGTTCTTGTTGTCCCAGTCCTTTTGTCCCATTTCTTGTTGTCCCAGTTCTTGCTGTCACACTCTTTGCTGTCCCAGTTCCTGCAGTCCCAGTTCTTGCTGTCCCAGTTATTCCTGTCCCAACCCTTGTTGTCCCAGTCCTTGTTGTCCCAGTTCCTGCTGTCCCAGTTCTTGTTGTCCCAGTCCTTGTTGTCCCAGTTCCTGCTGTCCCAGTTCCTGCTGTCCCAGTTCTTGCTGTCCCAGTTCTTGTTGTCCCAGTTCTTGTTGTCCCAGTTCCTGCTGACCCAGGTCTTGTCGTCCCAGTCCTTGTTGTGCCAGTCCTTGTTTTCCCAGTTCTTGCTGTCCCAGTTCTTGTTGTCCCAGTTCTTGTTGTCCCAGTTCCTGCTGACCCAGTTCTTGTTGTCGCAGTCCTTGTTGTCCCATTCCTTGTTTTCCCAGTTCTTGCTGTCCCAGTCCTTGTTGGCCCAGTCCATGATGTCCCAGTCATTGTTGTCCTAGTCCTTGTTGTCCCAGTCTTTGCTGTCCCAGTCCTTGTTGGCCCAGTCCATGTTGTCCCAGTCCTTGTTGTGCCAGTCCTTGTTGTCCCAGTCCTTGTTGTCCCCAATCCTTGTTGTCCCAGTCCTTGTTGTCCCAGTCCTTGTTGTGCCAGTCCTTGTTGTGCCAGTCCTTGTTGTCCCCAATCCTTGTTGTCCCCAATCTTTGTTGTCCCAGTCCTTGGTGTCCCAGTCCTTGTTGTGCCAGTCCTTGTTGTCCCAGTTCCCGCTGACCCAGTTCTTGTCGTCCCAGTCCTTGTTGTCCCAGTCCTTGTTGTCCCCAATCCTTGTTGTCCCAGTCCATGTTGTCCCAGTCCTTGTTTCCCCAGTTCTTGTTGTCCCAGTTCTTGTTGTCCCAGTCCTTGTTGTCCCAGTCCTTGTTGTCCCAGTCCTGGTTGTCCCAGTCCTTGTTGCCCCAGTCCTGGTTGTCCCAGGCCTTGTTGCCCCAGTCCTGGTTGTTCCAGTCCTTGTTGTCCCAGTCCTTGTTGTCCCAGTCCTTGTTGTCCCAGTCCTTGTTTTCCCAGTTCTTGCTGTCTCAGTTCTTGTAGTCCCAGTCCTTGTTGTCCCAGTCCTTGTTGTCCCAGTCTTTGTTGTCCCAGTCCATGTTGTCCCAGTCCTTGTTTTCCCAGTTCTTGTTGTCCCAGTTCTTGTTGTCCCAGTCCTTGTTGTCCCAGTCCTGGTTGTCCCAGTCCTTGTTGCCCCAGTCCTGGTTGTCCCAGTCCTTGTTGCCCCAGTCCTGGTTGTCCCAGTCCTTGTTGCCCCAGTTCTTCATGTCCCAGTTCCTGCTGACCCAGTCCTTGTTGCCCCAGTCCTTGTTGTCCCAGTCCTTGTTGTCCCAGTCCTGGTTGTCCCAGTCCTTGTTGCCCCAGTCCTGGTTGTCCCAGTCCTTGTTGCCCCAGTTCTTCATGTCCCAGTTCCTGCTGACCCAGTCCTTGTTGTCCCAGTCCTTGTTGTCCCAGTCCTTGTTGTCCCAGTCCTTGTTTTCCCAGTTCTTGCTGTCTCAGTTCTTGTAGACCCAGTTCTTGTTGTCTCAGTTCCTGCTGTCCCAGTCCTTGTTGTCCCAGTTCTTGTTGTCCCAGTTCTTGCTGTCCCAGTTGTTGTTGTTCCAGATCTTGTTGTCCCAGTCCTTGTTGTCCCAGTTCTTGCTGTCCCAGTCCTTGTAGCCGCAGTTCTTGCTGTCCCAGTCCTTGTTTTCCCGTTCTTCCAGTCCCAGTTCTTGTTGTCCTAGTTCTTGTTGTCCCAGTTTTTGTTGTCCCAGGCCTGGTTGTCCCAGTCCTTGTTCTCCCAGTCCTTGTTGCCCCAGTTCTTGATGTCCCAGTTCTTGCTGTCCCAGTCCTTGTTTTCCCAGTCCTTGTTGCCCTAGTTTTTGATATCCCTGTTCCTGCTGACACAGCCCTTGTTGTCCCACTCCTTGTTCTATCTGTCCTTGTTCACCCAGTCCTTGTACTCCTAGTCCTTGTTGTCCCATTCCTTGTTGCCCCAGTCCTTCGTGTCCCAGTCCTTGTTGTCCCAGTTCCTGCTGTCCCAGTCCTTGTTGTCCCTAGTTCTTGATGTCCCAGTTCTTGTTGCCCCAGTCCGTGCTGTGCCAGTCCTTGTTGTCCCCAGTTCCTGTTGTCCCAGTTCCTGCTGTCCCAGTCCTTGTTGTCCCTAGTTCTTGATGTCCCAGTTCTTGTTACCCCAGTCCTTGCTGTGCCAGTCGTTGTTGTCCCCAGTTCCTGTTGTCCCAGTTCCTGCTGTCCCAGTCCTTGTTGTCCCTAGTTCTTGTTGCCCCAGTTCCTGTTGTCCCAGTCCTTGTTGTGCAAGTCCTTGTTGTCCCCAGTTCCTGTTGTCCCAGTCCTTGTTGTCCCCAGTCCTTGGTGTCCCAGTCCTTGTTGTCCCAGTTCCTGCTGTCCCAGTCCTTGTTGTCCCCAGTTCTTGTTTACCCAGTTCCTGTTGTCCCAGTCCTTGTTGTCCCTAGTTCTTGTTGCCCCAGTTCCTGTTGTCCCAGTCCTTGTTGTGCCAGTCCTTGTTGTCCCCAGTTCCTGTTGTCCCAGTTCCTGCTGTCCCAGTCCTTGTTGTCCCTAGTTCTTGTTGCCCCAGTTCCTGTTGACCCAGTCATTGTTGTGCAAGTCCTTGTTGTCCCCAGTTCCTGTTGTCCCAGTCCTTGTTGTCCCCAGTCCTTGGTGTCCCAGTCCTTGTTGTCCCAGTTCCTGCTGTCCAGGTTCTTGTTGTCCCAGTTCTTGCTGTCTCAGTCCTTGCTGTCCCAGTCCTTGTTGTCCCAGTCCTTGTTCTCGCAGCCATTGTTGTGCCAGTTCCTGCTGTCCAGGTTCTTGTTGTCCCAGTTCTTGCTGTCTCAGTCCTTGTTGTCCCAGTCCTTTTGTCCCATTTCCTGTTGTCCCAGTTCTTGCTGTCCCACTCCTTGTTGTCCCAGTCCTTATGTCCCAGTTCTTACTGTGCCAGTTATTGCTGTCCCCACCCTTGTTGTCCCAGTCCTTGTTGTCCCAGTCCTTGTTGTCCCAGTTCCTGCTGTCCCAGTTCCTGCTGTCCCAGTTCTTGTTGTCCCAGTCCTAGTTGTCCCAGTCCTTGTTGTCCCAGTTCGTGCTGTCCCAGGTCCTGCTGTCCCTGTTCTTGTTGTCCCAGTCATTGTTGACCCAGTTCTTGCTGTCTCAGTCTTTGTTGTCTCAGTCTTTGTTGTCCCAGTCCTTGTTGTCCCAGTCCTTGTTGTCCCAGTCCTTGTTGTCCCAGTCCTTGTTGTCCCAGTTCTTGTTGTCCCAGTCCTTTTGTCCCATTTCTTGTTGTCCCAGTTCTTGCTGTCACACTCTTTGCTGTCCCAGTTCCTGCAGTCCCAGTTCTTGCTGTCCCAGTTATTCCTGTCCCAACCCTTGTTGTCCCAGTCCTTGTTGTCCCAGTTCCTGCTGTCCCAGTTCTTGTTGTCCCAGTCCTTGTTGTCCCAGTTCCTGCTGTCCCAGTTCCTGCTGTCCCAGTTCCAGCTGTCCCAGTTCTTGCTGTCCCAGTTCTTGTTGTCCCAGTTCTTGTTGTCCCAGTTCTTGTTGTCCCAGTTCTTGTTGTCCAAGTTCCTGCTGACCCAGTTCTTGTCGTCCCAGTCCTTGTTGTCGCAGTCCTTGTTGTCCCATTCCTTGTTTTCCCAGTTCTTGCTGTCCCAGTCGTTGTTGGCCCAGTCCATGATGTCCCAGTCATTGTTGTCCTAGTCCTTGTTGTCCCAGTCTTTGCTGTCCCAGTCCTTGTTGGCCCAGTCCATGTTGTCCCAGTCCTTGTTGTCCCAGTCCATGCTGTCCCAGTCCATGTTGCCCCAGTTCTTCATGTCCCAGTTCCTGCTGACCCAGTTCTTGTTGTCCCAGTCCTTGTTGTCCCAGTCCTTGTTTTCCCTGTTCCTGCTGTCCCAGTTCTTGTTGTCCCAGTTCTTGTTGTCCCAGTTCCTGTTGTCCCAGTTCTTATTGTCCCAGTTCTTCTTGTCCCAGTTCTTGCTGTCCCAGTTGTTGTTGTCCCAGATCTTGTTGTCCCAGTTCTTGCTGACCCGGTCCTTGTTTTCCCATTCTTCGAGTGCCAGTTCTTGTTGTCCTAGTTCTTGTTGTCCCAGTTTTTGTTGCCCCCGTTCTTGTTGTCCCAGTTCTTGTTGTCCCAGTTCCTGCTGTCCCAGTTCTTGTTGTCCCAGTTCCTGCTGTCCCAGTCCTTGTTGTTCCAGTCCTTGTTGTCCCCATCATTGTTGTCCCAGTTCTTGTTGTCCCAGTCCTTGTTGTCCCAGTCCTTGTTGCCCCAGTTCTTGTTGCCCCAGTTCTTGATGTCCCAGTTCTTGTTGTCCCAGATCCTGCTGACCCAGTCCTTGTTGTCCCAGTCCTTGTTGTCCCCAGTTCCTGTTGTCCCAGTTCCTGCTGTCCCAGTCCTTGTTTTCCCAGTTCTTGTTGTCCCAGATCCTGCTGACCCAGTCCTTGTTGTCCCAGTCCTTGTTGTCCCCAGTTCCTGTTGTCCCAGTTCCTGCTGTCCCAGTCCTTGTTGTCCCTAGTTCTTGTTGCCCCAGTTCCTGTTGTCCCAGTCCTTGTTGTCCCCAGTCCTTGGTGTCCCAGTCCTTGTTGTCCCAGTTCCTGCTGTCCCAGTCCTTGTTGTCCCCAGTTCTTGTTTACCTAGTTCCTGTTGTCCCAGTCCTTGTTGTCCCTAGTTCTTGTTGCCCCAGTTCCTGTTGTCCCAGTCCTTGTTGTGCCAGTCCTTGTTGTCCCCAGTTCCTGTTGCCCAGTTCCTGCTGTCCCAGTCCTTGTTGTCCCTAGTTCTTGTTGCCCCAGTTCCTGTTGACCCAGTCATTGTTGTGCAAGTCCTTGTTGTCCCCAGTTCCTGTTGTCCCAGTCCTTGTTGTCCCCAGTCCTTGGTGTCCCAGTCCTTGTTGTCCCAGTTCCTGCTGTCCAGGTTCTTGTTGTCCCAGTTCTTGCTGTCTCAGTCCTTGCTGTCCCAGTCCTTGTTGTCCCAGTCCTTGTTCTCGCA
Organism: Scyliorhinus torazame; assembly: GCF_047496885.1. Lineage (NCBI taxonomy): Eukaryota > Metazoa > Chordata > Chondrichthyes > Carcharhiniformes > Scyliorhinidae > Scyliorhinus > Scyliorhinus torazame. The sequence goes on from NC_092714.1 coordinate 130,835,711, forward strand.
GCCATTGTTGTGCCAGTTCCTGCTGTCCAGGTTCTTGTTGTCCCAGTTCTTGCTGTCTCAGTCCTTGTTGTCCCAGTCATTTTGTCCCATTTCCTGTTGTCCCAGTTCTTGCTGTCCCACTCCTTGTTGTCCCAGTCCTTATGTCCCAGTTCTTACTGTGCCAGTTATTGCTGTCCCCACCCTTGTTGTCCCAGTCCTTGTTGTCCCAGTCCTTGTTGTCCCAGTTCCTGCTGTCCCAGTTCCTGCTGTCCCAGTTCTTGTTGTCCCAGTCCTAGTTGTCCCAGTCCTTGTTGTCCCAGTTCGTGCTGTCCCAGTTCCTGCTGTCCCTGTTCTTGTTGTCCCAGTCATTGTTGACCCAGTTCTTGCTGTCTCAGTCTTTGTTGTCTCAGTCTTTGTTGTCCCAGTCCTTGTTGTCCCAGTCCTTGTTGTCCCAGTCCTTGTTGTCCCAGTCCTTGTTGTCCCAGTTCTTGTTGTCCCAGTCCTTTTGTCCCATTTCTTGTTGTCCCAGTTCTTGCTGTCACACTCTTTGCTGTCCCAGTTACTGCAGTCCCAGTTCTTGCTGTCCCAGTTATTCCTGTCCCAACTCTTGTTGTCCCAGTCCTTGTTGTCCCAGTTCCTGCTGTCCCAGTTCTTGTTGTCCCAGTCCTTGTTGTCCCAGTTCCTGCTGTCCCAGTTCCTGCTGTCCCAGTTCTTGCTGTCCCAGTTCTTGTTGTCCCAGTTCTTGTTGTCCCAGTTCCTGCTGACCCAGGTCTTGTCGTCCCAGTCCTTGTTGTGCCAGTCCTTGTTTTCCCAGTTCTTGCTGTCCCAGTCTTTGCTGTCCCAGTCCTTGTTGGCCCAGTCCATGTTGTCCCAGTCCTTGTTGTGCCAGTCCTTGTTGTCCCAGTCCTTGTTGTCCCCAATCCTTGTTGTCCCAGTCCTTGTTGTCCCAGTCCTTGTTGTGCCAGTCCTTGTTGTGCCAGTCCTTGTTGTCCCCAATCCTTGTTGTCCCCAATCTTTGTTGTCCCAGTCCTTGGTGTCCCAGTCCTTGTTGTGCCAGTCCTTGTTGTCCCAGTTCCCGCTGACCCAGTTCTTGTCGTCCCAGTCCTTGTTGTCCCAGTCCTTGTTGTCCCCAATCCTTGTTGTCCCAGTCCATGTTGTCCCAGTCCTTGTTTCCCCAGTTCTTGTTGTCCCAGTTCTTGTTGTCCCAGTCCTTGTTGTCCCAGTCCTTGTTGTCCCAGTCCTGGTTGTCCCAGTCCTTGTTGCCCCAGTCCTGGTTGTCCCAGGCCTTGTTGCCCCAGTCCTGGTTGTTCCAGTCCTTGTTGTCCCAGTCCTTGTTGTCCCAGTCCTTGTTGTCCCAGTCCTTGTTTTCCCAGTTCTTGCTGTCTCAGTTCTTGTAGTCCCAGTCCTTGTTGTCCCAGTCCTTGTTGTCCCAGTCTTTGTTGTCCCAGTCCATGTTGTCCCAGTCCTTGTTTTCCCAGTTCTTGTTGTCCCAGTTCTTGTTGTCCCAGTCCTTGTTGTCCCAGTCCTGGTTGTCCCAGTCCTTGTTGCCCCAGTCCTGGTTGTCCCAGTCCTTGTTGCCCCAGTCCTGGTTGTCCCAGTCCTTGTTGCCCCAGTTCTTCATGTCCCAGTTCCTGCTGACCCAGTCCTTGTTGCCCCAGTCCTTGTTGTCCCAGTCCTTGTTGTCCCAGTCCTGGTTGTCCCAGTCCTTGTTGCCCCAGTCCTGGTTGTCCCAGTCCTTGTTGCCCCAGTTCTTCATGTCCCAGTTCCTGCTGACCCAGTCCTTGTTGTCCCAGTCCTTGTTGTCCCAGTCCTTGTTGTCCCAGTCCTTGTTTTCCCAGTTCTTGCTGTCTCAGTTCTTGTAGACCCAGTTCTTGTTGTCTCAGTTCCTGCTGTCCCAGTCCTTGTTGTCCCAGTTCTTGTTGTCCCAGTTCTTGCTGTCCCAGTTGTTGTTGTTCCAGATCTTGTTGTCCCAGTCCTTGTTGTCCCAGTTCTTGCTGTCCCAGTCCTTGTAGCCGCAGTTCTTGCTGTCCCAGTCCTTGTTTTCCCGTTCTTCCAGTCCCAGTTCTTGTTGTCCTAGTTCTTGTTGTCCCAGTTTTTGTTGTCCCAGGCCTGGTTGTCCCAGTCCTTGTTCTCCCAGTCCTTGTTGCCCCAGTTCTTGATGTCCCAGTTCTTGCTGTCCCAGTCCTTGTTTTCCCAGTCCTTGTTGCCCTAGTTTTTGATATCCCTGTTCCTGCTGACACAGCCCTTGTTGTCCCACTCCTTGTTCTATCTGTCCTTGTTCACCCAGTCCTTGTACTCCTAGTCCTTGTTGTCCCATTCCTTGTTGCCCCAGTCCTTCGTGTCCCAGTCCTTGTTGTCCCAGTTCCTGCTGTCCCAGTCCTTGTTGTCCCTAGTTCTTGATGTCCCAGTTCTTGTTGCCCCAGTCCGTGCTGTGCCAGTCCTTGTTGTCCCCAGTTCCTGTTGTCCCAGTTCCTGCTGTCCCAGTCCTTGTTGTCCCTAGTTCTTGATGTCCCAGTTCTTGTTACCCCAGTCCTTGCTGTGCCAGTCGTTGTTGTCCCCAGTTCCTGTTGTCCCAGTTCCTGCTGTCCCAGTCCTTGTTGTCCCTAGTTCTTGTTGCCCCAGTTCCTGTTGTCCCAGTCCTTGTTGTGCAAGTCCTTGTTGTCCCCAGTTCCTGTTGTCCCAGTCCTTGTTGTCCCCAGTCCTTGGTGTCCCAGTCCTTGTTGTCCCAGTTCCTGCTGTCCCAGTCCTTGTTGTCCCCAGTTCTTGTTTACCCAGTTCCTGTTGTCCCAGTCCTTGTTGTCCCTAGTTCTTGTTGCCCCAGTTCCTGTTGTCCCAGTCCTTGTTGTGCCAGTCCTTGTTGTCCCCAGTTCCTGTTGTCCCAGTTCCTGCTGTCCCAGTCCTTGTTGTCCCTAGTTCTTGTTGCCCCAGTTCCTGTTGACCCAGTCATTGTTGTGCAAGTCCTTGTTGTCCCCAGTTCCTGTTGTCCCAGTCCTTGTTGTCCCCAGTCCTTGGTGTCCCAGTCCTTGTTGTCCCAGTTCCTGCTGTCCAGGTTCTTGTTGTCCCAGTTCTTGCTGTCTCAGTCCTTGCTGTCCCAGTCCTTGTTGTCCCAGTCCTTGTTCTCGCAGCCATTGTTGTGCCAGTTCCTGCTGTCCAGGTTCTTGTTGTCCCAGTTCTTGCTGTCTCAGTCCTTGTTGTCCCAGTCCTTTTGTCCCATTTCCTGTTGTCCCAGTTCTTGCTGTCCCACTCCTTGTTGTCCCAGTCCTTATGTCCCAGTTCTTACTGTGCCAGTTATTGCTGTCCCCACCCTTGTTGTCCCAGTCCTTGTTGTCCCAGTCCTTGTTGTCCCAGTTCCTGCTGTCCCAGTTCCTGCTGTCCCAGTTCTTGTTGTCCCAGTCCTAGTTGTCCCAGTCCTTGTTGTCCCAGTTCGTGCTGTCCCAGGTCCTGCTGTCCCTGTTCTTGTTGTCCCAGTCATTGTTGACCCAGTTCTTGCTGTCTCAGTCTTTGTTGTCTCAGTCTTTGTTGTCCCAGTCCTTGTTGTCCCAGTCCTTGTTGTCCCAGTCCTTGTTGTCCCAGTCCTTGTTGTCCCAGTTCTTGTTGTCCCAGTCCTTTTGTCCCATTTCTTGTTGTCCCAGTTCTTGCTGTCACACTCTTTGCTGTCCCAGTTCCTGCAGTCCCAGTTCTTGCTGTCCCAGTTATTCCTGTCCCAACCCTTGTTGTCCCAGTCCTTGTTGTCCCAGTTCCTGCTGTCCCAGTTCTTGTTGTCCCAGTCCTTGTTGTCCCAGTTCCTGCTGTCCCAGTTCCTGCTGTCCCAGTTCCAGCTGTCCCAGTTCTTGCTGTCCCAGTTCTTGTTGTCCCAGTTCTTGTTGTCCCAGTTCTTGTTGTCCCAGTTCTTGTTGTCCAAGTTCCTGCTGACCCAGTTCTTGTCGTCCCAGTCCTTGTTGTCGCAGTCCTTGTTGTCCCATTCCTTGTTTTCCCAGTTCTTGCTGTCCCAGTCCTTGTTGGCCCAGTCCATGATGTCCCAGTCATTGTTGTCCTAGTCCTTGTTGTCCCAGTCTTTGCTGTCCCAGTCCTTGTTGGCCCAGTCCATGTTGTCCCAGTCCTTGTTGTCCCAGTCCATGCTGTCCCAGTCCATGTTGCCCCAGTTCTTCATGTCCCAGTTCCTGCTGACCCAGTTCTTGTTGTCCCAGTCCTTGTTGTCCCAGTCCTTGTTTTCCCTGTTCCTGCTGTCCCAGTTCTTGTTGTCCCAGTTCTTGTTGTCCCAGTTCCTGTTGTCCCAGTTCTTATTGTCCCAGTTCTTCTTGTCCCAGTTCTTGCTGTCCCAGTTGTTGTTGTCCCAGATCTTGTTGTCCCAGTTCTTGCTGACCCGGTCCTTGTTTTCCCATTCTTCGAGTGCCAGTTCTTGTTGTCCTAGTTCTTGTTGTCCCAGTTTTTGTTGCCCCCGTTCTTGTTGTCCCAGTTCTTGTTGTCCCAGTTCCTGCTGTCCCAGTTCTTGTTGTCCCAGTTCCTGCTGTCCCAGTCCTTGTTGTTCCAGTCCTTGTTGTCCCCATCATTGTTGTCCCAGTTCTTGTTGTCCCAGTCCTTGTTGTCCCAGTCCTTGTTGCCCCAGTTCTTGTTGCCCCAGTTCTTGATGTCCCAGTTCTTGTTGTCCCAGATCCTGCTGACCCAGTCCTTGTTGTCCCAGTCCTTGTTGTCCCCAGTTCCTGTTGTCCCAGTTCCTGCTGTCCCAGTCCTTGTTTTCCCAGTTCTTGTTGTCCCAGATCCTGCTGACCCAGTCCTTGTTGTCCCAGTCCTTGTTGTCCCCAGTTCCTGTTGTCCCAGTTCCTGCTGTCCCAGTCCTTGTTGTCCCTAGTTCTTGTTGCCCCAGTTCCTGTTGTCCCAGTCCTTGTTGTCCCCAGTCCTTGGTGTCCCAGTCCTTGTTGTCCCAGTTCCTGCTGTCCCAGTCCTTGTTGTCCCCAGTTCTTGTTTACCTAGTTCCTGTTGTCCCAGTCCTTGTTGTCCCTAGTTCTTGTTGCCCCAGTTCCTGTTGTCCCAGTCCTTGTTGTGCCAGTCCTTGTTGTCCCCAGTTCCTGTTGCCCAGTTCCTGCTGTCCCAGTCCTTGTTGTCCCTAGTTCTTGTTGCCCCAGTTCCTGTTGACCCAGTCATTGTTGTGCAAGTCCTTGTTGTCCCCAGTTCCTGTTGTCCCAGTCCTTGTTGTCCCCAGTCCTTGGTGTCCCAGTCCTTGTTGTCCCAGTTCCTGCTGTCCAGGTTCTTGTTGTCCCAGTTCTTGCTGTCTCAGTCCTTGCTGTCCCAGTCCTTGTTGTCCCAGTCCTTGTTCTCGCAGCCATTGTTGTGCCAGTTCCTGCTGTCCAGGTTCTTGTTGTCCCAGTTCTTGCTGTCTCAGTCCTTGTTGTCCCAGTCATTTTGTCCCATTTCCTGTTGTCCCAGTTCTTGCTGTCCCACTCCTTGTTGTCCCAGTCCTTATGTCCCAGTTCTTACTGTGCCAGTTATTGCTGTCCCCACCCTTGTTGTCCCAGTCCTTGTTGTCCCAGTCCTTGTTGTCCCAGTTCCTGCTGTCCCAGTTCCTGCTGTCCCAGTTCTTGTTGTCCCAGTCCTAGTTGTCCCAGTCCTTGTTGTCCCAGTTCGTGCTGTCCCAGTTCCTGCTGTCCCTGTTCTTGTTGTCCCAGTCATTGTTGACCCAGTTCTTGCTGTCTCAGTCTTTGTTGTCTCAGTCTTTGTTGTCCCAGTCCTTGTTGTCCCAGTCCTTGTTGTCCCAGTCCTTGTTGTCCCAGTCCTTGTTGTCCCAGTTCTTGTTGTCCCAGTCCTTTTGTCCCATTTCTTGTTGTCCCAGTTCTTGCTGTCACACTCTTTGCTGTCCCAGTTACTGCAGTCCCAGTTCTTGCTGTCCCAGTTATTCCTGTCCCAACTCTTGTTGTCCCAGTCCTTGTTGTCCCAGTTCCTGCTGTCCCAGTTCTTGTTGTCCCAGTCCTTGTTGTCCCAGTTCCTGCTGTCCCAGTTCCTGCTGTCCCAGTTCTTGCTGTCCCAGTTCTTGTTGTCCCAGTTCTTGTTGTCCCAGTTCCTGCTGACCCAGGTCTTGTCGTCCCAGTCCTTGTTGTGCCAGTCCTTGTTTTCCCAGTTCTTGCTGTCCCAGTTCTTGTTGTCCCAGTTCTTGTTGTCCCAGTTCCTGCTGACCCAGTTCTTGTCGTCCCAGTCCTTGTTGTCGCAGTCCTTGTTGTCCCATTCCTTGTTTTCCCAGTTCTTGCTGTCCCAGTCCTTGTTGGCCCAGTCCATGATGTCCCAGTCATTGTTGTCCTAGTCCTTGTTGTCCCAGTCTTTGCTGTCCCAGTCCTTGTTGGCCCAGTCCATGTTGTCCCAGTCCTTGTTGTCCCAGTCCATGCTGTCCCAGTCCATGTTGCCCCAGTTCTTCATGTCCCAGTTCCTGCTGACCCAGTTCTTGTTGTCCCAGTCCTTGTTGTCCCAGTCCTTGTTTTCCCTGTTCCTGCTGTCCCAGTTCTTGTTGTCCCAGTTCTTGTTGTCCCAGTTCCTGTTGTCCCAGTTCTTATTGTCCCAGTTCTTCTTGTCCCAGTTCTTGCTGTCCCAGTTGTTGTTGTCCCAGATCTTGTTGTCCCAGTTCTTGCTGTCCCGGTCCTTGTTTTCCCATTCTTCGAGTGCCAGTTCTTGTTGTCCTAGTTCTTGTTGTCCCAGTTTTTGTTGCCCCCGTTCTTGTTGTCCCAGTTCTTGTTGTCCCAGTTCCTGCTGTCCCAGTTCTTGTTGTCCCAGTTCCTGCTGTCCCAGTCCTTGTTGTTCCAGTCCTTGTTGTCCCCATCATTGTTGTCCCAGTCCTTGTTGTCCCAGTTCCTGCTGTCCCAGTCCTGGTTGTTCCAGTCCTTGTTGTCCCCATCATTGTTGTCCCAGTTCTTGTTGTCCCAGTCCTTGTTGTCCCAGTCCTTGTTGCCCCAGTTCTTGTTGCCCCAGTTCTTGATGTCCCAGTTCTTGTTGTCCCAGATCCTGCTGACGTAGTTCTTGTTGTCCCTGTTCCTGCTGTCCCAGTTCTTGCTGTCCCAGTCCTTGTTGTCCCAGTCCTTGTTGTCCCAGTTCTTGCTGTCCCTGTCCTTGTTTTCCCATTCTTCGAGTCCCAGTTCTTGTTGTCCTAGTTCTTGTTGTCCCAGTTTTTGTTGTCCCAGGCCTGGTTCTCCCAGTCCTTGTTCTCCCAGTCCTTGTTGCCCCAGTTCTTGATGTCCCAGTTCTTGCTGTCCCAGTCCTTGTGTCCCAGTCCTTGTTGTCCCAGTTCTTGTTGTCCCAGTTCTTGTTTTCCCTGTCCTTGTTGTCCCAGTTTTTGTTGTCCCAGTTCTTGTTGTCCCAGTTCCTGCTGTCCCAATCCTTGCTGTCCCAATCCTTGTTGTCCCAATCCTTGTTGTCCCAGTCCTTGTTGTCCCAGTCCTTGTTACCCCAGTTCTTGATGTCCCAGTTCTTGTTGTCCCAGTTCCTGCAGACCCAGTTCTTGTTGTCCCAGTTCTTCTTGTCCCAGTCCTTGTTGTCCCAGTCCTTGTTCTCCCAGTGCTTGTTGTCCCAGTCCTTGTTGCCCCAGTTCTTGATGTCCCAGTTCTTGTTGTCCCAGTTCCTGCTGACCCAGTTCTTGTTGTCCCAGTTCTTGCTGTCCCAGTCCTTGTTGTCCCAGTCCATGTTGTCCCAGTTCTCGCTGACCCAGTCCTTGTTTTCCCGTTCTTCGAGTGCCAGTTCTTGTTGTCCTAGTTATTGCTGTCCCAGTTTTGGTTGCCCCCGGTCTTGTTGTCCCAGTTCTTGTTGTCCCAGTTCCTGCTGTCCCAGTTCTTGTTGTCCCAGTTCCTGCAGACCCAGTTCTTGTTGTCCCAGTTCTTGTTGTCCCAGTTCTTGTTGTCCCAGTCCTTGTTGTCCCAGTCCTTGTTGTCCCAGTCCTGGTTGTCCCTGTCCTTGTTGCCCCAGTTCTTCATGTCCCAGTTCCTGCTGACCCAGTCCTTGTTGTCCCAGTCCTTGTTGTCCCAGTCCTTGTTGTCCCAGTCCTTGTTTTCCCAGTTCTTGCTGTCTCAGTTCTTGTTGTCCCAGTTCTTGTTGTCCCAATTCCTGCTGTCCCAGTCCTTGTTGTCCCAGTTCTTGCTGTCCCAGTCCTTGTTGGCCCAGTCCATGATGTCCCAGTCATTGTTGTCCTAGTCCTTGTTGTCCCAGTCTTTGCTGTCCCAGTCCTTGTTGGCCCAGTCCATGTTGTCCCAGTCCTTGTTGTCCCAGTCCATGCTGTCCCAGTCCATGTTGCCCCAGTTCTTCATGTCCCAGTTCCTGCTGACCCAGTTCTTGTTGTCCCAGTCCTTGTTGTCCCAGTCCTTGTTTTCCCTGTTCCTGCTGTCCCAGTTCTTGTTGTCCCAGTTCTTGTTGTCCCAGTTCCTGTTGTCCCAGTTCTTATTGTCCCAGTTCTTCTTGTCCCAGTTCTTGCTGTCCCAGTTGTTGTTGTCCCAGATCTTGTTGTCCCAGTTCTTGCTGTCCCGGTCCTTGTTTTCCCATTCTTCGAGTGCCAGTTCTTGTTGTCCTAGTTCTTGTTGTCCCAGTTTTTGTTGCCCCCGTTCTTGTTGTCCCAGTTCTTGTTGTCCCAGTTCCTGCTGTCCCAGTTCTTGTTGTCCCAGTTCCTGCTGTCCCAGTCCTTGTTGTTCCAGTCCTTGTTGTCCCCATCATTGTTGTCCCAGTCCTTGTTGTCCCAGTTCCTGCTGTCCCAGTACTTGTTGTTCCAGTCCTTGTTGTCCCCATCATTGTTGTCCCAGTTCTTGTTGTCCCAGTCCTTGTTGTCCCAGTCCTTGTTGCCCCAGTTCTTGTTGCCCCAGTTCTTGATGTCCCAGTTCTTGTTGTCCCAGATCCTGCTGATCCAGTTCTTGTTGTCCCTGTTCCTGCTGTCCCAGTTCTTGCTGTCCCAGTCCTTGTTGTCCCAGTCCTTGTTGTCCCAGTTCTTGCTGTCCCAGTCCTTGTTTTCCCATTCTTCGAGTCCCAGTTCTTGTTGTCCTAGTTCTTGTTGTCCCAGTTTTTGTTGTCCCAGGCCTGGTTCTCCCAGTCCTTGTTCTCCCAGTCCTTGTTGCCCCAGTTCTTGATGTCCCAGTTCTTGCTGTCCCAGTCCTTGTGTCCCAGTCCTTGTTGTCCCAGTTCTTGTTGTCCCAGTTCTTGTTTTCCCTGTCCTTGTTGTCCCAGTTTTTGTTGTCCCAGTTCTTGTTGTCCCAGTTCCTGCTGTCCCAATCCTTGCTGTCCCAATCCTTGTTGTCCCAATCCTTGTTGTCCCAGTCCTTGTTGTCCCAGTCCTTGTTGCCCCAGTTCTTGATGTCCCAGTTCTTGTTGTCCCAGTTCCTGCAGACCCAGTTCTTGTTGTCCCAGTTCTTCTTGTCCCAGTCCTTGTTGTCCCAGTCCTTGTTCTCCCAGTGCTTGTTGTCCCAGTCCTTGTTGCCCCAGTTCTTGATGTCCCAGTTCTTGTTGTCCCAGTTCCTGCTGACCCAGTTCTTGTTGTCCCAGTTCTTGCTGTCCCAGTCCTTGTTGTCCCAGTCCATGTTGTCCCAGTTCTCGCTGACCCAGTCCTTGTTTTCCCATTCTTCGAGTGCCAGTTCTTGTTGTCCTAGTTATTGCTGTCCCAGTTTTTGTTGCCCCCGTTCTTGTTCTCCCAGTTCTTGTTGTCCCAGTTCCTGCTGTCCCAGTTCTTGTTGTCCCAGTTCCTGCAGACCCAGTTCTTGTTGTCCCAGTTCTTGTTGTCCCAGTTCTTGTTGTCCCAGTCCTTGTTGTCCCAGTCCTGGTTGTCCCAGTCCTTGTTGCCCCAGTTCTTCATGTCCCAGTTCCTGATGACCCAGTCCTTGTTGTCCCAGTCCTTGTTGTCCCAGTCCTTGTTGTCCCAGTCCTTGTTTTCCCAGTTCTTGCTGTCTCAGTTCTTGTTGTCCCAGTTCTTGTTGTCCCAATTCCTGCTGTCCCAGTTCTTGTTGTCCCAGTTCTTGCTGTCCCAGTTGTTGTTGTCCCAGATCTTGTTGTCCCAGTCCTTGTTGTCCCAGTTCTTGCTGTCCCAGTCCTTGTTGTCCCAGTTCTTGCTGTCCCAGTCCTTGTTTTCCCGTTCTTCCAGTCCCAGTTCTTGTTGTCCTAGTTCTTGTTGTCCCAGTTTTTGTTGTCCCAGTTCTTCTTGGCCCAGTCCTTGTTGTCCCAGTCCGTGTTGCCCTAGTTTTTGATGTCCCTGTTCCTGCTGACACAGTCCTTGTTGTCCCAGTCCTTGTTCTATCTGTCCTTGTTCACCCAGTCCTTGTACTCCTAGTCCTTGTTATCCCAGTATTTGTTGCCCCAGTCCTTGGTGTCCCAGTCCTTGTTGTCCCAGTTCCTGCTGTCCCAGTCCTTGTTGTCCCTAGTTCTTGATGTCCCAGTTCTTGTTGTCCCAGTCTTTGTTGTGCCAGTCCTTGTTGTCCCAGTCCTTGTTGTCCCCAGTTCCTGTTGTCCCAGTCCCTGCTGTCCCAGTCCTTGTTGTCCCTAGTTCTTGATGTCCCAGTTCTTGTTGCCCCAGTCCGTGCTGTGCCAGTCGTTGTTGTCCCCAGTTCCTGTTGTCCCAGTTCCTGCTGTCCCAGTCCTTGTTGTCCCTAGTTCTTGTTGCCTCAGTTCCTGTTGTCCCAGTCCTTGTTGTGCAAGTCCTTGTTGTCCCCAGTTCCTGTTGTCCCAGTCCTTGTTGTCCCAAGTCCTTGGTGTCCCAGTCCTTGTTGTCCCAGTTCCTGCTGTCCCAGTCCTTGTTGTCCCAGTCCTTGTTGTCCCAGTCCTTGTTGTCCCAGTTCTTGTTGTCCCAGTCCTTTTGTCCCATTTCTTGTTGTCCCAGTTCTTGCTGTCACACTCCTTGTTGTCCCAGTTCCTGCTGTCCCTGTTCTTGCTGTCCCAGTTATTCCTGTCCCCACCCTTGTTGTCCCAGTCCTTGTTGTCCCAGTTCCTGCTGTCCCAGTTCTTGTTGTCCCAGTCCTTGTTGTCCCAGTTCCTGCTGTCCCAGTTCCTGCTGTCCCAGTTCTTGCTGTCCCAGTTATTGTTGTCCCAGTTCTTGTTGTCCCAGTTCCTGCTGATCCAGGTCTTGTCGTCCCAGTCCCTGCTGTCCCAGTCCTTGTTGTCCCTAGTTCTTGATGTCCCAGTTCTTGTTGCCCCAGTCCTTGCTGTGCCTGTCGTTGTTGTCCCCAGTTCCTGTTGTCCCAGTTCCTGCTGTCCCAGTCCTTGTTGTCCCTAGTTCTTGTTGCCCCAGTTCCTGTTGTCCCAGTCCTTGTTGTGCAAGTCCTTGTTGTCCCCAGTTCCTGTTGTCCCAGTCCTTGTTGTCCCCAGTCCTTGGTGTCCCAGGCCTTGTTGTCCCAGTTCCTGCTGTCCCAGTCCTTGTTGTCCCCAGTTCTTGTTTACCCAGTTCCTGTTGTCCCAGTCCTTGTTGTCCCTAGTTCTTGTTGCCCCAGTTCCTGTTGTCCCAGTCCTTGTTGTGCCAGTCCTTGTTGTCCCCAGTTCCTGTTGTCCCAGTTCCTGCTGTCCCAGTCCTTGTTGTCCCTAGTTCTTGTTGCCCCAGTTCCTGTTGACCCAGTCCTTGTTGTGCAAGTCCTTGTTGTCCCCAGTTCCTGTTGTCCCAGTCCTTGTTGTCCCCAGTCCTTGGTGTCCCAGTCCTTGTTGTCCCAGTTCCTGCTGTCCAAGTTCTTGTTCTCCCAGTTCTTGCTGTCTCAGTCCTTGCTGTCCCAGTCCTTGTTGTCCCAGTCCTTGTTCTCGCAGCCATTGTTGTGCCAGTTCCTGCTGTCCAGGTTCTTGTTGTCCCAGTTCTTGCTGTCTCAGTCCTTGTTGTCCCAGTCCTTTTGTCCCATTTCCTGTTGTCCCAGTTCTTGCTGTCCCACTCCTTGTTGTCCCAGTCCTTTTGTCCCAGTTCTTACTGTGCCAGTTATTGCTGTCCCCACCCTTGTTGTCCCAGTCCTTGTTGTCCCAGTACTTGTTGTCCCAGTTCCTGCTGTCCCAGTTCCTGCAGTCCCAGTTCTTGTTGTCCCAGTCCTTGTTGTCCCAGTCCTTGTTGTCCCAGTTCGTGCTGTCCCAGTTCCTGCTGTCCCTGTTCTTGTTGTCCCAGTCATTGTTGACCCAGTTCTTGCTGTCTCAGTCTTTGCTGTCTCAGTCTTTCTTGTCCCAGTCCTTGTTGTCCCAGTCCTTGTTGTCCCAGTCCTTGTTGTCCCAGTCCTTGTTGTCCCAGTTCTTGTTGTCCCAGTCCTTGTTGTCCCATTTCTTGTTGTCCCAGTTCTTGCTGTCACACTCCTTGTTGTCCCAGTTCCTGCTGTCCCAGTTCTTGCTGTCCCAGTTATTCCTGTCCCCACCCCTGTTGTCCCAGTCCTTGTTGTCCCAGTTCCTGCTGTCCCAGTTCTTGTTGTCCCAGTCCTTGTTGTCCCAGTTCCTGCTGTCCCAGTTCCTGCTGTCCCAGTTCTTGCTGTCCCAGTTCTTGTTGTCCCAGTTCTTGTTGTCCCAGTTCCTGCTGACCCAGGTCTTGTCGTCCCAGTCCTTGTTGTGCCAGTCCTTGTTTTCCCAGTTCTTGCTGTCCCAGTTCTTGTTGTCCCAGTTCTTGTTGTCCCAGTTCCTGCTGACCCAGTTCTTGTCGTCCCAGTCCTTGTTGTCGCAGTCCTAGTTGTCCCAGTCCTTGTTTTCCCAGTTCTTGCTGTCCCAGTCCTTGTTGTCCTAGTCCTTGTTGTCCCAGTCCTTGCTGTCCCAGTCCTTGTTGGCCCAGTCCTTGTTGTCCCAGTTCTTGCTGTCCCGGTCCTTGTTTTCCCGTTCTTCGAGTGCCAGTTCTTGTTGTCCTAGTTCTTGTTGTCCCAGTTTTTGTTGCCCCCGTTCTTGTTGTCCCAGTTCTTGTTGTCCCAGTTCCTGCTGTCCCAGTTCTTGTTGTCCCAGTTCCTGCTGTCCCAGTCCTTGTTGTTCCAGGCCTTGTTGTCCCCATCATTGTTGTCCCAGTCCTTGTTGTCCCAGTTCCTGCTGTCCCAGTCCTTGTTGTTCCAGTCCTTGTTGTCCCCATCATTGTTGTCCCAGTTCTTGTTGTCCCAGTCCTTGTGGTCCCAGTCCTTGTTGCCCCAGTTCTTGTTGCCCCAGTTCTTGATGTTCCAGTTCTTGTTGTCCCAGTTCCTGCTGACCCAGTTCTTGTTGTCCCTGTTCCTGCTGTCCCAGTTCTTGTTGTCCCAGTTCTTGCTGTCTCAGTCGTTGTTTTCCCGTTCTTCGAGTCCCAGTTCTTGTTGTCCTAGTTCTTGTTGTCCCAGTTTTTGTTCTCCCAGTCCTTGTTCTCCCAGTCCTTGTTGCCCCAGTTCTTGATGTCCCAGTTCTTGCTGTCCCAGTCCTTGTGTCCCAGTCCTTGTTGTCCCAGTTCTTGTTGTCCCTGTTCTTGTTTTCCCAGTCCTTGTTGTCCCAGTTTTTGTTGTCCTAGTTCTTGTTGTCCCAGTTCCTGCTGTCCCAATCCTTGCTGTCCCAATCCTTGTTGTCCCAATCCTTGTTGTCCCAGTCCTTGTTGTCCCAGTCCTTGTTGCCCCAGTTCTTGATGTCCCAGTTCTTGTTGTCCCAGTTCCTGCAGACCCAGTTCTTGTTGTCCCAGTTCTTGTTGTCCCAGTCCTTGTTGTCCCAGTCCTTGTTCTCCCAGTGCTTGTTGTCCCAGTCCTTGTTGCCCCAGTTCTTGATGTCCCAGTTCTTGTTGTCCCAGTTCCTGCTGACCCAGTTCTTGTTGTCCCAGTTCTTGCTGTCCCAGTCCTTGTTGTCCCAGTCTTTGTTGTCCCAGTTCTTGCTGACCCAGTCCTTGTTTTCCCATTCTTCGAGTGCCAGTTCTTGTTGTCCTAGTTCTTGCTGTCCCAGTTTTTGTTGTCCCAGTTCCTGCTGTCCCAGTTCTTGTTGTCCCAGTTCCTGCAGACCCAGTTCTTGTTGTCCCAGTTCTTGTTGTCCCAGTCCTTGTTGTCCCAGTCCTTGTTGTCCCAGTCCTTGTTGCCCCAGTTCTTGTTGCCCCAGTTCTTGATGTCCCAGTTCTTGTTGTCCCAGTTCCTGCTGACCCAGTTCTTGTTGTCCCAGTTCCTGCTGTCCCAGTTCTTGCTGTCCCAGTCCTTGTTTTTCCAGTCCTTGTTGTCCCAGTTCTTGCTGTCCCAGTCTTTGTTTTCCAGTTCTTCGAGTCCCAGTTCTTGTTGTCCTAGTTCTTGTTGTCCCAGTTTTTGTTGTCCCAGGCCTGGTTCTCCCAGTCCTTGTTCTCCCAGTCATTGTTGCCCCAGTTCTTGATGTCCCAGTTCTTGCTGTCCCAGTCCTTGTGTCCCAGTCCTTGTTGTCCCAGTTCTTGTTGTCCCAGTTCCTGCTGTCCCAGTTCTTGTTGTCCCAGTTCTTGTTTTCCCAGTTCTTGTTTTCCCTGTCCTTGTTGTCCCAGTTTTTGTTGTCCCAGTTCTTGTTGTCCCAGTTCCTGCTGTCCCAATCCTTGCTGTCCCAATCCTTGTGGTCCCAATCCTTGTTGTCCCAGTCCTTGTTGCCCCAGTTCTTGATGTCCCAGTTCTTGTTGTCCCAGTTCCTGCAGACCCAGTTCTTGTTGTCCCAGTTCCTGTTGTCCCAGTTCCTGTTGTCCCAGTCCTTGTTGTCCTAGTCCTTGTTGTCCCAGTTCCTGTTGTCCCAGTCCTTGTTGTCCTAGTCCTTGTTGACCCAGTTCTTGATGTCCCAGTTCTTGTTGTCCCAGTTCCTGCAGACCCAGTTCTTGTTGTCTCAGTCTTTGTTGTCCCAGTCCTTGTTGTCCCAGTCCTTGTTGTCCCAGTCCTTGTTGTCCCAGTCCTTGTTGTCCCAGTTCCTGCTGTCCCAGTCCTTGTTGTCCCTAGTTCTTGATGTCCCAGTTCTTGTTGTCCCAGTCTTTGTTGTGCCAGTCCTTGTTGTCCCAGTCCTTGTTGTCCCCAGTTCCTGTTGTCCCAGTCCCTGCTGTCCCAGTCCTTGTTGTCCCTAGTTCTTGATGTCCCAGTTCTTGTTGCCCCAGTCCGTGCTGTGCCAGTCGTTGTTGTCCCCAGTTCCTGTTGTCCCAGTTCCTGCTGTCCCAGTCCTTGTTGTCCCTAGTTCTTGTTGCCTCAGTTCCTGTTGTCCCAGTCCTTGTTGTGCAAGTCCTTGTTGTCCCCAGTTCCTGTTGTCCCAGTCCTTGTTGTCCCCAGTCCTTGGTGTCCCAGTCCTTGTTGTCCCAGTTCCTGCTGTCCCAGTCCTTGTTGTCCCAGTCCTTGTTGTCCCAGTCCTTGTTGTCCCAGTTCTTGTTGTCCCAGTCCTTTTGTCCCATTTCTTGTTGTCCCAGTTCTTGCTGTCACACTCCTTGTTGTCCCAGTTCCTGCTGTCCCAGTTCTTGCTGTCCCAGTTATTCCTGTCCCCACCCTTGTTGTCCCAGTCCTTGTTGTCCCAGTTCCTGCTGTCCCAGTTCTTGTTGTCCCAGTCCTTGTTGTCCCAGTTCCTGCTGTCCCAGTTCCTGCTGTCCCAGTTCTTGCTGTCCCAGTTCTTGTTGTCCCAGTTCTTGTTGTCCCAGTTCCTGCTGATCCAGGTCTTGTCGTCCCAGTCCCTGCTGTCCCAGTCCTTGTTGTCCCTAGTTCTTGATGTCCCAGTTCTTGTTGCCCCAGTCCTTGCTGTGCCAGTCGTTGTTGTCCCCAGTTCCTGTTGTCCCAGTTCCTGCTGTCCCAGTCCTTGTTGTCCCTAGTTCTTGTTGCCCCAGTTCCTGTTGTCCCAGTCCTTGTTGTGCAAGTCCTTGTTGTCCCCAGTTCCTGTTGTCCCAGTCCTTGTTGTCCCCAGTCCTTGGTGTCCCAGTCCTTGTTGTCCCAGTTCCTGCTGTCCCAGTCCTTGTTGTCCCCAGTTCTTGTTTACCCAGTTCCTGTTGCCCCAGTCCTTGTTGTCCCTAGTTCTTGTTGCCCCAGTTCCTGTTGTCCCAGTTCTTGTTGTCCCTAGTTCTTGTTGTGCCAGTCCTTGTTGTCCCCAGTTCCTGTTGTCCCAGTTCCTGCTGTCCCAGTTCCTGTTGTCCCAGTTCTTGTTGTCCCAGTCCTTGTTGTGCCAGTCCTTGTTGTCCCCAGTTCCTGTTGTCCCAGTTTCTGCTGTCCCAGTCCTTGTTGTCCCTAGTTCTTGTTGCCCCAGTTCCTGTTGACCCAGTCCTTGTTGTGCAAGTCCTTGTTGTCCCCAGTTCCTGTTGTCCCAGTCCTTGTTGTCCACAGTCCTTGGTGTCCCAGTCCTTGTTGTCCCAGTTCCTGCTGTCCAAGTTCTTGTTGTCCCAGTTCTTGCTGTCTCAGTCCTTGCTGTCCCAGTCCTTGTTGTCCCAGTCCTTGTTCTCGCAGCCATTGTTGTGCCAGTTCCTGCTGTCCAGGTTCTTGTTGTCCCAGTTCTTGCTGTCTCAGTCCTTGTTGTCCCAGTCCTTTTGTCCCATTTCCTGTTGTCCCAGTTCTTGCTGTCCCACTCCTTGTTGTCCCAGTCCTTTTGTCCCAGTTCTTACTGTGCCAGTTATTGCTGTCCCCACCCTTGTTGTCCCAGTCCTTGTTGTCCCAGTACTTGTTGTCCCAGTTCCTGCTGTCCCAGTTCCTGCAGTCCCAGTTCTTGTTGTCCCAGTCCTTGTTGTCCCAGTCCTTGTTGTCCCAGTTCGTGCTGTCCCAGTTCCTGCTGTCCCTGTTCTTGTTGTCCCAGTCATTGTTGACCCAGTTCTTGCTGTCTCAGTCTTTGCTGTCTCAGTCTTTCTTGTCCCAGTCCTTGTTGTCCCAGTCCTTGTTGTCCCAGTCCTTGTTGTCCCAGTCATTGTTGACCCAGTTCTTGCTGTCTCAGTCTTTGCTGTCTCAGTCTTTCTTGTCCCAGTCCTTGTTGTCCCAGTTCTTGTTGTCCCAGTCCTTGTTGTCCCATTTCTTGTTGTCCCAGTTCTTGCTGTCACACTCCTTGTTGTCCCAGTTCCTGCTGTCCCAGTTCTTGCTGTCCCAGTTATTCCTGTCCCCACCCCTGTTGTCCCAGTCCTTGTTGTCCCAGTTCCTGCTGTCCCAGTTCTTGTTGTCCCAGTCCTTGTTGTCCCAGTTCCTGCTGTCCCAGTTCCTGCTGTCCCAGTTCTTGCTGTCCCAGTTCTTGTTGTCCCAGTTCTTGTTGTCCCAGTTCCTGCTGACCCAGGTCTTGTCGTCCCAGTCCTTGTTGTGCCAGTCCTTGTTTTCCCAGTTCTTGCTGTCCCAGTTCTTGTTGTCCCAGTTCTTGTTGTCCCAGTTCCTGCTGACCCAGTTCTTGTCGTCCCAGTCCTTGTTGTCGCAGTCCTTGTTGTCCCAGTCCTTGTTTTCCCAGTTCTTGCTGTCCCAGTCCTTGTTGTCCTAGTCCTTGTTGTCCCAGTCCTTGCTGTCCCAGTCCTTGTTGGCCCAGTCCTTGTTGTCCCAGTTCTTGCTGTCCCGGTCCTTGTTTTCCCGTTCTTCGAGTGCCAGTTCTTGTTGTCCTAGTTCTTGTTGTCCCAGTTTTTGTTGCCCCCGTTCTTGTTGTCCCAGTTCTTGTTTTCCCAGTTCCTGCTGTCCCAGTTCTTGTTGTCCCAGTTCCTGCTGTCCCAGTCCTTGTTGTTCCAGGCCTTGTTGTCCCCATCATTGTTGTCCCAGTCCTTGTTGTCCCAGTTCCTGCTGTGCCAGTCCTTGTTGTTCCAGTCCTTGTTGTCCCCATCATTGTTGTCCCAGTTCTTGTTGTCCCAGTCCTTGTTGTCCCAGTCCTTGTTGCCCCAGTTCTTGTTGCCCCAGTTCTTGATGTTCCAGTTCTTGTTGTCCCAGTTCCTGCTGACCCAGTTCTTGTTGTCCCTGTTCCTGCTGTCCCAGTTCTTGTTGTCCCAGTTCTTGCTGTCTCAGTCCTTGTTTTCCCGTTCTTCGAGTCCCAGTTCTTGTTGTCCTAGTTCTTGTTGTCCCAGTTTTTGTTCTCCCAGTCCTTGTTCTCCCAGTCCTTGTTGCCCCAGTTCTTGATGTCCCAGTTCCTGCTGTCCCAGTCCTTGTTGTCCCAGTTCTTGTTGTCCCTGTTCTTGTTTTCCCAGTCCTTGTTGTCCCAGTTTTTGTTGTCCCAGTTCTTGTTGTCCCAGTTCCTGCTGTCCCAATCCTTGCTGTCCCAATCCTTGTTGTCCCAATCCTTGTTGTCCCAGTCCTTGTTGTCCCAGTCCTTGTTGCCCCAGTTCTTGATGTCCCAGTTCTTGCTGTCCCAGTCCTTGTGTCCCAGTCCTTGTTGTCCCAGTTCTTGTTGTCCCTGTTCTTGTTGTCCCAATCCTTGTTGTCCCAGTCCTTGTTGTCCCAGTCCTTGTTGCCCCAGTTCTTGATGTCCCAGTTCTTGTTGTCCCAGTTCCTGCAGACCCAGTTCTTGTTGTCCCAGTTCTTGTTGTCCCAGTCCTTGTTGTCCCAGTCCTTGTTCTCCCAGTGCTTGTTGTCCCAGTCCTTGTTGCCCCAGTTCTTGATGTCCCAGTTCTTGTTGTCCCAGTTCCTGCTGACCCAGTTCTTGTTGTCCCAGTTCTTGCTGTCCCAGTCCTTGTTGTCTCAGTCTTTGTTGTCCCAGTTCTTGCTGACCCAGTCCTTGTTTTCCCATTCTTCGAGTGCCAGTTCTTGTTGTCCTAGTTCTTGCTGTCCCAGTTTTTGTTGCCATCGTTCTTGTTGTCCCAGTTCTTGTTGTCCCAGTTTCTGCTGTCCCAGTTCTTGTTGTCCCAGTTCCTGCAGACCCAGTTCTTGTTGTCCCAGTTCTTGTTGTCCCAGTCCTTGTTGTCCCAGTCCTTGTTGTCCCAGTCCTTGTTGCCCCAGTTCTTGTTGCCCCAGTTCTTGATGTCCCAGTTCTTGTTGTCCCAGTTCCTGCTGACCCAGTTCTTGTTGTCCCAGTTCCTGCTGTCCCAGTTCTTGCTGTCCCAGTCCTTGTTTTTCCAGTCCTTGTTGTCCCAGTTCTTGCTGTCCCAGTCTTTGTTTTCCAGTTCTTCGAGTCCCAGTTCTTGTTGTCCTAGTTCTTGTTGTCCCAGTTTTTGTTGTCCCAGGCCTGGTTCTCCCAGTCCTTGTTCTCCCAGTCATTGTTGCCCCAGTTCTTGATGTCCCAGTTCTTGCTGTCCCAGTCCTTGTGTCCCAGTCCTTGTTGTCCCAGTTCTTGTTGTCCCAGTTCCTGCTGTCCCAGTTCTTGTTGTCCCAGTTCTTGTTTTCCCAGTTCTTGTTTTCCCTGTCCTTGTTGTCCCAGTTTTTGTTGTCCCAGTTCTTGTTGTCCCAGTTCCTGCTGTCCCAATCCTTGCTGTCCCAATCCTTGTTGTCCCAATCCTTGTTGTCCCAGTCCCTGTTGCCCCAGTTCTTGATGTCCCAGTTCTTGTTGTCCCAGTTCCTGCAGACCCAGTTCTTGTTGTCCCAGTTCCTGTTGTCCCAGTTCCTGTTGTCCCAGTCCTTGTTGTCCTAGTCCTTGTTGTCCCAGTTCCTGTTGTCCCAGTCCTTGTTGTCCTAGTCCTTGTTGACCCAGTTCTTGATGTCCCAGTTCTTGTTGTCCCAGTTCCTGCAGACCCAGTTCTTGTTGTCTCAGTCCTTGTTGTCCCAGTCCTTGTTGTCCCAGTCCTTGTTGTCCCAGTCCTTGTTGTCCCAGTCCTTGTTGTCCCAGTTCTTGTTGTCCCAGTTCCTGCAGACCCAGTTCTTGTTGTCTCAGTCTTTGTTGTCCCAGTCCTTGTTGTCCCAGTCCTTGTTGTCCCAGTCCCTGCTGTCCCAGTCCTTGTTGTCCCTAGTTCTTGATGTCCCAGTTCTTGTTGCCCCAGTCCGTGCTGTGCCAGTCGTTGTTGTCCCCAGTTCCTGTTGTCCCAGTTCCTGCTGTCCCAGTCCTTGTTGTCCCTAGTTCTTGTTGCCTCAGTTCCTGTTGTCCCAGTCCTTGTTGTGCAAGTCCTTGTTGTCCCCAGTTCCTGTTGTCCCAGTCCTTGTTGTCCCAAGTCCTTGGTGTCCCAGTCCTTGTTGTCCCAGTTCCTGCTGTCCCAGTCCTTGTTGTCCCAGTCCTTGTTGTCCCAGTCCTTGTTGTCCCAGTTCTTGTTGTCCCAGTCCTTTTGTCCCATTTCTTGTTGTCCCAGTTCTTGCTGTCACACTCCTTGTTGTCCCAGTTCCTGCTGTCCCAGTTCTTGCTGTCCCAGTTATTCCTGTCCGCACCCTTGTTGTCCCAGTCCTTGTTGTCCCAGTTCCTGCTGTCCCAGTTCCTGCAGTCCCAGTTCTTGTTGTCCCAGTCCTTGTTGTCCCAGTCCTTGTTGTCCCAGTTCGTGCTGTCCCAGTTCCTGCTGTCCCTGTTCTTGTTGTCCCAGTCATTGTTGACCCAGTTCTTGCTGTCTCAGTCTTTGCTGTCTCAGTCTTTCTTGTCCCAGTCCTTGTTGTCCCAGTCCTTGTTGTCCCAGTCCTTGTTGTCCCAGTCATTGTTGACCCAGTTCTTGCTGTCTCAGTCTTTGCTGTCTCAGTCTTTCTTGTCCCAGTCCTTGTTGTCCCAGTTCTTGTTGTCCCAGTCCTTGTTGTCCCATTTCTTGTTGTCCCAGTTCTTGCTGTCACACTCCTTGTTGTCCCAGTTCCTGCTGTCCCAGTTCTTGCTGTCCCAGTTATTCCTGTCCCCACCCCTGTTGTCCCAGTCCTTGTTGTCCCAGTTCCTGCTGTCCCAGTTCTTGTTGTCCCAGTCCTTGTTGTCCCAGTTCCTGCTGTCCCAGTTCCTGCTGTCCCAGTTCTTGCTGTCCCAGTTCTTGTTGTCCCAGTTCTTGTTGTCCCAGTTCCTGCTGACCCAGGTCTTGTCGTCCCAGTCCTTGTTGTGCCAGTCCTTGTTTTCCCAGTTCTTGCTGTCCCAGTTCTTGTTGTCCCAGTTCTTGTTGTCCCAGTTCCTGCTGACCCAGTTCTTGTCGTCCCAGTCCTTGTTGTCGCAGTCCTTGTTGTCCCAGTCCTTGTTTTCCCAGTTCTTGCTGTCCCAGTCCTTGTTGTCCTAGTCCTTGTTGTCCCAGTCCTTGCTGTCCCAGTCCTTGTTGGCCCAGTCCTTGTTGTCCCAGTTCTTGCTGTCCCGGTCCTTGTTTTCCCGTTGTTCGAGTGCCAGTTCTTGTTGTCCTAGTTCTTGTTGTCCCAGTTTTTGTTGCCCCCGTTCTTGTTGTCCCAGTTCTTGTTTTCCCAGTTCCTGCTGTCCCAGTTCTTGTTGTCCCAGTTCCTGCTGTCCCAGTCCTTGTTGTTCCAGGCCTTGTTGTCCCCATCATTGTTGTCCCAGTCCTTGTTGTCCCAGTTCCTGCTGTCCCAGTCCTTGTTGTCCCAGTCCTTGTTGTCCCAGTTCCTGCTGTGCCAGTCCTTGTTGTTCCAGTCCTTGTTGTCCCCATCATTGTTGTCCCAGTTCTTGTTGTCCCAGTCCTTGTTGTCCCAGTCCTTGTTGCCCCAGTTCTTGTTGCCCCAGTTCTTGATGTTCCAGTTCTTGTTGTCCCAGTTCCTGCTGACCCAGTTCTTGTTGTCCCTGTTCCTGCTGTCCCAGTTCTTGTTGTCCCAGTTCTTGCTGTCTCAGTCCTTGTTTTCCCGTTCTTCGAGTCCCAGTTCTTGTTGTCCTAGTTCTTGTTGTCCCAGTTCTTGTTTTCCCAGTCCTTGTTGTCCCAGTTTTTGTTGTCCCAGTTCTTGTTGTCCCAGTTCCTGCTGTCCCAATCCTTGCTGTCCCAATCCTTGTTGTCCCAATCCTTGTTGTCCCAGTCCTTGTTGTCCCAGTCCTTGTTGCCCCAGTTCTTGATGTCCCAGTTCTTGCTGTCCCAGTCCTTGTGTCCCAGTCCTTGTTGTCCCAGTTCTTGTTGTCCCTGTTCTTGTTGTCCCAATCCTTGTTGTCCCAGTCCTTGTTGTCCCAGTCCTTGTTGCCCCAGTTCTTGATGTCCCAGTTCTTGTTGTCCCAGTTCCTGCAGACCCAGTTCTTGTTGTCCCAGTTCTTGTTGTCCCAGTCCTTGTTGTCCCAGTCCTTGTTCTCCCAGTGCTTGTTGTCCCAGTCCTTGTTGCCCCAGTTCTTGATGTCCCAGTTCTTGTTGTCCCAGTTCCTGCTGACCCAGTTCTTGTTGTCCCAGTTCTTGCTGTCCCAGTCCTTGTTGTCTCAGTCTTTGTTGTCCCAGTTCTTGCTGACCCAGTCCTTGTTTTCCCATTCTTCGAGTGCCAGTTCTTGTTGTCCTAGTTCTTGCTGTCCCAGTTTTTGTTGCCATCGTTCTTGTTGTCCCAGTTCTTGTTGTCCCAGTTTCTGCTGTCCCAGTTCTTGTTGTCCCAGTTCCTGCAGACCCAGTTCTTGTTGTCCCAGTTCTTGTTGTCCCAGTCCTTGTTGTCCCAGTCCTTGTTGTCCCAGTCCTTGTTGCCCCAGTTCTTGTTGCCCCAGTTCTTGATGTCCCAGTTCTTGTTGTCCCAGTTCCTGCTGACCCAGTTCTTGTTGTCCCAGTTCCTGCTGTCCCAGTTCTTGCTGTCCCAGTCCTTGTTTTTCCAGTCCTTGTTGTCCCAGTTCTTGCTGTCCCAGTCTTTGTTTTCCAGTTCTTCGAGTCCCAGTTCTTGTTGTCCTAGTTCTTGTTGTCCCAGTTTTTGTTGTCCCAGGCCTGGTTCTCCCAGTCCTTGTTCTCCCAGTCATTGTTGCCCCAGTTCTTGATGTCCCAGTTCTTGCTGTCCCAGTCCTTGTGTCCCAGTCCTTGTTGTCCCAGTTCTTGTTGTCCCAGTTCCTGCTGTCCCAGTTCTTGTTGTCCCAGTTCTTGTTTTCCCAGTTCTTGTTTTCCCTGTCCTTGTTGTCCCAGTTTTTGTTGTCCCAGTTCTTGTTGTCCCAGTTCCTGCTGTCCCAATCCTTGCTGTCCCAATCCTTGTTGTCCCAATCCTTGTTGTCCCAGTCCCTGTTGCCCCAGTTCTTGATGTCCCAGTTCTTGTTGTCCCAGTTCCTGCAGACCCAGTTCTTGTTGTCCCAGTTCCTGTTGTCCCAGTTCCTGTTGTCCCAGTCCTTGTTGTCCTAGTCCTTGTTGTCCCAGTTCCTGTTGTCCCAGTCCTTGTTGTCCTAGTCCTTGTTGACCCAGTTCTTGATGTCCCAGTTCTTGTTGTCCCAGTTCCTGCAGACCCAGTTCTTGTTGTCTCAGTCCTTGTTGTCCCAGTCCTTGTTGTCCCAGTCCTTGTTGTCCCAGTCCTTGTTGTCCCAGTCCTTGTTGTCCCAGTTCTTGTTGTCCCAGTTCCTGCAGACCCAGTTCTTGTTGTCTCAGTCTTTGTTGTCCCAGTCCTTGTTGTCCCAGTCCTTGTTGTCCCAGTCCCTGCTGTCCCAGTCCTTGTTGTCCCTAGTTCTTGATGTCCCAGTTCTTGTTGCCCCAGTCCGTGCTGTGCCAGTCGTTGTTGTCCCCAGTTCCTGTTGTCCCAGTTCCTGCTGTCCCAGTCCTTGTTGTCCCTAGTTCTTGTTGCCTCAGTTCCTGTTGTCCCAGTCCTTGTTGTGCAAGTCCTTGTTGTCCCCAGTTCCTGTTGTCCCAGTCCTTGTTGTCCCAAGTCCTTGGTGTCCCAGTCCTTGTTGTCCCAGTTCCTGCTGTCCCAGTCCTTGTTGTCCCAGTCCTTGTTGTCCCAGTCCTTGTTGTCCCAGTTCTTGTTGTCCCAGTCCTTTTGTCCCATTTCTTGTTGTCCCAGTTCTTGCTGTCACACTCCTTGTTGTCCCAGTTCCTGCTGTCCCAGTTCTTGCTGTCCCAGTTATTCCTGTCCGCACCCTTGTTGTCCCAGTCCTTGTTGTCCCAGTTCCTGCTGTCCCAGTTCTTGTTGTCCCAGTCCTTGTTGTCCCAGTTCCTGCTGTCCCAGTTCCTGCTGTCCCAGTTCTTGCTGTCCCAGTTCTTGTTGTCCCAGTTCATGTTGTCCCAGTTCCTGCTGATCCAGGTCTTGTCGTCCCAGTCCCTGCTGTCCCAGTCCTTGTTGTCCCTAGTTCTTGATGTCCCAGTTCTTGTTGCCCCAGTCCTTGCTGTGCCAGTCGTTGTTGTCCCCAGTTCCTGTTGTCCCAGTTCCTGCTGTCCCAGTCCTTGTTGTCCCTAGTTCTTGTTGCCCCAGTTCCTGTTGTCCCAGTCCTTGTTGTGCAAGTCCTTGTTGTCCCCAGTTCCTGTTGTCCCAGTCCTTGTTGTCCCCAGTCCTTGGTGTCCCAGTCCTTGTTGTCCCAGTTCCTGCTGTCCCAGTCCTTGTTGTCCCCAGTTCTTGTTTACCCAGTTCCTGTTGCCCCAGTCCTTGTTGTCCCTAGTTCTTGTTGCCCCAGTTCCTGTTGTCCCAGTCCTTGTTGTGCCAGTCCTTGTTGTCCCCAGTTCCTGTTGTCCCAGTTCCTGCTGTCCCAGTCCTTGTTGTCCCTAGTTCTTGTTGCCCCAGTTCCTGTTGACCCAGTCCTTGTTGTGCAAGTCCTTGTTGTCCCCAGTTCCTGTTGTCCCAGTCCTTGTTGTCCCCAGTCCTTGGTGTCCCAGTCCTTGTTGTCCCAGTTCCTGCTGTCCAAGTTCTTGTTGTCCCAGTTCTTGCTGTCTCAGTCCTTGCTGTCCCAGTTCCTGTTGTCCCAGTCCTTGTTGTCCTAGTCCTTGTTGTCCCAGTTCCTGTTGTCCCAGTCCTTGTTGTCCTAGTCCTTGTTGACCCAGTTCTTGATGTCCCAGTTCTTGTTGTCCCAGTTCCTGCAGACCCAGTTCTTGTTGTCTCAGTCCTTGTTGTCCCAGTCCTTGTTGTCCCAGTCCTTGTTGTCCCAGTCCTTGTTGTCCCAGTCCTTGTTGTCCCAGTTCTTGTTGTCCCAGTTCCTGCAGACCCAGTTCTTGTTGTCTCAGTCTTTGTTGTCCCAGTCCTTGTTGTCCCAGTCCTTGTTGTCCCAGTCCCTGCTGTCCCAGTCCTTGTTGTCCCTAGTTCTTGATGTCCCAGTTCTTGTTGCCCCAGTCCGTGCTGTGCCAGTCGTTGTTGTCCCCAGTTCCTGTTGTCCCAGTTCCTGCTGTCCCAGTCCTTGTTGTCCCTAGTTCTTGTTGCCTCAGTTCCTGTTGTCCCAGTCCTTGTTGTGCAAGTCCTTGTTGTCCCCAGTTCCTGTTGTCCCAGTCCTTGTTGTCCCAAGTCCTTGGTGTCCCAGTCCTTGTTGTCCCAGTTCCTGCTGTCCCAGTCCTTGTTGTCCCAGTCCTTGTTGTCCCAGTCCTTGTTGTCCCAGTTCTTGTTGTCCCAGTCCTTTTGTCCCATTTCTTGTTGTCCCAGTTCTTGCTGTCACACTCC
Source organism: Scyliorhinus torazame (assembly GCF_047496885.1). Taxonomy (NCBI): domain Eukaryota; kingdom Metazoa; phylum Chordata; class Chondrichthyes; order Carcharhiniformes; family Scyliorhinidae; genus Scyliorhinus; species Scyliorhinus torazame. Next base: position 130,860,808 of record NC_092714.1, read on the forward strand.
TTGTTGTCCCAGTTCCTGCTGTCCCAGTTCTTGCTGTCCCAGTTATTCCTGTCCCAACCCTTGTTGTCCCAGTCCTTGTTGTCCCAGTTCCTGCTGTCCCAGTTCTTGTTGTCCCAGTCCTTGTTGTCCCAGTTCCTGCTGTCCCAGTTCTTGCTGTCCCAGTTATTCCTGTCCGCACCCTTGTTGTCCCAGTCCTTGTTGTCCCAGTTCCTGCTGTCCCAGTTCTTGTTGTCCCAGTCCTTGTTGTCCCAGTTCCTGCTGTCCCAGTTCCTGCTGTCCCAGTTCTTGCTGTCCCAGTTCTTGTTGTCCCAGTTCTTGTTGTCCCAGTTCCTGCTGATCCAGGTCTTGTCGTCCCAGTCCCTGCTGTCCCAGTCCTTGTTGTCCCTCGTTCTTGATGTCCCAGTTCTTGTTGCCCCAGTCCTTGCTGTGCCAGTCGTTGTTGTCCCCAGTTCCTGTTGTCCCAGTTCCTGCTGTCCCAGTCCTTGTTGTCCCTAGTTCTTGTTGCCCCAGTTCCTGTTGTCCCAGTCCTTGTTGTGCAAGTCCTTGTTGTCCCCAGTTCCTGTTGTCCCAGTCCTTGTTGTCCCCAGTCCTTGGTGTCCCAGTCCTTGTTGTCCCAGTTCCTGCTGTCCCAGTCCTTGTTGTCCCCAGTTCTTGTTTACCCAGTTCCTGTTGCCCCAGTCCTTGTTGTCCCTAGTTCTTGTTGCCCCAGTTCCTGTTGTCCCAGTTCTTGTTGTGCCAGTCCTTGTTGTCCCCAGTTCCTGTTGTCCCAGTTCCTGCTGTCCCAGTCCTTGTTGTCCCTAGTTCTTGTTGCCCCAGTTCCTGTTGACCCAGTCCTTGTTGTGCAAGTCCTTGTTGTCCCCAGTTCCTGTTGTCCCAGTCCTTGTTGTCCCCAGTCCTTGGTGTCCCAGTCCTTGTTGTCCCAGTTCCTGCTGTCCAAGTTCTTGTTGTCCCAGTTCTTGCTGTCTCAGTCCTTGCTGTCCCAGTCCTTGTTGTCCCAGTCCTTGTTCTCGCAGCCATTGTTGTGCCAGTTCCTGCTGTCCAGGTTCTTGTTGTCCCAGTTCTTGCTGTCTCAGTCCTTGTTGTCCCAGTCCTTTTGTCCCATTTCCTGTTGTCCCAGTTCTTGCTGTCCCACTCCTTGTTGTCCCAGTCCTTTTGTCCCAGTTCTTACTGTGCCAGTTATTGCTGTCCCCACCCTTGTTGTCCCAGTCCTTGTTGTCCCAGTACTTGTTGTCCCAGTTCCTGCTGTCCCAGTTCCTGCAGTCCCAGTTCTTGTTGCCCCAGTCCGTGCTGTGCCAGTCGTTGTTGTCCCCAGTTCCTGTTGTCCCAGTTCCTGCTGTCCCAGTCCTTGTTGTCCCTAGTTCTTGTTGCCTCAGTTCCTGTTGTCCCAGTCCTTGTTGTGCAAGTCCTTGTTGTCCCCAGTTCCTGTTGTCCCAGTCCTTGTTGTCCCAAGTCCTTGGTGTCCCAGTCCTTGTTGTCCCAGTTCCTGCTGTCCCAGTCCTTGTTGTCCCAGTCCTTGTTGTCCCAGTCCTTGTTGTCCCAGTTCTTGTTGTCCCAGTCCTTTTGTCCCATTTCTTGTTGTCCCAGTTCTTGCTGTCACACTCCTTGTTGTCCCAGTTCCTGCTGTCCCAGTTCTTGCTGTCCCAGTTATTCCTGTCCGCACCCTTGTTGTCCCAGTCCTTGTTGTCCCAGTTCCTGCTGTCCCAGTTCCTGCTGTCCCAGTTCTTGCTGTCCCAGTTCTTGTTGTCCCAGTTCATGTTGTCCCAGTTCCTGCTGATCCAGGTCTTGTCGTCCCAGTCCCTGCTGTCCCAGTCCTTGTTGTCCCTAGTTCTTGATGTCCCAGTTCTTGTTGCCCCAGTCCTTGCTGTGCCAGTCGTTGTTGTCCCCAGTTCCTGTTGTCCCAGTTCCTGCTGTCCCAGTCCTTGTTGTCCCTAGTTCTTGTTGCCCCAGTTCCTGTTGTCCCAGTCCTTGTTGTGCAAGTCCTTGTTGTCCCCAGTTCCTGTTGTCCCAGTCCTTGTTGTCCCCAGTCCTTGGTGTCCCAGTCCTTGTTGTCCCAGTTCCTGCTGTCCCAGTCCTTGTTGTCCCCAGTTCTTGTTTACCCAGTTCCTGTTGCCCCAGTCCTTGTTGTCCCTAGTTCTTGTTGCCCCAGTTCCTGTTGTCCCAGTCCTTGTTGTGCCAGTCCTTGTTGTCCCCAGTTCCTGTTGTCCCAGTTCCTGCTGTCCCAGTCCTTGTTGTCCCTAGTTCTTGTTGCCCCAGTTCCTGTTGACCCAGTCCTTGTTGTGCAAGTCCTTGTTGTCCCCAGTTCCTGTTGTCCCAGTCCTTGTTGTCCCCAGTCCTTGGTGTCCCAGTCCTTGTTGTCCCAGTTCCTGCTGTCCAAGTTCTTGTTGTCCCAGTTCTTGCTGTCTCAGTCCTTGCTGTCCCAGTTCCTGTTGTCCCAGTCCTTGTTGTCCTAGTCCTTGTTGTCCCAGTTCCTGTTGTCCCAGTCCTTGTTGTCCTAGTCCTTGTTGACCCAGTTCTTGATGTCCCAGTTCTTGTTGTCCCAGTTCCTGCAGACCCAGTTCTTGTTGTCTCAGTCCTTGTTGTCCCAGTCCTTGTTGTCCCAGTCCTTGTTGTCCCAGTCCTTGTTGTCCCAGTCCTTGTTGTCCCAGTTCTTGTTGTCCCAGTTCCTGCAGACCCAGTTCTTGTTGTCTCAGTCTTTGTTGTCCCAGTCCTTGTTGTCCCAGTCCTTGTTGTCCCAGTCCCTGCTGTCCCAGTCCTTGTTGTCCCTAGTTCTTGATGTCCCAGTTCTTGTTGCCCCAGTCCGTGCTGTGCCAGTCGTTGTTGTCCCCAGTTCCTGTTGTCCCAGTTCCTGCTGTCCCAGTCCTTGTTGTCCCTAGTTCTTGTTGCCTCAGTTCCTGTTGTCCCAGTCCTTGTTGTGCAAGTCCTTGTTGTCCCCAGTTCCTGTTGTCCCAGTCCTTGTTGTCCCAAGTCCTTGGTGTCCCAGTCCTTGTTGTCCCAGTTCCTGCTGTCCCAGTCCTTGTTGTCCCAGTCCTTGTTGTCCCAGTCCTTGTTGTCCCAGTTCTTGTTGTCCCAGTCCTTTTGTCCCATTTCTTGTTGTCCCAGTTCTTGCTGTCACACTCCTTGTTGTCCCAGTTCCTGCTGTCCCAGTTCTTGCTGTCCCAGTTATTCCTGTCCCAACCCTTGTTGTCCCAGTCCTTGTTGTCCCAGTTCCTGCTGTCCCAGTTCTTGTTGTCCCAGTCCTTGTTGTCCCAGTTCCTGCTGTCCCAGTTCTTGCTGTCCCAGTTATTCCTGTCCGCACCCTTGTTGTCCCAGTCCTTGTTGTCCCAGTTCCTGCTGTCCCAGTTCTTGTTGTCCCAGTCCTTGTTGTCCCAGTTCCTGCTGTCCCAGTTCCTGCTGTCCCAGTTCTTGCTGTCCCAGTTCTTGTTGTCCCAGTTCTTGTTGTCCCAGTTCCTGCTGATCCAGGTCTTGTCGTCCCAGTCCCTGCTGTCCCAGTCCTTGTTGTCCCTCGTTCTTGATGTCCCAGTTCTTGTTGCCCCAGTCCTTGCTGTGCCAGTCGTTGTTGTCCCCAGTTCCTGTTGTCCCAGTTCCTGCTGTCCCAGTCCTTGTTGTCCCTAGTTCTTGTTGCCCCAGTTCCTGTTGTCCCAGTCCTTGTTGTGCAAGTCCTTGTTGTCCCCAGTTCCTGTTGTCCCAGTCCTTGTTGTCCCCAGTCCTTGGTGTCCCAGTCCTTGTTGTCCCAGTTCCTGCTGTCCCAGTCCTTGTTGTCCCCAGTTCTTGTTTACCCAGTTCCTGTTGCCCCAGTCCTTGTTGTCCCTAGTTCTTGTTGCCCCAGTTCCTGTTGTCCCAGTTCTTGTTGTGCCAGTCCTTGTTGTCCCCAGTTCCTGTTGTCCCAGTTCCTGCTGTCCCAGTCCTTGTTGTCCCTAGTTCTTGTTGCCCCAGTTCCTGTTGACCCAGTCCTTGTTGTGCAAGTCCTTGTTGTCCCCAGTTCCTGTTGTCCCAGTCCTTGTTGTCCCCAGTCCTTGGTGTCCCAGTCCTTGTTGTCCCAGTTCCTGCTGTCCAAGTTCTTGTTGTCCCAGTTCTTGCTGTCTCAGTCCTTGCTGTCCCAGTCCTTGTTGTCCCAGTCCTTGTTCTCGCAGCCATTGTTGTGCCAGTTCCTGCTGACCAGGTTCTTGTTGTCCCAGTTCTTGCTGTCTCAGTCCTTGTTGTCCCAGTCCTTTTGTCCCATTTCCTGTTGTCCCAGTTCTTGCTGTCCCACTCCTTGTTGTCCCAGTCCTTTTGTCCCAGTTCTTACTGTGCCAGTTATTGCTGTCCCCACCCTTGTTGTCCCAGTCCTTGTTGTCCCAGTACTTGTTGTCCCAGTTCCTGCTGTCCCAGTTCCTGCAGTCCCAGTTCTTGTTGCCCCAGTCCGTGCTGTGCCAGTCGTTGTTGTCCCCAGTTCCTGTTGTCCCAGTTCCTGCTGTCCCAGTCCTTGTTGTCCCTAGTTCTTGTTGCCTCAGTTCCTGTTGTCCCAGTCCTTGTTGTGCAAGTCCTTGTTGTCCCCAGTTCCTGTTGTCCCAGTCCTTGTTGTCCCAAGTCCTTGGTGTCCCAGTCCTTGTTGTCCCAGTTCCTGCTGTCCCAGTCCTTGTTGTCCCAGTCCTTGTTGTCCCAGTCCTTGTTGTCCCAGTTCTTGTTGTCCCAGTCCTTTTGTCCCATTTCTTGTTGTCCCAGTTCTTGCTGTCACACTCCTTGTTGTCCCAGTTCCTGCTGTCCCAGTTCTTGCTGTCCCAGTTATTCCTGTCCGCACCCTTGTTGTCCCAGTCCTTGTTGTCCCAGTTCCTGCTGTCCCAGTTCTTGTTGTCCCAGTCCTTGTTGTCCCAGTTCCTGCTGTCCCAGTTCCTGCTGTCCCAGTTCTTGCTGTCCCAGTTCTTGTTGTCCCAGTTCTTGTTGTCCCAGTTCCTGCTGATCCAGGTCTTGTCGTCCCAGTCCCTGCTGTCCCAGTCCTTGTTGTCCCTAGTTCTTGATGTCCCAGTTCTTGTTGCCCCAGTCCTTGCTGTGCCAGTCGTTGTTGTCCCCAGTTCCTGTTGTCCCAGTTCCTGCTGTCCCAGTCCTTGTTGTCCCTAGTTCTTGTTGCCCCAGTTCCTGTTGTCCCAGTCCTTGTTGTGCAAGTCCTTGTTGTCCCCAGTTCCTGTTGTCCCAGTCCTTGTTGTCCCCAGTCCTTGGTGTCCCAGTCCTTGTTGTCCCAGTTCCTGCTGTCCCAGTCCTTGTTGTCCCCAGTTCTTGTTTACCCAGTTCCTGTTGCCCCAGTCCTTGTTGTCCCTAGTTCTTGTTGCCCCAGTTCCTGTTGTCCCAGTCCTTGTTGTGCCAGTCCTTGTTGTCCCCAGTTCCTGTTGTCCCAGTTCCTGCTGTCCCAGTCCTTGTTGTCCCTAGTTCTTGTTGCCCCAGTTCCTGTTGACCCAGTCCTTGTTGTGCAAGTCCTTGTTGTCCCCAGTTCCTGTTGTCCCAGTCCTTGTTGTCCCCAGTCCTTGGTGTCCCAGTCCTTGTTGTCCCAGTTCCTGCTGTCCAAGTTCTTGTTGTCCCAGTTCTTGCTGTCTCAGTCCTTGCTGTCCCAGTTCCTGTTGTCCCAGTCCTTGTTGTCCTAGTCCTTGTTGTCCCAGTTCCTGTTGTCCCAGTCCTTGTTGTCCTAGTCCTTGTTGACCCAGTTCTTGATGTCCCAGTTCTTGTTGTCCCAGTTCCTGCAGACCCAGTTCTTGTTGTCTCAGTCCTTGTTGTCCCAGTCCTTGTTGTCCCAGTCCTTGTTGTCCCAGTCCTTGTTGTCCCAGTCCTTGTTGTCCCAGTTCTTGTTGTCCCAGTTCCTGCAGACCGAGTTCTTGTTGTCTCAGTCTTTGTTGTCCCAGTCCTTGTTGTCCCAGTCCTTGTTGTCCCAGTCCCTGCTGTCCCAGTCCTTGTTGTCCCTAGTTCTTGATGTCCCAGTTCCTGTTGCCCCAGTCCGTGCTGTGCCAGTCGTTGTTGTCCCCAGTTCCTGTTGTCCCAGTTCCTGCTGTCCCAGTCCTTGTTGTCCCTAGTTCTTGTTGCCTCAGTTCCTGTTGTCCCAGTCCTTGTTGTGCAAGTCCTTGTTGTCCCCAGTTCCTGTTGTCCCAGTCCTTGTTGTCCCAAGTCCTTGGTGTCCCAGTCCTTGTTGTCCCAGTTCCTGCTGTCCCAGTCCTTGTTGTCCCAGTCCTTGTTGTCCCAGTCCTTGTTGTCCCAGTTCTTGTTGTCCCAGTCCTTTTGTCCCATTTCTTGTTGTCCCAGTTCTTGCTGTCACACTCCTTGTTGTCCCAGTTCCTGCTGTCCCAGTTCTTGCTGTCCCAGTTATTCCTGTCCCAACCCTTGTTGTCCCAGTCCTTGTTGTCCCAGTTCCTGCTGTCCCAGTTCTTGTTGTCCCAGTCCTTGTTGTCCCAGTTCCTGCTGTCCCAGTTCTTGCTGTCCCAGTTATTCCTGTCCGCACCCTTGTTGTCCCAGTCCTTGTTGTCCCAGTTCCTGCTGTCCCAGTTCTTGTTGTCCCAGTCCTTGTTGTCCCAGTTCCTGCTGTCCCAGTTCCTGCTGTCCCAGTTCTTGCTGTCCCAGTTCTTGTTGTCCCAGTTCTTGTTGTCCCAGTTCCTGCTGATCCAGGTCTTGTCGTCCCAGTCCCTGCTGTCCCAGTCCTTGTTGTCCCTCGTTCTTGATGTCCCAGTTCTTGTTGCCCCAGTCCTTGCTGTGCCAGTCGTTGTTGTCCCCAGTTCCTGTTGTCCCAGTTCCTGCTGTCCCAGTCCTTGTTGTCCCTAGTTCTTGTTGCCCCAGTTCCTGTTGTCCCAGTCCTTGTTGTGCAAGTCCTTGTTGTCCCCAGTTCCTGTTGTCCCAGTCCTTGTTGTCCCCAGTCCTTGGTGTCCCAGTCCTTGTTGTCCCAGTTCCTGCTGTCCCAGTCCTTGTTGTCCCCAGTTCTTGTTTACCCAGTTCCTGTTGCCCCAGTCCTTGTTGTCCCTAGTTCTTGTTGCCCCAGTTCCTGTTGTCCCAGTTCTTGTTGTGCCAGTCCTTGTTGTCCCCAGTTCCTGTTGTCCCAGTTCCTGCTGTCCCAGTCCTTGTTGTCCCTAGTTCTTGTTGCCCCAGTTCCTGTTGACCCAGTCCTTGTTGTGCAAGTCCTTGTTGTCCCCAGTTCCTGTTGTCCCAGTCCTTGTTGTCCCCAGTCCTTGGTGTCCCAGTCCTTGTTGTCCCAGTTCCTGCTGTCCAAGTTCTTGTTGTCCCAGTTCTTGCTGTCTCAGTCCTTGCTGTCCCAGTCCTTGTTGTCCCAGTCCTTGTTCTCGCAGCCATTGTTGTGCCAGTTCCTGCTGTCCAGGTTCTTGTTGTCCCAGTTCTTGCTGTCTCAGTCCTTGTTGTCCCAGTCCTTTTGTCCCATTTCCTGTTGTCCCAGTTCTTGCTGTCCCACTCCTTGTTGTCCCAGTCCTTTTGTCCCAGTTCTTACTGTGCCAGTTATTGCTGTCCCCACCCTTGTTGTCCCAGTCCTTGTTGTCCCAGTACTTGTTGTCCCAGTTCCTGCTGTCCCAGTTCCTGCAGTCCCAGTTCTTGTTGTCCCAGTCCTTGTTGTCCCAGTTCTTGTTGTCCCAGTCCTTGTTGTCCCAGTCCTTGTTGTCCCAGTTCGTGCTGTCCCAGTTCCTGCTGTCCCTGTTCTTGTTGTCCCAGTCATTGTTGACCCAGTTCTTGCTGTCTCAGTCTTTGCTGTCTCAGTCTTTCTTGTCCCAGTCCTTGTTGTCCCAGTCCTTGTTGTCCCAGTCCTTGTTGTCCCAGTCCTTGTTGTCCCAGTTCTTGTTGTCCCAGTCCTTGTTGTCCCATTTCTTGTTGTCCCAGTTCTTGCTGTCACACTCCTTGTTGTCCCAGTTCCTGCTGTCCCAGTTCTTGCTGTCCCAGTTATTCCTGTCCCCACCCCTGTTGTCCCAGTCCTTGTTGTCCCAGTTCCTGCTGTCCCAGTTCTTGTTGTCCCAGTCCTTGTTGTCCCAATTCCTGCTGTCCCAGTTCCTGCTGTCCCAGTTCTTGCTGTCCCAGTTCTTGTTGTCCCAGTTCTTGTTGTCCCAGTTCCTGCTGACCCAGGTCTTGTCGTCCCAGTCCTTGTTGTGCCAGTCCTTGTTTTCCCAGTTCTTGCTGTCCCAGTTCTTGTTGTCCCAGTTCTTGTTGTCCCAGTTCCTGCTGACCCAGTTCTTGTCGTCCCAGTCCTTGTTGTCGCAGTCCTTGTTGTCCCAGTCCTTGTTTTCCCAGTTCTTGCTGTCCCAGTCCTTGTTGTCCTAGTCCTTGTTGTCCCAGTCCTTGCTGTCCCAGTCCTTGTTGGCCCAGTCCTTGTAGTCCCAGTTCTTGCTGTCCCGTTCTTCGAGTGCCAGTTCTTGTTGTCCTAGTTCTTGTTGTCCCAGTTTTTGTTGCCCCCGTTCTTGTTGTCCCAGTTCTTGTTGTCCCAGTTCCTGCTGTCCCAGTTCTTGTTGTCCCAGTTCCTGCTGTCCCAGTCCTTGTTGTTCCAGGCCTTGTTGTCCCCATCATTGTTGTCCCAGTCCTTGTTGTCCCAGTTCCTGCTGTGCCAGTCCTTGTTGTTCCAGTCCTTGTTGTCCCCATCATTGTTGTCCCAGTTCTTGTTGTCCCAGTCCTTGTTGTCCCAGTCCTTGTTGTCCCAGTTCCTGCTGTGCCAGTCCTTGTTGTTCCAGTCCTTGTTGTCCCCATCATTGTTGTCCCAGTTCTTGTTGTCCCAGTCCTTGTTGTCCCAGTCCTTGTTGCCCCAGTTCTTGTTGCCCCAGTTCTTGATGTTCCAGTTCTTGTTGTCCAAGTTCCTGCTGACCCAGTTCTTGTTGTCCCTGTTCCTGCTGTCCCAGTTCTTGTTGTCCCAGTTCTTGCTGTCTCAGTCCTTGTTTTCCCGTTCTTCGAGTCCCAGTTCTTGTTGTCCTAGTTCTTGTTGTCCCAGTTTTTGTTCTCCCAGTCCTTGTTCTCCCAGTCCTTGTTGCCCCAGTTCTTGATGTCCCAGTTCTTGCTGTCCCAGTCCTTGTGTCCCAGTCCTTGTTGTCCCAGTTCTTGTTGTCCCTGTTCTTGTTTTCCCAGTCCTTGTTGTCCCAGTTTTTGTTGTCCCAGTTCTTGTTGTCCCAGTTCCTGCTGTCCCAATCCTTGCTGTCCCAATCCTTGTTGTCCCAATCCTTGTTGTCCCAGTCCTTGTTGTCCCAGTCCTTGTTGCCCCAGTTCTTGATGTCCCAGTTCTTGTTGTCCCAGTTCCTGCAGACCCAGTTCTTGTTGTCCCAGTTCTTGTTGTCCCAGTCCTTGTTGTCCCAGTCCTTGTTCTCCCAGTGCTTGTTGTCCCAGTCCTTGTTGCCCCAGTTCTTGATGTCCCAGTTCTTGTTGTCCCAGTTCCTGCTGACCCAGTTCTTGTTGTCCCAGTTCTTGCTGTCCCAGTCCTTGTTGTCCCAGTCCTTGTTGTCCCAGTCTTTGTTGTCCCAGTTCTTGCTGACCCAGTCCTTGTTTTCCCATTCTTCGAGTGCCAGTTCTTGTTGTCCTAGTTCTTGCTGTCCCAGTTTTTGTTGCCATCGTTCTTGTTGTCCCAGTTCTTGTTGTCACAGTTCCTGCTGTCCCAGTTCTTGTTGTCCCAGTTCCTGCAGACCCAGTTCTTGTTGTCCCAGTTCTTGTTGTCCCAGTCCTTGTTGTCCCAGTCCTTGTTGTCCCAGTTCTTGTTGTCACAGTTCCTGCTGTCCCAGTTCTTGTTGTCCCAGTTCCTGCAGACCCAGTTCTTGTTGTCCCAGTTCTTGTTGTCCCAGTCCTTGTTGTCCCAGTCGTTGTTGTCCCAGTCCTTGTTGCCCCAGTTCTTGTTGCCCCAGTTCTTGATGTCCCAGTTCTTGTTGTCCCAGTTCCTGCTGACCCAGTTCTTGTTGTCCCAGTTCCTGCTGTCCCAGTTCTTGTTGTCCCAGTCCTTGTTTTTCCAGTCCTTGTTGTCCCAGTTCTTGTTTTCCCAGTTCTTGTTTTCCCTGTCCTTGTTGTCCCAGTTTTTGTTGTCCCAGTTCTTGTTGTCCCAGTTCCTGCTGTCCCAATCCTTGCTGTCCCAATCCTTGTTGTCCCAATCCTTGTTGTCCCAGTCCTTGTTGCCCCAGTTCTTGATGTCCCAGTTCTTGTTGTCCCAGTTCCTGCAGACCCAGTTCTTGTTGTCCCAGTTCCTGTTGTCCCAGTTCCTGTTGTCCCAGTCCTTGTTGTCCTAGTCCTTGTTGTCCCAGTTCCTGTTGTCCCAGTTCTTGATGTCCCAGTTCTTGTTGTCCCAGTTCCTGCAGACCCAGTTCTTGTTGTCTCAGTCTTTGTTGTCCCAGTCCTTGTTGTCCCAGTCCTTGTTGTCCCAGTCCTTGTTGTCCCAGTTCTTGTAGTCCCAGTTCTTGCTGTCCCAGTTATTCCTGTCCCCACCCTTGTTGTCCCAGTCCTTGTTGTCCCAGTTCCTGCTGTCCCAGTTCTTGCTGTCCCAGTTATTCCTGTCCCCACCCTGGTTGTCCCAGTCCTTGTTGTCCCAGTTCCTGCTGTCCCAGTTCTTGTTGTCCCAGTCCTTGTTGTCCCAGTTCCTGCTGTCCCAGTTCCTGCTGTCCCAGTTCTTGCTGTCCCAGTTCTTGTTGTCCCAGTTCTTGTTGTCCCAGTTCCTGCTGACCCAGGTCTTGTCGTCCCAGTCCTTGTTGTGCCAGTCCTTGTTTTCCCAGTTCTTGCTGTCCCAGTTCTTGTTGTCCTAGTTCTTGTTGTCCCAGTTCCCGCTGACCCAGTTCTTGTCGTCCCAGTCCTTGTTGTCCCAGTCCTTGTTGTCCCCAATCCTTGTTGTCCCAGTCCTTGTTGTCCCAGTCTTTGTTGTCCCAGTCCATGTTGTCCCAGTCCTTGTTTTCCCAGTTCTTGTTGTCCCAGTTCTTGTTGTCCCAGTCCTTGTTGTCCCAGTCCTTGTTGTCCCAGTCCTGGTTGTCCCAGTCCTTGTTGCCCCAGTCCTGGTTGTCCCATTCCTTGTTGCCCCAGTTCTTCATGTCCCAGTTCCTGCTGACCCAGTCCTTGTTGTCCCAGTCCTTGTTGTCCCAGTCCTTGTTGTCCCAGTCCTTGTTTTCCCAGTTCTTGCTGTCTCAGTTCTTGTAGTCCCAGTTCTTGTTGTCTCAGTTCCTGCTGCCCCAGTCCTTGTTGTCCCAGTTCTTGTTGTCCCAGTTCTTGCTGTCCCAGTTGTTGTTGTTCCAGATCTTGTTGTCCCAGTCCTTGTTGTCCCAGTTCATGCTGTCCCAGTCCTTGTAGCCCCAGTTCTTGCTGTCCCAGTCCTTGTTTTCCCGTTCTTCCAGTCCCAGTTCTTGTTGTCCTAGTTCTTGTTGTCCCAGTTTTTGTTGTCCCAGGCCTGGTTGTCCCAGTCCTTGTTCTCCCAGTCCTTATTGCCCCAGTTCTTGATGTCCCAGATCTTGCTGTCCCAGTCCTTGTTTTCCCAGTCCTTGTTGCCCTAGTTTTTGATGTCCCTGTTCCTGCTGACACAGCCCTTGTTGTCCCAGTCCGTGTTGCCCTAGTTTTTGATGTCCCTGTTCCTGCTGACACAGTCCTTGTTGTCCCACTCCTTGTTCTATCTGTCCTTGTTCACCCAGTCCTTGTACTCCTAATCCTTGTTGTCCCATTCCTTGTTGCCCCAGTCCTTCGTGTCCCAGTCCTTGTTGTCCCAGTTCCTGCTGTCCCAGTCCTTGTTGTCCCTAGTTCTTGATGTCCCAGTTCTTGTTGTCCCAGTCCTTGTTGTCCCAGTCCTTGTTGTCCCCAGTTCCTGTTGTCCCAGTTCCTGCTGTCCCAGTCCTTGTTGTCCCTAGTTCTTGATGTCCCAGATCTTGTTGCCCCAGTCCTTGCTGTGCCAGTCGTTCTTGTCCCCAGTTCCTGTTGTCCCAGTTCCTGCTGTCCCAGTCCTTGTTGTCCCTAGTTCTTGTTGCCCCAGTTCCTGTTGTCCCAGTCCTTGTTGTGCAAGTCCTTGTTGTCCCCAGTTCCTGTTGTCCCAGTCCTTGTTGTCCCCAGTCCTTGGTGTCCCAGTCCTTGTTGTCCCAGTTCCTGCTGTCCCAGTCATTGTTGTCCCCAGTTCTTGTTTACCCAGTTCCTGTTGTCCCAGTCCTTGTTGTCCCTAGTTCTTGTTGCCCCAGTTCCTGTTGTCCCAGTCCTTGTTGTGCCAGTCCTTGTTGTCCCCAGTTCCTGTTGTCCCAGTTCCTGCTGTCCCAGTCCTTGTTGTCCCTAGTTCTTGTTGCCCCAGTTCCTGTTGACCCAGTCATTGTTGTGCAAGTCCTTGTTGTCCCCAGTTCCTGTTGTCCCAGTCCTTGTTGTCCCCAGTCCTTGGTGTCCCAGTCCTTGTTATCCCAGTTCCTGCTGTCCAGGTTCTTGTTGTCCCAGTTCTTGCTGTCTCAGTCCTTGCTGTCCCAGTCCTTGTTGTCCCAGTCCTTGTTCTCGCAGCCATTGTTGTGCCAGTTCCTGCTGTCCAGGTTCTTGTTGTCCCAGTTCTTGCTGTCTCAGTCCTTGTTGTCCCAGTCCTTTTGTCCCATTTCCTGTTGTCCCAGTTCTTGCTGTCCCACTCCTTGTTGTCCCAGTCCTTATGTCCCAGTTCTTACTGTGCCAGTTATTGCTGTCCCCACCCTTGTTGTCCCAGTCCTTGTTGTCCCAGTCCTTGTTGTCCCAGTTCCTGCTGTCCCAGTTCCTGCTGTCCCAGTTCTTGTTGTCCCAGTCCTAGTTGTCCCAGTCCTTGTTGTCCCAGTTCGTGCTGTCCCAGTTCCTGCTGTCCCTGTTCTTGTTGTCCCAGTCATTGTTGACCCAGTTCTTGCTGTCTCAGTCTTTGTTGTCTCAGTCTTTGTTGTCCCAGTCCTTGTTGTCCCAGTCCTTGTTGTCCCAGTCCTTGTTGTCCCAGTCCTTGTTGTCCCAGTTCTTGTTGTCCCAGTCCTTTTGTCCCATTTCTTGTTGTCCCAGTTCTTGCTGTCACACTCTTTGCTGTCCCAGTTCCTGCAGTCCCAGTTCTTGCTGTCCCAGTAATTCATGTCCCAACCCTTGTTGTCCCAGTCCTTGTTGTCCCAGTTCCTGCTGTCCCAGTTCTTGTTGTCCCAGTCCTTGTTGTCCCAGTTCCTGCTGTCCCAGTTCCAGCTGTCCCAGTTCTTGCTGTCCCAGTTCTTGTTGTCCCAGTTCTTGTTGTCCCAGTTCCTGCTGACCCAGGTCTTGTCGTCCCAGTCCTTGTTGTGCCAGTCCTTGTTTTCCCAGTTCTTGCTGTCCCAGTTCTTGTTGTCCCAGTTCTTGTTGTCCCAGTTCCTGCTGACCCAGTTCTTGTCGTCCCAGTCCTTGTTGTCGCAGTCCTTGTTGTCCCATTCCTTGTTTTCCCAGTTCTTGCTGTCCCAGTCCTTGTTGGCCCAGTCCATGATGTCCCAGTCATTGTTGTCCTAGTCCTTGTTGTCCCAGTCTTTGCTGTCCCAGTCCTTGTTGGCCCAGTCCATGTTGTCCCAGTCCTTGTTGTCCCAGTCCATGCTGTCCCAGTCCATGTTGCCCCAGTTCTTCATGTCCCAGTTCCTGCTGACCCAGTTCTTGTTGTCCCAGTCCTTGTTGTCCCAGTCCTTGTTTTCCCTGTTCCTGCTGTCCCAGTTCTTGTTGTCCCAGTTCTTGTTGTCCCAGTTCCTGTTTTCCCAGTTCTTATTGTCCCAGTTCTTCTTGTCCCAGTTCTTGCTGTCCCAGTTGTTGTTGTCCCAGATCTTGTTGTCCCAGTTCTTGCTGTCCCGGTCCTTGTTTTCCCATTCTTCGAGTGCCAGTTCTTGTTGTCCTAGTTCTTGTTGTCCCAGTTTTTGTTGCCCCCGTTCTTGTTGTCCCAGTTCTTGTTGTCCCAGTTCCTGCTGTCCCAGTTCTTGTTGTCCCAGTTCCTGCTGTCCCAGTCCTTGTTGTTCCAGTCCTTGTTGTCCCCATCATTGTTGTCCCAGTCCTTGTTGTCCCAGTTCCTGCTGTCCCAGTCCTTGTTGTTCCAGTCCTTGTTGTCCCCATCATTGTTGTCCCAGTTCTTGTTGTCCCAGTCCTTGTTGTCCCAGTCCTTGTTGCCCCAGTTCTTGTTGCCCCAGTTCTTGATGTCCCAGTTCTTGTTGTCCCAGATCCTGCTGACGTAGTTCTTGTTGTCCCTGTTCCTGCTGTCCCAGTTCTTGCTGTCCCAGTCCTTGTTGTCCCAGTCCTTGTTGTCCCAGTTCTTGCTGTCCCAGTCCTTGTTTTCCCATTCTTCGAGTCCCAGTTCTTGTTGTCCTAGTTCTTGTTGTCCCAGTTTTTGTTGTCCCAGGCCTGGTTCTCCCAGTCCTTGTTCTCCCAGTCCTTGTTGCCCCAGTTCTTGATGTCCCAGATCCTGCTGACGTAGTTCTTGTTGTCCCTGTTCCTGCTGTCCCAGTTCTTGCTGTCCCAGTCCTTGTCCCAGTCCTTGTTGCCCCAGTTCTTGATGTCCCAGTTCTTGTTGTCCCAGATCCTGCTGACGTAGTTCTTGTTGTCCCTGTTCCTGCTGTCCCAGTTCTTGCTGTCCCAGTCCTTGTTGTCCCAGTCCTTGTTGTCCCAGTTCTTGCTGTCCCAGTCCTTGTTTTCCCATTCTTCGAGTCCCAGTTCTTGTTGTCCTAGTTCTTGTTGTCCCAGTTTTTGTTGTCCCAGTCCTTGGTGTCCCAGTCCTTGTTGTGCCAGTCCTTGTTGTCCCAGTTCCCGCTGACCCAGTTCTTGTCGTCCCAGTCCTTGTTGTCCCAGTCCTTGTTGTCCCCAATCCTTGTTGTCCCAGTCCTTGTTGTCCCAGTCTTTGTTGTCCCAGTCCATGTTGTCCCAGTCCTTGTTTTCCCAGTTCTTGTTGTCCCAGTTCTTGTTGTCCCAGTCCTTGTTGTCCCAGTTCCTGCTGACCCAGTTCTTGTCGTCCCAGTCCTTGTTGTCGCAGTCCTAGTTGTCCCAGTCCTTGTTTTCCCAGTTCTTGCTGTCCCAGTCCTTGTTGTCCTAGTCCTTGTTGTCCCAGTCCTTGCTGTCCCAGTCCTTGTTGGCCCAGTCCTTGTTGTCCCAGTTCTTGCTGTCCCGGTCCTTGTTTTCCCGTTCTTCGAGTGCCAGTTCTTGTTGTCCTAGTTCTTGTTGTCCCAGTTTTTGTTGCCCCCGTTCTTGTTGTCCCAGTTCTTGTTGTCCCAGTTCCTGCTGTCCCAGTTATTGTTGTCCCAGTTCCTGCTGTCCCAGTCCTTGTTGTTCCAGGCCTTGTTGTCCCCATCATTGTTGTCCCAGTCCTTGTTGTCCCAGTTCCTGCTGTCCCAGTCCTTGTTGTTCCAGTCCTTGTTGTCCCCATCATTGTTGTCCCAGTTCTTGTTGTCCCAGTCCTTGTTGTCCCAGTCCTTGTTGCCCCAGTTCTTGTTGCCCCAGTTCTTGATGTTCCAGTTCTTGTTGTCCCAGTTCCTGCTGACCCAGTTCTTGTTGTCCCTGTTCCTGCTGTCCCAGTTCTTGTTGTCCCAGTTCTTGCTGTCTCAGTCCTTGTTTTCCCGTTCTTCGAGTCCCAGTTCTTGTTGTCCTAGTTCTTGTTGTCCCAGTTTTTGTTCTCCCAGTCCTTGTTCTCCCAGTCCTTGTTGCCCCAGTTCTTGATGTCCCAGTTCTCGCTGTCCCAGTCCTTGTGTCCCAGTCCTTGTTGTCCCAGTTCTTGTTGTCCCTGTTCTTGTTTTCCCAGTCCTTGTTGTCCCAGTTTTTGTTGTCCCAGTTCTTGTTGTCCCAGTTCCTGCTGTCCCAATCCTTGCTGTCCCAATCCTTGTTGTCCCAATCCTTGTTGTCCCAGTCCTTGTTGTCCCAGTCCTTGTTGCCCCAGTTCTTGATGTCCCAGTTCTTGTTGTCCCAGTTCCTGCAGACCCAGTTCTTGTTGTCCCAGTTCTTTTTGTCCCAGTCCTTGTTGTCCCAGTCCTTGTTCTCCCAGTGCTTGTTGTCCCAGTCCTTGTTGCCCCAGTTCTTGATGTCCCAGTTCTTGTTGTCCCAGTTCCTGCTGACCCAGTTCTTGTTGTCCCAGTTCTTGCTGTCCCAGTCCTTGTTGTCCCAGTCTTTGTTGTCCCAGTTCTTGCTGACCCAGTCCTTGTTTTCCCATTCTTCGAGTGCCAGTTCTTGTTGTCCTAGTTCTTGCTGTCCCAGTTTTTGTTGTCCCAGTTCCTGCTGTCCCAGTTCTTGTTGTCCCAGTTCCTGCAGACCCAGTTCTTGTTGTCCCAGTTCTTGTTGTCCCAGTCCTTGTTGTCCCAGTCCTTGTTGTCCCAGTCCTTGTTGCCCCAGTTCTTGTTGCCCCAGTTCTTGACGTCCCAGTTCTTGTTGTCCCAGTTCCTGCTGACCCAGTTCTTGTTGTCCCAGTTCCTGCTGTCCCAGTTCTTGCTGTCCCAGTCCTTGTTTTTCCAGTCCTTGTTGTCCCAGTTCTTGCTGTCCCAGTCTTTGTTTTCCAGTTCTTCGAGTCCCAGTTCTTGTTGTCCTAGTTCTTGTTGTCCCAGTTTTTGTTGTCCCAGGCCTGGTTCTCCCAGTCCTTGTTCTCCCAGTCATTGTTGCCCCAGTTCTTGATGTCCCAGTTCTTGCTGTCCCAGTCCTTGTGTCCCAGTCCTTGTTGTCCCAGTTCTTGTTGTCCCAGTTCCTGCTGTCCCAGTTCTTGTTGTCCCAGTTCTTGTTTTCCCAGTTCTTGTTTTCCCTGTCCTTGTTGTCCCAGTTTTTGTTGTCCCAGTTCTTGTTGTCCCAGTTCCTGCTGTCCCAATCCTTGCTGTCCCAATCCTTGTGGTCCCAATCCTTGTTGTCCCAGTCCTTGTTGCCCCAGTTCTTGATGTCCCAGTTCTTGTTGTCCCAGTTCCTGCAGACCCAGTTCTTGTTGTCCCAGTTCCTGTTGTCCCAGTTCCTGTTGTCCCAGTCCTTGTTGTCCTAGTCCTTGTTGTCCCAGTTCCTGTTGTCCCAGTCCTTGTTGTCCTAGTCCTTGTTGACCCAGTTCTTGATGTCCCAGTTCTTTTTGTCCCAGTTCCTGCAGACCCAGTTCTTGTTGTCTCAGTCTTTGTTGTCCCAGTCCTTGTTGTCCCAGTCCTTGTTGTCCCAGTCCTTGTTGTCCCAGTCCTTGTTGTCCCAGTTCCTGCTGTCCCAGTCCTTGTTGTCCCTAGTTCTTGATGTCCCAGTTCTTGTTGTCCCAGTCTTTGTTGTGCCAGTCCTTGTTGTCCCAGTCCTTGTTGTCCCCAGTTCCTGTTGTCCCAGTCCCTGCTGTCCCAGTCCTTGTTGTCCCTAGTTCTTGATGTCCCAGTTCTTGTTGCCCCAGTCCGTGCTGTGCCAGTCGTTGTTGTCCCCAGTTCCTGTTGTCCCAGTTCCTGCTGTCCCAGTCCTTGTTGTCCCTAGTTCTTGTTGCCTCAGTTCCTGTTGTCCCAGTCCTTGTTGTGCAAGTCCTTGTTGTCCCCAGTTCCTGTTGTCCCAGTCCTTGTTGTCCCCAGTCCTTGGTGTCCCAGTCCTTGTTGTCCCAGTTCCTGCTGTCCCAGTCCTTGTTGTCCCAGTCCTTGTTGTCCCAGTCCTTGTTGTCCCAGTTCTTGTTGTCCCAGTCCTTTTGTCCCATTTCTTGTTGTCCCAGTTCTTGCTGTCACACTCCTTGTTGTCCCAGTTCCTGCTGTCCCAGTTCTTGCTGTCCCAGTTATTCCTGTCCCCACCCTTGTTGTCCCAGTCCTTGTTGTCCCAGTTCCTGCTGTCCCAGTTCTTGTTGTCCCAGTCCTTGTTGTCCCAGTTCCTGCTGTCCCAGTTCCTGCTGTCCCAGTTCTTGCTGTCCCAGTTCTTGTTGTCCCAGTTCTTGTTGTCCCAGTTCCTGCTGATCCAGGTCTTGTCGTCCCAGTCCCTGCTGTCCCAGTCCTTGTTGTCCCTAGTTCTTGATGTCCCAGTTCTTGTTGCCCCAGTCCTTGCTGTGCCAGTCGTTGTTGTCCCCAGTTCCTGTTGTCCCAGTTCCTGCTGTCCCAGTCCTTGTTGTCCCTAGTTCTTGTTGCCCCAGTTCCTGTTGTCCCAGTCCTTGTTGTGCAAGTCCTTGTTGTCCCCAGTTCCTGTTGTCCCAGTCCTTGTTGTCCCCAGTCCTTGGTGTCCCAGTCCTTGTTGTCCCAGTTCC
Source organism: Scyliorhinus torazame (assembly GCF_047496885.1). Classification (NCBI taxonomy): domain Eukaryota; kingdom Metazoa; phylum Chordata; class Chondrichthyes; order Carcharhiniformes; family Scyliorhinidae; genus Scyliorhinus; species Scyliorhinus torazame. The sequence continues at coordinate 130,878,863 of NC_092714.1, forward strand.
TGCTGTCCCAGTCCTTGTTGTCCCCAGTTCTTGTTTACCCAGTTCCTGTTGCCCCAGTCCTTGTTGTCCCTAGTTCTTGTTGCCCCAGTTCCTGTTGTCCCAGTTCTTGTTGTCCCTAGTTCTTGTTGTGCCAGTCCTTGTTGTCCCCAGTTCCTGTTGTCCCAGTTCCTGCTGTCCCAGTTCCTGTTGTCCCAGTTCTTGTTGTCCCAGTCCTTGTTGTGCCAGTCCTTGTTGTCCCCAGTTCCTGTTGTCCCAGTTTCTGCTGTCCCAGTCCTTGTTGTCCCTAGTTCTTGTTGCCCCAGTTCCTGTTGACCCAGTCCTTGTTGTGCAAGTCCTTGTTGTCCCCAGTTCCTGTTGTCCCAGTCCTTGTTGTCCACAGTCCTTGGTGTCCCAGTCCTTGTTGTCCCAGTTCCTGCTGTCCAAGTTCTTGTTGTCCCAGTTCTTGCTGTCTCAGTCCTTGCTGTCCCAGTCCTTGTTGTCCCAGTCCTTGTTCTCGCAGCCATTGTTGTGCCAGTTCCTGCTGTCCAGGTTCTTGTTGTCCCAGTTCTTGCTGTCTCAGTCCTTGTTGTCCCAGTCCTTTTGTCCCATTTCCTGTTGTCCCAGTTCTTGCTGTCCCACTCCTTGTTGTCCCAGTCCTTTTGTCCCAGTTCTTACTGTGCCAGTTATTGCTGTCCCCACCCTTGTTGTCCCAGTCCTTGTTGTCCCAGTACTTGTTGTCCCAGTTCCTGCTGTCCCAGTTCCTGCAGTCCCAGTTCTTGTTGTCCCAGTCCTTGTTGTCCCAGTCCTTGTTGTCCCAGTTCGTGCTGTCCCAGTTCCTGCTGTCCCTGTTCTTGTTGTCCCAGTCATTGTTGACCCAGTTCTTGCTGTCTCAGTCTTTGCTGTCTCAGTCTTTCTTGTCCCAGTCCTTGTTGTCCCAGTCCTTGTTGTCCCAGTCCTTGTTGTCCCAGTCATTGTTGACCCAGTTCTTGCTGTCTCAGTCTTTGCTGTCTCAGTCTTTCTTGTCCCAGTCCTTGTTGTCCCAGTTCTTGTTGTCCCAGTCCTTGTTGTCCCATTTCTTGTTGTCCCAGTTCTTGCTGTCACACTCCTTGTTGTCCCAGTTCCTGCTGTCCCAGTTCTTGCTGTCCCAGTTATTCCTGTCCCCACCCCTGTTGTCCCAGTCCTTGTTGTCCCAGTTCCTGCTGTCCCAGTTCTTGTTGTCCCAGTCCTTGTTGTCCCAGTTCCTGCTGTCCCAGTTCCTGCTGTCCCAGTTCTTGCTGTCCCAGTTCTTGTTGTCCCAGTTCTTGTTGTCCCAGTTCCTGCTGACCCAGGTCTTGTCGTCCCAGTCCTTGTTGTGCCAGTCCTTGTTTTCCCAGTTCTTGCTGTCCCAGTTCTTGTTGTCCCAGTTCTTGTTGTCCCAGTTCCTGCTGACCCAGTTCTTGTCGTCCCAGTCCTTGTTGTCGCAGTCCTTGTTGTCCCAGTCCTTGTTTTCCCAGTTCTTGCTGTCCCAGTCCTTGTTGTCCTAGTCCTTGTTGTCCCAGTCCTTGCTGTCCCAGTCCTTGTTGGCCCAGTCCTTGTTGTCCCAGTTCTTGCTGTCCCGGTCCTTGTTTTCCCGTTCTTCGAGTGCCAGTTCTTGTTGTCCTAGTTCTTGTTGTCCCAGTTTTTGTTGCCCCCGTTCTTGTTGTCCCAGTTCTTGTTTTCCCAGTTCCTGCTGTCCCAGTTCTTGTTGTCCCAGTTCCTGCTGTCCCAGTCCTTGTTGTTCCAGGCCTTGTTGTCCCCATCATTGTTGTCCCAGTCCTTGTTGTCCCAGTTCCTGCTGTCCCAGTCCTTGTTGTCCCAGTCCTTGTTGTCCCAGTTCCTGCTGTGCCAGTCCTTGTTGTTCCAGTCCTTGTTGTCCCCATCATTGTTGTCCCAGTTCTTGTTGTCCCAGTCCTTGTTGTCCCAGTCCTTGTTGCCCCAGTTCTTGTTGCCCCAGTTCTTGATGTTCCAGTTCTTGTTGTCCCAGTTCCTGCTGACCCAGTTCTTGTTGTCCCTGTTCCTGCTGTCCCAGTTCTTGTTGTCCCAGTTCTTGCTGACTCAGTCCTTGTTTTCCCGTTCTTCGAGTCCCAGTTCTTGTTGTCCTAGTTCTTGTTGTCCCAGTTTTTGTTCTCCCAGTCCTTGTTCTCCCAGTCCTTGTTGCCCCAGTTCTTGATGTCCCAGTTCCTGCTGTCCCAGTCCTTGTTGTCCCAGTTCTTGTTGTCCCTGTTCTTGTTTTCCCAGTCCTTGTTGTCCCAGTTTTTGTTGTCCCAGTTCTTGTTGTCCCAGTTCCTGCTGTCCCAATCCTTGCTGTCCCAATCCTTGTTGTCCCAATCCTTGTTGTCCCAGTCCTTGTTGTCCCAGTCCTTGTTGCCCCAGTTCTTGATGTCCCAGTTCTTGCTGTCCCAGTCCTTGTGTCCCAGTCCTTGTTGTCCCAGTTCTTGTTGTCCCTGTTCTTGTTGTCCCAATCCTTGTTGTCCCAGTCCTTGTTGTCCCAGTCCTTGTTGCCCCAGTTCTTGATGTCCCAGTTCTTGTTGTCCCAGTTCCTGCAGACCCAGTTCTTGTTGTCCCAGTTCTTGTTGTCCCAGTCCTTGTTGTCCCAGTCCTTGTTCTCCCAGTGCTTGTTGTCCCAGTCCTTGTTGCCCCAGTTCTTGATGTCCCAGTTCTTGTTGTCCCAGTTCCTGCTGACCCAGTTCTTGTTGTCCCAGTTCTTGCTGTCCCAGTCCTTGTTGTCTCAGTCTTTGTTGTCCCAGTTCTTGCTGACCCAGTCCTTGTTTTCCCATTCTTCGAGTGCCAGTTCTTGTTGTCCTAGTTCTTGCTGTCCCAGTTTTTGTTGCCATCGTTCTTGTTGTCCCAGTTCTTGTTGTCCCAGTTTCTGCTGTCCCAGTTCTTGTTGTCCCAGTTCCTGCAGACCCAGTTCTTGTTGTCCCAGTTCTTGTTGTCCCAGTCCTTGTTGTCCCAGTCCTTGTTGTCCCAGTCCTTGTTGCCCCAGTTCTTGTTGCCCCAGTTCTTGATGTCCCAGTTCTTGTTGTCCCAGTTCCTGCTGACCCAGTTCTTGTTGTCCCAGTTCCTGCTGTCCCAGTTCTTGCTGTCCCAGTCCTTGTTTTTCCAGTCCTTGTTGTCCCAGTTCTTGCTGTCCCAGTCTTTGTTTTCCAGTTCTTCGAGTCCCAGTTCTTGTTGTCCTAGTTCTTGTTGTCCCAGTTTTTGTTGTCCCAGGCCTGGTTCTCCCAGTCCTTGTTCTCCCAGTCATTGTTGCCCCAGTTCTTGATGTCCCAGTTCTTGCTGTCCCAGTCCTTGTGTCCCAGTCCTTGTTGTCCCAGTTCTTGTTGTCCCAGTTCCTGCTGTCCCAGTTCTTGTTGTCCCAGTTCTTGTTTTCCCAGTTCTTGTTTTCCCTGTCCTTGTTGTCCCAGTTTTTGTTGTCCCAGTTCTTGTTGTCCCAGTTCCTGCTGTCCCAATCCTTGCTGTCCCAATCCTTGTTGTCCCAATCCTTGTTGTCCCAGTCCCTGTTGCCCCAGTTCTTGATGTCCCAGTTCTTGTTGTCCCAGTTCCTGCAGACCCAGTTCTTGTTGTCCCAGTTCCTGTTGTCCCAGTTCCTGTTGTCCCAGTCCTTGTTGTCCTAGTCCTTGTTGTCCCAGTTCCTGTTGTCCCAGTCCTTGTTGTCCTAGTCCTTGTTGACCCAGTTCTTGATGTCCCAGTTCTTGTTGTCCCAGTTCCTGCAGACCCAGTTCTTGTTGTCTCAGTCCTTGTTGTCCCAGTCCTTGTTGTCCCAGTCCTTGTTGTCCCAGTCCTTGTTGTCCCAGTCCTTGTTGTCCCAGTTCTTGTTGTCCCAGTTCCTGCAGACCCAGTTCTTGTTGTCTCAGTCTTTGTTGTCCCAGTCCTTGTTGTCCCAGTCCTTGTTGTCCCAGTCCCTGCTGTCCCAGTCCTTGTTGTCCCTAGTTCTTGATGTCCCAGTTCTTGTTGCCCCAGTCCGTGCTGTGCCAGTCGTTGTTGTCCCCAGTTCCTGTTGTCCCAGTTCCTGCTGTCCCAGTCCTTGTTGTCCCTAGTTCTTGTTGCCTCAGTTCCTGTTGTCCCAGTCCTTGTTGTGCAAGTCCTTGTTGTCCCCAGTTCCTGTTGTCCCAGTCCTTGTTGTCCCAAGTCCTTGGTGTCCCAGTCCTTGTTGTCCCAGTTCCTGCTGTCCCAGTCCTTGTTGTCCCAGTCCTTGTTGTCCCAGTCCTTGTTGTCCCAGTTCTTGTTGTCCCAGTCCTTTTGTCCCATTTCTTGTTGTCCCAGTTCTTGCTGTCACACTCCTTGTTGTCCCAGTTCCTGCTGTCCCAGTTCTTGCTGTCCCAGTTATTCCTGTCCGCACCCTTGTTGTCCCAGTCCTTGTTGTCCCAGTTCCTGCTGTCCCAGTTCTTGTTGTCCCAGTCCTTGTTGTCCCAGTTCCTGCTGTCCCAGTTCCTGCTGTCCCAGTTCTTGCTGTCCCAGTTCTTGTTGTCCCAGTTCTTGTTGTCCCAGTTCCTGCTGATCCAGGTCTTGTCGTCCCAGTCCCTGCTGTCCCAGTCCTTGTTGTCCCTAGTTCTTGATGTCCCAGTTCTTGTTGCCCCAGTCCTTGCTGTGCCAGTCGTTGTTGTCCCCAGTTCCTGTTGTCCCAGTTCCTGCTGTCCCAGTCCTTGTTGTCCCTAGTTCTTGTTGCCCCAGTTCCTGTTGTCCCAGTCCTTGTTGTGCAAGTCCTTGTTGTCCCCAGTTCCTGTTGTCCCAGTCCTTGTTGTCCCCAGTCCTTGGTGTCCCAGTCCTTGTTGTCCCAGTTCCTGCTGTCCCAGTCCTTGTTGTCCCCAGTTCTTGTTTACCCAGTTCCTGTTGCCCCAGTCCTTGTTGTCCCTAGTTCTTGTTGCCCCAGTTCCTGTTGTCCCAGTCCTTGTTGTGCCAGTCCTTGTTGTCCCCAGTTCCTGTTGTCCCAGTTCCTGCTGTCCCAGTCCTTGTTGTCCCTAGTTCTTGTTGCCCCAGTTCCTGTTGACCCAGTCCTTGTTGTGCAAGTCCTTGTTGTCCCCAGTTCCTGTTGTCCCAGTCCTTGTTGTCCCCAGTCCTTGGTGTCCCAGTCCTTGTTGTCCCAGTTCCTGCTGTCCAAGTTCTTGTTGTCCCAGTTCTTGCTGTCTCAGTCCTTGCTGTCCCAGTTCCTGTTGTCCCAGTCCTTGTTGTCCTAGTCCTTGTTGTCCCAGTTCCTGTTGTCCCAGTCCTTGTTGTCCTAGTCCTTGTTGACCCAGTTCTTGATGTCCCAGTTCTTGTTGTCCCAGTTCCTGCAGACCCAGTTCTTGTTGTCTCAGTCCTTGTTGTCCCAGTCCTTGTTGTCCCAGTCCTTGTTGTCCCAGTCCTTGTTGTCCCAGTCCTTGTTGTCCCAGTTCTTGTTGTCCCAGTTCCTGCAGACCCAGTTCTTGTTGTCTCAGTCTTTGTTGTCCCAGTCCTTGTTGTCCCAGTCCTTGTTGTCCCAGTCCCTGCTGTCCCAGTCCTTGTTGTCCCTAGTTCTTGATGTCCCAGTTCTTGTTGCCCCAGTCCGTGCTGTGCCAGTCGTTGTTGTCCCCAGTTCCTGTTGTCCCAGTTCCTGCTGTCCCAGTCCTTGTTGTCCCCAGTTCTTGTTGCCTCAGTTCCTGTTGTCCCAGTCCTTGTTGTGCAAGTCCTTGTTGTCCCCAGTTCCTGTTGTCCCAGTCCTTGTTGTCCCAAGTCCTTGGTGTCCCAGTCCTTGTTGTCCCAGTTCCTGCTGTCCCAGTCCTTGTTGTCCCAGTCCTTGTTGTCCCAGTCCTTGTTGTCCCAGTTCTTGTTGTCCCAGTCCTTTTGTCCCATTTCTTGTTGTCCCAGTTCTTGCTGTCACACTCCTTGTTGTCCCAGTTCCTGCTGTCCCAGTTCTTGCTGTCCCAGTTATTCCTGTCCCAACCCTTGTTGTCCCAGTCCTTGTTGTCCCAGTTCCTGCTGTCCCAGTTCTTGTTGTCCCAGTCCTTGTTGTCCCAGTTCCTGCTGTCCCAGTTCTTGCTGTCCCAGTTATTCCTGTCCGCACCCTTGTTGTCCCAGTCCTTGTTGTCCCAGTTCCTGCTGTCCCAGTTCTTGTTGTCCCAGTCCTTGTTGTCCCAGTTCCTGCTGTCCCAGTTCCTGCTGTCCCAGTTCTTGCTGTCCCAGTTCTTGTTGTCCCAGTTCTTGTTGTCCCAGTTCCTGCTGATCCAGGTCTTGTCGTCCCAGTCCCTGCTGTCCCAGTCCTTGTTGTCCCTCGTTCTTGATGTCCCAGTTCTTGTTGCCCCAGTCCTTGCTGTGCCAGTCGTTGTTGTCCCCAGTTCCTGTTGTCCCAGTTCCTGCTGTCCCAGTCCTTGTTGTCCCTAGTTCTTGTTGCCCCAGTTCCTGTTGTCCCAGTCCTTGTTGTGCAAGTCCTTGTTGTCCCCAGTTCCTGTTGTCCCAGTCCTTGTTGTCCCCAGTCCTTGGTGTCCCAGTCCTTGTTGTCCCAGTTCCTGCTGTCCCAGTCCTTGTTGTCCCCAGTTCTTGTTTACCCAGTTCCTGTTGCCCCAGTCCTTGTTGTCCCTAGTTCTTGTTGCCCCAGTTCCTGTTGTCCCAGTCCTTGTTGTGCCAGTCCTTGTTGTCCCCAGTTCCTGTTGTCCCAGTTCCTGCTGTCCCAGTCCTTGTTGTCCCTAGTTCTTGTTGCCACAGTTCCTGTTGACCCAGTCCTTGTTGTGCAAGTCCTTGTTGTCCCCAGTTCCTGTTGTCCCAGTCCTTGTTGTCCCCAGTCCTTGGTGTCCCAGTCCTTGTTGTCCCAGTTCCTGCTGTCCAAGTTCTTGTTGTCCCAGTTCTTGCTGTCTCAGTCCTTGCTGTCCCAGTCCTTGTTGTCCCAGTCCTTGTTCTCGCAGCCATTGTTGTGCCAGTTCCTGCTGTCCAGGTTCTTGTTGTCCCAGTTCTTGCTGTCTCAGTCCTTGTTGTCCCAGTCCTTTTGTCCCATTTCCTGTTGTCCCAGTTCTTGCTGTCCCACTCCTTGTTGTCCCAGTCCTTTTGTCCCAGTTCTTACTGTGCCAGTTATTGCTGTCCCCACCCTTGTTGTCCCAGTCCTTGTTGTCCCAGTACTTGTTGTCCCAGTTCCTGCTGTCCCAGTTCCTGCAGTCCCAGTTCTTGTTGTCCCAGTCCTTGTTGTCCCAGTTCTTGTTGTCCCAGTCCTTGTTGTCCCAGTCCTTGTTGTCCCAGTTCGTGCTGTCCCAGTTCCTGCTGTCCCTGTTCTTGTTGTCCCAGTCATTGTTGACCCAGTTCTTGCTGTCTCAGTCTTTGCTGTCTCAGTCTTTCTTGTCCCAGTCCTTGTTGTCCCAGTCCTTGTTGTCCCAGTCCTTGTTGTCCCAGTCCTTGTTGTCCCAGTTCTTGTTGTCCCAGTCCTTGTTGTCCCATTTCTTGTTGTCCCAGTTCTTGCTGTCACACTCCTTGTTGTCCCAGTTCCTGCTGTCCCAGTTCTTGCTGTCCCAGTTATTCCTGTCCCCACCCCTGTTGTCCCAGTCCTTGTTGTCCCAGTTCCTGCTGTCCCAGTTCTTGTTGTCCCAGTCCTTGTTGTCCCAATTCCTGCTGTCCCAGTTCCTGCTGTCCCAGTTCTTGCTGTCCCAGTTCTTGTTGTCCCAGTTCTTGTTGTCCCAGTTCCTGCTGACCCAGGTCTTGTCGTCCCAGTCCTTGTTGTGCCAGTCCTTGTTTTCCCAGTTCTTGCTGTCCCAGTTCTTGTTGTCCCAGTTCTTGTTGTCCCAGTTCCTGCTGACCCAGTTCTTGTCGTCCCAGTCCTTGTTGTCGCAGTCCTTGTTGTCCCAGTCCTTGTTTTCCCAGTTCTTGCTGTCCCAGTCCTTGTTGTCCTAGTCCTTGTTGTCCCAGTCCTTGCTGTCCCAGTCCTTGTTGGCCCAGTCCTTGTAGTCCCAGTTCTTGCTGTCCCGTTCTTCGAGTGCCAGTTCTTGTTGTCCTAGTTCTTGTTGTCCCAGTTTTTGTTGCCCCCGTTCTTGTTGTCCCAGTTCTTGTTGTCCCAGTTCCTGCTGTCCCAGTTCTTGTTGTCCCAGTTCCTGCTGTCCCAGTCCTTGTTGTTCCAGGCCTTGTTGTCCCCATCATTGTTGTCCCAGTCCTTGTTGTCCCAGTTCCTGCTGTGCCAGTCCTTGTTGTTCCAGTCCTTGTTGTCCCCATCATTGTTGTCCCAGTTCTTTTTGTCCCAGTCCTTGTTGTCCCAGTCCTTGTTGTCCCAGTTCCTGCTGTGCCAGTCCTTGTTGTTCCAGTCCTTGTTGTCCCCATCATTGTTGTCCCAGTTCTTGTTGTCCCAGTCCTTGTTGTCCCAGTCCTTGTTGCCCCAGTTCTTGTTGCCCCAGTTCTTGATGTTCCAGTTCTTGTTGTCCCAGTTCCTGCTGACCCAGTTCTTGTTGTCCCTGTTCCTGCTGTCCCAGTTCTTGTTGTCCCAGTTCTTGCTGTCTCAGTCCTTGTTTTCCCGTTCTTCGAGTCCCAGTTCTTGTTGTCCTAGTTCTTGTTGTCCCAGTTTTTGTTCTCCCAGTCCTTGTTCTCCCAGTCCTTGTTGCCCCAGTTCTTGATGTCCCAGTTCTTGCTGTCCCAGTCCTTGTGTCCCAGTCCTTGTTGTCCCAGTTCTTGTTGTCCCTGTTCTTGTTTTCCCAGTCCTTGTTGTCCCAGTTTTTGTTGTCCCAGTTCTTGTTGTCCCAGTTCCTGCTGTCCCAATCCTTGCTGTCCCAATCCTTGTTGTCCCAATCCTTGTTGTCCCAGTCCTTGTTGTCCCAGTCCTTGTTGCCCCAGTTCTTGATGTCCCAGTTCTTGTTGTCCCAGTTCCTGCTGTCCCAGTTCTTGCTGTCCCAGTTATTCCTGTCCGCACCCTTGTTGTCCCAGTCCTTGTTGTCCCAGTTCCTGCTGTCCCAGTTCTTGTTGTCCCAGTCCTTGTTGTCCCAGTTCCTGCTGTCCCAGTTCCTGCTGTCCCAGTTCTTGCTGTCCCAGTTCTTGTTGTCCCAGTTCTTGTTGTCCCAGTTCCTGCTGATCCAGGTCTTGTCGTCCCAGTCCCTGCTGTCCCAGTCCTTGTTGTCCCTCGTTCTTGATGTCCCAGTTCTTGTTGCCCCAGTCCTTGCTGTGCCAGTCGTTGTTGTCCCCAGTTCCTGTTGTCCCAGTTCCTGCTGTCCCAGTCCTTGTTGTCCCTAGTTCTTGTTGCCCCAGTTCCTGTTGTCCCAGTCCTTGTTGTGCAAGTCCTTGTTGTCCCCAGTTCCTGTTGTCCCAGTCCTTGTTGTCCCCAGTCCTTGGTGTCCCAGTCCTTGTTGTCCCAGTTCCTGCTGTCCCAGTCCTTGTTGTCCCCAGTTCTTGTTTACCCAGTTCCTGTTGCCCCAGTCCTTGTTGTCCCTAGTTCTTGTTGCCCCAGTTCCTGTTGTCCCAGTCCTTGTTGTGCCAGTCCTTGTTGTCCCCAGTTCCTGTTGTCCCAGTTCCTGCTGTCCCAGTCCTTGTTGTCCCTAGTTCTTGTTGCCACAGTTCCTGTTGACCCAGTCCTTGTTGTGCAAGTCCTTGTTGTCCCCAGTTCCTGTTGTCCCAGTCCTTGTTGTCCCCAGTCCTTGGTGTCCCAGTCCTTGTTGTCCCAGTTCCTGCTGTCCAAGTTCTTGTTGTCCCAGTTCTTGCTGTCTCAGTCCTTGCTGTCCCAGTCCTTGTTGTCCCAGTCCTTGTTCTCGCAGCCATTGTTGTGCCAGTTCCTGCTGTCCAGGTTCTTGTTGTCCCAGTTCTTGCTGTCTCAGTCCTTGTTGTCCCAGTCCTTTTGTCCCATTTCCTGTTGTCCCAGTTCTTGCTGTCCCACTCCTTGTTGTCCCAGTCCTTTTGTCCCAGTTCTTACTGTGCCAGTTATTGCTGTCCCCACCCTTGTTGTCCCAGTCCTTGTTGTCCCAGTACTTGTTGTCCCAGTTCCTGCTGTCCCAGTTCCTGCAGTCCCAGTTCTTGTTGTCCCAGTCCTTGTTGTCCCAGTTCTTGTTGTCCCAGTCCTTGTTGTCCCAGTCCTTGTTGTCCCAGTTCGTGCTGTCCCAGTTCCTGCTGTCCCTGTTCTTGTTGTCCCAGTCATTGTTGACCCAGTTCTTGCTGTCTCAGTCTTTGCTGTCTCAGTCTTTCTTGTCCCAGTCCTTGTTGTCCCAGTCCTTGTTGTCCCAGTCCTTGTTGTCCCAGTCCTTGTTGTCCCAGTTCTTGTTGTCCCAGTCCTTGTTGTCCCATTTCTTGTTGTCCCAGTTCTTGCTGTCACACTCCTTGTTGTCCCAGTTCCTGCTGTCCCAGTTCTTGCTGTCCCAGTTATTCCTGTCCCCACCCCTGTTGTCCCAGTCCTTGTTGTCCCAGTTCCTGCTGTCCCAGTTCTTGTTGTCCCAGTCCTTGTTGTCCCAATTCCTGCTGTCCCAGTTCCTGCTGTCCCAGTTCTTGCTGTCCCAGTTCTTGTTGTCCCAGTTCTTGTTGTCCCAGTTCCTGCTGACCCAGGTCTTGTCGTCCCAGTCCTTGTTGTGCCAGTCCTTGTTTTCCCAGTTCTTGCTGTCCCAGTTCTTGTTGTCCCAGTTCTTGTTGTCCCAGTTCCTGCTGACCCAGTTCTTGTCGTCCCAGTCCTTGTTGTCGCAGTCCTTGTTGTCCCAGTCCTTGTTTTCCCAGTTCTTGCTGTCCCAGTCCTTGTTGTCCTAGTCCTTGTTGTCCCAGTCCTTGCTGTCCCAGTCCTTGTTGGCCCAGTCCTTGTAGTCCCAGTTCTTGCTGTCCCGTTCTTCGAGTGCCAGTTCTTGTTGTCCTAGTTCTTGTTGTCCCAGTTTTTGTTGCCCCCGTTCTTGTTGTCCCAGTTCTTGTTGTCCCAGTTCCTGCTGTCCCAGTTCTTGTTGTCCCAGTTCCTGCTGTCCCAGTCCTTGTTGTTCCAGGCCTTGTTGTCCCCATCATTGTTGTCCCAGTCCTTGTTGTCCCAGTTCCTGCTGTGCCAGTCCTTGTTGTTCCAGTCCTTGTTGTCCCCATCATTGTTGTCCCAGTTCTTGTTGTCCCAGTCCTTGTTGTCCCAGTCCTTGTTGTCCCAGTTCCTGCTGTGCCAGTCCTTGTTGTTCCAGTCCTTGTTGTCCCCATCATTGTTGTCCCAGTTCTTGTTGTCCCAGTCCTTGTTGTCCCAGTCCTTGTTGCCCCAGTTCTTGTTGCCCCAGTTCTTGATGTTCCAGTTCTTGTTGTCCCAGTTCCTGCTGACCCAGTTCTTGTTGTCCCTGTTCCTGCTGTCCCAGTTCTTGTTGTCCCAGTTCTTGCTGTCTCAGTCCTTGTTTTCCCGTTCTTCGAGTCCCAGTTCTTGTTGTCCTAGTTCTTGTTGTCCCAGTTTTTGTTCTCCCAGTCCTTGTTCTCCCAGTCCTTGTTGCCCCAGTTCTTGATGTCCCAGTTCTTGCTGTCCCAGTCCTTGTGTCCCAGTCCTTGTTGTCCCAGTTCTTGTTGTCCCTGTTCTTGTTTTCCCAGTCCTTGTTGTCCCAGTTTTTGTTGTCCCAGTTCTTGTTGTCCCAGTTCCTGCTGTCCCAATCCTTGCTGTCCCAATCCTTGTTGTCCCAATCCTTGTTGTCCCAGTCCTTGTTGTCCCAGTCCTTGTTGCCCCAGTTCTTGATGTCCCAGTTCTTGTTGTCCCAGTTCCTGCAGACCCAGTTCTTGTTGTCCCAGTTCTTGTTGTCCCAGTCCTTGTTGTCCCAGTCCTTGTTCTCCCAGTGCTTGTTGTCCCAGTCCTTGTTGCCCCAGTTCTTGATGTCCCAGTTCTTGTTGTCCCAGTTCCTGCTGACCCAGTTCTTGTTGTCCCAGTTCTTGCTGTCCCAGTCCTTGTTGTCCCAGTCCTTGTTGTCCCAGTCTTTGTTGTCCCAGTTCTTGCTGACCCAGTCCTTGTTTTCCCATTCTTCGAGTGCCAGTTCTTGTTGTCCTAGTTCTTGCTGTCCCAGTTTTTGTTGCCATCGTTCTTGTTGTCCCAGTTCTTGTTGTCACAGTTCCTGCTGTCCCAGTTCTTGTTGTCCCAGTTCCTGCAGACCCAGTTCTTGTTGTCCCAGTTCTTGTTGTCCCAGTCCTTGTTGTCCCAGTCCTTGTTGTCCCAGTTCTTGTTGTCACAGTTCCTGCTGTCCCAGTTCTTGTTGTCCCAGTTCCTGCAGACCCAGTTCTTGTTGTCCCAGTTCTTGTTGTCCCAGTCCTTGTTGTCCCAGTCCTTGTTGTCCCAGTCCTTGTTGCCCCAGTTCTTGTTGCCCCAGTTCTTGATGTCCCAGTTCTTGTTGTCCCAGTTCCTGCTGACCCAGTTCTTGTTGTCCCAGTTCCTGCTGTCCCAGTTCTTGTTGTCCCAGTCCTTGTTTTTCCAGTCCTTGTTGTCCCAGTTCTTGTTTTCCCAGTTCTTGTTTTCCCTGTCCTTGTTGTCCCAGTTTTTGTTGTCCCAGTTCTTGTTGTCCCAGTTCCTGCTGTCCCAATCCTTGCTGTCCCAATCCTTGTTGTCCCAATCCTTGTTGTCCCAGTCCTTGTTGCCCCAGTTCTTGATGTCCCAGTTCTTGTTGTCCCAGTTCCTGCAGACCCAGTTCTTGTTGTCCCAGTTCCTGTTGTCCCAGTTCCTGTTGTCCCAGTCCTTGTTGTCCTAGTCCTTGTTGTCCCAGTTCCTGTTGTCCCAGTTCTTGATGTCCCAGTTCTTGTTGTCCCAGTTCCTGCAGACCCAGTTCTTGTTGTCTCAGTCTTTGTTGTCCCAGTCCTTGTTGTCCCAGTCCTTGTTGTCCCAGTCCTTGTTGTCCCAGTTCTTGTAGTCCCAGTTCTTGCTGTCCCAGTTATTCCTGTCCCCACCCTTGTTGTCCCAGTCCTTGTTGTCCCAGTTCCTGCTGTCCCAGTTCTTGCTGTCCCAGTTATTCCTGTCCCCACCCTGGTTGTCCCAGTCCTTGTTGTCCCAGTTCCTGCTGTCCCAGTTCTTGTTGTCCCAGTCCTTGTTGTCCCAGTTCCTGCTGTCCCAGTTCCTGCTGTCCCAGTTCTTGCTGTCCCAGTTCTTGTTGTCCCAGTTCTTGTTGTCCCAGTTCCTGCTGACCCAGGTCTTGTCGTCCCAGTCCTTGTTGTGCCAGTCCTTGTTTTCCCAGTTCTTGCTGTCCCAGTTCTTGTTGTCCTAGTTCTTGTTGTCCCAGTTCCCGCTGACCCAGTTCTTGTCGTCCCAGTCCTTGTTGTCCCAGTCCTTGTTGTCCCCAATCCTTGTTGTCCCAGTCCTTGTTGTCCCAGTCTTTGTTGTCCCAGTCCATGTTGTCCCAGTCCTTGTTTTCCCAGTTCTTGTTGTCCCAGTTCTTGTTGTCCCAGTCCTTGTTGTCCCAGTCCTTGTTGTCCCAGTCCTGGTTGTCCCAGTCCTTGTTGCCCCAGTCCTGGTTGTCCCAGTCCTTGTTGCCCCAGTTCTTCATGTCCCAGTTCCTGCTGACCCAGTCCTTGTTGTCCCAGTCCTTGTTGTCCCAGTCCTTGTTGTCCCAGTCCTTGTTTTCCCAGTTCTTGCTGTCTCAGTTCTTGTAGTCCCAGTTCTTGTTGTCTCAGTTCCTGCTGTCCCAGTCCTTGTTGTCCCAGTTCTTGTTGTCCCAGTTCTTGCTGTCCCAGTTGTTGTTGTTCCAGATCTTGTTGTCCCAGTCCTTGTTGTCCCAGTTCATGCTGTCCCAGTCCTTGTAGCCCCAGTTCTTGCTGTCCCAGTCCTTGTTTTCCCGTTCTTCCAGTCCCAGTTCTTGTTGTCCTAGTTCTTGTTGTCCCAGTTTTTGTTGTCCCAGGCCTGGTTGTCCCAGTCCTTGTTCTCCCAGTCCTTATTGCCCCAGTTCTTGATGTCCCAGATCTTGCTGTCCCAGTCCTTGTTTTCCCAGTCCTTGTTGCCCTAGTTTTTGATGTCCCTGTTCCTGCTGACACAGCCCTTGTTGTCCCAGTCCGTGTTGCCCTAGTTTTTGATGTCCCTGTTCCTGCTGACACAGTCCTTGTTGTCCCACTCCTTGTTCTATCTGTCCTTGTTCACCCAGTCCTTGTACTCCTAATCCTTGTTGTCCCATTCCTTGTTGCCCCAGTCCTTCGTGTCCCAGTCCTTGTTGTCCCAGTTCCTGCTGTCCCAGTCCTTGTTGTCCCTAGTTCTTGATGTCCCAGTTCTTGTTGTCCCAGTCCTTGTTGTCCCAGTCCTTGTTGTCCCCAGTTCCTGTTGTCCCAGTTCCTGCTGTCCCAGTCCTTGTTGTCCCTAGTTCTTGATGTCCCAGATCTTGTTGCCCCAGTCCTTGCTGTGCCAGTCGTTCTTGTCCCCAGTTCCTGTTGTCCCAGTTCCTGCTGTCCCAGTCCTTGTTGTCCCTAGTTCTTGTTGCCCCAGTTCCTGTTGTCCCAGTCCTTGTTGTGCAAGTCCTTGTTGTCCCCAGTTCCTGTTGTCCCAGTCCTTGTTGTCCCCAGTCCTTGGTGTCCCAGTCCTTGTTGTCCCAGTTCCTGCTGTCCCAGTCATTGTTGTCCCCAGTTCTTGTTTACCCAGTTCCTGTTGTCCCAGTCCTTGTTGTCCCTAGTTCTTGTTGCCCCAGTTCCTGTTGTCCCAGTCCTTGTTGTGCCAGTCCTTGTTGTCCCCAGTTCCTGTTGTCCCAGTTCCTGCTGTCCCAGTCCTTGTTGTCCCTAGTTCTTGTTGCCCCAGTTCCTGTTGACCCAGTCATTGTTGTGCAAGTCCTTGTTGTCCCCAGTTCCTGTTGTCCCAGTCCTTGTTGTCCCCAGTCCTTGGTGTCCCAGTCCTTGTTATCCCAGTTCCTGCTGTCCAGGTTCTTGTTGTCCCAGTTCTTGCTGTCTCAGTCCTTGCTGTCCCAGTCCTTGTTGTCCCAGTCCTTGTTCTCGCAGCCATTGTTGTGCCAGTTCCTGCTGTCCAGGTTCTTGTTGTCCCAGTTCTTGCTGTCTCAGTCCTTGTTGTCCCAGTCCTTTTGTCCCATTTCCTGTTGTCCCAGTTCTTGCTGTCCCACTCCTTGTTGTCCCAGTCCTTATGTCCCAGTTCTTACTGTGCCAGTTATTGCTGTCCCCACCCTTGTTGTCCCAGTCCTTGTTGTCCCAGTCCTTGTTGTCCCAGTTCCTGCTGTCCCAGTTCCTGCTGTCCCAGTTCTTGTTGTCCCAGTCCTAGTTGTCCCAGTCCTTGTTGTCCCAGTTCGTGCTGTCCCAGTTCCTGCTGTCCCTGTTCTTGTTGTCCCAGTCATTGTTGACCCAGTTCTTGCTGTCTCAGTCTTTGTTGTCTCAGTCTTTGTTGTCCCAGTCCTTGTTGTCCCAGTCCTTGTTGTCCCAGTCCTTGTTGTCCCAGTCCTTGTTGTCCCAGTTCTTGTTGTCCCAGTCCTTTTGTCCCATTTCTTGTTGTCCCAGTTCTTGCTGTCACACTCTTTGCTGTCCCAGTTCCTGCAGTCCCAGTTTTTGCTGTCCCAGTAATTCCTGTCCCAACCCTTGTTGTCCCAGTCCTTGTTGTCCCAGTTCCTGCTGTCCCAGTTCTTGTTGTCCCAGTCCTTGTTGTCCCAGTTCCTGCTGTCCCAGTTCCAGCTGTCCCAGTTCTTGCTGTCCCAGTTCTTGTTGTCCCAGTTCTTGTTGTCCCAGTTCCTGCTGACCCAGGTCTTGTCGTCCCAGTCCTTGTTGTGCCAGTCCTTGTTTTCCCAGTTCTTGCTGTCCCAGTTCTTGTTGTCCCAGTTCTTGTTGTCCCAGTTCCTGCTGACCCAGTTCTTGTCGTCCCAGTCCTTGTTGTCGCAGTCCTTGTTGTCCCATTCCTTGTTTTCCCAGTTCTTGCTGTCCCAGTCCTTGTTGGCCCAGTCCATGATGTCCCAGTCATTGTTGTCCTAGTCCTTGTTGTCCCAGTCTTTGCTGTCCCAGTCCTTGTTGGCCCAGTCCATGTTGTCCCAGTCCTTGTTGTCCCAGTCCATGCTGTCCCAGTCCATGTTGCCCCAGTTCTTCATGTCCCAGTTCCTGCTGACCCAGTTCTTGTTGTCCCAGTCCTTGTTGTCCCAGTCCTTGTTTTCCCTGTTCCTGCTGTCCCAGTTCTTGTTGTCCCAGTTCTTGTTGTCCCAGTTCCTGTTTTCCCAGTTCTTATTGTCCCAGTTCTTCTTGTCCCAGTTCTTGCTGTCCCAGTTGTTGTTGTCCCAGATCTTGTTGTCCCAGTTCTTGCTGTCCCGGTCCTTGTTTTCCCATTCTTCGAGTGCCAGTTCTTGTTGTCCTAGTTCTTGTTGTCCCAGTTTTTGTTGCCCCCGTTCTTGTTGTCCCAGTTCTTGTTGTCCCAGTTCCTGCTGTCCCAGTTCTTGTTGTCCCAGTTCCTGCTGTCCCAGTCCTTGTTGTTCCAGTCCTTGTTGTCCCCATCATTGTTGTCCCAGTCCTTGTTGTCCCAGTTCCTGCTGTCCCAGTCCTTGTTGTTCCAGTCCTTGTTGTCCCCATCATTGTTGTCCCAGTTCTTGTTGTCCCAGTCCTTGTTGTCCCAGTCCTTGTTGCCCCAGTTCTTGTTGCCCCAGTTCTTGATGTCCCAGTTCTTGTTGTCCCAGATCCTGCTGACGTAGTTCTTGTTGTCCCTGTTCCTGCTGTCCCAGTTCTTGCTGTCCCAGTCCTTGTTGTCCCAGTCCTTGTTGTCCCAGTTCTTGCTGTCCCAGTCCTTGTTTTCCCATTCTTCGAGTCCCAGTTCTTGTTGTCCTAGTTCTTGTTGTCCCAGTTTTTGTTGTCCCAGGCCTGGTTCTCCCAGTCCTTGTTCTCCCAGTCCTTGTTGCCCCAGTTCTTGATGTCCCAGATCCTGCTGACGTAGTTCTTGTTGTCCCTGTTCCTGCTGTCCCAGTTCTTGCTGTCCCAGTCCTTGTCCCAGTCCTTGTTGCCCCAGTTCTTGATGTCCCAGTTCTTGTTGTCCCAGATCCTGCTGACGTAGTTCTTGTTGTCCCTGTTCCTGCTGTCCCAGTTCTTGCTGTCCCAGTCCTTGTTGTCCCAGTCCTTGTTGTCCCAGTTCTTGCTGTCCCAGTCCTTGTTTTCCCATTCTTCGAGTCCCAGTTCTTGTTGTCCTAGTTCTTGTTGTCCCAGTTTTTGTTGTCCCAGTCCTTGGTGTCCCAGTCCTTGTTGTGCCAGTCCTTGTTGTCCCAGTTCCCGCTGACCCAGTTCTTGTCGTCCCAGTCCTTGTTGTCCCAGTCCTTGTTGTCCCCAATCCTTGTTGTCCCAGTCCTTGTTGTCCCAGTCTTTGTTGTCCCAGTCCATGTTGTCCCAGTCCTTGTTTTCCCAGTTCTTGTTGTCCCAGTTCTTGTTGTCCCAGTCCTTGTTGTCCCAGTCCTTGTTGTCCCAGTCCTGGTTGTCCCAGTCCTTGTTGCCCCAGTCCTGGTTGTCCCAGTCCTTGTTGCCCCAGTTCTTCATGTCCCAGTTCCTGCTGACCCAGTCCTTGTTGTCCCAGTCCTTGTTGTCCCAGTCCTTGTTGTCCCAGTCCTTGTTTTCCCAGTTCTTGCTGTCTCAGTTCTTGTAGTCCCAGTTCTTGTTGTCTCAGTTCCTGCTGTCCCAGTCCTTGTTGTCCCAGTTCTTGTTGTCCCAGTTCTTGCTGTCCCAGTTGTTGTTGTTCCAGATCTTGTTGTCCCAGTCCTTGTTGTCCCAGTTCTTGCTGTCCCAGTCCTTGTAGCCGCAGTTCTTGCTGTCCCAGTCCTTGTTTTCCCGTTCTTCCAGTCCCAGTTCTTGTTGTCCTAGTTCTTGTTGTCCCAGTTTTTGTTGTCCCAGGCCTGGTTGTCCCAGTCCTTGTTCTCCCAGTCCTTGTTGCCCCAGTTCTTGATGTCCCAGTTCTTGCTGTCCCAGTCCTTGTTTTCCCAGTCCTTGTTGCCCTAGTTTTTGATGTCCCTGTTCCTGCTGACACAGCCCTTGTTGTCCCAGTCCGTGTTGCCCTAGTTTTTGATGTCCCTGTTCCTGCTGACACAGTCCTTGTTGTCCCACTCCTTGTTCTATCTGTCCTTGTTCACCCAGTCCTTGTACTCCTAGTCCTTGTTGTCCCATTCCTTGTTGCCCCAGTCCTTCGTGTCCCAGTCCTTGTTGTCCCAGTTCCTGCTGTCCCAGTCCTTGTTGTCCCTAGTTCTTGATGTCCCAGTTCTTGTTGCCCCAGTCCGTGCTGTGCCAGTCCTTGTTGTCCCCAGTTCCTGTTGTCCCAGTTCCTGCTGTCCCAGTCCTTGTTGTCCCTAGTTCTTGATGTCCCAGTTCTTGTTGCCCCAGTCCTTGCTGTGCCAGTCGTTGTTGTCCCCAGTTCCTGTTGTCCCAGTTCCTGCTGTCCCAGTCCTTGTTGTCCCTAGTTCTTGTTGCCCCAGTTCCTGTTGTCCCAGTCCTTGTTGTGCAAGTCCTTGTTGTCCCCAGTTCCTGTTGTCCCAGTCCTTGTTGTCCCCAGTCCTTGGTGTCCCAGTCCTTGTTGTCCCAGTTCCTGCTGTCCCAGTCCTTGTTGTCCCCAGTTCTTGTTTACCCAGTTCCTGTTGTCCCAGTCCTTGTTGTCCCTAGTTCTTGTTGCCCCAGTTCCTGTTGTCCCAGTCCTTGTTGTGCCAGTCCTTGTTGTCCCCAGTTCCTGTTGTCCCAGTTCCTGCTGTCCCAGTCCTTGTTGTCCCTAGTTCTTGTTGCCCCAGTTCCTGTTGACCCAGTCATTGTTGTGCAAGTCCTTGTTGTCCCCAGTTCCTGTTGTCCCAGTCCTTGTTGTCCCCAGTCCTTGGTGTCCCAGTCCTTGTTATCCCAGTTCCTGCTGTCCAGGTTCTTGTTGTCCCAGTTCTTGCTGTCTCAGTCCTTGCTGTCCCAGTCCTTGTTGTCCCAGTCCTTGTTCTCGCAGCCATTGTTGTGCCAGTTCCTGCTGTCCAGGTTCTTGTTGTCCCAGTTCTTGCTGTCTCAGTCCTTGTTGTCCCAGTCCTTTTGTCCCATTTCCTGTTGTCCCAGTTCTTGCTGTCCCACTCCTTGTTGTCCCAGTCCTTATGTCCCAGTTCTTACTGTGCCAGTTATTGCTGTCCCCACCCTTGTTGTCCCAGTCCTTGCTGTCCCAGTCCTTGTTGTCCCAGTCCTTGTTGTCCCAGTTCCTGCTGTCCCAGTTCCTGCTGTCCCAGTTCTTGTTGTCCCAGTCCTAGTTGTCCCAGTCCTTGTTGTCCCAGTTCGTGCTGTCCCAGGTCCTGCTGTCCCTGTTCTTGTTGTCCCAGTCATTGTTGACCCAGTTCTTGCTGTCTCAGTCTTTGTTGTCTCAGTCTTTGTTGTCCCAGTCCTTGTTGTCCCAGTCCTTGTTGTCCCAGTCCTTGTTGTCCCAGTTCTTGTTGTCCCAGTCCTTTTGTCCCATTTCTTGTTGTCCCAGTTCTTGCTGTCACACTCTTTGCTGTCCCAGTTCCTGCAGTCCCAGTTCTTGCTGTCCCAGTTATTCCTGTCCCAACCCTTGTTGTCCCAGTCCTTGTTGTCCCAGTTCCTGCTGTCCCAGTTCTTGTTGTCCCAGTCCTTGTTGTCCCAGTTCCTGCTGTCCCAGTTCCTGCTGTCCCAGTTCCAGCTGTCCCAGTTCTTGCTGTCCCAGTTCTTGTTGTCCCAGTTCTTGTTGTCCCAGTTCTTGTTGTCCCAGTTCTTGTTGTCCAAGTTCCTGCTGACCCAGTTCTTGTCGTCCCAGTCCTTGTTGTCGCAGTCCTTGTTGTCCCATTCCTTGTTTTCCCAGTTCTTGCTGTCCCAGTCCTTGTTTTCCCAGTCCTTGTTGCCCTAGTTTTTGATGTCCCTGTTCCTGCTGACACAGCCCTTGTTGTCCCAGTCCGTGTTGCCCTAGTTTTTGATGTCCCTGTTCCTGCTGACACAGTCCTTGTTGTCCCAC
Source organism: Scyliorhinus torazame (assembly GCF_047496885.1). Classification (NCBI taxonomy): domain Eukaryota; kingdom Metazoa; phylum Chordata; class Chondrichthyes; order Carcharhiniformes; family Scyliorhinidae; genus Scyliorhinus; species Scyliorhinus torazame. The sequence continues at coordinate 130,898,583 of NC_092714.1, forward strand.
TCCTTGTTCTATCTGTCCTTGTTCACCCAGTCCTTGTACTCCTAATCCTTGTTGTCCCATTCCTTGTTGCCCCAGTCCTTCGTGTCCCAGTCCTTGTTGTCCCAGTTCCTGCTGTCCCAGTCCTTGTTGTCCCTAGTTCTTGATGTCCCAGTTCTTGTTGTCCCAGTCCTTGTTGTCCCAGTCCTTGTTGTCCCCAGTTCCTGTTGTCCCAGTTCCTGCTGTCCCAGTCCTTGTTGTCCCTAGTTCTTGATGTCCCAGATCTTGTTGCCCCAGTCCTTGCTGTGCCAGTCGTTCTTGTCCCCAGTTCCTGTTGTCCCAGTTCCTGCTGTCCCAGTCCTTGTTGTCCCTAGTTCTTGTTGCCCCAGTTCCTGTTGTCCCAGTCCTTGTTGTGCAAGTCCTTGTTGTCCCCAGTTCCTGTTGTCCCAGTCCTTGTTGTCCCCAGTCCTTGGTGTCCCAGTCCTTGTTGTCCCAGTTCCTGCTGTCCCAGTCATTGTTGTCCCCAGTTCTTGTTTACCCAGTTCCTGTTGTCCCAGTCCTTGTTGTCCCTAGTTCTTGTTGCCCCAGTTCCTGTTGTCCCAGTCCTTGTTGTGCCAGTCCTTGTTGTCCCCAGTTCCTGTTGTCCCAGTTCCTGCTGTCCCAGTCCTTGTTGTCCCTAGTTCTTGTTGCCCCAGTTCCTGTTGACCCAGTCATTGTTGTGCAAGTCCTTGTTGTCCCCAGTTCCTGTTGTCCCAGTCCTTGTTGTCCCCAGTCCTTGGTGTCCCAGTCCTTGTTATCCCAGTTCCTGCTGTCCAGGTTCTTGTTGTCCCAGTTCTTGCTGTCTCAGTCCTTGCTGTCCCAGTCCTTGTTGTCCCAGTCCTTGTTCTCGCAGCCATTGTTGTGCCAGTTCCTGCTGTCCAGGTTCTTGTTGTCCCAGTTCTTGCTGTCTCAGTCCTTGTTGTCCCAGTCCTTTTGTCCCATTTCCTGTTGTCCCAGTTCTTGCTGTCCCACTCCTTGTTGTCCCAGTCCTTATGTCCCAGTTCTTACTGTGCCAGTTATTGCTGTCCCCACCCTTGTTGTCCCAGTCCTTGTTGTCCCAGTCCTTGTTGTCCCAGTTCCTGCTGTCCCAGTTCCTGCTGTCCCAGTTCTTGTTGTCCCAGTCCTAGTTGTCCCAGTCCTTGTTGTCCCAGTTCGTGCTGTCCCAGTTCCTGCTGTCCCTGTTCTTGTTGTCCCAGTCATTGTTGACCCAGTTCTTGCTGTCTCAGTCTTTGTTGTCTCAGTCTTTGTTGTCCCAGTCCTTGTTGTCCCAGTCCTTGTTGTCCGAGTCCTTGTTGTCCCAGTCCTTGTTGTCCCAGTTCTTGTTGTCCCAGTCCTTTTGTCCCATTTCTTGTTGTCCCAGTTCTTGCTGTCACACTCTTTGCTGTCCCAGTTCCTGCAGTCCCAGTTCTTGCTGTCCCAGTAATTCCTGTCCCAACCCTTGTTGTCCCAGTCCTTGTTGTCCCAGTTCCTGCTGTCCCAGTTCTTGTTGTCCCAGTCCTTGTTGTCCCAGTTCCTGCTGTCCCAGTTCCAGCTGTCCCAGTTCTTGCTGTCCCAGTTCTTGTTGTCCCAGTTCTTGTTGTCCCAGTTCCTGCTGACCCAGGTCTTGTCGTCCCAGTCCTTGTTGTGCCAGTCCTTGTTTTCCCAGTTCTTGCTGTCCCAGTTCTTGTTGTCCCAGTTCTTGTTGTCCCAGTTCCTGCTGACCCAGTTCTTGTCGTCCCAGTCCTTGTTGTCGCAGTCCTTGTTGTCCCATTCCTTGTTTTCCCAGTTCTTGCTGTCCCAGTCCTTGTTGGCCCAGTCCATGATGTCCCAGTCATTGTTGTCCTAGTCCTTGTTGTCCCAGTCTTTGCTGTCCCAGTCCTTGTTGGCCCAGTCCATGTTGTCCCAGTCCTTGTTGTCCCAGTCCATTCTGTCCCAGTCCATGTTGCCCCAGTTCTTCATGTCCCAGTTCCTGCTGACCCAGTTCTTGTTGTCCCAGTCCTTGTTGTCCCAGTCCTTGTTTTCCCTGTTCCTGCTGTCCCAGTTCTTGTTGTCCCAGTTCTTGTTGTCCCAGTTCCTGTTTTCCCAGTTCTTATTGTCCCAGTTCTTCTTGTCCCAGTTCTTGCTGTCCCAGTTGTTGTTGTCCCAGATCTTGTTGTCCCAGTTCTTGCTGTCCCGGTCCTTGTTTTCCCATTCTTCGAGTGCCAGTTCTTGTTGTCCTAGTTCTTGTTGTCCCAGTTTTTGTTGCCCCCGTTCTTGTTGTCCCAGTTCTTGTTGTCCCAGTTCCTGCTGTCCCAGTTCTTGTTGTCCCAGTTCCTGCTGTCCCAGTCCTTGTTGTTCCAGTCCTTGTTGTCCCCATCATTGTTGTCCCAGTCCTTGTTGTCCCAGTTCCTGCTGTCCCAGTCCTTGTTGTTCCAGTCCTTGTTGTCCCCATCATTGTTGTCCCAGTTCTTGTTGTCCCAGTCCTTGTTGTCCCAGTCCTTGTTGCCCCAGTTCTTGTTGCCCCAGTTCTTGATGTCCCAGTTCTTGTTGTCCCAGATCCTGCTGACGTAGTTCTTGTTGTCCCTGTTCCTGCTGTCCCAGTTCTTGCTGTCCCAGTCCTTGTTGTCCCAGTCCTTGTTGTCCCAGTCCTTGCTGTCCCAGTCCTTGTTTTCCCATTCTTCGAGTCCCAGTTCTTGTTGTCCTAGTTCTTGTTGTCCCAGTTTTTGTTGTCCCAGGCCTGGTTCTCCCAGTCCTTGTTCTCCCAGTCCTTGTTGCCCCAGTTCTTGATGTCCCAGATCCTGCTGACGTAGTTCTTGTTGTCCCTGTTCCTGCTGTCCCAGTTCTTGCTGTCCCAGTCCTTGTCCCAGTCCTTGTTGCCCCAGTTCTTGATGTCCCAGTTCTTGTTGTCCCAGATCCTGCTGACGTAGTTCTTGTTGTCCCTGTTCCTGCTGTCCCAGTTCTTGCTGTCCCAGTCCTTGTTGTCCCAGTCCTTGTTGTCCCAGTTCTTGCTGTCCCAGTCCTTGTTTTCCCATTCTTCGAGTCCCAGTTCTTGTTGTCCTAGTTCTTGTTGTCCCAGTTTTTGTTGTCCCAGTCCTTGGTGTCCCAGTCCTTGTTGTGCCAGTCCTTGTTGTCCCAGTTCCCGCTGACCCAGTTCTTGTCGTCCCAGTCCTTGTTGTCCCAGTCCTTGTTGTCCCCAATCCTTGTTGTCCCAGTCCTTGTTGTCCCAGTCTTTGTTGTCCCAGTCCATGTTGTCCCAGTCCTTGTTTTCCCAGTTCTTGTTGTCCCAGTTCTTGTTGTCCCAGTCCTTGTTGTCCCAGTCCTTGTTGTCCCAGTCCTGGTTGTCCCAGTCCTTGTTGCCCCAGTCCTGGTTGTCCCAGTCCTTGTTGCCCCAGTTCTTCATGTCCCAGTTCCTGCTGACCCAGTCCTTGTTGTCCCAGTCCTTGTTGTCCCAGTCCTTGTTGTCCCAGTCCTTGTTTTCCCAGTTCTTGCTGTCTCAGTTCTTGTAGTCCCAGTTCTTGTTGTCTCAGTTCCTGCTGTCCCAGTCCTTGTTGTCCCAGTTCTTGTTGTCCCAGTTCTTGCTGTCCCAGTTGTTGTTGTTCCAGATCTTGTTGTCCCAGTCCTTGTTGTCCCAGTTCTTGCTGTCCCAGTCCTTGTAGCCGCAGTTCTTGCTGTCCCAGTCCTTGTTTTCCCGTTCTTCCAGTCCCAGTTCTTGTTGTCCTAGTTCTTGTTGTCCCAGTTTTTGTTGTCCCAGGCCTGGTTGTCCCAGTCCTTGTTCTCCCAGTCCTTGTTGCCCCAGTTCTTGATGTCCCAGTTCTTGCTGTCCCAGTCCTTGTTTTCCCAGTCCTTGTTGCCCTAGTTTTTGATGTCCCTGTTCCTGCTGACACAGCCCTTGTTGTCCCAGTCCGTGTTGCCCTAGTTTTTGATGTCCCTGTTCCTGCTGACACAGTCCTTGTTGTCCCACTCCTTGTTCTATCTGTCCTTGTTCACCCAGTCCTTGTACTCCTAGTCCTTGTTGTCCCATTCCTTGTTGCCCCAGTCCTTCGTGTCCCAGTCCTTGTTGTCCCAGTTCCTGCTGTCCCAGTCCTTGTTGTCCCTAGTTCTTGATGTCCCAGTTCTTGTTGCCCCAGTCCGTGCTGTGCCAGTCCTTGTTGTCCCCAGTTCCTGTTGTCCCAGTTCCTGCTGTCCCAGTCCTTGTTGTCCCTAGTTCTTGATGTCCCAGTTCTTGTTGCCCCAGTCCTTGCTGTGCCAGTCGTTGTTGTCCCCAGTTCCTGTTGTCCCAGTTCCTGCTGTCCCAGTCCTTGTTGTCCCTAGTTCTTGTTGCCCCAGTTCCTGTTGTCCCAGTCCTTGTTGTGCAAGTCCTTGTTGTCCCCAGTTCCTGTTGTCCCAGTCCTTGTTGTCCCCAGTCCTTGGTGTCCCAGTCCTTGTTGTCCCAGTTCCTGCTGTCCCAGTCCTTGTTGTCCCCAGTTCTTGTTTACCCAGTTCCTGTTGTCCCAGTCCTTGTTGTCCCTAGTTCTTGTTGCCCCAGTTCCTGTTGTCCCAGTCCTTGTTGTGCCAGTCCTTGTTGTCCCCAGTTCCTGTTGTCCCAGTTCCTGCTGTCCCAGTCCTTGTTGTCCCTAGTTCTTGTTGCCCCAGTTCCTGTTGACCCAGTCATTGTTGTGCAAGTCCTTGTTGTCCCCAGTTCCTGTTGTCCCAGTCCTTGTTGTCCCCAGTCCTTGGTGTCCCAGTCCTTGTTATCCCAGTTCCTGCTGTCCAGGTTCTTGTTGTCCCAGTTCTTGCTGTCTCAGTCCTTGCTGTCCCAGTCCTTGTTGTCCCAGTCCTTGTTCTCGCAGCCATTGTTGTGCCAGTTCCTGCTGTCCAGGTTCTTGTTGTCCCAGTTCTTGCTGTCTCAGTCCTTGTTGTCCCAGTCCTTTTGTCCCATTTCCTGTTGTCCCAGTTCTTGCTGTCCCACTCCTTGTTGTCCCAGTCCTTATGTCCCAGTTCTTACTGTGCCAGTTATTGCTGTCCCCACCCTTGTTGTCCCAGTCCTTGCTGTCCCAGTCCTTGTTGTCCCAGTCCTTGTTGTCCCAGTTCCTGCTGTCCCAGTTCCTGCTGTCCCAGTTCTTGTTGTCCCAGTCCTAGTTGTCCCAGTCCTTGTTGTCCCAGTTCGTGCTGTCCCAGGTCCTGCTGTCCCTGTTCTTGTTGTCCCAGTCATTGTTGACCCAGTTCTTGCTGTCTCAGTCTTTGTTGTCTCAGTCTTTGTTGTCCCAGTCCTTGTTGTCCCAGTCCTTGTTGTCCCAGTCCTTGTTGTCCCAGTTCTTGTTGTCCCAGTCCTTTTGTCCCATTTCTTGTTGTCCCAGTTCTTGCTGTCACACTCTTTGCTGTCCCAGTTCCTGCAGTCCCAGTTCTTGCTGTCCCAGTTATTCCTGTCCCAACCCTTGTTGTCCCAGTCCTTGTTGTCCCAGTTCCTGCTGTCCCAGTTCTTGTTGTCCCAGTCCTTGTTGTCCCAGTTCCTGCTGTCCCAGTTCCAGCTGTCCCAGTTCTTGCTGTCCCAGTTCTTGTTGTCCCAGTTCTTGTTGTCCCAGTTCCTGCTGACCCAGGTCTTGTCGTCCCAGTCCTTGTTGTGCCAGTCCTTGTTTTCCCAGTTCTTGCTGTCCCAGTTCTTGTTGTCCCAGTTCTTGTTGTCCAAGTTCCTGCTGACCCAGTTCTTGTCGTCCCAGTCCTTGTTGTCGCCTTCCTTGTTGTCCCATTCCTTGTTTTCCCAGTTCTTGCTGTCCCAGTCCTTGTTGGCCCAGTCCATGATGTCCCAGTCATTGTTGTCCTAGTCCTTGTTGTCCCAGTCTTTGCTGTCCCAGTCCTTGTTGGCCCAGTCCATGTTGTCCCAGTCCTTGTTGTCCCAGTCCATGCTGTCCCAGTCCATGTTGCCCCAGTTCTTCATGTCCCAGTTCCTGCTGACCCAGTTCTTGTTGTCCCAGTCCTTGTTGTCCCAGTCCTTGTTTTCCCTGTTCCTGCTGTCCCAGTTCTTGTTGTCCCAGTTCTTGTTGTCCCAGTTCCTGTTGTCCCAGTTCTTATTGTCCCAGTTCTTCTTGTCCCAGTTCTTGCTGTCCCAGTTGTTGTTGTCCCAGATCTTGTTGTCCCAGTTCTTGCTGACCCGGTCCTTGTTTTCCCATTCTTCGAGTGCCAGTTCTTGTTGTCCTAGTTCTTGTTGTCCCAGTTTTTGTTGCCCCCGTTCTTGTTGTCCCAGTTCTTGTTGTCCCAGTTCCTGCTGTCCCAGTTCTTGTTGTCCCAGTTCCTGCTGTCCCAGTCCTTGTTGTTCCAGTCCTTGTTGTCCCCATCATTGTTGTCCCAGTCCTTGTTGTCCCAGTTCCTGCTGTCCCAGTCCTTGTTGTTCCAGTCCTTGTTGTCCCCATCATTGTTGTCCCAGTTCTTGTTGTCCCAGTCCTTGTTGTCCCAGTCCTTGTTGCCCCAGTTCTTGTTGCCCCAGTTCTTGATGTCCCAGTTCTTGTTGTCCCAGATCCTGCTGACCCAGTCCTTGTTGTCCCAGTCCTTGTTGTCCCCAGTTCCTGTTGTCCCAGTTCCTGCTGTCCCAGTCCTTGTTGTCCCTAGTTCTTGTTGCCCCAGTTCCTGTTGTCCCAGTCCTTCTTGTGCAAGTCCTTGTTATCCCCAGTTCCTGTTGTCCCAGTCCTTGTTGTCCCCAGTCCTTGGTGTCCCAGTCCTTGTTGTCCCAGTTCCTGCTGTCCCAGTCCTTGTTGTCCCCAGTTCTTGTTTACCCAGTTCCTGTTGTCCCAGTCCTTGTTGTCCCTAGTTCTTGTTGCCCCAGTTCCTGTTGTCCCAGTCCTTGTTGTGCCAGTCCTTGTTGTCCCCAGTTCCTGTTGTCCCAGTTCCTGCTGTCCCAGTCCTTGTTGTCCCTAGTTCTTGTTGCCCCAGTTCCTGTTGACCCAGTCATTGTTGTGCAAGTCCTTGTTGTCCCCAGTTCCTGTTGTCCCAGTCCTTGTAGTCCCCAGTCCTTGGTGTCCCAGTCCTTGTTGTCCCAGTTCCTGCTGTCCAGGTTCTTGTTGTCCCAGTTCTTGCTGTCTCAGTCCTTGCTGTCCCAGTCCTTGTTGTCCCAGTCCTTGTTCTCGCAGCCATTGTTGTGCCAGTTCCTGCTGTCCAGGTTCTTGTTGTCCCAGTTCTTGCTGTCTCAGTCCTTGTTGTCCCAGTCATTTTGTCCCATTTCCTGTTGTCCCAGTTCTTGCTGTCCCACTCCTTGTTGTCCCAGTCCTTATGTCCCAGTTCTTACTGTGCCAGTTATTGCTGTCCCCACCCTTGTTGTCCCAGTCCTTGTTGTCCCAGTCCTTATGTCCCAGTTCTTACTGTGCCAGTTATTGCTGTCCCCACCCTTGATGTCCCAGTCCTTGTTGTCCCAGTCCTTGTTGTCCCAGTTCCTGCTGTCCCAGTTCCTGCTGTCCCAGTTCTTGTTGTCCCAGTCCTAGTTGTCCCAGTCCTTGTTGTCCCAGTTCGTGCTGTCCCAGTTCCTGCTGTCCCTGTTCTTGTTGTCCCAGTCATTGTTGACCCAGTTCTTGCTGTCTCAGTCTTTGTTGTCTCAGTCTTTGTTGTCCCAGTCCTTGTTGTCCCAGTCCTTGTTGTCCCAGTCCTTGTTGTCCCAGTCCTTGTTGTCCCAGTTCTTGTTGTCCCAGTCCTTTTGTCCCATTTCTTGTTGTCCCAGTTCTTGCTGTCACACTCTTTGCTGTCCCAGTTACTGCAGTCCCAGTTCTTGCTGTCCCAGTTATTCCTGTCCCAACCCTTGTTGTCCCAGTCCTTGTTGTCCCAGTTCCTGCTGTCCCAGTTCTTGTTGTCCCAGTCCTTGTTGTCCCAGTTCCTGCTGTCCCAGTTCTTGTTGTCCCAGTCCTTGTTGTCCCAGTTCCTGCTGTCCCAGTTCCAGCTGTCCCAGTTCTTGCTGTCCCAGTTCTTGTTGTCCCAGTTCTTGTTGTCCCAGTTCCTGCTGACCCAGGTCTTGTCGTCCCAGTCCTTGTTGTGCCAGTCCTTGTTTTCCCAGTTCTTGCTGTCCCAGTTCTTGTTGTCCCAGTTCTTGTTGTCCAAGTTCCTGCTGACCCAGTTCTTGTCGTCCCAGTCCTTGTTGTCGCAGTCCTTGTTGTCCCATTCCTTGTTTTCCCAGTTCTTGCTGTCCCAGTCCTTGTTGGCCCAGTCCATGATGTCCCAGTCATTGTTGTCCTAGTCCTTGTTGTCCCAGTCTTTGCTGTCCCAGTCCTTGTTGGCCCAGTCCATGTTGTCCCAGTCCTTGTTGTCCCAGTCCATGCTGTCCCAGTCCATGTTGCCCCAGTTCTTCATGTCCCAGTTCCTGCTGACCCAGTTCTTGTTGTCCCAGTCCTTGTTGTCCCAGTCCTTGTTTTCCCTGTTCCTGCTGTCCCAGTTCTTGTTGTCCCAGTTCTTGTTGTCCCAGTTCCTGTTGTCCCAGTTCTTATTGTCCCAGTTCTTCTTGTCCCAGTTCTTGCTGTCCCAGTTGTTGTTGTCCCAGATCTTGTTGTCCCAGTTCTTGCTGACCCGGTCCTTGTTTTCCCATTCTTCGAGTGCCAGTTCTTGTTGTCCTAGTTCTTGTTGTCCCAGTTTTTGTTGCCCCCGTTCTTGTTGTCCCAGTTCTTGTTGTCCCAGTTCCTGCTGTCCCAGTTCTTGTTGTCCCAGTTCCTGCTGTCCCAGTCCTTGTTGTTCCAGTCCTTGTTGTCCCCATCATTGTTGTCCCAGTCCTTGTTGTCCCAGTTCCTGCTGTCCCAGTCCTTGTTGTTCCAGTCCTTGTTGTCCCCATCATTGTTGTCCCAGTTCTTGTTGTCCCAGTCCTTGTTGTCCCAGTCCTTGTTGCCCCAGTTCTTGTTGCCCCAGTTCTTGATGTCCCAGTTCTTGTTGTCCCAGATCCTGCTGACCCAGTCCTTGTTGTCCCAGTCCTTGTTGTCCCCAGTTCCTGTTGTCCCAGTTCCTGCTGTCCCAGTCCTTGTTGTCCCTAGTTCTTGTTGCCCCAGTTCCTGTTGTCCCAGTCCTTCTTGTGCAAGTCCTTGTTATCCCCAGTTCCTGTTGTCCCAGTCCTTGTTGTCCCCAGTCCTTGGTGTCCCAGTCCTTGTTGTCCCAGTTCCTGCTGTCCCAGTCCTTGTTGTCCCCAGTTCTTGTTTACCCAGTTCCTGTTGTCCCAGTCCTTGTTGTCCCTAGTTCTTGTTGCCCCAGTTCCTGTTGTCCCAGTCCTTGTTGTGCCAGTCCTTGTTGTCCCCAGTTCCTGTTGTCCCAGTTCCTGCTGCCCCAGTCCTTGTTGTCCCTAGTTCTTGTTGCCCCAGTTCCTGTTGACCCAGTCATTGTTGTGCAAGTCCTTGTTGTCCCCAGTTCCTGTTGTCCCAGTCCTTGTTGTCCCCAGTCCTTGGTGTCCCAGTCCTTGTTGTCCCAGTTCCTGCTGTCCAGGTTCTTGTTGTCCCAGTTCTTGCTGTCTCAGTCCTTGCTGTCCCAGTCCTTGTTGTCCCAGTCCTTGTTCTCGCAGCCATTGTTGTGCCAGTTCCTGCTGTCCAGGTTCTTGTTGTCCCAGTTCTTGCTGTCTCAGTCCTTGTTGTCCCAGTCATTTTGTCCCATTTCCTGTTGTCCCAGTTCTTGCTGTCCCACTCCTTGTTGTCCCAGTCCTTATGTCCCAGTTCTTACTGTGCCAGTTATTGCTGTCCCCACCCTTGTTGTCCCAGTCCTTGTTGTCCCAGTCCTTATGTCCCAGTTCTTACTGTGCCAGTTATTGCTGTCCCCACGCTTGTTGTCCCAGTCCTTGTTGTCCCAGTCCTTGTTGTCCCAGTCCTTGTTGTCCCAGTTCCTGCTGTCCCAGTTCTTGTTGTCCCAGTCCTAGTTGTCCCAGTCCTTGTTGTCCCAGTTCGTGCTGTCCCAGTTCCTGCTGTCCCTGTTCTTGTTGTCCCAGTCATTGTTGACCCAGTTCTTGCTGTCTCAGTCTTTGTTGTCTCAGCCTTTGTTGTCCCAGACCTTGTTGTCCCAGTCCTTGTTGTCCCAGTCCTTGTTGTCCCAGTCCTTGTTGTCCCAGTTCTTGTTGTCCCAGTCCTTTTGTCCCATTTCTTGTTGTCCCAGTTCTTGCTGTCACACTCTTTGCTGTCCCAGTTACTGCAGTCCCAGTTCTTGCTGTCCCAGTTATTCCTGTCCCAACCCTTGTTGTCCCAGTCCTTGTTGTCCCAGTTCCTGCTGTCCCAGTTCTTGTTGTCCCAGTCCTTGTTGTCCCAGTCCTTGTTTTCCCTGTTCCTGCTGTCCCAGTTCTTGTTGTCCCAGTTCTTGTTGTCCCAGTTCCTGTTGTCCCAGTTCTTATTGTCCCAGTTCTTCTTGTCCCAGTTCTTGCTGTCCCAGTTGTTGTTGTCCCAGATCTTGTTGTCCCAGTTCTTGCTGTCCCGGTCCTTGTTTTCCCATTCTTCGAGTGCCAGTTCTTGTTGTCCTAGTTCTTGTTGTCCCAGTTTTTGTTGCCCCCGTTCTTGTTGTCCCAGTTCTTGTTGTCCCAGTTCCTGCTGTCCCAGTTCTTGTTGTCCCAGTTCCTGCTGTCCCAGTCCTTGTTGTTCCAGTCCTTGTTGTCCCCATCATTGTTGTCCCAGTCCTTGTTGTCCCAGTTCCTGCTGTCCCAGTCCTTGTTGTTCCAGTCCTTGTTGTCCCCATCATTGTTGTCCCAGTTCTTGTTGTCCCAGTCCTTGTTGTCCCAGTCCTTGTTGCCCCAGTTCTTGTTGCCCCAGTTCTTGATGTCCCAGTTCTTGTTGTCCCAGATCCTGCTGACGTAGTTCTTGTTGTCCCTGTTCCTGCTGTCCCAGTTATTGCTGTCCCAGTCCTTGTTGTCCCAGTCCTTGTTGTCCCAGTTCTTGCTGTCCCAGTCCTTGTTTTCCCATTCTTCGAGTCCCAGTTCTTGTTGTCCTAGTTCTTGTTGTCCCAGTTTTTGTTGTCCCAGGCCTGGTTCTCCCAGTCCTTGTTCTCCCAGTCCTTGTTGCCCCAGTTCTTGATGTCCCAGTTCTTGCTGTCCCAGTCCTTGTGTCCCAGTCCTTGTCCCAGTTCTTGTTGTCCCAGTTCTTGTTTTCCCTGTCCTTGTTGTCCCAGTTTTTGTTGTCCCAGTTTTTGTTGTCCCAGTTCCTGCTGTCCCAATCCTTGCTGTCCCAATCCTTGTTGTCCCAATCCTTGTTGTCCCAGTCCTTGTTGTCCCAGTCCTTGTTACCCCAGTTCTTGATGTCCCAGTTCTTGTTGTCCCAGTTCCTGCAGACCCAGTTCTTGTTGTCCCAGTTCTTCTTGTCCCAGTCCTTGTTGTCCCAGTCCTTGTTCTCCCAGTGCTTGTTGTCCCAGTCCTTGTTGCCCCAGTTCTTGATGTCCCAGTTCTTGTTGTCCCAGTTCCTGCTGACCCAGTTCTTGTTGTCCCAGTTCTTGCTGTCCCAGTCCTTGTTGTCCCAGTCCATGTTGTCCCAGTTCTCGCTGACCCAGTCCTTGTTTTCCCGTTCTTCGAGTGCCAGTTCTTGTTGTCCTAGTTATTGCTGTCCCAGTTTTGGTTGCCCCCGGTCTTGTTGTCCCAGTTCTTGTTGTCCCAGTTCCTGCTGTCCCAGTTCTTGTTGTCCCAGTTCCTGCAGACCCAGTTCTTGTTGTCCCAGTTCTTGTTGTCCCAGTTCTTGTTGTCCCAGTCCTTGTTGTCCCAGTCCTTGTTGTCCCAGTCCTGGTTGTCCCTGTCCTTGTTGCCCCAGTTCTTCATGTCCCAGTTCCTGCTGACCCAGTCCTTGTTGTCCCAGTCCTTGTTGTCCCAGTCCTTGTTGTCCCAGTCCTTGTTTTCCCAGTTCTTGCTGTCTCAGTTCTTGTTGTCCCAGTTCTTGTTGTCCCAATTCCTGCTGTCCCAGTCCTTGTTGTCCCAGTTCTTGCTGTCCCAGTCCTTGTTGGCCCAGTCCATGATGTCCCAGTCATTGTTGTCCTAGTCCTTGTTGTCCCAGTCTTTGCTGTCCCAGTCCTTGTTGGCCCAGTCCATGTTGTCCCAGTCCTTGTTGTCCCAGTCCATGCTGTCCCAGTCCATGTTGCCCCAGTTCTTCATGTCCCAGTTCCTGCTGACCCAGTTCTTGTTGTCCCAGTCCTTGTTGTCCCAGTCCTTGTTTTCCCTGTTCCTGCTGTCCCAGTTCTTGTTGTCCCAGTTCTTGTTGTCCCAGTTCCTGTTGTCCCAGTTCTTATTGTCCCAGTTCTTCTTGTCCCAGTTCTTGCTGTCCCAGTTGTTGTTGTCCCAGATCTTGTTGTCCCAGTTCTTGCTGTCCCGGTCCTTGTTTTCCCATTCTTCGAGTGCCAGTTCTTGTTGTCCTAGTTCTTGTTGTCCCAGTTTTTGTTGCCCCCGTTCTTGTTGTCCCAGTTCTTGTTGTCCCAGTTCCTGCTGTCCCAGTTCTTGTTGTCCCAGTTCCTGCTGTCCCAGTCCTTGTTGTTCCAGTCCTTGTTGTCCCCATCATTGTTGTCCCAGTCCTTGTTGTCCCAGTTCCTGCTGTCCCAGAACTTGTTGTTCCAGTCCTTGTTGTCCCCATCATTGTTGTCCCAGTTCTTGTTGTCCCAGTCCTTGTTGTCCCAGTCCTTGTTGCCCCAGTTCTTGTTGCCCCAGTTCTTGATGTCCCAGTTCTTGTTGTCCCAGATCCTGCTGATCCAGTTCTTGTTGTCCCTGTTCCTGCTGTCCCAGTTCTTGCTGTCCCAGTCCTTGTTGTCCCAGTCCTTGTTGTCCCAGTTCTTGCTGTCCCAGTCCTTGTTTTCCCATTCTTCGAGTCCCAGTTCTTGTTGTCCTAGTTCTTGTTGTCCCAGTTTTTGTTGTCCCAGGCCTGGTTCTCCCAGTCCTTGTTCTCCCAGTCCTTGTTGCCCCAGTTCTTGATGTCCCAGTTCTTGCTGTCCCAGTCCTTGTGTCCCAGTCCTTGTTGTCCCAGTTCTTGTTGTCCCAGTTCTTGTTTTCCCTGTCCTTGTTGTCCCAGTTTTTGTTGTCCCAGTTCTTGTTGTCCCAGTTCCTGCTGTCCCAATCCTTGCTGTCCCAATCCTTGTTGTCCCAATCCTTGTTGTCCCAGTCCTTGTTGTCCCAGTCCTTGTTGCCCCAGTTCTTGATGTCCCAGTTCTTGTTGTCCCAGTTCCTGCAGACCCAGTTCTTGTTGTCCCAGTTCTTCTTGTCCCAGTCCTTGTTGTCCCAGTCCTTGTTCTCCCAGTGCTTGTTGTCCCAGTCCTTGTTGCCCCAGTTCTTGATGTCCCAGTTCTTGTTGTCCCAGTTCCTGCTGACCCAGTTCTTGTTGTCCCAGTTCTTGCTGTCCCAGTCCTTGTTGTCCCAGTCCATGTTGTCCCAGTTCTCGCTGACCCAGTCCTTGTTTTCCCGTTCTTCGAGTGCCAGTTCTTGTTGTCCTAGTTATTGCTGTCCCAGTTTTTGTTGCCCCCGTTCTTGTTCTCCCAGTTCTTGTTGTCCCAGTTCCTGCTGTCCCAGTTCTTGTTGTCCCAGTTCCTGCAGACCCAGTTCTTGTTGTCCCAGTTCTTGTTGTCCCAGTTCTTGTTGTCCCAGTCCTTGTTGTCCCAGTCCTGGTTGTCCCAGTCCTTGTTGCCCCAGTTCTTCATGTCCCAGTTCCTGATGACCCAGTCCTTGTTGTCCCAGTCCTTGTTGTCCCAGTCCTTGTTGTCCCAGTCCTTGTTTTCCCAGTTCTTGCTGTCTCAGTTCTTGTTGTCCCAGTTCTTGTTGTCCCAATTCCTGCTGTCCCAGTCCTTGTTGTCCCAGTTCTTGTTGTCCCAGTTCTTGCTGTCCCAGTTGTTGTTGTCCCAGATCTTGTTGTCCCAGTCCTTGTTGTCCCAGTTCTTGCTGTCCCTGTCCTTGTTGTCCCAGTTCTTGCTGTCCCAGTCCTTGTTTTCCCGTTCTTCCAGTCCCAGTTCTTGTTGTCCTAGTTCTTGTTGTCCCAGTTTTTGTTGTCCCAGTTCTTCTTGGCCCAGTCCTTGTTGTCCCAGTCCGTGTTGCCCTAGTTTTTGATGTCCCTGTTCCTGCTGACACAGTCCTTGTTGTCCCAGTCCTTGTTCTATCTGTCCTTGTTCACCCAGTCCTTGTACTCCTAGTCCTTGTTATCCCAGTATTTGTTGCCCCAGTCCTTGGTGTCCCAGTCCTTGTTGTCCCAGTTCCTGCTGTCCCAGTCCTTGTTGTCCCTAGTTCTTGATGTCCCAGTTCTTGTTGTCCCAGTCTTTGTTGTGCCAGTCCTTGTTGTCCCAGTCCTTGTTGTCCCCAGTTCCTGTTGTCCCAGTCCCTGCTGTCCCAGTCCTTGTTGTCCCTAGTTCTTGATGTCCCAGTTCTTGTTGCCCCAGTCCGTGCTGTGCCAGTCGTTGTTGTCCCCAGTTCCTGTTGTCCCAGTTCCTGCTGTCCCAGTCCTTGTTGTCCCTAGTTCTTGTTGCCTCAGTTCCTGTTGTCCCAGTCCTTGTTGTGCAAGTCCTTGTTGTCCCCAGTTCCTGTTGTCCCAGTCCTTGTTGTCCCAAGTCCTTGGTGTCCCAGTCCTTGTTGTCCCAGTTCCTGCTGTCCCAGTCCTTGTTGTCCCAGTCCTTGTTGTCCCAGTCCTTGTTGTCCCAGTTCTTGTTGTCCCAGTCCTTTTGTCCCATTTCTTGTTGTCCCAGTTCTTGCTGTCACACTCCTTGTTGTCCCAGTTCCTGCTGTCCCAGTTCTTGCTGTCCCAGTTATTCCTGTCCCCACCCTTGTTGTCCCAGTCCTTGTTGTCCCAGTTCCTGCTGTCCCAGTTCTTGTTGTCCCAGTCCTTGTTGTCCCAGTTCCTGCTGTCCCAGTTCCAGCTGTCCCAGTTCTTGCTGTCCCAGTTCTTGTTGTCCCAGTTCTTGTTGTCCCAGTTCCTGCTGACCCAGGTCTTGTCGTCCCAGTCCTTGTTGTGCCAGTCCTTGTTTTCCCAGTTCTTGCTGTCCCAGTTCTTGTTGTCCCAGTTCTTGTTGTCCAAGTTCCTGCTGACCCAGTTCTTGTCGTCCCAGTCCTTGTTGTCGCAGTCCTTGTTGTCCCATTCCTTGTTTTCCCAGTTCTTGCTGTCCCAGTCCTTGTTGGCCCAGTCCATGATGTCCCAGTCATTGTTGTCCTAGTCCTTGTTGTCCCAGTCTTTGCTGTCCCAGTCCTTGTTGGCCCAGTCCATGTTGTCCCAGTCCTTGTTGTCCCAGTCCATGCTGTCCCAGTCCATGTTGCCCCAGTTCTTCATGTCCCAGTTCCTGCTGACCCAGTTCTTGTTGTCCCAGTCCTTGTTGTCCCAGTCCTTGTTTTCCCTGTTCCTGCTGTCCCAGTTCTTGTTGTCCCAGTTCTTGTTGTCCCAGTTCCTGTTGTCCCAGTTCTTATTGTCCCAGTTCTTCTTGTCCCAGTTCTTGCTGTCCCAGTTGTTGTTGTCCCAGATCTTGTTGTCCCAGTTCTTGCTGACCCGGTCCTTGTTTTCCCATTCTTCGAGTGCCAGTTCTTGTTGTCCTAGTTCTTGTTGTCCCAGTTTTTGTTGCCCCCGTTCTTGTTGTCCCAGTTCTTGTTGTCCCAGTTCCTGCTGTCCCAGTTCTTGTTGTCCCAGTTCCTGCTGTCCCAGTCCTTGTTGTTCCAGTCCTTGTTGTCCCCATCATTGTTGTCCCAGTCCTTGTTGTCCCAGTTCCTGCTGTCCCAGTCCTTGTTGTTCCAGTCCTTGTTGTCCCCATCATTGTTGTCCCAGTTCTTGTTGTCCCAGTCCTTGTTGTCCCAGTCCTTGTTGCCCCAGTTCTTGCTGTCTCAGTCCTTGTTTTCCCATTCTTCGAGTCCCAGTTCTTGTTGTCCTAGTTCTTGTTGTCCCAGTTTTTGTTGTCCCAGGCCTGGTTCTCCCAGTCCTTGTTCTCCCAGTCCTTGTTGCCCCAGTTCTTGATGTCCCAGATCCTGCTGACGTAGTTCTTGTTGTCCCTGTTCCTGCTGTCCCAGTTCTTGCTGTCCCAGTCCTTGTTGTCCCAGTCCTTATTGCCCCAGTTCTTGATGTCCCAGTTCTTGTTGTCCCAGATCCTGCTGACGTAGTTCTTGTTGTCCCTGTTCCTGCTGTCCCAGTTCTTGCTGTCCCAGTCCTTGTTGTCCCAGTCCTTGTTGTCCCAGTTCTTGCTGTCCCAGTCCTTGTTTTCCCATTCTTCGAGTCCCAGTTCTTGTTGTCCTAGTTCTTGTTGTCCCAGTTTTTGTTGTCCCAGTCCTTGGTGTCCCAGTCCTTGTTGTGCCAGTCCTTGTTGTCCCAGTTCCCGCTGACCCAGTTCTTGTCGTCCCAGTCCTTGTTGTCCCAGTCCTTGTTGTCCCCAATCCTTGTTGTCCCAGTCCTTGTTGTCCCAGTCTTTGTTGTCCCAGTCCATGTTGTCCCAGTCCTTGTTTTCCCAGTTCTTGTTGTCCCAGTTCTTGTTGTCCCAGTCCTTGTTGTCCCAGTCCTTGTTGTCCCAGTCCTGGTTGTCCCAGTCCTTGTTGCCCCAGTCCTGGTTGTCCCAGTCCTTGTTGCCCCAGTTCTTCATGTCCCAGTTCCTGCTGACCCAGTCCTTGTTGTCCCAGTCCTTGTTGTCCCAGTCCTTGTTGTCCCAGTCCTTGTTTCCCAGTTCTTGCTGTCTCAGTTCTTGTAGTCCCAGTTCTTGTTGTCTCAGTTCCTGCTGTCCCAGTCCTTGTTGTCCCAGTTCTTGTTGTCCCAGTTCTTGCTGTCCCAGTTGTTGTTGTTCCAGATCTTGTTGTCCCAGTCCTTGTTGTCCCAGTTCTTGCTGTCCCAGTCCTTGTAGCCGCAGTTCTTGCTGTCCCAGTCCTTGTTTTCCCGTTCTTCCAGTCCCAGTTCTTGTTGTCCTAGTTCTTGTTGTCCCAGTTTTTGTTGTCCCAGGCCTGGTTGTCCCAGTCCTTGTTCTCCCAGTCCTTGTTGCCCCAGTTCTTGATGTCCCAGTTCTTGCTGTCCCAGTCCTTGTTTTCCCAGTCCTTGTTGCCCTAGTTTTTGATGTCCCTGTTCCTGCTGACACAGCCCTTGTTGTCCCAGTCCGTGTTGCCCTAGTTTTTGATGTCCCTGTTCCTGCTGACACAGTCCTTGTTGTCCCACTCCTTGTTCTATCTGTCCTTGTTCACCCAGTCCTTGTACTCCTAGTCCTTGTTGTCCCATTCCTTGTTGCCCCAGTCCTTCGTGTCCCACTCCTTGTTGTCCCAGTTCCTGCTGTCCCAGTCCTTGTTGTCCCTAGTTCTTGATGTCCCAGTTCTTGTTGCCCCAGTCCGTGCTGTGCCAGTCCTTGTTGTCCCCAGTTCCTGTTGTCCCAGTTCCTGCTGTCCCAGTCCTTGTTGTCCCTAGTTCTTGATGTCCCAGTTCTTGTTGCCCCAGTCCTTGCTGTGCCAGTCGTTGTTGTCCCCAGTTCCTGTTGTCCCAGTTCCTGCTGTCCCAGTCCTTGTTGTCCCTAGTTCTTGTTGCCCCAGTTCCTGTTGTCCCAGTCCTTGTTGTGCAAGCCCTTGTTGTCCCCAGTTCCTGTTGTCCCAGTCCTTGTTGTCCCCAGTCCTTGGTGTCCCAGTCCTTGTTGTCCCAGTTCCTGCTGTCCCAGTCCTTGTTGTCCCCAGTTCTTGTTTACCCAGTTCCTGTTGTCCCAGTCCTTGTTGTCCCTAGTTCTTGTTGCCCCAGTTCCTGTTGTCCCAGTCCTTGTTGTGCCAGTCCTTGTTGTCCCCAGTTCCTGTTGTCCCAGTTCCTGCTGTCCCAGTCCTTGTTGTCCCTAGTTCTTGTTGCCCCAGTTCCTGTTGACCCAGTCATTGTTGTGCAAGTCCTTGTTGTCCCCAGTTCCTGTTGTCCCAGTCCTTGTTGTCCCCAGTCCTTGGTGTCCCAGTCCTTGTTATCCCAGTTCCTGCTGTCCAGGTTCTTGTTGTCCCAGTTCTTGCTGTCTCAGTCCTTGCTGTCCCAGTCCTTGTTGTCCCAGTCCTTGTTCTCGCAGCCATTGTTGTGCCAGTTCCTGCTGTCCAGGTTCTTGTTGTCCCAGTTCTTGCTGTCTCAGTCCTTGTTGTCCCAGTCCTTTTGTCCCATTTCCTGTTGTCCCAGTTCTTGCTGTCCCACTCCTTGTTGTCCCAGTCCTTATGTCCCAGTTCTTACTGTGCCAGTTATTGCTGTCCCCACCCTTGTTGTCCCAGTCCTTGCTGTCCCAGTCCTTGTTGGCCCAGTCCTTGTTGTCCCAGTTCCTGCTGTCCCAGTTCCTGCTGTCCCAGTTCTTGTTGTCCCAGTCCTAGTTGTCCCAGTCCTTGTTGTCCCAGTTCGTGCTGTCCCAGGTCCTGCTGTCCCTGTTCTTGTTGTCCCAGTCATTGTTGACCCAGTTCTTGCTGTCTCAGTCTTTGTTGTCTCAGTCTTTGTTGTCCCAGTCCTTGTTGTCCCAGTCCTTGTTGTCCCAGTCCTTGTTGTCCCAGTCCTTGTTGTCCCAGTTCTTGTTGTCCCAGTCCTTTTGTCCCATTTCTTGTTGTCCCAGTTCTTGCTGTCACACTCTTTGCTGTCCCAGTTCCTGCAGTCCCAGTTCTTGCTGTCCCAGTTATTCCTGTCCCAACCCTTGTTGTCCCAGTCCTTGTTGTCCCAGTTCCTGCTGTCCCAGTTCTTGTTGTCCCAGTCCTTGTTGTCCCAGTTCCTGCTGACCCAGGTCTTGTCGTCCCAGTCCTTGTTGTGCCAGTCCTTGTTTTCCCAGTTCTTGCTGTCCCAGTTCTTGTTGTCCCAGTTCTTGTTGTCCAAGTTCCTGCTGACCCAGTTCTTGTCGTCCCAGTCCTTGTTGTCGCAGTCCTTGTTGTCCCATTCCTTGTTTTCCCAGTTCTTGCTGTCCCAGTCCTTGTTGGCCCAGTCCATGATGTCCCAGTCATTGTTGTCCTAGTCCTTGTTGTCCCAGTCTTTGCTGTCCCAGTCCTTGTTGGCCCAGTCCATGTTGTCCCAGTCCTTGTTGTCCCAGTCCATGCTGTCCCAGTCCATGTTGCCCCAGTTCTTCATGTCCCAGTTCCTGCTGACCCAGTTCTTGTTGTCCCAGTCCTTGTTGTCCCAGTCCTTGTTTTCCCTGTTCCTGCTGTCCCAGTTCTTGTTGTCCCAGTTCTTGTTGTCCCAGTTCCTGTTGTCCCAGTTCTTATTGTCCCAGTTCTTCTTGTCCCAGTTCTTGCTGTCCCAGTTGTTGTTGTCCCAGATCTTGTTGTCCCAGTTCTTGCTGACCCGGTCCTTGTTTTCCCATTCTTCGAGTGCCAGTTCTTGTTGTCCTAGTTCTTGTTGTCCCAGTTTCTGTTGCCCCCGTTCTTGTTGTCCCAGTTCTTGTTGTCCCAGTTCCTGCTGTCCCAGTTCTTGTTGTCCCAGTTCCTGCTGTCCCAGTCCTTGTTGTTCCAGTCCTTGTTGTCCCCATCATTGTTGTCCCAGTCCTTGTTGTCCCAGTTCCTGCTGTCCCAGTCCTTGTTGTTCCAGTCCTTGTTGTCCCCATCATTGTTGTCCCAGTTCTTGTTGTCCCAGTCCTTGTTGTCCCAGTCCTTGTTGCCCCAGTTCTTGTTGCCCCAGTTCTTGATGTCCCAGTTCTTGTTGTCCCAGATCCTGCTGACCCAGTCCTTGTTGTCCCAGTCCTTGTTGTCCCCAGTTCCTGTTGTCCCAGTTCCTGCTGTCCCAGTCCTTGTTGTCCCTAGTTCTTGTTGCCCCAGTTCCTGTTGTCCCAGTCCTTCTTGTGCAAGTCCTTGTTATCCCCAGTTCCTGTTGTCCCAGTCCTTGTTGTCCCCAGTCCTTGGTGTCCCAGTCCTTGTTGTCCCAGTTCCTGCTGTCCCAGTCCTTGTTGTCCCCAGTTCTTGTTTACCCAGTTCCTGTTGTCCCAGTCCTTGTTGTCCCTAGTTCTTGTTGCCCCAGTTCCTGTTGTCCCAGTCCTTGTTGTGCCAGTCCTTGTTGTCCCCAGTTCCTGTTGTCCCAGTTCCTGCTGTCCCAGTCCTTGTTGTCCCTAGTTCTTGTTGCCCCAGTTCCTGTTGACCCAGTCATTGTTGTGCAAGTCCTTGTTGTCCCCAGTTCCTGTTGTCCCAGTCCTTGTTGTCCCCAGTCCTTGGTGTCCCAGTCCTTGTTGTCCCAGTTCCTGCTGTCCAGGTTCTTGTTGTCCCAGTTCTTGCTGCCTCAGTCCTTGCTGTCCCAGTCCTTGTTGTCCCAGTCCTTGTTCTCGCAGCCATTGTTGTGCCAGTTCCTGCTGTCCAGGTTCTTGTTGTCCCAGTTCTTGCTGTCTCAGTCCTTGTTGTCCCAGTCATTTTGTCCCATTTCCTGTTGTCCCAGTTCTTGCTGTCCCACTCCTTGTTGTCCCAGTCCTTATGTCCCAGTTCTTACTGTGCCAGTTATTGCTGTCCCCACCCTTGTTGTCCCAGTCCTTGTTGTCCCAGTCCTTATGTCCCAGTTCTTACTGTGCCAGTTATTGCTGTCCCCACCCTTGTTGTCCCAGTCCTTGTTGTCCCAGTCCTTGTTGTCCCAGTTCCTGCTGTCCCAGTTCCTGCTGTCCCAGTTCTTGTTGTCCCAGTCCTAGTTGTCCCAGTCCTTGTTGTCCCAGTTCGTGCTGTCCCAGTTCCTGCTGTCCCTGTTCTTGTTGTCCCAGTCATTGTTGACCCAGTTCTTGCTGTCTCAGTCTTTGTTGTCTCAGTCTTTGTTGTCCCAGTTCCTGCTGTCCCAGTCCTTGTTGTCCCAGTCCTTGTTGTCCCAGTCCTTGTTGTCCCAGTCCTTGTTGTCCCAGTCCTTGTTGTCCCAGTTCTTGTTGTCCCAGTCCTTTTGTCCCATTTCTTGTTGTCCCAGTTCTTGCTGTCACACTCTTTGCTGTCCCAGTTACTGCAGTCCCAGTTCTTGCTGTCCCAGTTATTCCTGTCCCAACCCTTGCTGTCCCAGTCCTTGTTGTCCCAGTTCCTGCTGTCCCAGTTCTTGTTGTCCCAGTCCTTGTTGTCCCAGTTCCTGCTGTCCCAGTTCCTGCTGTCCCAGTTCTTGCTGTCCCAGTTCTTGTTGTCCCAGTTCTTGTTGTCCCAGTTCCTGCTGACCCAGGTCTTGTCGTCCCAGTCCTTGTTGTGCCAGTCCTTGTTTTCCCAGTTCTTGCTGTCCCAGTTCTTGTTGTCCCAGTTCTTGTTGTCCCAGTTCCTGCTGACCCAGTTCTTGTCGTCCCAGTCCTTGTTGTCGCAGTCCTTGTTGTCCCATTCCTTGTTTTCCCAGTTCTTGCTGTCCCAGTCCTTGTTGTCCCAGTCTTTGCTGTCCCAGTCCTTGTTGGCCCAGTCCATGTTGTCCCAGTCCTTGTTGTCCCAGTCCATGCTGTCCCAGTCCATGTTGCCCCAGTTCTTCATGTCCCAGTTCCTGCTGACCCAGTTCTTGTTGTCCCAGTCCTTGTTGTCCCAGTCCTTGTTTTCCCTGTTCCTGCTGTCCCAGTTCTTGTTGTCCCAGTTCTTGTTGTCCCAGTTCCTGTTGTCCCAGTTCTTATTGTCCCAGTTCTTCTTGTCCCAGTTCTTGCTGTCCCAGTTGTTGTTGTCCCAGATCTTGTTGTCCCAGTTCTTGCTGTCCCGGTCCTTGTTTTCCCATTCTTCGAGTGCCAGTTCTTGTTGTCCTAGTTCTTGTTGTCCCAGTTTTTGTTGCCCCCGTTCTTGTTGTCCCAGTTCTTGTTGTCCCAGTTCCTGCTGTCCCAGTTCTTGTTGTCCCAGTTCCTGCTGTCCCAGTCCTTGTTGTTCCAGTCCTTGTTGTCCCCATCATTGTTGTCCCAGTCCTTGTTGTCCCAGTTCCTGCTGTCCCAGTCCTTGTTGTTCCAGTCCTTGTTGTCCCCATCATTGTTGTCCCAGTTCTTGTTGTCCCAGTCCTTGTTGTCCCAGTCCTTGTTGCCCCAGTTCTTGTTGCCCCAGTTCTTGATGTCCCAGTTCTTGTTGTCCCAGATCCTGCTGACGTAGTTCTTGTTGTCCCTGTTCCTGCTGTCCCAGTTCTTGCTGTCCCAGTCCTTGTTGTCCCAGTCCTTGTTGTCCCAGTTCTTGCTGTCCCAGTCCTTGTTTTCCCATTCTTCGAGTCCCAGTTCTTGTTGTCCTAGTTCTTGTTGTCCCAGTTTTTGTTGTCCCAGGCCTGGTTCTCCCAGTCCTTGTTCTCCCAGTCCTTGTTGCCCCAGTTCTTGATGTCCCAGTTCTTGCTGTCCCAGTCCTTGTGTCCCAGTCCTTGTTGTCCCAGTTCTTGTTGTCCCAGTTCTTGTTTTCCCTGTCCTTGTTGTCCCAGTTTTTGTTGTCCCAATTCTTGTTGTCCCAGTTCCTGCTGTCCCAATCCTTGCTGTCCCAATCCTTGTTGTCCCAATCCTTGTTGTCCCAGTCCTTGTTGTCCCAGTCCTTGTTACCCCAGTTCTTGATGTCCCAGTTCTTGTTGTCCCAGTTCCTGCAGACCCAGTTCTTGTTGTCCCAGTTCTTCTTGTCCCAGTCCTTGTTGTCCCAGTCCTTGTTCTCCCAGTGCTTGTTGTCCCAGTCCTTGTTGCCCCAGTTCTTGATGTCCCAGTTCTTGTTGTCCCAGTTCCTGCTGACCCAGTTCTTGTTGTCCCAGTTCTTGCTGTCCCAGTCCTTGTTGTCCCAGTCCATGTTGTCCCAGTTCTCGCTGACCCAGTCCTTGTTTTCCCGTTCTTCGAGTGCCAGTTCTTGTTGTCCTAGTTATTGCTGTCCCAGTTTTGGTTGCCCCCGGTCTTGTTGTCCCAGTTCTTGTTGTCCCAGTTCCTGCTGTCCCAGTTCTTGTTGTCCCAGTTCCTGCAGACCCAGTTCTTGTTGTCCCAGTTCTTGTTGTCCCAGTTCTTGTTGTCCCAGTCCTTGTTGTCCCAGTCCTTGTTGTCCCAGTCCTGGTTGTCCCTGTCCTTGTTGCCCCAGTTCTTCATGTCCCAGTTCCTGCTGACCCAGTCCTTGTTGTCCCAGTCCTTGTTGTCCCAGTCCTTGTTGTCCCAGTCCTTGTTTTCCCAGTTCTTGCTGTCTCAGTTCTTGTTGTCCCAGTTCTTGTTGTCCCAATTCCTGCTGTCCCAGTCCTTGTTGTCCCAGTTCTTGCTGTCCCAGTCCTTGTTGGCCCAGTCCATGATGTCCCAGTCATTGTTGTCCTAGTCCTTGTTGTCCCAGTCTTTGCTGTCCCAGTCCTTGTTGGCCCAGTCCATGTTGTCCCAGTCCTTGTTGTCCCAGTCCATGCTGTCCCAGTCCATGTTGCCCCAGTTCTTCATGTCCCAGTTCCTGCTGACCCAGTTCTTGTTGTCCCAGTCCTTGTTGTCCCAGTCCTTGTTTTCCCTGTTCCTGCTGTCCCAGTTCTTGTTGTCCCAGTTCTTGTTGTCCCAGTTCCTGTTGTCCCAGTTCTTATTGTCCCAGTTCTTCTTGTCCCAGTTCTTGCTGTCCCAGTTGTTGTTGTCCCAGATCTTGTTGTCCCAGTTCTTGCTGTCCCAGTTCTTCCTGTCCCAGTCCTTGTTTTCCCATTCTTCGAGTCCCAGTTCTTGTTGTCCTAGTTCTTGTTGTCCCAGTTTTTGTTGTCCCAGGCCTGGTTCTCCCAGTCCTTGTTCTCCCAGTCCTTGTTGCCCCAGTTCTTGATGTCCCAGTTCTTGCTGTCCCAATCCTTGTGTCCCAGTCCTTGTTGTCCCAGTTCTTGTTGTCCCAGTTCTTGTTTTCCCTGTCCTTGTTGTCCCAGTTTTTGTTGTCCCAGTTCTTGTTGTCCCAGTTCCTGCTGTCCCAATCCTTGCTGTCCCAATCCTTGTTGTCCCAATCCTTGTTGTCCCAGTCCTTGTTGTCCCAGTCCTTGTTGCCCCAGTTCTTGATGTCCCAGTTCTTGTTGTCCCAGTTCCTGCAGACCCAGTTCTTGTTGTCCCAGTTCTTCTTGTCCCAGTCCTTGTTGTCCCAGTCCTTGTTCTCCCAGTGCTTGTTGTCCCAGTCCTTGTTGCCCCAGTTCTTGATGTCCCAGTTCTTGTTGTCCCAGTTCCTGCTGACCCAGTTCTTGTTGTCCCAGTTCTTGCTGTCCCAGTCCTTGTTGTCCCAGTCCATGTTGTCCCAGTTCTCGCTGACCCAGTCCTTGTTTTCCCGTTCTTCGAGTGCCAGTTCTTGTTGTCCTAGTTATTGCTGTCCCAGTTTTTGTTGCCCCCGTTCTTGTTCTCCCAGTTCTTGTTGTCCCAGTTCCTGCTGTCCCAGTTCTTGTTGTCCCAGTTCCTGCAGACCCTGTTCTTGTTGTCCCAGTTCTTGTTGTCCCAGTTCTTGTTGTCCCAGTCCTTGTTGTCCCAGTCCTTGTTGTCCCAGTCCTGGTTGTCCCAGTCCTTGTTGGCCCAGTTCTTCATGTCCCAGTTCCTGCTGACCCAGTCCTTGTTGTCCCAGTCCTTGTTGTCCCAGTCCTTGTTGTCCCAGTCCTTGTTTTCCCAGTTCTTGCTGTCTCAGTTCTTGTTGTCCCAGTTCTTGTTGTCCCAATTCCTGCTGTCCCAGTCCTTGTTGTCCCAGTTCTTGTTGTCCCAGTTCTTGCTGTCCCAGTTGTTGTTGTCCCAGATTTTGTTGTCCCAGTCCTTGTTGTCCCAGTTCTTGCTGTCCCAGTCCTTGTTGTCCCAGTTCTTGCTGTCCCAGTCCTTGTTTTCCCATTCTTCCAGTCCCAGTTCTTGTTGTCCTAGTTCTTGTTGTCCCAGTTTTTGTTGTCCCAGTTCTTCTTGGCCCAGTCCTTGTTGTCCCAGTCCGTGTTGCCCTAGTTTTTGATGTCCCTGTTCCTGCTGACACAGTCCTTGTTGTCCCAGTCCTTGTTCTATCTGTCCTTGTTCACCCAGTCCTTGTACTCCTCGTCCTTGTTATCCCAGTATTTGTTGCCCCAGTCCTTGGTGTCCCAGTCCTTGTTGTCCCAGTTCCTGCTGTCCCAGTCCTTGTTGTCCCTAGTTCTTGATGTCCCAGTTCTTGTTGTCCCAGTCTTTGTTGTGCCAGTCCTTGTTGTCCCAGTCCTTGTTGTCCCCAGTTCCTGTTGTCCCAGTCCCTGCTGTCCCAGTCCTTGTTGTCCCTAGTTCTTGATGTCCCAGTTCTTGTTGCCCCAGTCCGTGCTGTGCCAGTCGTTGTTGTCCCCAGTTCCTGTTGTCCCAGTTCCTGCTGTCCCAGTCCTTGTTGTCCCTAGTTCTTGTTGCCTCAGTTCCTGTTGTCCCAGTCCTTGTTGTGCAAGTCCTTGTTGTCCCCAGTTCCTGTTGTCCCAGTCCTTGTTGTCCCCAGTCCTTGGTGTCCCAGTCCTTGTTGTCCCAGTTCCTGCTGTCCCAGTCCTTGTTGTCCCAGTCCTTGTTGTCCCAGTCCTTGTTGTCCCAGTTCTTGTTGTCCCAGTCCTTTTGTCCCATTTCTTGTTGTCCCAGTTCTTGCTGTCACACTCCTTGTTGTCCCAGTTCCTGCTGTCCCAGTTCTTGCTGTCCCAGTTATTCCTGTCCCCACCCTTGTTGTCCCAGTCCTTGTTGTCCCAGTTCCTGCTGTCCCAGTTCTTGTTGTCCCAGTCCTTGTTGTCCCAGTTCCTGCTGTCCCAGTTCCTGCTGTCCCAGTTTTTGCTGTCCCAGTTCTTGTTGTCCCAGTTCTTGTTGTCCCAGTTCCTGCTGATCCAGGTCTTGTCGTCCCAGTCCCTGCTGTCCCAGTCCTTGTTGTCCCTAGTTCTTGATGTCCCAGTTCTTGTTGCCCCAGTCCTTGCTGTGCCAGTCGTTCTTGTCCCCAGTTCCTGTTGTCCCAGTTCCTGCTGTCCCAGTCCTTGTTGTCCCTAGTTCTTGTTGCCCCAGTTCCTGTTGTCCCAGTCCTTGTTGTGCAAGTCCTTGTTGTCCCCAGTTCCTGTTGTCACAGTCCTTGTTGTCCCCAGTCCTTGGTGTCCCAGTCCTTGTTGTCCCAGTTCCTGCTGTCCCAGTCCTTGTTGTCCCCAGTTCTTGTTTACCCAGTTCCTGTTGTCCCAGTCCTTGTTGTCCCTAGTTCTTGTTGCCCCAGTTCCTGTTGTCCCAGTCCTTGTTGTGCCAGTCCTTGTTGTCCCCAGTTCCTGTTGTCCCAGTTCCTGCTGTCCCAGTCCTTGTTGTCCCTAGTTCTTGTTGCCCCAGTTCCTGTTGTCCCAGTCCTTGTTGTGCAAGTCCTTGTTGTCCCCAGTTCCTGTTGTCCCAGTCCTTGTTGTCCCCAGTCCTTGGTGTCCCAGTCCTTGTTGTCCCAGTTCCTGCTGTCCAAGTTCTTGTTGTCCCAGTTCTTGCTGTCTCAGCCCTTGCTGTCCCAGTCCTTGTTGTCCCAGTCCTTGTTCTCGCAGCCATTGTTGTGCCAGTTCCTGCTGTCCAGGTTCTTGTTGTCCCAGTTCTTGCTGTCTCAGTCCTTGTTGTCTCAGTCCTTTTGTCCCATTTCCTGTTGTCCCAGTTCTTGCTGTCCCACTCCTTGTTGTCCCAGTCCTTTTGTCCCAGTTCTTACTGTGCCAGTTATTGCTGTCCCCACCCTTGTTGTCCCAGTCCTTGTTGTCCCAGTACTTGTTGTCCCAGTTCCTGCTGTCCCAGTTCCTGCAGTCCCAGTTCTTGTTGTCCCAGTCCTTGTTGTCCCAGTCCTTGTTGTCCCAGTTCGTGCTGTCCCAGTTCCTGCTGTCCCTGTTCTTGTTGTCCCAGTCATTGTTGACCCAGTTCTTGCTGTCTCAGTCTTTGCTGTCTCAGTCTTTCTTGTCCCAGTCCTTGTTGTCCCAGTCCTTGTTGTCCCAGTCCTTGTTGTCCCAGTTCTTGTTGTCCCAGTCCTTGTTGTCCCATTTCTTGTTGTCCCAGTTCTTGCTGTCACACTCCTTGTTGTCCCAGTTCCTGCTGTCCCAGTTCCTGCTGTCCCAGTCCTTGCTGTCCCAGTTATTCCTGTCCCCACCCCTGTTGTCCCAGTCCTTGTTGTCCCAGTTCCTGCTGTCCCAGTTCTTGTTGTCCCAGTCCTTGTTGTCCCAGTTCCTGCTGTCCCAGTTCCTGCTGTCCCAGTTCTTGCTGTCCCAGTTCTTGTTGTCCCAGTTCTTGTTGTCCCAGTTCCTGCTGAGCCAGGTCTTGTCGTCCCAGTCCTTGTTGTGCCAGTCCTTGTTTTCCCAGTCCTTGTTGTCCCAGTCCTTGTTTTCCCAGTTCTTGCTGTCCAAGTCCTTGTTGTCCTAGTCCTTGTTGTCCCAGTCCTTGCTGTCCCAGTCCTTGTTGGCCCAGTCCTTGTTGTCCCAGTTCTTGCTGTCCCGGTCCTTGTTTTCCCGTTCTTCGAGTGCCAGTTCTTGTTGTCCTAGTTCTTGTTGTCCCAGTTTTTGTTGCCCCCGTTCTTGTTGTCCCAGTTCTTGTTGTCCCAGTTCCTGCTGTCCCAGTTCTTGTTGTCCCAGTTCCTGCTGTCCCAGTCCTTGTTGTTCCAGGCCTTGTTGTCCCCATCATTGTTGTCCCAGTCCTTGTTGTCCCAGTTCCTGCTGTCCCAGAACTTGTTGTTCCAGTCCTTGTTGTCCCCATCATTGTTGTCCCAGTTCTTGTTGTCCCAGTCCTTGTTGTCCCAGTCCTTGTTGCCCCAGTTCTTGTTGCCCCAGTTCTTGATGTTCCAGTTCTTGTTGTCCCAGTTCCTGCTGACCCAGTTCTTGTTGTCCCTGTTCCTGCTGTCCCAGTTCTTGTTGTCCCAGTTCTTGCTGTCTCAGTCCTTGTTTTCCCGTTCTTCGAGTCCCAGTTCTTGTTGTCCTAGTTCTTGTTGTCCCAGTTTTTGTTCTCCCAGTCCTTGTTCTCCCAGTCTTTGTTGCCCCAGTTCTTGATGTCCCAGTTCTTGCTGTCCCAGTCCTTGTGTCCCAGTCCTTGTTGTCCCAGTTCTTGTTGTCCCTGTTCTTGTTTTCCCAGTCCATGTTGTCCCAGTTTTTGTTGTCCCAGTTCTTGTTGTCCCAGTTCCTGCTGTCCCAATCCTTGCTGTCCCAATCCTTGTTGTCCCAATCCTTGTTGTCCCAGTCCTTGTTGTCCCAGTCCTTCTTGCCCCAGTTCTTGATGTCCCAGTTCTTGTTGTCCCAGTTCCTGCAGACCCAGTTCTTGTTGTTCCAGTTCTTGTTGTCCCAGTCCTTGTTGTCCCAGTCCTTGTTCTCCCAGTGCTTGTTGTCCCAGTCCTTGTTGCCCCAGTTCTTGATGTCCCAGTTCTTGTTGTCCCAGTTCCTGCTGACCCAGTTCTTGTTGTCCCAGTTCTTGTTGTCCCAGTTCTTGCTGTCCCAGTCCTTGTTGTCCCAGTCTTTGTTGTCCCTGTTCTTGCTGACCCAGTCCTTGTTTTCCCATTCTTCGAGTGCCAGTTCTTGTTGTCCTAGTTCTTGCTGTCCCAGTTTTTGTTGCCATCGTTCTTGTTGTCCCAGTTCTTGTTGTCCCAGTTCCTGCTGTCCCAGTTCTTGTTGTCCCAGTTCCTGCAGACCCAGTTCTTGTTGTCCCAGTTCTTGTTGTCCCAGTCCTTGTTGTCCCAGTCCTTGTTGTCCCAGTCCTTGTTGCCCCAGTTCTTGTTGCCCCAGTTCTTGATGTCCCAGTTCTTGTTGTCCCAGTTCCTGCTGACCCAGTTCTTGTTGTCCCAGTTCCTGCTGTCCCAGTTCTTGCTGTCCCAGTCCTTGTTTTTCCAGTCCTTGTTGTCCCAGTTCTTGCTGTCCCAGTCTTTGTTTTCCAGTTCTTCGAGTCCCAGTTCTTGTTGTCCTAGTTCTTGTTGTCCCAGTTTTTGTTGTCCCAGGCCTGGTTCTCCCAGTCCTTGTTCTCCCAGTCATTGTTGCCCCAGTTCTTGATGTCCCAGTTCTCGCTGTCCCAGTTCTTGTTGTCCCAGTTCTTGTTGTCCCAGTTCCTGCTGATCCAGGTCTTGTCGTCCCAGTCCCTGCTGTCCCAGTCCTTGTTGTCCCTAGTTCTTGATGTCCCAGTTCTTGTTGCCCCAGTCCTTGCTGTGCCAGTCGTTGTTGTCCCCAGTTCCTGTTGTCCCAGTTCCTGCTGTCCCAGTCCTTGTTGTCCCTAGTTCTTGTTGCCCCAGTTCCTGTTGTCCCAGTCCTTGTTGTGCAAGTCCTTGTTGTCCCCAGTTCCTGTTGTCCCAGTCCTTGTTGTCCCCAGTCCTTGGTGTCCCAGTCCTTGTTGTCCCAGTTCCTGCTGTCCCAGTCCTTGTTGTCCCCAGTTCTTGTTTACCCAGTTCCTGTTGTCCCAGTCCTTGTTGTCCCTAGTTCTTGTTGCCCCAGTTCCTGTTGTCCTAGTCCTTGTTGTGCCAGTCCTTGTTGTCCCCAGTTCCTGTTGTCCCAGTTCCTGCTGTCCCAGTCCTTGTTGTCCCTAGTTCTTGTTGCCCCAGTTCCTGTTGTCCCAGTCCTTGTTGTGCAAGTCCTTGTTGTCCCCAGTTCCTGTTGTCCCAGTCCTTGTTGTCCCCAGTCCTTGGTGTCCCAGTCCTTGTTGTCCCTAGTTCTTGTTGCCCCAGTTCCTGTTGTTCCAGTCCTTGTTGTGCAAGTCCTTGTTGTCCCCAGTTCCTGTTGTCCCAGTCCTTGTTGTCCCCAGTCCTTGGTGTCCCAGTCCTTGTTGTCCCTGTTCCTGCTGTCCAAGTTCTTGTTGTCCCAGTTCTTGCTGTCTCAGTCCTTGCTGTCCCAGTCCTTGTTGTCCCAGTCCTTGTTCTCGCAGCCATTGTTGTGCCAGTTCCTGCTGTCCAGGTTCTTGTTGTCCCAGTTCTTGCTGTCTCAGTCCTTGTTGTCCCAGTCCTTTTGTCCCATTTCCTGTTGTCCCAGTTCTTGCTGTCCCACTCCTTGTTGTCCCATTCCTTTTGTCCCAGTTCTTACTGTGCCAGTTATTGCTGTCCCCACCCTTGTTGTCCCAGTCCTTGTTGTCCCAGTACTTGTTGTCCCAGTTCCTGCTGTCCCAGTTCCTGCAGTCCCAGTTCTTGTTGTCCCAGTCCTTGTTGTCCCAGTCCTTGTTGTCCCAGTTCGTGCTGTCCCAGTTCCTGCTGTCCCTATTCTTGTTGTCCCAGTCATTGTTGACCCAGTTCTTGCTGTCTCAGTCTTTGCTGTCTCAGTCTTTCTTGTCCCAGTCCTTGTTGTCCCAGTCCTTGTTGTCCCAGTCCTTGTTGTCCCAGTCCTTGTTGTCCCAGTTCTTGTTGTCCCAGTCCTTGTTGTCCCATTTCTTGTTGTCCCAGTTCTTGCTGTCACACTCCTTGTTGTCCCAGTTCCTGCTGTCCCAGTTCTTGCTGTCCCAGTTATTCCTGTCCCCACCCCTGTTGTCCCAGTCCTTGTTGTCCCAGTTCCTGCTGTCCCAGTTCTTGTTGTCCCAGTCCTTGTTGTCCCAGTTCCTGCTGTCCCAGTTCCTGCTGTCCCAGTTCTTGCTGTCCCAGTTCTTGTTGTCCCAGTTCTTGTTGTCCCAGTCCTTGTTGTCCCAGTCCTTGTTCTCCCAGTGCTTGTTGTCCCAGTCCTTGTTGCCCCAGTTCTTGATGTCCCAGTTCTTGTTGTCCCAGTTCCTGCTGACCCAGTTCTTGTTGTCCCAGTTCTTGCTGTCCCAGTCGTTCTTGTCCCAGTCTTTGTTGTCCCAGTTCTTGCTGACCCAGTCCTTGTTTTCCCATTCTTCGAGTGCCAGTTCTTGTTGTCCTAGTTCTTGCTGTCCCAGTTTTTGTTGCCATCGTTCTTGTTGTCCCAGTTCTTGTTGTCCCAGTTCCTGCTGTCCCAGTTCTTGTTGTCCCAGTTCCTGCAGACCCAGTTCTTGTTGTCCCAGTTCTTGTTGTCCCAGTCCTTGTTGTCCCAGTCCTTGTTGTCCCAGTCCTTGTTGCCCCAGTTCTTGTTGCCCCAGTTCTTGATGTCCCAGTTCTTGTTGTCCCAGTTCCTGCTGACCCAGTTCTTGTTGTCCCAGTGTCTGCTGTCCCAGTTCTTGCTGTCCCAGTCCTTGTTTTTCCAGTCCTTGTTGTCCCAGTTCTTGCTGTCCCAGTCTTTGTTTTCCAGTTCTTAGAGTCCCAGTTCTTGTTGTCCTAGTTCTTGTTGTCCCAGTTTTTGTTGTCCCAGGCCTGGTTCTCCCAGTCCTTGTTCTCCCAGTCCTTGTTGCCCCAGTTCTTGATGTCCCAGTTCTTGCTGTCCCAGTCCTTGTGTCCCAGTCCTTGTTGTCCCAGTTCTTGTTGTCCCAGTTCCTGCTGTCCCAGTTCTTGTTGTCCCAGTTCTTGTTTTCCCAGTTCTTGTTTTCCCTGTCCTTGTTGTCCCAGTTTTTGTTGTCCCAGTTCTTGTTGTCCCAGTTCCTGCTGTCCCAATCCTTGCTGTCCCAATCCTTGTTGTCCCAATCCTTGTTGTCCCAGTCCTTGTTGCCCCAGTTCTTGATGTCCCAGTTCTTGTTGTCCCAGTTCCTGCAGACCCAGTTCTTGTTGTCCCAGTTCCTGTTGTCCCAGTTCCTGTTGTCCCAGTCCTTGTTGTCCTAGTCCTTGTTGTCCCAGTTCCTGTTGTCCCAGTCCTTGTTGTCCTAGTCCTTGTTGACCCAGTTCTTGATGTCCCAGTTCTTGTTGTCCCAGTTCCTGCAGACCCAGTTCTTGTTGTCTCAGTCTTTGTTGTCCCAGTCCTTGTTGTCCCAGTCCTTGTTGTCCCAGTCCTTGTTGTCCCAGTCCTTGTTGTCCCAGTTCTTGTTGTCCCAGTTCTTCTTGTCCCAGTTCTTGCTGTCCCAGTTATTCCTGTCCCCACCCTGGTTGTCCCAGTCCTTGTTGTCCCAGTTCCTGCTGTCCCAGTTCCTGCTGTCCCAGTTCTTGTTGTCCCAGTCCTTGTTGTCCCAGTTCCTGCTGTCCCAGTTCCTGCTGTCCCAGTTCTTGCTGTCCCAGTTCTTGTTGTCCCAGTTCTTGTTGTCCCAGTTCCTGCTGACCCAGGTCTTGTCGTCCCAGTCCTTGTTGTGCCAGCCCTTGTTTTCCCAGTTATTGCTGTCCCAGTTCTTGTTGTCCTAGTTCTTGTTGTCCCAGTTCCCGCTGACCCAGTTCTTGTCGTCCCAGTCCTTGTTGTCGCAGTCCTTGTTGTCCCAGTTCTTGTTTTCCCAGTTCTTGCTGTCCCAGTCCTTGTTGGCCCAGTCCATGATGTCCCAGTCCTTGTTGTCCTAGTCCTTGTTGTCCCAGTCCTTGTTGGCCGAGTCCATGTTGTCCCAGTCCTTGTTGTCCCAGTCCATGTTGTCCCAGTCCATGTGCCCCAGTTCTTCATGTCCCAGTTCCTGCTGACCCAGTTCTTGTTGTCCCAGTCCTTGTTGTCCCAGTCCTTGTTTTCCCTGTTCCTGCTGTCCCAGTTCTTGTTGTCCCAGTTCTTGTTGTCCCAGTTCCTGTTGTCCCAGTTCTTATTGTCTCAGTTCTTCTTGTCCCAGTTCTTGCTGTCCCAGTTGTTGTTGCCCCCGTTCTTGTTGTCCCAGTTCTTGTTGTCCCAGTTCCTGCTGTCCCAGTTCTTGTTGTCCCAGTTCCTGCTGACCCAGTTCTTGTTGTCCCAGTCCTTGTTGTCCCAGTCCTTGTTTTCCCTGTTCCTGCTGTCCCAGTTCTTGTTGTCCCAGTTCTTGTTGTCCCAGTTCCTGTTGTCCCAGTTCTTATTGTCTCAGTTCTTCTTGTCCCAGTTCTTGCTGTCCCAGTTGTTGTTGCCCCCGTTCTTGTTGTCCCAGTTCTTGTTGTCCCAGTTCCTGCTGTGCCAGTCCTTGTTGTTCCAGTCCTTGTAGCCCCAGTTCTTGTTGCCCCAGTTCTTGATGCCCCAGTTCTTGTTGTCCCAGTCCCTGCTGACCCAGTTCTTGTTGTCCCTGTTCCTGCTGTCCCAGTTCTTGCTGTCCCAGTCCTTGTTTTCCCGTTCTTCGAGTCCCAGTTCTTGCTGTCCCAGTCCTTGTTGTCCCAGTTCTTGTTGTCCCCATCATTGTTGTCCCAGTTCTTGCTGTCCCAGTCCTTGTGTCCCAGTCCTTGTTGTCCCAGTTCTTGTTGTCCCAGTTCTTGTTTTCCCTGTCCTTGTTGTCCCAGTTTTTGTTGTCCCAGTTCTTGTTGTCCCAGTTCCTGCTGTCCCAATCCTTGCTGTTCCAATCCTTATTGTCCCAATCCTTGTTGTCCCAGTCCTTGTTGTCCCAGTTCTTGTTGTCCCAGTTCCTGCAGACCCAGTTCATGTTGTCCCCGTTCTTGTTGTCCCAGTTCTTGCTGTCCCGGTCCTTGTTGTCCCAGTTCATGTTGTCCCAGTTCTTGTTGTCCCAGTTCTTGTTTTCCCTGTCCTTGTTGTCCCAGTTTTTGTTGTCCCAGTTCTTGTTGTCCCAGTTCCTGCTGTCCCAATCCTTGCTGTTCCAATCCTTATTGTCCCAATCCTTGTTGTCCCAGTCCTTGTTGTCCCAGTTCTTGTGTCCCAGTCCTTGTTGTCCCAGTTCTTGTTGTCCCAGTTCTTGTTTTCCCTGTCCTTGTTGTCCCAGTTTTTGTTGTCCCAGTTCTTGTTGTCCCAGTTCCTGCTGTCCCAATCCTTGCTGTTCCAATCCTTATTGTCCCAATCCTTGTTGTCCCAGTCCTTGTGTCCCAGTCCTTGTTGTCCCAGTTCTTGTTGTCCCAGTTCTTGTTTTCCCTGTCCTTGTTGTCCCAGTTTTTGTTGTCCCAGTTCTTGTTGTCCCAGTTCCTGCTGTCCCAATCCTTGCTGTTCCAATCCTTATTGTCCCAATCCTTGTTGTCCCAGTCCTTGTTGTCCCAGTTCTTGTTGTCCCAGTTCCTGCAGACCCAGTTCATGTTGTCCCCGTTCTTGTTGTCCCAGTCCTTGTTGTCCCAGTCCTTGTTCTCCCAGTGCTTGTTGTCCCAGTGCTTGTTGGCCCAGTCCTTGTTGCCCCAGTTCTTGTTGCCCCAGTTCTAGTTGTCCCAGTTCCTGCTGTCCCAGTTCTTGTTGTCCCAGTTCTTGCTGACCCAGTCCTTGTTTTCCCGTTCTTCGAGTGCCAGTTCTTGTTGTCCTAGTTCTTGTTGTCCCAGTTTTTGTTGCCCCCGTTCTTGTTGTCCCA
Organism: Scyliorhinus torazame; assembly: GCF_047496885.1. NCBI lineage: Eukaryota > Metazoa > Chordata > Chondrichthyes > Carcharhiniformes > Scyliorhinidae > Scyliorhinus > Scyliorhinus torazame. The sequence continues at coordinate 130,932,336 of NC_092714.1, forward strand.
GTTCTTGTTGTCCCAGTTCCTGCTGTCCCAGTTCTTGTTGTCCCAGTTCCTGCTGTCCCAGTTCTTGTTGTCCCAGTCCTTGTTGTCCCAGTCCTTGATGTCCCAGTCCTTGTTGATCCAGTTCTTGAAGTCCCAGTTCTTGTTGTCCCAGTTCCTGCAGACCCAGTTCTTGTTGTCCCAGTCCTTGTTGTCCCAGTTCTTGTTGTCCCAGTTCTTGCTGTCCCAGCCCTTGTGTCCCAGTCCTTGTTTTCCCAATTCTTGTTGTCCCAGTTCCTGCTGTCCCAATTCCTGCTGTCCCAGTTCTTTTTGTCCCAGTCGTTGTTATCCAAGTTCTTGTTGTCCCAGTCCTTGTTGTCCCAGTACTTGTTTTCCCAGTCCTAGTTATCCAAGTTCTTGTTGTCCCAGTACTTGTTGTCCAGTCCCTGTAGTGCCAGTTCTTGTTATCCAGTTCCTGCTGTCCCAGGTCTTGTTGTGCCAGTTCTTGTTGTCCACGTTCCTACTGTCCCAGTTCTCCTTGTGCCAGTTCTTGCTGTCCCAGTCCTTGTTGGCCCAGTTCTTGTTGTCCCAGTCCTTGTTGTCCCAGTTCTTGTTGTCCCAGTCCTTGTTGTGCCAGTCCTTGTTTTCCCAGTTCTTGCTGTACCAGTTCTTGCTGTCCCAGTCCTTGTTGTCCCCGTTCCTGCTGTCCCAGTTCACCTTGTGCCAGTTCTTGCTGTCCCAGTCCTTGTTGGCCCAGTTCTTGTTGTCCCAGTTCCTGCTGACCCAGTTCTTGTCTTCCCAGTCCTTGTTGTCACAGTCCTTGTTGTCCCAGTCCTTGTTTTCCCAGTTCTTGCTGTCCCAGTTCTTGTTGTCCCAGTTCTTGTTGTCCCAGTGCTTGCTGTCCCAGTCCTTGTTGGCCCAGTCCATGTTGTCCCAGTCCTTGTTGTCCCAGTCCATGCTGTCCCAGTCCATGTTGCCCCAGTTCTTCATGTCCCAGTTCCTGCTGACCCAGTTCTTGTTGTCCAAGTCCTTGTTGTCCCAGTCCTTGTTTTCCCTGTTCCTGCTGTCCCAGTCCTTGTTGTCCCAGTCATTGTTGTCCCAGTTCCTGCTGTCCCAGTTCTTCTTGTCCCAGTTCCTGCTGTCCCAATTCTTGTTGTCCCTGTTCTTATTGTCCCAGTCCTTGTCGTCCCAGTCCTTGTTTTCCCGTTCTTCGAGTGCCAGTTCTTGTTGTCCTAGTTCTTGTTGTCCCAGTTTTTGTTGCCCCAGTTCTTGATGTCCCAGTCCTTGTTGTCCCAGTTCCTGCTGTCCCAGTTTTTGTTGTCCCAGTTCTTGTTGTCCAAGTTCTTGTTGTCCCAGTTCTTGTTGTCCAAGTTCTTGTTGTCCCAGTTTTTGTTGCCCCAGTTCTTGATGTCCCAGTCCTTGTTGTCCCAGTTCCTGCTGTCCCAGTTTTTGTTGTCCCAGTTTTTGTTGTCCCAGTCCTTGTTCTCCCAGTTCTTGTTGCCCCAGTTCTTGTTGTCCCAGTTCTTGTTGTCCCAGTTCCTGCTGACCCAGTTCTTGTTGTCCCAGTTCTTGTTGTCACAGTTCCTGTTGTCCCAGTTCTTATTGTCCCAGTTCTTCTTGTCCCAGTTCTTGCTGTCCCAGTCCTTGTTTTCCCGTTCTTCGAGTGCCAGTTCTTGTTGTCCTAGTTCTTGTTGTCCCAGTTTTTGTTGCCCCCGTTCTTGTTGTCCCAGTTCTTGTTGTCCCAGTTCCTGCTGTCCCAGTTCTTGTTGTCCCAGTTCCTGCTGTCCCAGTCCTTGTTGTCCCAGTCCTTGTTGTCCCAGTTCTTGTTGTCCCAGTTCCTGCTGTCCCAGTTCTTGTTGTCCCAGTTCCTGCTGTCCCAGTCCTTGTTGTTCCAGTCCTTGTTGTCCCCATCATTGTTGTCCCAGTCCTTGTTGCCCCAGTTCTTGTTGCCCCAGTTCTTGATGTCCCAGTTCTTGTTGTCCCAGTTCCTGCTGTCCCAGTTCTTGTTGTCCCAGTTCCTGCTGTCCCAGTCCTTGTTGTTCCAGTCCTTGCTGTCCCAGTCCTGGTTGTCCCAGTCCTTGTTGGCCCAGTCCTTGTTGTCCCAGTCCTTGTTGCCCCAGTTCTTGTTGCCCCAGTTCTTGATGTCCCAGTTCTTGTTGTCCCAGTTCCTGCTGTCCCAGTTCTTGTTGTCCCAGTTCCTGCTGTCCCAGTCCTTGTTGTTCCAGTCCTTGCTGTCCCCACCCTGGTTGTCCCAGTCCTTGTTGTTCCAGTTCCTGCTGTCCCAGTCCTTGTTGTTCCAGTCCTTGCTGTCCCAGTCCTTGTTGCCCCAGTTCTTGTTGCCCCAGTTCTTGTTGTCCCTGTTCCTGCTGTCCCAGTTCTTGCTGTCCCAGTCCTTGCTGTCCCAGTCCTTGTTGTCCCAGTTCTTGCTGTCCCAGTCCTTGTTTTCCCGTTCTTCGAGTCCCAGTTCTTGTTGTCCTAGTTCTTGTTGTCCCAGTTTTTGTTGTCCCAGGCCTGGTTCTCCCAGTCCTTGTTCTCCCAGTCTTTGTTGCCCCAGTTCTTGATGTCCCAGTTTTTGCTGTCCCAGTTCTTGATGTCCCAGTTCTTGTTGTCCCAGTCCTTGTTGTCCCAGTCCTTGTTGTCCCAGTTCTTGTTGTCCCAGTTCCTGCTGTCCCAGTCCTTGTTGTCCCAGTTCTTGTTGTCCGAGTTCTTGTTTTCCCTGTCCTTGTTGTCCCAGTTTTTGTTGTCCCAGTTCTTGTTGTCCCAGTTCCTGCTGTCCCAATCCTTGCTGTCCCAGCCCTTGTTGTCCCAGTTCTTGATGTCCCAGTTCTTGTTGTCCCAGTTCCTGCAGACCCAGTTCCTGCTGTCCCAGTTCTTGTTGTCCCAGTCCTTGTTGTCCCAGTCCTTGTTGTCCCAGTCCTTGTTTTCCCGTTCTTCGAGTGCCAGTTCCTGCTGTCCCAGTTCTTGTTGCCCCAGTTCTTGATGTCCCAATTCTTGTTGTCCCAGTTCCTGCTGTCCCAGTTCTTGTTGCCCCCGTTCTTGTTGTCCCAGTTCCTGCTGTCCCAGTTCTTGTTGTCCCAGTTCTTGCTGTCCCAGTCCTTGTTGTCCCAGTTCTTGCTGTCCCAGTCCTTGTTTTCCCGTTCTTCGAGTCCCAGTTCTTGTTGTCCTAGTTCTTGTTGTCCCAGTTTTTGTTGCCCCTGTTCTTGTTGTCCCAGTTCTTGTTGTCCCAGTTCCTGCTGTCCCAGTTCTTGTTGTCCCAGTTCCTGCAGACCCAGTTCTTGTTGTCCCAGTTCTTGTTGTCCCAGTTCCTGCTGACCCAGTTCTTGTTGTCCCAGTTCTTGCTGTCCCAGTCCTTGTTGTCCCAGTCCTTGTTGTCCCAGTTTTTGCTGTCCCAGTCCATGTTTTCCCGTTCTTCGAGTCCCAGTTCTTGTTGCCCTAGTTCTTGTTGTCCCAGTTCTTGTTGTCACAGGCCTGGTTCTCCCAGTCCTTGTTCTCCCAGTCCTTGTTGCCCCAGTTCTTGATGTCCCACTACTTGCTGTCCCAGTCCTTGTGTCCCAGTCCTTGTTGTCCCAGTTCTTGTTGTCCCAGTTCCTGCTGTCCCAGTTCTTGATGTCCCAGTTCTTGTTGTCCCAGTTCCTGCTGTCCCAGTTCTTGTTGTCCCAGTCCTTGTTCTCCCAGTGCTTTTTGTCCCAGTCTTTGTTGCCCCAGGTCTTGTTGCCCCAGTTCTTGATGTCCCAGTTCTTGTTGTCCCAGTTCCTGCTGACCCAGTTCTTGTTGTCCCAGTTCTTGCTGTCCCAGTCCTTGTTGTCCCAGTCCTTGTTGTCCCAGTTTTTGCTGACCCAGTCCTTGTTTTCCCGTTCTTCGAGTGCCAGTTCTTGTTGTCCTAGTTCTTGTTGTCCCAGTTTTTGGTGCCCCCGTTCTTGTTGTCCCAGTTCCTGTTGTCCCAGTTCCTGCTGTCCCAGTTCTTGTTGTCCCAGTCCTTGTTGTCCCAGTCCTTGTTGCCCCAGTTCTTGTTGCCCCAGTTCTTGATGTCCCAGTTCTTGTTGTCCCAGTTCCTGCTGACCCAGTTCTTGTTGTTCCAGTTCCTGCTGTCCCAGTTCTTGCTGTCCCAGTCCTTGTTGTCCCAGTCCTTGTTGTCCCAGTCCTTGCTGTCCCAGTCCTTGTTTTCCCATTCTTCGAGTCCCAGTTCTTGTTGTCCTAGTTCTTGTTGTCCCAGTTTTTGTTGTCCCAGGCCTGGTTATCCCAGTCCTTGTTCTCCCAGTCCTTGTTGCCCTAGTTCTTGATGTCCCAGTTCTTGCTGTCCCAGTTCTTGTTGTCCCAGTTCTTGTTGTCCGAGTTCTTGTTTTCCCTGTCCTTGTTGTCCCAGTTTTTGTTGTCCCAGTTCTTGTTTTCCCTGTCCTTGTGTCCCAGTCCTTGTTGTCCCAGTTCTTGTTGTCCCAGTTCCTGCTGTCCCAGTTCTTGTTGTCCCAGTTCTTGTTGTCCGAGTTCTTGTTTTCCCTGTCCTTGTTGTCCCAGTTTTTGTTATCCCAGTTCTTGTTGTCCCAGTTCCTGCTGTCCCAATCCTTGCTGTCCCAATCCTTGTTGTCCCAGTCCTTGTTGTCCCAGTCCTTGTTGTCCCAGTCCTTGTTGCCCCAGTTCTTGATGTCCCAGTTCTTGCTGTCCCAGTTCTTGCTGTCCCAATCCTTGTTGTCCCAGTCCTTGTTGTCCCAGTACTTGTTGTCCCAGTCCTTGTTGCCCCAGTTCTTGATGTCCCAGTTCTTGTTGTCCCAGTTACTGCAGACCCAGTTCTTGCTGTCCCAGTTCCTGCTGTCCCAGATCTTGTTGTCCCAGTCCTTGTGTCCCAGTCCTTGTTGTCCCAATTCTTGTTGTCCCAGTTCCTGCTGTCCCAATTCCTGCTGTCTCAGTCCTTGGTGTCCCAGTCCTTGTTGTCCCAGTCCTTGTTGTCCCAGTTCTTGTAGTCCCAGTCTTTGTTGTCCCAGTCTTTGTTGTCCCAGTCCTTGTTGTCCCAATTCTTATTGTCCCAGTTCTTGCTGTCCCAGTTCTTGTTGTCCCAGTTCTTGTCCCATTCCTTGTTATCCCAGTTCTTGCTGTCCCAGTTCTTACTGTCCCAGTTCTTGTTGTCCCAGTTCTTGTCCCATTCCTTGTTATCCCAGTTCTTGCTGTCCCAGTTCTTACTGTCCCAGTTCTTGTTGTCCCAGTTCTTGTCCCATTCCTTGTTGTCCCAGTTCTTGTTGTCCCAGTTCTTCCTGTCCAAGGTCTTGCTGCGTAGAACCATAGAACCTGATTTAACCAATATTGGTGCATGTGTTTTTAGTTGCCTCGGCCCTAACCTCTAGAACTCCCTTCCTCCATCCCTACACCTCTGTACCTCGGTTCCACCTTTAAGATGCTCCTTAAAATCTTTCTTTTGCCCAGTCGTTTGGCCAGCTGATCTAATCTTTCTTTAAGTGGCTTAGTGCCCAATTTTGTTGGACAATATTTAAGTGTAAAGTGGAGCATTGTAATCTCTTGAAGGTGCTATAGAAAGCAAGTTGTTATAACTCCTCCTTCAGGTACCATGCCCTAAATGGGCCTTGATGACCAGGGACCTCCTTTGGATTGATCAAAGATTGTGCAAACACTCCCACTCTTACCACCTGCCACCAGGTGTATTGGAAAGGTTTACAGGTTGAGAGTCAACCTGCTGGAATCATGATGCACCACCCATGGCCTGAAGTAGGGCTTGAACTTGGAGCTTCTGCCCCAGAGTGAGTGATTCGACTACGGCACCACAGGCCCTCCTTCACTGCTGTAACTGGGATGTTTTCAAGTACAATGGTGATTGAATCTGCTCACCTTTTTAGTTGGTTGAGTAATAATGTAAGGGTGGGTTTGTGGGAGAATGATAGGTTGTACTTGTATGCTTTTAGTTGAAGATCAGGGTTCCCCCTGATGGGAGTAGCTGTGCTGGAACAATTATTCGACAGGATATTTTCTCATGTCGAATACCAGAGCAAGAGAGCAGTGCCAGAGAATGTGAAAGCAAGGCTGCTATTACATTGGCAAATCAATTTGAGTGATTTATCGGATCTAACTGGTGGATGTACAGGTATGTGGTCACTATCTGGAGCTTTCTGGTGGTGTATTTAGATAGTGATGTTAAAATCCAAAAGTGAAAAGAAGAAAAAGAATGATTTTCCTTCAGGAGCATCCCACACATCCTCAAGATATCACAAAGTGTTCTTCAGCCAATGAGGTACTTTTGAAGTGTAATTACTTTTCTAATATAGGAAAGTTCTACTGAGGAGAGAAGGGAAGTGGAAAATACTACCAAATTAAGAAATACTTTCTGACCTTATATTTTGGAGTTCTTCATGTGGATAGACTAAATTTTGTGTCATTCTGAACAGTTGCAACATCTATGAAGGATTCTCTGGATGTAGGGGATGTGCACAGTTCTCTGAAACTGAAAGTAAGAGTCTAGACGGCTGTGTTGCCGGCCTGGTGCAAGAGGTTGGAATATCTGCTTGGGGCTGGAGAGAAACTTGCAGTGGGAGGAGGAGGATCCAGTTGTTGCGGTCCATTTGGGTACTAATAGCATAGATAGGATTGGGAAAGAGGTGCTGAGCAGCTAGGCGATAAATTAAAAAGCGGGAGCCTCAAATGTCCTGAGCGACGAGCAGAGGCGGATTTACAACGAAACACAGTGTGCTTAGGCACAGGGCCCTGACCAATGTGGCGGGGATGTGGGAGGGTTGTGGGGGGGAGGGGGTGGCGGGGTGGGGGGGGGGGGTGGGTGGCTGTTGGAGTTTGCCAGCTGGTTGTCTATGGCACTAATAACTCAGTGTCAGCTGAGAGAATCATAGAGTGGAATCCCTACAGTGCAGAAGGAGGCTATTCGGCCCATCGAGTCTGCATCGATCCTGAGCACTGTACCCATGCCCACTCTCCCCCTATCCCCATAACTTACCCTGCACATTCCTGGACACTAAGGGACAATTTAGCTTGGCCAATCCACCTACCCTGCACATCCTTGGACTGTGGGAGGAAACTCCTGGAGCATCAGGAGGAAACCTACGCAGACACGGGAGAAAGTGCAAACTCCACACAGACATTGGCCCAAGGCTGTTGGGCCCTGGTGCTGGGAGGCAGCAGTGCTAACCATGCTGATAGGCTCAACAAATACAAATTAGCCTATCAGCAGGCAATGCAGAGCAACATTAGACTCTGATTGGTTGAGTAGCTTTTGAATGGGAAAACAGACTGGTCTGAATGCTGAGGCGTGGCGAGGAACGAGAGGCAACTGGACAAAGAGGAAGAGAGGCAGAGGCAGAAGATCCTATGTTTTACCTTTGCAAAGAAAGGCACAGCCAGCTGGTTTCTCGACCCAGAGCTTAGGGCAAGCCGGCCAGCAACAGAGAGGCAAGGGTAAGGCGATGGGCGAAAGCCATGAGTCAAGGTGAGCTAGGTGGTCAGCCGCCATCGAACATAGGAACCAGGGGCGGGATTCTCCACTATCCGGCGGGGCGGGGGGTTCCAGCGTAATGGAGTGGCGGGAACCACTCCGGCGTCGGGCCGCCCCAAAGGTGCGGAGACCTTTAGAGGCCAAGCCCTCACCTTGAGGGGCTAGGCCTGCGCCGGAGCGGTTTCCGCTCCACCGGCTGGAGTGGAAGGACTTTGGCGCCACGCCAGCCAGGGCCGAAAGCTCTTTGCCGGGCGACGCAGGTCGGCGCATGCGCGGGAGCGTCAGCGGCTGCTGACATCATCCCCGCGCATGCGCAGGGGAGGGGGTCTCTTCCTCCTCTGCCATAGTGAAGACCATTGCGAAGGCGGAAGAAAAAGAGTGCCCCCACGGCACAGGCCCGCCCGCGGACCTGTGGGTCCTGATTGCGGGCCAGGCCACCATGGGGGCATCCCCCGGGGCCAGATCGCCCCGCGCCCCCCCCCCATGACCCCGGAGCCCGCCCGCGCCGCCTTGTTCCGCCATTCAAAATGTGGTTTAATCCACGCCGGCGGGACAGGCATTCCAGCAGCAGGACTTCGGCCCATCGTGTACCGGAACCCCGCCGACCAGCGCGGTGCGATTCCCGCCCCCGCCGAATCTCTGGTGGCGGAGACTTCGGAACATGGCGGGGGCGGGATTCACACCAGCCCCCGGCGATTCTCCGACCCGGCGGGGTGTCGGAGAATCCCGTCCCAGGAGTAGGCCATTCAGCTCCTTGAACCTGTCCCGCCATTCAATAATATCAAGGTTGCTCTGTGGTCTAACTCCTTATACCTTTGGCCCATATCCCTGAATTTCTTTGCTTCACAAAAACCTATCTCAGATTTAAAATTTAAAACTGTTCTCGCTTCAACTGCTGTCTGTGGGACAGAGTTCCAAAGTTCCACCACCCTTTGCGTGAAGAGGGGCGGAATTCTCCGCAATCGGCGCGATGTCCACTGACCGGCGCCAAAAACGGCGCAAATCAGTCCGGCATCGTGCCGCCCCAAAGGTGCGGAATCCTCCGCATCTTGAGGGGCCGAGCCTTAACCTTGAGGGGCTAGGCCCGCGCCGGACTGATTTCCGCCCCGGGGTCGGAGAATCCCGCCCCTGCTTCCTATCTCTAGCCAGTGCAAACCGTTTATCTTTATCTACCATGGGCGAAATTCTCCGTTATCGGCGGAAAGTCCGCCGATCGGCTCAAAAAACGGCGCAAATCCGACTTGCGTCACGTCGGAAAAATGGGTCGAACGTCTCCGGCCCAAAATGGGCTAGCAGCGACGTAACGGGATCCGCGCTTGCGCAGTGGTTCACGCCGTACAGCGTCATACGCGCCGCACGGCGTGACGGCTCATAAGGCCGCGCTGCTCCCCCCCCACCCGACCGGAACACCCGACCGGAACACCCGACTGGATGGCTGGCCGTCGCTCAGCCCCGAGGTTCGAGTCACGGGATGTGGAGGCGCTCCTGGACGCGGTGGAGCAGAGGAGGACGCCCTGTATCCCGGGCACGGCCGCAGAGTTGCCCCACGCCACAGCCGGCGTCTGTGGAGGGAAGTGACAGAGGCCGTCACCGCTGCGGCCCTGACACCACGGACAGGCACCCAGTGCCACAAGAAGGTGAACAACCTCGTCAGAGCAGGCAGGGTGAGCCTCCCCATATCCCCCCCTCCTCCATATCCCCCCTTCCCCCATATCCCCCCCTCCCCATATCCCCCCCTCCCCCATATCCCCCCTCCCCATATCCCCCCTCCCCTATATACCCCCTCCCCATATCCCCCCTTCCCCCATATCCCCCCCTCCCCATATCCCCCTCCCCCAGATCCCCCTTCCCCCATATCCCCCCTCCCCCATATCCCCCCATATCCCCCCTCCCCCATATCCCCGTCCCCCATATCCCCCCTCCCCCATATCCCCTCTTCCCACATATCCCCCCTCCCCCATATCCCCCCTCCCCCATATCCCCTCTTCCCACATATCCCCCCTCCCCCATATCCCCCTTCCCCCATATCCCCCCCTCCCCCATATCCCCCCCATATCCCCCCTTCCCCATATCCCCCCCTCCCCCATATCCCCAAGTGAATCCAGCCCTAACCTTAACCTCTGCAATGCACGCGCAACCGATGGCGTGCATTCATATACCTGCCTAACAGTGCACCCCTGCCACCCCCCCCCCCCACAGGATAAGCGCGCACACAACAATAGGGAGCATGTGAGGACTGGAGGAGGCCCCGCTGATGAGAGGCCACTGACCGAACACGAGGAAAGGGCCCTGGAACTGGCTGGCGGACCTGAGGACCGGGAGGTTGCTGATGCAGAGGTCGGGGGCGTAGTAGCAAGTGAGCCACCGACAGCCCGTCCCCATATCCCCCCTCCCCTATATCCCCCCTCCCCCATATCACCTGATCACTGCCTGATGTCTCACCATGCATGCTTCATTGTGTATCGCAGGACCAAACGTCCAGGCACCCATCCCCGCAGATGCAGACCGCCCACAGGATGCCCCTCGGAGGCCACGGGAGACGGAGAGACACGGACCCTCCAGCATGCGACGCCCACAGGATGCCCCTCGGAGGCCACGGGAGACGGAGAGACCCGGACCCTCCAGCATGCGACGCCCGCAGGATGCCCCTCGCAAACCACGGGAGACGGAGAGACCTGCACTCTCCAGCATGCGACGCCCGCAGGATGTCCCTCGGAGGCCACGGGAGACGGAGAGACCCGGACCCTCCAGCATGCGACGCCCGCAGGATGCCCCTCGCACACCACGGGAGACGGAGAGACCTGGAGCAACAGGGAGACGACACCCCCGTCACGTGCGGGAGCGACCACCCAGCGACGAGGGGGGCAGCCACAGGCCCCCGTCACATCCGAGCCAGGACACCACTACCCAGGACACCACTACCCAGGACACCACTACCCAGGACACCACTACCCAGGACACCACTACCCGGGACACCACTACCCGGGACAGCACTGCCCAGGACACCCCTACCCGGGACAGCACTACCCAGGAAGACGAAATACCGGACAGTGACTCCGAGTGGATGGGTGGAGACGAACCCCCACCCCAAAGTGCCATGGACTCAGAGTGGGATGAAGAGCACGACACAACGCCACTGCTGTCACCAACACCCTCCACCATCGCAGAAACACTCACCTCGGTTGGGCACTTTAGTGATGAGGCGTCTGGTACACTCACTGGTGCGCACAACACAGCCGTCCCGGTACAGCAGGTGGAGGTAGGAGCAGCAGAGGGGCCGGGCGGTCGGAGGGCAGCCCAGCCCAAGCGAACATCTGCCGCCCAGATGGATCCCGGGTTCCTGGAGTTACCACACCCACACATAGATCCAATGCAACCACCGACCCGGAGACGAGCGAAGAGGGTGACGGGCGGCTTGCGGCAGCTGCAGTCGCAGGTGGCGGAGTCCACCCGCGTCCAGGAGCTGGCAGTGGTCCCGGTCATGCGTGCCACCCAGGCCGACACCGCACGGGTGGCGTCCGCGGTGGAGGCAATGGATGCGACGGTGTCAGACATGGGGAACGGTTTGCGAGGCCTGGGGCTTTCCGTGCAGGTGGCGTCTGTGGCCCAGGACATGGCTGCCCTCTCACAGGAGGCCATAAGCCAGTGCCAGCGCCAGATGGCAGAGGCGCTCAACGCCATAGCCCAGTCTCTGCAGGCCATGGCCCAGTCTCAGCAGGCCATGGCCCAGTCTCTGCAGGCCATCGCTGAGGGCATCGGCGCCAGTGGCCATGTGCGAGCCGGCGTCGCACTGTCACAGACAGGGTTTGCCAACCCCCTGGGCTCCATGGCTGCAAACCTGCAGACCCCTGTCGATACCAGCACGGGCCTCCAGGACTGGCAGCGCCAGATGTCGGGGGGGCGTCGGATGGCCAGTCCGTTCGCATCCCCCACCCATGTAGAGGCCTGGGGGCCATCGGGCACCCCGAGGGAGGAGGAGGTGGTGTGGTCCGTCCCGGCTCCCCCTGTAGGGGAGGTCCCGGTACACCGCGACACCTCGGACTCCCCCCCTTCCGTCCCAGGTGCATCGGGTGGGCAACGTGCAGGACAGGCTGGCAGCTCGCCATGCCAGTCGCCCGGGCCGCAGCCTGGCCCATCTAGGCCAGGACGCCCCAGGAAACGGCCGCCAAAGGGATCCAGTGTCAGAGGGCAGGAATCACAGGAGTCCACCTCCAGTTCTGCTGTACCGTCTGGGGAACCACGTAGACGTAGTCAAAGGGCCCGTAAGGCCAAACAATTAGACACTGAGTAAGTTGGCACGGGTGCAGGGCACAGATGAGTTTTAGGGGCTAGGGCACGTGCATGAACTCCTTTGGTTATTAAAGTCAATGTTACACCGACAGAAGCTGCCTTTGTGCTCTGTCCAAAGCATGCGGGGGTGTCATGTACGTTGAGCGCAAGTGTGTGTGTGAGGGGTGGTCTTACCTCAGCCCCAGGTGAGTCTGCCCCCTTCCCCCTGGGCCGCCATCAACATCCCCCGGGCAGAGGACGGGACCGTGCGCTGCAGTGTCACAGCCGCATGCAGGGATGGTCCGGGTGGATGGTGATACTGTGGCCATGGGTCAGACATAGTCCAACGATGTAGAGCCAGGAGCTCACCGCAGGGCGGGTTGCCATCATCCTCCATGGCCTGCAATAGACACGCGTCCACCCGCAACTGTGTGAGCCCGGCCCGTTGTGCCGCAGGTGGATCGGCAATGGGGGTGGGTGGTGTGCATGCGGGTGGGGTGGGTGGGGTTGGGGAGGGGGGTGAGGGTGCTGGGTGGGTGGATGGGTGGGGGGTGTGGGTGGTCGGCTGTTGCCATGGTGTGCGGTCTGTGGCCATACTACCCGATTCCCACGCCCATCTAGTCAGTGAAGCGGGCGGCTATCAGTCTGTCCCGTGCCCGCTGGGCCAGCCGGTAACGGTGGACAGCCACCCGCCTGTGTCTACCCCGTCTGCCCTGACCATTACCCCCATCCCCCTCATCTGGGGTGGACTGCGCCTCTTCCTGCTGCTCCTCCACTCGGCCCTCCTCTGCCTGCGGCACATCGCCCCTCTGCTGGGCTATGTTGTGCAGGACGCAGCACACCACAATGATGCGGCCGACCCTATCTGACCGATACTGGAGGGCGCCCCCAGAGAGGTCCAGGCACCTGAAACGCATCTTCAGCACGCCAAAGCACCTCTCTATCACTCCCCTTGTCGCTACATGGGCATCATTGTAGCGGTTCTCCGCCTCATTGCGTGGCCTCCGTATAGGCGTCATCAGCCACAATCGCAATGGGTAGCCCCTGTCGCCCAGCAACCAGCCCCTCAGCCGGGGATGGCGTCCCTCGTACATGCCGGGGATGGATGACCGCGACAACACGTATGAGTCATGTACACTGCCTGGGTAACGGGCGCAGACGTGCAGGATCATCATGCGGTGGTCGCAGACCACCTGTATGTTCATCGAATAGGTCCCCTTCCTATTGGTGAACACGGCCCTGTTATCTGCAGGTGGCCGCACGGCGACGTGCATCCCATCGATCGCGCCCTGGACCATGGGGAACCCGGCCACGGCAGAGAAGCCCACGGCCCGGGCATCTTGGCTGGCCCGGTCCATGGAGAAGCGGATGTAGCGGTGCGCCATGGCATATAGGGCATCTGTCACTGCCCGGATGCACCGATGCACCGATGTCTGCGATATGCCGGACAGGTCCCCACTCGGTGCCTGGAATGACCCCGTTGCATAAAGGTTCAGGGCCACCGTAACCTTGACGGACACGGGGAGAGGGTGTCCACCGGCAGTGCCACGCGGTGACAGGTGTGCCAGCAGGTGGCAGATGTGTGCCACGGTTTCCCGCCTCATCCGGAGTCTCCTCCTGCATTCCCGGTCCGTGAGGTCCTGGTATGACTGCCGGGGCCGGTACACACGGGGCGCCCTCGGGTGCCTCCGTTGCCGTGGGGCCGCGACGTCCTCCTCCCCCTCCTCGTCCTGTCAGTCAGGTGTCCCTCCAGCCTGGGCGGCTGCCGCCTGTCCCTCTGCGGTAGCCTGCACCGCCTCTCTGGCACGCTCCTCCTCCTCCTCCTCCTCCTCCTCATCCAGGGCAACATAGACATTAGCGGCTGCCGCCACGGCGGCCAACATCGCTGGATGATCGGAAAACATGACGGCCTGGTGGGGGGGGGGGGGGGGAACGACGACATGTCATCATTGCCCATACCCCCTCCTCCCCCCAGCCAGGTGGCATGGACCGCATGGGTCCAACTGTTGGAGGCTGGCACCTGGCCAGGTGGACCAACTCACTTGCCCTCGCACCCCCTCCCCGGCACGGACCCTCCCCAAACCTCCACCCCGGCATGGACCCCCCCCAACCTCCACCCCGGCACGGACCCCAACCTCCACCACGGCACGGACCCCCCATCCCCCTCTCCGGCACGGACCCCACCCCAACCTCCACCCCGGCACGGACCACCCCAACCTCCACCCTGGCACGGACCCCAACCTCCACCCCGGCATGGACCCCCCATTCCCCTCCCCGGCATGGACCCCCCCCAACCTCCACCCCGGCACGGACCCCCCCCCATCCCCCTCCCTGGCACGGACCACCCCCACCCCCCTCCCCGGCACGGACCCCCCCATCCCCCTCCCCGGCACGGACCCCCCCATCCCCCTCCCCGGCACGGACCCCCCCAACCTCCACCCCGGCACGGACCCCAACCTCCACCCCGGCACGGACCCCCCATCCCCCTCCCCGGCACGGACCCCCCCCAACCTCCACCCCGGCACGGACCCCCCCCAACCTCCACCCCGGCACGGACCCCCCCCCCCAACCTCCACCCCGGCACGGACCCCCCCCAACCTCCACCCTGGCACGGACCCCCCCATCCCCCTCCCCGGCACAGACCCCCCCATCCCCCTCCCCGGCACGGACCCCCCCATCCCCCTCCCCGGCACGGAACCCCCCATCCCCCTCCCCGGCACGGACCCCCCTCATCCCCCTCCCCGGCACAGACCCCCCCCATCCCCCTGCCCAGCACGGACCCCCCTCATCCCCCTCCCCGGCACGGAGCCCCCCACCCCCCTCCCCGGCACGGACCCCCCCATCCCCCTCCCCGGCACGGACCCCCCCCCCATCCCCCTCCCCGGCACGGACCCCCCATCCCCCTCCCCGGCACGGACCCCCCCCAACCTCCACCCCGGCACGGACCCCCCCCCCCACCTCCACCCCGGCACGGACCCCAACCTCCACCCCGGCACGGACCCCCTCCCCGGCACGGACCCCCTCCCGGCACTCCCTCGGAGCCCAGCCCACTCTAACCACCCCCCCCCCCCGCCGCACACACACACACACAACCCGAGACACACCTCTCCTCACGCATTCAGACTGCGGCCACGTCATCGCCTGCCCAGAGCCAACCCCCCAGGCCGTCACTCACCTCCACGCTGGTCGGCGTGAACCTGGAGCACAGGGTCACGCCGATGAAAAGGAGGTTTGATTTACGTCGACGTGAACAGTCATCACGTCGACGGGACTTCGGCCCATCCGGAAGGGAGAATATCGGCAGGCCGAAAATCGGCTGCCTTGCGCAGACCCGTGACATTCTCCGACGGCAGCGGCGACATTAACGCCCAGCCGACTTTTCTCTCTTCGGAGACTTCGGCAACCGGCGGGGGCGGGATTCACGGCGGCCAACGGCCATTCTCCGACCCTCTGGGGGGTCGGAGAATGACGCCCTATGTTCTTCCCTGTTATTATCGTGAATACTTTCCAAATTCTAGCGAAAGCAGGTCTAATTTGTGTAACAAAAACAGGAAATACTGGACAATCTCAGCAGGTCTGACAGCATCTGATCAGAGAGAAGGGAGCTAATGTTTTGAGTCTGGATGACTCTTTGTCAAAGCTGGAGAGAACTGGAAATAGGGTCAGATTTATATTATGGGATGCCTGGAGCAGTGGGGCTGGATAGAGGGTCAGCGATAGGTGGAGATTGACAAAGATGCCCTGGATAGAAAGGCTAAGAAGGATGCTGATTGTGGCACCGTCGGGTAGTACTGCCAGGCTGGCAGTGCCTGGGTGCTGTTAACATGGCACTGTTAGGGATCATGCCCAGGGGGGCTTACCAGGTGGTGGGGAGTGAGGGGTCTCCCTGAGGTTGACGGGGGGGGGTTGTTGAAAACAGTGTGGTGGGACTGTAAGGCGGGGGGGGGAGTGGGACAACCAGACAAAGTGGCACCCTGATCTGCTAGAAGCTATTCCTGCTGGGCTCACCAGGAAATGACTCTTAGTGCGACCTCGGCGGAGAGAAACTCCCTGAGGCCAAAAGATATGGCAAAGTGCCATTGAATAGAGGGCTGTTTCTGAGCATTGTAAGTGCCAAAAAACACCCCGCTAAATGCGCCCAAAACTGGACATAGATATTCTCCCAGTTAAATCATAACCTTTGTGTCTGTCATCACGGTAGGAGATTGAGAACAATTCCCAAAGATATCTGAATGTTTAGACGTGACAGGAAGGGAAGAACTTGAAACAATCAGCACCAGGGAAAGGATACTGGGAAAACTGTTAGACTTATAGTCTGACAATTCCCCAGCACCAGGTGGCCTTCATCCTCGGGTCTTAACAGTGGTGCAGAGAGGGGGACTTCCGGGTTGCGGCGATGCGGAGCTAAGCCACGCGATTCGGCAGCTCCCGCGAAAACGGACTTTTGTGCCCGCTAACGGAGCCCCAACGGCACTTTTTTAAAAAAAACAACCCGTGGGGAAGGAAGGAGAAAGTCCCCTACAGTCCTGCATGGATCGGACCCGCAGCGAAACGGCGAAAAAAACGGCCCTGGAGCAACGGGAGAAGAAAGAAGAAAGAAACAAAATGGCGGCACCCACGGACAGAGAGGAGATGAAAGAGTTCATCAAGTGCTGCTTCGAGGAGCTGCGTAAGGAGATGGTGGCGCCTATACTGGCAATGGTTGAAAGACTTGGAGCAACCCAGAAAGCCCAAGAGGTGAAGATCCAGGAGATCCAGGAAAAAGTGAGTGAGAACGAAGACGAGCTCGTGGGCCTGGCAGAGAGAGTGGAGCGGCACGAGGCGCTGCACAGGACGTGGGCGGGAAGACTCGAAGACCTGGAGAACAGATCAAGGAGAAACAACTTGAGGATCCTGGGTCTCCCAGAAGGAGTGGAGGGGGCCGATGCCGCGGCATATGCGGCCACAATGATCGGGACGCTGATGGGTGCGGAGGCCCCCCCGGGATTGCTGGAGCTGGATGGGGCGCATCGAGTGCTAGCGAGGAAGCCCAAGGCAAAAGAGCCGCCAAGGGTGATGGTGGTGTGATTTCACCGGTTTACGGACAGAGAGAGGGTCCTGAAATGGGCCAAGAAGGAACGGAGCAGCAAGTGGGACAATGCGGAGATCAGAATATACCCGGACTGGAGCGCGGAGGTCGCTAAGCGGAGAGCGGGTTTCAACCGGGCCAAAGCGGTGCTGCATCGGAAAGGAGTGAAATTTGGAATGTTGCAGCCAGCGCGACTGTGGGTTACACATAATGGCCAACACCACTACTTCGAAACGCCCGAAGAGGCGTGGGCCTTTATACTAGCTGAAAAATTGGACTCTAATTAAGGGTTTGTGTGGGAGGGGGGTGTTTGAGGGTTGAAGTATGATGGTGAGAGTCCCTCCAATCCGGCTGATAACGTGGAACGTGAGGGGCCTGAATGGGCCGGTGAAGCGGGCTCGAGTGTTCGCGCACTTGAAGGGACTGAAGGCAGACGTGGCAATGCTCCAAGAGACACACCTGAAGGTGGCGGACCAGGTCAGGTTAAGAAAGGGATGGGTAGGACAGGTATTTCACTCAGGATTGGACGCAAAAAATAGAGTGGTGGCAATTCTGGTGGGAAAGCATGTGTCATTTGAGGCCAAGGCTATCGTAGCGGATAATGGAGGGAGATATGTGATGGTGAGTGGTAGGTTGCAGGTGACGTGGGTGGTGCTGGTAAATGTATACGCCCTGAACTGGGATGATGCGGGATTTATGAAGCGCATGTTGGGGCGCATTCTGGACCTGGAGATAGGAGGCCTGATAATGGGAGGGGATTTCAATACGGTGCTGGACCCAGCACTGGACCGCTCCAGATCAAGGACGGGAAGGAGGCTGGCGGCGGCCAAGGTACTTAGGGGGTTTATGGATCAGATGGGGAGGGAGTGGACCCATGGAGGTTTGCTAGCCGCAGGCCAGGGAATTTTCTTTTTTCTCCCAAGTGCATAAGGCCTACTCCCGGATAGAGTTCTTTGTTCTGGGCAGGGCGCTCATCCCGAGAGTGGAGGGGACGGAGTATTCGGCCATAGCTGTTTCGGACCATGCCCCGCACTGGGTGGAACTGGAGCTGGGAGATGAGAGGGACCAACGCCCGCTGTGACGGCTGGATGTGGGACTGCTGGCCGATGAGGTGGTGTGTGGGAAGGTGAGGGGGTGTATTGAAAGGTACTTGCAGGCCAACGACAACGGGGAGGTGCGAGTGGGGGTGGTATGGGAGGCGTTGAAGGCGGTGATCAGGGGAGAGCTGATCTCCATCAGGGATCATTGGGAGAAGATAGAGGGAATGGAACGGGAGAGGTTAGTGGGGGAGATCTTGCGAGTGGACAGGAGATACGCAGAGGCTCCGGAGGAAAGATTACTTGGGGAAAGGCGACGGCTCCAGACGGAGTTTGACCTGCTGACCACGGGCAAGGCGGAGGCACAGTGGAGGAAGGCGCAAGGGGCGACTTACGAGTACGGGGAAAAGGCTAGTCGGATGCTGGCGCACCAGCTCCGTAAGAGGGCGGCAGCGAGGGAAATAGGGGGAATCAAAGATGGAAGGGGAGCCACGGTTCGAAAATATGTGGAGCCTGCTGGCCCCGCTACTAGTGAGGACCTTCAACGAGGCAAGAGAGGAGGGAACCCTGCCCCAGACAATGTTGGAGGCGACAATCTCCTTGATTCTAAAGCGAGACAAGGATCCACTGCAATGTGGATCGTACAGGCCGATTTCGCTCCTCAATGTGGATGCTAAGCTATTGGCGAAGGTACTGGCCACTAGGATTGAGGACTGCGTCCCGGGGGTGATTCACGAGGACCAAACGGGATTCGTAAAGGGCAGGCAGTTAAATACCAATGTGCGGCGGCTCTTAAACGTGATAATGATAACATCGGAGGAGGGAGAGGCGGAGATAGTGTCAGCTATGGACGCGGAAAAAGCCTTTGACCGAGTAGAGTGGGAGTACCTCTGGGAGGTATTGCGCAGGTTTGGGTTCGGGGGAGGGTTTATTAGATGGGTTAAGCTCCTTTACAGCACCCCGGTGGCGAGCGTAGTGACAAACCGGCGGAGGTCGGAGTACTTTCGGCTGTACCGAGGGACGAGACAGGGGTGCCCCCTGTCCCCCCTGTTGTTTGCATTGGCGATCGAACCCTTGGCCATATCACTTAGGGAGTCTCAGAAATGGAGGGGGATAGTCCGCGGGGGAGAGGAGCATCGGGTATCGCTATATGCGGTTGACCTGTTGCTGTACATGGTGGACCCAATGGAGGGGATGGTGGAGGTCATGCAGACTCTGAAGGAGTTTGGAGAGTTCTCGAGCTACAAGCTTAATGTAGAGAAGAGTGAACTTTTTGTATTACAGGCAGGGGACCAAGAAAGAGGGATAGGGGACCTACCGCTGAGGAGGGCGGAGAGGAGTTTTCGGTATCTGGGGATCCAGATAGCCAGAAGTTGGGGGGCCCTACATAAACTGAATTTGACGAGGGTGGTGGAGCAAATGGAGGAGGATTTTAAAAGATGGGACATGCTCCCGCTCTCGTTGGCGGGTAGGGTGCAGTCGGTCAAAATGGTGGTCCTTCCGAGGTTTTCGTTTGCGTTTCAGTGCCTCCCCATCGTGATCACCAAGGGCTTTTTCAAGAGAGTAGGTAGGAGTATTATGGGGTATGTGTGGGCAAATAAGACCCCGAGGGTTAGGAGAATTTTCTTGGAACGCAACAGGGACCGAGGGGGGTTGGCTTTGCCAAACCTAGAGAGTTACTACTGGGCAGAAAACGTGGCGATGATCCGCAAGTGGGTCATGGAGGGAGAGGGGGCGGCATGGAAGAGGATGGAGATGGCGTCCTGTAAAGGAACGAGCCTGGGGCCGTTGGTAACGGCACCGCTGCCGCTCTAGCCGACAAAATACACCACAAGCCCTGTGGTGGCGGCAACGCTAAGGATCTGGGGTCAGTGGAGACGGCACCGGGTGCAATGGGAGCATCGGTGTGGTCCCCGATCAGGGGTAACCACCGGTTTGTCCCGGGGAAGATGGACGGGGGGTTCCAAGGCTAGCATCGGGCGGGGATAAGAAGAATGGGGGACCTGTTCATTGACGGGACATTTGCGAGCGTAGAGGCACTGGAGGAGAAATTTGAGTTACCCCCGGGAAATGCATTTAGATATATGCAGGTGAGGGCTTTTGTGAGGCGACAGGTGAGGGAATTTCCGTTGCTCCCGGCACAAGAAGTTCAAGATAGGGTGATCTCGGGGGCATGGGTCGGGGAGGGCAAGGTGTCGGAAATATACCAAGAGATGAAAGAAGAGGGGGAAGCGTTAGTAGAAGAATTGAAAGGTAAATGGGAGGAGGAGCTGGGGGAGGAGATTGAGGAAGGGCTATGGGCTGATGCCATGGGTAGGGTTAATACCTCCTCCTCGTGTGCCAGGCTCAGTCTGATACAATTTAAGGTGGTTCACAGAGCGCATTTGACGAGGGCGAGGCTGAGTAGGTTCTTTGGGGTAGAGGATAGATGTGAAAGATGTTCAGGGAGCCCGGCGAACCATGTCCATATATTTTGGTCATGCCCGGCATTGGAGGGGTTCTGGAGAGGTGTGGCGGGAGTAATATCCCAGGTGGTGAAAGTCCGGGTCAAGCCAAGCTGGGGACTAGCAATATTTGGAGCAGTGGATGAGCCGGGAGTGCAGGAGGCGAAAGAGGCCGGCGAAGGGTCTTGCTATTGTGGAAGGAGGCGAAGCCCCCTAGCCTGGAGGCCTGGATTAAAGGTTCTCAGTATGTTTGACAATAGCAAACGTAACACTTTTATTCATGAAAGGAGGAAGTCAGGAAATAGGAAATTAAGGCCAGTTAGCCTAACATCTATCATAGGAAAATTGCTGGAACCTGTTTTTAAGGAGGTTAAGTAAGATACTTTGAACATCATAATGGGATCAGGGAGAATAAACATGGCTTTGTGAAAGGAAAGTCATTTTTAACTGATTTATTCTATTTATTTGAGGAAGTAACAAGCAAATGGATAAAGGGAACCTGTGGATGTGATGTACTTGGATTTCCAAAAGGCATTTGAGAAAGTGTCACGTCAAAGGTCACTACACAAAAGAAAAGTACATGGTGTGTGGTTAACATATTAGCATGGATAAAGGATTGATTAAGAAACAGCAAGCAGAGAGTAGGGATAAATGGGGGTCTTTTTCAGGTGGCGCACTGTAACTAATGGAGCCAGAAAAATTAGTGCTTGGGCCATAACTAATTATAAACTGATTTGGATGAAGGAAATGAATGTATGAGAGCTAAATCTGCTGATGACACATAGATAAGTCAGAAATCAAACTGTCAAGTGGAGGCAAACAGTACAACGTGATATAAATTTGGCAGCTGGAGTAAATAATATATAATATGGGAAAATATCCACATTGGCGGGAAGAATTGAAAAGCAGTTTACTATTTAAATGGAAAGAGATTGCAGAACTTGGTGGGAGAGAGGGATCTGGATGTCCTGGTATATGAATTACAAAAAGTTAGTATGTAGGTACTGCAAGTGATTAGGCAAGCAAATGGAACATTGGCATTGATTACAAGGGGTATAGAATATACATGTTTTACTGCAGCTACACTGTGTACAACTTTGGTCTGCTTATTTGGAAAAAGGTATAATTACATTATAAGCAGTTCAGAGAAGGTTCACTCGACTCATTCCTGAGGGGATTATCTTATGAAGAAAGATTGAACGGGTTGGGCCTATACCCATTGGAGTTTAGAAAAATGAGAGGTGATCTTATTGAAACATATAAGATCCTGAGGGGACTTTTAAAAATAAATTTAGAGTACCCAATTCATTTTTTTTCCAATTAAGGGGCAATTTAGTGTGGCCAATCCACCTAACCTGCACATCTTTGGATTGTGGGGATGAGACCCACCCAGACACGATAAGAATGTGCTAACTCTACACGGACTGTGATCCAGGGCTGGGATTGAACCCGGGTCCTCAGCGCCGTGAGGCAGCACTGCTAACCACTGCGCTACCGTGCTGTCCCAATCCTGAGGGGACTTGACAGGGTGGATGCTGAGAGTATTCTTCCCCTTAAGGGAGGGACTAAAACCAGGGGCATGATTTAAGAATAAGAGGTGCCCCTTTTAAGACGGAGATGAGGAGAATTTATTTCTCTCAGAGGGTAGTTAGTTTGTGGAATTCTTTTCTTTGAAGAGCAATGCAGGCTGCGTCAATGATTTTTTTTTCAAGGCTAAATTAGATAGAGTCTTGATAGGCAAGGGATTTAAGGATTATGGCAAGTAGGGGTGGGTGGAAGGGGATGGGGTGGTGGACAGGAAAGTGGAGTTGAGACCACAGCCAGATCATCAATGATCTTATCATATGGCAAATCAGGCTTGAAGAACTGACTAGTCTTCTCAGCGGAAGAATCTAGCTAAGTCGGTTGTGCAGTGGTGGTCCGAGAAAACCGAAGAGCTTTTACGTGACTGCTTAAGACAGTGGACTGGTCCATATTTAAAAACTCAGCGACCAACTTAAATGAGTATGCCACCATCGTCACAGACTTCATCAGCAAATGTGTGGATGACTGCGTGCCAAAGAAAGCAGTACGTACGTTCCCCAACCGGAAACCATGGCTCAATCGCTAGATTGACTCCCTACTGAAGGACAGATCTGAGGCGTTCAAGTCAGACCACTCTGACCTATACAAGAAATCCAGGTACGACCTCCGCAAAGCCATCCGAATGAATATCAAACCAAGCTAGAGTCACAGACAGACTCTTGGTGGTTGTGGCAAGGACTAAACAACATAACGGGCTACAAAGCGAAGCCGAACAGTATCTCTGGCAGCAGCGCACCCCTCGCCAATGAACTCAATGCATTCAATGCTCGGTTCGAGCAGGTAACCAACAATCCGCTGTCGAGTGCCCCAGCAGCCCATAACTCACTCATACCCACCACCATCGGTACACGTGACAATAAACAAATCCAATCCAATCCAATTTCCTACTACTAAGTCCTAAGTTCTATGTTCCTATGTCCCATAATTCTGATTTCAAACCACATAAAACAATGCCTGGAAAGCAAGGCTAAACAGAGGGGGGAGGGGGGTGGGGGCAGGAGAGCCATTTGGCTTAGGCTTCAAACTCAAAGCGGTCTCAGATTTAGACACTTGTTAATGTTTTGGCATTTGATAATATTATAACCCCCATGAGGACTATGGATAACAATCATTGATATCCATGTGGGACTCATGGAATAAGACCATAAGACCATCAGACATAGGAGCAGAATTAGGCCACTCGGCCCATTGAGTCTGCTCCGCCATTCAATCATGGCTGATATTTTCTCATCCCCATTCTCCTGCCTTCTCCCCATAACCCCTGATCCCCTTATTAATCAAGAATCTATCTATCTCTTTCTTAAATACACTCAGTGATTTGGCCTTGTAGCCATCTAAGATGGCCACTTGCAAAGGACCATGGGAATTATGGCCAACCCAGGGCTCAGACAGATACACAGCCTATGTGTATCTAAAACAGACATGACTGAATCCCCCCCTCGTTTGCATTTCAATGGCTCATTTTCCCAGGACAATCAAGCAACCGGTACAGCCACAGACTGATCGGCGCCACCCTCTTGCTCAGAAAGCACAACTGCCAAGGCCAATGACCGCTAAGGACCCGCCGAGCTACCAAGGCACCCGCCCCTTTATTGGCCAAAATCGAAGCGAGTGATCAGAGCCCTGTCGAACTATTGGGTCCAAGGTTAAGGACCGTCCCAAAGAGCGCAAAATCCCAGATGGATAAAAGAGGACACAGCCATGTGTTCTGTCTCTCTTGGATCCGGCCTGTGCCTAACCCAATTGCAGCAGGAACAGCCAGCTAAGTTCAAGACCAACGATCGCTACCTGATGGATGAGCCCAGCAGAGACAGAGCCACTTTCTTTGAACCAGCCAAGTGAAATCCAGATAAAGGCCTTATCCATTTGCACAGTGCCGGTCACCCTGAAGTTAAGTATAGGTTATTGTAGCTGATAGGTGTAGTTTAACCCGTAGTAGATATTGTGTTTGCATGTTGAGATAACTCTTTTGTATGTAAATAAACCATCTTTTGAACTAACTAACTGGTTGTTTGGTCATTTGATCGAAATAAGGGAAAGGCGTGTGTGGTTCACAGAGATAAATAAATAGAGCAACATTATTGGCGACCTCTGACCTGACTCGATTAGAAGTGATTTCTGAGAGAGCCCACAAACTTTGAATCCAATTTCGAGAAAGAGAAAGAACCACAAGTGCAAGTCCCATATCGACCAAATAACCGAATTTCGGAACTGTGCACTAACCCGCATGCGAACCTAACAGGAAGAGTAAGATTAGAATTGTGTACAAATGTTGAGGGATTGTGAGCTGGAAAATAGCTTAAGCCATACCCGCTGTTCAAATCGCCGCCTTATTCCCCTGTCCCAAATTAAAAATAGAGAAAGAGATAAGAGAAGTAATGGCCACTAAAGCAATGGAAAGATTGATGAATCCACTTGAACCCGAGGTCGCAGCAACTAACAGAGCAGGGCAATGCCCCATGTGGGAGGAAGAGTTAAGGAAATACTTAAAGGGGAAAGGATGGCCCCTATGGTCGAATTTTTGCGCTAATGATGAGTCGGGTCCAGGAAAGATAGGACAGACTTGGTGGGAGAACCTCAGCGAGGTTCAGAAGAAAAACGTAGGGAAAGTCAGAAAGCCGATGGCAATAGTGTCCTGTTTGGCACAGTTGCGAGGCACAGAGGAGGTCGTGAAGATGCTCCATAGGCAGTTAATTGAGAAGGAAGAAAAGAACGAGGGAAACAGTAACGAAAGCAAGAAAATAATTCAGCAACTCCGGGAACAGTTAGCAGCTAAGGATAAGGAAATGGTCGATGTAAAACACGCACATCAATCTTGTCTAGTTCACCTTAGTAGCTTCCAGACCCAGTACGATAAAGCCTACCAAGATACACAGCGCGCAGTCCTGGTAAGAGAGGAAACAGAACAACAGGTTGCCCAGCTAACTAGCAAATGCGCAGATTTAAAAGCAGCTTTGAGAGCGCTCCACAACTCCACTAAGGAACAGAGGCAGAGTACCATTGACCATGCTAAATGCCAACAGAAGATAGAAAAGTTACAGTCGCTACTCTCAGTACAGAATGGCTTCAGGTACACTTTCGGGCCGGATTTAGATGAGGATGATGCTCCCGATTGGCAAGAGTTAAATGAAAGCGCCCAAAAATACGTAGAGGACATGGGAAATCAAAATCGAACCCTCTCAAAGATAGAAAGGTGAAATAGCTCCTCAGCAACAAAGTGGAATCACTGAACAACAGCGGTCACTGAGAAGCGTTGGAGCCCCAGGTGTGTCTGCGCAACGCAACTTTTAAGAGGTTTGGGGACAAGTACTGAATGGCTCCCAATTTTATCTGTGATTGCTTGATCAGACTCTGTTTTTCATCTGTTTTATTTCTTGTTGCAACTCTCCCATTGATTGTGGTTCACCCATTGATTCTACCACAAGGTACTGGGGTATAGACTGGAGCGTAGCAGCTGCTCTGTGGATTCACAGTTGAGACATTGTTCAAAATGTTCTTTCCAGTGTTGATGGATGACATTGCCATCCTTAAAAAGAGAAACTACACCCTGTAAGCTAAGGGTATTTTGTCGATTTGACCTCGGTCCTGGTAGCTTCAAAAAAGTTCAAGTGTCATAATGATCATAATATTGTTGGATTACTCGGGCTTTCTCTTCCACCACATTTCTCTTATCATCTGGATTTTTTGACTTGTTTGCCTGTTAAAGATGAGAACACTTAGAATATCAAGCGGACTCTCCTGCCATGAAATGGTAAACCACATAATGTATATTTCTAGGAATCTGCTGAGGGGTGGGGGAGAGGGTGGTGCACAATGGGCGGCTTCGGGCCACCCCAAAGGTGCGGAATCCTCCGCACCTTCAGGGGCTAGGCCCGCCCCGGAGTGGATGGCGCCGTGCTGGCCGGCGGGAAAGGGGCTTGGCACCACGCCAACCGGCGCCGAAGGGCCTCCGCTGGCCGGCGCGAGTTGGCGCATGTGCGGGAGCGCCAGCACATGTTGGCATTATCCCCGCGCATGCACAGAGGGATTTGCTTCTGCACCGGGAATGGCAGAAGACCACGGCCTCCGGTGCGAAACAATAGAGTGCCCCATGGCACAGGCCCGCCCGCGGATCGGTGGGCCCCGACCGCGGGCCAGGCCACCGTGGGGGCACCTCCCAGGGCCCGATACCCCCGCGACCCCCCCAGGAACCCCAGAGCTCGCCCGCGCCGCCAGGTCCTGCCGGGATGGGACCTACTCTAATTTACGCCGGCGGGACTGGCAAAGAACATGTGGGACTTCGGCCCATCATGAGCCGGAGAGTTCGGTCAGCCACGGGGCCCATTGAGTCGCGCTGGACCCCGCCATTCTCCGAGGCGGGCGGCGCGACTCACGCCGGGGCAATTTTTTTGGGGTGGGAGAATTAGGAGGACGCCGGGGGCGGGATTCACGCCGACACCCGGCGATTCTCCCACCCGGCGGGGGGTCAGAGAATCCCGCCCATGGTCGCTGAGAAATTGGACCGATGCCCAGAAACAGGCGGCAAGATAACAAGGCCTTCATTCCTCATGAGGCCTGTGCCAAATTCAGCATCCCAGCAGTTATCCAGCAAGCTGCGGAGGCCAATCGGGCTATTTAGAGGCACTCTGGGATGTCCTGGGAGAAAGTGTGGTAGAGAATGGCCAAGGTTTGGGCGTGTATGAAGCTGACAGCAAGCAGCCTTCAATAATCCTGGAGGTCAACCTCTTCTTCTCCTGGCTCCACATTAGGGCAAGTAGGCCTCATCTTTTGCAATCTCCAGTGCAAAATCTCCAGAGTTTGAATAGGTTCATGCTTATGATAACATTCCCTCTATTTTGTTATTGCAGGCGGTTCCCTTCAACAAACGTTGGTTCGGCCAGCATCGACCTGTAGGAACAGATTTGGAATTTTGATGACATAAATTTTAGTAAATAGGAAGCACAGATGTCAATACAGTTTAACATTGTCTAATTCTCATTCTCTTTTCAGTCCTCATGCAGATAGAACAAGTCCAGTATGTTGTCCCCAATCATGAAAGAGCGCAGTATGAACTTACTTCTTAAACCCTTCACATATTTCATTTTATGGTGATCAAGGAAGGTCCCAGATGGGCTTGAACTGTGAAATATAAGCTCTTAATTGTACAGTGGAGTGTGCATATCAATAGGCATAGGATTCCAACTTATCATTGTATTCAATCAAATAGTAGATCAAAGTAATAGCTTTAAAACTATTCAGTGTTAAAATGGCTTCAGTACAAATCCGGTGCCTATACCCTGAGTTGATCATTGAAATGATCTGGATTGCTGAATTGTTCAGGCTGAACAGAATTCTTCTAAATTTGCAGCTAAATCAGTGACATTTCAGGTTACATTTCAGGGCTGAATTTTGTAATTGATGTTAATTTTAATGAGGAACTTTATTGGTGATAGAAGCCCGTTTCTCACATTAACATCTCATTTTGCACCAGCTCACATAACCACGCTAATGATGGTTGTCAGAGTAATTAAAAGTTAAATGAGCTCATAATGAGTGACGGAGTGATTATTAAAGGCCAATTATCTGCAGAGTTTGAATAGGTTCATGATTATGATAACATTCCCTCTATTTTGTTATTGCAGGCGGTTCCTTTCAATCTTTTTATGCGGTAATTTAGAGAGCTGACTTGTGCAGATTGATGGTGAGAGATGCGGTTTCCCAGTCAAATTCAAACTCACTGCTATTGCTAAATGTTTGCTTCGGGAGCTGGGTTGCTGCCTCTCTGTCTATTGATCAGCAATTTGGTTACAGAGAGCAGCCCTGCTGCTGTCATTAGTTTTTCTCTTGCATTACATTCAGCTCTTGGCCGCTTCCTACATAACAATACTCATCACTTGAAAAAAGGGGAAAGGTGCAGATGGTAAGGAAGGATTATGCTAGTGTCATCTTTCTCTCTCTCGCTTTCAGCTTGGGCACTAAGGAGTTAACTTAAATATTTGGCTTGATTTTCAAATTCCCTGCCCCATTCCTCTAACACCAGGCTTCTTGCTGTTCTTTCTTACTCCTTCACAGTTGATGGCCCTTGTTTAGCTGCTACAACCCAGCTCTTTTTATTCAGTTCTCTCCACCTACTCTGCTTCAAGAAAACTTTTTTTTTTAAATCCCATACAGTACTCCAATGCCCTTCATAATAAAGACCAATGAACATGGGACAATTGCCAAGGTGGTCAACTCCTTCCCATTATCCTTCACTTTAGCTTGAGTGTCACCTTTTAGTTTACCTTATGCTGAGATTTTGTTTTCAGCCCTCCCCAGACACTTGTATAGATAAGAGGTTAGAGGATGCCACCCAACCCAATTAACTTAGAAATGTCAATATGGAAGCCTGAATCAGAAGACTTCGACATTTACAGAGAGTGTGTGTGATAATCTACACGAAGACCACGGGTGACCATTAATGGATTTCTCTGTGAGACTCGTGGAGCACACGTTTTCCTGGTAATGGGTGGCGGCCATCCCAACTGGGGCTCGTTAACTGAGCCCTTTAAATGCCGGCCCTAACCTGGACCAGCAGTTCTGGTAGTCCCGGGTTTGGACTCCATTGCTGTACCCCATTGTAGCAACTTTACTTTTGTATTGTAAATAAACTACATTAGCCTTCCTAGTCCTGTCTCCTCGATTATCACAATGTGCTTTTCCAGAGAGAGAAAGAAAACTATTTCTCTGGCAAGAGGTCGACACGGTGGCACAGTGATTATCGTTGCTGCCTCACAGAACCAGGGACCCAGATTCAATTCAGGCCTTGAGTGCCTGTCTGTGTGGAGTCCATACATTCTCTCCATGACTGTGTGGGTTTCCTCCGGGTGCTCCTGTTTCCTCCCTTAGTCAAAAGAAATGCAGGTTTGGTAATTGGCCATGCTAAATTGCCCCCTCGTGTGTCCAATTGGCAGGGGAATGGGATGGGAGGGTGCTCTTTCAGAGGGCCGTGCCAACTCGAATGGGCCGAATGGACTCTTTCTGCACTGTAGGTATTTTATGATTCTGTGATTCTATGATCTCATGCTATGTCTACAAATTCCATAAGTAATTATAATAATCTTGATTAGTGTCACAAGTAGGCTTACATTAACACTACAATGAAGTTATTGTGAAAATCCCCTAGTCGCCACACTCTGGCGCCTGGTCGGGTACACTGAGGGGGAATTCAGAATGTCCAATTCACCTAACAAACATGTCTTTTGGGGACTTGAATGAGGGAGAACATGGTATAGTGGTAATGCACTGGACTAGTATTCCAGAGGCCCAGGCTAATGCTGTGGCAGCTGGTAGAATTTGAATTTAATTTATACAAATCTGTGGGGGGAAATTCTCCTGAAACGGTGCGATATCCACCGACTGGCGCCCAAAACGGCGCCAATCAGACGGGCATCGCGCCGCCCCAAAGGTGCGGAATGCTCCGCATCTTTGGGGGCCGAGCCCCAACATTGAGGGGCTAGGCCAACGCCGGAGGAATTTCCGCCCTGCCAGCTGGCGGAAATGGCCTTTGCTGCCCCGCCAGCTGGCGCGGAAATGACATGTCGGGGCGGCGCATGCGCGGGAGCGTCAGCGGCCGCTGAAAGTTTCCCGCGCATGCGCAGTGGAGGGAGTCTCTTCCGCCTCCGCCATGGTGGAGACCGTGGCGGAGGCGGAAGGGAAAGAGTGCCCCCATGGCACAGTCCCGCCCGCGGATCGGTGGGCCCCGATCGCGGGCCAGGCCACCGTGGGGGCACCCCCCGGGGTCAGATCGCCCTGCACCCCCCCCCCAGGACCCCGGAGCCCGCCCGCGCCGCCTTGTCCCGCCGGTAAATAGGTGCTTTAATTTACGCCGGCGGGACAGGCAATTTATCGGCGGGACTTCGGCCCATACGGGCCGGAGAATCGAGCGGGGGGGCCCGCCAACCGGCACGGCGCGATTCCCGCCCCCGCTGAATCTCCGGTGCCAGAGACTTCGGCAACCAGCGGGGGCGGGATTCACGGCAGCCCCCGGCGATTCTCCGACCCGGCGGGGGGTCGGAGAATGACGCCCCTGGAATATAAAGCTAGTCTCAGTAATGGTGAACATGAAACTGTCATCGATTGTTGTAAAACCCCATCTGAATCACTAATGTCCTTTCTGCCATCCTTACCTTGTCTGTCTTACATGTGACTGCAGACCCACAGCAATGTGACTCTTACTTGGCTGCTCTCTGAAATGGCCGAGCAAGCCACTCAGTTTAAGGGCAATTAGGGATGGGCAACAAATGCTGGCCCAGCCAGCGAGATCCACATCCCATGAAAGAATAAAGGGTGAAGAAA
Organism: Scyliorhinus torazame; assembly: GCF_047496885.1. NCBI lineage: Eukaryota > Metazoa > Chordata > Chondrichthyes > Carcharhiniformes > Scyliorhinidae > Scyliorhinus > Scyliorhinus torazame. The sequence goes on from NC_092714.1 coordinate 130,962,468, forward strand.
AATTACATGCTTATTCTGAAAAGTATCATTTATTAATGGTCCCATTTCTTACAATCGCTAACTGCCCCTAAACAGGTGGTGGTGAGCTTCCTTCTAGAACCGTTCCAGTCCCTGTGGTGTAGGTAGACCCACAGTGTGTTGGGGCCAATTTTGACCCAACGACAGTGAAGGAATGGTGATATATTTCCAAGCCAGGATGGTGTGTAACTTGGAGGGAACTTGATAGTGATGGTGTTCCCAGGCATCTGTTGCCCTTGTCCTTCCAAGTGGTAGAAGTGGTGGGTTTGGAAGGGATTGACAAAGGGCCTTGGTGAGTTCCTACAACAGATTATATATGGTACAAACTGATACCACTATGCACTGTTGGTAGATGGAGAGAATGTTGAAGGTGGTGGATAAGGTGCCAATCAAGTGGGCTACTTTGTCCTGAATAGTGTTGGGCTTCTTGAATGCTGTTTGAATTCTACTCATCCAGAGAAGTGGACAGTATTCCATCACACTCCACACTTGTACCTTCTGGATGATGAACAGGCTTTCGAGAGTCAGGAGGTGAGTTACTCACCATGGAACTCCTAGCCTCTGACCATCTCATTTAGCCACAGTATTTAACTGGCTGGTCCAGTTAAGTTCCTGATTAATGGAAAGTCCCAGGATGTTGATCATGGGGGATTCAGAATTAGTAATATCATCGGGTATCAGGGGTGATGGTTAAACTCTCTTGTTGAAGATGGTCATGGCCTGGTCCTGATGTGACATTAACGTTACTTGTCACATATCAGTCCAAGTTTGGTTATTGTCCAGATCTTTCTGTGTGTGTGCATGCACAAGCTACTTCGCTAACTGCCACCTCAAGCCAACATTCTGGCCTAATCTTGGGCTGGAAGATTTATGGCGATTTATGGGAGGATTCTGGAGGGGGATAAAGTGCCCATGGAGGGGATTAAGGCCAAGTGGGAAGAAGAGTTGGGGACAGCATTAGAGGAGGGATTATGGTGTGAGGTGCTGCGGTGGGTGAATGCTTCGATGTTGTGTGCGAGGCTGGGGCTGATGCAGCTGAAGGTGGTGCACAGGGCGCATCTGACAAAGCCAAGAATGAGCCGGTTGTTTGAGGGAGTAGAGGATATCTGTGAGTGGTGTGGGAGGGGCTCTGCTAACCATGTATATATGTTCTGGTCTTGCACAAAGCTGGAAAGGTTTTGGAGGAAATCTTTTAGCACCATGTCAACGATCTCACATGTAGGCATGGAGCCCAGTTCCCTGAGGACCATATTTGGGCATCAGACTGGAAGGAGCTACGGACGGATGTGGGGGCAGATGCTTTATCCTTCACCTCGCTGATTGCTCGCAGGTGGGTCCTGTCGGGGTGGAGGTCAGTTACTCCACCCAGTGCCTCGATGTGACTGGGGGACCTAATGGCGTTTTTAGCCCTGGAAAAGGTGAAATTTGCTCTAAGGGGGATGAATGATGGGTTCCACAAGAGTTCGGGTTTGTTCATTTTGCATTTTGGACAGCAGGTTACCAACAACCGATGAGGGGGGCGGGGCTGGGGAGAAGGGGGTTTTCTTGTGTGTGGGGGGGTTTAATTTGGTGGGTATGTTTTTTATTCTTGTAAAATGTAAAATGTTGAAAATTGGAATAAAAACACTTGAAAAAAGAATTGAGCGTGACTCTGAGTTGTAACCCACAGTTCTATGCTGTTGGCTAGTTTCACAGTCGCTCGACCCCAGTCAGTTTTGCGATGGAAAAGAGAAAATCAAAGCTGCCCTTGCCCGTGACATCAACAGACCTGAGCCAGGGATGGTTTCCCCCTCTGATTGATATCCCCTCTGTTTGGGATATAAGAGTAGGGAGCCCCAAAAAGAAAATAATAACTTGGATTTAGAAAGTGCTTTAAGAACATAAGAACTAAGAGCAGGAGTCGGCCATCTGGCCCCTCGAGCCTGCTCCGCCATTCAGTGAGATCATGGCTGATCTTTTGTGGACTCAGCTCCACTTTCCGGCCCAAACACCATAACCCTTAATCCCTTTATTCTTCAAAAAACTATCTATCTTTATCTTAAAAACATTTAATGAAGGATTTAATGAAGGACTTTTTATGAAATTAGTACTTAGAACTTTAGTTGTAAAAATTAAAGTAGGAAACATGGCCGTCAATTTGCAGACAGCAAGATCCCACTAACTAGAGCATGATAGATGAGCAGCTAACACCAAAGCAAAATATAGCAGGTGCTGTAAATCTGAAATAAAAACAGAATGCTGTAAACACAGAAACTAGAAGTAAGAAGAGGCCATTCGGCCCTTTGAGCCGGCTCCGCCATTCATTATGATTATGGTTGATCATCAAGTTCAATACCTGATCCAGCCTTACCCCCCATATCCCTTGATCCCTTTAGCCACAAGAGATCTATCTTATTACTTCTTGAAATTACACATTTTGGCTTCAACTACTTTGTGGTAGTGGATTCCACAGATTCACCACTCTCTGGGTAAAGAAATTTCTCCTCATCTCAGTCCTAAAAGGTTTACCCCTTATACTCAAACTATGACCCTTGTTCTGGACTCCCTCACCATTGGGAATATTCTTTCTGAATCTACCCTGTCTTAATCCTGTAGAATTTTGTAAATTTATATGAGAATGCCTCTCACTTTTATAAACTCCAATGAATAGAACCCTAACCAATTTAGTCTCTCCTCATATGACAGCCCCACCATCCCAAAAATCAGCCTGGTAAACCTTCGTTGCACTCCCTCCATAGTAAGAACATCCTTCCTCAGATAAGGACACCAAAACTGCACACAATACTCCAGGTGTGGCCTCACCAATGCTCTATATAATTGCTGTGAAACATTTCTATTCCTATATTCAACTCCTCTCGCTATGAAGGCCAACATATCATTTGCCTTCTTTACTGCCTGCTGTACCTGCGTGCTTACTTTCAGTGAGGAGGACACCAAGGTCTCTCTGAGTATCCACCTCTCTCAATTTACACCTATTCAAATAATAATCTGCCTTCCTATTTTTGCTACCAAAGCAGATAATCTCACATTTATCCACATTACACTGCACCTGCCATGCAAATGTCCACTCACTCAGCCTGTCCAAATCCCGCTGAAGCATCTCTGCATCCTCCTCACAGCTCACCCTCCCACCCAACTTTGTATCATCTGCAAATTTAAAGATAATACATTTAGTTCCCTCGGCCAAATCATTTATATTATTAATGTTTAAATTATATATTTATAATGTGAACAGTTGGGGTCCTGGCACAGATCCCTGCTGTACCCCACTAGTCACTGCCTGCCAATCAGAAAAAGATCCAATTATTCCAACTTTTTGCTTCCTGTCTGCTAACCAATTTTCTATCCATCTCAAGACACTACCCGTAATCCCATGCACTTTAACTTTACATATTAATGACTTCCGGTAGCGGCCATGATCTGCTAGGTCACACGAACAGCAGCTCCCGCTGGGATCGGTGTTTCGGGCTCCTAAAAGGTGCAGCGGCGGCAATTGACAGGAGGGACCAGCGCGGGAACGGACGTGGGAGAGGCTCCCCCCGGTGGTGCATGGAGAGGACCAGGAGCGGAGCCGGCAGACGTGCGAACCCGGGGAAGAAGGTCGAGAAGGTCCGGGAGGACAAAATGGCGGCCGGAGAAGATCGGGAGGTGTGGGCCCAGTGGGCCAGAGAACAGCAGGAGCTCCTGAAAAACTGCCTCATGGAGCGGAAAACAGAGATGCTGGCCTCCATGGAAAGAATTGTGGTGACCCAGAAGGCGCAGGAGAAGGAGATCAAGGAGGTGAGGAGGAAGGTGGCGGAGAATGAGGACGAGATCCTGGGCCTGGCAATGAAAGTGGAGGCGCACGAGGCGCTCCATAAGATGGCAGGAGAGGCTGGATGACCTTGAGTGCAGGTCTCAGAGCCACAATCTGCGGATCCTGGGCCTTCCCGAAGGAACGGAGGGGGCGGACGCGAGCACATACTTGGCCACAATGCTGGGGACGCTGATGGGCGCGGGGGCCTTCCCGTGGCCCTTGGAGCTGGATGGGGCACACAGGGTTCTCGCCAGAAAGCCGAGGGTAAATGAACCACCGAGGATGATGGTGATACGGTTTCAGCGCTTGGCAGACCGGGAGCGAGTCCTGCGGTGGGCGAAGAAAGAGCGGAGCAGTAAGTGGGAGAATGGCGAGATCCGAATTTACCAGGAGCTGGCGAAGAGGCGTGCAGGTTTTAACCGGGCTAAGGCGGTCCTCCACGGTAAACGGGTGAAGTTTGGGCTCCTGCACCCGGCGAGACTGTGGGTAACATACCAGGACTGGCACCACTATTTTGATACCCCTGACAAGGCGTGGTCGTTCATCAGGCAGGAGAAGCTGGACCTGAACTAAGGGACTGCTGTATGGGGGTGAAATGTGCGGGTGGGGAGGGATCGAGGTGAGGACAGCGGGTAAAGCATAGGTTTATGGGCATGTCTGCCCTAGTTTGGTTGGGGGTTTTGTTGTTTGTTTTGCTTGTTTTCCAGGTGTTTTGTTTTCCAGGTGTTCGGTGCTAGGGGGTGGGAAACGCCTGGGACGGGCTGTCCAGCGCACGGGAGGTCCCAGATGGCGCTTGCCCTTCTACCCTGCGGGGGAGAGGGGGGAGGGTGGCCTGAAGGAGGCAACAAGTTAAGGGTTGGTATATAGAGGCGGGAGTGGCCGGGGTCAGCATAGGTGAGCTGACTCACAGAAGCACAATGGGGGGGAAACCAGAGCTAAGCGGATGCTTGGCGGGGTGGGGAGGGCTGCTTTGCTGACTGAAGGGGAGCCAGGTAAGGGGTATGGATGGAGAGTCGGGCGGGTGGGGGGGGGGGGGGGGGGGGGGGGGGGGAGAGCTGGAGGAGGGAGGCGGCTGCCCGAAAAAGGGAGATGGCTAGTCGGCGGGATGGGGGGGTGGTCAACCCCCCGACCAGGCTGATCACGTGGAACGTGAGGGGCCTGAATGGGCCGGTCAAGCGTTCCCACGTGTTCTCGCATTTGACGGGGTTGAAGGCGGACGTGGCCATGTTGCAAGAGACGCACTTAAAGCTCGCGGACCAGATGAGGCTGAGGAAAGGATGGGTGGGACAGGTGTTTCACTCGGGGTTAGACTCCAAGACAAGCGGGGTGGCCATTTTGGTCAGTAAACGAGTGGCGTTTGAGGGGGGGAGCATCGTGGCGGACAAGAGGGACAGGTATATAATGGTGAGTGGCAAGCTGCAGGGGGCCCGGGTGGTGTTAGTGAATGTATATGTCCCGAACTAGGACGATGCGGACTTTATGAGCCGCGTGTTGGGTAGGATCCCGGACTTGGAGATAAGTCACCAGATGATGGGAGGGGACTTTAATGTCGCAGGCATTGATCTCGCTTATCCTGAAGAAGGAGAAGGATCCGCTTCAGAGTGGGTCCTACAGGTCCTGAACGTGGATGCCAAGCTGTTGGCAAACAATTCTGCCCACCAGAATAGAGGACTGTGTCCCGGGAGTGATTCGGGAGGACCAGACGGGTTTTGTTAAGGGCAGGCAGCTGAACACGAATGTGAGGAGGCTCCTGAATATTATCATGATGACCTCGGAGGGGGGTGGGGGGTGGGGGGGGGGAGGAGGAGGAGGTGGAGGTGGTGGCTGCGATGGACGCGGAGAAGGCCTTTGACAGGGTGGAGTGGGAGTATCTGTGGGAGGCGCTAGGCAGGTTTGGATTTGGGGAGGGATTTATAGGGTGGGTCAAGCTGCTGTATCAGGCCCCTGTCGTGAGTGTGTCCACAAACCGGCTAAGGTCGGAATATTTCAGGCTGCACCGGGGGACGAGACAGGGGTGTCCCCTGTCCCCGTTGCTGTTTGCCCTGGCAATTAAGCCATTGGCCATTGCGCTCAGGGCTTCGGGGGATTGGAGGGGGCTGATGCGTGGAGGGGAGGAGCAGATGGAGGGAGAGTTTCAAAGGTGGTATATGCTCCCGCTTTCCTTGGCAGGACGGGTGCAGACTGTGAAGATGACGGTTCTCCCCAGGTTCCTCTTCGTGTTTCAGTGCCTCCCCATTTTCATCCCCAAGTCCTTCTTTAAGCGGGTGAATAGGATTGTTACGGGATTTATGTGTGCAAATAAAACCCCGCGAGTCAAAAGGGTATTCTTGGGGCGTAGCCAGAGGCGGGGAGGACTGGCTTTGCTGAACAGTAGTTATTACTGGGCGGCCAATGAGGCCATGATCAGGAACTGGATGATGGAGGAGGGGGCGGCGTGGGGGCGGTTGGAGGTGGCGTCGTGTAGAGGCACCAGTCTAGGGTCACTTGTTATTGCTCCATTACCGTTCTCGCCGGCGCGATACACCACTAGTCTGGTGGTGACGGCGGCACTGAGGATCTGGGGGCAGTGGAGGGGACACAGGGGAGAGGAGGGGGCCTCGGTGTGGACCCCGATATGGAATAACCACAGGCTTGCTCCGGGTAGGTTGGATGGGGGGTACCAAGGCTGGTATAGGGCAGGTATTAGGAGGATGGGGGACCTGTTTATAGATGGGGTTTTCCCCAGCATGCAGGCACTGGAGGGGAAGTTCGGCCTGCCCCCGGGAAATGCGTTCAGGTACCTTCAGGTTCGGGACTTCCTTAGAAAACAGGTGGGGACATTCCCGCGGCTGCCCCCATGTAGGATCCAGGATAGGGTGGTGTCTGGCGTCTGGGTAGGGGAGGGGAAGGTGTCGGACATATATCAGGAGCTGCAGGAGGTAGAGGATGCTTCAGTGGGGGAGTTGAAGGATAAGTGGGAGGAGGAGCTGGGCGAGGAGCTGGATGAGGGCCTGTGGGCCGATGCCCTGGGCAGGGTGAACTCCTCCTCATCATGTGCCAGGCTTGGATTAATCCAGTTTAAGGTGGTGCATCGGGCGCATATAACGGCGGCAGGATTGAGTACGTCTTTTGGGGTGGAGGACAGGTGCCCGAGGTGTGCGGGGAATCTGGCGAATCATGCCCATATGTTTTGGGCATGCCCGGCGCTTAAATGATTCTGCAAGGGTGATGTCTAGGGTTTTGGACGCTCGGGTGAAGGCGAGCCCAGCAGGGTGGCGGAGGATCCGGGAGTGCAGGAAGCGAAAGAGGCCGAGGTTTTGGCCTTTGCCTCTCTGGAAGCCCGGAGACGGATCTTGCTAATGTGGAGGGACTCAAAACCCCCGAGTGTGGAGACCTGGGTTAGCGATATGGCGGGGTTCCTCAGCCTGGAGCGAATAAAGTTCGCCTTGAGAGGGTCCTTGATGGGGTTCTCCCGGCGGTGGCAACCTTTCCTTGACTTTCTAGCAGAGCAGTAAGTGTCAGCAGCAGCAGCATCCTGGGGGGGAGGGGGGTTCAGGTGGGGGGGTACTGTTGATATAATGTGAGTTGGGCATGGAGACAAAACCCACCTTGTTCTGTTTTTTAAAAAATTCTGTTTTGTAAGTAGTTTCATTGTAAGCTTTGGGCTATGTTCATTGTTATTTTTTATTACTATCTGCATTTCTATTTTTGTTATGTAAAAACGCTCATTGGAAAAACTTTAATAAAACCTTTATTTAAAAAAACCCTTTACATATTAATCTGTAATGTGAAACTTTGTCAAAAGCTTTCTGAAAGTCCAAACAAACCACATCCATCAGTTCCCCTGGTCAACTCTACTAGTTACATCTTCAAAGTATTCGAGTAGATTTGTCAAGTATGATTTCCCTTCTGTAAATCCATGCTGACTTTCTGATTACACCACTCCTTTCCAAATGCTGTGCTACGAAATCCTTGACAATGGACTCTAGCAGTTTCCCTACTACCGACGTTAGGCTCACTGGTCTATAGTTCCATGTTTTCTCTCCATCTCCCTTTTGAATAGTGGAAATACTCAGCAGCTCTGTCAGCATCAGTGGAGAAACAGAGTTAACAGGTCAATAACTTTTGTCAAAACTGGAAAAAAATAAGAGATGTAACTGCTTTTATGTAAGTAGAGGGGCACGGAAATGGCGGGAGTGGGGAAAGAACAAAAGCCACCCTCTGTGAAAGGATGAAGGGAGGAGAGATTAAGGAGGAAAGGGGTGAGGATACAAGGCAAAAGAAGGTAGCAATGTACAAGTAAAGGAGTACAAGGTGGATCTGGAGGAGGTGTAACTAGGAATAGCAATAATTACCTACCATTGCCATTCAAAACAATTGGGGGTAGTGATGCTGATCTGAATTTGCTGAACTCAATGTTGAGGCCGGGAGGCTGTAAAGTGCCTGACTGAAGGATGAGGTGCCGTTCCATGAGTTTACATTGGGACAGTGTAGGGGGCTGAGGGCAGAAAGGTCAGGGTTGGCTTGAGGTAGAAATGTGAAACGACAGGTTACTGGAAAATCAGTCATGCTGGTGGACTGAGCAGAGGTATTCTGCAGAAAAATTAGCACTGAACCTGCATTTGGATTTGCCAATGTAGAGGGCGGATACATAATACTAAATTGAAAGACACACACGTAAATCGCTGTTTCATCTAGAATCTGGAAGGAGTGTTTGGGGCCCTGGACAATGGGAAAAGAATGTGCTTCAATGGGGAAAGGTAATGGAGGGTAATAAGGGCCAGGCTCAGGTGGAAAATGACTAAATTATCTGTTTTAGAAGTGCTGGTTGAAGGATAAATATTGACCACAAGACCTGGGAGGATTCACCGTTTCTTTAACAAGTGCCATTGGATATTTTACACCCATCGGGGAAGGCACTTTGGTTTCATGTCTCAGCAGCTCTGGCAGAACAGCAGCCATTGGGAGTATTGGTCTAGGTTGTGCACTCAAGTCTCTGGCCTGGGGTCAGTGGTGAGTGATGTGTTAGGCAGGTAGGTTCGATGTGGACTGCACTTGATGCAGCGATGCGAGTAACAGACCTCTAACACTGGAGAAGATCCAACACAGTTTTATTGAACGATAGAACTAACATACATATTTAACTGTGGGTCAACACTATACTGAACTGACTGGAGACCTTATACTAGCCTGACCAGACTTACTAGCTACCGCATGGTGTTTGCACTGTGCTAGCTCGTGGACTCTGACTGTCTCAGTGGCTGAGTCCCGGGAGAGCGGGAAACCTAGTGCCCTCTGGCTTTATAGTGGTAGTGCCCTGACTGGTGATTGGCTGCACTGTGTTGTGTGCTTACTGGTCATCCTGTGTGTCAATCACTGCCTGTCTGCACTTCATTATATACATGTGTGGATATTATGACAGTGAGAGTGTTACAACTGAGCCAGCAGTGACAGCTTGCTGATTGTGCTGGAGTTCCAGGAGCACTCACACAGTGGGAGTGATGATGCAGTGTGACTCTGCAACATTATCACTGGGTAAAAGTGTGCTTCACAAACATAAAACCTCAACCTTCACACTGGATGGGTTAAAGAAAATGAGTGACTGTAGATTGTAATTCCTTCTGTCTGTTATCCAGGTTAACATGTTGGTGTTCAGTTCCTGGATATGCTTTTTAACAAAATTGTCAATCTGTTTAAAGTTAGTGTGCTAAAAATAGGATACAAAGGAAATTAAAAGCCTGATAGGGCCTCGGGCAGATCATGAAACAGTCTTTCTGCATTCCATCCGAATGCTTGTGGCTGATTTCAGTAACTTCAACTCCGATTTTAACTGCCTGCACCTGATGAGAACAGGGCATGTGTGTGGCTAAAATATCTGTACGGCAGCATTAACTGTATCGGTGGCATTTTGGCAGAGGCTTTCCAATCAACCTGAGAGGCCAGCTCCCCTACGGTGTGTCTAATGACTTCAATCAGGCCATGACATTATTGTTTCCATGTGACTAGAGGTTGACGTGCTCCTAAGGAAACCTGATGCTACGGTGACAGGAGGCTGGGGAGGGAGGCATCGGTGAAGCAGGTTGAAGAGATAGGTTTATCTACACAGGTTCTTTCCTGGGCCATGGAAGACTAACTTGTTCTTCTAGGTGTAGTGATATCATGGTTGTGTGGTAATTAACCGACTGACCACTAGGAGTCTCACTAGTATATAAGTGAATGTCAGGTGACCCCTCACACTGGCTGGTGGGAGTAAAAGAGAGAGCTTGCATGTGCATGATTTTGCTGTTGTTCACCTGATGTCTTGTTTATAGTTTACCCACAGTTACTATTAATAAATTGTTTATAGCTTTAACTACAAGTGTTCTCGTAATATAAATCAGGCCATCCAACGAGAACATTACACTGGGCCCTGCAAGGAATTCCTCAGCCACCCTGGCCCGGGCTTCCTGGATTCACTTTGGCAAGTTATAATCACGCCACACAGGTGCGAGACAATGACCACCTCCGACAAGCGAGGATCTGTCATCCACCCCTTGACATTCAATGGCATTACCATCGTTGAATGCCCCACAATCAACATCCTGGGGGTTGCCATTGATCAGAAACTGAACTGGATTAGCCATATTAATACTGTGGCTACCAGGGTATGTCAAAGGTTAGGAATCCACGGCGAGTAACACACCTTCTGAACCCCTCCTCCCCCCAAGCCTGTCTACCATCTGCAAAGCACAAGTGGATGGATTTGTTTATTGTCACGTGTACCGAGGTACAGTGAAAAGTATTTTTCAGCGAGCAGCTCAACAGATCATTAAGTACATTAAAAGAAAAGGAAATAAAAGAAGATACATAATAGGGCAACACAAGGTACACAATGTAACTAGATAACACCGGCAACGGGTGAGGCATACAGGGTGTAGTGTTAATGAGGTCAGTCCATAAGAGGGTCATTTAGGAGTCTGGTGACAGTGGGGAAGAAGCTGTTTTTGAGTCTGTTCATGCGTGTTCTCAGACTTCTGTATCTCCTGCCCGATGGGAGAAGTTGGAAGAGTGAGTAGGCCAGGTGGGAAGGGTCTTTGATTATGCTGCCCGCTTTCCACAGGCAGCGGGAGGTGTAGATGGAGTCAATGGATGGGAGGCAGGTTCGTGTGATGGACTGGGCGGTGTTCACGACTCTCTGAAGTTTTGTGCGGTCCTGGGCTGAGCAGTTGCCATACCAGGCTTTGATGCAGCCAGATAGGATGCTTTCTATGGTGTATCTGTAAAAGTTGGTAAGAGTTAATGTGGACATGCTGAATTTCTTTAGTTTCCTGAGGAAGCATGGGCGCTGTTGTGCTTTCTGGGTGGTAGCGTCAACGTGGGTGGACCAGGACAGATTTTTGGAGATGTGTAGTGTTGCCTTTTCTGCCTACTGTAAATATGGCAGTCAGTGAGGTTGCCCTCCTTCCTTTGGATATCAATATTCTAATGCTCAGAGTCGCCAGGTATCAAATGATACCACCACAAGGTTCAACCGGCTATCGATCAAAGAGCCAAAGAGCCAGTTAATTAGTTCAAGGTCAAGGGTACTTTATTTACACACACAATTAATCATGCAACATAAACATTACTAGTTAAACTACACCTATCGACTGTGACAACCTGTACTTAACTTCAGGCACCCAGCTTGGGTCAGAGGAACAGTGGCCGTTGTCTGATTCTAGATGGCCGTGTTTAGGGCCAGTGTGGTGAGGGGTGTAGGGTCCGCTAACGCGCGCAACTGTATTGCTCCAACGACGATCATGATGCAGATCATCAGGTTCGTCTTCATCTTGTCCGTATTTTTCTCTGTCTTCAGGTATCTCCGTATCTTTCTGGGGGTACAAGCATAATATCTGTTATTATCTTGTTGCTTAATATCTCGTTTGTCTGTTTCGCCTTAATCATCAATTCCCCATTTACAATCGTCACCATATGTGACTCCCTCATTTTTAAATTATTTTTTTAAACAACCATTTGGGAGACAAGACATCCGAAAAAAATTCTGTCACAGTGCGAGCACTCTCGCAGCCTGTGTTTGATGGGCTGAGTGGGCGGTCAATTTCTCCACCTTCTGCAAACTCGTTTCAATCAAGTGTTTTGAACATGTATATAGCAGGTGGGGGGATAGCAACCGAAGGGTCGCCGGAAAGGGGACAAATGTTGTGGCAAAAGTACATTCTTTAAACCACAGTTGTAAAAAGAACAGCAAAAGAGTTTAGAAAATAATTCTCCGAATGGGGTGCGTATGATCCGCAGCAAGGCAAGAATGGGTGGAATCTCCGGGTAGGGCGGTGATCAGTGCCCTTGCTCCACTACCTGAGCTTAGCTGACCAAATGTATAGGGGGTCCTCAGGCAGGGCGGGGATCAGTGCCGTTATTCCACTGCCTGAGTGACCTTCCAAGAGCGGTAAGAATTTGAGGATATATGGACTTCAGCAAACTTGTGCCTTTAACTGCCATGTGGCATCAGAAGAGTAGTCATTACTGTGTCAAGAAATGTGTCTGAGGTTGACACACAAAATCATACAAGAGAGAGAACATTCATCACTAAAAACAAACTAAAGAAGAAAGCGGGCAGGTTCACTCAGAGTATAGGACACCGTAAATCTCAATCGGTTCCTTTCTCTCATCATCTGGACACCTCAAGGTTCCATTCCGAAAAGTGTCTCAAAGGGGTTAGCATGGTGGGAGTCAGACTCGGAGTCATCGCCATCTCCCGGGTGCCAAACTCATGCCTGGGGTTTGAGTGCCAATGCGGCGTGTGCCGATGTGGGGGTCCATCTCATCGTTCCGTATCAGACGACAGGAATTATCGCGGTGCCAATGTTTTGAATTCTGTAGGGCGGTAGGGGCAAGGGGGGTATCGCTACCGTCAGGTGGTGGGTCAGGTTCCGGTAACGGCAAATAAATTGTCTCTAAGGGGCTGAACATATCGTGGTCAGTGTCACTGGGGCCGTAGTGATTGGGGCGTGGTCGGTGTTTCCATTGTTCGGGTCTATCAAGGGCGTCAGTTGTGCTATCGCTGTCGCCATCGCTGTCGCTAGCAGCCGAATCAAGTGTTAAAGTGAAATTTGACTCTGGGGGCGGGGTCAAGGTCATGTCTGTGGACGTGCTGTCGCTGTTAGGGGAGGGCGGGATTGGGTTGTCAGTGGGCGGATCTCCGTTGTCTGCCATTGCCAATGAGAGGTGGTGCGAGTGGTTGCACTGCGTTCCATAAACCTTAAGCTGGTTTACATGGAACCATCCTGATTTTCCATTAGGATACGTGATCTTGTAAACTGGGAGGCTTACTTTGTCGGAAATTGAGTAGGGTCCTGCAAATTTAGGGGAGAGGAATGAACTGGGATTGTACAGGGAGATCATGACTTGCTGTCTGACTGTATACTCTGTCGGGTGTACTGTCTTATCAAAGCAGACCTTACTCTGCTTTTGTCTAGTGCCTAGTCGAACAGCTGCAGCGAGCTATGCTGCTTTAATATTCTAGAACATGTTTTGGACCGCTTTCTCGTGGGTAAAGGCGGTGACTGAGGGGCTGGCCAAATCAAGTCCAAATAAATACTCGGTACCCTTCATGGATCGTCCGGTCATGAGGGTGTGGGGCGTGTAACCTGTCGAACTCGACACCGTGTTTCTAATAAACATCAGTCGAATGCGAGCACTGTGTCCCATGTCGTATTACGCTGCTGTACCACCTTCCTAAGTGTTGCCTTTAGTGTCCGATTCATGAGTTCCACAATGCTGCTGGACTGCGGATGATAGGCAATGTGAAACTTCTGTTTTATGCCAAAAATCGTCATGACATTTTTCATGACCCTGCCTGTGAAGTGCGAACCTTGGTCCGACTTAATACTACGGGGGAGTCCCCATCTAGTGAAAATTTGCTCAGTTAGAATTTTATGCCGTGGCCTTGGCCATATTTGTTCTTGAAGGGAAAGTTTCTACCCGTTTTGTGAATGTGTCGATGACAACCAGCACATATTTGTATCCATTTCTGCATGGGAGGAGGGGACCAATATAGTCTAACTGCACATTTGTCCACGGGCCATTTACAGGGCGGGTGTATCTTAACTGGGCTTTTTTCGCATATCTGTTCGGGTTGTTCTGTGCACAAATCAAACAATTCTCAATGTAATGAGATATGTCGGTTTTTAAATCAGGCCACCAGCAGAGAGGTCTGAGGTGGGCAAGGGTGGACTCTATCCCTTGGTGTCCATGTCCATCATGGAATTTGCAAATAATCTCGTTCCTATCCTGGGTGGGGACCACATAAATACCATCTTTTAAAATGATTCCCTCATGGATCGTTAAAGTATCTTTAAACTTATCATAGGGAGCTGGGAGGTTTCCTCTTAAAATGTCCTTCAGAGCCTCATCTTCTTTCTGTGCTTGGGCTAAGTCTTGAATGTTGGTCTGTGAGACCTGAACTGCGGGTACTGGGGCACTCTCGGGGGGTTGCCAAAAGTGGCCATGTCGTGGGCCTTCCTTCGCTAGGGCGTCTGCTTTCACGTTACCGGGTGGGGAGGAACGATGGTGACTTCTAATTTTAACTATTCCGTATTTTCTACCTTTCGCTGTCTGGAGAGTGTGTTTGAGTAATGCCGCTGAAAGTAGGGGTTTTCCGTCAGCGGATATAAATCCTCTAGATTCCCACAGCGGCAGGAATTCTCTCAGGCTGTTTCAGACGTACAAACTGTCTGAATATATGTCTGCTGGGGTCGGGAACAAATCTGGGTGCTGCACAATGTAAGCGATGGCTGCTAACTCGGCTGCCTGCGAACCTAAATGTCCAGGCAACTTTAATGAAATTTCCTCTAGAGCGCGTCCCTGCATGTCCTCTACATAAATACCACATCCTGTGACTCTTTTTCCATCAAGAACTGTGGAGAAGCCATCTACATAAATTTTCAAAGCTGTGTCTGTGGGCTGGGTCGTCTGTGGTCGGATGCCTGTCTTTTTCGGCACTGATTTGGGATCAAAGAGGCCTGTGCTGTGCTTGGGGGCTATGATCTCGCACTCATGTGGGGTTCCTGCATAGTGTAAATTGTCGGCCAGAAGCATGTGCGTCTTTGTCCGTTTTACTGTAATGTTGCGACCTTGTAGGAGTAGGGTCCAGCGCACTGCTCGAATTTGGCTTACTGTGCCGTCTTTTAGTCAACTGTCTAATAAAAGCTGTGTCAGGGTGTGCTCGGTCAAAATGGTTACGGGGTTGAGTCCGATTATGTACAAGAAGTACTGTACTGCCCAGAAAACTGCTAGCAGGTGCCTTTCACAGGCTGAGAATCCCTGCTCTACTGGATCTAAAACTTGTGAGGCATAGGCTATGGGTCCTAAACGATCGTGCCTTTCCTGTAGGAGTACGGCCGAAAGGGTTCAGTTGGTGGTCGCTACCTCTATCGCATATGGGGAGTGTGGATCTGGGACTTGCAAAGCGGGAGCTGTGCTTAGGGCGCATTTCAATGTGTCTACAGCATCCGTGTGCCGTGGAAGCCATTTCCATGGGGCCTGTTTCTTAAGGAGCTCGGAAAGGGGGGCTGCTTTTGTGGCGAAACAGTCTATATGGTTCCTGCAGTAACCGACCAGTCCTAAAAATGACCATAGTGCTGTAACGTTTTGGGGCAAGGGCAATTTTATAATCAAATCTATCCGTTTCTGTTCTATTTCACGCTTACCATGCGTGATGACCGTACATAAATAAGTGGCTTTTTCCTGGAGAATATGGGCCTTTTGGGGTTAATTTTGCATCCAATTTCTGTGAGTAGTCCTAATAATTCCAAAAGAAGCAAAATGTACTCTTCCTTAGTATCAGTCTGGAGGAGCAAGTCGTCCACATACTGAACAAGGCATTCAGGGCGGGAACATTTTGATAAGCCGTTCGCCAATTGTCTGAAAAATGGAGGGGGAGTTGTGGAAGCCTTGTGGAAGGCACGTGTACTGCTGTCCCTGGAAAGTGAATGCAAATTTGTACTGGCACGTTTTATCCAATGGAATGGACCAAAGCCATTGCTAATATCCAAAACTGTGAAAAATTTTGACTGAAGTCCCTGTTTTAACATGGTCTCGGGACTCGTGGCAACGGTGGGGGCTGCTAACGGAGTCACTTTGTTTAATTCCCTATAATCGATGGTCAGTCACCATGAACCATCTGGTTTTCGTACGTGCCAAATCGGGGCATTGTTCGTTGATGCTACGGGCCGAATCACTCCTTGGTTTAATAAACTCTGGGTTACTTTGTCTATCTCTCCCTCAGCTTGCTGCGGAAAGCCATATTGTTTCTGGGGCTTAGGATCATAACCTGTAATGTTAACCAGTCCTGGCTCTGCCTCTGTTCCGTAGTAGAACTGTGGAGTGCTCGGAGGGCTGCCTTCAAATCCTCACATTGTTTCCTCAACTGTTCTACCTGGTTCTCTGTTTCCTCTCTTACCAACACCTTACATTCGCTAACATTTCCCTCTCTACTCCTCTCTTTCTCCTCAAGCTGTTTACGGACCATCATCACGACCTCCTCTGTGCCTCGCAATTGTGCCAAGCAGGACACGATTGCCATCGGCTTACGAACCTTACTCAAATTCTTTTTGTGGATCTCGGTCAGGCTGTCCCACCAAGTCTGTCCTATGCTGGCAGGACCTGTTTCCTCATTCGCGCAAAATTCCGACCATAGGGGCCATCCTTTCCCCTTTAGGTATTTCCTAATCCCTTCTTCCCATATGGGACACTCTTTTACTCTGTTGGTCGCTGCGGCCTCGGGCTCTTGTGGATGCATAAGGCGTTCCATTGCCTTCAAGGCCATCCCTACGATTATCTGTGTCTCTACCGGGAATTTTAAACAAGGGGGAATAAAGCGGAGGTGCAAACACGGGTACGGCTCAAGCTATTTTCCGGTTTACGCCATTCCCGAAAGTTTCACGCAACAAAATCTATCGAGGTTACCTTATATCCCTTTGTTAGTACGCATGCAAATTACACACTTCCGAATTCTGGAGGTTTGATCGATACTGGTTTCGCTTGTGGTTTCTTTTACTTTGTCAATTTGGATTTATAATTCAATCGTTTTGTGGGTTCTCTCGGAGTGACACAGTCACTTCTGGGTCGAGTCCCGTCAGATGTCGCCAATAACTGTTGCCTTTTTTATCCACAGTAAATATGGCAATCAGTGAGGTTGTCCTCATTCCTTTGAACAGAAATATTCCAATGCTTAGAGTCGGCAGGCATCACATGATACCACCACAAGGTTCAACCGGCTAGCGATCAAAGAGCCAAACCCCAGTTAGTTAGTTCAAGGTCAAGGGTACTTCATTTACACACACAATTAGTCATGCAACATAGACACGACGAGTTAAACTACACCTATCGACTATGACAACCTGTACTTAACTTCAGGCACCCAGCTTAGGTCAGAGGAACAGTGGACATTGCCGGAGCGCCAGGTCCAAGAGAGGCCGAACACATGGTGGACTCTCTTTTTATTCTTGGGAGTTTTTGCGCTCTTTTGGGCGGTCCTTCAGTTTGGAACCCGCTAATTGGGTGATTCCTGATCAGTATGTTCGATTCGAAACAATAAAGGGGCGGGTGCCTTGATGGCTGGGTGTGTTGCAAGCGGTCATTGACCCTGTTGTTTATGCTTCCCTAGTACAGGGAGTGCTGCCGAAATGTCTGGGACTGTACCGGTCACTCAAGTATCAGTCCTTTGAACTTCCGGGTGCGGCGATGACCAGCCGAGTCGCACGTTTTGGCAGCTCCCGGTGAAACGGACTTTTGGGCTCTTGATAGGAGCCCCAACGGCAATTTTGACGGCTAAAAACACTGTGCGGTAAACCAGAAGGGAATCCCCCCTGGATACGGATGAAAAAAGGAGGAGAAAGTGGCCGGATTGCAGTGGATCCTTTAGAACAGCGGCAAGGAAGGCAAGCAAAAACCAAGATGGCGTCGGAAGGTGGCAGTTTAACATGGGGCCCTGAACAACAAGAGTTCTTGAAATGCTGTGTGGAAGAGCTCAAAAAGGAAATGAAGAAAGAGCTGTTGGCCCCGATACTACAGGCGATCGAAGGGCTAAAGGAGGAACAAAAGACCCAGGAGCGGGAGCTTCGGGTCGTGAAGGCAAAGGCAGCCGAGAACGAGGACGACATACAGGGCCTGGTGGTGAAGACGGAGACGCATGAGGCACATCAGAAACGATGTGTGGAAAGGTTGGAGGCACTGGAGAACAACGCAAGGAGGAACAACCTGAGGATTCTTGGTCTTCCTGAAGGTGCGGAGGGAGCGGACGTCGGGGCATATGTGAGCACGATGCTGCACTCGTTAATGGGAGCGGAGGCCCCGGCGGGTCCGTTGGAGGTGGAGGGAGCATACCGAGTGATGGCGCGAGGACCGAGAGCAGGAGAAATTCCCAGAGCCATAGTGGTGAGATTCCTCCGTTTTAAGGATAGAGAAATGGTCCTTAGATGGGCAAAGAAAACTCGGAGCAGTAAATGGGAGAACGCGGTGATCCGCGTTTATCAAGACTGGAGTGCGGAGGTGGCGAGAAGGAGGGCGAGTTTTAATCGGGCCAAGACGGTGCTTCATAAAAAGAAGATAAAATTTGGAATGCTGCAACCGGCAAGACTGTGGGTCACATATCGAGGGAGGCACCACTACTTTGAGACGGCGGATGAAGCGTGGACTTTTATTGTGGAAGAAAAACTGGAATGAGCGGGTTATTAAAAAGAACGTTTGAACAAAGTGGTGGGGCGAATGTGGGGGGCGAAGAGGGGGGTTAAAAAGGGGGGAAAGAGGAGTTTTATGTACTAATCCTGCGATGTGGTAACTTTTCTCTCTTCCACAGGTGGTGATGGGGGGAGGAGGGGAGGTGGAGGAGATGGGGCGTTGGCCATTGGGGGCGGGGCCAAGGGAGAAGCGCGGGCTTGGTTCCCGCGCTATGATAATCATGGCGGGAATAGAGAAGCAGGAAGGAGGGGGCGTCGCACGGTGCGAGCCGAGGTCACGGGGGGAAGCCGAGGTCGGCCAGAGTTTGCTGACTTCTGGGAGCAACATGGGGGGAGTAATTACGCTAGCGGGGGATCTAGCGGGGGGGGGGTGGGAGGGGGGAATTACTGGGTTGCTGCTGCTGGGGAGAGGGGGGAGCTGGTATGGGAGGGGATGGGCGGGGGAGGGCACCGCCTGGGGGAGATACAGCTGCGTGGGAACCGGGTGAGGAGCTGGAAAAAGGGGATGGCTAATCGACAAGGGGGGGGGGGTAGGAAGCCCCCCAATCCGGCTGATCACGTGGAACGTGAGAGGGCTGAACGGGCCGATAAAGAGGGCACGGGTACTCGCACACCTTAAGAAACTTGAGGCAGATGTGGTTATGTTACAGGAAACGCACCTGAAACTGATAGACCAGGTTAGGCTACGCAAAGGATGGGTGGGGCAGGTGTTCCATTCGGGGCTAGATGCGAAAAACAGGGGGGTGGCTATATTAGTGGGGAAGCGGGTAATGTTCGAGGCAAAGACTATAGTGGCGGATAACGGGGGCAGATACGTGATGGTGAGTGGCAAACTACAGGGGGAGACGGTGGTTTTGGTAAACGTATATGCCCCGAACTGGGATGATGCCAATTTTATGAGGCTGATGCTAGGACGCATTCCGGACCTAGAGATGGGAAAGCTGATAATGGGGGGAGATTTTAATACGGTGTTGGAACCAGGGCTGGATAGGTCGAAGTCCAGGACTGGAAGGAGGCCGGCAGCAGCCAAGGTACTTAAAGATTTTATGGAGCAGATGGGAGGTGTAGACCCGTGGAGATTTAACAGACCTAGGAGTAAGGAGTTCTCGTTTTTCTCCTATGTTCATAAAGTCTACTCGCGAATAGACTTTTTTGTGCTGGGAAGGGCGTTGATCCCGAAGGTGAGGGGAACGGAGTATACGGCTATAGCCATTTCGGATCACGCTCCACACTGGGTAGACTTGGAGATAGGGGAGGAAACAGGAGGGCTCCCACCCTGGAGAATGGACATGGGACTAATGGCAGATGAGGGGGTGTGTCTAAGGGTGAGGGGGTGCATTGAAAAGTACTTGGAACTCAATGATAATGGGGAGGTCCAGGTGGGAGTGGTCTGGGAGGCGTTGAAGGCGGTGGTTAGAGGGGAGCTGATATCAATAAGGGCACATAAAGGGAAGCAGGAGAGTAAGGAACGGGAGCGGTTGCTGCAAGAACTTTTGAGGGTGGACAGAGAATATGCGGAAGCACCGGAGGAGGGACTGTACAGGGAGAGGCAAAGGCTACATGTAGAATTTGACTTGCTGACTACGGGCACTGCAGAGGCACAATGGAGGAAGGCACAGGGTGTACAGTACGAATATGGGGAGAAGGCGAGCAGGTTGCTGGCACACCAATTGAGGAAAAGGGGAGCAGCGAGGGAAATAGGGGGAGTGAGGGATGAGGAAGGAGAGATGGAGCGGGGAGCAGAGAGAGTGAATGGAGTGTTCAAGACATTTTATAAAAAATTATATGAAGCTCAACTCCCGGATGGGAGGGAGAGAATGATGGGCTTCTTGGATCAGCTGGAATTTCCCAAGGTGGAAGAGCAGGAAAGGGTGGGACTGGGAGCACAGATCGAGGTAGAAGAAGTGGTGAAAGGAATTAGGAGCATGCAGGCGGGAAAGGCCCCGGGACCGGATGGATTCCCAGTCGAATTCTATAGAAAATATGTGGACTTGCTCGCCCCGGTATTGACGAGGACCTTTAATGAGGCAAAGGAAAGGGGACAACTGCCCCCGACTATGTCTGAAGCAACGATATCGCTTCTCTTAAAGAAGGAAAAGGACCCGCTACAATGCGCGTCCTATAGACCTATTTCCCTCCTAAATGTAGATGCCAAGATCCTGGCCACGGTAATGGCAATGAGAATAGAGGAATGTGTCCCGGGGGTGGTCCACGAGGACCAAACTGGGTTTGTGAAGGGGAGACAGCTGAACACGAATATACGGAGGCTGTTAGGGGTAATGATGATGGCCCCACCAGAGGGGGAAACGGAGATAGTAGTGGCGATGGATGCCGAGAAAGCATTTGATAGAGTGGAGTGGGATTATTTGTGGGAGGTGTTGAGGAGATTTGGTTTTGGAGAGGGGTATGTTAGATGGGTGCAGCTGTTGTATAGGGCCCCGATGGCGAGCGTGGTCACGAATGGACGGGGATCTGCATATTTTCGGCTCCATAGAGGGACAAGGCAGGGATGCCCTCTGTCCCCATTATTGTTTGCACTGGCGATTGAGCCCCTGGCGATAGCGTTGAGGGGTTCCAAGAAGTGGAGGGGAGTACTTAGAGGAGGAGAAGAGCACCGGGTATCTTTGTATGCGGACGATTTGCTACTATACGTGGCAGACCCGGCGGAGGGGATGCCAGAAATAATGCGGATACTTGGGGAGTTTGGGGATTTTTCAGGGTATAAATTGAACATGGGGAAAAGTGAGTTGTTTGTGGTGCATCCAGGGGAGCAGAGTAGAGAAATAGAGGACCTACCGTTGAGGAAGGTAACATGGGACTTTCGTTACCTGGGGATCCAGATAGCCAAGAATTGGGGCACATTGCATAGGTTAAATTTAACGCGGTTGGTGGAACAAATGGAGGAGGATTTCAAGAGATGGGATATGGTATCCCTGTCACTGGCAGGGAGGGTGCAGGCGGTTAAGATGGTGGTCCTCCCGAGATTCCTCTTTATGTTTCAGTGCCTCCCGGTGGTGATCACAAAGGCTTTTTTTAAAAGGATTGAAAAGAGCATCATGGGTTTTGTGTGGGCCGGGAAGACCCCGAGAGTGAGGAAGGGATTCTTACAGCGTAGCAGGGATAGGGGGGGGCTGGCACTACCGAGCCTAAGTGAGTATTATTGGGCCGCTAATATTTCAATGGTGAGTAAGTGGATGGGAGAGGAGGAGGGAGCGGCGTGGAAGAGATTAGAGAGGGCGTCCTGTAGGGGGACTAGCCTACAGGCTATGGTGACAGCCCCATTGCCGTTCTCACCGAGGAACTACACCACAAGCCCGGTGGTGGTGGCTACACTGAAGATTTGGGGACAGTGGAGACGGCATAGGGGAAAGACTGGAGCCTTGGGAGGGGTCCCCGATAAGAAACAACCATAGGTTTGCCCCGGGGGGAATGGATGGGGGATATGGAATGTGGCAAAGAGCAGGAATAACGCAACTGAAAGATCTGTTTGTGGATGGGAAGTTCGCGAGTCTGGGAGCGCTGACCGAGAAATATGGGTTGCCCCAAGGGAATGCATTCAGGTATATGCAACTGAGGGCTTTTGCGAGGCAACAGGTGAGGGAATTCCCGCAGCTCCCGACACAAGAGGTGCAGGACAGAGTGATCTCAAAGACATGGGTGGGGGATGGTAAGGTGTCAGCTATATATAGGGAAATGAGGGACGAAGGGGAGACTATGGTAGATGAACTAAAAGGGAAATGGGAAGAAGAGCTGGGGGAGGAGATCGAGGAGGGACTGTGGGCAGATGCCCTAAGCAGGGTAAACTCGTCGTCCTCGTGTGCCAGGCTAAGCCTGATTCAGTTTAAGGTATTACACAGGGCGCATATGACTGGAGCACGGCTCAGTAAATTTTTTGGGGTGGAGGATAGGTGTGCGAGGTGCTCGAGAAGCACAGCGAATCATACCCATATGTTTTGGTCATGCCCGGCACTACAGGGGTTTTGGATGGGGGTGACAAAGGTGCTTTCAAAAGTAGTGGGGGTCCGGGTCGAACCAAGCTGGGGGTTGGCTATATTTGGGGTTGCACAAGAGCCGGGAGTGCAGGAGGCGAGAGAGGCCGATGTTTTGGCCTTTGCGTTCCTAGTAGCCCGGCACAGGATATTGTTAATGTGGAAAGAAGCCAAGCCCCTGGGGGTGGAGACCTGGATAAATGACATGGCAGGGTTTATAAAGCTAGAGCGGATTAAGTTCGTTCTAAGGGGGTCGGCTCAAGGGTTCACCAGGCGGTGGCAACCGTTCGTCGAATACCTCGCAGAAAGATAGATGGAATGGAAAAAAGAAGGCAGCAGCAGCAGCCCAGGATTGGGGGGGGGGGGGGGAAGGGGGGGGGGGGGGGGGGGGTGGTGGGGAGGAGGAACCAGAAGGACTCTCAGGGTTGTTAATATATACTGTATAATATGTATAGGTCGTTGCGACAGATAATTATATATTGGACTGTTAAATTATATTTTTGGAGAGTGTTACTTGTGATAAGGCAGTTGCCAATTAGGGTTAGTTTTCATTTTTGTTATTTATTATTTATTCATTTTTGTTATTTATTATTTATTCATTTTTTGTTTATAAAATAGGTCATTGTTATTTGTGTTGTTATAATATTGTGTAAAGGATGCACAATGTACTGTGTTGGTTGACCAAAAATCTTCAATCAAATATTTATTAAAAAAAAGTATCAGTCCTTTGTCTGGCGGAGATGGGCCATCAAATGCTAATCGGTTGGGGTTTCGATACCGTCTTGATTCCTTACTCGCAAATATACATTCCGGCTCTGAGCCTGCCTGAATCTCGCATTGTCCATTTTTCCCGCTGCGACCTTCCCTGTTCCTGGTTGCAAGTGGCCATCCCTAGGAATTTGAAACTGCTAACCATCTCCGCCTCGGCCCCGTTGATGCTGACAGGGGTGTGTCCAGTACTTTGCTTCCTGAAGTCAGTGACCAGCTCTTTAGGTTTGATAGCATTGAGGGATAGATTGTTGTCGCTGCACCACTTCACTAGATTCTCAATCTCCCTCCTGTATTCTGACTCGTCGTTATTCGAGATCCAGCCCACTATAGTCGTATCGTCAGCAAACTTGCAGATGGAGTTGGAACCAAGTTTTGCCACGCAGTCGTGTGTGTACAGGGAGTATAGTAGGGGGCTAAGTACGCAACGTTGCAGGGCCCCGGTATTGAGGACTAGTCAGGACTATAAGAGAATACTCCCCCCTCGCCTGGATGAGTGCAGCTCCAACAATGCTCAAGAAGCTCAACACCATCCAGGCCAAAGCAGCCCCACTTGATTGCTCCTCCTTCCACAAACAGTCAAACCCTCCACAACCCATGAACAGTGGCAACTGGGTTTACCATCTACAAGATGCACAGCAGTAACTCAGCAAGTTTCCTCAGACAACACTTTCCAAACCCACAACCATTACCATCTAGAAGGACAAGAGCAGCAGATACC
Source organism: Scyliorhinus torazame (assembly GCF_047496885.1). Lineage (NCBI taxonomy): Eukaryota > Metazoa > Chordata > Chondrichthyes > Carcharhiniformes > Scyliorhinidae > Scyliorhinus > Scyliorhinus torazame. Next base: position 130,986,456 of record NC_092714.1, read on the forward strand.
TGGGAAGCCCACCACCTGGAGTTTCCCCTCAAAAGTCACTCACCACCCTGACTTGGAAATATATTGCAGTTCCTTCACTGTCGCTGGTATAACATCCTTGCACACACTCCCTAACAGCACAGTGGGTGTCCCTACACCTCAAGGACTGCAGCGGTTCAAGAAGGCAGCTAACCACCACCTTCTGAAGGGCAACATGGATGGGCAATAAATGCTGGCCTAACCAGTGATGCCCACATCCCATAAATGAATTTCTTTTTTAAAAGACCACGAAGAAACACTTCCTCCCAGTCCTTCAACTCAAATATGGTGGAGTTCACGTCACCCATCGTCTGCAGTTTGCTATTGGCTCCTCATTTCCTGCCCATGGGCCAACGACAAGGCAGCGACGTCCCACATGAAGCAACCGTCTTCCGGACAGGCTGGCACTGGGCTATGATGAGCCATTTCCCCCACTGCCTTCTCCCAGGTACTCAAATCTGCGAAAATGCTGCTGGAACAAAAGGACAACAAAAAAGCTTCAGGTACAATACAGGCTACAGAGAAGACACAGCGAAGTAAGGCAGACAGAAAAGTTCAAAGCTGCAGACACTACTAAAACGGACAACAGAAAACCAGGCACGAAAGGACAAACGTAGCACAATCAAAGGCTGCAAGTAAATTAATGAGTGAGTACAAATAGTTTCAAGTAAATTTTCCACCTCCACCTGCAGTCGAAATGAACGGTGACATGTAGAAAAACTGGCAGTTTCCCACTTACAATGGCAAAACTATGAGATTACAACAGAATCAATTAACCAGCCTGAATCAAGGTAGCCACATTCCCAACACTGCTGCGGGGTGGGATTGCTACAATGGGTGTGATTTAACCAAAATGTTTCTAAGTGTGGTAGCAGTTTCCCTGCCCTGAGCCTCCCAACGCTCAGCCTGGTGAGGCTGTCATTGCTGTAAAATGTTAATTAACGAGGCTCCATAGGCTTGTCACTTCAAATCATGGTCCCACCAGCTGATTCACTGGGATTGCACTCGCCAGACCCCTGCCATCAATGGTGATCAGCACTTGAACCCTCCTGCACAGCCAACCCACTCACCTCGTAGCCATACTGCCAAGACGAGCAGCCCATGATTCGGCGATGCCGACCTGGGCAGAGTACTGGAAGTGGTAGAGGCCAGACAGGATGACCTGTTCCCCTGAGGGTCACTGAGTGTCAGCCATAGGACAGCCACTGCAGCCTCGGATAAAAAGGCAGTGGCAATCAGCTTGGAGAGCGTGACCAGGAAGACTGGCAACCAGTGCCGCAAGAAGGTCAACGGCCACCAGCGGGCAGCTTGGGTGGATTTGCACCAGTTCATGACCCCCTGGCCTTCCCCCCACATATTCTCCAGCCCCTCCCATACTCCTCCTCCATACTCCCCATCCCCCCCCCCCCCCGGAGACGGTTGCTCATAATCGGCGAGAGCTGGGGGAAGACTGGAGCGGGACCGCCGGACCTGCGGCCCCTCACCGCAGTAAACAGGGGGTGCTGGATGCTGGCAGGGGGACTATTGGCTGGAGCTGCCCATGCCGCAGTACATTCTGGCCCTCCCCTGTCTGTCACCCCCCTTTAGGGGCTACTGTAGGCTTGAAGCCGGTTTGAAGGGGGAGGGTGATATAGCAGAGGATGCGGTGTGGATGAGGTGGTGGGTGGAATGTGGGGGTGGGGTGGTGAAGAGTAGGGTCTGTCTCCCTCGCTCTGAGGTAATCTGTCTACCTCGCTCTGAGGTATTCTGTTTCCCTCGCTCTGAGGTAATCTGTCTCCCTCGCTCTGACGTATCCTGTCTCCCTTGCTCTGAAGTATTCTGTCTCCCTCGCTCTGAAGTATTCTGTCTCCCTCGCTCTGAAGTATTCTGTCTCCCTCGCTCTGAAGTATTCTGTCTCCCTCCCTGTTAAAGGAGAGGCAGAGGCTCCAGATGGCGTTTGGGCTGGTGACTATGGGAAAGGCGGTGGGGCAATTACGTAGAGCCAGAGGGGTGGTATATGAGTATGGGGAGAGAGCTAGCAGGAGGCTTGCGCACCAGTTGAGGGAGCAATCTGCGGCAAGTGAAAATGGGAGGGTGAGATAGGGGCACAGTGGTATCGGAGACGAGGGGGGGGGGGGGGGGGTGAATGGGGTTTTCGAGGCTTTTTACGGGAGATTGTATCATTTGGAGCCTCTGGTGGGGGATGAAGGAAGGAGGCGGTGTTTGGATGGGTTGGAGTTCCCAAGGGTGGAAGAGGTGAAGATGCAGCAACTTAGGACCCAGGACGGTCTGAGGGAGGTGATGGACTGCGTGGGGTCGTGCAGGTGGGGCCAAGTTCCATAAGACGTTCAGGTTGGAGCTGGGACCCCTGATAGTTGAGATGTACAATGAGTTGATGGTGAGGGGGAATTTCCCCCCTCCCACGCTGTCTCAGGCTTTGATATCGCTCATTTTAAAGAAGGACAAGGATCCGGAGTAGTGTGGATCATACCATCCGATCTCACTATTGAATGTAGATGCAAAGTTGTTGGCGAAGGTGCTGGCGACGCAGATAGAGGATTGTGTGCGGGGGATGATAGGTGAGGACCAGATGGGGTTTGTGAAGGGGCAGCAGCTGTCCGCGAATGTACAGAGGTTGCTTAATGTTACAATGATGCCCTTGGAGGGCCGAGACGTGGAAGTGGCAATGGACGTGGAGAAGGCATTCAACTGGGTCAAATGGACGTATTTGTGCAAGGTGTTGAGGCACTTCGGATTTGGGCAGGGGTTCGTGGATTGGGCTTGGCGGCTGTATAAGGTGCCTAAGGCACGTGATCGGATGCACAAGGTCAGATCGGATTATTTTCGGTTACACCAGGGAACTGGCAAGGGTGATCACCCTCTCCGCTTCTCTTTGCCCTGGCGATTGGCGCTAAGGGGTTTGAGGGAGTGGTATTTAGCAGGCGGGGGGGGGGGGGGGGGGGGGGGGGCGGGATCGAGCACCGAGTTTCTTGTATGCAGATGAGCGCTTGCTGTATATTTCAGGACTCGGGATCATGGGGATTTTGGGGGGGGGTTTGGCTGCACGGGGACAGGAGAGGGGGTTAGGGGAAATGTTGCTTCGGTTGGTGGGGCGGGTTTTTGCTACCTTGGAATATGTGTGGCGTGGAGTTGGGCCCAGTTGCATAAGTTGAACTTGGCGCGGTTGGTGGAAGGAATGATGTCGGACTTTAAGAGGTGGGATGTGTTGCCATTGTCGCTGGCAGGTCGGGTCCAGACGGTAAAGACAACGGTGGTGCCAAAGTTTTTGATTGTGTTCCAGAACCTCCCGATTTCTGTGCCCAAGTCCTTTTTTAGGAAGGTTAATGGGATGATTTTGAGATTTGTGTGGGCGGAGAAGGCTCTATAGGTTAGGAAGGTGTTCTTGGAGAGGGACCGATGGGCAGGGTTTCCACTGAGCTGAAGAAGGTCTTGGGAATACAGATCGGATCGGAATAGGAAGAGGAACCTGGGCAGTATGTTCATCTTGATCATCTGCACCTCTCCCTGCCAGAGAGAGTGGGAGTGTATCCCACCTCTGCAGGTCCTTTTTGATTTCCTCCCCCAGTTGGTCAGGTTCCACTTGTGAATCCATGTCCAGTCAAGGGCAATTTGGAATTTGTTTCGGGCCTGCTTAAATGGCGTTCCCTCCTCCTTGCGGGTTCACTGGGAAGATCTCACTTTTGCTCAAGTTCAGTTTGTAGCCCGAGAAGGTTCCAAACTCTTTTAGGAGCGCCATGATTCCTTCCATGCTGCTTTGAGTCTGTGACATAGAGGAGCAGGCCATTCTCATAGAGCGAGACTCCGTGCTCTCTGTCGCCTCTTCGGGTCTCTTTTCAGTTCTTTGCTGCTCTTAGTGCGATTGCAGGTGGTTCGATTGCGAGAGCGAACAGCAGTGGGGACAGCGGGCATCCCTGTCTGGTGCCTCTGCAGCCAGAAATACTTAGAGCTGGTGATGTTCATCCATATGCTCGCTGTGGGAGCACTGTACAGAGTTTCACTCAGGCGTGAACCCTGTCCAAGTCCAAACTGCTCCAGTACCTCAATGAGCTACTTCCACTCGACTCTGCCGAAGGATTTTTCTGTGTCCAGGGACACGATCACCTCAGGTGTTCTCTCCCCAGATGGGGTCATGATCACGTTCAGCAGACGCCTGATGTTCGATGTTAGCTGTCTACCCTTGACAAAGCCCATCTGGTCTTCTGCTACCACCTCGGTACGCAGTTCTCCAGTCGCTTGGCTAGGATTTTGGCCAGTATTTGCACGTCTATGTTTAGCAGCGAGATGGGTCTGTAGGACCCACATTCTGTTGGGTCTTTGTCCTTTTTTGGTATCAGCGAGATTGAGGCTTGTACTAGCGTAGGCGACAAAGTGCCCCTCGCTAGCGAGTCTGTGAACATCTCCCGCAGGTGCAGGGCCAGTGGTGCAGCAAATCTTTTGTAGAAGTCCACCGGGAATCCGTCTGGTCCTGGCGCCTTCCCCCCCTGCATGGAGTTGATGCTATCCATGACTTTGTTATATTACTTTGTGTAATATATCTATTACTCTTTTGAACCAGCCGAGTTGTTGAAATGAGCAGTAATCTTCTTGTAAAGATAAACTAATTTATTGAGTAATATAAATAAATATTGTGAGCTCTTTTCATTTAATACTCAACGAGTAGAACAAAGAAACAATTGTAGAGATAACTAATTAAATTATACAATACGATGCTTTGATAACTAATAACTTCTCTCTCTAGCTTTCCTATGTCTGTTCTCTCTGCATTCCTGATACACACTCCTTCAGAAAGAGCGGGAAAGCTATTAATATAGGTCCTGATAGTGAGACCTCTAGTGTTCAATTGCCTGTATTAGCATTACATATATTGATCATGTATTTTGATATACAGAGATCACTACAGATCACTCCCAGTTCTAGTGGTGCTTCCAGCCTCCGCTTGCTATCCTCCTTCACAACAAGTATGTCCAGTCCATCGAAGAACTGCTTCATCCCCAAGTCCCCTGCTGGGTGCGCAGAGCTGTACAGATCCTGGTAGAAGGCCTTGAATGTCTCGTTGACCATTTCTGGTTCCGCTACTAATTTGCCTCTGCTGTTTCTGACCTGAGCTATTTCCCTCGTGGCTGCCTGCTTTCTCAGCTGGTGAACCAGCAGGCAGCTGGCATTGCCTCCGTGTTCGTACTGGGTCCCCGTGTCTGGTGGAGTTGGTGCACTGCTTTCCTCGTGGAGACCAGGTCGAAGTCCATTTATAGCTTTTTCCTATTCACCAGGAGTTCTGCGCTCAGGGCCGTGTCCAGTATGGAGTCGACTAGCTGCTGCCTAGCCGTCCTCTCTTCCCTATCTCTTGTGTTTTGTAAGCAACAATTTCTCCCCTGATCACAGCCTTCAGCGCCTCCCAGAACATGGAGGGTGAGACCTCCTCATTCCGGATATTAGTAATACACTCGTCTATGGCCTGTGATATTTTCTCGCAGAAAGCTTTAACAGCCAGGAGGGCCATGTACAACCTTCATAGGGGCCGTTGGGCACCGCCCGTCTCCAACCTCCCATCCATGTGGAGCATGGTTGGAGATCACGATCGTGGAGTATTCCATTCTTACTAACCCTGGAAGCATCAATTTCCCCACTACAAAGAAGTCAATCCGGGTGTATATGTTATGTACCTTGGAGAAGGAGAATTCCTTTTCCGCTGGGTGGGTGAACCACCATGGGCCCACTGCCCCCATCTGCTCCATCAAGATGCTGAGTTCTTTTGCCATGTTTGAGATCCTCCCTGTTTTGGGGTTCGACCTGCCTGTCCGTGGGTTCTGTATGCAGTTAAAGTCCCACCCCCCACCATGATACGTCGCTGTGTGTCGGCGTCGGGGATTTCCGTCATGGTCTTCTTCATAACCTCCGTGTCAACAAGTTGGCCGCGTACATGTTGACTAGGACACCGCTGACCATGACGTACCGTTCCCCTGGGTCCGTAACGGTCCTCGTCGCAGTGAACATCATCCTCGTATTTAACAGTATGGCTACCCCCTGGCTCTTCTCCCATAGCAGGAATAGTAGGTCTGTCCCATCCAGCCCATCCTTCCCGGCAGTCGGTCCTTCTCCCTCAGGTATGTCTCAAGGAGGAAGACAATGTCAGCTTTCATACATTTCAGGTGAGCGAAGACTTTGGATCTTTATACTGGGCTATTAAGTCCCCTGATGGGTGACTATTCTGATGGGGGGGGGTTTTGACCACCCCCCCCTTCTATGGGATCAACCATACTTTCCTTGCAGATGCGCCCCTGCACTCTGGGGTTTTCCTTTATTAGGGGGCCATCCAAAATGGCTGCGGTCACCGTTCTCACCAGAAGGCTAGTTCCCTGCACTCCGGGGTTTCCCTTTGCCCAGGGACCCTCCAAAATGGGTGCTTGTGGTGCCTTTGTGTTCCAAATCGCTACTTGTGGCCTGTGCAGCCAGCTTTTTAATACCTTTACTACCATTGTCCCTAAGTGTCCCCTATTGTTCTCCCCCCCCCCCGCCTGCCCTCTTCCCCACTTCTGTACTGTCCCCCCTTTCTGCCCTACCGCCGTTTGCTACCCTGACTGCCCCCCATTGCTGTTGTGTACCCCCACCGTCGGAGGCACTCTCTTCCCTGCGGAGATGCCCTCCTCTCACTCATACCTCCTAGTGCTAGCTTTCCTGCTACTGTGGTGGCCTCCCTCCTGGGGTTGGCAATGTGTCTATATTTCGCCCGCCATCTGTTTTCCCCTTCTGCCATCCTCCTCACCCTCTCTTGTGCTCTGCTTCCCTTTGCCCCTTCCTTATAGGATCATAAAATCCCTACAGTGCAGGAGGAGGTCATTCAGCCCATTGAGTCTGCACTGATCCACTCCGCCCTTTACCCGTACCCTAGGCTTTAGTTCCTTCCTTCAAAGCAAGGCAATGCAGTCCTGTGCAAAGTGTCCCTCAGGTTGATTACAGTCCTTTCAGGTGATCCTCCTGACTGCTGTCACTGCTGGCTTTCCAGCCCATTCTCCAGGACAGATTTGTCCGCCTCTGCAGGGGCTGGGAAGCAAACCTCCCTGCCCTGAAATGTGACCCAGAGTTTAGCCGGGTACAGCATCCCAAATTTGACTTTGCTTTTGTACAGGGCAGCCTTCGCCCTGTTGAACTCTGCCCGTCGCTTGGTCAGGTCCGCCCCAAAGCCTTGGTAAACCCTGATCCGGTGTCCTTCCCAGTTGCAGGTCCTTGTCTGCCTGGCCCATTCAGGATTCTTCCCCGATCTTGGTCTGGGGAAATTTTGATGATTATCACCCTGGCCTTGGGGTTAGGTAGGAGCGACCGGTGGGCTCTGTCTATTTCTGGCGGGTTGGAAAAGCTGTCCCTTCCCACCAGGTTTTCCAACGTCTGGGCCACACAGTCTGTGAGGCCTCTGCCTTCAATCCCTTCCAGCAAGCCCACTATTCTTAAGTTTTGGCGCCATGACCAGTTCTCCTGGTGCTCTACCTTCCCTTTCAGACACCCCTATGTCGCAATCAATCTCGCTATTTCCGTCTCCAGGGCAGCGATCCGGTCACTCTGGTCTGTTGAGGCTTTTTTAAATTCTTTGATGATGCTCCCCTTGGCCTCCAATCACCTCTCTGTCTTGTCTATGGCCACCTGCATGTTTGGCATGGCCTCCGCGACAGCCATTCTGACCACAGCTTAGATATCGGTCTTTGTCTCTTCCCTGTGTTCTCTTAGCCCCTGAAGAGGAACATCTTCCATCCGCCCTCTGGTGAGCGTGTACTCCGCGTGCAGCTGGCCGGCCCTTCTCACTCTGGTGTGGCCGGTGCCTCGTCGCCTTGTTGGTCTGCCATCTTGGCCGCTTGTTTCTCTTGGTTTCTCCCATTTCTCGTATCCTTACTGCCTCTGGAGTTACTGTTATTTGATATCCTCTCTTGTAGTACTATTAGCTAGGATGAGACGATATTTTTTCCCTGTTTTAGCAGACTGTTTTAGATAGAAACGACTAATTTAGGATTTGTAGGAGGAGAGCCACCTGATGTGCAACTTCTCAGCACATCGCGTCACTGGAAGACGAATGGGGATTTGATGAAGAGGGAGAGTGCTCCCGTGGAGGAGGTTAGGCGTTAGTAGGAGGAGACGTTGGGGGGTTGGGGGGGGGGGGGCTTTGGGGGCCAGAGTATGGAGTGAAGCTCTGTGGAGGGGGAATGTGCCCTCGTCGTGTGCAAGACTAGGCCTTATCTAAATAAAGGTGATGCACAGGCCCACATGACAGTGCCCATGATGAGTCAGTTCTTTCCAGTGATGGAGGGTTGGTGTGGCTGGTGTGCGGGGGTGGAGGTGGGGGGAAATCATGTGCACATGTTTCCGGCGAGTCCTAGGTTCAGGGGATTTTGGAAAGGATTTTCGGACGTAATGCCAAAGATTTTGGGGGCAGAGGTAGCCCTGAGTTCGGAGGTGGCAATATTTGGAGAGTTGGAGGATCCGGGAGTACAGGTGGGCAGAGAGCAGACATGTTGGCCTTTGCCTACCTGGAAATTATTTTGGGCCTATCTGTTACACCTCCCAGGAAATGGAAGTTGACAGCACAGACACACCGATAGCCCAGCAGTTAGCATCACCTGCGCAACCCGCTCTGTGAGACCACCATGATTATGATTCCAGCAAAAGAAATTATTGGTACAGGGAGGACACCGAGGATTCCGGTTTGGGGGCAAAATGGTACTTGAGCACTGAAACACTTGGCACTATGGAGTCGAATGTTCTGAAATTAAATATTTCTGGATGTTTCAGATTGATGTTATCCTATGCATCTCATAAAAATGTGATTGGTACAACACAACCCAACCTCCAACTCACTATGAGCAACCCCATGGAGCAGAGCTGCCGGTTACGATCTGTAGAAACTCTTTTAACACAACATTATTGGTACGCGATGTACAGGAAACTGACAGTAGAATACCATGCTAGTTCTACACTTTTCCCCTATCTTCCAACAGATAATGCTAGAATTCAATGCACATTGACTTAAAAACATCCTGCAGCAGTCTGTGAAATTGTCTGAGCTTAATTGTGGGCTGCTTGCAGGGTATTTAGTGAAAGCGCATGGAGCTAGTCTAGCTGTTTGAATGACCTCTTTCTTTCTTCTTTTCATGTGGTATCCCTCCACTCCCTGTCTCAGGAATGCTGGAAACGTGTGGTATGCATGTTTCATGTGAGCTGGATTTTACAGGCTGTTGCTCCTGCGACCCAGAGCCATTGGAGAAGATTAGAAGTGGAGCTGGCTTTTTTCCCTAACTGGCCTTTTTGGGATTTGTTCGCTTAATGCCATGGCTTGTTTATTTTATACGGCTGTTCTAATCCTTGTCGGCAGCTTTACTTTCACAATCACATTTGGAGTCGGTGTGCTAAACTGACTAATGCATAATTTACATGTAATGGGAATGACTGAAAGCCCTAATATACCCCAGAGAATTTTAGAATTTACACAAAGTGCGATTGAATTTCTCGGAGGCTACAATTAGTTCCCAGCATGTGTTCCGTCAAAAGCAACTAATGATTACTGGGCAACGTGGACTGATTACTCCTGTCACTGCATTGGCCTGAAAATTGGATCACGCTGTGCCCATTCTACAGGTGCAAAATGCGCACCTAAGGCCCAATAAAATGGTTGGCATGCGAGCGCTCATTCCACACCAGAAGGGCAATGCCCACCCACACATGTTCAGGCTTCCATGTAGGCCTATGGGACAAACAGCTAAAACGGCGATTAGGCCCAGTTGATAACAATGAGGGGATGCCAAACTCCTGCTTTAAGTCCAACTTCATGAAATTGGTTTACGTCGAGACGGAATTTTCAGGCTCGTGGCAGCCAAATCAGTGGGTCCTTGAAGGGACCTACCAAGGGGAAAGAAGGACAAATTTTTGTATTGACCTTATTGTGGAGCTCAGGAACCAGGAATGCTTTTCCCTCTACTCCACATTATGACCGCAGGCTACTTGCTGGCAGCTGGCGTTTGACCACCCTGTCCTGCCCCCTCCCTGGATTGCCTCTACCCCTCACTCTTCATCCCTCCAGAGGATCTGACCCAGCTTATCTTGGTACCCATTCCACCCCCCTTCCCACCCCCACCCCTTCACCCCACCCCTCGCCCAACAACGTGTCTCTCTGGTCACGATTGGTTCCCACAGCTCATCAGTAATAAACAAATAAGGCCAGTGGGCCAATGTGCTGCTATTCTGCTGCCAGTTCAGGAGCAAAATAATTTCTGCATCTTTTCTGGTTTTGGCAGCTGTCTCTTGGATGGCAGGCTGCCCAGTTACCTCAAGAATATGAGATCTATTTAGCACATGTTGTGTTAAGGATCACAGGCTCTAATTTTTCTGGATGGAACCTGTAATGGTAATGGGGGAGAGCTAGTAATAATAATTTGGATCTGTTGACCCTGAGGAGAATGGCAAGATATGGGCTTCATTTTTGGAGAATGGGGTAGTTATTCTCAGACTTGCAGAATTGGCTCATAACTTTCGAAGACATCCACTTAAGTAGCTTGTATGCTGCATTGGATGTGTCTCTTTGTCCTTGTTTCACACAGCTATTAGGTGTCAGCTATAGCTCAGTGGAAGTAGTCTCTCAGTGTGAGAGGTCTCAGGCTCAAGTCCCACCCCAGAAATCTGAGTACATTATTCAGGTCACAAGCCAGTGTGGTACTGTGGAGGTGCTGCACTCCCACAGGTGCTGCCTTTCATATAAGACCAGCAGACCAAGGAACAGAGGTAGGTCACTCAGCCCATCGACCGATCAACAAAGAACAAAGAACAAAGAAATGTACAGCACAGGAACAGGCCCTTCGGCCCTCCAAGCCCGTGCCGACCATACTGCCCGACTAAACTACAATCTTCTACACTTCCTGGGTCCGTATCCTTCTATTCCCATCCTATTCACATATTTGTCAAGATGCCCCTTAAATGTCCCCATCGTCCCTGCTTCCACTACCTCCTCCGGTAATGAGTTCCAGGCACCCACTACCCTCTGCGTAAAAAACTTGCCTCGTACATCTACTCTAAACCTTGCCCCTCTCACCTTAAACCTATGCCCCCTAGTAATTGACCCCTCTACCCTGGGGAAAAGCCTCTGACTATCCACTCTGTCTATGCCCCTCATAATTTTGTATACCTCTATCAGGTCTCCCCTCAACCTCCTTCGTTCCAGTGAGAACAAACCTAGTTTATTCGGTGCCATGTCCCGTATGTTCGTCCCCTCTGTGGTGGTGTGGTGTTGTGTTCTTTCGTGCCTGTCTGTCCCCTGTGTGCTGGTGTCCTGTATCGTCGTGCCGTGTCTGTCTGTCCCCTGTGTGCTGGTGTCCTGTATCGTCGTGCCGTGCCTGTCTGTGCCCTGTGTGCTTGCGTCATGTGTCGTTGTGTCGTGCCTGTCTGTGCCCTGTGTGCTTGCGTCATGTGTCGTTGTGTCGTGCCTGTCTGTGCCCTGTGTGCTGGTGTCCTGTGTCGTTGTGTCGTGCCTGTCTGTCCCCTGTGTGCTGGTGTCGTCACTGGACTGGACCGGGGCGAAGTTGTTCAAGCTGTCCCCCCCGTCGCTGCAAGAGACCCTGCGGGCTGGCCGCCCAGGGGCTGGCCGGGGATGGTGTAAGCCTGGTGCGCCCGGTTGATCTGCGTCGGCTGGCCGTCCAGGTGCTGGATGCGGGCGGTGTCTGCCAGGTGCTCCGGGTCGGTCACCGCGTGGCCCTGCGACACACAATACACCATCATGGTTAGGCAGGTGGAGGGGGTGTGGGTCGCAGTACGGGGTGAGGGGACAGTGCTGAGGGGACAGTGCGGAGGGAAAAGGGCTGGGTTAGTGTGCTGAGGGAGAAGGGATGAGGGGAGAGTGCTGAGTGGAGAGTGCTGGGGGTAGAGTGCTGGGGGAAGTGTGCTGAGGGGAGAGTGCTGAGGGAAGAGTGCTGAGGGGAGAGTGCTGAGGGGAGAGTGCTGAGGGGAGAGGGCTGAGGGGAGAGTGCTGAGGGGAGAGTGCTGAGGGGAGAGGGCTGACGGGAAAAGGCTGAGGGGAAAGGGCTGAGGGGAGAGTGCTGAGGGGAGAGTGCTGAGGGGAGAGTGCTGAGGGGAGAGGGCTGAGGGGAGAGGGCTGAGGGGAGGTGGCAGACGGATCTTGCGGGGCTGCGGAAGAAAGGAGGTCCTCCTTCAGAGAGGTGGGCACCGATCGCGGGCCACCCCACATTTGAGGTACCCCCCGGTGTAGGATCCCCCCTCCAGCGACCAGGTGTGGATGGCGCCGGGCGGAACCCGCCGTTTTGGGCTGGCCGCTCGGCCCATCCGGGCCTGAGAATAGCAGGGGTGCCGGAGAATCGCCATTTCGGGTGTCTCGGGCGATTCTCCGGCCTACGGCCCGCGGAACTCGACGGGGCCGTTCCCGCCGCTTGGGAGAATCGCGGGAGGGCATCGGACTGGCGCCGCGGGAAATTTTGGCTACCAAGGCGATTCTCCCAACTGGCGCGGGAGTGGAGAATCGCGCCCATGATTTCTGCACTTGCTCAATTTTGCCTGTGTTGGCTGAATATCCCTTCAGTCTTTGCGGTTCTCCATTTTAAGTCAGGAAGTGGCCAACCCAGGTGGCTTCAGCTGAGGGAAGAGGGCTGAAGGGAGAGTGCTGAGGGGAGAGTGCTGTGGGGAGAGAACTGGGGGTAATGTGCTTCGGGAAAAGGGCTGAGGGGAGAGTGCTGAGGGAAGAGTGCTGAGGGGAGAGTGCTGAGGGGAGAGTGCTGAGGGGAGAGTGCTGAGGGGAGAGTGCTGATTGAAGAGGGCTGAGGGGAGAATGCTGAGGAGAGAGGGCTGGGGCTAGTATGCTGAGGGGAGAGTGCTGAGGGGAGAGAACTGGGGGTAGTGTGCTTTGGGAAGAGGGCTGAGGGGAGAGTGCTGAGGGAAGAGTGCTGAGGGGAGAGTGCAGAGGGGAGAGTGCTGAGGGGAGAGTGCTGAGGGGAGAGTGTTGAGGGGAGAGTGCTGAGGGGAGCGTGCTGAGGGGAGAGTGCTGAGGGGAGAGTGCTGAGGGGAGAGTGCTGAGGGGAGAGAACTGGGGGTAGTGTGCTTCGGGAAGAGGGCTGAGGGGAGAGTGCTGAGGGGAGAGGGCTGAGGGTAGAGTGCTGAGGAGAGAGGGCTGGGGCTAGTATGCTGAGGGGAGAGTGCTGAGGGGAGAGGGCTGAGGGGAGAGGGCTGAGGGGAGAGTGCTGATGGAAGAGGGCAGAGGGGAGTGTGCTGAGGGAAGCGGGCTGAGGGGAGAGAGCTGGGGGTAATGTGCTTCGGGAAGAGGGTTGAGGGGAGAGTGCTGAGGAGAGAGGGCTGGGGGAGAGTGCTGAGGGGAGAGTGCTGAGGGGAGAGTGCTGAGGGGAGAGTGCTGAGGGAAGCGGGCTGAGGGAAGCGGGCTGAGGGGAGAGTGCTGAGGGGAGAGGGCTGAGGGGAGAGTGCTGAGGGGAGAGGGCTGAGGGGAGAGGGCAGAGGGGAGAGGGCTGAGGGGAGAGTGCTGAGGGGAGAGTGCTGAGGGGAGAGTGCTGAGGGGAGAGTGCTGAGGGGAGAGTGCTGAGGGGAGAGTGCTGTGGGGAGAGTGCTGAGGGGAGAATGCTGAGGGGAGAGTGCTGAGGGGAGAGTGCTGAGGGGAGAGTGCTGAGGGGAGAGTGCTGAGGGAAGCAGGCTGAGGGAAGCGGGCTGAGGGGAGAGTGCTGAGGGGAGAGTGCTGAGGGGAGAGTGCTGAGGGGAGAGTGCTGAGGGGAGAATGCTGAGGGGAGAGTGCTGAGGGGAGAGTGCTGAGGGGAGTGTGCTGAGGGAAGCGGGCTGAGGGAAGCGGGCTGAGGGGAGAGTGCTGAGGGGAGTGTGCTGAGGGGAGTGTGCTGAGGGGAGAGTGTTGAGGGGAGAGTGCTGAGGGGAGAGTGCTGAGCGGAGAGTGCTGAGGGGAGAGTGCTGAGGGGAGAGTGCTGAGGGGAGAGTGCTGAGGGGAGAGTGCTGAGGGGAGAGTGTTGAGGGGAGAGTGCTGAGGGGAGAGTGCTGAGGGGAGAGTGCTGAGGGGAGAGTGCTGAGGGGAGAGTGTTGAGGGGAGAGTGCTGAGGGGAGAGTGCTGAGCGGAGAGTGCTGAGCGGAGAGTGCTGAGGGGAGAGTGCTGAGGGGAGAGTGCTGAGCGGAGAGTGCTGAGGGGAGAGTGCTGAGCGGAGAGTGCTGAGCGGAGAGTGCTGAGGGGAGAGGGCTGAGGGGAGAGTGCTGAGGGGAGAGTGCTGAGCGGAGAGTGCTGAGGGGAGAGTGCTAAGGGGAGAGTGCTGAGGGGAGAGTGCTGAGGGGAGAGTGCTGAGGGGAGAGGGCTGAGGGGAGAGTGCTGAGGGGAGAGTGCTGAGGGGAGAGTGCTGAGGGGAGTGTGCTGAGGGAAGCGGGCTGAGGGAAGCGGGCTGAGGGGAGAATGCTGAGGGGAGAGTGCTGAGGGGAGAGTGCTGAGGGGAGTGTGCTGAGGGAAGCGGGCTGAGGGAAGCGGGCTGAGGGGAGAGTGCTGAGGGGAGTGTGCTGAGGCGAGTGTGCTGAGGGGAGAGTGTTGAGGGGAGAGTGCTGAGGGGAGAGTGCTGAGCGGAGAGTGCTGAGGGGAGAGTGCTAAGGGGAGAGTGCTGAGGGGAGAGGGCTGAGGGGAGAGTGCTGAGGGGGAAGGGGCCAGGCAAGGGGGGATCTCACTTGTTGGCATGCCCCCGATCTCGGCATGGTCAATCTCCCGGTCCTCGGGTGCACCAGCTATGTCCAGTGCGCTCTGCTCGTGCACGGTGAGGGGCCGCAAGTCAGATTCACCCCCTCCGGTTCGGGCGCGCTCTCGCTGGTTATGGCCGCTCTTCTCCTGTGGGGGGGGGGGGGGTGGGAAATGACAGCATTGTTAGGCGGTCCGATGCATGCAGCTGGATCTCTGTTGGCATGGGTGCACAGATCACACTGCCAACGCGGCTTGTATGGGTGGCTGCAGCCATGCGGGTCACGGCTGTGGTTGTACCGTCCCCCTGGGGAGGAGGTGGGTGTTATACGTGTGGGGGGTAGGGGGGTTGGTGCCATGGGCACATTGCTGGGTACTCACCCTGGCTGCCCTCAGTAGGTCGTTGAGATTTCTGCGGCACTGCTCGCCAGTCCCGGGCGTCAACGCGATGGCACTGACGGCCCCTCTCCTCGAGGGCGTCCAGGAGCATCTCCAGGTCATGGTCGGTGAACTGGGGCGCTGCTTGGCGTGGCGCCATGTTGCTCCATCGGCAGCCTGTGCGCTTGGGTCGCCTTATGTGCGATGCGGCGCTGCGTCGATTGTGTGGCGCCGCATCTCCGACGCTGCTCCGAGGCCACGCCCCCGTGCTTCCCGCCGCGCCCTTGCTGGCCCCCTTGCACGGCGCAGAATGGGGTCCCGAAATGGGCACCGAATGAAACACTCCGGTTTTGGCGCCGGCACCGACACTCTGCCGTCGGAGCGGAGAATCATGCCCCTGAACTTCCACCAATACCACTTCAGGTGGCTGGTGGAGGTAACGAGATGTGGCTGCCGGGGTGACCAGGATCGAGTCCATGCTGGGTGGCAGAGGAGTGGGCTGGGTGACACCTTGTGAATTAGCACATTGCACCGCACAGTGGTGAGTGTCCAACCTGTGGCTAATGCCATCTGTGGCCTCAAAACAGTCATGCTTGGCCCCCATGCCATACAAGGACTCGAGGATGCCCATGTCTCCAGTGGACTATGGCTTAAGCGCACCCCTGCTCAGGCAGAATTCACATTGGCCCGCAGCCCTGAATCCCCCCGTGGGAACTGGTGCCCCACAGCCTGAACCACCTCGCGGAAATGCCTTCATGCCCTTTCACATTGCATGGGAGGAGTTTCCTGTGTCCTGTATGGGCTGCTACTGCACGCCCTTCAATTCATTGCCCTCGCCCATCGCCCAGACACGTCCTGCAGTGCCTTGTAGCCATCTGGTGGCAGAGGTCCCCAGTAGAGGTGCCTCTATAGAGGAGTCCTTCCCTGAACATGGGGGTCCTGGGTGGGGAGTATTGCACGCAGCAGTCCCATACATCCGTAGATTGCATCGGTTCATGGACTCCCAAGATTCCTGCTCTTTATACAGCCTTGTGGAGTCCATGGACCGTGTATATATAAGTTCTTTTAGACTGCACGTCCTTTCAGTTATTTAAAAAACCTTTCATTCCAGTCTTATTTGAACTTCAGCTCCACGTGCCTGGCCTACGGGCTGCCAGTGCAGAGGGGGGCGGGGAAGGAGGAAGTCCTCCTCGTGAATCTGCTTCTGGTTCAGGCCAAACTTGCCATCAAAAAGTCCAGGCAGTGGGCGAGAGGGGTTTGTCCGACTTGACTGTTTGTCCCTCTGTCGTAGTGTCATTTGTGGCCAGGTGTCCCTGGAGAGGGAACATGCATAGTCCACTGACACAGTTGAGGCCTTCCCTGCCCAGTGGGGGTGCATTATCGACCCCCTTAATCACTGTTTGGTTTGATGTTTTAAGTTTTGTTTGTGATTTGTTTTTGTTTAAGGCCTTTTCACCGCTTTAAGGGGCTTCCCCATTAATTTGTCCCTTAGTTTACTTGATTTAGTTCATTTGGTTTCTTGACCTCTCTCAAAATAGAGTAACATTCCAACCTCTGAGACATAAGGTGCAGAGTTCGAACCTCAATCCGGACATCATGCAGGTCACTTGTGTTTGTTGGTGTGGGTGCACCGCACCCTACCCAAGCTCAACCCCATTGTATTGGTTGCGGGAGCCCTTCAAACACTCAGGCTGTACAGGGCTAATCATCTTCTTGGCTGTTTTAAAGGTAGTTATGGACTTGGAAGGAGTGTTCACGTTGCAGCCTGCCAGATGTTATGTTTTTTAAATTTCCAACTAAGGGAAATTTAGCGTGGTCAACACACCGACCCTGCACATCTTTGGGTTGTGGGGGTGAAACCCACGCAGGCATGGGGAGAATGTGCAAACCCCACACAGACAGTGACCCAGGGCCAGGTTCTAACCCAGGCGCCATGAGGCAGCAGTGCTAGCCACTGCGCCACCGTGCTGCCCTCTGTCAGATGGTTGATTATTCTCACATTGTTCTCCTGGGAAGAATCTGAAGATAAGGGTGTGAAGATAAGGACGTGAGCTATCACAGCTTGCAATGTACTGTATCAAAATGACATGAAATCACCATCGTATGGAAAACTCTATCATGGGGGCGGGGGGGGGGGGTGGCTCAAATTGAAAAGCAATAAAGTAATCCGACTGTTTACCTTGTAAAGAGACTAAACAGGTTTACCAGAAGCTTGTAAGCCAGTGTCAACTGCACATTAACACGCTGCACTGTAATCTTACACTGGCATCAACCAGGTTGCTTAGAAATCTGAACCAGGAAAAAATCTTTTCAAAGACATTTCTAATCGTGTAACAACTGTTGTATCCTTGTCTAAAGAATGAACTCTTTGTACAAAGGGTGAATGTTTTTAACAAGATAGCAGTGAAATGAAGAAATCTGCTGCAATAGTCAGAAAGAAAACAGGAATACAAAGTAGAACCAATTGCATCAATTAAACGCAAACTTTCCTTCCCCATTTGTCTATCCCATTTTCTTTTTTTTTAATATATTTTATTCAAGATTTTTTTGGCCAAACATAACAGTACGTAGTGTTTCTTTTAAACAACAATAAAGCAATATAAATAACTGGCCAGTTTAAAACAAATAAATAAATAATATATGAACAGAAACAAAAACCAAACTAAATGGCAACTGCCTGGTCAAAAATAAATACTCTCCAAAGATACAATCCAACAGTCCAATATACATTACCTAAAACAAGTGCCTATACATATACAATAACATCCCTGAGTGTCCGTCCGATTCCTCCCCCCCACCCCCCCCCCCCTTCCCCTGGGTTGCTGCTGTTGTCTTCTTTTTTTCCATTCCCTCTATCTTTCTGTGAGGTAGTCGACGAACGGTTGCCACCACCTGGTGAACCCTTGAGCCGAACCCCTTAGTACGAACTTAATCCGTTCTAACTTTATAAACCCTGCCATGTCGTTTATCCAGGTCTCCACACCCGGGGGTTTGGCTTCCTTCATCATTAACAATATCCTGCGCCGGGCTACTAGGGACGCAAAGGCCAAAACATCAGCCTCTCTCGTCTCCTGCACTCCCGACTCTTCTGCAACCCCAAGTATAGCCAACCCCCAGCTTGGTTCGACCTGGACCCCCACCACCTTCGAAAGCACCTTTGCCACCCCCACCCAAAACCCCTGTAGTGCCGGGCATGACCAAAACATGTGGGTGTGATTCGCTGGGCTTCTCGAGCATCTCGCACACCTATCCTCTATCCCAAAAGATTTACTGAGCCGTGCTCCAGTCATATGCGCCCTGTGTAACACCTTAAATTGTATCAGGCTTAGCCTGGCACACGAGGACGATGAGTTTACCCTACGTAGGGCATCAGCCCACAGCCCCTCCTCAATCTCCTCCCCCAGCTCTTCTTCCAATTTCCCTTTCAGCTCATCTACCATGATCTCCCCCTCGTCCCTCATTTCCCTGTATATGTCCGACACCTTACCATCCCCCACCCATGTCTCTGAGATCACTTTCCTGCACCTCCTGCGTCGGGAGCTGTGGGAATTCCCTCACCTGTTGCCTCGCAAAAGCCATCAGATGCATATACCGAAATGCATTCCCTTGGGGCAACACATATTTTTCCGTCAGCGCTCCCAGACTCGCAAATGTCCCATCTACGAACAGATCTCTCAATTGTGCTACCCCTGCTCTTTGCCATGCTCCAAATCCCCCATCCATTCTCCCCGGAACAAACCTATGGTTATTTCTTATCGGGGACCGCACCGAGGCTCCCGTCTTTCCCCTATGCCGTCTCCACTGCCCCCAAATTTTCAATGTAGCCACCACCACCGGGCTTGTGGTGTATTTCTTCGGTGAGAACGGCAACGGTGCCGTCACCATAGCTTGTAGGCTAGTCCCCCTGCAGGACGCCCTCTCCAATCTCTTCCACGTCGCTCCCTCCTCTTCTCCCATCCACTTACACACCATTGAAATATTGGCGGCCCAGTAGTACTCACTTAGGCTCGGTAGTGCCAGCCCCCCCCTGTCCCTACTGCGCTGCAAAAATCCCCTCCTCACTCTCGGGGTCTTCCCTGCCCACACAAAACTCATAATACTCTTCTTGATTCTTTTGAAAAAAGCCTTCGTGACCACCACCGGGAGGCACTGAAACACAAAAAGGAATCTCGGGAGGACCACCATTTTAACCGCCTGCACCCTGCCTGCCAGTGACAGGGACACCATGTCCCATCTCTTAAAGTCCTCCTCCATCTGTTCCACCAACCGCGTTAAATTAAGCCTATGTAATGTACCCCAATTCTTGGCTATCTGGATCCCCAAGTACCGAAAGTCCCTTGTTACCTTCCTCAACGGTAAATACTCTATTTCTCTGCTCTGCTCCCCTGGATGCACCACAAACAACTCACTTTTCCCCATGTTCAATTTATACCCTGAAAAATCCCCAAACTCCCCAAGTATCCGCATTAACTCTGGCATCCCCTCCGCCGGGTCCGCCACATATAGCAACAAATCGTCCGCATACAGAGGTACCCGGTGTTCTTCTCCCCCCCGAGTACTCCCCTCCACTTCCTGGAACCCCTCAGTGCTATGGCCAGGGACTCAATCGCTAGTGCAAACAATAACGGGGACAGGGGACATCCCTGCCTCGTCCCTCTATGGAGTCGAAAATAATCAGACCCCCGTCCATTCGTGACCACGCTCGCCATCGGGTCCCTATACAGCAACTGTAACCATCTGATATACCCATCTCCAAAGCTAAATCTCCTCAGCACCTCCCACAAATAATCCCACTCCACTCTATCAAATGCTTTCTCGGCATCCATCGCCACCACTATCTCCGCTTCCCCCTCTGGTGGGGGCATCAGCATTACCCCTAGCAGCCTCCGCATATTTGTATTCAGCTGTCTCCCCTTCACAAACCCAGTTTGGTCCTCATGAACCACCCCCGGGACGCAATCCTCTATCCTCGTTGCCATTACCTTGGCCAGAATCTTAGCGTCCACATTCAGGAGGGAAATAGGCCTATAGAACCCGCATTGCAGCGGGTCTTTTTCCTTCTTTAGGAGGAGCGATATCGTTGCCTCTGACATAGTCGGGGGCAGCTGCCCCCTTTCCCTCGCCTCATTAAAGGTTCTCATCAGTAGCGGGGCCAGCAAGTCCATATATTTCCTATAGAATTCAACTGGGAATCCGTCTGGTCCCGGGGCCTTCCCCGCCTGCATGCTCCCAATCCCATTCACTACTTCCTCCGTCTCAATCTGTGCTCCCAGTCCCGCCCTCTCCTGCTCGTCCACCTTAGGGAATTCCAGCTGATCCAGAAAGCACATCATTCTCTCCTTCCCATCCGGGGGCTGAGCTTCATATAATCTTTCATAAAATGCCTTGAACACTCCATTCACTCTCTCCGCTCCCCGCTCCATCTCTCCCTCCTCATCTCTCACCCCCTTATCTCCCTCGCTGCTCCCCTTTTCCTCAGTTGGTGGGCCAGCAACCTGCTCGCCTTCTCCCCATGTTCGTACTGTACACCCTGTGCCTTCCTCCATTGTGCCTCTGCATTACCCGTAGTCAACAAGTCAAATTCTACATGTAGCCTTTGCCTTTCCCTGTACAGTCCCTCCTCCGGTGCCTCTGCATAGTGTCTGTCCACCCTCAGAAGTTCTTTCAACAATCGCTCCCTTTCCCTACCCTCCTGCTTTCCTTTATGTGCCCTAATAGATATCAGCTCCCCTCTAACCACTGCCTTCAGCGCCTCCCAGACCACTCCCGCCTGGACCTCCCCATTATCATTGAGTTCCAAGTACCTTTCAATACACCCCCTCATCCTTAAACACATCCCCTCATCTGCCAATAATCCCATGTCCATTCTCCAGGGTGGATGCTGTTCTTTTTCCTCCCCTATCTCCAGGTCCACCCAATGTGGAGCGTGATCCGAAATAGCTATAGCCGTGTACTCCGTCCCCGTCACCTTCGGGATCAGTGCCCTTCCCAAAACATAAAAGTCTATCCGTGAATAAACTTTGTGGACATAGGAGAAAAACGAAAACTCCTTACTCCTAGGTCTACTAAATCTCCAGGGGTCTACTCCTCCCATCTGCTCCATAAAGTCCTTCAGCACCCTAGCTGCAGCCGGCCTCCTTCCGGTCCTGGACCGCGATCTGTCCAGCCCTGGGTCCTGCACCTTATTAAAATCTCTACCCATTACCAACTTCCCCACCTCTAGGTCCGGGATACGTCCTAACATACGCCTCATAAAGTTGGCATCATCCCAGTTCGGGGCATATACGTTCACTAAGACCACCGCCTCCCCTTGCAATTTGCCACTCACCATCACG
Source organism: Scyliorhinus torazame (assembly GCF_047496885.1). Lineage (NCBI taxonomy): Eukaryota > Metazoa > Chordata > Chondrichthyes > Carcharhiniformes > Scyliorhinidae > Scyliorhinus > Scyliorhinus torazame. The sequence continues at coordinate 131,007,885 of NC_092714.1, forward strand.
TATCTGCCCCCACTATCCGCCACTATGGTCTTTGCCTCAAACATTACCCGCTTCCGCACTAGTATAGCCACCCCCCTGTTTTTTGCGTCTAGCCCCGAATGAAACACCTGCCCCACCCATCCTTTGCGTAGTCTGACCTGGTCTATCAGTTTCAGATGCGTCTCCTGCAGCATAACCACATCTTCCTTAAGTTTCTTTAGGTGTGCGAGTACCCGTGCCCTCTTTATCGGCCCGTTCAGCCCTCTCACATTCCACGTGATCAGCCGGGTTGGGGGGCTCTTTACCCCCCCCCCCTTGTCGACTAGCCATCTCCTTTTTCAATCCAGCTCCTCACCCGGTTCCCACGCAGCCGTATCTCCCCCCAACGGCGCCCTCCCGCCCCGACCACCCCACCCCATACCAGCTCCCCCTTCTCCCCAGCAGAAGCAACCCAGTTAACCCCCCCCCCGCCTCCCCCCCCCAGATCCCTCACTAGCGTAATTGCACCCCCCATGTTGCTCCCAGAAGTCAGCAAACTCTGGCCGACCTCGGCTTCCCCCCGTGACCTCGGCTCCCACTGTGCGAGGCCCCCTCCTTCCTGCTTCCCTGTTCCCGCCATGCTTACCATAGCGCGGGAACAAAGCCCGCGCTTCCCATTTGCCCCCGCCCCCAATGGCCGACGCCCCCAGCTCCTCATCCTCCCTCCCCCCCTCCCCCACGACATGGGGAAGAGAGAAAAGTTACAGGGTCGCAGGATTAACAACTTGGGAAATCATCTCTTCCCTCTTTTCCCCCCCTCTTCACCCCACATATTCGCCCCACCACTTTGTCCCAAACGCTCTTTTTCTAGCCCGCTTATTCCAGTTTCTCCTCGACAATAAATGTCCACGCCTCTTCTGCCATTTCAAAGTAGTGGTGTTTCCCTTGATGTGTGACCCACAATCTTGCCGGCTGCAGCATTCCAAATTTAACCTTCCTTTTGTGCAGCACCGCCTTGGCCCGATTAAAGCTTGCCCTCCTTCTCGCCACCTCCGCACTCCAATCTTGATATACGCGGATCACTGCGTTCTCCCACCTACTGCTCCGAGTTTTCTTTGCCCATCTGAGGACCATCTCTCTGTCCTTATATCGGAGAAATCTCACCACTATGGCTCGAGGAATTTCTCCAGCCCTCGGTCTTCGCGCCATAACTCGATAGGCTCCCTCCACCTCCAACAGGCCCGTCGGGGCCTCCGATCCCATTAACGAGTGCAGCATCGTGCTCACATATGCCCCGACGTCCGCCCCTTCTGCACCTTCGGGAAGACCAAGAATCCTTAAATTCTTCCTCCTCGCATTATTCTCCAGCACCTCCAGCCTTTCCACACACCTTTTGTGTTGTGCCTCGTGCATCTCAGTCTTCACCACCAGGCCCTGTATGTCGTCCTCATTCTCAGCAGCCTTTGCCTTCACAACCCAAAGCTCCTGCTCCTGGGTCTTTTGCTCCTCCTTTAGCCCTTCAATCGCCTGTAATATCGGGGCCAACAGCTCCTTCTTCATCTCCTTTTTGAGTTCTTCCATGCAACGCCGCAGGAATTCTTGTTGGTCAGGGCCCCATATTAAACTGCCTCCTTCCGACGCCATCTTGCTTTGTGCTTGCCTTCCTTGCCGCTGCTCTAGAGGATCCACCGCAATCCGGCCACTTTCCTCTCCTTTTTCCATCCGTGTCCAGGGGGGATTCCCTTCTGGTTTACCGCACAGTGTTTTTAGCCGTTAAAATTGCCGTTGGGGCTCCTATTAAGAGCCCAAAAGTCCTTTCCACCGGGAGCTGCCGAAACGTGCGACTTAGCTGGTCATCGCCGCACCCGGAAGTCCTGTCTATCCCATTTTCAGTAGCATTTGTTTCTTGTATTTTGCAGAATTAAAGGCAATTCATATATTTTACTAGCACTGATGATTCTTTCCAATTAATAGGGCATGGAATCAACACATAACTGCAGGGTCCATCACACAACACCATTCCACACACCGTTTGCAATTTTCCCTATCATAAGGACTGAGAACCAACTTTTATACAACATCTTTCATGAAGACTGAACACAGTGAAGCACTTTGCAGTTTAAAAAGTGTTTTTGAAAAGCATGTCTAATGCTGATTTGATGCCAGTGCTACTATTTTGAACCTTGCTTCTCTATTTAACACCTTCTCTTAAACACATACAGCTGAATATGTGCTCAGCAACAGGAAGCACCCTGCAGCTGTGCTATTTGAACTGATTATCATCAATTTGTGGGTTTGTTGCTGATTACTTTCAACTGACTCAGTTTAAGTTTGTGGGAAGTGCTTGGCGGTTAGATATAGTTGGTGAAGTCTTCAGGAAGTGGTGATGCACAGGGAGACAGCCTTGATTGTGACTGCATGAGCTCTGGTCACACCACTTGCTCCTCGTCATGGATTATTTAGTTGTGCTTCCTCTCGGTCTACAGAGGGAAAATGAGGAAACCTTGGGGACGATTCTCCAATATGGAGCCCAAGTGTTCGCGCTGTCGTCGTCAACGTCGTCATGTTTCACGATGGTGCAAACCGGGCCCGGGTCGACAGATTCTGGCCCCCACAGACAACAGATTCAGGCCTCCTTTTGCGGCGCCTAATGGGCACCGCGCCAACCCGCGCATGCGCAGTTCGGCTACCCCAACATGCGCATGCGTGTGGGACTTCTTTAGCGCGCCGGCCCGACTCAAGATGGATTCGGTGTGCAGGAGCTGGGCGCACCAGAAAGTAGGGGAGAGGCTGGCCCGCCGATCGGTGGGCCCCATTCGCGGGCCAGACCCCATCGGAGGCCCCCCCCGGTGAAGGAGCCCCCCTCCCCCCCCCCCCACATGCAGTCCCCCGACCGTCCGCGCAGAGTTCCCGCCGGCAGCGACCAGGGGTGAACGGCGCCGGCGGGACTCTGTCGTATCGGCGCTGCCGCTCGGCCCATCTCGGCCGGTGCAAATGGCGCCGATTCTCCGCACCTCGGAGAATCGCGCGCCGGCATCGTGGCGCGGTTACGCCGATTCTCCGGCCCGGCGAGGAACTCGGAGAATCGCCCCCCTTTTCTATCCATGGCCTTCTTGGAGCACTTACATGACACCCACCATAAGTCAGGACAATGTGTCTGTCACATGTACATTATTAATGATGTGTAGATGCCAGCATTGGACTGGGGTGAGCATAGTAAGAATTCTTACAACACCAGGTTAAAGTCCAACAGGTTTGTTTCAAATCACTAGCTTTCGGAGCGCTGCTCCTTCCTCAGGTGAAGGAGCAGCGCTCCGAAAGCTAGTGACATCGAAACAAACCTGTTGGACTTTAACCTTCTGCACTGTAAATTCTATGATATATCTATGATATAATCTGGTGTTGTAAGAATTCTTACTATGTACATTATTAAGGAAGTGTTAGTAACAGACCTGTTGCCTCAGAACAGGGTAAACACAGTGTTGACAGTGACTGTGTATGTAATCATTAGGTAGGAACATACCATCCTCCTCGATGTTTTCAGTCCCACAGCTGACCAAGCCCGACGATATATTACCAGCACTGTCACGTCCAGGGTGTGAGGTTGTGAGGGTGTTCAGCCGTGCCCGTGCTCCGATGGTTAGGTGCCCCTGCCTCCGGTTTTGGGCCATTTTTGAACTACAACAGAAAGCAAAGTATGTCAGTGAATGTGGTGCAATGTGTTTGAGTGATGTGGGCTGGCATTCTGTTTATAAGCTGTGAGATATGACTGGGAGGCTTATGCCAGTGCTATTTGTGAGAGTGAGGTGAGGTGAGATTTGAGTCCTGGTTGATAGAGATTGTTGGGAAATTCATGAAGGGCAGAGTGAAGGATGGAGGGCAGATATTCAAGGTTAGATAGTTGGCCGCTGATCCCAATGGCCAACTACCCCCTCTGTCTTCTTCCTACCTGTCTGAAGGCCCTTTGGCCTCTTGAGGGAAAGGCATCTCCCTCCTCCAGTTACCTCCAGCATCAATGGTATCCTGCGTCACATCCAAGAGCTTTGGAGTAAGCTCTCTTCTCTACTGAGCCATTTTTCAAGCACCTTCTGCTCACTACATCCTGCTCCAGCAAATGTATCTCCTGCTGCAGCCAGAATCTCAATTTAAGAGGCGTAAGTGGTTTTAAATGTTACTAGCCTCGCATGAACTCATGTTCGCAGCTGAAGCATGTGGTCACTCAGCAATGTGTTCAGCATTTGGCTGCATGCCACTATGATAATTCACAGGAAGCAGGAGGATTATATGCTGCCTGCATTACCATGAAAGATCTTGGGTCAGAGGTGGAATAATTGTGCATCACAATCACTATGCCCATTTCAAGGGTTGTCAAACTTTTAGTCCATTCTCTCTACCACCCTCATTATATCTCCATTGACTCTACCACCCTCATTATACCTCCATTGACTCTACCACCCTCATTATACCTCCATTGTCTCTACCACCCTCATTATACCTCCATTGTCTCTACCACCCTCATTATACCTCCATTGTCTCTACCACCCTCATTATACCTCCATTGCCTCTACCACCCTCATTATACCTCCATTGTCTCTACCACCCTCATTATACCTCCATTGTCTCTACGACCCTCATTATACCTCCATTGTCTCTACCACCCTCATTATATCTCCATTGTCTCTACCACCCTCATTATACCTCCATTGACTCCACCACCCTCATTATACCTCCATTGTCTCTACCTCCCTCATTATACCTCCATTGACTCCACCTCCCTCATTATACCTCCATTGTCTCCACCACCCTCATTATACCTCCATTGACTCCACCTCCCTCATTATATCTCCATTGTCTCAACCACCCTCATTATACCTCCATTGTCTCCACCTCCCTCATTATACCTCCATTGTCTCTACCACTCTCATTATACCTCCATTGTCTATACCACCCTCATTATATCTCCATTGACTCTACTACCCTCATTATACCTCCATTGTCTCCACCACCCTCATTATATCTCCATTGTCTCTACCACCCTCATTATACCTCCATTGCCTCCACCACACTCATTATACCTCCATTGTCTCTACCACCCTCATTATACCTCCATTGTCTCTACCACCCTCATTATACCTCCATTGACTCCACCACCCTCATTATACCTCCATTGTCTCTACCTCCCTCATTATACCTCCATTGTCTCTACCACCCTCATTATACCTCCATTGACTCCACCACCCTCATTATACCTCCATTGTCTCTACCTCCCTCATTATACCTCCATTGTCTCTACCTCCCTCATTATACCTCCATTGTCTCTACCACCCTCATTATATCTCCATTGACTCTACCACCCTCATTATACCTCCATTGTCTCCACCACCCTCATTATACCTCCATTGTCTCCACCACCCTCATTATATCTCCATTGTCTCTACCACCCTCATTATACCTCCATTGTCTCCACCACACTCATTATACCTCCATTGTCTCTACCACCCTCATTATACCTCCATTGTCTCTACCACCCTCATTATACCTCCATTGACTCCACCACCCTCATTATACCTCCATTGTCTCTACCTCCCTCATTATACCTCCATTGTCTCTACCACCCTCATTATACCTCCATTGACTCCACCACCCTCATTATACCTCCATTGTCTCTACCTCCCTCATTATACCTCCATTGACTCCACCTCCCTCATTATACCTCCATTGTCTCCACCACCCTCATTATACCTCCATTGACTCCACCTCCCTCATTATATCTCCATTGTCTCTACCACCCTCATTATACCTCCATTGTCTCAACCACCCTCATTATACCTCCATTGTCTCTACCACTCTCATTATACCTCCATTGTCTATACCACCCTCATTATATCTCCATTGACTCTACCACCCTCATTATACCTCCATTGTCTCCACCACCCTCATTATATCTCCATTGTCTCTACCACCCTCATTATACCTCCATTGTCTCCACCACACTCATTATACCTCCATTGACTCCACCACCCTCATTATACCTCCATTGTCTCTACCTCCCTCATTATACCTCCATTGACTCCACCTCCCTCATTATTCCTCCAGTGTCTCCACCACCCTCATTATACCTCCATTGACTCCACCTCCCTCATTATACCTCCATTGTCTCCACCACCCTCATTATACCTCCATTGACTCTACCACCCTCATTATATCTCCATTGTCTCTACCTCCCTAATTATACCTCCATTGTCTCTACCACACTCATTATACCTCCATTGTCTCCACCACCCTCATTATACCTCCATTGTCACCACCACCCTCATTATAACTCCATTGTCTCCACCACCCTCATTATACCTCCATTGTCTCTACCACCCTCATTATATCTCCATTGTCTCTACCTCCCTAATTATACCTCCATTGTCTCTACCACACTCATTATACCTCCATTGTCTCCACCACCCTCATTATACCTCCATTGTCTCCACCACCCTCATTATATCTCCATTGTCTCTACCTCCTTAATTATACCTCCATTGTCTCTACCATACTCAATATACCTCCATTGTCTCCACCACCCTCATTATATCTCCATTGTCTCTACCTCCTTAATTATACCTCCATTGTCTCTACCATACTCAATATACCTCCATTGTCTCCACCACCCTCATTATACCTCCATTGTCTCTACCACCCTCATTATATCTCCATTGTCTCTACCACCTTCATTATACCTCCATTGACTCGACCTCCCTAATTATACCTCCATTGTCTCTACCACACTCATTATACCTCCATTGTCTCTACCACCCTCATTATATCTCCATTCTCTCTACCTCCCTCATTATACCTCCATTGACTCCACCACCCTCATTATACCTCCATTGTCTCTACCACCCTCATTATATCTCCATTGTCTCTACCACCATCATTATACCTCCATTCACTCTACCACCCTCATTATATCTCCATTGTCTCTACCTCCCTCATTATACCTCCATTGTCTCCACCACCCTCATTATATCTCCATTGCCTCTACCTCCCTCATTATACCTCCATTCACTCTACCACCCTCATTATATCTCCATTGTCTCTACCTCCCTCATTATACCTCCATTGTCTCCACCACCCTCATTATACCTCCATTGTCTCTACCTCCCTCATTATACCTCCATTGTCTCCACCACCCTCATTATATCTCCATTGTCTCTACCACCCTCATTATACCTCCATTCACTCTACCACCCTCATTATATCTCCATTGTCTCTACCTCCCTCATTATACCTCCATTGTCTCCACCACCCTCATTATACCTCCATTGTCTCCACCACCCTCATTATACCTCCATTGTCTATACCACCGTCATTATATCTCCATTGTCTCTACCACCCTCATTATACCGCCATTGACTCTACCTCCCTAATTGTACCTCCATTGTCTCCACCACCCTCATTATATCTCCATTGTCTCTCCCTCCCTCATTATACCTCCATTGTCTCTACCACACTCATTATACCTCCATTGTCTCTACCACACTCATTATACCTCCACTGTCTCCACCACCCTCATTATACCTCCATTCTCTCTACCACCCTCATTATACCTCCAATGTCTCTACCACACTCATTATACCTCCATTGTCTCCACCACCCTCATTATATCTCCATTGTCTCTACCTCCCTAATTATACCTACATTGTATCCACCACCCTCATTATATCTCCATTGTCTCTACCTCCCTCATTATATCTCCATTGTCTCTACCTCCCTAAATATACCTCCATTGTCTCTACCATACTCAATATACCTCCATTGTCTCCACCACCCTCATTATACCTCCATTGTCTCTACCGCCATCATTATACCTCCATTGTCTCTACCACACTCATTATACCTCCATTGTCTCTACCACCCTCATTATATCTCCATTCTCTCTACCTCCCTCATTATACCTCCATTGTCTCAACCACCCTCATTATACCTCCATTGTCTCTAACACCCTCATTATATCTCCATTGTCTCTACCACCCTCATTATACCGCCATTGACTCTACCTCCCTAATTGTACCTCCATTGTCTCCACCACCCTCATTATATCTCCATTGTCTCTCCCTCCCTCATTATACCTCCATTGTCTCTACCACACTCATTATACCTCCATTGTCTCTACCACACTCATTGTACCTCCACTGTCTCCACTACCCTCATTATACCTCCATTCTCTCTACCACCCTCATTATACCACCAATGTCTCTACCACACTCATTATACCTCCATTGTCTCCACCACCCTCATTATACCTCCATTGTCTCTACCTCCCTAATTATACCTCCATTGTCTCCACCACTCTCATTATATCTCCATTGTCTCTACCTCCCTCATTATATCTCCATTGTCTCTACCTCCCTAAATATACGTCCATTGTCTCCACCACCCTCATTATATCTCCATTGTCTCTACCTCCCTCATTATACCTCCATTGTCTCTACCACGCTCATTATATCTCCATTGTCTCTACCTCCCTCATTATACCTCCTTTGTCTCTACCACACTCATTATGCCTCCATTGTCTCTACCACACTCATTATACCTCCATTGTCTCCACCACCCTCATTATACCTCCATTGTCTCTACCACCCTCAGTATACCTCCAATATCTCTACCACACTCATTATACCTCCATTGTCTCCAACACCCTCATTATACCTCCATTGTCTCTACCACCATCATTATACCTCCATTGTCTCTACCACACTCATTATACCTCCATTGTCTCTACCACCCTCATTGTATCTCCATTCTCTCTACCTCCCTCATTATACCTCCATTGTCTCAACCACCCTCATTATACCTCCATTGTCTCTAACACCCTCATTATATCTCCATTGTCTCTACCTCCCTCATTATACCTCCATTGTCTCTACCACACTCATTATACCGCCATTGACTCTACCTCCCTAATTGTACCTCCATTGTGTCCACCACCCTCATTATATCTTCATTGTCTCTACCTCCCTCATTATACCTCCATTGTCTCTACCACACTCATTATACGTCCATTGTCTCTACCACACTCATTATACCTCCATTGTCTCCAGCACCCTCATTATACCTTCATTCTCTCTACCACCCTCATTATACCTCCAATATCTCTACCACACTCATTATACCTCCATTGTGTCCACCACCCTCATTATATCTCCATTGTCTCTACCTCCCTCATTATACCTCCATTGTCTCCAGCACCCTCATTATACCTTCATTCTCTCTACCACCCTCATTATACCTCCAATATCTCTACCACACTCATTATACCTCCATTGTCTCCACCACCCTCATTATATCTACATTGTCTCTACCTCCCTAATTTTACCTCCAGTGCCTCTACCACCCTCATTATATCTCCATTGTCTCTACCTCCCTCATTATACCTCCATTGTCTCTACCACACTCATTATACCTCCATTGTCTCTACCACACTCATTATACCTCCATTGTCTCCACCACCCTCATTATACCTCCATTCTCTCTACCACCCTCATTATACCTCCAACGTTTCTACCACACTCATTATACCTCCATTGTCTCCACCACCCTCATTATATCTCCATTGTCTCTACCTCCGTAATTATACCTCCATTGTCTCTACCACACTCATTTACCTCCATTGTCTCCACCACCCTCATTATACCTCCATTGTCACCACCACCCTCATTATACCTCCATTGTCTCTACCACACTCATTATACCTCCATTGTCTCCACCACCCTCATTATATCTCCATTGTCTCTACCTCCCTAATTATACCTCCATTGTCTCTACCACACTCATTATACCTCCATTGTCTCCACCACCCTCATTATACCTCCATTGTCTCCACCACCCTCATTATATCTCCATTGTCTCTACCTCCCTAATTATACCTCCATTGTCTCTACCATACTCAATATACCTCCATTGTCTCCACCACCCTCATTATACCTCCATTGTCTCCACCACCCTCATTATACCTCCATTGTCTCTACCACACTCATTATACCTCCATTGTCTCTACCACACTCATTATGCCTCCATTGTCTCCACCACCCTCATTATACCTCCATTCTCTCTTCCACCCTCATTATACCTCCAATGTCTCTACCACACTCATTATACCTCCATTGTCTCCACCACCCTAATTATACCTCCATTGTCTCTACCACACTCATTATACCTCCATTGTCTCTACCTCCCTCATTATATCTCCATTGTCTCTACCTCCCTAAATATACCTCCATTGTCTCCACCACCCTCATTATGTCTCCATTGTCTCTACTTCCCTCATTATACCTCCATTGTCTCTACCACCCTCATTATATCTCCATTGTCTCTACCTCCCTCATTATACCTCCATTGTCTCTACCACACTCATTATGCCTCCATTGTCTCTACCACACTCATTATACCTCCATTGTCTCCACCACCCTCATTATATCTCCATTGTCTCTACCTCCCTCATTATACCTCCATTGTCTCTACCACACTCATTATGCCTCCATTGTCTCTACCACACTCATTATACCTCCATTGTCTCCACCACCCTCATTATATCTCCATTGTCTCTACCTCCCTAATTATACCTCCATTGTCTCTACCATACTCAATATACCTCCATTGTCTCCACCACCCTCATTATACCTCCATTGTCTCTACCACCATCGTTATACCTCCATTGTCTCTACCACACTCATTATACCTCCATTGTCTCTACCACCCTCATTATATCTCCATTCTCTCTACCTCCCTCATTATACCTCCATTGTCTCGACCACATTGCAGTCGATTTCGGCGGCGTGAGAACAGCTGGTGAGTGGTGAGTCAGTTTCAGCGGGAGCATTGCGGAAGGAGGTTGCTGGGAGGTAAGTTAACCTTTAAAAGCACTTGTCTTTGCAGGGGCAGACCAGTCGATTTCGGCGGCGTGAGAACAGCTGGCTGGTTAGTCAATTTCAGCAGGAGCTGAGAATTTTTCTTCTTTTTTTTTTATTTTATTTTAAATTAGTTTTTTAGGCGGGAACAGGAAGTCGACCCGCGGACGTCTGGGAAGACCCTCCCCAATAAATTCTGGTGGAGAGGAAACCCGAGACACTACACGTGTAGTGTCTCCCACCCGCCCTCCTCCTCTAACCTAATAATAAAACCCATTGGTCTGAGGTAAGTACCATATTTTATTATATTATTATTATTTTTTAGCCAGATCTTGGTAGAAAGTTAGAGGAATGGCAGGGAAGGGAGTGCAATGTTCCTCCTGCAGGATGTTTGAGGTGAGGGATGCAGTTAGTGTCCCTGCTGATTTTACCTGCAGGAAGTGCTGCCATCTCCAGCTCCTCCAAGACCGAGTTAGGGAACTGGAGCTGGAGTTGGAAGAACTTCGGATCATTCGGGAGGCAGAAGGGGTCATAGATAGCAGCTTCAGGGAATTAGTTACACCAAAGATTGGAGATAGGTGGGTAACTGTAAGAGGGACTGGGAAAAAACAGTCAGTGCAGGGATCCCCTGCGGTCGTACCCCTGAGAAACAAGTATACCGCTTTGGATTCTTGTGGGGGGGACGACTTACCAGGGGTAAGCCATGGGGTACGGGCCTCTGGCACGGAGTCTGTCCCTGTTGCTCAGAAGGGAAGGGGGGAGAGGAGCAGAGCATTAGTAATTGGGGACTCTATAGTCAGGGGCACAGATAGGAGATTTTGTGGGAGCGTGAGAGACTCACGTTTGGTATGTTGCCTCCCAGGTGCAAGGGTACGTGATGTCTCGGATCGTGTTTTCCGGGTCCTTAGGGGGGAGGGGGAGCAGCCCCAAGTCGTGGTCCACATTGGCACCAACGACATAGGTAGGAAAGGGGACAAGGATGTCAGGCAGGCTTTCAGGGAGCTAGGATGGAAGCTCAGAACTAGAACAAACAGAGTTGTTATCTCTGGGTTGTTGCCCGTGCCACGTGATAGTGAGATGAGGAATAAGGAGAGAGAGCATTTAAACACGTGGCTACAGGGATGGTGCAGGCGGGAGGGATTCAGATTTTTGGATAACTGGGGCTCTTTCTGGGGAAGGTGGGACCTCTACAGACAGGATGGTCTTCATCTGAACCTGAGGGGCACAAATATCCTGGGGGGGAGATTTGTTAGTGCTCTTTGGGGGGGTTTAAACTAATGCAGCAGGGGCATGGGAACCTGGATTGTAGTTTTAGGGTAAGGGAGAATGAGAGTATAGAGGTCAGGAGCACAGATTTGACATCGCAGGAGGGGGCCAGTGTTCAGGTAGGTGGTTTGAAGTGTGTCTACTTCAATGCCAGGAGTATACGAAACAAGGTAGGGGAACTGGCAGCGTGGGTTGGTACCTGGGACTTCGATGTTGTGACCATTTCGGAGACATGGATAGAGCAGGGACAGGAATGGATGTTGCAGGTTCCGGGGTTTAGGTGTTTTAGTAAGCTCAGAGAAGGAGGCAAAAGAGGGGGAGGTGTGGCGCTGCTAGTCAAGAGCAGTATTACGGTGGCGGAGAGGATGCTAGATGGGGACTCTTCTTCCGAGGTAGTATGGGCTGAAGTTAGAAACAGGAAAGGAGAGGTCACCCTGTTGGGAGTTTTTTATAGGCCTCCTAATAGTTCTAGGGATGCAGAGGAAAGGATGGCGAAGATGATTCTGGATATGAGCGAAAGTAACAGGGTAGTTATTATGGGAGACTTTAACTTTCCAAATATTGACTGGAAAAGATATAGTTCGAGTACAATAGATGGGTCGTTTTTTGTACAGTGTGTGCAGGAGGGTTTCCTGAAACAATATGTTGACAGGCCAACAAGAGGCGAGGCCACGTTGGATTTGGTTTTGGGTAATGAACCAGGCCAGGTGTTGGATTTGGAGGTAGGAGAGCACTTTGGGGACAGTGACCACAATTCGGTGACGTTTACGTTAATGATGGAAAGGGATAAGTATACACCGCAGGGCAAGAGTTATAGCTGGGGGAAGGGCAATTATGATGCCATTAGACGTGACTTGGGGGGGATAAGGTGGAGAAGTAGGCTGCAAGTGTTGGGCACACTGGATAAGTGGGGCTTGTTCAAGGATCAGCTACTGCGTGTTCTTGATAAGTATGTACCGGTCAGACAGGGAGGAAGGCGTCGAGCGAGGGAACCGTGGTGTACCAAGGAAGTGGAATCTCTTGTTAAGAGGAAGAAGGAGGCCTATGTGAAGATGAAGTGTGAAGTTTCGGTTGGGGCGATGGATAGTTACAAGGTAGCGAGGAAGGATCTAAAGAGAGAGCTAAGACGAGCAAGGAGGGGACATGAGAAGTATTTGGCAGGAAGGATCAAGGAAAACCCAAAAGCTTTCTATAGGTATGTCAGGAATAAGCGAATGACTAGGGAAAGAGTAGGACCAGTCAAGGACAGGGATGGGAAATTGTGTGTGGAGTCTGAAGAGATAGGCGAGATACTAAATGAATATTTTTCGTCAGTATTCACTCAGGAAAAAGATAATGTTGTGGATGAGAATGCTGAGCCCCAGGCTAATAGAATAGATGGCATTGAGGTACGTAGTGAAGAGGTGTTGGCAATTCTGGACAGGCTGAAAATAGATAAGTCCCCGGGACCTGATGGGATTTATCCTAGCATTCTATGGGAGGCCAGGGAAGAGATTGCTGGACCTTTGGCTTTGATTTTTATGTCATCATTGGCTACAGGAATAGTGCCAGAGGACTGGAGGACAGCAAATGTGGTCCCTTTGTTCAAAAAGGGGAGCAGAGACAACCCCGGCAACTATAGGCTGGTGAGCCTCACGTCTGTAGTGGGTAAAGTCTTGGAGGGGATTATAAGAGACAAGATTTATAATCATCTAGATAGGAATAATATGATCAGGGATAGTCAGCATGGCTTTGTGAAGGGTAGGTCATGCCTCACAAACCTTATTGAGTTCTTTGAGAAGGTGACTGAACAGGTAGACGAGGGTAGAGCAGTTGATGTGGTGTATATGGATTTCAGCAAAGCGTTTGATAAGGTTCCCCACGGTAGGCTATTGCAAAAAATACGGAGGCTGGGGATTGAGGGTGATTTAGAGATGTGGATCAGAAATTGGCTAGCTGAAAGAAGACAGAGGGTGGTGGTTGATGGGAAATGTTCAGAATGGAGTACAGTCACAAGTGGAGTACCACAAGGATCTGTTCTGGGGCCGTTGCTGTTTGTCATTTTTATCAATGACCTAGAGGAAGGCGCAGAAGGGTGGGTGAGTAAATTTGCAGACGATACTAAAGTCGGTGGTGTTGTCGATAGTGTAGAAGGATGTAGCAGATTACAGAGGGATATAGATAAGCTGCAGAGCTGGGCCGAGAGGTGGCAAATGGAGTTTAATGTAGAGAAGTGTGAGGTGATTCACTTTGGAAGGAATAACAGGAATGCGGAATATTTGGCTAATGGTAAAGTTCTTGAAAGTGTGGATGAGCAGAGGGATCTAGGTGTCCATGTACATAGATCCCTGAAAGTTGCCACCCAGGTTGATAGGGTTGTGAAGAAGGCCTATGGAGTGTTGGCCTTTATTGGTAGAGGGATTGAGTTCCGGAGTCGGGAGGTCATGTTGCAGCTGTACAGAACTCTGGTACGGCCGCATTTGGAGTATTGCGTACAGTTCTGGTCACCGCATTATAGGAAGGACGTGGAGGCTTTGGAGCGGGTGCAGAGGAGATTTACCAGGATGTTGCCTGGTATGGAGGGAAAATCTTACGAGGAAAGGCTGATGGACTTGAGGTTGTTTTCGTTGGAGAGAAGAAGGTTAAGAGGAGACTTAATAGAGGCATACAAAATGATCAGGGGGTTGGATAGGGTGGACAGTGAGAGCCTTCTCCCGCGGATGGACATGGCTGGCACGAGGGGACATAACTTTAAACTGAGGGGTAATAGATATAGGACAGAGGTCAGAGGTAGGTTCTTTACGCAAAGAGTAGTGAGGCCGTGGAATGCCCTACCTGCTACAGTAGTGAACTCGCCAACATTGAGGGCATTTAAAAGTTTATTGGATAAACATATGGATGATAATGGCATAGTGTAGGTTGGATGGCTTTTGTTTCGGTGCAACATCGTGGGCCGAAGGGCCTGTACTGCGCTGTATTGTTCTATGTTCTATGTTCTATGTCTCCACCACCCTCATTATACCTCCATTGTCTCTACCACCCTCATTATACCGCCATTGACTCTAACTCCCTAATTGTACCTCCATTGTCTTCACCACCCTCATTATATCTTCATTGTCTCTACCTCCCTCATTATACCTCCATTGTCTCTACCACACTCATTATACGTCCATTGTCTCTACCACACTCATTATACCTCCATTGTCTCCACCACCCTCATTATACCTTCATTCTCTCTACCACCCTCATTATACCTCCAATATCTCTACCACACTCATTATACCTCCATTGTCTCTACCACCCTCATTATACCGCCATTGACTCTAACTCCCTAATTGTACCTCCATTGTCTTCACCACCCTCATTATATCTTCATTGTCTCTACTTCCCTCATTATACCTCCATTGTCTCTACCACACTCATTATACGTCCATTGTCTCTACCACACTCATTATACCTCCATTGTCTCCACCACCCTCATTATACCTTCATTCTCTCTACCACCCTCATTATACCTCCAATATCTCTACCACACTCATTATACCTCCATTGTCTCCGCCACCCTCATTATATCTCCATTGTCTCTACCTCCCTAATTATACCTCCATTGTCTCCACCACCCTCATTATATCTCCATTGTCTCTACCTCCCTCATTATACATCCATTGTCTCTACCTCCGTAATACCTCCATTGTCTCTACCACACTCATTATACCTCCATTGTCTCCACCACCCTCATTATACCTCCATTGTCACCACCACCCTCATTATACCTCCATTGTCTCTACCACACTCATTATACCTCCATTGTCTCCACAACCCTCATTATACCTCCATTGTCTCCACCACCCTCATTATACCTCCATTGTCTCTACCACCCTCATTATATCTCCATTATCTCTACCACCCTCATTATACCTCCATTGACTCTACCTCCCTAATTATACCTCCATTGTCTCCACCACCCTCATTATATCTCCACTGTCTCTACCTCCCTCATTATACCTCCATTGTCTCTACCATACTCATTATACCTCCATTGTCTCTACCACACTCATTATGCCTCCATTGTCTCCACCACCCTCATTATACCTCCATTCTCTCTTCCACCCTCATTATACCTCCAATGTCTCTACCACACTCATTATACCTCCATTCTCTCCACCACCCTCATTATATCTCCATTGTCCCTACCTCCCTAATTATATCTCCATTGTCTCCACCACCCTCATTATATCTCCATTGTCTCTACCTCCCTAATTATACCTCCATTGTCTCCACCACCCACATTATATCTCCATTGTCTCCACCACCCTCATTATACCTACATTGTCTCCACCACCCTCATTATATCTCCATTGTCTCTACCACCCTCATTATACCTCCATTGACTCTACCTCCCTCATTATATCTCCATTGTCACTACCTCCCTAATTATACCTCCATTGTCTCTACCACACTCATTATGCCTCCATTGTCTCGACCACACTCATTATACCTCCATTGTCTCCACCACCCTCATTATATCTCCATTGTCTCTACCTCCATAATTATACCTCCATTGTTTCTACCACATTCATTATACCTCCATTGTCTCCACCA
This sequence comes from Scyliorhinus torazame, assembly GCF_047496885.1. Lineage (NCBI taxonomy): Eukaryota > Metazoa > Chordata > Chondrichthyes > Carcharhiniformes > Scyliorhinidae > Scyliorhinus > Scyliorhinus torazame. The sequence goes on from NC_092714.1 coordinate 131,024,588, forward strand.
CCCTCATTATACCTCCATTCTCTCTACCACCATCATTATACCTCCATTGTCTCTCCCACACTCATTATACCTCCATTGTCTCTACGACCCTCATTATATCTCCATTCTCTCTACCTCCCTCATTATACCATCATTGTCTCCACCACCCTCATTATACCTCCATTGTCTCTACCACCCTCATTATATCTCCATTGTCTCTACCGCCCTCATTATACCTCCATTGACTCTACCACCCTCATTATACCTTAATTGACTCTACCACCCTCATTATACCTCCATTCACTCTACCACCCTCATTGTATCTCCATTGTCTCTACCTCCCTCATTATACCTCCATTGTCTCCACCACCCTCATTATACCTCCATTGTCTCTACCACCCTCATTATATCTCCATTGTCTCTACCACCCTCATTTCCCGCCATTGACTCGACCTCCCTAATTGTACCTCCATTGTCTCCACCACCCTCATTATATCTCCATTGTCTCTACCTCCCTAATTATACCTCCATTGTCTCTACCATACTCAATATACCTCCATTGTCTCCACCACCCTCATTATACCTCCATTGTCTCTACCACCCTCATTATATCTCCATTATCTCTACCTCCCTAATTATACCTCCATTGTCTCCACCACCCTCATTATATCTCCATTGTCTCTACCTCCCTCATTATACCTCCATTGTCTCTACCACCCTCATTATACCGCCATTGACTCTAACTCCCTAATTGTACCTCCATTGTCTCCACCACCCTCATTATATCTTCATTGTCTCTACCTCCCTCATTATACCTCCATTGTCTCTACCACACTCATTATACGTCCATTGTCTCTACCACACTCATTATACCTCCATTGTCTCCACCACCCTCATTATACCTTCATTCTCTCTACCACCCTCATTATACCTCCAATATCTCTACCACACTCATTATACCTCCATTGTCTCCGCCACCCTCATTATATCTCCATTGTCTCTACCTCCCTAATTATACCTCCATTGTCTCCACCACCCTCATTATATCTCCATTGTCTCTACCTCCCTCATTATACCTCCATTGTCTCTACCATACTCATTATACCTCCATTGTCTCTACCACACTCATTATGCCTCCATTGTCTCCACCACCCTCATTATACCTCCATTCTCTCTTCCACCCTCATTATATCTCCATTGTCTCCACCACCCTCATTATACCTCCATTCTCTCTTCCACCCTCATTATATCTCCATTGTCTCTACCTCCCTCATTATACCTCCATTGTCTCTACCACACTCATTATACCTCCATTGTCTCCACCACCCTCATTATATATCCATTGTCTCTACCTCCCTCATTATACCTCCATTGTCTCCACCACCCACATTATATCTCCATTGTCTCTACCTCCCTCATTATATCTCCATTGTCTCTACCATATTCATTATACCTCCATTGTCTCTACCACACTCATTATGCCTCCATTGTCTCCACCACCCTCATTATACCCCCATTGTCTCCACCACCCTCATTATACCTCCATTCTCTCTTCCACCCTCATTATATCTCCATTGTCTCTACCATACTCAATATACCTCCATTGTCTCCACCACCCTCATTATACCTCCATTGTCTCCACCACCCTCATTATACCTCCATTGTCTCTACCACCCTCATTATATCTCCATTATCTCTACCACCCTCATTATACCTCCATTGACTCTACCTCCCTAATTATACCTCCATTGTCTCCACCACCCTCATTATATCTCCACTGTCTCTACCTCCCTCATTATACCTCCATTGTCTCTACCATACTCATTATACCTCCATTGTCTCTACCACACTCATTATGCCTCCATTGTCTCCACCACCCTCATTATACCTCCATTCTCTCTTCCACCCTCATTATACCTCCAATGTCTCTACCACACTCATTATACCTCCATTGTCTCCACCACCCTCATTATATCTCCATTGTCTCTACCTCCCTAATTATATCTCCATTGTCTCCACCACCCTCATTATATCTCCATTGTCTCTACCTCCCTAATTATACCTCCATTGTCTCCACCACCCACATTATATCTCCATTGTCTCCACCACCCTCATTATACCTCCATTGTCTCCACCACCCTCATTATATCTCCATTGTCTCTACCACCCTCATTATACCTCCGTTGACTCTACCTCCCTCATTATATCTCCATTGTCACTACCTCCCTAATTATACCTCCATTGTCTCCACCACCCTCATTATATCTCCATTGTCTCTACCTCCCTCATTATACCTCCATTGTCTCTACCACCCTCATTATATCTCCATTGTCTCTACCTCCCTCATTATACCTCCATTGTCGCTACCACACTCATTATGCCTCCATTGTCTCGACCACACTCATTATACCTCCATTGTCTCCACCACCCTCATTATATCTCCATTGTCTCTACCTCCATAATTATACCTCCATTGTTTCTACCACACTCATTATACCTCCATTGTCTCCACCACCCTCATTATACCTCCATTCTCTCTACCACCATCATTATACCTCCATTGTCTCTCCCACACTCATTATACCTCCATTGTCTCTACGACCCTCATTATATCTCCATTCTCTCTACCTCCCTCATTATACCATCATTGTCTCCACCACCCTCATTATACCTCCATTGTCTCTACCACCCTCATTATATCTCCATTGTCTCTACCACCCTCATTATACCTCCATTGACTCTACCACCCTCATTATACCTTAATTGACTCTACCACCCTCATTATACCTCCATTCACTCTACCACCCTCATTGTATCTCCATTGTCTCTACCTCCCTCATTATACCTCCATTGTCTCCACCACCCTCATTATACCTCCATTGTCTCTACCACCCTCATTATATCCCCATTGTCTCTACCACCCTCATTTCCCGCCATTGACTCGACCTCCCTAATTGTACCTCCATTGTCTCCACCACCCTCATTATATCTCCATTGTCTCTACCTCCCTAATTATACCTCCATTGTCTCTACCATACTCAATATACCTCCATTGTCTCCACCACCCTCATTATACCTCCATTGTCTCTACCACCCTCATTATATCTCCAATATCTCTACCTCCCTAATTATACCTCCATTGTCTCCACCACCCTCATTATATCTCCATTGTCTCTACCTCCCTCATTATACCTCCATTGTCTCTACCATACTCATTATACCTCCATTGACTCTACCACACTCATTATGCCTCCATTGTCTCCACCACCCTCATTATACCTCCATTCTCTCTTCCTCCCTCATTATATCTCCATTGTCTCCACCACCCTCATTATACCTCCATTCTCTCTTCCACCCTCATTATATCTCCATTGTCTCTACCTCCCTCATTATACCTCCATTGTCTCTACCACACTCATTATACCTCCATTGTCTCCACCACCCTCATTATATATCCATTGTCTCTACCTCCCTCATTATACCTCCATTGTCTCCACCACCCACATTATATCTCCATTGTCTCTACCTCCCTCATTATATCTCCATTGTCTCTACCATACTCATTATACCTCCATTGTCTCTACCACACTCATTATGCCTCCATTGTCTCCACCACCCTCATTATACCCCCATTGTCTCCACCACCCTCATTATACCTCCATTCTCTCTTCCACCCTCATTATATCTCCATTGTCTCTACCTCCCTCATTATACCTCCATTGTCTCTACCACACTCATTATACCTCCATTGTCTCCACCACCCACATTATATCTCCATTGTCTCTACCTCCCTCATTATATCTCCATTGTCTCTACCTCCCTCATTATACCTCCATTGTCTCCACCACCCTCATTATACCCCCATTGTCTCCACCACCCTCATTATACCTCCATTCTCTCTTCCACCCTCATTATATCTCCATTGTCTCTACCACCCTCATTATGCCTCCATTGTCTCTACCACACTCATTATACCTCCATTGTCTCCACCTCCCTCATTATACCTCCATTGTCTCTACCACACTCATTATACCTCCATTGTCTCCACCACCCACATTATACCTCCATTGTCTCTACCTCCCTCATTATACCTCCATTGTCTCCACCACCCTCATTATATCTCCATTGTCTCTACCTCCCTCATTATACCCCCATTGTCTCTACCACCCTCATTATATCTCCATTGTCTCTACCTCCCTCATTATACCTCCATTGTCTCTACCACACTCATTATGCCTCCATTGTCTCGACCACACTCATTATACCTCCATTGTCTCCACCACCCTCATTATACCTCCATTCTCTCTACCACCCTCATTATACCTCCATTGTCTCCACCACCCTCATTATATCTCCATTGTCTCTACCTCCATAATTATACCTCCATTGCCTCTACCACCCTCATTATATCTCCATTGCCTCTACCTCCCTCATAATACCTCCATTGTCTCTACCACACTCATTATACCTCCATTGTCTCTACCACACTCATTATACCTCCATTGTCTCCACCACCCTCATTATACCTCCATTCTCTCTACCACACTCATTATACCTCCATTGTCTCCACCACCCTCATTATATCTCCATTGTCGCTACCTCCCTAATTATACCTCCATTGTCTCTACCACACTCATTATACCTCCATTGTCTCCACCACCCTCATTATACCTCCATTGTCACCACCACCCTCATTATACCTCCATTGTCTCCACCACCCTCATTATACCTCCATTGTCACCACCACCCTCATTATACCTCCATTGTCTCTACCACCCTCATTATATCTCCATTGTCTCTCCCACCCTCATTATACCTCCATTGACTCTACCACCCTCATTATACCTCCATTGTCTCCACCACCCTCATTATATCTCCATTGTCTCTACCTCCCTAATTATACCTCCATTGTCTCTACCACACTCATTATACGTCCATTGTCTCTACCACACTCATTATACCTCCATTGTCTCCACCACCCTCATTATACCTTCATTCTCTCTACCACCCTCATTATACCTCCAATATCTCTACCACACTCATTATACCTCCATTGTCTCCGCCACCCTCATTATATCTCCATTGTCTCTACCTCCCTAATTATACCTCCATTGTCTCCACCACCCTCATTATATCTCCATTGTCTCTACCTCCCTCATTATACCTCCATTGTCTCTACCATACTCATTATACCTCCATTGTCTCTACCACACTCATTATGCCTCCATTGTCTCCACCACCCTCATTATACCTCCATTCTCTCTTCCACCCTCATTATATCTCCATTGTCTCCACCACCCTCATTATACCTCCATTCTCTCTTCCACCCTCATTATATCTCCATTGTCTCTACCTCCCTCATTATACCTCCATTGTCTCTACCACACTCATTATACCTCCATTGTCTCCACCACCCTCATTATATATCCATTGTCTCTACCTCCCTCATTATACCTCCATTGTCTCCACCACCCACATTATATCTCCATTGTCTCTACCTCCCTCATTATATCTCCATTGTCTCTACCATATTCATTATACCTCCATTGTCTCTACCACACTCATTATGCCTCCATTGTCTCCACCACCCTCATTATACCCCCATTGTCTCCACCACCCTCATTATACCTCCATTCTCTCTTCCACCCTCATTATATCTCCATTGTCTCTACCATACTCAATATACCTCCATTGTCTCCACCACCCTCATTATACCTCCATTGTCTCCACCACCCTCATTATACCTCCATTGTCTCTACCACCCTCATTATATCTCCATTATCTCTACCACCCTCATTATACCTCCATTGACTCTACCTCCCTAATTATACCTCCATTGTCTCCACCACCCTCATTATATCTCCACTGTCTCTACCTCCCTCATTATACCTCCATTGTCTCTACCATACTCATTATACCTCCATTGTCTCTACCACACTCATTATGCCTCCATTGTCTCCACCACCCTCATTATACCTCCATTCTCTCTTCCACCCTCATTATACCTCCAATGTCTCTACCACACTCATTATACCTCCATTGTCTCCACCACCCTCATTATATCTCCATTGTCTCTACCTCCCTAATTATATCTCCATTGTCTCCACCACCCTCATTATATCTCCATTGTCTCTACCTCCCTAATTATACCTCCATTGTCTCCACCACCCACATTATATCTCCATTGTCTCCACCACCCTCATTATACCTCCATTGTCTCCACCACCCTCATTATATCTCCATTGTCTCTACCACCCTCATTATACCTCCGTTGACTCTACCTCCCTCATTATATCTCCATTGTCACTACCTCCCTAATTATACCTCCATTGTCTCCACCACCCTCATTATATCTCCATTGTCTCTACCTCCCTCATTATACCTCCATTGTCTCTACCACCCTCATTATATCTCCATTGTCTCTACCTCCCTCATTATACCTCCATTGTCGCTACCACACTCATTATGCCTCCATTGTCTCGACCACACTCATTATACCTCCATTGTCTCCACCACCCTCATTATATCTCCATTGTCTCTACCTCCATAATTATACCTCCATTGTTTCTACCACACTCATTATACCTCCATTGTCTCCACCACCCTCATTATACCTCCATTCTCTCTACCACCATCATTATACCTCCATTGTCTCTCCCACACTCATTATACCTCCATTGTCTCTACGACCCTCATTATATCTCCATTCTCTCTACCTCCCTCATTATACCATCATTGTCTCCACCACCCTCATTATACCTCCATTGTCTCTACCACCCTCATTATATCTCCATTGTCTCTACCACCCTCATTATACCTCCATTGACTCTACCACCCTCATTATACCTTAATTGACTCTACCACCCTCATTATACCTCCATTCACTCTACCACCCTCATTGTATCTCCATTGTCTCTACCTCCCTCATTATACCTCCATTGTCTCCACCACCCTCATTATACCTCCATTGTCTCTACCACCCTCATTATATCCCCATTGTCTCTACCACCCTCATTTCCCGCCATTGACTCGACCTCCCTAATTGTACCTCCATTGTCTCCACCACCCTCATTATATCTCCATTGTCTCTACCTCCCTAATTATACCTCCATTGTCTCTACCATACTCAATATACCTCCATTGTCTCCACCACCCTCATTATACCTCCATTGTCTCTACCACCCTCATTATATCTCCAATATCTCTACCTCCCTAATTATACCTCCATTGTCTCCACCACCCTCATTATATCTCCATTGTCTCTACCTCCCTCATTATACCTCCATTGTCTCTACCATACTCATTATACCTCCATTGACTCTACCACACTCATTATGCCTCCATTGTCTCCACCACCCTCATTATACCTCCATTCTCTCTTCCTCCCTCATTATATCTCCATTGTCTCCACCACCCTCATTATACCTCCATTCTCTCTTCCACCCTCATTATATCTCCATTGTCTCTACCTCCCTCATTATACCTCCATTGTCTCTACCACACTCATTATACCTCCATTGTCTCCACCACCCTCATTATATATCCATTGTCTCTACCTCCCTCATTATACCTCCATTGTCTCCACCACCCACATTATATCTCCATTGTCTCTACCTCCCTCATTATATCTCCATTGTCTCTACCATACTCATTATACCTCCATTGTCTCTACCACACTCATTATGCCTCCATTGTCTCCACCACCCTCATTATACCCCCATTGTCTCCACCACCCTCATTATACCTCCATTCTCTCTTCCACCCTCATTATATCTCCATTGTCTCTACCTCCCTCATTATACCTCCATTGTCTCTACCACACTCATTATACCTCCATTGTCTCCACCACCCACATTATATCTCCATTGTCTCTACCTCCCTCATTATATCTCCATTGTCTCTACCTCCCTCATTATACCTCCATTGTCTCCACCACCCTCATTATACCCCCATTGTCTCCACCACCCTCATTATACCTCCATTCTCTCTTCCACCCTCATTATATCTCCATTGTCTCTACCACCCTCATTATGCCTCCATTGTCTCTACCACACTCATTATACCTCCATTGTCTCCACCTCCCTCATTATACCTCCATTGTCTCTACCACACTCATTATACCTCCATTGTCTCCACCACCCACATTATACCTCCATTGTCTCTACCTCCCTCATTATACCTCCATTGTCTCCACCACCCTCATTATATCTCCATTGTCTCTACCTCCCTCATTATACCCCCATTGTCTCTACCACCCTCATTATATCTCCATTGTCTCTACCTCCCTCATTATACCTCCATTGTCTCTACCACACTCATTATGCCTCCATTGTCTCGACCACACTCATTATACCTCCATTGTCTCCACCACCCTCATTATACCTCCATTCTCTCTACCACCCTCATTATACCTCCATTGTCTCCACCACCCTCATTATATCTCCATTGTCTCTACCTCCATAATTATACCTCCATTGCCTCTACCACCCTCATTATATCTCCATTGCCTCTACCTCCCTCATTATACCTCCATTGTCTCTACCACACTCATTATACCTCCATTGTCTCTACCACACTCATTATACCTCCATTGTCTCCACCACCCTCATTATACCTCCATTCTCTCTACCACACTCATTATACCTCCATTGTCTCCACCACCCTCATTATATCTCCATTGTCGCTACCTCCCTAATTATACCTCCATTGTCTCTACCACACTCATTATACCTCCATTGTCTCCACCACCCTCATTATACCTCCATTGTCACCACCACCCTCATTATACCTCCATTGTCTCCACCACCCTCATTATACCTCCATTGTCACCACCACCCTCATTATACCTCCATTGTCTCTACCACCCTCATTATATCTCCATTGTCTCTCCCACCCTCATTATACCTCCATTGACTCTACCACCCTCATTATACCTCCATTGTCTCCACCACCCTCATTATATCTCCATTGTCTCTACCTCCCTAATTATACCTCCATTGTCTCTACCACACTCATTATACCTCCATTGTCTCCAGCACCCTCATTATAACTCCATTGTCTCCACCACCCTCATTATACCTCCATTCTCTCTACTACCATCATTATACCTCCATTGTCTCTACCACACTCATTATACCTCCATTGTCTCTACCACCCTCATTATATCTCCATTCTCTCTACCTCCCTCATTATACCTCCATTGTCTCCACCACCCTCATTATACCTCCATTGTCTCTACCACCCTCATTATATCTCCATTGACTCTACCACCCTCATTATACCTTAATTGACTCTACCACCCTCATTATACCTCCATTGTCTCTACCACCCTCATTATATCTCCATTGTCTCTACCACCCTCATTATACCTCCATTTACTCTACCACCTTCATTATACCTCCATTGTCTCTACCTCCCTCATTATACCTCCATTGTCTCTACCACACTCATTATACCTCCATTGTCTCTACCACACTCATTATACCTCCATTGTCTCCACCACCCTCATTATACCTCCATTCTCTCTACCACCCTCATTATACCTCCAATGTCTCTACCACACTCATTATACCTCCATTGTCTCCACCACCCTCATTATATCTCCATTGTCTCTACCACCCTAATTATACCTTCATTGTCTCCACCACCCACATTATATCTCCATTGTCTCTACCTCCCTCATTATATCTCCATTGTCTCTACCTCCCTAAATATACCTCCATTGTCTCCACCACCCTCATTATACCTCCATTGTCTCTACCACCCTCATTATATCTCCATTGTCTCTACCACCCTCATTATACCTCCATTGACTCTACCACCCTCATTATACCTCCATTGTCTCTACCTCCCTCATTATACCTCCATTGTCTCTACCACACTCATTATACCTCCATTGACTCTACCACCCTCATTATACCTCCATTGTCTCCACCACCCTCATTATACCTCCATTCTCTCCACCACCCTCATTATATCTCCATTGTCTCTACCTCCCTCATTATATCTCCATTGTCTCTACCTCCCTAAATATACCTCCATTGTCTCCACCACCCTCATTATACCTCCATTGTCTCTACCACCCTCATTATATCTCCATTGTCTCTACCACCCTCATTATACCTCCATTGACTCTACCACCCTCATTATACCTCCATTGTCTCTACCTCCCTCATTATACCTCCATTGTCTCTACCACACTCATTATACCTCCATTGTCTCTACCACACTCATTATACCTCCATTGTCTCCACCACCCTCATTATACCTCCATTCTCTCTACCACCCTCATTATACCTCCAATGTCTCTACCACACTCATTATACCTCCATTGTCTCCACCACCCTCATTATATCTCCATTGTCTCTACCACCCTAATTATACCTCCATTCTCTCCACCACCCTCATTATATCTCCATTGTCTCTACCTCCCTCATTATATCTCCATTGTCTCTACCACACTCATTATACCTCCATTGTCTCTACCACACTCATTATATCTCCATTGTCTCTACCTCCCTAAATATACCTCCATTGTCTCCACCACCCTCATTATATCTCCATTGTCTCTACCTCCCTCATTATACCTCCATTGTCTCTACCACCCTCATTATATCTCCATTGTCTCTACCTCCCTCATTATACCTCCATTGTCTCTACCACACTCATTATGCCTCCATTGTCTCTACCACACTCATTATACCTCCATTCTCTCTACCACCCTCATTATACCTCCAATATCTCTACCAGACTCATTATACCTCCATTGTCTCCACCACCCTCATTATATCTCCATTGTCTCTACCTCCCTAATTATACCTCCATTGCCTCTACCACCCTCATTATACCTCCATTGTCTCCACCACCGTCATTATATCTCCATTGTCTCAACCTCCCTCATTATACCTCCATTGTCTCTTCCACACTCATTATACCTCCATTGTCTCTACCACACTCATTATACCTCCATTGTCTCCACCTCCCTCATTATACCTCCATTGTCTCCACCACCCTCATTATACCCCCATTGTCTCTACCACACTCATTATACCTCCATTGTCTCTACCACCCTCATTATACCTCCATTGACTCTACCACCCTCATTATACCTCCATTGACTCTACCACCCTCATTATACCTCCATTCACTCTACCACCCTCATTTTTCTCCATTGTCTCTACCACACTCATTATACCTCCATTGTCTCTACCACACTCATTATACCTCCATTGTCTCCACCACCCTCATTATACCTCCATTCTCTCTACCACCCTCATTATACCTCCAATGTCTCTACCACACTCATTATACCTCCATTGTCTCCACCACCCTCATTATATCTCAATTGTCTCTACCTCCCTAATTATGCCTCCATTGTCTCCACCACCCTCATTATATCTCCATTGTCTCTACCTCCCTCATTATATCTCCATTGTCTCTACCTCCCTAATTATACCTCCATTGTCTCCACCACCCTCATTATATCTCCATTGTCGCTACCTCCCACATTATACCTCCATTGTCTCTACCACCCTCATTATATCTCCATTGTCTCTACCTCCCTCATTATACCTCCATTGTCTCTACCACACTCATTATGACTCCATTGTCTCTACCACACTCGTTATACCTCCATTGTCTCCACCACCCTCATTATACCTCCATTCTCTCTACCACCCTCATTATACCTCCAATATCTCTACCACACTCATTATACCTCCATTGTCTCCACCACCCTCATTATATCTCCATTGTCTCTACCTCCCTAATTATACCTCCATTGTCTCTACCACCCTCATTATACCTCCTTTGACATTACCACCCTCATTATACCTGCATTGACTCTACCACCCTCATTATATCTCCATTGTCTCTACCTCCCTCATTATACCTCCATTGTCTCTACCACCCTCATTATACCTGCATTGACTCTACCACCCTCATTATATCTCCATTGTCTCTACCTCCCTCATTATACCTCCATTGTCTCTACCACCCTCATTATACCTCCATTGACTCTACCACCCTCATTATATCTCCATTGTCTCCACCTCCCACATTATACCTCCATTGACTCTACCACCCTCATTATATCTCCATTGTCTCTACCACCCTCATTATACCTCCATTGACTCTACCACCCTCATTATACCTCCATTGACTCTACCACCCTCATTATACCTCCATTGACTCTACCACCCTCATTATATCTCCATTGTCTCTACCACCCTCATTATATCTCCATTGTCTCTACCTCCCTCATTATACCTCCATTGTCTCTACCACCCTCATTATACCTCCATTGTTTCTACCACCCTCATTATATCTCCATTGACTCTACCACCCTCATTATATCTCCATTGTCTCTACCTCCCTCATTATACCTCCATTGTCTCTACCTCCCTCATTATACCTCCATTGTCTCCACCTCCCACATTATACCTCCATTGTCTCTACCACCCTCATTATACCTCCATTGTCTCTACCTCCCTCATTATACCTCCATTGTCTTCACCTCCCACATTATACCTCCATTGTCTCTACCACCCACATTATACCTCCATTGTCTCCACCTCCTCCATTATATCTCCATTGACTCTACCTCCCACATTATATCTCCATTGACTCTACCTCCCACATTATACCTCCATTGTCTCCACCTCCCACATTATATCTCCATTGTTTCCACCTCCTTCATTATACCTCCATTCTCTCTACCTCCCCTTATACCTCCATTGTCTCTACCACCCTCATTATACCTCCATTGTCTCCACCTCCTTCATTATATTGCCATTCTCTCTACCTCCCCTTATACCTCCATTGTCTCTACCTCCCTCATTATACCTCCATTGTCTCCACTGCCCTTAGCATACCTCCATCATCGCCACCTCCTTCACCATACCTCTACTTCACCCACTGTACCTCTAAAAGAAAAACCTTTTGCGTATATTTTTTGGTCACTCAACATAATCAAGAAATATTGAAGAATATCATCTATCCCAAAGCTTGGCCCACCTTACTACCTTACACAAACAGAACCCCTCTCCCTCCTCCTTCCTGGAGCAGAAAATGATGTTTCACATTCTCAATTGTATTATTCATAGACGCTCCCATTCAGATTTAATTACATATTCCCCCACCTCTGTTTTGAGGGAGCAATTAGACTCCAGCCTCAGTTGGTGTCAATAGAACCTGGAACAGATGGTCTCAGCTGATCCCACAGCATATCAGCTAAATTGTTACTAATGTCTTAATCTTAAAACATAAAGACAGTTTTCTCCTGCCAGTGCTGTGTTGTCATTAAACGTTTTGTTCGGTTTCTATTAAAGTGCTCCATCTGGTCTTCATAAAGCAGCTGGCAGCTTTGGGAGTACATAGTCAAATCTAGGATTTTATCCAGAATGTAAACTCGAGCTCCATGATCTGTGTAAGAGTGGGTAAGTGAGTCAGTGAACCCATTCCTCTTGACTGAGGTTTGAAGGATTGGATAGCATTGTAATGGATAATGTCATAGTGTCTATTTTGGCTGTTTTTTCAGATAACTTTGTGGACTTACCCAGGATTCAATGCACTTTAGTAACCATTTTGAATAATAGACTAACAAATGACATGACTTTCCACAAATCAAAAAGGGAAACTCAAAGGAAAATATAAGGGAAAATTGTGGCCTCCTATTGGTGCCTGGGTGATGGTGGGTGCAAGTTTTAGCCTGGAAAGTACTAAAGCGATCTAAGGTGCGTCACAACCAAATTGACATCAAGCCAAAGAAAAGGACAGTTTGGCTAAAGATAGGCGGAATTTTCTGAGAATAGGACAAGTGTCAATTTGGTGTGAACTTGCTGCACCAATTTTCTAGCCCCGGAATATTCCTTCCATCCCACATGCTGCCACCTCGCAGGTCCCGAGCACTCGACCTCTGACAAAATTCCTCAAACCACCTGGCACTCCTCATCAGAACTCCACCCTGCTTCCGCACAGTGCCGACACATGCCACACATTTCATCGACATCTGATCTGCCAGACGGTCAGCTCAAATCATCCCATTTTCATTCCTGCGGGAGGAGCTAGTTCACAACCACCATGGGTGAGTGAAGACCCTGAGATGAGGACCCTGAATCTTTACAAGGGGAGAACCATGGAGCTCGCAGGGGAGAAGCAGGACTGGGTCTGCACTGAGAGCAAGGTGGGCCTCTGAGAGAAAGCTAAGGGGCCACTACATCTTCATCCAGGTGACAAAACTGACGAACATATTGTTGTCCAAACCCTTGCCCTAGACATGTGCTCATACTCTCTTCGTTGCCTTGCAAGAACATCACTGGAAGAATTTGGCCCATTCACTAGCAGTGCCCCACCTCCCACCCTCAACACCACTCGGAGGAGATCTTGGAGGAGGACATGGATGAGGTGTCACAGTTTACCACCTGCACTATCAATCATCGCAGAGGCGCACACCTCGGTGGGCGATGTAAGCAGGCAGGCCTCTGGGTCACTACCTGGTGAGCACCACACTGCTGGGAGGCAAGAGCATCCCAGGGATTGGACTGTCGGAGATCTGCTGGTTCCCAGGCCTCAGCTGTGCCCCAGTTAGGTTCCGTATCTCTCGACATGTTCATCCCTCAGCTGTTGGAGATGCAAAGGCAGAACCGAGAATATCAGGTGAGGGCGACAGTGCCATGCCTGAACCTACAAGCTGAATGGAGGCATGCAAAAGCCAGCAATGTGTGACACCTAGGCCAACACTGCAAGGGTGGTGTACGCAGAGGAAAGCCTGGGGCAAGAGGTCAGATCCATGACTGGATCAGTCCCTGAGGACCTTGTCTAAAGGCTTCAATTGTATAGTTCAGCCAATGGCACACCTCCAGGACTGGCAGCGCTAGATGACATTGAGGTTCTGGAGGTCAATCCAGCTGTCCCTCCATTCCCTGGGGTAACCAAGGAGCCCACAAGTACTGGGAGGGGAGTGGATCCACTGTAGCACATTCTGGGGGCCTCCACCCAAGAATCTCTGCGAGTGACGAGCCAATCTGAATACCCCCATTCCTGAGAATGGCGCTACTCTGGCACAGTGGGCCGAACAGAGTGACGAGGCAACTCCAGCACCACCCGAAAGTAGGGCCGGGCCCTTCAGGACCTGGTCCTCCGGAGGAGGCCACTGAGGGCATCTCAGGCCACAGATCATTGAAGGCAGTAGGCCGCCTCCACCTCTGATATGCGTCTGGGAACACACATAGACATAATGGGAGAGTACGGAAGTCAAAGGATTTGAAGGGGCACAATGTGGGCATTGGTGAAGTTCGGCATAGGTAATTGGCAGGAATTCAAACTTGTTAAATCTGAACATCACACTGAATTAAATATTATCTTTCTTCACCACCTTAACGCCTCACATTCTTTAACCCCCCCTCCCAGTGGCATCGGCTCACAATTCTTCTCACTGGCCCTCAATGCCTGCCAGACAGTTAGGCCCTCTCAGTGCGAATGTTTCATTTGCAGGCATCATTCAGTGAACCCGAGGCCCTCAACCCCCTTTAGAGCTAATTGTCAAAGAAATGTAGGGCTGAACCTCACTCAGACGTGAGCCGGGGATTCAGCATGATGGCTTCAGGCAGACAGGAGTCAGATACCAGCAGTAGCTGAGGAACATCTCAGGCCATTCCTCACAGCGAGTTGTCATCACCCTCCTGCACTGACTGGGCAGCAGGCACTCAAGGACACCCAGCCCCAGCACCCTGATGATTAAGGTCTCTACAGCATTCATTCACTGGTCGTACAGGGGTCCTGACGTCCTGATGGGGGAGGGGGGGATGAAGAGAGGGTGGAGGGGAGCCCTTGTCCCCTCCTGAACTCCATCCTCCGGATCCTCAGTGGCCTTTCCCTCCTGAATGTCCTGCTCATTCGAGGACACATGTCGCTCCTCGAGGTCATCCTCAGGAAGGTCATTGCCCTGTTGCAGAGCCAGGTTGTGCAGGGTACAGCAGGCCACAACAAAGCAGGAGACTCTTTAGGCTGTACTGGAGGGCCACACCGGACTTGCTGTGACAGCGGAATTGCACTTTTTGGAAGTTGATGTATGGCTCGATTACAGATCAGGTGGCATTGTGAGCAACATTGGTCCTGGCATCCACACTGGCATCATCAGCCAAGGTCTCAGGGGATTTCCCTTGTACCCTATGAGCCATCCCTGCAACCTGGGGTGACCCTGGCAAATGCCAGGGATTTGCGATTTCCCGAGGATGTAACTATCATGTGCACTATCTGGAAAATGACAAACGCGCCTGAATTGCATCTGGTGGTCACTAGCTGCACATTGATGGAGTGAAACCCCTTCCTGTTTATAAAGGGGACACCCTGATGCCACTGGGTATGTAGGGCGACATGGGTGCAGTAAATCGCCCCCTGCACCTGTGGCAGACCAGCTATGAAACCAAAGCCCGGAGCTCTCTTGTCCTGCAAGGCCTGGTAAGGTCATAATGTCTCAGGTCCAAAGCTCTGGTATAAAGTGCATCCGTGGCCTCCTGAGTGCACTTCTGTACAGATGCCTGCAATATGCCAACAGGTCACTTGTGGAGCCCTGGAAGGACACCATAGCGTAAATGTTGAGGGCTGCTGTGACCTTTATGGCCACAGAGAGCAAGTGTCCTCCGCCGCCATGTGGCACCAACTCCGCAAGGATGTGGCAGAGGTAACGCAGTCTCCCTGGTGTGGTGAATTCTTCTTTGGCTCATGCTGTCCTCGACAGCTCCATGAGGACATACGATTCCTGTACACCGTTGGTCTCTTTCTGCACCTTCATGCCCCCTGCATGGCTAGTGCAGCCTCTGGCCACTGAGCTTGCCCTGTGGCCCCCTGGTCTTCCATAGGGTCTTCCCTCGATTCGCCACGACTCCACTGGCTCCATACCGATATCACTCGGACACCTGCAAGGGATGAGAGAGAGATAGACAGAGAGAGAGATAGACAGAGAGAGAGATAGACACAGAGCGAGAGATAGATAGAGAGTGAGAGATAGATAGAGAGAGAGAGAGAGAGATAGACAGAGAGAGATAGAGATAGAGAGAGATAGACATAGAGAGATAGACAGAGAGAGAGAGACAGATAGAGATAGATAGACAGAGAGAGACAGAGAGAGAGAGATAGACAGAGATAGATAGACAGTGAGAGACAGAGAGAGAGAGAGAGTTAGGTTGGTGTTGCAGCCACTGACCACCATTACCTCCCCTGGCCCATTGGTCTTCCGGTCCTGGAAGCAGCCAGTCCCAGACCTTATCTGGCGGCGACCGCTTACTCACAACTCAGGTGCCCTCCCATCTCCAGAACAGGACTGGCCCAGGCCTATTCCCTCATGCATTTACACTCACCTTTGGCATCCCATCTGGTTCTCCCTTTCCTTATGCTTTCTAACACTGAGGGTTCTGACAGGAGGGTTTCATCCCAAATGGCCAGGGTCAACTGGATGGTGATGTCCGCCTTGGAGGCTACTGGATCCTGACTGACAGGCATTTGGGTCCTATAGAGAAGCGGGTCCAATGTCTCTTGATCCCATGCAACCAAGCATGAGACCTGATCCCTGAGGATTCATCCCATTCCTTGACTTTGGGACTGTGGGCAGCTGACATTGTTACGGGTTAACGCCTGATGGCCAATTAGTTTGACGAGCATAAGCCTCAGGAATGATAGAGGGCGCAGTTGCTTTCTGCTTTAGGGAGAGGCAGAGCCAATAAGTACCCTTCTTACTCAGGCTGCATCATTCCGAGAACTCCGTGTTCTTGTGCCTCAATACTTGAGCCTCCTAGACAGCCACTCCACAAGCTGGGTGCTGTGTTGTCTTCTCCTTTGGGGTCACATCCACCCATCCCATTAGACATGGCTCCTTGATGCTCAGGCTCACATCCTTCAAATCAGGCTCGCGTCCTCCCTGGTCGTGAACCTGATCGAGTTATCGGAGAGGGCCTGTGAAGATCGCAATCGGAAATCTCGCCGGCGCAAATCCCATTTTTGGCCTCTCGCAAGATTTAATGGTCATGACGGGATGTGCATCCATGGCCAACGGGCCCGCTAAATCCCACCTCATCGTAAAGGGGAGAGGGCTGGTGGGTGTCAAGGCAGAGAGCCTGAGGGAAGGATATTCAGACCTCAGGAATTTTCCACATGAGGTACGACTGCCAATCAAAGGACAACGGAAGTTGAGGATACACAAGGGCCAGAATTGGAGTACGAAAAAGATCTCAGAGGATTGTGGGAGGAATATACAGAGATAGAAAGGGAAAAGATCATGGTGGGATTTGAACACAACAATGAACACTTTAAAATCCGGGCATTCAGAGACCAAGATACAATGTAGGTTAGCCCACACAATGGTGAGGGGTGAACTGGATTTGGTGAGAGTTAGGACATGGGTGGCCATGTTTCACTGTCCTGAGGAAGGACCAAAATTCCAAAGAGGTTAAACATTGAACATTTGTAGGGTACATGTTGAAACAATTCTGCCTCCTGGGTTAGACCTCCTAAACACCCAATGAAAAGCCTTCTTCCACCTGTGCTGCGAACGTCAGAACCAACTTGTGTGATGGATTTCTGATGAAACTTTGAAAGAGTTACTTGGAGGTAGGACTGGTTTCTATCAGCTTGACACAAGGATCCTGTCATGTTATTCACCCTGGGGTAACATGGACTGCAACACGATGCAGTTAAATGATCAAGCATACACCAAACGTAGGCGTTGCTCAAATAAGATTTATTGAACTTCAGAAACGAGGCACACAGCTGCCTGTGGGTTGACTCTCTACTACTCTAAGTAAACTAACATTAACTATCTAGACCAGGCTAGCTCTGATCCACGTGTAGAAGGTGTTGAGTGATTTGTACACCCTGACTGTCACTACAGTTGTCACCAGTGGAAAGAGCCAGAGCGCTGATGCCTCGTGTGTTTTATAGTTGGAAGCCTCCCTCTGGTGTTCTGTCTGGCGATTGGTCGTGTTCTGTTCTTTATGTTGATTGGCTCACCTGAGTGTCTGTCACTGCCTGCTTTTACCTCATGATGTGCATGGGTGCATATTATGACAGATCCTGGGAAGTGTGCCAGTCTTACAGGGTGTGCATCTTAGTTAAAGCCCCTCACGTACAGACATGGACTGAGAAGCTTGTGATGTGTAAGCACAGGAGTTAGATAACTGGGCCACCTTTGCTATAAGGCATCCTTTACAGGACCTTCCATCATGCTGAAAGCACATGCCTACCATGTAACAGATGTGGAAATTCAAAGGATAAATATGAACAACTATTGCACATACTCGAAGTTCAGTTTGTGTCATGATCAGGCATCTCCAACTCGTTGAAGCAATGTTTGATGGCTATAATGTGTGTGATGGGGGTGGGTTAATGCACTCTTGTGTTATGGTGATTTGTGCTGGACAGAACAACTCTGGAGACAAACTCTTCTCGTCTAACCCGTTAGGCCAAAAACCCAGGATAGCCGCTTTCATAATCATAGAATTTACAGTGCAGAAGGAGGCCATTCGGCCCATTGAGTCTGCACCAGCCCCTGGAAAGCACACCCTACTTAAGCCCACACCTCCACCCTATCCCCGTAACCCAGTAACCCCACCCAACCTTTTTGGACACTAAGGACAATTTAGTATGGCCAATCTACCTAACATTTTGGACTGTGGGAGGAAACCGGAGCACACGGGGGAAACCCACGCAGACACGGGGAGAACGTGCAAAATCCGCACAGACAGTGACCCAAGCCGGGAATCGAACCTGGGACCCTGGAGCTGTGAAGCAGCAATGCTAACCTCTGTGCTACCGTGCCGCCTGTCCTTAGTGGATCTAATGTCTGTCCTTCGTGCAGCAAAGTTGTCACCCTTTTGGTGTCAAGCTGACTCCAGCAAAGGTTTGCTTAGCGATCGCAGTTTAGGATACAATCTCTCACAGACAACAGTAATCCCGATATATAAGCAAGATCCAGACCTTCTCTTGTGATAGCTTTCCTCTTGCTCCCACAAAAATACACATCCATAAAATTCCTACAATGCATAAAAAACCATTCGGCCCATTGAGTCTGCACTGACCATCTGACAGAACACTCTATCGCGCCCCACTCCCCCACCCTATCTACAAAACCCCGGCAACGCACCTAACCTGCACATCTTTGGACGGTGGGAGGAAACCGGAGCACTCGGGGGAAACTCACGCAGACATGGGGAGAACGTGCAGACTCCACACAGACAGTCACCCAAGGCCGGAATTGAACCCGGGTCCCTGGTGTTGTGAGGCAGCAGTGCTAACCACTGTGCCACAATGATGCCAAGTACGGTGGCACATGACAAGCAATATACTGTCATTAAGTACCATTTGAAGGTGTCCCTTACACCCACCATTGTAAACAATCAGACGTGCTGTGGGAAAGAACCATGTTAAAGGACTGGGAATCGTTCTGCACTGACACTGTGTCTCTGGGCAGAACCAGGACTGCGGCAGTATATCGACCTTGGAAGTGGGAACATCAGGGGCTAGATAACGGCAGTAGACTGGGATTTTCCGAAGAAGATTTGCAAAGCAGAGAAGCAGGAAGTGCGATTGGTTTGGGGGAGGAGGGACAAACACGATATAGCACAGTAAATATCAGCCAGTTTCTAGAATGAATTGTGAGTCACAAGCCCAACAATAAGTTTTTTTTCCAACCGTGTCTTCACCTTGATCTGCTTTCTCCCTTCTGAAGGCTGAGAGCTAATGTTAATGTTGACCTGAGAGACTTTGAGGACATGAATGTGCCACATCATTAAACTATAAAGCTGCTGACAACGTTCCTGAATTCCAGAAATTTCATTCGGAGCAGCAGGTGCCAAATAGCCTTAACCTGAAACTATTTATGATGATGAGCTACATTGAAACATATGTGCTGAATTGCAGGCCATTCATAAATCTGGATTAAAAGCTCCAATTTTAACTGTCTGACAGCAACAGTGGGCTGGATCTAATGCTCCCCTGCCAGGGGGTTTGAAGCTTGTGTGATCCAGTGGGCATTCAGCACGCCGCTTACCCAACCATCCCTGCCCCTACCACCCGCCAGAGGGACATTGAGGATCTTATGTGGGTGATTCATTCTCAATTAAAGGTTGGTAGGCGGAGGGAGGGGTTCCCTCATGGGCCCCCTCAACGTGTATAACCCCCTCCCAGTTGCCCCATCCTCCTCCGTTGTTCGGTCCTGGCTCACTCCCCTGACCCTCCATTCCTGGCAGCCCCCTCCCCGCTCCCCCACTCCACCACAATTACTTCTCTTCAGCAGTCCAATGTCAATGTCCAAATGAAGTCTCCATTTCCTGTAGCATGACGTCTGCTGGAGAGCTACCAGCCTCAGATTGGCTTGCAGCTTTCTGAGGCGGGGGGTCCTGTTCCTGAGGGGTGGGAGATTCTACCTCACCTCTCTTAATTGGCAACCAGCCATAAAATGACAGTGGGACAACCGCTGTTCTGCTGGGGATTGGTAGGAGGGGTGGGGGAGAAAGGACTTGGACCGTTATTGTTCATATTGTTCATTAAATCCAGCCCAGTGTGTGTTTGGCAATTAAAATTATACCAACCCTTTTTGATCTCACTGTCTTTTCAGCATGTCTCGATCTTCGCCCATTCTCACGATGGACACTTTCTCGAAGGAAGATCCCACTTAAGTGGGAGGAAGTGAGGGGTGAGGAAGAATTTCTTCCCCCGGAGGATTGAGAATGTTTGGAATTCTCTTCCCCCAGAGAGCAAAGGGATGGGGCTATTGAATATATTCAAGGCTGATTTATACAGAATTTTGATCTACAAGGGAGTTGTCATAATATCCACGCATGTATATGATGAAGTGCAGCCAGGCAGTGATTGACACACAGGATGACCAGTAAGCACACAGCACAGTGCAGCCAATCACCAGACAGGACACCACCACTGTAAAGCCAGAGGGCACTAGGTTTCCCGCTCTCTCTGGACCCAGCCGCTGAGACAGTCAGAGTCCACGAACTAGCACAGTGCAAACACCATGCGGTAGCTAGTAAGTCTGGTCAGGCTGGTACAAGGTCTCCAGTCAGTTCAGTATAGTGTCGACCCACAGTTAAATATGTTAGTTGAATAAAACCGTGTTGGATCTTCTACAGTGTTAGAGGTCTGTTACTCGCATCGCTGCATCAAATGCAGTCCACACCGAACCAACCTGCCTAACACATCAGGAGTCAAGGATTCTGGGGAACAGGCTGGAAGAATGGATTTAAAGCTACAGTTCAGTCATGAATTTAAAAAAACATATTCAAGGCTTTTTACATATATACACAAAAAACATCAGAAGACCAAAACATCAACTTGAACAAACAACATCCCCAACAGCCCCTGATACCGAAACCCACCACATTCCGCCTTCCAAATTTTTACCCCCTTTTCCCCTCCCCCGCTGACCCCTCAAACCTCCTTGAAGAAATCTCTGAACGGTTTCCACTCCGGGTGAACCCTTCTGCCGAAACCCACAGAGCGAACTTGACCTTCTCCAACCGCAGCAATTCGGCCGGGTCGCTCACCCACACCTCCACCTTCGACAGCTCCAAACCCCGCCAACACAAGAAAATCCGTCTCTGCACTGTCAGGGAGGCAAAGGTCAGCACATTGGCCTCTCTCCCCCCTGGATTCCTGCATCCTCTGACACACCGAATATCGCCACCTCCGGACTCGGGGCCAGCCCCACACCCAAAACCTCGGACATAATATCCAAGATCCCCTGCCAGAACCCCCTCCATTTTGGACATGTCCAAAACATGTCAACATGATTCGCGGGCCCCCTCACGCACCGCCCACACCTGTCTTCCACTCCCGAAAAGTACCGGCTCATCCTCGCCACCGTCATGTGGTTCCTATGCATCACCTTAAACTGGATGAGGCTCAAACTCTCACACGGCGAGGACGCATTCACCCCTCGTAAGGCTTCCACCCACCTCCTGCTTACACCTCCTCTCTCAGTTCCACCTCTCCTTTGCGCTTAATCTCCTCCATCGGAGCACCCCTCCCTCTCCATCAACTCACTGTAAATATCCGACACACTCTCCTCTCCAATATCATCCTCCAACAACAACTTGTCCTGCAACCTGGAGGCGGCAGCCCCGAGAAGGACGGCACCTCCCTACTCCCGAAATCTCTCAACTGCAGATACCTGAAGCCATTGCCCCTGGGAAACTCATACAATTCCTCCAACTCTTTCAGCCCGCAAACCTGCCCCCTATGAACCAGTTCCGAAAGTGCTCTATCCCCACCTGCCGCCACCCGTGGAACCTCGCATCCAGCCCCTCCGGCACAAACCTATGGTTGTTACATTAGGTACCCACAACGAAATGCCCTCCAACCCAAATGTTGCTTGCACTGGCTCCACACCCGTAACGCTGAACCCATCACTGGGCTCACGGGGTACCTGACCGACGAGAACAGAAGAGGTGCCAACAACAATGCCTTCAAACCCATCCCTTTACATGAAGCCACCTCCATTCACCCCAAAACCGATCTCTCCTCCACCGCCCATTTCCTCACCATCGCATTGTCTGCCTCCCGATAATCTAGCATCCCCCCCCTCGCCCTGGCCCTCTCCAGGAAGACCCGCCTCACTCGTGGGGTCTCCCCCACCCAAACAAACCCCATAATTAGCCCATTAACCTTCCTGAAAAAGGACTTGGGAACAAAGATAGGGAGGTTCTGGAGCACGAACAAGAATCTGAGCAACACCGTCATTTCCACCGTCTGCACACGCCCAGCCAATGACAATAGCAACGCATCCCACCTCTTGAAATCTGCCTTCATTCCTGTTACCAATCGCGCCAAGTTCAATTTGTGTAGCTGGGCTCAGATCCACGCTACCTGGACTCCTAGATACCTAAAACTCATTCCACCACCCTGAACAACAACTCGCCTATCCTACTCTCTTGCCCTCTAGCATTGATCGGGAATACCTCGCTGTTCCCCATTTTCAATTTGGACCCGAAAACCGACTAAATTCCCTTAAAATCCTCATAATCCTCCCAAAGCTACCCACCAGGTCCAAGAAATATAATAACAAATCATCCGCATATAGTGAGACTCCATGCTTGGCACCTCCCCCCCCACCATTCAATCCCTTTCCAATTCCTTGACGCCCTCAGCGTCATTGCCAATGGCTCTACCGCCAAGGCGAAAAGCAATGGGGAGAGCAGGCGCCATGTTTCGACCCACGATGTACCCAAAGTGCCCTGAACTCATCCGGTTCCTCTGAATGCTCGCCCCCGGCGCCCGGCATAACAGCCAAAACCAATCCACAAGTCCCTGCCCAAACCCGAACCGCCCCAGAAACTCCAACAAATACATCCACATCATCCAATCAAAGACCTTCATTGCGTCCATTGCCACCATTACTTGTACCTCCTGCCCCTCCGAGGGCATCATAATTACATTAAATAGCCTACGCACATTCGCCGACAACTGCCTCCCCTTCACAAATCCCGTCTGGTCCTCCCTTATCATCCCCGCCACACAGTCCTTTATTCTTAATCCCAGCACCTTCGGCAAAAACTCCACATCAACGTTCAGCTATTCCGGGAGTCCACCGCCTCAGGCCATTGCCTAAGGCCCGCCCTGCTATTCTCCGTCCCCGACCGGCCGAATTCCCGGCGGTATGGTTCTAACATGGTCCTGTTGTTGGGGAACCTCGCGTGGCGGCTGCGGACTCAGTCCGGGGCTGCCACAGACGGGGGAGGGCCGATCGGAGGGCAGGGGTGGCCTCATTCGGGACTGGGAGCTATGTGTGCGGGCGGTCCGGGTCGGGCGAGTGGCCAATGTGGGGCACTATTTCAGCGATCCAGGTCCGCGGGCTGAGTCCGCTATGGAGCACAGCGCGGCTGCTGGAGGCCTCTGACCCAGAAGTGTGGGGGCCATATCGGCAGCTAGAGCTGCGAGCTCTGCAACACTTCCTGCTAGCCCCCTGCACAATGGGGAATCTGTGGCCTTTTGATGCCCAGTTTTCCTGGCATAAAAGGCCACAGTTTTCACGTCGGCGTGGGGACCTAGGCCGTAAAACGGAGAATCCATCCCAACATCTGCCTTCAGGCTCCTCAGATGCACGAAAACACGCAAACATTTATCCGGCCCATTCAACTCTCGCACGTTGCACGTGACCAGCCTGGTCGGTGGCTCCCCGACCCCCTCCCCTGCAAATCAGCCATATCCCTTTTTAAGACAACCCCGTCCAGTGTCATGTGCCCCTTCAAGCCCGCCCCAGATGCCTGCCGCCCTCTTTCCCTTCCCAACTGCGCCATGGCAACCACACCCATGTCAGTAACCCTCCCCCCACCATCTCCCTCACCCTACACACTCAAACAAAGAACCAACCCCACGCCTTCCTCCTGGCAACAAGCCACTTCATTCCTGTTAACGAGCCCACCCAGCTAGCCTGGTGGCCCCCACCCAAGGCTCTTCCCTCCCCTTACCCTTCCAGTTCACTCCTCCGCCCAACCCTCCCAACCACCAAGAAACAAAGAGAAGCAAAAGGCACACTCGCCATCGCTGCTCCCCCGTCAAAACCTACCCCAATTTACCCACCCAATGTGTCTCATAATTTACACAAAACCCCTCTCCAAAGTTCACTGTCCTCTCACTCCTCCCAGTCCATGGTCTCTTATAAAGTCCATTACCTCCTCCGGCAAGTCAAAATACATTTCCTGTTTTTGATGCGTCACCCACAAGAGGGCAGGGTACAAAACCCCGAACTCCAACCCCTACTTGCAGAGGGCAATCTTTATCTGATTGTACCCGGCCCTTCGCTTAGGCAGCTCCGCACCACCACCGCACTCGGCGGTTCCTCCACCTGCGGCCTCCTCCTCAACCGATCCACCTTGAGGGGCTGATCAGAGGCCCACTCCCCCATCAGCTTCTCCAGCATGTTCGCCAGAAACCTGGTGTCCTCTGCTCCTGTGATGCTTTCGGGTATCCCCACGATCCTCCAATTCTGTTTCCTGGAGCAGTTCTCAATGTCTTCCAATTTCTCTCTCAGCTTTTTCTGGCTGCTCATCGCCATCCCCATCTCCGCCTCCAGCAAGCTCCGCCAATCCTCGTGTTCCACCACTGACCCCCCACCTTTTGGATTGCCAGGCCCTGGGCCTCCTGTCTCTGCTCCACTCTCTCATTCGCTGCCCTAAGCAGCTTCACCACCTTGGCCAAACCCTCTAAGGCCACTTTCCTCTGTTGCTGGAATTTGCCATTCAAAAACTCCACCAGCTGCTCCGTCAACCACTGGGCGGGCAGAGGCAGCGCTGTCCCCTTGCCCTCCACCATCTTCCCCTGTGGCCCACCATGAAAACTTTCCTGCTACAACTGTTCTCTCTTTCTTGTGGAACTTCTCATTCGCTGATCCATAACTCGACCTCACCAGAGGAGTATTAACTTCCCAGAGCACTCATCCACCTTTTGCCCTCAAACAACGCAACATTCGGGTGGAAAAGAACCAAAATAATTCACCTTGAGCTGGAGCCACCAAATGTGCGACCACTCACTCCATGGCTGCCACCGGAAGTCCCCAGTTCTCCTGGTTCTGGGTCACTATCCGTGTGGAGTTTGCACATTCTCCCCGTGTCGGCGTGGGTTTCGCCCCCACAACCCAAAACGATGTGCAGGGTAGGGGGACTGGGCATGCTAAATTGTCCCTTAATTGGATAAAATGAATTGGGTACTCTAACATTTTTTTTTTAAAGGCTAGGGCAGCACATTGGCTCAGTGGTTAGCACTGCTGCCTCATGGCACCGAGGACCCAGGTTCAATCCCGGCTGTGGGTCACTGTCCGTGTGGAGTTTGCACGTTCTCCACATGTCTGCGTGGGTCTCACCTCCACAACCCAAAGATGTCAGGGTAGATCGATTGGCCATGCTAAATTGCCTCTTAATTGGAAAATTTAATTAAAAATCTGTTCAAAGCTGAGTTAGACAGATTTTTAATCAGTAAAGGAATCAAGGGCGGAATTCTCTGAGAATGGGGCTATGTCCCCACGCCAGCGAGAAAATGGGCGCAAATCGATCTGGACTGTCCTGGAGAAAGTCCAGGGTGATTCTCCATTTTGCAGGGGGCTCGCAGGGCCTCGGAGTGCTCATCGCAGCTCCGGCTGCCGATACGGGGCCCTGCACATCCGGTCGCGGGTACGCGGTGGCCGCCACAACATGGCGGACCCACACCGCGGGCCAGCCCCGACAATATAGGCCCCCCCCGAGATCGCCCGCGACCGCCAATCATTGGCCTCCCCGATCGCGAGCCTGGCCGTCCTGAAGGCCCCCTCCCCGGTGACGGATCCCCCCACCAGGGCGTCTGAGAGCTGAGTCCACAGCTGCCACTCTGAGCTCCCGCCAGGTGGAGCAGCACAGTAGCATTGTGGGTAGCACAATTGCTTCACAGCTCCAGGGTCCCAGGTTCGATTCCCGGCTTGGGTCACTGTCTGTGCGGAGTCTGTACATCCTCCCCGTGTGTGCGTGGGTTTCCTCCGGGTGCTCCGGTTTCCTCCCACAGTCCAAAGATGTGCAGGTTAGGTGGATTGGCCATGATAAATTGCCCTTAGTGTCCAAAATTTCCCTTAGTGTTGGGTGGGGTTACTGGGTTATGGGGATAGGGTGGGGTGTTGACCTTGGGTAGGGTGCTCTTTCCAAGAGCCAGTGCAGACTCGATGGGCCGAATTGCCTCCTTCTGCTCTGTAAATTCTATGAAATTCTATGAAACTCTATGAACCACACCGGCGGGAACTCGGCCAGTTGTCGGCGGAGAATCGCCGCGGGGGTCTCTTTCAATGTCCACCGGCCGGCGCCGCATCAACCGCGTGCCCGCGACTGGCAGCGATTCTCCGATCCCTGGAAAATCATGGGAGCGGCATTGGACCCGATCGCAGGTCTGACACCCATTCTCCGTCCCCGCGCCGAGCGCGATTGCGGCACGGAGGCTCGGAGAATCCCGGCCCAAGGGTTATAGGGATAAGGAGGATAAGTGGAAATGAGGATTATCATGTCAGATCAGTCATGATCTCATTCAATGGCAGAGCAGACTCAATGGGCCGAATGGCCTACTTCTGTTCCTACATCATATGGTCTAATTGGGAACGGGACCCTGGGTCTATCAGGTTGTGGGGGCATCTGTGATTTATTTTTACCGGCTAAATACATCACTTTTATTCACTGGAAATCCAGGAGCTTTACTGGTATTTGGAACCTACACACTGAAAATCAATGCTGCACAGTTGCCTGGTTCAATATTGGCCGATCAGGACAGTATCAAGCAAACACTGCAAGAGGTACAAAGCTGACTGAGGACAGAGCTGTCTCATTGGAGCTACCCTACTTTGTCTCATGTGGTACTTGGGACAGTAAGACCCTAAAACATTGTTAAACAAAGGGTGAAATGGTTAGGGACGGACAAAATTAAATGGCAGTCATCTTTTCAGCGTGAATGACTCAGGCAGGACTTACTTGTGTGGGCACTAGTTAGCTTTGTGCTACATTACTCTTTTGATGTAGCCATTATTACAACATGTCAAGGCAGTTACAGAACATTCAAAGAGGAATTTAGAGCTCTAAGCGATAAAAACATAAGAAGCCAAATATTATCATAATATTTTCTGCAAGGATTTCGGCCTTTCACATTATTTACTTTGCAAATTCCATTTTTGTTTTAATAAATCTATTCCTTCTTGCGTCTGTTTTCAGTTTTGAATCTAACCAGGGCTTAGAAATTATTTCATGACAATACTCAGTACCCCACAGATTTTCTCCCCAATCTTTTAAAATATTTTTTAAGGACCTATCAAGTAGCTCTGTCACTCTGAAACTACAAGACATAAATCGCAAGTTATTCTTTTTTCTGGTGCAAAAATTTGTCCTCATTGGGTCTGCTTTATTGGCAATAAAAAGATCCAATATGGGCCAATTTTGGTGGCCAATGTCCAGCATTCCAAAGATGTCTGAAAGCTGTCCAATCCAAAGTGGTTTGGTTGATTTTGTCAGCATCTCAATGGGACCATTTAAAGCAGACATTTGTCCCCTTTACAAATGCAAATGAGAGGCCTTTGACAACCTGAGCTACACCTGCTTGGCTAAGCTTCACCTGGTCTACCTGCCCATGATTCTGCAGTTTGAAAGAGCCTTGGTCAGGCTCCGTCGTGAGTAATATGTCCAGTTTTGGACAGCTTAATCCATGGCGTAACTTGAATTCAGATTGCATAAACCTGCCATCTAAGTGAATGGCAGGACAGTCCCTGTGTTCCCTCTGCAAGCCCTACTAGAACATGTTAACATAATTTTTGCTATCAAGTCTGCTCAATGTGCTCAATTATAATTTGCCATCAGAAGTTCCCATTTGGAATGAATTTGACATCAACTTGTTCATGCATTCAAAGTTATCCAGTGCACTGATCCCATACCATATTATGCTCCTAGCTATGCTGCAAGTTCAAAGCCATCTAGCGTACACAAAGTTATCCACAGCATTCATAGCTATCCAGTGCACTCCAAGCTATTCAGTGCACTCAAAGCTTTCCAATACGCTCTTAACTATTCAATGCGTGAAACATTACCCAGTGCATTCAAAGTTATTCAGCATACTCAAAGTTAACAAGCATACTCAAAGCTACCCAGCGTGCTTAAAGCTATACAGTGTTCTCACAGCAATTCAGCATGCTCAAAGTTATCCAGTGAGCTCAAAACGATCCAGCGCACTCAATGATATTCAGCATGCTCAAAGCTATCCAGCGCACACAAAGTTATCCAGTGCGCTCATAGCTATCCAGTGCACACAAAGCTATCCAGTACACTCAAAGCTATCCTATGTGCTAAACGATACCCAACCCACTCAAAGCATCTCAGCACGCCCCAAGCTGTTCAGTATTCTAAAAGCTGTTCGGTGTTCAAAAAGCTATTCAGTGTGCTCAAACTCCAGTGCACTCAAAGTTATTCAGTGCGCTCATAGCAATCCAGCACACTCAATGTTATCCAGCATGCTCAAAGCTATTCCATGTTCTCAAAGCTATACAGTGTTCTCAAAGCTATCCAGTGCACTGAAAGTTATGCAACACAGTCAGAGTTTTCCAGTGTGCTCAAGGTTATAGAGTGGGTTCAAAGCCATCCAACATTCCCAAAGCTATCCAGTGAGCTCAAAATTATCCAACACACTCAAAGCTATTTAACATTCTCAAAGCTATCCAGCGGACACAAAGTTACCCAGTGCAAAGTTAACCAGTGCACTCAAAGTTACCCAGTGCAATCAAGGCTATCCAACACAGTCAAAGCTTTGCAGTGTGCTCAAAGTTACCCAGCGCACTCAAAGTTACCCAGCGTGCTCAAAGCTACCCAGTGTGCTCAAAGCTACCCAGTGTGCTCAAAGTTACCCAGCGTGCTCAAAGCTACCCAGTGTGCTCAAAGCTATTCAGCTTGCTCAAAGCTATCCAGTGTGCTCAAAGCTACCCAGTGTGCTCAAAGCTATTTAGCGTGCTCAAAGCTACCCAGTGTGCTCAAAGCTATTCAGTGTGCTCAAAGCTACCCAGTGTGCTGAAAGCTACCCAGTGTGCTCAAAGCTACCCAGTGTGCTCAAAGCTATTCAGCGTGCTCAAAGCTACCCAGTGTGCTCAAAGCTACCCAGTGTGGTCAAAGTTACCCAGCGTGCTCAAAGCTACCCAGTGTGCTCAAAGCTATTCAGCTTGCTCAAAGCTACCCAGTGTGCTCAAAGCTACCCAGTGTGCTCAAAGCCATTCAGCGTGCTCAAAGCTACCCAGTGTGCTCAAAGCTATTTAGCGTGCTCAAAGCTACCCAGTGTGCTCAAAGCTATTCAGTGTGCTCAAAGCTACCCAGTGTGCTCAAAGCTATTCAGCGTGCTCAAAGTTACCCAGCGTGCTCAAAGCTACCCAGTGTGCTCAAAGCTATTCAGCGTGCTCAAAGCTACCCAGTGTGCTCAAAGCTATTCAGCGTGCTCAAAGTTACCCAGCGTGCTCAAAGCTACCCAGTGTGCTCAAAGCTATTCAGCTTGCTCAAAGCTATCCAGTGTGCTCAAAGCTACCCAGTGTGCTCAAAGCTATTTAGCGTGCTCAAAGCTACCCAGTGTGCTCAAAGCTATTCAGTGTGCTAAAAGCTACCCAGTGTGCTGAAAGCTACCCAGTGTGCTCAAAGCTATTCAGCGTGCTCAAAGCTACCCAGTGTGCTCAAAGCTACCCAGTGTGGTCAAAGTTACCCAGCGTGCTCAAAGCTACCCAGTGTGCTCAAAGCTATTCAGCTTGCTCAAAGCTACCCAGTGTGCTCAAAGCTACCCAGTGTGCTCAAAGCCATTCAGCGTGCTCAAAGCTACCCAGTGTGCTCAAAGCTATTTAGCGTGCTCAAAGCTACCCAGTGTGCTCAAAGCTATTCAGTGTGCTCAAAGCTACCCAGTGTGCTCAAAGCTATTCAGCGTGCTCAAAGTTACCCAGCGTGCTCAAAGCTACCCAGTGTGCTCAAAGCTATTCAGCGTGCTCAAAGCTACCCAGTGTGCTCAAAGCTATTCAGCGTGCTCAAAGTTACCCAGCGTGCTCAAAGCTACCCAGTGTGCTCAAAGTTACCCAGCATGCTCAAAGCTACCCAGTGTGCTCAAAGCTACCCAGTGTACTCAAATGTTACCCAGCGTGCTCAAAGCTATCCAGTACACTCATAGCTATCGAGTGCACACAAAGCTATCTAGTGTGCTCAAAGCTATCCCGCATGCTCAACATTATCCAGCACGCTCAAAGTTATGAAATATGCTTGGCAACTTGCATTGAAATGTAAACGGAAATTAATTATTTAAATAATATCTGGATGTATTCAGTGCTTCATTTAGTCCAAAAAATTGTTTTCTTACACAGTCCATGTCTGAGAGCACCACCTGACCCCTATCGGTTCTTTGTTCATTTAGCCTCAGGCTTTATACTTTTCTCCCACACACCCCAACTTTCAGGGTCTAAATTCTCCCCTACCACCACCTGCTTCCAATCTCAGGGTCTAAACATTCCCCTTTCCTCCCCACCTCCAAACCCTTCCCCACTCTCCTCTTCCAATCTCCAAACCATCGCCCTCCCTCTAAACTCTCCTCCTCCAAACTGTCCCACTCCAAACACCCCGCTCCAAGATCTCCTCACTCTCCAAACTTTCCTCCCTCCCTATAAACGCTCCTCCACTCCAAGGTTTACCCCTCCCTCCAACCTCTCCTCCTTCCTCCAACCTTTTCCCCTCCCTCCAGTCTCTGCCATTCATCCAACCACCCCTCCCCCTTTCAGCCTTTCAGACTCACCCTCCAAATTCTTCCCCCTCCAAACTCTCACCCTCCCTCCAAACTCTCCTCTTCCCCTCAAAATTCTAACCCTCCCTCCAAACTCTCCTTCTACCTCCAAACACTTCCTTCCAAATTATCCCCAAACTCTCTCACTTCCTCCAAATTAATCTCCTCCTCCAGACACACTCTTCTCCATCCAAAATCTCCGTCCTCTCCAAACACTCCTCCTTTCTGACAAACACTCCTCCTTCCAAGGTTTCACCATCCCTCCAGCCTCTCCTCCTTTCTCCAACATTTTCCTTTCCCTCCAGTCTTTCCCATTCCCTCTAGCCCATACTACTCCCTCCAACCTCTCCTCCAATCTTAACGTTGCCTTGATTGCCTTGTGAGAGACACTTAGCTGACACGATCCACTAGCAGCTATGACATTGCCATTGTAGTCAAGGAGCTGGCAGGCTGCTGGAAGAATTCTAGGTTGGTCTCGGATGCTGTCGAGGTCTGACTGGGATATGAGGTTCGCAGACGAGTCAGTGTATAATTTGAATCGGATGCGACACTGGTTGATCGTGATGACAGCGCACCACTCGTCGTCAGGATCCACACTTAGGATTGAAAGGCGTTTTGCAGGAGCGAAGGAGACCAGCTCGCGTGTGGTGATGATGCCCACCCGATATGGAGACTCGAGGCAGTCAGCATTGGGGTCCGTTGGGCTTTCAGGATCGGAATCCTGCATGCCTTGTTGTACACAGCGGACACGTCTGCGCTGCAGCTGGGATCACTGGCTGTTAATCAGTGGAGTGGACCTGCATAAGGCCGCATAATGCCCAGGCTTTCCACATTGTAGACATCGCCTTCCTTTGGCTGGGCATTGCCGCTTTAAATGGGCAGAGCCACAATTTTGACATGTCATGATGCTGAAGTCAGTGCTTTCCGTGCGCCTTCGCGCCTGCGCAGTGCGGTCGGACGATGTTCGCACATGCGCAGTAGGGTTTTCGGCCTCATCGTCCTCCCGGTCGTGGTGCGCATGCGTAGGAACCAGGGAAAAGTGCGCGAAACAGGCCTTGCATTCTGGCGACAGCCTGCACCCTTTCTGCCTCGTGGGAGGCCAGTTTTGCATTTTCAGCCGCCTTGATGCGGGAGTATTGATTGCTGGCAAGTTCATGGACAACGCACGTTTCAATGGCAACGGGGAGGGCCATCCTTTTGATTTTGAGGAGCTGGGAGTCGGAATGGATCCCGAAAACGATCTGATCCCGGATCATAGAATCAGCAGTTGAGTCATAATTACCTGACTGCGCTTGATGCGGAGATGGGTCAAGAAGGACTGAAAAGGTTCATCCTTACCCTGAAGCCTCTGTTGGAAGATGTACCGTTCAAAGCTCTCATTCACCTCGGCTTCGCAGTAGCTTTCACATTTTAGCAGAACTGTCTTGAACTTTGTCTTGTCTTCGCCATCGGCAAACGTGAGCGAGTTAAAGAAGTGGATGGCGTGATCCCCCGCAGTCGACAGGAACAGCGCGATCTGCCTGGCATCTGATGCCGCCTCGAGGTCGGAGGCCTCGATATACAGGAGGAACTTCTGTTTGAAGACCTTCCAGTTGGCGCCGAGGTTGCCGGAGATCAGGAGTTGCGGAGGGGGCTGGATCCTTTCCATGCCTCTGGATGGTTGCTTGCTGGTCGTTGCAGATTCACTCGAGGTAGGGTCGTTAGAATTAATAGTTTCCTGGTACCATGATGTGTTATATGAGTTGGTGTAACATTGACTGCAAGTGGATGCAGTAAGACAAGAAACAGGCTTCCGACACAGGAGATGGTCCAACACTGTTTTATTGAACCTGCTGGTTGCTGAACATAATCTGCTGTGGGTTGACACTCGATTAATCTAGACTGATAACCTCTGACTGGCTTGACCAGACTAGCTCTCTGTCACGTGGAGACGGTGCTCACGGCCTTGTGCACTCTAACTATCTCTGTAGCTGTATCATGTGAAAAGAAGCAGAGTCTTGATGCCCCGTGTGTTTTATAAGGTGGTGCCCCTTGCAGTGTCCTGTCTGGTGATTGGTTGTTCTGTGTCCTGTGAGTTTATTGGTTATTCTGTGTGTCAGTCACTGCCTGTCTGTATCTCATTATATACATGAGTGGATATTATGACAGTTTGGATGGGGCTGTTTTTATCCAGTTTGTGCAGGAGGGTTTCCTCACACAATATGTGGATAGACCGACACAGAGGCGGGGCCATGTTGGATTTGGTACTGGGTAATGAACGGGCCAAGTGTTAGATTTGGTTGTGGGAGAGCACTTTGGAGATAGTGACTACAATTCGGTGACTTTCACTATAGCAATGGAGAGGGTTAGGAACATCCGGCAGGGCAAGGTTTATAACTGGGGGAGGGTAATTATGATGCGAGTAGGCAAGAATTGGGGAACATAAGATGGAAACAGTAACTGTCAGGGTTAGGCACAATTGAGGTGTGGAGCTTGTTCAAGGAACAAATACTGCGTGTCCTTGATATGTATGTCCCTGTCAGGCAGGGAGGAAATGGTCGAGTGAGGGAACCATGGTTTACAAAAGAGGTTGAATATCTTGTCAAGAGGAAGAAGGGGGCTTATGTAAGGATGAGAAAACA
This sequence comes from Scyliorhinus torazame, assembly GCF_047496885.1. Classification (NCBI taxonomy): domain Eukaryota; kingdom Metazoa; phylum Chordata; class Chondrichthyes; order Carcharhiniformes; family Scyliorhinidae; genus Scyliorhinus; species Scyliorhinus torazame. The sequence continues at coordinate 131,059,471 of NC_092714.1, forward strand.
AGGTTCAGTTAGGGCACTTGAGGGATACAAGATAGCTAGGAAGGGGCTCAAGAAAGAGCTTAGGAGAGCTAGGAGGGGGCATGAGAAGTCCTTGGTGGGTAGGATCAAGGAAAACACCAAGGCTTTTTACACTTACATGAGGAATAAAAGAATGACCAAGGTGAAGTTAGGGCCGGTCAAGGACAGTAGTGGGAACGTATGCATGGAGTCTGAAGATATAGGAGAGGCCCTAAATGAATACTTTTCTTCAATGTTCACAAAGGAGAGGGGCCATGTTGTTGAGGAGGATAGTGCGATACAGGCTGGTGGGCTGGAGGAGGTAGATATTTGGAAGGAAGATGTGTTAGAAATTTTGAGAAGCCTGAGGATAGATGGGATGTACCCTAGGATTCTTTGGGAGGCGAGGGATGAGATTGCAGAGCCTTTGGCTTTGATCTTTATGTCCACACTGTCTACAGGAATAGTGCCAGAGACTGGAGAGAGGAGAATGTTATCCCCTTGTTCAAGAAAGGGAATAGGTGTAACCCTGGGAATTATAGGCCGGTTAGTCTCAGTTCGGTCATAGGTAAATTATTGGAAAGGGTCCTGAGGGATAGGAAAGATACAGCTTAATCAATGATAGTCAGCACGGATTTATGAGGGGTAAGTCTTGCCTCGCAAGTTTGATTGTATTCTTTGAGGAGGTAACTAAGTACATAGATGAAGGTAGAGCAGTTGATGTCGTATACATGGATTTGTAAGGCGTTTGATAAGGTGCCCCATGGTCGGCTCATCAGAAAGTAAGGAGGCATGGCATAGAGGGAAATGTGGCCGATTGGATCAGTAACTGGCTATCACATAGAAGACAGAGGGTGGTGGTAGATGGTAAATTTTCATCCTGGAGCCCAGTCACCAGTGGTGTACCACAGGGATCAGTGCTGGGTCCTCTGCTATTTGTTATTTTTATCAATGACTTGGACGATGGAGTTGAAGTTTGGGTTAGTAAATTTGCAGATGACACCAAGATTGGTGGAGTAGTGGATAATGTGGAGGGCTGTTGTAGGCTGCAAAGAGACATTGATAGGATTCAGAGCTGGGCCGAAAAGTGGCAGATGGAGTTTAACCCTGATAAATCCGATTAATTTTGGTCGGACAAATTTGAATGCGGTTTACAGGGTTAACGGCAGGGTTCTGAAGAATGTGGAGGAGGAGAGCGATCTCGGAGACCACATTTGGAGTATTGTGTGCAGTTCTGGTCACCTCATTATAGGAAGGATGTGGAAGCATTGGAAAGGGTGCAAAGGGGATTTACCAGGATGCTGCCTGGATTGGAGGGTAGGTCTTATGAGGAAAGGTTGAGGGAGCTAGGGCTTTTCTCATTGGAGCAAAGGAGGGTGAGAGGTAACTTAATTGAGGTGTATAAGATGATGAGAGAGATAAATAGAGTGGACGTTCAACGACTTTTTCCTCGGATGGATGTAGCTGTTACAATGGGGCATAACTATAAGGTTCATGGTGAAAGATATAGGACGGATGTCCGAGGTAGGTTCTTTACTCAGAGAGTGGTTGGGGCGTGGAACGCACTCCCAGCTATGGTAGTGGAGCCGCACACTTTAGGAACTTTTAAGCGGTTATTGGATAGGCATATAGAGTGCACTAGAATCATTGGGAGTAGGTTGATTTGATCTTAGTTTCAGACTGGTTCAGCACAACATCGTGGGCCGAAGGGCCTGTACTGTGCTGTACAGTTCTATGTTCTATTCAATTCACAATAAACCCCACTTCATTCACCTATGGGTAGACTCTTTCAAATTCAAACACTAACATTGCATTCACTGCCTCAACATGCATCTAGTACCATTGTAAGCCTCATGCTCACAGCTTGCAAGTTGCCAACTACTCAGCTATGACAGGCACATCACCCGGACAAATTAGACCCCATTCACTGACACACTTCACTCTTACCTCCAGTACAATATGGTCCATAATTAGTGACAACACAGCTGCATGCCCTTACCCCCATGGAGGAGATGGTGCTGGCAATCATTGGTGATGCAATGACTGAGGCCATGGTCTGGGATGGGGCAGAAACCATCAAGGATTATGGTATGTTTGTGTGTGCTGCAGCTTTTCCATAAAGCTGTAGAACCATGGGAAACCATAGAATTCCTACAGTGCAGGAGGAGGCCATTCAACCCATCGAGTCTGCACCGACCCTCTGAAAGATCACCCTACCCAGACCTATTCCCCCCATAATCCCACCTGACCTGCACATCTTTGGACACTAAAGGGCAATTTCGCATGGCCAATCCACCTAGCTTCATATCCCACTAACCCTCATCCCACAATCCCTCCTGATTTACAGACTGCAAATGATGTATAAGCGTGCACGTCTTGCTTCTGCCCTCTCCTTCCCTCATCAGAACCCTACCCATGTGCTTTTATGCTGTCAGACACCCAAGTACCACCTCCTGGCCAGGCAGGAGTGCAAAGGTTCAGGAGGAACAGGAGACTGTTGAAGAAATACGGCCACTCGACCGCACACTCACAGCAACCAGCTCAGGTACTGCCATTGTGCATACTTTAGAGTTTGGCAGAGAAGTGAAATCTGCATGTGGGACATCACAGGGCACAAGTGGCTTCAGTTAGGGCAGGGGGAAGGGAATGCATGGGTATCAGCTGCCCGCAGGGAGATATCACACACAAGCTCTGCTGCAGAGCACTCAGAGGAGGACTTCAATGGGGAGAGTACAGAAAAAAGGCTGATGGACATGCCAACAGAAATGCTTAACGATTTAGTAGAGGTGCCACAAAACCTGCTGTCACTGTCAAGTAGCACTGATGGATCCAGCTTGGCACAAAACTGTGTGCAGAGTTTGGAGCTCATCCTTTCCATTGTGGGAGTGGTGGCCACCTTGGGGAGCAGAACACGATGGCCAATGTCCCAGCTTCCATTGTCTGACTGGTGCTGTTGAGGCTCAGACTGAGGTAAGCTTGTATCAAGCTGTCAGTATGGACCAGTTACCAGTACAAAGGGCCTTCCAGAGTCCCTCAGCAGTCCATTAACTTGTGCTCTAATAGATTATTAATATCGGCCTAAGGCTGGTCGGCAGTCTCTCCCACTAAAAGTCAGAAGTATTCAACTAGCCATGCTGCAGCACTGCTTAGGGGCATTAGGCCAAGCAAAGGCATCTGTAAGAGGGGCACTAAGTGAATGTGGAAGGCTGGTTAGTTTCCTGTTGTACGTCATTATCAATGGTTTTTCGGTTAAAGTTGGTATAGGGTGATTGTTTTGTAGAGGCCAAGAGGGTTGTGTTTGCAGGAACGAGAGTTGAATGAGGCACTTGCAGACAGCCCAGTCAGAACGCGGGCGAGTCAGATGCTTCAACTCTTCCTCCCCCTGCTTCTCCTGAGCTGCTCGCTGTATCCTTTTTTTTAAAAAAATAATTTTTATTGAAGTTTTCATAAAATATCAACAACAAAATGAAAAAGGAACCCAATAGAATTAAATACAAAACTAAATAAAACAACCCCCATGCCCCCTCCCCCTATACATAAATAATAAATTAACACCCCGAATTAACACATAACGAACATAGCAAATATATACACCCCCTCAGATTCCCCAGTGTAGACAAACAAAAATAAAATAGAACCCCCCACCTCCCCCCCCCGGGTTGCTGCTGCTGACCATTGTCTACCGTTCTGCCAGGAAGTCCAAGAACGGTTGCCACCGCCTGAAAAACCCTTGCACCGATCCCCTTAAGGCAAATTTCACCCTCTCCAATTTAATAAACCCCGCCATATCGTTGATCCAGGATTCCACGCTTGGGGGCCTCGCATCCTTCCACTGGAGAAGAATCCTTCGCTGGGCTACTAGGGACGCAAAGGCCAGAATACCGGCCTCTTTCGCCTCCTGCACTCCCGGCTCCCCTGCAACCCCAAATATTACGAGCCCCCAGCCTGGTTTGACCCTGGATCCAACCACCCTCGACACCGTCCTTGCTACGCCCTTCCAAAATTCCTCCAGCGCTGGGCATGCCCAGAACATATGGGTGCGATTTGCTGGGCTCCCCAAGCACCAAACACACCTGTCCTCACCCCCAAAGAACTGGCTCATCCTTGTCCCAGTCATGTGTGCCCTGTGCAGCACCTTAAACTGTATGAGGCTGAGCCTCGCGCACGATGAGGAAGAGTTCACCCTCCCTAGGGCATCTGCCCACGTCCCCTCTCCGATCTCCTCTCCCAACTCCTCCTCCCACTTACCTTTCAACTCCATCGCCGAGGCCTCCTCCTCCTCCTGCATCACCTGGTAAGTTTCCGAGATCTTCCCCACTCCCCCCCCCCCCCCCCCCCCCCTCCCCCTGAGAGCACCCTGTCCTGTACTGTGTGTGGCAGCAGCAGCGGGAATTCCACCACTTGCCACCTGGCAAACGCCCTTACCTGTAAGTACCTGAAGGTGTTCCCCTGGGGGGAGCCCGTACTTCTCCTCCAGCTCACCCAGGCTCGCGAACTTCCCGTCCACAAACAGGTCCCCCAACTTTCGTATCCCTGCCCTGTGCCACCCCGAAAACCCTCCATCTCTTCTCCCTGGGACAAACCGGTGGTTCCCCCGTATTGGGGTCCACACCAAGGCCCCAACTTCCCCCCTCCACTGCCCCCAGGTTTTGAGGGTAGCCGCCACTACCGGGCTTGTGGTATACCTCATTGGAGGGAGCGGCAGCGGCGCCATTGCCAGCGCCTCCAGACTTGTACCCACACAAGACGCCGTCTCCAGCCTCTTCCATGCAGTCCCCTCCCCCTCCATCGCCCACTTGCGCAGTATCGTCACATTGGCGGCCCAGTAGTACCCACAGAGGTTGGGCAGTGCCAGCCCCCCCCCCCATCCCTACTCCGCTCCAGGAACACCCAATTCACTCTCGGAGTCCTCGCGCCCACACAAACCCCGTTATGCTCCTGTTGACCCGCCTAAAGAAGGCCTTCGGGATAAGAATGGGGAGGCACTGGAACAGGAACAAAAACCTTGGGAGCTCCGTCATCTTAACTGACTGCACCCTACCCGCCACAGACAGCGGCAACACGTCCCACCTCTTAAATGCCTCCTCCATTTGCTCCACCAGCCTCGCGAAATTAGTGTAAGCTCGCCAATCCCCCTCTCCTGGTCCCCTCGGTGAACAACTCGCTCTTCTCCATGTTGAGCTTGTACACTGAGAAATCCCCGAACTCCCTGAGGATCCTCATTACCTCCGGCATTCCCCCCACCGGGACCGCCACACATAGCAGCAAGTCGTCCGCATAGAGCGACACCCTATGCTCCTCCCCACCCCGCACCAACCCCCTCCAGTTCCTCGACTCCCTCAGTGCCATAGCCAGGGGTTCAATCGCCAGTGCGAAGAGCAGGGGGGACAGGGAACACCCTGCCTCGTCCCTCGATGTAACCGAAAGTACTCAGACCTCCTCTTGTTCGTAGCCACACTCGCCATCGGGACCTTGTACAACAGCCTAACCCACCTGACAAAACCCTCCCCAAACCCGAACCTCTTCAGCACCTCCCACAAGTACCCCCACTCTACCCTATCGAAGGTCATCTCAGCGTCCATCGCTACCACTATCTCCGCCTCCCCCTCCCTCACCGGCATCATGATAACGTTCAGAAGCCTCCGCACATTCGCGTTCAACTGCCTCCCCTTCACGAACCCTGTCTGCTCTTCGTGGCTCACCTGCGGCACACAATCCTCAATTCTCGTGGCTAAGACATTTGCCAGCACCTTGGCATCTATGTTTAGCAAAGAAATTGGCCTGTAAGACCCACACTGCAGGGGATCCTAGTCCCGCTTCAGGATCAAGGAGATCAGTGCCCGGGACATCGTCGGGGGCAAAGCCCCCCCCCCCTTGCCTCATTGAAGGTCCTAACTAGCAACGGGCCCAACAGGTTCATATATTTTTTATAGAATTCGACCGGGAAACCGTCCGGCCCCGGTGCCTTCCCCGCCTGCGTGCTCCCTATCCCTTTGGCCAGCTCCTCCAGCCCAATCGGGGCCCCTAATCCCGCCACCAGTCCCTCCTCCACCTTCGGGAGCCTCAATTGGTCCAGAAAGCGGCCCATCCCTCCCCCTCCAGTGGGGGCTCAGACCGATACAGTTCCCCATAAAAGTCCCTGAAGACCCCATTGATGCCAACCCCACTCCGCACCATACTCCCTGCCCTATCCTTAACTCCCCCGATCTCCCTAGCTGCGCCCCGCTTCCGAAGCTGATGCGCCAGCATCCGACTTGCCTTTTCCCCATGTTCATAAATCGCCCCAGGGCCTTCCTCCACTGCGCCTCCGCCTTCCTGGTGGTCACCAGGTCGAATCCGGCCTGGAGCCTACGCCTCTCCCTCAACAGTCCCTCCTCAGGCACCTCCGCATACCTCCTGTCTACCCTCACCATTTCCCCACCAGCCTCTCCCTCTCCCTCTGCTCTCTCCTCTCCTTGTGGGCCCTAATGGAGATCAGCTCTCCCCTAACCACCGCCTTCAGCGCCCCCCAGACCATCCCCACTCGGACCTCCCCATTATCGTTGGCCTCCAGGTATCTCTCTATGCTTCCTCGGACCCGCTCACTCAGCCCCACCGCCAAGCGCCACAACGGGCGCTGGTCCCTCTCCTCCCCCAGCTCTAGGTTTACCCAATGCGGGGCGTAATCCGAAATGGCTATCGGCGAGTACTCGGTATCCTCTACTCTCGCTATCAGCGCCCTGCTCAAAATAAAAAAGTCAATCCGGGAATAGGCCTTATGAACATGCAAGAAGAATTAAATTTCCCTAGCCCCCGGCCTTGCAAATCTCTAAGGGCCCACACCTCCCATCTGAATCATAAACTCCCTCAGCACTTTAGCCGCCGCCGGCTTCCTACCCGTCCTAGACCTGGAGCGGTCCAGTGCCGGATCCAACATTAAAGTCCCCCTCCATTATCAGGCCCCCCATTTCCAAGTCCGGGATCCGACCCAAAATGCGCCGCATAAAACCCGCATCATCCCAGTTCGGGGCGTATACATTGACCAGTACCACCCTCTCCCCTTGCAGCTTACCACTTACCATTACGTGCCTGCCGCCATTGTTTGCCACAATGCTCGACGCCTCGAACGACACCCTCTTTCCCACCAAGATCGCCACCCCCCGATTTTTGGCACCCAGCCCCGAATGAAACACCTGACCTACCCGCCCCTTCCTCAATCTTACCTGGTCTGCCACCTTCAGGTGTGTCTCCTGGAGCATGACCACATCCGCCTTCAGCCCCTTCAGGTGCGCGAACACCTGGGCCCGCTTGACCGGCCCGTTCAGTCCCCTTACATTCCAGGTTATCAGCCGGATCAGGGGGCTACCTGCCCCCCTCCCCCGCCGACTAGCCATAACCCCTCCTCTGCCAGCCACGTGCCCGCACCCCACGCCCGGCCCGTTCCCCACGGCGGCAGACTCCCATCCCAACCCCCTCTACTCACTCCAGCTCCCCCTTGACCCTACCAGCAGCAACCCGGGTTCCCCTCCCTCCCACAACCCCCCAGCTAGGACCCCACCTAGCTGCTTTGCTCCCCCCATTGCACTCCGGCAAGTCAGCTGACTACTGCTGACCCCGGCCACTCCCGCTTCTCCTTCGACTCCTCCCATTGTGGGGCATCTCCTCCTCCTCCATTACCCATCAGCAGGCTCTCCGCGTCCCCCTTCCATCCCAAGCGCGGGAAACAACCCTCGCTTCCCCGCACTGGCCCCGCCCCCTCCAGCCTTCAGCGCAGGAAAAAGCCCGTGCTTTCCACCTGCCCGGCCCCGCCACCTCTGAAGCAGCTCCTTTTACAGGCCCTGTCCCCTCTCCCCCGACTCAGGCCTCCCCCTCCCCCGCAGGGCCCCATCCCCCTGGCCGGCCATCCACCCCTACTCCATTTACTTGCCCCCCTCCAAGAGCCCACCCGACAGACCCAACCGAAACAGTGCCCAACCCACCCTAACCACCCACACCGAATCAAAAAGAAACAAGAGCAAAGAACCCCCCCCTCAAAATGTAACACACCAACAGCAATCCCCGACCAGCCATCCCGACCCTCAGTTTGAGTCCAGCTTCTCGGCCTGAACAAAGGCCCACGCCTCCTCCGGGGACTCAAAATAATGGTGTCGGTCCTTGTAGGTGACCCACAGTCGCGCCGGCTGCAGCATGCCAAACTTCACCCCCTTCTTGTGCAGCACCACCTTCGCCCGGTTGTACCCGGCCCTCCTCTTCGCCACCTCCGTAATCCAGTCCCGATATATTCGAAGCTCCGCATTCTCCCACCTGCTGCTCCTCTCTTTCTTGCCCCACCTGAGCACGCACTCCCGATCAGCGAACCGATGGAACCGCACCAGCACCGCCCGCGGCAGCTCGTTAGCCTTGGGCCTCCTCGCCAGCACTCTATGGGCCCCTTCCAGCTCCAGGGGCTCCTTTCCCGCTCCCATCAGCGAGTTCAACATGGTGACCACATAGGCCCCCACGTCCGGCCCCTCCAGCCCCTCCGGGAGGCCCAGGATCCACAGATTCTTCCGCCTCAACTGATTCTCCATCTCCTTGAACCGTTCCTGCCATTTCTTGTGGAGCGCCTCGTGCGCCTCCACCTTTACCGCTAGGCCCAAGATCTCGTCCTCGTTAATGGAGATCTTTTGTCAGACCTCGCGGATCGCCACCCCTGGGCCGCCTGGGTCTCCAGCAGCTTATCGATAGAAGCCTTCATCGGCTCCAGCAGGTCCACTTTGAGCTCCTTGAAGCAGCGCTGGATAACCTCCTGCTGTTCCTGCGCCCACTGCATCCACGCTGCCTGGTCCCCGCCCGCCGCCATCTTGCTCTTCTTCCCTCGCATTTTCTTTGGGTTCACCACCACTTTTTTAGACGCCCAGCTCCTGGTCCAAGCCATACACTGTCGGGGGAATGTTACTGTCTTCTTCCCACACCGGGAAATGTCGAAAAAGTTCCGTTGGGGACCTGAAAAGAGCCCAAAAGTCCGTCCCAAGCGGGAGCTGCCGATCGTGCGACTTAGCTCTGCATAGCCGCAACTGGAAGTCGCTCGCTGTATCCTTGATGTACAGCTCACCATGTTATATGAGTTAATGGGAATCGAATGGTGCACAGTCCCTTACTTCCCGGGGGGGTCATAAGACTCCTGCTGCCCCAAGTCTGGAGAAATGTCCATGTCCTCTGGCTGATCCACGAAACTCTTTGTCCATTTTGCCTGGTGTCGGCGTTTCGGCATTGAAGGGGTTGGTGCAGGACGTGTATATCTGAATGGTGAGCGGTGCCTCCACGCCGAGAATAGAGGCTGGACCAGTAGGGTTGGTGTCGGAGGAGGAGCAGGCGCGGGTACCTTTGTATGTGTCAAAGGCCGCGGATCTGCGTTTTTGTGTGGCTGGATGTTCATGTCAGAGTCCGCGTCGGGATCCGTGAAAATAGCGCCTGCATCTTGACCTCCTGGCCATTGACAGTCAAAGGAAGCACCAGTTGCAGCGGAGTTTGTAGCTGGGGATCCACAGAATATGCGGCAGGTGGTGACAATTGTGGGTGGTGGCTGCAGATATGGTCCACATGGCGGTTAGATTCCCAGCCCAGTGCCCTTTACAGAGTAAGATACTGGCCCCGTTTGGTGTAGTATGATCCCCGGGATCCACATGGCTGCATCGCTGAAATTCTGGATATAGATGGCGGACCCAGGAGTGAAACTGCAGAGCGGCCTCCAACATCCTGCATTGGTTTTGGACCTCCTGTGACCCTGCTGGACCTTCTTACAGATGTCTGGAATGACTAAGCTTAACTGCGACCGGAGGCGCCGACCCATAAGTAGCTCGACCGGTGCCACATCCATGGTCGCATGGGGTGGGGTCCTGTAACTAAACAGAAAACAGGCCAATCGGATTTCCCTGGTTCCGTTGGTCAGCTTCTTCACACCCCTCTTCAATGTTTGGACCACCATTCGGCCAGTCTGTTTGAGGCCGGGTGATACGAGGCAGTCCGCACATGGCGGATCCAGTTCGCAGCCGCGAATGCCTCGAACTCTGCACTCGTGAGAGTGGCTCCGTTGTAGGGGACCAGTAGCTCCGGGATGCCATGTGTGCTGAGGGTGTAGCACAAGTGGTCCACAGTCGCCCTTGCGGTTGTTGCCTGCATCCTGTGGTTGTTGAGCCACTTCAAAGTGTGCGTCTACAGTGATCAGGAACATCGATCCCCGAAAAAGACCGGCAAAGTCTATGTGAAGCCACGACCATGCTCTGCCCAGCCATTTTCAAGGGTGCAAAGGCGCTGCTGGTGGAGCTTTCTGGTTCCATTGGCATGGCCCGCATCGTTGGGCCAGCATCTCTCTATCCGTGTTGATGTCAGGCCATCAACATAACTGCGGGCGAGCATTTTCATCTTGGACACTCCCGGGTGTCCGTTATGGAGGTCCTGTAATAAGGTGGCTAGCACGCGTTCTGGTCCCCCAAAGGAGGACGTGTCCTCCACATTGAGCTCCAGGATTTTGGGAATGTTGTGCTTCAAATCATCAGGTAACGCCATGTGCTGTGCCCCGTACAGCACCATGTGGAAGGCCCGGGACAACTGTCTGGGTCCAACCATTTTTTGGGCCGCCATCACCGGCAATGAGTCTATAAAGTGGAGCGCAGTCACCATCTCCTCCATTGAATGAGGGGCGTCAACGCCCTTGTGGGGCGAGGGAGGCTGCTTCATGCTTCTGCGTGTGGAATCTTCATGCTGGGGCGGTGTTCCAAGCTGTACTCATATGCCCCCAGCAATAGTGCCCAACTCTGGATCCTGGCAGATGTGATCAGTGGAATTGCTGAGTCTTCTTGGAATAGGCCCGATAATGGTTTATACGTAGACCGTGCAAATGTGCCCGTAAACATATTGATGTAACTTACGGACTCCAAAGACGACCACCAACCCTTCCCTGTCGATCTGCGCATAATTGCACTCAGCCTTGGCGAGCATGCGGGATGCAGTCGGTCATTCTGATCCATCGTCCATATGGTGGGTGAGGACCGCGCCCACCCCATAAGGGGACCCATCACATGTCAACAGCAGCAGCTTGGCGGATTCAAAGTACGGTAGTAGTTTTGAGGATGTCAGCTGTCGTTTTACCACATCAAATGCCCACAGTTGAGACGGTGTCCAGTCCCACGGTTGACCCTTATTTACTAAGAGGTGGAGGGGACCAAGGAGGGTTGCCAGGTTCGGGATGAATTTCCCTTAATAATTCACTAATCGAGGAAAGAGAGTAGTTCTATCTGGCCACCGTGGGTGGGGGCCTGTTTTATTACCCGCACATTGTCCCCTTGTGGTAGTCACCACTGTTGTATATATCACATACGAGAGGTAATACGGTAAGGCTCCTGCACTACAGGTACGGGGGTAGATCCCTGCCTGTTGGCTCCGCCCAGTAGGCAGAGTATAAATGTGTGTGCTCACCGAGCTGCAGCCATTTCAGCAGCAGCTGCAGGAGGCTACACATCTCTGCTAAATAAAGCCTCGATTACACTCGCCTCTCGTCTCGTCGTAATTGATAGTGCATCAATTTATGAAGCAGAGATTTTACAACGATGGACCTCCGCATCAAGGCAGATCGCCTGCAGCTGCACCCTCAAGCAGACAAGGCCAAGTCGGCCTTCACACATTGGCTAACTTGCTTTGAATGCTACATCGGATCTGCGACAGAACCACCCTCCGAGGCACAGAAGCTCCAATATCTTTCCCCTCATCCGGGACGCACCTACCTACGCTGAGGCCATGGCACTACTGAAAGAGAACTACACCCAGCAGACCAACAAACTCTATGCCAGGCACCTCCTGTCCATGGGCGCCGCCATCTTCCCCCCATCAGGCCTCGTGCGGCCCGTGGGCGCCGCCGTCTTTAACACCGCCTGTCACGTGCGCCCCATGGGCGCCGTCACCTTCCCCGCCTCAGGACCCCTGCTCGTCGGGCACCTCATCGGGCCGCTCATCGCCTGCAACCGCCTTCCAACACCAGCAACAGCTCACCTCCATCACGATCGACCAGTCCCGGCTGCACAACCTCGCAACGCGTCGACGACAGTAAAGGTCAATGGGCAAAAGACATCATGCCTTCTTGACTCCGGGAGCACAAAGAGCTTCATTCACCCCGATTCGGTAAGGCGCTGAACCCTCGCGGTACACCCCATCAGACAACAAATCTCCCTGGCCTCCGGATCCCACTCGATGGAGATCCGGGGTACTGCACCGCCACCCTCACCATCCTGGAAAACTGGGGAGAAAAACAGGATGGTCGTTGACTACAGTCAGACCATAAATCGGTACACGCAGTTCGACCCCTCCCACGCATATCTGATATGTTCAATCAGATTGCACAGTACCGGGTCTTCTCGACAGTGGACCTGAAATCTGCCTACCACCAGCTCCCCATCTGCAAGGTGGACCGCCCGTACACTGCCTTTGAAGGGGACGGCTGCCTTTACCACTTCCTTAGGGTTCCCTTCGGCGTCACTAATGGGGTCTCGGTCTTCCAACGGGAGATGGACCGAATGGTTGACCGGTACGGACTGCGGGCCACCTTCCCGAACCTGGATAACATCACCGTCTGCGGCCACAACCAGCAGGACCACGACGCTAACCTTTCCAAATTCCTCCACACCACCAAACTCCTCAACCTAACCTACAACAAGGAGAAGTGCGTGTTCAGCACCAACCGCTTAGCCATCCTCGGCTATGTGGTGCAAAATGGAGTTCTAGGGCCCGACTCCGATCGCATGCGCCCTTTCATGGAACTCCCCCTCCCCCACTGCCCCAAGGCTCTCAAACGAGGCCTGGGGTTCTTCTCATTCTACGCCCAGTGGGTCCCGAACTATGCGGACAAGACCCGCCCACTCATTCACTCCACCGTTTTCCCCCTGACGGCCGAGGCTCACCAGGCCTTCAACCGTATCAAGGCTGACATCGCCAAGGCCGCGATGCACGCGGTCGACGAGACGCTCCCCTTCCAAATCGAGAGCGATGCATCAGACGTCGCTCTGGCCGCCACCCTCAACCAGGCAGGCAGGCCCGTGGCATTCTTTTCACGCACCCTCCGTGCCTCCGAAATTCGGCACTCCTCCGTCGAGAAGGAGGCCCAAGCCATCGTAGAAGCTGTGCGGCATTGGAGGCATTACCTGGCCGGCAGGAGATTCACTCTCCTCACTGGCCAACGGTCGGTTGCCTTCATGTTCACTAACGCACAGCGGGGCAAGATCAAAAATGATAAAATCTTGAGGTGGAGGATCGAGCTCTCCACCTACAATTACGAGATTTTGTAGCACCCCGGTAAGCTCAACGAGCCCCCCGATGCCCTATGCCGAGGTACATGTGCCAGCGCACAAGTGGACTGACTCTGGACCCTACACGACGCTCTCTGTCACCCAGGGGTCACCCGGTTCTTTCACTTCATAAAGGCCCGCAATCCGCCCTACTCCATTGAGGAGGTCAGGGCTATCACCAGAGACTGGCAGGTCTGCGCGGAGTGCAAACCGCACTTCTACCGGCCAGACCACACGCATCTAGTGAAGGCCTCCAGCCCCTTTGAACGTCTCAGATTGAATTTCAAAGGGCCCCTCCCCTCCACTGACCGAAACACGTACTTCCTTAACGTGGTGGACGAATACTCCAGACTCCCCTTCGCCGTCCCATGCCCCGATATGACGTCTGCCACCGTCATCAAAGCACTCAACACCATCTTCGCTCTGTTCGGTTTCCCCGCCTACATCCACAGCGGCCGCGGATCCTCATTTATGAGCGATGAGCTGCGTCAGTACCTGCTCAGCAAGGGCATCGCCTCGAGCAGGACGACCAGCTACAACCCCCGGGGAAACGGGCAGGTAGAGCGGGAGAATGGGATGGTCTGGAAGGCCGTCCAGCTGGCCCTATGGTCCAAACATCTCCCGGTCTCCCGCTAGCAGTAGGTCCTCCCCGACGCCCTTCACTCCATCCGATCGCTACTTTGCACTACGACTAATGCAACCCCCCATGAACGTTTCCTTGCCTTCCCCAGGAAGTCCACCTCCGGGGTTTTGCTCCCAGCGTGGCTGGCAGCTCCAGGGCCCGTTCTCCTTCACAAGCACGTGCGGCTCCACAAGGCAGACCCGTTGGTCAAGAGGGTACAGCTACTCCATGCAAACCCGCAGTACGCCTACGTGGCATATCCCGACGGCCGCCAAGACACAGTCTCCCTCAGGGACCTGATACCAGCTGGGTCCCCACCCACCCCTTCATCTGCCCCGGCACCACCCTTCCTCCCCCCAGCGCACCTCACCACAGCCCCCGCTCCAGGATCATCCGTCCTCCCCTTGGTCCCACTGTAGCCACCTAAAATGGCCGATTCCCTATTAATTTAGCCAAAACACGATTTAAAATGGCTAACCGAAAAGGCTGATGGGAAAAGCAGCCAACAAACGGACAGCTGCAGACAGAATAGCGTATTCGGCTCTGGGGAAGTCGGCCCAGATCGATACTCAAGACTATTAGCAGCACATCAACCCAGACATCTGGAGTTTAATCGGCTATCCCCGGGAACAATTGCAACGTATTAGCAATTGAATGCCGGGCCAGACCTGTTGGCGCCTGCAGTGGCCGAAACAAAGGCAGGTGAACGACCACCCTCCGATCGAGGAATCGCCCCCTTATTGGAGCATATCGAACCCAGTGATTGGGAACAAGTCCAATCACTTGGGACTCAGGGTCAAGGGCCGCCCCGAGAGGCGGGAAGCCCCTGGACCCTATAAAGTAAGGGGCCAAGTTCAGATCGCTCTCTCTCCCTTCTTCACCTGCTCACAACCTTCGCAAGAACCTTCGACAAAGAACCGTAAGTCTGACTCCAGCGATCGCTACCCGATAGAGATTCCTAGCCATCGACCCGTATCAGCCTTTTTGAATCCCGCAGGCCAGATCCAATTCGATCAACTATTAGTTTCCCTGACCTGGTGGGCCATCTCCTAAAGTTAAGTATTGGCCAGTAGTGGTAGGTTTTGATATAGATAGTAGGATTATTGTGTAAGTATTGATTGCTGTACATAATAAATGACCGTTGATTTCAATCTTACTAAGCGGTGTGCTGACTTATTGATCATAACTCGAGCTTGAACCACGTGACGGTATCAGAAAGATACCTGGCGACTCGTGAGCAAAGGTGACATAATCAGAGCTAATAAAACTAAGACTAAAAAGAGCAACATAATTGGCGACTCCGCCGGGACCCGACATAGAAGTGGAAAACCACTCCGGGAGAACCCCAGTAATTTGAATAGAATCCAATTGGAAGCAAAAACAAAAAAAAAAAACACAAGTGTTCAAGCGGTTCTGGTTAATAATTCACAATTCGGAAGTGTGTGTATGCATGCGTAACTAACAGGGCTATAAGGTAAAACTGATAGATTTTGTTGCGTCAAATCTGTCGGAAGTCTGTATTTTCGGAAATTAGCGCAAGCTGTACCCGCATCTACGACACCACCTTAGCCCCCTGTTCCAAATTTGAACGTAGCGAGCAGATAAGAGAGATGGCCATGCAGGCAATGCAACGCCTCATGAACCCCGAAGAATTTGCGGTCGCACCGATCAGCAGCATTAAAGTGGGACAGTGTCCCATTTGGGAAGTGGAAATTCAGAAATTTCTGCAGGGCAAAGGATGGCCCATGTGGAGCGGTTTCTGTAATAACGACGACTCAGTTCCCAGAAGTATAGGGCATACTTGGTGGGAGAACATGAGTGAAATTCATAAGAAAATCTTAGCAAAAGCGCGCAAGCCGATAGCAATCATGTCCTGTATGGCACAATTGCGAGGCACAGAGGAGGTCGTCAGGACGCTCCGAAAAGAAATAGAAGGCATACATCGTATGAGTAAAATCGATGTATGCGAGATGGAAAAAGAGAACCTGGAACTGAAAAGGCAGTTAGAAGCCAAGGACGAAGAGGTGGCTGACGCCAAACGGGATCACCAGTCTTGTCTGGCGCATTTAAGCAGTTTTCAATCCCAGTATGAGAAGGCTTATCAGGACACGCAGTGTACAGTCCTGGTTAAGAAAGAGAGAGAGAAGCAGGTGGAGACGCTACAGAAGCAATGCAGTGATCTCAAGGCAGCCTTGAGAGCGCTCCACGCTGCAACCACGGAACAAAGGCAGAGTACCTTAGACCATGCGAAGTGCCGAAAGCAAATTGCAGACCTGCAATCAATGCTTTCTGTCCAAAAGGGATTCCAAGACACCTTTGGGGAAAGTTTAGACCAGGAAGACGGCCCTGATTGGGAAGAATTGCAGGAGACAGCGCAGAGATATGTTCAGGGAACATGTGCGCAGGGAAAGCCCCAAAGGAGAAAAGCACCCCCACCCCCCACACAGCAGGTAGTACAGGCTCCCATGAACCCTGTAACAACCCACCCACCGCACCGCCACAGCAGACGAGGCGGAAGTCTTATATTCCACCCCCCTCACAGTGACCCAATTACGGGACGCGTGTGCTAAAATCACACCGTTCCTCCCCGCTTCAGACCCACACCATTTCTTTGCCACCATCAAACACCAGGCGACCTTGTACGGCCTGGATGAGAAAGAGCAGGTAAAGCTCACAGTCCTCAGCTTAGACCCATCGGTCGCAGCAGTCCTTCCCGACCCACAGAATGTAGGAGGAGGCACCCTTGCAGAAATGCATACCGCGATCCTGGATGCGATCGGGTATAACCGGGGCGACCCCGTAGATAGCCTAAATAAGTGCAGACAGAAAAAGTCTGAACACCCCACAGCGTTTGCAGGACGCTTGTGGATTCACTTTGAAGCCGTTTTCGGAAACGTAGACCCATTTGTCCGCAGACAATATGGCCAAATGGACCCGCACCCTTATCTCCCATGCCACGGAAGCAGGACAGAATGCCTGTAGTAATTATGACCCCTCGGAGGAGGCTCATAATGAGAAGTTGGTGGTCAAACGATTGTCCCGCGTTTGGGAACAGTCGGCTCACAATAAACCCCCGAGGAAAAACAAGCCGCCGCAGACGTGCAGGCAGTAAGAACCACTCTTCACAACCCCACTTGGGTAAACGAGGGAAAGAGCAGCCCCCCAGCAAAACCGCAAGAATGCTACAATTGCGGACAGTTGGGACATTTTGCCAAAGAATGCAATGGCCCTAAAAAGCCACAGAGAGCCCAACAGACAGGCACTATCAATAAGAAAAAAACAGAACCCATACATAGTGTTAGCGCCTAATCGGATCAGACAGACTTGACCGGAACGGACTGACGGTGTACAGGCTCCCCCAGTTGGGTCTGTGATACCCTTTGGGATAGGTCAGGACGACCCGTAGTTGCAGCAAAGGTTAGGGGACAGCCGATCGAGCTTCTCTGGGACACAGGAGGGTCCCGCACATCCTTAAATTCCTCCACCCTTGGTAAGGACACGTGGCCCACTACAGCCACTATCACCGTCAGCGGCTTCACAGGCCACTCACAACAGGGACACATCACAGCCCCTGTACCCATCCAAATCGGAACCATTAATACAAAGCACCCCGTAGTGTTAGTCGACCTGCCCCCAACAGCAGAGCACATTTTAGGGATCGACTTCATGAATTCTCACCACCTCTCTTTCGATCCAGTCAACCAGCATGTCCGGAAGATGGCGAAATCCGCTAGAGCCCCCGCAACGCTCACCATAGGGGACTATATGAACAAAATTAGCACAGTGGGCGAGTTTTGGTTCAACCCCACCACACTCAGCACGGACCGACAGGCTAGGGCAGTCCTGCAAAAGAACAGGGCAGCATTCGCGACCCACAAACACGACTGTGGACGGATGACTGGCTCCGTACAAATAACAGGACCGGACCCTAGACCCCAAAAGCAGTACGGATTCCCCCTAGAAGCAGAGGGAGAAATCCTAAAGGTTATAGAAAGTTTATTAGAGCAGGGCGTCCTAAGATCAGTAGCCTCAACTAATAATGCCCCGATTTTGCCAGTAAGGAAGCCCGACGGATCATGGCGCTTGACCATAGATTATCGGGAACTCAATAAAGTCACCCCCGTAGCAGCCCCCACCGTTGCAACAAGTCCTGAGACCATGCTCAAACAGGGACTCCATGCCCGATATTTCACGGTTTTGGACGTCAGTAATGGGTTCTGGTCCATTCCATTGGCAAAGGCGTGCCAGTATAAATTTGCCTTCACTTTCAAAGCACAGCAGTACACGTGGACGTGCCTGCCACAAGGATTCCACAACTCCCCCTCCATTTTCCACCGACAGCTGGCAAATGGACTAGCAAAATTTTCTCGCCCCGAATGTCTGGTACAGTATGTAGACGATCTACTACTGCAGACAGACACGAAGGAAGAGCACATTGAGCTTCTGTCCGAACTCCTGGAATTACTACATTCCATCGGCTGTAAAGTAAACCCCAAAAAGGCCCAGCTTTTTGGAAGAGAAAGTGGTATATTTGGGTACTATTATCACACACGGCAAACGCGAGATTGAGCACAAAAGAATTGACTCGATCGCTAAATTGCCCCTTCCCCAACACGTTTCAGCCCTCCGGTCGTTTTTAGGACTGGTTGGCTACTGCCGAAACCACATTGATGGTTTCGCCAGCAAGGCAGCGCCCCTCTCAGACATCCTAAAGAAAGGAGCCCCCTGGGAATGGCTTCCGCAGCATACGGATGCTGTGGAATCATTAAAACAGGCGCTCATAGCCGTCCCCGCACTACAAGTTCCAGACCCGCTTTCCCCTTACGCCATAGAGGTAGCGACCACAGACCGCACCCTTTCAGCCGTGCTCCTGCAGGAACGGCACGACCAGCTAAGACCCGTGGCTTATGCCTCCCGAATTTTAGATGCTGTGGAGCAGGGATTCTCAGCCTGTGAGAGGCACCTGCTCGCAGTTTTCTGGGCAGTCCAGTACTTTTCATACATTACCGGACTGAACCCCATCACCATTTTGACCGAGCACACCCCCACCCAACTTTTACTAGACGGACGACTTAAAGACGGTACCGTCAGCCAAATCCGCCCTGCTAGATGGACCCTTCTCTTACAAGGACGGGACATCACAGTCAAACGGACCAAAACACACACATACTTAGCGGACAATCTACAGTACCCCGGAAACCCCATGAGTGTGAATTCATCTCGCCCCACCATAATACAGGCCCCTTTATAGCTAAAACACCCCCCAGAAAACTAGCCACTCCATCTCAGAACCCCCCTCAACCGGACACGTGTGATCCCATTAGGATCTATGTGGATGGATCTTCCACAGTCCTGGATGGGCAACGCATAACAGGTTGTGGGATTTATGTGGGGGACGTGCAGGGACGTGCCCTCGAGGAAATCGCATTAAAATTACCCGGACACTTAGGCGCACAGGCAGCAGAGCTTGCGGCCATCGCTTACATCGTAGAGCACCCAGACTCCTTCCCCAGCCCAGCAGACATATATTCAGACAGCCTATACGTGTGCAACAGCTTCACTGAATTTCTGCCCCTCTGGGAAACAAGAGGATTTGTTTCCGCGGATGGGAAACCCCTCCCCTCAACCCCATTACTCCGCCATATTTTGAAAAAAGCCAAGAACCGGACTTTTGGCATTATAAAAGTCCGCAGCCACCATCGTTCCTCCCCCCCTGGAAATGTAAAAGCCGACGCACTGGCTAAGGCAGGATCCAGGCATGGGTACTTTTGGAAGCCCCCCGAGAGCGCCCCAGTGAGTGCGCCAGTGAGTGCAGTTCAGGTCACGCAGACTAGGATCGAAGATCTAGTAGAGGCCCAGAGCAGGATAGCGCTCTCACTGAAATCGTGAAAGGGAAGTTTCCAGCCTCATACGAGAGGTACAGAAATGCAATAACCACACACGACAGTGTGGTGCTAAAGGACACCCTTTATGTAGTTCCTGAGCAGGATAGGAACCAAATAATCTGTTTATTCCATGATGGTCATGGACACCAGGGAATCGAACCCACCGCAGCCCACCTCAAACAGCTTTGTTGGTGGTCTAATCTCAAAGAGGATGTATCCCATTACATTGAGAATTGCCGCAGCTGCGCTCAGAACAACCCAGATAGATATGCCAAAAAGGCACATCTCAGCCACACCCGACCCGTTAACGGCCCCTGGACTAACCTCCAGATCGATTTTATAGGTCCATTGCCCCCTTGCAGGAATGGCTATAAATATGTTCTGGTGGTCATAGACACTTTTACAAAGTGGGTGGAAGCATTTCCAGCCCGCACCAACACCGCAAAAACTACCGCCAAAATCCTAACCCACCACATCTTTACAAGATGGGGACTCCCCCGCAGTATTGAATCGGACCAAGGTTCTCACTTTACGGGACGGGTCATGCAGAACGTCCTCACGATATTTGGCATAACCAAAAAATTTCACATAGCATACCACCCACAGTCGAGTGGTATAGTGGAGCGCATGAATCGGACCCTAAAAACCACCCTTAGAAAAATGGTCCAGCAGAATAACACCACTTGGGATTCGGTCCTCCCCTTTGCGCTGATGTTTTTGCGTAACACTGTTTCCACCTCCACAGGTTTTACCCCACACACCCTCATGACCGGACGCCCCATGAAAGGGACAGAGTACTTGTTGGGTTTAGACCTGACCAGCCCTGAAGTTATGGCCCTCACCCATGAGAAAGCCGTTGAACTTGCAATGTAAAAACGGCTCAGTTAGCAGCCGCTGTTAAACTGGGTACTAAAAGAAAACAGAGCAAGGCCTGTTTTGATAAGGCAGTACATGCAACAGAGTATAATATAGGACAACAAGTGATGTTGGCTGTGTATAACCCCAGCACATTTCTGTCTCCGAAATACTCGGGTCCGTACTCCATTACGGATAAAGTAAGCCCATCGGTATACAAAATCAAATACCAGAATGGTAAGACTGCGTGGTTTCACATAAACCAGCTAAAGGCTTATGGAGCACAGTCAAACCACGCCCACCACGTCATGCTTGACGCAGCAGACCAAACCCCGCCCACAGCCAACGTGACCACACCAACCCCCTCCACGTCCAGCCCAGACACGGACTCGCCCCCGACTCCACCCACAAAATTTACACTCCGCCCCGGAACGCCCACAGACTGCAGCAGCAGAGGCAGCGACTGTGACTCTGACGACAGCCACAGCACGCCTCCCTACTATCCTGGTCCCACACCCAGCAACTCCGACTTCGACTCCAGTGATCCCTTCCTCATCACTTTCTGAAACAAACCACACCACCGACCACCGAACCACACGGACGACCCCGACTTTATCCCCACACAACTTGACGAACGCCATTGGCACCGCGACAACTCCTACAGACTCGTCTGCAACGACGAGAGCAACCCCAACTCATACCACGCAGCCCTCTCAACATTAATTCACTCCAGAATTTGGCACCCGGGAGAAGGGGACGACCCCGAGTCAGACCCCCAATCCGCCAACCCCTTTGCGACCCTGTTCGCAACAGAGAACTGAGGTGTCCGCATGATGATTTAAGGGAGACACTTGGTGAAAAGTGTTGTCCTTCCTGATGGAACCTGCAGGATGTTTTACGTTGTTTGTATGTTTGTTTAAGTGTTGTTCGTCCGACAGGAGAATTTTTCTCACACGCCCGTTCTGCCGAAACCTCTGAGGACTTGCCTCAGAGACCCACCGCGGCCAGACGCTTCTTCAGCAGTACCAACTTGTCCACAGATACCTGGTCAGCAGACCACACGCTCGTTCAGAGGAACTAGCTTTTCAGCTGGTATTGGTCCAAGTGCCAGACGCCCGTTCTGATTCGATGGTAGAAGCACAGCACTAGCTTTTCAGCTGGTACAGGTTCAAGGCCAGATGCCGAATCTGATTTGACGGGAGAATCACAGCAGTAACCCCACCATGGTGACTACATTTTTGCCCGTTCTTGTCGGTTGCTCAGGCAGTGGAGAAACGGCGTGAGACCCGCCCTGCTTGGGGATCCCCCTGTTGGTCAAAAACGCTCGGGTAGGGAAGATACGGTATTGGTAGCCGTCCTACCCGGGGACTCCATCCAAATCTTACCCGTCGCGGCCCATACGCACCTCATTCGACTTTTTCCTTTCAAAAACAGTTTTATTTATTTAGGCAACCTTTGGGTTGCTGCCAAATGCTATTTACATCCAGGAACATTTGGCTGATAAACTTAGCACTGATCCACCATTGGGAAGTGTGCCGTGTCCTAACATTTGTTTTGGAAAAAGAAAAATGAGGGAGTCACATAGAGTGACCAATTATAAGGGAATAATTGGCCCCGAAGGACAGACACATTAACATACCGGATATTATACCAAGGTAGTTACAGATACTATGCTTGTTTTACAGAACTCCAGAAGCTCCAGGACCGGAGAAAACAGAGAACACAAAGAAAGAAAAAGAAAGAGGACAGCCATGAGGACTTCTTTCATCGTGATCAAGATTTTTATACTGAACATTTGGTTGCGCGGGAACGTGGACCCCATTACTTCAAACCCTGCTGCCGTTAATGTTTCACTGCCCCGCAGTACCGAGGGCCCAGTCACCAGCCACGCTGCATTATCCTGGTGTGCCAAGTTCCTAACTTGGTACTCCCTGTCGTACGTGATTGAAGCACTGTTAGCGTTGGCAATCCTCTGCTGTGCAGTGCAGACTATGCGGCTCCGCAAATGGAGACGGAGAGCGTACCGCGCTCGAACCCCGGTATATCGGATCCAATCCCCTATATTCGGTTATGACCAGACCCCAGACCCCCGCGACCTATAAAAAAAATAATAAATAAAGAACAAGCACTTGCGTTTTTCTGTAAATAAAAGATGTACAAAACTGCCAGTAACAAAAAATGTATGATCCTGAGCTTGACTGCCAAGCCAGGAAAGAATATATGGAATGTTATGATTGTTGTATGTTTTAGAGAGATAGGATGATGCAATGCTTGATGAGTGTATTTAGGTAAAAT
Organism: Scyliorhinus torazame; assembly: GCF_047496885.1. Taxonomy (NCBI): domain Eukaryota; kingdom Metazoa; phylum Chordata; class Chondrichthyes; order Carcharhiniformes; family Scyliorhinidae; genus Scyliorhinus; species Scyliorhinus torazame. The sequence goes on from NC_092714.1 coordinate 131,082,420, forward strand.
TAGAGGTACCAAGTTTTTACTTTTTTAGATGCATGCCCCTGCCTGACATAGCGCCCTCAAGAATTGTTTAGGTAAAATGTTTGTGCATAGCTAGGGTCAGAGTAGTGGCCATGTAGGAGGTGTGTGTGTGTGTGTGTCCCCCCCCCCCCCGCCGTCCCCCCGTCCCCGTCCCCCCGGTTAGGGAACGGAAAGGACAAAATTTATGTGATCCTTCACGCTTCGCGGGTGACATAATCAGAGCTAATAAAACTAAGGCTAAAAAGAGCAACACCACCCGGGGATGAAGATGAGGTCTACACGCTCCCGGAGCCACCGGCGACCGAGCCGACACCTGCATTGCCACCGGGACTGCGGCGCTCACAATAGAGGATCAAGGCACCCGACCGGCTAAATTTGTGAACTTTTCCCAAAATGTTTACCTTAAAATGCATGTAAATAGTTTTCCACCACCTCCGCTGGACTCTTTTTTAACAGGGGGTGAATGTGGTAGTCACCACTGTTGTATATATCACAAATGAGAGGTCATACGGTAAGGCTCCTGTACTACAGGTACGGGGGTAGATCCCTGCCTGCTGGCTCCACCCAGTAGGCAGAGTATAAATGTGTGTGCTCACCGAGCTGCAGCCATTTTGGCAGTAGCTGCAGGAGGCTACACATCTCTGCTTAATAAAGCCTCGATTACTCTCTACTCTCCCTGTTAGTGTTCACAGTGACGAACTGGATAGAGTATTAACTGTAGATTTTTAAAAAATACATTCATGGGTTGTGTGCGTCGCTGGTTGGAACAGGATTTATTGCCCATCCTGAGGGCATTGAAGAGTTAACAACTTTGCTGTGGGTCTGAAGTCACATGTAGGCCAGACCAGGTAAGGATGACAGATTTCTTTCCCTAAAGGACATTAGCGAACCAGACGGGTTTTTACAGCAATCGACAATTGTTTCATGGTCACCTTTTATTTAATTCAAATATGACATTGCGGGATTCGAACCCCAGTCCCCAGAGCATGATTCTGGGTCTCTGGATTACTAGCCCAGCGTCAATACCACCAGGCCACTGCCTCCCCTATGGATAGGCATGACTCATGTCCAGTTTTGTGAACATTCGTCCTCCACTCAGCTTTGAATAGACGTCCCCGATGCATGGGAATGGGTGTTAGTCCAAACAGGAAACGCGGTTCATCGTCATCTTATAGTCCCCGCAGAGACACACAGAACTGTCTGGTTTGAGTACTGGCACAACTGGGGCAGCCCAATTGGCAAATTGTACGGGACAAATGATCCCTAAATGTTCGAGCCGGTCCAATTCGGCATCAACTTTTGGCTGCAATGTGTAGGGGGCCGGGTGGGCACGGAAATAATGAGGTTGTGCCTGCGGGTCCACACTGATTCGGTTGACAGCCTCTTTGATTGTCCCCAGCCCTTTTGCAAAACCTCGGGGAATCTGGCCAGGACTCCCTCGGGAGCATGCGGGTTCATGCGGCATACCCTCTGCCCGTTGAGTTTCAAATGATGCAGCCAGTCCCAACCCAAGAAACCTGGTCCCACACCACCAATGGTAGGTTAGCAGATTGGTGCCCATAGCTCGCCGGTACCTGGGCAGTTCCCCGAATGACCAATGGCTCTCCGGTATAGGTGTCCAACTTGGCCACAGTGTCACGGAGAGTCAATGTGTGGAGGCCGTTGGGGATGCCCTCAAATGTGTGGCGACTGATAATGGGAACAGCTGCTCCAGTTCTCATCTCCATGTAGATGGAGTGCCCATTTAACAAAAGGGAAACTTGAATTGGGGCGACTTGGGATGCCGTAACACTGTGGAGTTGTTGGTAGGTGTTCTCCTTGCAGTCGACGACATAATACACCCTGTAACGAGGGGGTTGGAACCATCTGGGGGGGGGCAGTGGGCGAGCTCATTGTCGTGTCTGGGCCTTGGGCCTGGACACCTGTCTGGGTGGCCCTGCTCCGTGTATTCGCCCCTGCTCTCCATGGACTCCTTTGTTCCTGGACTTTGCGTTCTTGCGGAAGGCGGCAATCATAATTGTCCACCGCAAAGTCAGTTGGGTTTCGGTCAGCAACTTTCTCTGTGTGGCGGCGTCCCGGATTCCGCAGACAAAACGGCTGCGAAAGAATTCACTCAAGGTAGGCCCGAACTCGCAAGTCTCAGCCAGCTTCCTTAAACACACCAAAAAATCAATGTCTAATTCATCTTGGGCTTGGAAGTGGAATCGGCAAACAATGAGTGGCAGTTTGGGATTTAAGTGGTTTTCTATCAAGGCTATCAAAGCTGCAAAAGACCTGAAGTCAGGCGGGTCCGGGTGTGTCAAGCTTTTGGTAAGTGTATACGTTGGCCCGCCAACCACCGTTAGTAGGGCTACGGTCTGCCATTCATCTCCAATTATGTTGGTCCAAAATAAGTATTGCATACGCTCTACATGTTAAGTCTAATCATTGTTACTCACATCAAAGGCCTCTAACTTTCCTATATGAGACATCTTGGTCAGTTGAGGTAAGGCCTCCTGTGGCCTAGACAATGTGGTCCTGGTATGGAACACACAATGCCGGCGGCAACTCCATTTCCACCTCGTCGCCAGTGTAGAATCCGATGGGCGAGAAACACTGATAGGATGCATGCTAAGATACAAAGAAAGAGGGCAGCACGGTGGCACAGTGGTAGCACTGCAGTCTCACGGCGCCGAGGTCCCAGGTTCGATCCCGGCTCTGGGTCACTGCCGTGTAGAGTTTGCACATTCTCCCCGTGTTTGCATGGGTTTCGCCCCCACAACACAAAGATGTGCAGGGTAGGTGGATTGAACATGCTAAGTTACCCCTTAATAGGAAAAAATGAATTGGGTACTCTAAATAAATTTTTTAAAAGATACAAAGAAAGAGATTTATTCAGATATCCATCCTGAAGGGTCACCATTCCCAACTTGCATCCAATCCGGGGTTTTTATACTGTGGAGCCTTCCCTATTAAGGCGGCAGATTTGCCCCCAATTACCAGGGAAGTTCATGCTCGTTATGGTTCAATGGGAATCGGATGGTGGGCACTCCCTTATTTCCCAGGGGACCATAACACAATGAAAATGGAGGATGTTCAAGAGACCAGAATTAGGGGTGTACAGAGATCTGCCGGGCAGGAGGAGAAGGTTACTGAGACCCAGGAACTGGAATTTTCCAGTTGTTCTCGCTGGCAGGATCTTCCGGTCCCACATGGTGGCAAACCCTGCCAAGGGTTTCCTGGCGGTGGGGGTCCATATAATGGGAAACCCCGGGACCAGAATGTCCCACCGCTGGCAATGACGGGCTTCCTCCAACGTCATGATACATATGGCGGGAGTCACAGAAAATCTCGCCCTCTGGTGGGGGATGAGGGAGGGGTGGTTATGGAGGGATTGGAGCACAAGGATAAGAATTTTAAATTTAAAGTTTTACAGTACTGGAAGCCTATGTAGGTCAATGAACCCAGGGTGTTGGATGAACAAGACTTGGTGTGAGTTAGGAAATGCCAGCAATGATTTGGATGAGGTCAATTACACAGAAAGCGGATGGTGGGACGCCATACAGTTTTTAAAAAAATTTAGAGTACCCAATTCATTATTTCCAATTAAGGGGCAATAGCGCGTCCAATCCACCTAGCCTGCACATCTTTGTGTTGTGGGGGCGAAACCCACGCAAACACGGGGAGAATGTGCAAACTCCACACGGACAGTGACCCAGAGTCGGGATCGAACCTGGGACCTCGGCGCCGTGAGGCAACAGGGCTAATCCACTGCACCACCGTGCTGCCCGGACACCATCCAGTTTGCCGCCATTTATGTTATTGCAGTTTCCAATGTTTACTGACTGGGTGAATTGTCAACCTTGGGCGGGATTCTCCATCCCGCCGCATCCGTTTTCTGGTGCGGCGTGCCCCCACCAGCAGCGGGAACCTCTGTCCCGCCAGCCGGCCAATAGGATTTCCCATTGTGGGCATCCCCCATGCCGTCGGGAAATCCGAGGAGGCGTGAGTGCGCTGCTGGCGAAACGGATGATCCTGCCTACAGAGAATCTAGCCCTTTATTCCCAGTACTCATGTTCTCACTGAAAACAAAGTTGGTGGGGTCAATGTAGAGTTGGAAAGTAACAGGAACCCTGTACGGTGGATTCTGTGGACTTGTGTTCCTGACACTGAGGTCGTGCTGAGATCAGGTTGTGTGAATTCTGATACGGGGAGATCAGCAGGCCCGCACAATTTTCTTCCCCTTTCTCTTCCATGTTGAGTGGTACGTGAGCCAGGCAGTTTCTTCCACTGTTTTGCATCCAACAGGTAATATTCTGGGCTGTTTCCACCACTTCTTCAACCCACCTACTGCTGGAATCCTCATCTATGTTTGTGTTGCCTCAAGACTCAAGTGCACTCCTGGCCGGCCTCACATCTCCTGCTTTCTGTACACTCGACCTCACCCAAATCACTGCTGTTGGATCTCCGCAGTCCAAGAAGAATTTCCATCGCCACCTTGTCAGGACAGCGGGGAATGGGAAATAAATGATGCGCTCACCAGCAGTGCCCTAATCCCGATAAATATATATTTTTTAATGGTCTCAGCTATATTTCCTACTGGAAAGTGCAAAAGTCAATAGGGGGGATTTTACAGCCCAGACCACCAGTGGGATCTTCTGGTCCCAGCAAAGTCAATAGGCATTTGAACGGCTCGCTGTATTTTCCGACCCCGTCATGGTGAGGCCATAGAATCCGCCCCCCCCATGTGGACAGGATTAGACATTCTTGTGCTGTTTCATAGCCAAATAGCTGCTTCATGCCAAAGTGCGGTATTGCAGAGATTAGATTTGTACACCATGAGTTCAATTTGAACTCAGATTTTAAAAGTTTGTACATAAAAGACAGTAAAAGTGACAGTGGGGGCAGCATGGTAGCACAGTGATTAACACTGCTGCCTCACGACGCCAAGGACCCGGTTTCGATCCCAGGCCCGGGTCACTGTCCGTGTGGTGTTTGCACATTCTTCCCGTGTCTGCGGGGGTCTCACTCCCACAACCCAGAAAGATGTGCAGGGTAGGTGAATTGGCCATACTAAATTGGAAACAAAATGAATTGGGTACTCAAAATTTTTTTTTTTTTAAAGAAAAAAAGTGACAGTGAAACATTCGAGTCGTTGCCAAAATTCAACTGGTTGACTAGTGCTCTTTAGGGAAGGAAACCTGCCCTGTCCCAGTCTGCGCCACAGTGCACTCCAATCCCACACCCATGTACCTGACTCTGAACCATTCTGTGAAGTGGCTTAACATTCCACTCCATTGTACCAAAGCTGAGCAGCTAGGAGAGAACATTAAATACTAGCCTTGCCAGTGATTGACATCCTGAGAATGCATTTAAAAACCGTGTGGGTGGTACCAGAGTTCCACTAACAATTGTGGAATCCACAGTGCAAGTTCATGTCAGGAAAATGGGGAATTGAGGAACAATAAAGAACATAGTCATTTGACCAAGGGATTTACATATGATGGACGATCTTGAGTTTATTCATCAAGACACAAAAAAGCTGTTAACTCATCGCACAATGAGAAAGTGCAGATGAGCCGGTCACACAGTTAGAGTTGTTTATTTTCATTAATCCGGTATATTCATCTTGAGCCCTTTACTGCGAGCACTCTTTATGATGTAGGTGTTATCCTGTTGGAACTTGCTAAAGTTCCTTAAAGTGCCTTAATATTTCTTTTTTTCTTGACAGTGTTTTAAGTGCTTAAAGATTCACCTGATGACCTTGTGAGGTTAAGCAAATAGCAGCCTGCAAATTCCAACCCATAAATACATTAGCCCAACCATCTAGGTCACTAAGTACGTGGTGTGATTCACTAGCCTACACAGGTGTGGAACATATTTTAGCTGCTTTGAAGTCAAGTTTAAATATATAGGTGCTGTAAAATATTTAAAAAACACCTTTGTCACCTGAGACCAGCTTTCTATTTTCAGATTTTCTTAAAATTTAACTTAATAATTTCTCCGGCATGCCAACAAAATCTATTCCCGTTTTCTACAATTAGCTCTCAATCACAGCATTACCTTATTCACTGTACTTCCTCACTCCCCTGAGATGCCGCCTGAGGAATTCAGCCAGCCCTCCTCTCAGGAGGACCCAGAGAACTGGCTTCTCGAACCCTCGCACATGACAATGGGTCCAAGTTGAAGTCCCCCCAAATTGTCTTTGGAGGAGACCTGATAGAAGTGGGTTTGCTGTCACTCGCTGCAGGGTCAGCTGCACCTACACATTGCTGCTGTTTGGCACCATCACCATTTTAATGGTCTCAGTGATGTTTTGTAAGAAAGCCTTGTGAAAGTGTCCTGTTCAAAGAACCGACTGATGCATTGGTAACTGTCACTCAGAAATGTCCATACGAGCACTTCCTGCAGTCTGAGGATTCAGAGATTTCTCGGGATGTCATAGTCCCCTGGATGTTCTACAGGTTGCCACATTTTGAAGATCCAGGCAGTGGATCCTTCCAGCTCAACTATCCCATCAAATAGGCACTTGGAAACCGTCTCTTCTGCCCAAATCATCACTTTTTCTTACTGGGATGTGGGCTTCGACTGGCTAGGCCTACCAGCATTTATTACCCATCCCTAATTCCCCTTTGAGCAGGTGGTGGTTTGCCGTCTTCTTGAACTGCTGCAGTCCATGTGGTGTAGGTACACCCACGGTGCTGTTAGGGAGTTCCAGGATTTTGACCCAGAGACAGTGAAGGAATGTCCATTGATTTGTAATTAAGGTGGTGTGTGGTTTGGTGGGGTAGTTTAATTCCCATATATCAGCTGCCCTTGTCCATTGGTGATAGAGGTCTCAGGTTTGAAAGGAGCCTTGGTGCAGTACATCGAGTATATTGCACACACTGCTGCCACAGCACGTTAGTGGTGGAGGGAGTGAATGTTTACATTATTAGATGGGGTGCCAATCAAGTAGGCTGCTTTGTCCTGGATGGTGTTGAGCTTCTTGAGTATCATTGGATCGGCACTCATCCAGGCAGGTGGAGAGTATTTTGTCATATTCCTGTCTTGAGACATGTAGATAGTGGACAGCCTTTGGAGTGTCAGGAAGTGAGGTACTTACCTCAAAATTCCCAGGCTGTAACCTGTATCATATGACTATAGTATTTATATGGCTGGTCCAGTTCAGTTTCTGGTCAATGTTAACTCCCAGGATGTTGATAGTGGGGGTCTTTGCAATGGTAATGCCATTGAATGTCACAGGGAGAAGATTTGATTATCTCTTCTTGGAGATGGTCATTGCCTGGTCCGTGTGAATGTTATTTGCCACTTATTAATCCAAGCCTGAATGTTATCCAGGTCTACTTCAGTATCTGAGCAGTCGCAAATGTTGCTGAACATTGTGCAAGTGTTAGCGAACGTCCCCACTTCTCAGCTTCTGATGAAGAGAAGATCATTAATGGAGCAGCTGAAGATGGTTGGACTAGGATACTGCCCTGAGGAATGCCCTTTGATTCACATTGACTCCAGTTCTGCTAGGGCTCCTTGATGCGACATTCTGTCAAATGTTGCCTTGATGTTAAGAGCAGTCGCTCTCACCTCTTGAGTTGAACTCTTTTGTTTGGACCAGAGCTGTAATGAGCTGAGGAGTGGATGGCCCTGGTGAAACTCACCCTGAGAATCAGTGAGCAGGTTATTGCTGTGTATGTGCCACTTGATAGCGCTGTCGATGACACCTTCCATCATGTTGCTGATGAGAGTAGACTGATGGGATAGTAATTTACTGGATTGGTTTTGTCCTGTTTCTTGTGTACAGGAGATACCTGGGAAATGTTCCACATTGTAAGGTAGATGTCTGTGTTGTAGCTGCACTGGAACAATGTGGCTAAGGGCACAGCTAATTTTGGAATACAAGTCTTTAGTACTATTGTCAGAATGTTGCGAGGGCCCATAGACTTTGCAGTATCCAGTGCCTTCAGCCATTTCGAGACATTTATAATTTTAACAATTTTCAACATCAAATTTCAACAAAAACAAAAACACAACAATATAACCAACAATCCCCCCCCCCCCCCCCACCACCACCACGCACAAACCGCAGCCAATATGGCTTACACAAATAGTGCCACCTTCCCCAGCCACCCCTGCATTGGTCTCCTGCTCTTACTCGCCTCTCCCATGCCTCCTCTTTCCCCCCCCCCCCCCCCCCCCCTCCCAACTCCAAAGAAGTCGATGAACGGCTGCCACCTCCGAGCAAATCCCTGCAACAAACCCCTCAAGGCAAATTTAATTTTCACAAATCTGAGAAACCCCGCCATGTCGCTAACCCACCCCCCCCCCGACTTCAGGGGTCCCAAGTCCCTCCACCTTAGTAAGATCACCAGAGAGGTGGATCACCAGAAAGGTCAGGCCGTCGGCCTCTCACACCCTGGGCTCCCGGGTCTTCCGACACACCAAAGATCGCCACCTCTGGACTCGGCAACACCCTCACGTGTAAGACCACTGACATGACATCAGCAAATCCCTGCCAGAAACCCCTCAGCCTCGGACATGCCCGAAACAAATGGACATGGTTCGCAGGACCCCCGCACAGCTCCCACACCTATCCTCGACCTCCTCAAAAAGCCTGCTCATCCGGACCACAGTCACGTGCGCCCTGTGGACCACCTTAAACTGTATCAGGCTGAGCCTGGCGCACGACGAGGATGCATTAACTCTCCTCAGAGCCTCCTCCCATAACCCGGCCCCCAACTCCCCACCCTGCTCTTCTTCCCACTTTCTCTTCACCTCCCCGATTGGGGCTCCCCCCCACTCCATCAGCTCCTTATCGATCTCTGGGATCTTCCCCTCTCCTACTCCTGTTCTCGACACCACCTTATCCTGCAGTCCCCGGTGCGGCAGGTGCGGGAAGGTCGAAACCTGCCTTCGCACAAACTCCCTCGCTTGTAAATACCGGAACCCATTCCCACCTGGCAACTGAAACTCCTCCTCCAGCCCCTCATCAATAAAGAGATCCCCAAATTCTCGATCCCTACCTGCTGCCACCTCCGAAGCCCCCATCCAGTCCCCCTGGAGCGTGGTTATCACATATCGGTGCCCACACCGGCGCCCGCTCTAACCCCATGTGCTGCCTCCACTGTCCCCACACCCTCAGGGCTGCCACTACTACCGGGCTTGTGCAGTACCGAGTCAATGAGAACATCAGAGGTGCTGTTGACAATGCCCCCAAACTCGTGTCCTTACATGATGCCACCTACACCCGCTCCCACACCGACCCCTCCCCCACTATCTACCTCCTGATCATCGCAATATTGGCGATGTAGTAATTAATGAAATTCGGAAGAGCCAGCAGCCCCCTCCCCACCACGACCCGCTCCAGCAGCACCTTTGTCACCTTTAAAACCTTTGGGGTTTTACCCGCCCAAACAAATCCCAAGATCACTGCATTCACTTTTTAAAAGAACGCCTTGGGGATAAAAATTGGGAGGCTCTAGAAAACAAACAAAAACGTCGGGAGGACTGTCATTTTACCTGTCTGTACCCGCCCCGCCAATGACAATGGAAGCGCATCCCACCTCCGAAAGTCCCCCCTCTTCTGATCTACCAACCGACCCAATTTCAGTTTATGCAGCTGCCCCCACATATCGAAAGCTCACTCCCACCGCCTTGAATGGCATCTCACCCAATCTCTTCTCCTGCCCCCTCGCCTAGATCACAAAGACCTCACCCTTACTCATATTCAATTTGTACCACGAAACCGGCCGAATTCCTCTAATATCTCCATAATCCCCCCCCCCCCCAGCGGGTCCAGTATGTACAGAATAGATCATTCGTGTAAAGCGAGACCCTATGCTCCACCCCCCTCCTCATACTATCCCCTGCCAGACCCTTGACGTTCTCAATGCCAACTCCAATGGCTCTATAGCCAAGGCTTGTTTTATATCAATTTAGAGTACTCAATTATTTTTTCACGATTAAGGGGCAATTTAGCGTGTTCAATCCACCTAGCCTGCACATCTTTGGGTTGTGGGGGCGAAACCCACGCAAACATGGGGGAATGTGCAAACTCCACACGGACAGTGACCCAGAGCCGGGATCGAACCTGGGACCTCAGCGCCGTGAGGCAGCACGGTTAGCCCACTGCGCCACCGTGCTGCCCCAGATGCTGCCCCTTAACGAACCCCGTCTGGTCATCCCCTGCGACACAGTCTTTGATCTTTGTGGCCAGGATCTTCGCCAATAGTTTGGCATCCACATTTAACAGGGAGATCGGTCTGTATGACCCACAGTTTTCCGGGTCCTTATCCCGCTTTAAAATGAGGGAGATCGATGCCTGCAACAACATCGGGGGGACTTCTCCCAACTACTTTGCTTCATTGAAGGCCCTTACCAACAGCAGTCCCAACTTTTTATAACTTCTTATAGTTATAAGAACTTCTTATAAAATTCCACTGGGTATCCATCCGGTCCCGGAGCCTTGCCCCATTGCATCGTCTCCAACCCCTCTACTATTTCTATCAGCCCAATTGGGGCCCCCAGGCCCTCCACCAGCTCCTCATCAACCTTCGGGAACTCCAACCCTCTCAGAAGCTGCCTCATTCCCTCTTCCCCGGCTGGGGATTCCAACTCGTACAATTTGCGATAAAACTCCTTGAATACCCCATTCGCCGGGTCCAAGACCGCATTCCCATCTGTGTCCTTCACTTCCCCAATCTCTCTCGCCGCCTCCTGCTTCCTCAATTGGTGCGCTAACATCCTGCTCGCATTCTCCCCATACTCATATACCGCCCCTCTCAATCTTCGCAACTGCCCTACCGCCTTATCCGTGGATAATAATCCAAACTCCATCTGCAGCCTCTGCCGTTCCTCCAACAGCCCTTCCTCCAGGGCCTCTGCATATCTCCTGTCCATCTGCAGGATTTCCTCCACCAGCCTTTCTATCTCCACCCGCCACCCCCTTCATTTTAAAGTCCAATCGCGAATGAAATACTTGCCCAACCCATCACTTTCTCAGCCTAATCTGGTCCCCCACCTTCAGGTGCGTCTCTTGTAGCAAGGCCACATCCGCCTTCAATCGCTTTTAAGTGTGCAAACACACGGGCCCTCTTGACTGGCCCATTCAATCCTCACACGTTCCAAGTGACAATCCAACAATTCACCTAGCTTGCTCATCTTTGGGTTGTGGGAGCGAAACCCACGCAGACATGGGGAGAATGTGCAAACTCCACACGAACAGTGACCCAGGGCCGTGATTGAACCCAGGTCCTCGGCGCTGTGAGGCAGCAGTGCTAACCACTGAACCACCGTGCCACCCTCCCACCGCCATTCATGATTGGATGTGGCAATACTGCAGATCTTAGATCTGACCCATGAGTTGTGAGATTGTTTAAATCTATCACGTGATGGTTCCCCTATTACCATCCTAGCCCCTAGTTGCCACCGTCCGGCGCAGACACGGAGAGAATGTGCAAATTCCGCACAGGCAGTGACCCAAGTGGGAATTCAACCTGTGACCCTGGCGCTGTGAGGCAACACTGCTAACCACTGTGCTATTGTGCCGCCCACAAACCTAGTAGGTTTTCCCTTTCTTTGGTTCACTGACTATGTTTCCTCAGTCCCAATCTAATAGCTATGTCTTTTAGGACTCAACCAACTCAGTCTGTGGTGGTGCTATTGAGCCATGTTTGGTGATGGACATTGAACTTCCCCACCCAGAGTACATTCTGTGCCCTTGCCATCCTCAGTGCTTCCTCCAGGTAGTGTTTAACCTGGAGGAGAACTGATTCATCAGCTGATGGAAAGTGGTAGGTGTAATCATAAAGAGGTTTCCTTATCTATGCTTGACCTGTTGCCACAAGAATCAATGTTGAGTCCCTGGAGAGTCCCAGGGCAACTTCCTCCCACCTATGTCACCATCTCCTGTGGCTCCATCTTGCCATTGGGGCAAGATATACCCAAGGATGGTGATGGTGGTGTATGGGACATTGCCTGTAAGGTAGGATTATGTGAGTCTGATTATGTCAGGCTGTTGCTTGACACATCTGTTGAACAGCTCTCCCAATTCTGGTACAAATCCCCAGATGTTAGTGAAGACGGTTGACAGGGCTGAGTAGGTCATTGTCACATCCACAATCTAAGCCAATGCCAAGTTGTCTGCACAGCTTTATTAATTTTCAACTTTTCTGTAGTGGCTTGGCACAACTGGGTGACTTGCTAGACCATTTCAGAGGGCAGTTAAGAGTAAACCACATTGCTGGGGGTCTGTAGTGATATATAGGCCAGACCAGGTAAGGATGGCAGATTTCCTAAAAGACATTAGTGAACCAGATGGGTTTTCTGACAATCAATGATAGTTTCATCGTCACCATTAGTGAGCTCAGCCTCCAATTCCAGATTATTATTAATTAATTGCATTTATCAAATATATGAACTTAAGTTCGCCAGTTGTCACACATAGAACATACAGTGCAGAAGGAGGCCATTCGGCCCATCGGGTCTGCACCGATCCATTTCAGCTCTCACTTCCACCCTATCCCCTTAACCCAATAACCTCTCCTAACCTTTTTGGACACTAAGGGCAATTTATCATGGCCCAATCCACCTAACCTGCACGTCTTTGGACTGTCATGGTGTGGATTTGAAGACCGTGAGCATAAGATCAGGCTTCTCCGCTACAGTGGCCATTTCTCTCCTTTCTGTGGGACATTGACACTCAGCAACTCAAACAGCACTAACCCTTCTCACTGTCCAACTAATTGCTTGTGAATGGTTGTCTCTGTGTTGGTAGCTGTAAAGTGAAAATGCCAGGTTGGAGTTAGTGAGAATGTGATAACGTAACAGGATTTTCCCTAAGGAAATGATTGGGCACACAATACAGTGGATGAATAACATGTACAGGTAAATGAAAGATACTTAGATGAGGAGAGCAAAAGTATGATTGCTACATTTGCAGATGACACAAAGATGGGCAGGGAAGTATGTTGTGAAGAAAATAGTTTTCAGACGGATATAGATAGGTTGAGGGAGTGCGCAAAAATCTGGCAGAGGAACATAATGTGAAGTTGTTCACTTTGGCAGGAAGAATAAAAAAGCAGAGTATTACTTAATTGGAGAACGGTTGCAGAGTTCCAGGATGCAGCGGGATCGAAGTGTTCTCATGCATGAGTCACAAAACGTTAGTATGCAGGTACAGCACGTAACCCCAAAGGCTAATGGAATACTATCCTCTAATTCCACTTTAAGGCAATTTTTTTTCTCGCAATATGCGACTTTGGAACTCTGCCTCAGAAGGCAGTGGGAGCAGGGTCATTGAATATTATTGAAGCTCTGAATACTTCCGGCTGCGCAGAGGCCTGAGGCATATCCCCACTGCTGTTTGCCCTGGCAATCAAGCCACTGCCGATTGCCCTTAGGGCGGCGAAGGGATGGAGAGTTATCCAAAGGGGGACAGAGAGCATAGAGTCTTACTCTATGCAGATGACTGCTCCTCTATAGCTCAAACCTCCTGCTCAGCATGGGAGGAATAGTAATATTCCTGAACGAGTTCTGAGCCATCTCTGGTTACAAACTTAACCTGAGTAAGAGCAAAGCTTCCCAGTGAACCCACAGGGGGAAGGAGCAGAGCTGGGGAGACTGCTGTTCAAACTGGCCCAGATCAAATTCTACTACCTGGGAATCCAAATAGCCCAGGACTGGATATGGATCCAGAAGTGAAACCTGACAGGTCTGATGGAGGAAGTAAAAAGGGACCCGCAGAGGTGGAGCTCACTCCCACTCTCCCTGGCAGGGAGAGCGCAGATGATCAAGATGAACGTGCTGGGAGACGGATGGCATGTATAGGAGGTGGAGAGAGGTGGGGCTGGTGAAGGCAAGGGATCTATACTTGGAGAAGAGGTTTGCAAGTCTGGAAGAGCTGCGGGAGCGGGTAGAGCTTCCGAAGGGAAGCAAATTCAGGTATATGCAAGTGAGGGAATTTGTGCGGAAGGAATGGAGAGGGTTTCCCAAGCTGCCAGAGTATACCTTATTGGAGCGGTTGCTGATCACAGATGTGGAAGGGGAGAGTAGGATTGGGGATATAAAAGGCTGGCTGGTAGAGCGGGAGGAGCGAAGGTGGTGAGGACGAAGGAGAAATGGGAGGGGGAGTTGGGGGGGCAGATAAGATGGGGAGTGTGGAGTGAGGCGCTGCACAGGGAGAATTCGACCTGCTCGTGTGTGAGGATGAGTTTGATACAGTTTAAGGTGGTACACAGGGTACACATGACTTGGGCGGGGATGAGTGGGTTCTTCCGGGGGTGGCAGACAAATGTGAGAAGTGTGGGCGAGGACCAGCAAACCATGTACATATGTTCTGGGGCTGTGAGGAGTTGGGGAGATAGTGGGCGAGAGTGATCGGGACGCTGTCAAAGATTGAGAAGGTAGAGGTCGGGCTGGACCCTATGGTGGTGATATTTGGGGTGTTGGAAATGCCGGAGCTGATGGAGGGCCGTGTAGCACAATCAATCACTCACGAGACGAGATGAGAAGGAGTCGAACGATGGCATTATTTCGCAGACTTGTTCCCCAGCAGCACAGTTACAGAATGCGGCTGCTGGGAGAACCCGGGCTCTTATACTCCGCCTTACTGGGTGGAGCCAACAGGCGGCTGATCCAATCGGGACCCAGTGTCTATCCACCAATAGCCTCTCGGCATCACAGGGTACCTTAATACCCCTAATACATACCACCACATTCACCCCTTGTTAAAAAGGAACCCGGCGGGGTAGTGGGCCGTATGGTGGTAGGGGTTTACAGAGTCGGTACCTAGGATGCCGCTAACACGGTTGCTATGCTCCGATATCAACTACTAGTACTACTTACAATGCCGCTTTTACTGCACAACCAAAAAAAATTATTTACAGAGGCATTTCTTGCTTTACTATACTGATTCGATGAGTCGAATGGGTGCCCAGGTCGTCCTCGCCGATCGTCTTAGCCCCGGTGGTGATGCAGGCTCTGGTTCGGGTCCCGTCGTCTCTGGGAGCATCGCGATGCCTCTTCCCGCTCCAATACTATTCGGGGCCAGGGGAAGGACCGATCCACCCGGAAAGGGGGCGGCTGTGGGATGCGCCGGTGGGAGGGAGGGAGTGATTGGTGTTGGGGGGGTGTGTGGAGCTCCAGAGGGGGTGACTGGTGTTGGGGGGGGGAGGGTGGGTGTGGGGCTCCAGCGGGTGCCAGGTCCCGCAGGGAGACCGAGTCCTGTCGGCCGTCGGGGTACACCACGTAGGCGTATTTAGGGTTCGCGTGGAGGAGATGAACCCTCTCGACCAACAGGTCCGATTTGTGCGTCCACACATGCTTTTGGAGCAGGATGGGTCCCGGGGCTGCCAGCCAGGTCGGAAGTGGCGTTCCGGAGGAGGACTTCCTAGGGAAGACAAGGAGGCGTTCGTGAGGTGTTTGATTAGTTGTGGTACACAGCAGCAACCGGATGGAGTGGAGGGCGTCCGGGAGGACTTCCTGCCAGCGGGAACTGGGAGACTTCTGGACCATAGGGCCAGCAGGACGGTCTTCCAGACCGTTCCTTACTCCTTCTCTACCTGACCGTTCCCCCAGGGGTTGTAACTGGTCGTCCTGCTCGAGGCGATGCCCTTGCTGAGCAGGAATTGACGCAGTTCGTCGCTCATGAAGGAGGACCCCCCATCGCTATGTATGTAGGCGGGGAAACCGAACAGTGTAAAGATGGTGCCGAGGGCTCTAATGACCGTGGCCGCGGTCATGTCGGGACAGGGGATGGCGAAAGGGAACCGGGAGTATTCGTTAATCACGTTCAGGAAGTACGTGTTACGATCGGTGGAGGGGAGGGGGCCTTTGAAGTCCAGACTGAGGCGTTCAAAGGGACGGGAAGCCTTTATCAGGTGCGCTTTATCTGGCCGGCAGAAATGCGGCTTGCACTCTGCGCAGATCTGGCAATTCCTGGTGGCGGTCCTGACCTCCTCGATGGAGTAGGGCAGGTTGCGGGTCTTTACGAAGTGATAGAACCGAGTGACTCCCGGGTGGCAGAGGTCCTCGTGGAGGGTTCGGAGATGGTCCACCTGTGTGTTGGCACATGTGCCGCAGGAAAGGGCATCGGAAGGCTCGTTCAGCTTTACGGGACGATACAAGATCTCATAGTTATAGGTGGAGAGTTCGATCCTCCACCGCAAGATCTTGTCATTCTTGATCTTGCCCCGCTGTGCATTATCGAACATGAAGGCAACCGACCATTGGTCAGTGAGGAGAGCGAATCTCCTACTGGCCAGGTAATGCCTCCAATGCCGCACAGCTTCCACTATGGGCGGGGCCATCTTTTCCACTGAGGAGTGCGGATTTCTGAAGCGTGGAGGGTGCAGGAAAAGAAGCCACGGGTCTGCCCGCTTGGTTGAGGGTTGCCACCAGAGCAACGTCGGACGCGTCGCTCTCGACTTGAAAGGGGAGGGACTCGTCGATCGCATGCATCGTGGCCTTTGTGATATCCGCTTTAATGCGGCTGAAAGCCTGGTGGGCCTCTGTCGACAGAAGGAAAACCGTGGACTGGATTAGCGGACGGGCCTTGTCCGCGTAGTTGGGGACCCACTGGGCGTAATAAGAGAAAAAGCCCAGGCAGCGTTTCAGGGCCTTGGAGCAGTGGGGGAGGAGGAACTCCATGAGGGGTCACATGCGTTCGGGGTCTGGGCCTATCACTCAATTTTGCACTACGTAGCCGAGGATGGCTAGACGGTCGGTGCTAAATACGCATTTCTTCCTGTTGTATGTGAGATTCAGGGCGTTCGCGGTCTGGGGGAATTTGCGGAGGTTGGCGTCGTGGTCCTGCTGGTCGTGGCCGCAGATGGTGACGTTGTCGAGGTACGGGAACATGGCCCGCAAACCGTACCAGTCAACCATTCGGTCCATCCCCCGTTGGAAGACCGAGACCCCGTTGCTGACGCAGAATGGAACCCTTAAAAAGTGATAGAGCCGCCCATCTGCTTCAAAAGCAGTGTATTTGCGGTTGCTTGGACGGATGGGGAGCTGGTGACAGGCGGACTTAAGGTCCACTGTGGAAAAGACCTTGTACTGTGCAATCTGATTGACCATGTCGGATATGCGGGGGAGAGGGTACGCATCCAGCTGCGTGTACCTCTTGATGGTTTGACTATAGTCTACGACCATCCTCTGCTTCTCCCCGGTCTTTACAACTACCACCTGAGCTCTCCAGGGACAATTGCTGGCCTGGATTATGCCTTCCCTCAGCAGACGCTGGACTTCTGACAGGATAAAAGATCGGTCCTGGGCGCTGAACCGTCTGCTCCTAGTGACGACTGGTTTGCAATCCGGGGTGAGGTTCGCGAACAGGGAAGGCGGATCGACCTTGAGGGTCGCAAGGCTGCAGATAGTGAGTGGGGGTATAGGACCACCGAATTTAAATGTTAAACTCTGGAGATTACACTGAAAATCCAATCCCAGGAGTGTGGCAGCGCAGAGGTGGGGAAGGACGTAAAGCCGGTAGTTCTTGAACTCCCTCCCCTGCACCGTGAGGTTCGTGATGCAGAACCCTTTTATCTCTCCAGAATGGGACCCTGCCGCCAGAAATTGTTTTTGATTACTCGGGTGAATCGGAAGGGAACAGCGTCTTACCGTATCGGGATGTATAAAACTCTCCATGCTCCCAGAGTCGATCAGGCAGGGCGTCTCATACCCGTTTATAAATACTGTCGTTGTTGCTGTTTGGAGAGTTCGGGGCCGTGACTGGTCCAGGGTCACAGAAGCCAGTCGTAGTTGCTGCATCGGGGCGTTTTCTTCAGGCCCCGTGGGGCCGTCCATCCCGGGGTCCTTAGCCATCAGCCAAGATGGCGGCGTCCACGGGTCTCACACGGTCGGGGGTGGACAAAATGGCTCCGCCCATGGATCGCACGTTGCCGGAGGAGCACAAAATGGCGGCGCCCATCCCTCCCACATGGAGTCCGGGACCTAAGATGGCGGCGCCCCTTGGCCGCACATGGATAGCTGGGGGGGTGAGTTTGGGGTTCTCCCCCGGAGATTGCGGCTACCCCCCCCGGGCCTGGCACACTGCTAAAAAGTGCCCCTTTTTGCCGCACCCTTTACAGAGGGCCGAGCGGGCCGGGCAGCGCATTCGGGGGTGTTTCCCCAGCCCACAAAAGTAGCAGTGGGGCCCCCCTGGGTGATCCGCCACTCTGGCAGCGCAGGCCTGCGGGGGGTGGGGGGCCCAAGGGTTCTGTCGCGGCGGGGGTCCACGGTGCCCAAGGAGCTGCCGCGCGGTCGGGGGCGTAGTCATGGGCGTTCTACGATGCCACATCGAACGAGGCTGCGAGGGCCCGTGCCTCTTTGAGGCCTAGTGCGTCTCTTTCCAGCAATCGCTGGCGAATTTGGGATGAAAGCATACCTGCCACGAACGCATCTCGGACCAGTAGCTCTGTGTGTTCGTTAGCTGAAACCGGTGGGCAGTTGCAGTTTCTCCCCAGTATTAACAGCGCACTGTAGAAGTCGTCCAGCGATTCCCAGGGGATTTGTCATCTCGTCGCAAGCTGGTGGCGTGCGTCGACCTGGTTGATGGGCCGAACGTAGATTCCTATCAGCATGGCGAGCGCCGCCTGGAAATCGTCCGCATCCTCTATGAGAGTGTAGATTTCCGGGCTCACCCTGGAATGCAGGACCTGCATTTTCTGGTCTTCTGTAGGTATGCCAGGGGCTGTTCGGAGGTATCCATGAAAACACGCGAACCAATGTTTAAAAGTGGCCGCTGAGTTTGCCGTGTGGGGGCTGATTCACAGATACTCTGGAATGATTCGGAGCTCCATGTCATTAAAGTGTGCGTAATAAATTGTAGCACAATCAATCACTCACGAGACGAGATGAGAAGGAGTCGAACGATGGCTTTATTACGCAGACTTGTTTCCCAGCAGCACAGTTACAGAATGCGGCTGCTGGGAGAACCCTGGCTCTTATACTCCACCTTACTGAGTGGAGCCAGCAGGCAGCTGATCCAATTGGGACCCAGTGTCTATCCACCAATAGCCTCTCGGCATCACACGGTACCTTAATACCTCTAATACATACCACCACAGGGAGGAAGGCCGATGTGGTGGCCTTCGCCTCTCTGGTTGCCCAGGGAAGGATTCTGCTAGAGTGGCAGTCAACAACGCTGCCGGGGGTGGCAGCCAGGCTGGAGGATCTGTCCGACTTTCTCCGACTGAAGAAGATTAAGTGTGAATTGAGAGGATCAGCGGAGGACTTTGAGGCATGGTGGGGACTGTTCATGACCATGTTTGAGGAATTGTGCATCGCGGGGGGGGGTGGGCATGGAGGAGGGGGAGGAGGAGGGAGGGGATGGGGGATGGGGTGGAAAGGGGGAATATCTTGCACAAACTGTGAACTGTGAGATGTGGCGAATGTTCTTTGAGTTAGTTATGCTTCGGAAGCACAGTGGTGCAATGGTTAGCACTGCTGCCTCACGGCGCCGAGGTTCCAGGTTCGATTCCGGCTCTGGGTCACTATCCGTGTGGAGTTTGTGCATTCTCCCCGTGTTTGCATGGGTTTCACCCCCACAACTCAAAGATGTGCAGGCTAGGAGGTGGATTGGCCACGTTAAATTGCACCTTAATTGGAAAAAATGAATTGGGCACTCTAAATTTATTTTTAAAAAAGATTTAGTTATGCTTTTGTACTTTTGAATATGTTTGGAATAAAATACCTTGAGAAAAAGATGAACATGCTTCCCAGGTTCCTCTTCCTGTTCAGATCCATCCCAATCAACATCCCCAAGGCCATTTTCAACACAGTGGAAAGCTAACCATGGTGTTTGTTTTAGGCGTGTGTGTGGGGAGAAGAGCCTGAGGATTAGGAAGAAGGTCCTATAAAGAAGGTGGAATGTGGCCTGGCCCTCCTGAACCTCCAGTTTTACCACTGGGTGGCCAACGCAGAAAGAATACGGGAAACGTCAATGAACTGGGAGCGGAGTGGGTGAGGATGGAGGAGAGTTCCTGTACAGGGACCTCCCTTTGAGTGCTAGCCACAACTGCACTCCCATCCACCCCCCTCCCGCCGCGGCCAGATACTCGAAAAGCCCAGTCATAGTAGCCACACTCCGAATGTGGAATAAAATGAGACAGCACTTCAGACTAACCCCATCTGCAATAATCACAGGTTCACTCCTGCAACAATGGACGCCTCCTTCAAAAGGTGGAAACAGGACAAGGGGACACTGACAGTTGGGGACATGTACATGGACATTAGAGTAGCGACCCTCGGGGAACTCACGGAGAAGTTCCAGCTCCCAAGAGGGAACGACCTAAGGAACATACAGTTCAAAAACTTCCTCCACAAGGAAAGGATGAAATATCCCCAGATCCCAGGACATCCACTGCTGGAAAAACTGCTGAATGTGGGCAAGCTAGGAGAGGGGAACTGTGCAGACCAGAAAAACCCAAATTTAAAAAGAAAATCAAAATAGCCATGATCTTATTGAATCGCAAAGCAGGCTTGAGGGGCCAAATGGCCTACTTCTACTCATATATCGTATATTCCTATGTTCTTACCATATTTCTTGGTCTGTGATTTCTCACACTCTTCATCTTTATCATCTTTTATCTCTGATGTGCCATCAATGAACACGGGACGAGCAGTGAACGTAACTGAGGCTTTAATAAACTAAACAGAAAGCCTCTTGGCCTCAGATCCCGTACTGGGGCAGCGGCGGAGACCAGCCACCTTTATACCGAGCCCGAGGGGAGGCGGAGCCAGCAGGCAGTGGTTTACCACATTACATATAATACAGTGGCAGTTTACCACAATACACATATTATAAATACTACAGTGGTCCGGAGCCAGCAGGGACAAGCCCAGGCATGTAGCAATACAACTGTACAATACAATACAGTGGTTTACCACAATCTCGAATAATTTGAAATAAACTAAGAACCCCCTTAAACTATCTGCTGAGTACTAAAATATAATCTAAAATACTTTTATATTTTTACAAGTGCCATTTAAATGATACTTTAAGTTTTATTTATGCAATCCTCCGTTCTTTAGAACTCGGAACAAGAGTAGACCATTCAGATCATCGAGCCTGTTCCGCTATTTAGTACAATTATGGTTGATCGAACACTTCAATGCCCTTTATACCCACTATTCCCATAACCTTTTACATTATTGGTAAAGGTGCCAGTTATCCTTCTTTTCTCTTACATTGACTTTTTTCCCTGCTGCACGAGACTTGACAGTAATTGGACTTTGAAACTGATTGACTGAGAAGAGAAATAAAGAGGAACTCCAGTCACTTCAACAGATCAGTAAAGATCCCTTTTTTTTAAAAATGGAAGAATGATTGAGTAGCAAAGCTAGGGTTGTTCAATAACAATGAAATTGAATATGTCTGAATGATTGATCACTTCAATAAAGCAGCTAGACCTCAGCTCGATGCTACTGCATTCCCTTTGGTGCACGAAAACCTAACGATGAGGTACGTGGAAAATGACTGTGGCGTGCAATTCCTTGTTTTATTAAATGTATTTTATTACAAATATGTATCAAAATAGGTTACAGCAAATAAATACCCTAGAAAACATGTTTCCCAACAATCAGCTGTACAGTTTGTACAACTTTGTCCCCTTTTTCACCCCCCCCCCAAAAACAAACAACTCAAACACGATCACGAACATCCCCCACCTTTTGTGACGTGCAGACTCCGCACAGACAGTGACCCAGTGGGGAATCGAACCTGGGACCCTGGCACTGTGAAGCCACAGTGCTATCCATTTGTGCTACCGTGCTGCCCCAAATGAAGAAGTTGCCGCCTTTTTTTCACCAGCTAGGGATTCCCAGGCAATGGTAAATAAACCTTTGAAAAATGCAATGTGACCAGTCAGAAACATTGCTTTCCAATAAAGCAGCTGGTGCCATGATGAATGGGACCTACTGCATAAATATTATATAATTAATTTGTTGCTAATGTGCTGATGTAGCTTATATTGGATTTTAAAGAGAATATATGACTATAATCTTATTACAGGTGCATAGGTCAGGATAGACAAAGAACCTTCTTCGAATTGCACTGTATGTTATAGTGCTGGGTATGAATTTATGAATTCTTTATTACATTATGCCATTTTAAAACATGTCAAAATGTAGCAATCTCTGACCCTCCACAGTCACTTTCAGAAGCAATTCTACCATCAGGAGAAAGTTGGAGCATTTCAACAACTATTTATAAAGCATTTTTATTGTGATAAAATGACCCAGGGTCCTTCACAGGGGCTCTATAAAACACGACATCGAGCCACATCAGGAGATATTAAATCAGATGACCAAAAACGTAATCAAAGAGGGAAAGTGAGGTAGGGAGGTCGGTAGGTTTAAGAAGGGAATTCCAGAGATTAGAGTCCAGGGGTAACTGTGTTGGATTGCGAACAGAAGTCGTTGTAGGTGGTTCACTAGCTATAATTATATGGATGTCAAATCGGTTGAAAGCAGTCTCTCCCCGTTGGATGACAGTGGAGAAGTGTTGGAGGAGCATGGTGTGATTAATCATGTCAAAGGCTACAGACAGGTCAAGAAGTACGAGGAGTGTTAGTTTACCCTTGACACAGTCACATGGGGTGACGTTGATAAGAGCCGTTTTGGTGCTGTGGCAGGATCAGAAACCTGACTGAAGGGGTTTTTTGTAAGGGCCACAAAGAATCCAGCATTTGTTTTAAGGATGCAAAGTAATAACATTTATTTACAGTAACATATATATATAACAGCAGCAGCAACTTCCCCTTGCTGCACACTCCTTCCTGCTGGTTCCAAACTGGCCAGCTTTATTTATACTTGGAGTTTACTAATGGTTTCTCCGCCCCCCTCATTGGGGAAGCTCATACTCCCACAGGATTGTGGGATTGTCATTAGTCCCCAGCCAATGGTAAGCAGGCAGGTTATAACATCCCTCCCCCCCAAAGTCCAAGGAATCCACCGAAGACCCTGGCGAAGGAGGGCGTCAGACTCGTTTTGCCGCAGGCCGGACACCATTTGCACGCGGCGCTGAATCAGGCGGCGTGTAACGAGACGGAGACTGGCGCTTCCGTGATGAACGGCGCAATGGTTGTACATCCACGGCCCGTGGACCCGAGGATTCCCCCTCTGATGCGTCCTGTGTTTCCATCTCGGAGTCAGAGTCTGCTGCCTCCGTCATGTCAGCGTCTCTATCTCCATTCGGTTCAGTAACGACCTGCGCAGGCTTCGAGTGAGGCACCAGTGGAAGATTGTGAGGACTACCTTCCTTGTCTCTGGTCTCTGCGGCTGTAGCAGTGAGCTCCGGGGGCGGGGAATCTTTTGAGGGGATAGTCTTCTGGACCGAACGTGGTCTACATGTTTGCGCTGGGGACGACCCTGGGCTTGCACCTGGTAAGATATAGGGCCCGTTTGGCGAAAGATTACGCCAGGAACCTACTAGTTACCACCAGCAAAATTCCGAACGAACACTGGGTCACCGGGCGCAAACTGCCGAATCGGCCGATGCCGAGAAAATCCCTGTCCCTGCCGTTCTTGTGTGCGGCGTACTTTTGCGCCAATGTCCGGGAAAACCATACTCAGGCGGGTTCAAAGTCTCCGGCCCATTAGGAGTTCTGCGGGAGCTACCCCAGTCACCGCATGGGGGGGTGGTCCTATACGTAAACAAAAAGCGAGCCAGTCTCGTGTCCATTGATCCGGAAGACTGCTTCTTTAGGCCTCTTTTGAATGTCTGCCAACCCATTTGAAGCCGGGTGGTACGGGGCAGTGCGGATATGGCATATGCCGTTCATCTTTGTGAACCTCGCAAACTCATCACTCGTGAATGGAGTGCCGTTATCCGTGACCAGCACCTCGGGGAGGCCATGCGTACTAAAAGACAACCGCATCTTTTCAATTGTTGCGCAGGACGTTGTCCCCTGCATCTTATGCACCTCTAGCCATTTAGACTGGGCGTCAATTAATAGAAGGAACACAGATCCTTGAAAAGGGCCTGCGAAATCTGCATGCAAGCGTGCCCAAGGCCACCCTGGCCATTCCCAGTGATGTAGGGGCGCGGCCGGCGGAAGCTTCTGATGCTCCTGGCAAATGGAGCAGTTTTGGGCCACCTTCTCAATGTCGGTGTCGAGGCCTGGCCACCAGACATAACTCCGGGCCAACATTTTCATTTTGGTCACACCTGGATGCCCATTGTGCAAGTCTCTTAGTATCAGCTCCTGGCCTTTTTCCGGGACAATCACACGTGTCCCCCACAAGAGGATGCCGTCTTCCATGCTGAATTCTGACAGCTTGGAGGAAAATGCCCGCAACTCGCCTGGGAGCTGTCTATGCTGCCCACCATACAGGACTATGTGCCGAACCTTTGACAGGACTGGCTCCGTCTGGGTCCACTCACGGATCCGTGATGCTGTGACAGGCAAGGTGTCCATAAGGTTGCAACCACCTCACCGGTCGTGGGGGTCGACATGGGCCAGTCGATAAAGGCAATTGGCTCAGTGCGTCGGCATTTGCTATCTGCGTTCCTGGTTTGTGCTCCAGAGAATACTCGTATGTAGTGAGCAACAAAGCCCAGCGCTGGATCCGTGCGGAAGCAATGGGCGGTATTGGCTTATCCTCTCTGAAAAGTCCCAGCAGAGGCTCATGATCAGTCACGGTAGTGAAATGGCGGCCGTACACGTACTGGTGGAAGCGTTTCACCGCAAAAACCACTGCCAGGCCCTCCTTCTCGATCTGCGCGTACTTTTTCTCCGCTGCAGTCAATGTGCGGGAGGCGAAAGCTATCGGTCGATCGGCCCCGTTCTCCATCTTGTGGGACAGGACGGCCCTAATACCATACGGGGATGCATCACATGTGACAAGCAAAGGCTTTCCAGGATCATAGTGGGTTAGTAACCCAGACGACGACAATTGTTGCTTTACCCGCCAGAAAGCGGTTTCTTGCGGCTGACCCCAAACCCAGGTGTGATTTTTCTTTAGCAGCAGGTGCAAGGGGGCCAGCGTAGTTGCCAGATTGGGGAGGAACTTCCCATAATAGTTTACGAGACCGAGAAAACAACGAAGATGCGAAGTGTCAGTCAGGACGGGGGCCTGTTGAATTGCACGCACCTTCTCTGCAACGGTGTGCAAACCTTCGCGGTCCACCCGATAACCTACAGCTTCATTACAGGTACAATTGGTGCTGCCCAGTCAGCAAAACGGACGGGCCTGATAATACCCAAACTCTCCAAACGAGTGAGCTCCCCTTCTACCTTCTCGAGCAATGCGTAAGGCACCGGGCACGCCCGGAAATAGCGCGGCGTGGCTCCTGGTTCGACTTGGATACGGGCTACAGCCCCTTTTATTTTCCCCAAACCAGGCTGGAATACATCTGAGTATCGTCCTAGCACCTCAGTCAACCCTTCAGAAACTGTTTGGAGGATGTGCTGCCATTGCAACCGCAAATGGCGCAACCAATCCCGACCCAACAGGCTGGGCCCATGGCTGCGCACCACAATAAGTGGGAAACGCCCCTCCTGGCGTCCATAAACAACAGGGGTCATTGTAGTTCATGCAATGTCCAGTGGTTCCCCCGTGTAGGTGGCCAACCTGGCTTGTGAGTCGGTTAATATAAGGGTCTGTATACCCTGCTTGATGCGGTCGAATGTCCTCTGGGCGATCACGGAGACCGCTGCGCCGGTGTCCAACTCCATCTCAAGCGGGTGACTATTGACCCGTACTGTCACCTGAATGGGGGCCACATGGGGAGCTGCCACACAATGCAGCTGCAGGCAGTCGTCCTCCATCTCCATGTCCTCAGGAGTAGTCACCGCAGGTTCATCCACATGGAAGGTACAACCCTTGGGCTGGTCCCAGTTTCGGTCGGAACGACGGCACCTCTGGCGCCCCCCAGGACCGGCGTCCGCGACGAGGTCAGCGCCTACAAGTCTGACACGGACATGGCTCCTCATCCATTGTGCTATGCACGCGTCGGTTCGAATCCCATCCTCATCGCCAGTTTTGTGAGGGCCACGAAGAATCCAGCACGAGTTTTAAGGATACAAAGTAATAACATTTATTTACAATAACATATATATAACAGCAGCAGCAACTTCCCTTGCTGCACACTCCTTCCTGCTGGTTCCAAACTGGCCAGCTTTATTTATACTTGGAGTTTACTAATGGTTTCTCCGCCCCCCCCTCATTGGGGAAGCTCATACTCCCACAGGATTGTGGGATTGTCATTAGTCCCCAGCCAATGGTAAGCAGGCAGGTTATAACAGGGTTCAAACATGAAGTTCCTGGAAAGGTGAGCATAGATTTGAGAGGCGACAACATATTGGAGGACTTTGTAGAGGAAAGAAGGTTGGAGTTGGGACGGTAATTTCCAAGAATGTGAAATCAACAGTAGAGATTTTGAGCAGAAGGGTGATGACAGCAGATTTGAAGAGTAGTGGAACGGTCACTGAGGAGAAAGAACTCTATTATCGAATATAAAAACAAAAAGTAGGTTTGGCAGCATCTGTGGGGGGGAGGAATTGATGTTAATGTTTTGAGTCTGTATGGCTCTTCAGAGGTAAAGAAAGGGAGAAATGTGATGGATTTTATACGGTGAAAGAGGGGATGGAGAAGCTGGAACAGAGTAGAAGGTCAGTGATTGGTGGGAGCTAGGAGACATTGGAACAAAATTCTGTAAGACACAAGACAGAGGAGGCATTAATGGCAGGAGAAGGTGCTGATAATGGCATATATGTAGGATAGCAGAATGTGTTAATAGGAGACAAGAGGTCAGTGCTCAGTGAAAGCAAAACTAAAGAACACGTGACAAATGGCCCAGTGGGGGAGAGGGAGTTTTGCATTGGGACAAAAATGTTTTGGTAAAAAAAGAGGGTTAAAATGGAGGAGAAAG
The DNA here is from genome assembly GCF_047496885.1 of Scyliorhinus torazame. Taxonomy (NCBI): domain Eukaryota; kingdom Metazoa; phylum Chordata; class Chondrichthyes; order Carcharhiniformes; family Scyliorhinidae; genus Scyliorhinus; species Scyliorhinus torazame. The sequence continues at coordinate 131,109,283 of NC_092714.1, forward strand.
GTCACAAAATAACGTTGTTGAACTCAATGTTGAGTCTCGAGGGCGGTAACTTGCCTACTTGGAAGGTGAGATGCTGCTCCTCGGGTTTGCGATGGGCTTCACTGGAGCATTGCAGCAGTCCAAGGACATGTGGGCATGAGAACAAGGTGGTGAGTTGAAATGGCAAACAACAGAAAGGTAAGGGTCATTCTTGTGGACTGCGAGAAGGTGTTCTGAAAATTGGTCACCGAGCCTATATTTAGTCTTTGGGAGCAGCGAAGAATCCAAATTGAAGAATGTGCAAGTGAAATGCAGCTGTGTATTCATGTTTGTTCCTAGTTGGAACAAGGTCACTTTAAGCGTTCGATCATGAGACGTACTGATGACATCATTAGCAGTTTGGGTGGGCTAGCAGTCAATCTATTCGAACAACCTGTGAGAAAACACCTTTCCAATCAAGCTCTTGTTTGTTTTGTACATTTGTGGTCTGCAATCCTGTACTTTAAAAATACCACAAAGAAACTGACGATGAGGTGGTCGATCCATACTGTAAACACCCGAAAAAGAAGTGCAGAAATCCAGTGGAGTAATAAAAATCATCGATCCACACTGCAGCCATCTAAAAAGGATTACGAAGATAAAAATATCGCTACACCAATCAAAGCTGGCAAGGGAGAGGCAGCAAATAATAGGGAGTAGCTTCCGTTGTAGAGGGCATTGGTGAGACCATACCTAGAGATCTGTGTACAGCATTGGTCTTCTTATTTACGGAAGGAGATAAATGCATTGGAAGCAGTTCAAAGAAGGTTTATAAAACTTATAACTGGATTGAGCATCTTATCATCTGAGGAAAGGTTGAACAGGCTCAACTTGTATCTGCTGTAGTTTAGAAGAGTGAGAGGTGACTTGATTGAAACATACAAGATCCTATTGACAGGGTGAGTGTGGAGAGGATGTTCCCTCTTATGGGAGAATGTAGAACTAGGGGTCACCGCTTAAAAATAAGGGGTCACCCATTGAAGACGGTGAGGAGGCAAAATGTTTCCTCTCAGATGGTCACTCAGATTTTCTCTCAGATGGAAAGCAAGCTGGAACTTGCTTTCTCAAAAGGCGGTGGAAGCAATTTCTTCGAAAAATTTTAAGGGCGAGGTAGATAGATTCTTGATAAGCAAGGGAGTGAGAGGTTATTGGGTGTAGGTAGGAATGTGGAGTTGAGGTTACAATAAAATCAGCCATGATCTTATTGAATGGTGTAGCAGGCTCAAAGGGCCGAATGGCCTACTCCTGCTCCTCAGTCGTATGTTCGTATGTTTGTCTTCCTGGATAGTGTTGAAAACCCTTCCACCAGCAAAAAGTGTGGTTTTTTCAATTACACCCCTGCCCATGAAAGTGAATGCTTTGCTTTTTCCCCCAGCCCAGTCTAAAATTAAATTCAAAGGATGTACATTGGACTTCAGCGGTTCAAGAAGGCGGCTCACCAATACCTTCCCAAGGGCAATTAGGGGTGGGCAATAAATGCTGGCCTTGCCAGCAATGCCCACATCCCATTAGTGAATTTTAAAAATAAAAAAAATTCCAATGTTATTCTTGGTTTTTGCTCAGTGCTTTCTTTGTTTTTTTCCCTCTTTCTTTAATTGCATATCCAACTTTGAAAATTACTGTGTTAGAAGGAGCGCATAGGTCATGGTTTGGTTTTCAAATGCTGTATAGGTAGCATTTAATGAATTTAAAGAATGTTGGTAGCTAGAACAAAGCTTTCTTCAGAGACTATAAAAGAGGCCTGTGGCTTTATTGTTGGGCTGAAGAGTTAATAATGGATGTTCAATAGAGTAGTAAATCTATGAATGCCATTCTGAATCAAGTACATTCCTGATCTGAGAGGAATTAATTCATAGGTCCTAGTTCTCAATTTTAAATGTGGCCTCGGGATGTGGGCATCAGTTTCAAACTTCCACAGTGGAGTTTAAACTCAACTTGCTGGGTAATGGGCCCAGTAACATAATGACCAAGTTACCTACCATGGCTTTACAGCCCAGTATCGTACAAGAAGGCAGCATGATGGCACATTGGTTAACACTGCTGCCTCACAGCACCAGGGACCCGGGTTCAATTCCGGCTTTGGGTGACTGTCTCTGTGGCACGTTCTCCCTGTGTCTGCGATGGTTTCCTCCCACAGTCCAAAGATGTGCAGGCTATGTGGATTGGCCATGCTAAATTGCCCCTTAGTTGAGGCGGGAAGGCCAACAAATGTGGAGCTGCTAACAAAACATCCTGTCCTATTTACGAAAGAAAATATACCGCAGAACACTGTAGATTGCAGTAAGCAGCTGAAGGGGTTAATAACCTGTCCACACCAAAGAGTTGAGTCAAGTCCATTTATTGGCAAAAGCTTTTGAGAGAAGAGCCAGCATTCCTCAGTGCTCGCAGTCACCTCAATTTCACAGCGGCAGTTAGCCTTTTTTATACATGTTCCTCATTAGCTTGAAGGGGTTGCACACCAATTAGGTCCCCCTAGCAACAATTAGCTTCCAATCACATTCCTCTGAAAACATTCGATAACTGATGTCCACAACTCCTTGTTTTCAGTTACAAGAATGTCTCAACAGTAAACGGTTAGTTTGTTGCACTTTTGTATCAGAACTTTGCAGAATCTTCCAATCACATTATTGCAAGCTGCACCAGATCTTTGCAGAATCCCAATTACAATATTGCAAGCATAATTAAAACAGAGACCCTTAATTTTAACTTCTCCATGTATAATTTTTACCTTAACACAGCCAAAAATAAATGTTAATAATAATAATAGCTTATTGTCACAAGTAGGCTTCAATGAAGGTACTGTGAAAAGCCCCTAGTCACCACATTCCGGCACCTGTTCAGGGAGGCCGGTACGGGAATTGAACCCGCACTGCTGGCCTTGTTCTGCATTACAAACCAGCTGTTTAGCCCACTGTGCTAAACCAGCCCCTGTTGACAGCCAAATAAAAAAACATTTTGTCCTTAATCTTAAATGATACATTTTGTGAGCCTTGAACAATTCTGACAATTCAGCTGTAAACTGTTAAAATGCTTAACAATTAGTAAAATGCAGTATTGCCTACAAATTCCCCCACCTTATGGACATGTTACCTGATGATCAGATAACTCGTTGCCAGGATATTCTAACTCTAATGAGATATTGATTGGAGTTGATAGAACAGTTTGCTATACAAAGTTGAACATCATTAAAAATAAGTGATCCAGATGCTCAGAGTGAATATATTTGTAATTTTTGAAGCCGTCAGGATGGATGAACTGTTGGAAATGGGTGTTTTATATAAATACTAAATCCAACCATTCAATATCCTGTTGTACAGATGGAGCTGGATTTTCTTTTAATTTAGCGAAACAGGAGAATGGCCATTATTCACCATGATTTACAAGCTGCAGATAAAATTGTGGGAGAGTGCAGGTTTGAATAATGGTCACAGCTGTAATGTCGGAAGAGAGGCCAGTCAATGTGTGCACAGCGGCATCTCACAAACAGCAATGATATTAATTAGCATTTTTGCGATGTTGGCTGAGGGACTTGAGCACAAAATCCAGGGAGATATTGCCGATCAGTACTGAGGGAGGGCAGCAATGCCAGAGGAGAGGTCTTCCAGATAAGATGCAGATAAGGTTCCACCTTTCCTCTTAGGTTAACAAAAAAGACGCACAGCTCGGTTAGAAGTTTATCAAGTGACTTGTTCTCGCCAATATTGAACCAACCAGCATCGCTAAAACAGATTATCTGATCATTATAGCATTGCTGTTTTGGGGAGCTTGCTGTGCATAAATTGGCTGCCATGTTGCCTACATTTCAGCAGTGACTGTACTTCAAAAAGCACTTAATTGGTTAGGCTGTAAAGCACTTTCAGAGGTCCTAAGGTTGTGAGAGGTGCTATATAAATGTAATTAAAAAAACAAAGTGTTGGAATAACTCAGCAGATCTGGCAATATCTGTGGAGAGAGCAGCAGAGTTAACCGGTGGGATTTTCCACGCAACCCCGCTGCACAATTTGCGATAGCTGCCATTGGCTGGCTGCGGGATCTTCTGGCTCTGTTGTCAAGGGATTTTCCCATTGAATGCACCCCTCATCTTTGTGAAACCCTTGACAGGGATGAGCTGTTGGCTAGTCCGGAAGGTCCCGCAGGCATGAACAGCCGGAAAGTTTTGGTCAATGTTTCGGGTTCAATATGACACTTCTTCTGAACTCTTTAGAGCAGTTCTGAAGAAAAGTCATACAGATGGAAACGTTAACTCTGGTTCTCTCTCCACAGATGATGCCAGACTTGCTGATTTTTTTCCAGCATTTTCTCTTTATTGTTTCAGATATCCAGCATCTGCAGTATTTTGCTTCTATACAAATGCAACATATTTCATTAGACAAAGAAATCCTGAAGGACAACAACCCACCTTAGCTGTTTTTTTTAACACTTGTGTGAATAATGCAACCTCATTCCTTTTTTATGATTCACCATCTTTGCAAAGTACTGGAAGCGACGCAATTGTTGTTTTGTCCCTTAGCCTCACTGTTTGACACATTTATTTCTGAAACTTTCACACATTTCAATTTGATTACTCATTTCTCTTAGTGCTGAGTTCAATTTCATTTACCCATAGCCAACAGGAGATTCCTCGGCTACTTCAGAGCCAGTCTGTCAGTGACTTAATTCCAAACCCCCACCTCCCCCTGCCTCTCCCCACTCAACAGGGGTTTCATTAAGTTTGAAAGTTAGGGAAGAGTCATTTGGGAAAAGTAAGAGGAGAGACAGCACAAAGAAGGCATGCACAGAGCAAATTTCCCTAAACTTGTGGATAAAGTTTCTTGAGATCCAAAGAGTAAGTAATTGGTGGCTGGTGGAAGGCTAGACCAGACAATTCTCTGCTCTTGCTTTCAATAGCCTTTGAATACGCATTTCATATTCTACAGCTCCAGTGATCGCACACCAAACATATTAGTTGAACCTTTCCATTCAGATTAGAACACTTTTTGGGTTGTGAAATTCATTTTACTCATTTACGTGGTATCCACCTATCCCCACCAGAAACCTGAAGGGAAATGCCTCGAATTACAATGCCTTTCAAAATGTTTACAATGAAAACTGGCTTTATCAGTGCCCTATGCTACGCAGGTATATGCTTTGACCAAAGAGAGATTCTATTTGCTTGTCCAAAGCATGTTATGTGGGGTTTAGTCTTAGGCAACCATCGTGTGAGACACATTTCCATGTGTAAGGCAGGGTTTGGATAACGTGTATCCTTCCAAAGAATTTGATATTATTTCAACTTGTCTGTGTCACTTCATTTCTCACACATTCCATAATGCACAGCACCATGATTCAGCAGAATGTCTGAAATTATCTACCCTCAATCACTAAACTATTGGAAGAATGCTGCAATCTGAAATTCACTGAACAACAGGGATTCTCAGTTCTGTCTCCAAATCTAATGTTCATTATGAAATATATTCACAGGAACAAAAAATATATAACCGTACCCCCCTTCTCCACTGTGTGTGAGTTCGAGAAAAGATAAAGTGCCTCTGATAGTAGCCTGGGATGAATATTCAGGGTGTGGAGATACATACAAATCAAAGGTCTAAATCCTTTCCAAATCGTTGTAATTGGTGAGAGATGATTCATCATATTTATATGTAACAGTATGGTCTCAGCACAAGTGCAACCCATTGTGATTCCCTGAATTGAACATAGGAGTGCCAATAGTACAGAATATAATAAGAAGAAGAACATAGAAAATACAGCACAGAACAGGCTCTTCGGCCCACGATGTTGTGTCGAACTAGATTAAGAACAAATTAATCTACACCCCATCATTCTACCATAATCCATGTACCTATCCAATAGCTGCTTGAAGGTTCCTAATATTTCTGACTCAACTACTTCCACAGGCAGTGCATTCCATGCCCCCACTACTCTTTAGGTAAAGAACCTACCTCTGACATTCCCCCTATATCTTCCACCATTCACCTTAAATTTATGTCCCCTTGTAATGGTTTGTTCTACCCAGGGAAAAAGTCTCTGACTGTCTATCTATCCCCCTGATCATCTTATAAACTTCTATCAAATCTCCCTCATCCTTCTCCGTGCTAATGAGAAAAGGCCTAGCACCCTCAACCTTTCCTCATAAGACCTACTCTCCATTCCAGGCAACACCCTGGTAAATCTCCTTTGCACCTTTTCCAAAGCTTCCACATCCTTTCTAAAATGAGGCGACCAGAACTGCACACAGCACTCCAAATGTGGCTTTACCAAGGTTTTGTACATCTGCATCATCACCTCACGGCTCTTAAATTCAATCCCTCTGCTAATGAACGCGAGCACACCATAGGTCTTCTTCACAGCTCTATCCACTTGAGTGGCAACTTTCAAAGATCTATGAACATAGACCCCAAGATCTCTCTGCTCCTCCACATTGCCAAGAACCCTACCGTTAACCCTGTATTCCGCATTCATATTTGTCCTTCCAAAATAGATAACCTCACACTTTTCAGGGTTAAACTCCATCTGCTACTTCTCAGCCCAGCTCTGCATTCTATCTATGTCTCTTTGCAGCCGACAACAGCCCTCCTCACTATCCACAACTCCACCAATCTTCGTATCGTCTGCAAATTTACTGGCCCACCCTTCAACCCCTCATCCAAGTCATTAATGAAAATCACAAACAGCAGAGGACCCAGAACTGATCCCTGCGGTACGCCACTGGTAACTGGGCTCCAGGCTGAACATTTGCCATTCACCACCACTCTCTGATTTCTATCGTTCAGCCAGTTCGTTATCGAACTGGACAAAAAGTTGCTGGACTACAAATCCGGTTCCCATTCCCCTGCCAAATTAGTTTAAACCCTCCCGAAGAGTACTAGAAAACCTCCCTCCCAGGATATTGGTGCCCCTCTGGTTCAGATGCAAAGAATCTTTATTGTCACAAGTAGGCTTACATAGGGCAGCACGGTAGCATTGTGGATAGCACAATTGCTTCACAGCTCCAGGGTCCCAGGTTCGATTCCGGCTTGGGTCACTGTCTGTGCGGAGTCTGCACATCCTCCCCGTGTGTGCGTGGGTTTCCTCCGGGTGCACCAGTTTCCTCCCGCAGTCCAAAGATGTGCAGGTTAGGTGGATTGGCTATGATAAATTGCCCTTAGTGTCCAAAATTGCCCTTAGTGTTGGGTGGGGTTGCTGGGTTGTGGGGATAGGGTGGAGGTGTTGACCTTGGGTGGGGTGCTCTTTCCAAGGGCCGGTGCAGACTCGATGGGCTGAATGGCCTCCTTCTGCACTGTAAATTCTATGAAATTTCCCACTATCCCATGCCTCCTTACCTTCTGCATAAGCCTACCATGGGGAACCTTATCAAATGCCTTACTAAAATCCATGTACACTACATCCACTGCTTTACCTTCATCCACGTGCTTGGTCACCTCCTTAAAGAATTCAATAAGACTGTGAGGCAAGACCTACCCCTCACAAATCCGTGCTGACTATCCCTAATCAAGCAGTGTCTTTGTCTTTCCAGGTGCTCAGAAATCCTATCCCTCAGTACCCTTTCCATTACTTTACCTAACTGGTCTGTAATTTCCAGGGTTATCCCTATTCCTTTTTTTGAACAGGGGCACGACATCTGCCACTCTCAAATCCCCTGATACCACCCCTGTTGACAGTGAGGACGAAAAGATCATTGCCAACGGCTCTGCAATTTCATCTCTTGCTTCCCAAAGAATCCTTGGATCTATCCATCAGGCTCGGGGGACTTGTCTATCCTCAAGTTTTTTTAAATGCCCAACACATCTTCCTTCCTAACGAGTATCTCCTCGAGCTTTCCAGTCTGTTTCACACTGTCCTCTCCAACAATATGGCCCCTCTCATTCGTAAATACTGAAGAAAGTACTCGTTCAAGACCTCTCCCATCTCTTCAGACTCAATACACAATCCCCCGCTACTGTCCTTGATCGGACCTACCCTCGCTCTAGTCATTCTCATATTTCTCACATATGTGTAAAAGGCCTTGGGGTTTTCCTTGATTCTACCCGGCAAAGAGTTTTTGTGCACTCTCTTAGCTCTCCTAATCCCCTTCCTCAATTCCCTTCTGACTATCTTGTATCCCTCCAGCGCCCTGTCTGAACCTTGTTTCCTCAGCCTTACATAAGCCTCCTTCTTCCTCTTAACAAGACATTCAACCTCTCTTGTCAACCATGGTTCCCTCACTCGACCATCTCTTCCCTGCCTGACAGGGACAGACATATCAAGGACACATAGTATCTGTTCCTTGAACAAGTTTCACATTTCAATTGTGTCCTTCCCTGACAGCCTATGTTCCCAACTTATGCACTTCAGTTCTTGTCTGACAGCATCGTATTTACCCTTCCCCCAATTGCAAAACTTGCCCTTATGCACGCACCTATCCCTCTCCATTACTAAAGTGAAAGTCACAGAATTGTGGTCACTATCTCCAAAATGCTCCCCCACTAACAAATCTATCACTTGTCCTGGTTCATTACCAAGTACCAAATCCCATATGGCCTCCCCTCTGGTCGGACAATCTACATACTGTGTTAGAAAAGTTTCCTGGCACACTGCACAAACACCACCTCATCCAAACTATTTGATCTAAAGAGTTTCCACTCAATATTTGGGACGTTGAAATCACCCATGACTACTACCCTGTGACTTCTGCACCTTTCAAAAATCTGTTCCCCAATCTGTTCCTCCACATCTCTGCTGCTATTGGGGGGCCTACAGAAAACTCCCAACAAGGTGACTGCTCCTTTCTTATTTCTGACTTCAACCCATACTACCTCAGTAGGCAGATCTTCCTCGAACTGCCTTTCTGCAGCTGTTATACTATCTCTAATTAACAATGCCACCCCCCCCCCCCAAAAAAAACTGGGGCTGGTTTAGCACACTGGGCTAAATAGCTGGCTTTTAAAGCAGACCAACGCAGGCCAGCAGCACGGTTCAATTCCTGTACCAGCCTCCCCAAACAGGCGCCGGAATGTGGCGACTAGGGGTTTTTCACAGTAACTTCATTTGAAGCCTACCTGTGACAATAAGCGATTTTCATTCATTTCATTTCATTTTCATTTCATTTCATTTCATTCACCTCTTTTACCACCCCCCCTAATCTTATTGAAACATCTATAACCAGGAACCTCCAACAACAACCATTCTGCCCCTCTTCTATCCAAGTTTCCGTGATGGCCACAACATCGTAGTCCCAAGTACCGATCCATGCCTTAAGTTCACCCACCTTATTCCTGATGCTTCTTGTGTTGAAGTATACACACTTCAACCCATCTCCGTGCCTGCAAGTACTCTCCTTTGTCAGTGTTACCTTCCCCACTGCCTCACTACACGGTTTGATGTCCTGAACATCGGCTACCTTAGTTGCTGGACTACAAATCCGGTTCCCATTCCCCTGCCAAATTAGTTTAAACCCTCCCGAAGAGTACTAGAAAACCTCCCTCCCAGGATATTGGTATTTGACCTAAAGAGTTTCCACTCAATATTTGGGACGTTGAAATCACCCATGACTACTACCCTGTGACTTCTGCACCTTTCCAAAATCTGTTCCCCAATCTGTTCCTCCACATCTCTGCTGCTATTGGGGGGCCTATAGAAAACTCCCAACAAGGTGACTGCTCCTTTCCTATTTCTGACTTCAACCCATACTACCTCAGTAGGCAGATCTTCCTCGAACTGCCTTTCTGCAGCTGTTATACTATCTCTAATTAACAATGCCACCCCCCCGCCCCCCAAAAAAACTGGGGCTGGTTTAGCACACTGGGCTAAATAGCTGGCTTTTAAAGCAGACCAACGCAGGCCAGCAGCACGGTTCCTTAGTTGCTGGACTACAAATCCGGTTCCCATTCCCCTGCCAAATTAGTTTAAACCCTCCCGAAGAGTACTAGAAAACCTCCCTCCCAGGATATTGGTGCCCCTCTGGTTCAGATGCAAAGAATCTTTATTGTCACAAGTAGGCTTACATTAACATTGCAATGAAGTTACTGTGAAAAGCCCCGAGCCGCCATATTCAAGTACCTGTTCGGGTACACAGAGGGAAAATTCAGAATGTCTAAATTACCTAGCAGCGCATCTTTCGGGAGGAAACCGGAGCACCCGGAGGAAACCCATGCATACACAGGGAGAACGTGCAGGCTCCGCACAGACAGTGACCCAAGCCGGGAATCAAACCTGGGACCCTGGAGCTATGAAGCAACAGTGCTACTCACTGTGCTACTGAGAAGTAGGCAGAAGCCCTCCATCACCAACTCAGTCAAGATAGTTTCAGACAGCAAAGTCAGACGTTATCATAGGGTAGGTTTTCCTCACTTCACATCTGGTCTGCTGTGGATTCATCGATAGATTATTGGTTATAGTTAGCCGACAACTCTATTATCGTTAGGGTATAAAACTATCAGAATTTTAAAAGGTGAACTACATGGGCTTTAGAAAGTGCACAATGCACCTTGCATACTTTATACTGTGCCTTGCATATTGTACATTGTAATATATATTTCACCTTGCAAACTGCATCTTACCCTGGGGAAAATGCTGCAATGTATTATTAAGGAAGTCTTAACAATGCACTTGGAAAATGCATCATAGGATTAGAACAAGTCAACATGATTCTATGCAAGGGAAATCCTGTTTGACAAATTTATGAGAGCTTTTCGAGGATGTAACTAGTAGGGCAGATAAAGAGGAACCGGTAGATTTAGTTTACTTGGACTTCCAAAAGACATTCAATATGGTGCCTCTCAAAATACTAATACACATAAGAAGGGTCATGGAGTTAGGGGTGATATATTAAGCATGGACGAGGATTGGTTAATGGACAGGAAGCAGATAGCAGGGTTAAATGGGACATTTTAAGTTGGCAGGCTGTGACAAGTGGAGTGCTGTCAGGATCAGTGCTGGGGCCTCAGCTATTTACAACCTAGATTAATGACTTAGTGATGAAACCTGTACTTACCTTGCTGAGTTCAGAGGTCGGATGCTCTGATTCCAGGTGAACCCCGGGCCTTTCGTGCATGGTCCATCTGGGAATTGGCCACACATGCGCAGTCCTGGCATTTTACGCTCTTCAGGCTGAGGACTAGTCCTGTGTGCATGCGCATAAAGAAGAATGGCATAAAATGGCAGGTCAGATAACCTGGTCTGGAATGGCATTGTTGAATGCAGGACGCAGGAGGGGGACAGAGAGAGAGGTCTTAAACCAGGAAGGGACAGGTCTCGACCCCAAACAGAAGTCCCTGGTAAGGGACTAAATATGTCTCGCTGAGTTAAGTTAAAAGAAGGGTAACAAAAAATAGGGACCAAATTAAAAGAAGAGCTCCAGGGAGCTGACTTTAAGCAAAATGAGCACAGGAGGCCCGAAGATTAGAGAAGGCAATCGAAGGTTGGTAACTCTGAGCTGCAGGCCGTGGGGGCAGGAGCAGTGGACTCTGCTTGGTACAGCCAAAGATCTGGAATTGTGCTTGTAAGATGAAGCTTCAGCACACTTAGAAACCTGGTGGAAGGTTATCTCGGAAGGCAAGATTGAAACCCGGCCAGGTGGGTGATTGTTGAATCTATCCCAGTGGGACCGACTTTCAGAGAGAAATCCAAAGCAATTTCTTCAATTGTGGAGATTGGAAACCCTTCTGAGAAGGATGAAGTTTCAGTGAGATTTTTGGTTCACAATGTGACAAATGACTGGATGGGTTTTTGCAAAATCCAAGGAATCGGGATTGGTCACATCTGTCATTTATTGTTTAGTGTGGTATGTTTGACTACTGTTCTTAACTTATCCTGAATGTTAGAACATGACATAGATATTGTAGATTGATTTATCTTTCTGAACTTGTACAGTAAATTTTATTTTTGTTTCTTCCAAACCTGTAGAATCTTGTGGCTTCATTTATTCACTTAGTACAGGTATTGAATGTGAAATATAATTTATTTTAAACAAGACATTATTGATCCTCAGCTGCCCCCCCCCACCCCCCCACCCCCCCCCCCCCCCCCACCATCACCACCACCACCACCCCCACCAACAGGGTCTGGCCAAAGATCATAACAACATGGACAAAGATAATGAGAGTAATGTATTTAAGTTTGCTGATAATACCAAGCTAGGTGGGGATGCAAGGTGTGAGGTGGACACAAAGAGGCTGCAAAGAGGCAGATACAGGTTAAGTGAGTGGGCAACAATATAGCAGATGATGTACAATGAGGGGAAATGAGAAGTTATTCACTTTGGTCGTTAGAATAAAAAAGCAGATATTCTTTAAAGACATGAAACTGATCAATGTTGTATTTCAGATGGACTTGGGTGTGCTCGTACAAGGAACATAAAAAAGTTATCATGTAGGTACAGCAAGCAATTAGGAGAGCAAAGGACATTTTGGCATTTATTGCAGAGGCTTTGGAGTACAAGAATAAAGATGTCTTGCTACAATTGTATGGGGCTCTGTTGAGACAGTATGTGGAGCACTGCATGTAGTTTTGGCTTCCATACTTAAAGAACAGTGGGCTGGATTCACCATTTTTGAGGCTACATGCGGAGGATCTGTGGTGTTTTATGTCAAAAAAATTTGTGCCGCCCCCTCACCTGTGGCAGCCATGCCGTGTAAAACTCCCGGCTCTCACGATAAAAATGGCTAGAGAATGGCCGGGTCCGTGGCCGCTCATGCGCACGGCGACGACCTGCAGCGGTTGCGTCATACAACATGGTGCCGGCCACGCGCGGACCAGACCTGCCAGACAATGTCCTCCTGGCCAACCCCTGGCCACCTCCTAGCTAGCCCCCACCAGTCCCCCCAGCCCTCGAGGAAGCCCCACCGGCCAGAAGCACAGCTCATGCCCGTCTGTTGGGCCACTGGACACAGTCCGCAGCCATTTTGCCAGGTTCCCGACCGCTGAGACCACACGTCAACCTTGCGGTCGGGCATTTGGCCCATCAGCAGTGGAGTATCGGGGGAGGGCCTTCCGGTAAAGCAGTCCCAGCGGCGCACGACGCGATGACTCCATTTCAGAGGCGATAGAGCATACAAAACCTGTGCCAAACAGGCGCCGCTCACAATTTCGCGTCAAAAGGGATTCTCCGCCTGATCACCAATTCCGAAATCGGCGTCGGGGAACGCTGAACCCTTTTGCTGCAGGCAGTAGAGTGAAATGTCACTGATTTGGTCCCTGGGATAACAACGGTTCCTCACAATGAGAAGCAGAGTAATTTAGATCTACAGTTTCTTGAGATTTGAATAGTGAAGGGTGAACACTCAAGATTATGAAGGGGATTGACAAGGTAAATACTGGAAGGCTGGCTTGGCTAGAACAAAGGGGGCACTTATGTCAGGACAAGGGGCCCATCATTTAGGATTGAGATAAGGAGAAATTGCGTCACTCCAAGGGTTATGAATCTGTGGGATTCTCTACTATCGGTGTTGTGCATGCACTACCATTGAATATAATTAAGACTGAGGCAGATATTTGGTCTCAGGGCATAAAGGGATATAGTAAGTGGCCGGAAAGTGGAGTTGAAGCCCAAGTTAGCCATAATCATATTGAATGGTGGAGCAAGATTGACAGGCTCTGTGGTCTACTCATACTCCTATTGACAATTATCTTTTATCTGTGTACTTTAGTTACCTGATGTCCTGCCAATAAATTTCTTCCTAGCTACCCTGTGAAGACCTCTCATTATTTTGAGCACCACTATTAAATTCCCTGTTAACCTTCGCTGCTCAATGAACAATCACAGGTTATTAGTTCTCTCTATAAGGGGAGGCAGTGGCAAAGTGGTATTGTCACTGGAGTAATCCAGAGACCCAGGGTAACGCTCTGGGGACCCGGGTTCGAATCCCACCACGACAGATGGTGAAATTTGAATTAGAAATTTGGAATTAACAGTCCAACAATGACTATGAAACCATTGCTGTTGCAAAAACCTACCTGGGGAAGGAAGGAAATCTGTCATCCTTACCTGGTCTGGCCTGTATGTGAGTCCAGACACACATCAAGGTGGTTGACTCTTAAATGCCCTCAGGCATGAACAAAATTTTAAAAATTGAAGTTCCTCACCACAACTCTGGTAAACCTCCTCTGCCTGACGTCCTTGCATACAAGAACTAATATTCAAATTTGATCCTATTTCTCACAAGTGTCTGGATTAAAATGAAATTACAAAAGCAGTCTGCTTAAGGCTCCTAACCAGTTTGGAACCTCCCTGATGGTGGAGAACGGTGATGGTGCCTACGGTGCTGAGGACCCGGATTTGACCCGGATTTGAATCCTGGGTCGCTGTGGAGTTTGTGTGGAGTTTGCACATTCTCCCTGTGTCTGTGTGGGTTTCACCCCCACAACCCAAAGATGTGCAGGTTAGGTGGATTGGCCAGGCTAAATTGACCCTTAATTGGAAAACAAATAATTGGGCGCTCTAAATAAATAAATAAATAACAAGCAACTGAGAACTTTGGATGGAATAAACCATACAGCAGATAAAGGCACCTCTGGAGCTCTTCCACATGTGCAACATTGAGCCAATTAAGTTACTGAGCCTGGGCTTGTTTCCCAGTAATGTATTAAAACGATCAATGGGTATGTGATTTTCAATCTTGTTTTGTGTTGTAATTAGCTCATCTCAAATAAAGTGGGCTGGATTCTCCGTTTCAGAGACTAAGAGGGGTATTCTCCATTCCCCGACGCCGGTATTGTAATCGGCGATCGGACGGAGAATCGCTTTTTGCGATTAAATCATGGGGGGGGGGGGGCCTGTTTTTGCATGCTCCGCCCACCTCAAAACAGCGTCATGGAGGAGCACGCCGCACGCCGTTGGGATGGCCTCAGGTCGTTTCCCGAAGGCCCTCCTCCGGTGCTCCGCCCCTGATGGCCCAAGTTCCCGACCACGTGGTTGACTCATGGTCTCAGCCGCCGGGAACGTGGCGGCTGCGGACTGTGTCCAGCACCGCCACAGTTGGGGGGGGGGAAGCAAAGCTGCTGACTGGGGGGGGGGGGCTTCGGCGAGAGCTGGAGGTCTGGTGGGGGGGGGGGGGGGGGGGGCTCGGGGGTGGCCAGGGGAGCACTATCTGGCAAGTGCGTGTGGCTGGCGCCATGTTGTATGGCGCGACTGCTGCAGGTCGTGGCCGTGCGCACGCGAGGCCACTGTCCCAGCAATTCTCCAGGCATTTATACCGGGAAGGCCTTACGTTTTACGTGGCACGGCTGCTAGCCCCTCACCGGTCCGGGGATCGACGCTGGGACCTCGCCGACTTTTTTGACGTAAAATCAGACACTCCCTCCTGACATAGCCTCAAAATCGGAGAATCCAGCCCTAAGTGCTGATGCGGAGACTGAATCAGTGGTGTTCTACGACCACCTCCACACTATTCTTCTGAACTCCAAAGAATACAATCCTAACCAATTCAATCTTTCCTCATACGTCTGTCGCACCATCCCAGGAATAGTGCGCACTATTTGGTGTGCACCACACACATCCAGCGGTACACCAGGGGGAGGTAGGAACTCCCAAGGGGGCGGATGGTCAGGGGGCAGCCCGACCCCAGGAACTAGTTGCCGCCCAGACGGGCCTCGGGTTCCTGGAAAGGACGGTCCCACGATGCTGGAAATGCAGACACCGAGCCAGGGACTACATGAGGGGTTGGCAGCAACCATCCAGCACCTGCAAGTACAGTTGGAGGAGTCCAACCGCCTGCAGGGGCAAGATGCGGTGCTGACCAGCATGTCACCCAGGCCAACACCGCACGGGTAGCGTCCGAGGTGGAAACCTTGGGGATGAAGGTATCGGCTATGGGTAAGGATGGGTCAGGATGTCCAAGGCTTGGGGCACTCTGTGCGGGTAGTGGCTGCGGCACAGCACTGGGCTGCCCTGACACAGGCATCTATGTACCAGGGCCACCTGGACATTGCAGTTGGGCTCCAAAGAACAAAGAAAGAACAAAGAAATGTACAGCACAGGAACAGGCCCTTCGGCCCTCCAAGCCCGTGCCGACCATGCTGCCCGACTAAACTACAATCTTCTACACTTCCTGGGTCCGTATCCCTCTATTCCCATCCTATTCATGTATTTGTCAAGATGCCCCTTAAATGTCCCTATCGTCCCTGCTTCCACTACCTCCTCCGGTAGCGAGTTCCAGGCACCCACTACCCTCTGCGTAAAAAACTTGCCTCGTACATCTACTCTAAACCTTGCCCCTCTCACCTTAAACCTATGCCTCCTAGTGATTGACCCCTCTACCCTGGGGAAAAGCCTCTGACTATCCACTCTGTCTATGCCCCTCATAATTTTGTATACCTCTATCAGGTCTCCCCTCAACCTCCTTCGTTCCAGTGAGAACAAACCGAGTTTATTCAATCGCTCCTCATAGCTAATGCCCTCCATACCAGGCAACACTCTGGTAAATCTCTTCTGCACCCTCTCTAAAGCCTCCACATCCTTCTGGTAGTGTGGCGACCAGAATTGAACACTATACTCCAAGTGTGGCCTAACTAAGGTTCTATACAGCTGCAACATGACTTGCCAATTCTTATACTCAATGCCCCGGCCAATGAAGGCAAGCATGCCGTATGCCTTCTTGACTACCTTCTCCACCTGTGTTGCCCCTTTCAATGACCTGTGGACCTGTACTCCTAGATCTCTTTGACTTTCAATACTCTTGAGGGTTCTACCATTCACTGTATATTCCCTACCTGCATTAGACCTTCCAAAATGCATTACCTCACATTTGTCCGGATTAAACTCCATCTGCCATCTCTCCGCCCAAGTCTCCAGACAATCTAAATCCTGCTGTATCCTCCGACAGTCCTCATCGCTATCCGCAATTCCACCAACCTTTGTGTCGTCTGCAAACTTACTAATCAGACCAGTTACATTTTCCTCCAAATCATTTATATATACTACAAAGAGCAAAGGTCCCAGCACTGATCCCTGTGGAACACCACTGGTCACAGCCCTCCAATTAGAAAAGCATCCCTCCATTGCTACTCTCTGCCTTCTATGGCCTAGCCAGTTCTGTATCCACCTTGCCAGCTCACCCCTGATCCCGTGTGACTTCACCTTTTGTACTAGTCTACCATGAGGGACCTTGTCAAAGGCCTTACTGAAGTCCATATAGACAACATCTACTGCCCTACCTGCATCAATCATCTTAGTGACCTCCTCGAAAAACTCTATCAAGTTAGTGAGACACGACCTCCCCTTCACAAAACCGTGCTGCCTCTCACTAATACGTCCATTTGCTTCCAAATGGGAGTAGATCCTGTCTCGAAGAATTCTCTCCAGTAATTTCCCTACCACTGAAGTAAGGCTCACCGGCCTGTAGTTCCCGGGATTATCCTTGCTACCCTTCTTAAAAAGAGGAACAACATTGGCTATTCTCCAGTCCTCCGGGACATCCCCTGAAGACAGCGAGGATCCAAAGATTTCTGTCAAGGCCTCAGCAATTTCCTCTCCAGCCTCCTTCAGTATTCTGGGGTAGATCCCATCAGGCCCTGGGGACTTATCTACCTTAATATTTTTTAAGACACCCAACACCTCGTCTTTTTGGATCACAATGTGACCCAGGCTATCTACACCCCCTTCTCCAGACTCAACATCTACCAATTCCTTCTCTTTGGTGAATACTGATGCAAAGTATTCATTTAGTACCTCGCCCATTTCCTCTGGCTCCACACATAGATTCCCTTGCCTATCCTTCAGTGGGCCAGCCCTTTCCCTGGCTACCCTCTTGCTTTTTATGTACGTGTAAAAAGCCTTGGGATTTTCCTTAACCCTATTTGCCAATGACTTTTCGTGACCCCTTCTAGCCCTCCTGACTCCTTGTTTAAGTTCCTTCCTACTTTCCTTATATTCCACGCAGGCTTCGTCTGTTCCCAGCCTTTTAGCCCTGACAAATGCCTCCTTTTTCTTTTTGACGAGGCCTACAATATCACTCGTCATCCAAGGTTCCCGAAAATTGCCATATTTATCTTTCTTCCTCACAGGAACATGCCGGTCCTGTATTCCTTTCAACTGCCACTTGAAAGCCTCCCACATGTCAGATGTTGATTTGCCCTCAAACATCCGCCCCCAATCTATGTTCTTCAGCTCCCGCCTAATATTGTTATAATTAGCCTTATCCCAATTTAGCACATTCATCCTCGGACCACTCTTATCCTTGTCCACCAGTACTTTAAAACTTACTGAATTGTGGTCACTGTTACCGAAATGCTCCCCTACTGAAACATCTACCACCTGGCCGGGCTCATTCCCCAATACCAGGTCCAGTACCGCCCCTTCCCTAGTTGGACTGTCTACATATTGTTTTAAGAAGCCCTCCTGGATGCTCCTTACAAACTCCGCCCCGTCTAAGCCCCTGGCACTAAGTGAGTCCCAGTCAATATTGGGGAAGTTGAAGTCTCCCATCACCACAACCCTGTTGTTTTTACTCTTTTCCAAAATCTGTCTACCTATCTGCTCCTCTATCTCCCGCTGGCTGTTGGGAGGCCTGTAGTATACCCCCAACATTGTGACTGCACCCTTCTTATTCCTGATCTCTACCCATATAGCCTCACTGCCCTCTGAGGTGTCCTCTCGCAGTACAGCTGTGATATTCTCCCGAACAAGTAGCGCAACTCCGCCTCCCCTTTTACATCCCCCTCTATCCCGCCTGAAACATCTAAATCCTGGAACGTTTAGCTGCCAATCCTGCCCTTCCCTCAACCAGGTCTCTGTAATGGCAACAACATCATAGTTCCAAGTACTAATCCAAGCTCTAAGTTCATCTGCCTTACCCGTAATGCTCCTTGCATTAAAACAAATGCACTTCAGGCCACCAGACCCGCTGTGTTCAGCAACTTCTCCCCGTCTGCTCTGCCTCAGAGCCACACAGTCCCTATTCCCTAGTTCTCCCTCAATGCTCTCACCTTCTGACCTATTGCTCCCGTGCCCACCCCCCTGCCATACTAGTTTAAACCCTCCCGTGTGACACTAGCAAACCTCGCGGCCAGGATATTTATGCCTCTCCGGTTTAGATGCAACCCGTCCTTCTTATACAGGTCACACCTGCCCCGGAAGAGCTCCCAGTGGTCCAGATAATGGAAACCCTCCCTCCTACACCAGCTGTTTAGCCACATGTTTATCTGCTCTATCTTCCTATTTCTAGCCTCACTGGCACGTGGCACAGGGAGTAATCCCGAGATTACAACCCTCGAGGTCCTGTCTTTTAACTTTCTGCCTAGCTCCCTGAACTCCTGCTGCAGGACCTCATGCCCCTTCCTGCCTATGTCGTTAGTACCAATATGTACAACGACCTCTGCCTGTTTGCCCTCCCCCTTCAGGATTCCCGCTACCCGTTCGGAGACATCCTGGACCCTGGCACCAGGGAGGCAACATACCATCCTGGAGTCTCTTTCACGTCCACAGAAGCGCCTATCTGTGCCCATGACTATAGAGTCCCCTATTACTATTACTCTTCTGCGCTTTGACCCTCCCTTCTGAACATCAGAGCCAGCCGTGGTGCCACTGCTCTGGCTGCTGCTGTTTTCCCCAATGCTTGGCCCTGTCACAACGGGTCATGGCTGTAGGCATCGGCGCCATTGACTGGGCGCTGGCTGACTTGAGCCAAACACAGAGGGACGTGGCACAGCCTTACAGAGAAGTGGCCCATTCCTGTGCTCCATGGCCATGATCATTGAGTCCCTGGCCTCTGGTCGAGATGAGACTGGACGTCCAGGTCTAGCAGCGCCAGGTGGCGGGAGAACCTCCAGAGCTCACTCCACTGGCACCCTTGTCCCAAAGAGTAGCCCAGGGGTCATCGGTCACTCTGGGGGCGGAGGTGATGGGGCCCATGCTGGTGACATCCACAGAAAAGGTGCTGGAACACCACATTGCCTCAGACTCCTCCCTCCTGTCCCTGGTACATCCATTGGGCAGCAGGGTAACACCACCCCACCTGGGACAGCCAATAGACTGCCAATCCCATCCAGGCCCGGTCGTTCCAGAGGACGGCCACCAAAGGGGACTCAGGTCACATGGTGGGAATCGCAGAAGGCCACCTCCATCCCTGATGTACTGTCTGGGATCCACCTAGACATAGCGTAGGGCCCGTAAGGCCAGAAAGTTAGACACCAGTTAATTTGGCACAGGTGCAGCACACAGGATGGCGCTAGGTGCTAGGGGTACAAACCTGCAGAAACATGTTCAATTGTTCACAATAAACACCTGTTCACAAACATTTCAACCTGTCTCGGTTCTCTGACAGCAGGGTGTGAGGGATGGATTGGACTGGCTGCAGAGGGGGTGCTGGGGGTTGGGGGAGGTGGGGGTGTGGACATTGGAGGTGGTCATGGGCCAGGGTCCCCAGGTCAGCCCCCACTCACTGCTCACCGGCTCACCGTCCCGGTACCCGGCCCCACTCCCATCCCTCTCCATCCCCTACGTACCCCGTCCCCACCTCCACCACCCCAAGGGTGCGGTGGAATCGTGTGATGGAATGGCCGGCCCGCCTGCAGTGATCACCCAGTTGGACGGTGGAAAGTGCGAACATGTGCAGGAGTCAGACCTTGTCAAGTGATGTGGGCAGCACGGTAGCACAGTGGTTAGCACAGTTGCTTCACTGCTCCAGGGTTCCAGGTTCGATTCCCAGCTAGGGTCACTGTCTGTGCGGAGTCTGCACATCCTCCCCGTGTGTGCGTGGGTTTCCTCCGGGTGCTCCGGTTTCCTCCCACAGTCCAAAGATGTGCAGGTTAGGTGGATTGGCCATGATAAATTGCCCTTAGTGTCCAGAAAAGGTTAGGTGCGGTTACTGGGTTATGGGGATAGGGTGGAGGGGTGGGCTTAAGTGAGGTGCTCTTTCCGAGGGCCGGTGCAGACTCAATGGGCCAAATGGCTCCCTTCTGCACTGTAAATTCTATGATTTCATGTGGAGCACCAGAGCTCATCGTAGAGCGGGTAGTCATCATCCTCCATCCAATGGACCTGACCCACTGTTACTACCAATCCAGGGCCCGCAGGTAGGAATCACGGAAGGGGATGAAGGTGCCGGGGGGGAGTGGGGTGTTTGGTGCCGAGAGGGTGGCCATGGAAGGGGATGGTCAGCTGGGGATAGAGGGACTTGTTGGAGTGGGGCGGGATGTTGGTGCGCCCATTGGCCAGGCGCCTTTGTCGGCTAACCTGGAGGCGATTAGAGCATCCCACACGCACCGGCTGTGGAGCATACATTGTGCGGCCTCCTGTGTTTGCCTGGGCCAACATGCCCTGCCGATCCTGGCCGCCCCCCTCATCCTCCTCGTCGGACTGGGCCTGGCGTTCATCTCCCTGATCCAGCATGTCGCCCTGATATTGTGTGATGTTGTGGAGGACGCAGCAGGCTACCACGAAGTGAAAGACCCTCCTAGAGTGGAAGGCCCTCCAGAGTGATCCAGGCACTTGAACTGCATCTTCAGGGCAGGAATGGTTGCCATCTGCCATGCTGCCTCAGCCCTGAGAGTGCTTGTCCCAGAGGAACAAGAGCTAGTGGGAGGGGATGGAGAGCCAAGAAGGAAATAGGAAGGAGGCGCCGCATTAGGCATTTTGAAATCGGGTCTGCAGGGGTTGAAAGGCAGACATGGTGCGTACCCCCGTGCCCAATCCACCACTTTATTACGGCCCTGGCCGTGGCATAGGCATCTTTGTAGTGGGTCTCTGCATCTGTCTGTGGTCTCCGGATAGGTGTCATCAACCATGACTGCAGCGGATAACCCCTGTAGAGTAGGAGCCAACCCCTAGCCCAAAGGTGAGCCTTGAAGGTGTCGGGAAGCATTGAATGTGCCATTGTACAAGCTGCCTGATTATTGGACGCCCACGTGTATGATGTGCATCTTGTGGTCACACACCAGTTGAACGTTTATGGAGTGATACCCCTTTCAAATTGTGAACAGCGGCCTGTCATGGACCGGTGCTCATAGGGGGACATATGTCCCCTGGGAACCTGGGGCATCTGGGTGATGGTGGCGAACCCTGTTGCCCGGACATCGTTCCACATTGAAGCTGATGTACTATGCCAACGGGGCATATAGGGTCTCCGTAATGGTGTGGATGCACCTGTGGACCGAGGCCTGATAGATCCCCACTCGGCACCTGGAAGGATCCCGTGGTGAAAAACTCACAGCGGCCATCACCTTGACAGCCAATAGGAACGGATATCCTCACGGTTCCAGGTGCATGATGATCCGGCGGATATGCCGTACCGCCCCCCCCCCTGCTCAGCCGGAGTCTTCAGCGGCATGCTGGGTCCAGCAGGTCATCGAATGACAGGCTTGCCGGTACACACAACGCCTAATGCGGCGCCTCCTTCCTATTTCCTTCTTGGCTCTCCATCCCCACCCACTAGCTCTTGTTCCTCTGGGACAAGCTCTGTCAGGGCTGCGGCAGCATGGCAGATGGCAACCATTCCTGGGTGGATTTTGAAATCGGGTCTGCAGGGGGTGAAAGGCAGACATGGTGCGTACCCCCGTGCCCGAGCAGGTTCAAATGGCTAGACGGTGGCCCCAGTCTGCATTGCAGCCCCTGTCCCCGGATGTACCCTTCCCCCCTCCTCCCACATCCCCACACCCACCCCGAGCCATTCCACCTGGCACTCTGCCGTCTGCACCGCACCCCTGCCACTGCTGGTACCCGGCACCATGGGGGCCACTAGTCCCACCACCCATCCAGGGGTACGAATGTTGGCGCTACCTTTCCCAGTATGCCCTGCGCCCCCGTCCACACCATCCTATAGGGGCTATTGTGGGCGTTGCCCTTGGGTGGGTCGGATCATGCCCCGCCAGTAGGTGGTGCCCAGTTGTGGGGGTGGGGGGGGTCGATGGGGTGAGGTGGAGGTAGAGTGGGGCACTCATATGGCCTGTGTCGCTCTACACAACCATGGGCGACAGTGGGCGGTCAGTCAGGTGCGCAACAGGGTGGCTGCTTTGCCGGCCGCAGCAATGGCGGTCCATGCCTGGACACCCCCACTCCTGGGGGAAACCCCAACCCGACGACCCGTTCCCTGGTCACCTCGCTCTGCTCCCGCCAGCCCTAGCAGACACTCCTCCACCCAGCCAGCCATGCCAACGGCTGGACTAGCAGCCCACTGTTTCACCTTTGGGAACATGATCAACCTTTGCTCTCTCCCTCAGCAGCCACTGCGCCTGTTACCCAATATTTAAAATCACAAGGGAACCTCGCCGTCGGTAATTCCTCCCGGTGGAGATGGAGCATTGCAGGTGCCCTGGAGAATACCATGGCAGGCTTGCTAATGATATGCTAATGGCCTTTACTGTACGTGCAGTTTGGAATGCTGTCGAGGCACCGAAGCATGGCATTCTGTCGGGTGCCTGGTGCTGGCCTAGACTTTCAGCTAACACGCGATTCTCCTCCCAATCGTATTTCCCGATTCCTGCGTCAGCCGACGGAGAATCCCACCCAATATATTTACATATGTCGCCACAGTCCCAGAGGCTGCTCTTCCCTTTGAGAGTTGATTAGTGTGTCATAATATACACCAGTATATCATGGTGCAGCCACACACACCGATGGACATGCAGTGGGACCAATCAACATTCGCAACACCGCAGCCAATCACCAGTGAGAGCACACGCACTATAAAGACAGGGGACAGGAGAGTTCCCGCTCATTCTAGTAGCAGCCAGCTCGGAGCACAGAGCTCACAGCCTGCAACACAGACATTCACCATGTGCTGAGTGCATCACCTGGTTAGGACTAGGCAAGGGTCAACAGTTAAAGCTGGTATTGCATTTACCCACAGTTCAAGTATGTTAATATAGTTAACCTTATAATAAAATAGAGTTGCACCACTTCAAGTGTTGGTGACCTGTTTGTGATCCAGAACACCCAACACATCATGATACCAGGAGTGAACTGTTTCAATCCATACAGCCATACCTCAGCGTACAGTGACAACCAGCAATGATACCCAGGCAAGATGTTCAAGATTCGGGTTCCGCAGCAGCTCCAGTGCCACGGCGGTCTCTGCGAAAACTGGCGGACATTCCGGCAAAAGTCTGAAATCTTCCTGCTGGCAGCCGAACTAGAAGAGTTGGCCGATCCAGAAAAAAACAGAGCTTCTCCTCACCACCGCCGGTGCCAGAGCAGAAGAAATCGTTTAAAAATTCAAGTTCTCCAAGGGACAAAACAGGAGCGACTTCCAGGCAGTCCTGGACAAATTTGGCAAATAGTGAGGAAAACACACTCCAACCAGCAAGGAAAGGTAAGAGAAGCGCCAGTACTTACCTCGAGGCCAAAATCCCGGAGCAGAGAATGATTTTGGTCGGCGGCCATCTTTCTAAAGGGACTGCACTTGCGCAGTTGCGTGACGCCGCGCATGCGCAATCATGAAAACGGCCATCAGTAAAGGAACCGTGATCTGCGCATGTGCAAACGCCTCCTACGTGCTACGTCACGTGTGTCATGACGTCAGAGGCCCCGGACCACGCCCATTTAAAGGGGATACGTCCCAAATCAAAGAAAAAATCTTTGAAAGCTGTAAAACAACCTTCCTTCACCTGGAATGATAGCACAATGCCTTAAATTGAACCAGGAAATGAAATAAACCTCCGAAGAACCCTGTAATAAGCAGTTACCTACGCCCAAACCGAGTCCGATTCCGACTTCCCGCAGACCAGTGACACCGAGGACCCGAGGGAGACTTTTCGAGTCGCTGTTATAACAAAGAACAGGCGGTCCCCGAATAAAGACCACCAGCTGCTGTTGGTGCACAGCACTGATCCAGACGACGAGTGGTGTGCCACCCTGACGGTCAACCGATCTCAGATACAATTCCGCCTGGACACTGGTGCTTCCGCTAATCTCCTAGCGTGGTCAGACTTTCAGTCCCTTGGGGTTAAACCAACCATTCTTCCATCGACCTGCCAACTAGTGGACTACAATGGCAACGCCATTCCTGCTACCGGTTCATGCCAACTCGAAGTGACGCACAACTCACGAAAAGCCATCCTTCCCTTCGAGATCGTGGGCTCCTCAAAGGACTCTCTGCTAGGCCATCAGGCGTGCAAACTCCTAAACCTCGTTCAACGAGTACACTCTCTCTCTCCAGAGGACACGTCTGCCTTTCAGGATGCGGACTTCAGGGTGCAACTCAATGCCATCATCGACTAGCACCACAACGTTTTCGAAGGCATGGGCACGCTTCCATATACTGACAAAATCCTGCTCAAACAAGTCTGCCTGTGGTTCATGCACCTCGCAGAGTCCCAGCACCCCTCAAGGACCACCTCAAGCAGCAGCTGCAGGACTTCTAGGACCAAGGAGTGCTCTCCAGAGCGACGGAACCAACCGACTGCGTCAGTTCCATTGTGTGCGTAAAGAAGCCTTCCGGCGAGTTCCGGATCTGCATTGACCCAAAGGATCTGAACCGCAACATAATGAGGGAGCATTACCCTATCCCCAAGCGCGAGGAGATCATGTGCGAGATGGCTCGGGCCAACATCTTCACCAAACTTGACGCCTCGAAAGTATTCTGGCAAATTCAACTAGACAGGTCCAGCAGAAAGCTGTGTAACTTTAATACCCCGTTTGGCAGGTACTGCTACAACAGGATGCCGTTTGGGATTATATCGGCATCAGAAGTATTCCACCGGATCATGGAGCAAATGATGGAGGGCATTGAGGGTGTGCGTGTCTATGTTGACAACATCATCATTTGGCCCACCACCCCGCAGGAGCATATCAGTCGCCTCCAGCGCGTTTTCAAACAAATACGGGACCAAGGCCTTCGACTCAACAGAGCCAAATGTTCCTTCGGCCAGACGGAACTCAAGTTCCTAGGGGACCACATCTCCCGGTTGGGTGTGCGGCCGGATGCGGACAAGGTGGAAGCCATCACGGCCATGCAGAAGCCAGCGGATAAGAAGGCGGTCCTCCGATTTTTGGGCATGGTCAACTTCCAGGGGAAGTTCATCCCCAACCTCGCCTCCCATACCACAGCTCTCTGGAACCTGGTCAGGAAGACGACAGCCTTCCAATGGCTTCCCGCCCACGAGCGTGACTGGGAGGAGCTTAAGACCAAGCTTACCACGGCCCCGGTATTGGCATTTTTTGATCCCACGAAGGAAAAAAAAATATCAACGGATGCCAGCCAATCCGGCATTGGGGCGGTGCTCCTGCAACGCGATGAGGCCTCATCATGGGCCCCCGCTGTATATGCGTCATGTGCCATGACCCCCACGGAACAGCGCTACGCGCAGATCGAAAAGGAGTGCCTGGGCCTGTTAACTGGGGTCGACAAATTTCATGATTACGTGTACGGCCTCCCCCAATTCACTGTCGAGACCGACCATTGCCCGCTGGTCAACATTATACAAAAAGACCTGAATGATATGACCCCTCGCCTCCAGCGCATTCTGCTTAAACTCCGGCGGTACGATTTCCAGCTCCTATACACCCCAGGAAAGGACCTGATCATAGCTGACGCTCTGTCCAGGGCAAACAACACCCCGTGTGACCCAGAGGGGTTCGCCTGCCAGGTTGACGCCCATGTGGCCTTCATGGCCTCCAATCTGCTGGCCACGGATGAACGCCTTATCCACATTCGCCGCGAGACTGCGGCTGACCCCCTACTACAGCGTGTCATGCGCCACATGACGGACGGGTGGCTCAAGGGCCAATGCCCGCAGTTCTACAATATCAGAGACAATCTGGCAGTAGTCGATGGTGTCCTCCTGAAGCTGGACCGCATCGTGATCCCGCACAGCATGCGCCAGCTCGTTTTGGAACAACTACACGAGGGCCATCTTGGCGTGGAGAAGTGCCGACGGAGGGCCCGAGAGGCTGTGTACTGGCCCGGTATCAATGAGGACATCGCCATCACAGTGCTCAACTGCCCCACCTGTCAGCGGTTCCAGCCGGCCAAACCACGTGAGACCCTACAGCCCCATGAGTTGGTAACGTCCCCTTGGTCTAAGGTAGGCGTTGACCTGTTCCATGCGCTCGGCAGGGACTATGTTCTGACTGTAGACTATTTTTCGAACTACCCGGAGGTCGTACGCCTGCACGGCATCACATCATCGGCGCTCATCCGTGCCTGCAAGGAGACCTTTGCTCGTCATGGCATCCCACTCACTGTGATGTCGGACAATGGCCCCTGCTTCGCGAGCCAGGAATGGTCCAACTTTGCCAGCAGGTACAACTTTGTGCATGTGACATCCAGTCCCCTGCACCCCCAATCCAATGGCAAAGCGGAAAAGGGCGTCCACATCGTCCAACGGTTCCTTTGCAAGGCTGCCGATGCAGGAGCCGACTTCTACCTCACCTTGCTGACCTATCGTTCGGCCCCACTCTCCACAGGCCTGTCGCCAGCCCAGCTGCTCATGGGTCGCACCTTCAGGACCACGGTGCCATCCATTCACGTCCCAGACCTCAACCATGTTCCTGTCCTTCAGCGGATGCAACAGTCTCGTGCAGAACACAAGGCGGCGCATGATGCTTGGGCGACTGATCTCCCTGCTCTGGCCCCGGATGACAACGTCCGCATCCATCTTCCGGAGGGTGGCTGGTCTGCGACTGCTGTGGTTCTTCGGCAGGTGTCTCCCCGCTCGTTCCTGGTTCGTCTGCCAGATGGTTCCACTCGCCGCCGCAATCGGCGTGCCCTTCGTCTCGTTCCACGCTCACTGCGTGATCCTCCCCCGGTGCCACGCCCTCCTGTTGTCCCCAACCTGGACTATGTGGAGATTCCGAATACTCTGCATCCTCCTCACTCTGCCCGTTCCTCAGCCGGTGGCTCCTGACCCACCCTTGAGGCGGTCAATCAGAATTTGTCGCCCACCTCAGAGACTTGACTTATGTGTTTTACAATGTTGGACTCTTTGATCTGTTCTGTTATCCTGTTTCATCGTTCCAGTAGTTTGTATATAATGTTCATTTCGTTGTTGGTGTGACACCCTATTTCTCGGCACCAGGCACCTTTCCGTGTAAATAGATTAGCCTCATGTACATAGAACATAGAACATAGAACAATACAGCGCAGTACAGGCCCTTCGGCCCACGATGTTGCACCGAAACAGAAGCCATCTAGCCTACACTATGCCATTATCATCCATATGTTCATCCAATAAACTTTTAAATGCCCTCAATGTTGGCGAGTTCACTACTGTAGCAGGTAGGGCATTCCACGGCCTCAGTACTCTTTGCGTAGTCATGTATAGTCATGTAAATAACACGCACAAACATAGTCAGGTACATTCGCTACATGATATTTATTGTCACGCAGGCACATGTTCTTTATATAAAAGGGGGGATGTCATAATATACACCAGTATATTATGGTGCAGACACACACACACTGATGGACATGCAGTGGGACCAATCAGCATACATAACACTGCAGCCAATCACTAGTGAGAGCACACGCACTATAAACACAGGGGACAGGAGAGTTCCCGCTCATTCTAGTAGCAGCCAGCTCGGAGCACAGAGCTCACAGCCTGCAACACAGACATTCACCATGTGCTGAGTGCATCACCTGGTTAGGACTAGGCAAGGGTCAACAGTTAAAGCTGGTATTGCATTTATCCACAGTTCAAGTATGTTAATATAGTTAACCTTATAATAAAATAGAGTTGCACCACTTCAAGTGTTGGTGACCTGTTTGTGATCCAGAACACCCAACACATCATAGTGGTGATTTAATCTGAGGGTCACCACACCTCAGGCAAGGGGCAAGGTTGAGAAGACGGGCCTTCATGAACAACCTCAGCCAGTTCTGACGAATGTGATATAAAATAGTTACTTTAGAGATACTAGTTAATGTAATGTAGAAATAATCCACTTTGATTCTGGCAGTTAGGGACAAAGGGATTTGAGACCGCATGGAAAAAGCAGGAAGAGGTGTGTCTATGAGAGTGATGCTGCATTGATAGGGGCCAGAGAAAGGGATTGGAAGTGAGCCAATCAGAATAGATCAAACAGGTCAGGAGGGACATAGGCTGACCTATGGGCGTCGAGTATGTGAAACTTGATACCATTTGAATTGATTTTGCAGAGATCCTTTTGTCTCTTTGTTCAGTCGCTTTCTGGAGTGTAAGAGACTGGATGTCTCTTATGTTTCTGTAAGATGAATTAAGCTTGCAAGCTAAATAAATAACTTCTTTTTACGTGCGAATCCATCTCAACTTTTATTGAGGCCAGACTGACAGAGAAAGAAATTTGGGAATCAACATTTGGTGCCGAAAACCGGGATTTCTCAGGGCGATCCTGATCCAACTGCGAAATCAGAATTAGACTGATTATGAACAGGAGGATGGGGAACAAAGGGCCCTCAATGCAGAACTGGAAAACGACCGCGCATTGATTGTTCCCCTCTTCTTATCGTCTGATTAGTCTGGTCACTCGCGGTTGGCACAGAAAGACCGCCTCGACGAAATCACAGGTCAGTCTGGGGATTAGCATTTTAATTGATGGGATTTCATAGAGTTAATTCGGCTGGGGTAGGCTGTATTGTTGATGTAACATTTAAAATATAAATGGTTCAACTTTATTTGTGAGTTAATTCGGCTGGGGTAGGCTGTATTGTTGATGTAACATTTAAAATATAAATGGTTCAACTTTATTTGTGAGTTAATTCGGCTGGGGTAGGCTGTATTGTTGATGTAACATTTAAAATATAAATGGTTCAACTTTATTTGTGAGTTAATTCGGTTGGGTTACGTTATGAGAGGTAGATGTAACATTTGAAATTGAAAATGGTTCACCTCTATATGTCTGTGTGTTAAAAATATAGTTGATTAAGCTAAAATTTTCTCTTTGGACTGTAGTGGTGAAAAAACGCAGTTCCAAGGACTAGTTGAGATTATGGGAAATTCCTTGGATAGCACAAATGATCCAGGCATGCCACTGCAAATATTATGTGATAAGTATCCGGAAAGCGAAGGATTTTAGAAAATTGTCAGCTCAGTTAAGAACTAAAATGGGAGATGAATGGACACTAGGAGGAACCAAAGACCTAGAAATGGTTAAGAAAATCCAGGGACAAATATGGAGAAAAAATCAAGGTATGAAAGCTAAAGAATTAATTGGATTATGGAGGCAATATTGTCAAGAGGAAAAAGATAAGATTATGTTGTCCAGCTGGCAGGATAGCGCCCTTAAAATTAGGATTTCAATTAGTGAACAGGGTAACCTAAAAACATTACAGATCTTGAAAAAGGAATGTGCATTTAAAAAAAGAGCAAATAGAGACAGGAAGGACCCGGGTCACACAAGAGACGAACTACGTAGTTCAATGGCTGGCCTTGAATTGACAGAAGAAGAAAAATTCAATAATTTGGAAAAGTCAGTAAAAGTTCCGTCTGCACCCATAGTATGGTCTGCGCTCATTCCAGAACCACCAGAGTACAATAATATATACCCAGCCATTGCTCCCCAGATTTCAAATATGCCAGAAACTCAAGCCCTTTTGGGTGATAGTGTGGGTCCTGATTTACCAACTTCACAACCGAAAGAGCAAAAGGAACTCTGTCCCACAAGCCCAGTTAGCTCTAGGACAAGATCTCGGACAGCGAGTGAGGGGCTTGACGCTCACCAGAAACAATTAAGCATATTGCCTAAGTCTCCCCAAACTAAGGAGAAATCACAAGATTTGGGAACAAAGAAAGCTGAAACAACTTCGGTTGAAGAGAAAGAACTCCCCCTAGTGACAGGGAGAGACGTTGAAGTCTTGGAACAACCAGGGGAAATAGCTAGAGTGCCCCCTGGTGACATTCGGAGACAGTTACCGATTAGGAAGATGCGAAACCCCGACCCAGGGACTGCGGCAGCGAATCCCACGATAGACGTTTACTTCCCATGGACACCCAGTGAGATGATGGCTATTATGGCTACAATCCCAGATAGAAAAAAATCTCCTGCTGCCTTCGTGGATTCATTGAGAACTACCATCTCAATTTATCAAGCTGATTCAAGGGACCTCTGGGCCCTAGTCCAGCAGATTTTAACCCCAGCAGAGTACCGCAATTATCTTAACCACCTGAATTATGCTAGTCATGCCGCACTCCAGCAGGCCTATGCGTTAGACGACGATAGAAGGACACAGATCTTGAATGCGTTGAATAGCACATTTCAAAGGCCCATAAATCTTTCTGTTATCTTAGACCTAAAACCTAAGAAGACTGAAGAGCCAGAGGAATTTCTGGAGCGTTTTAATGAAATCTACCGGGGGCAGTCAGGCGATTTGCTGTATCAAAATGGTCAGAATTCCCCTCAATACTGTGCTATGTTAATGCATTGCCTACCACCTTCTGTGGTTACTGCTGTGAAATGTAATAACATGAATTGGACAGAGAACGACCCTTCCCAGATGGCAAGGGCAGTCAGATTTTACTGGAAGGAGGGTGTAGGCCAAGAAGGAGGCTCAGTTACAAAGGTTAAGACTGAGTATGTAATGAAAAAGGATGATCTGCGACCCCAACAAGCGGCAGAAATGGTAGTTTACCAGCAGGAGCCCCAATATAGTGACTTTGGGTGGGTGGATCAGCGAAGAGGAGGATACCAAACCCACCCAAAAGGACCCTCACCCCATTTTTATGGCCCACCGAACGAATCAACAGCTCTACAACCGCAGCCCCCTCTGAGGGACCATTGGTCTACTGGAAGATGAGGACGGGGCAGAAATAGAGGGAGCAATGCATGTTTTAATTGCGGCCGTGTAGATCAATGGCAACAGGAATGCCCCTTTAAAAGACAGACAGTAGAAGGAGATTATTCGACCCAAAGGAGAGGGTACCCACCAAGGGGAGGACAGATGAGATACACTGACTTCTCCCAGGAAAACCCTTTCCCAACACAGGGTTGACTAGCTAATTTAGCCATAAGGACTCTCCAATCCGACAGGGAACCTATTATCTCTCTGCAGATAGGAGATCAACATCACTCATTTGTAATCGACACAGGGGCAGCTATGTCTTCTGTGCAATCAACACTTAAATTACCAATATCCGACCACACGCAGCAATTGTCAGGGTTCCAAGGACAGGTGTGTGAGTATCCTATTTCTGAACCTGTGACAGTCACTTACGAGAATACGTCTGCAGAGCATCAGTTTGTAGTGACTACTGGATTGGACTGTAACTTGTTGGCCCGGGATTTACTGTGTATCTTCCAGCTACAGCTAGAATGCGGAGATGAGGGGGTAACGGTTACATCATGGAGGATGAGACAACAGTGCTATATTTCTATCACCCCCCAGTGGTGGACGTTAGACGTTGAACAGTCACTGCATCACGTTACCCTGGCCTATGGCAGAACTGGACGAAACAGGGAGTTGGAGGACAAATACCGGCCATTACTTGAGACCGAATGGCCAGTCAAGGTTACAGCCACAGTCACAGGAAAAGAAGGTACAGCCGATTTTGTTACAATATCACCACATTTATGGCCACAGTCAGCTTCGGTAAGCCCTCATATTACACGTCAGGTCCATGACCAGTACCATGCCAGGGATATGGGGTGAATGGTCAGGAGGGCAGTGGATCATTCAGATCCAACAGACTACGCACTTCAAGTCATGCCGGACGGCACTACCATAAAATATTTTGAGGTCCCTGAAACGATTAACACTCGACTGCAGCATCACAGGGGACATGATGTGTTGGAATATGTCAATCCACAGGTCTGGGCGGAATACCCATCACAAGTGGGAAAGACAAATGTTACACCTATCAAGGTAATGATTAAGGATCATGTAAAGCTACCTTCCATTCGGAAATACCCCCTGAAATCTCAAGCTGCTCCATCAATAGATAAATTAATTCAAGAACTGTTGAAACAGGGTATTTTGGTCCCTTGCCAATCAGAATGCAATACCCCAATACTTGCTGTGCCTAAACCAGCCAAACCAGACCAGTACCGATTAGTACAGGATTTACGTTCAATCAATGCCATCGCACAGCCGTTACATGCTCTCGTCCCTAACCCTGCCCACATACTGGCTCAAATTCCAGCTCAAGCCCGGGTCTTCGCCGTAATTGACCTTCAGCACGCCTTCTTTGCCCTCCCACTTGCGACTGAAAGTCAATATTTGTTTGCCTTCACTTACAATGGACAGCAGTATACCTGGACCCGACTGCCACAGGGGTTCGTCAATTCACCTACACTCTTCTCCAGATGTCTGCAGACCCAACTCCAGGCCTTGACATTGGAGCATGGTTCCACTCTAGTGCAGTATGTAGATGACGTATTGGTGGCAAGTCCTGACGAGCCCAGTAATAGGGATGATGTGATCCAATTATTGAACCACCTATCCTCGTTGGGTTATGTTGTTTCACAAGCAAAGGTCTTGGTGGCTCAGAGAAAAGTTAAGTTCTTAGGAGTTTTACTTACAGCCACAGAAAGAAGTCTTGAACCCAGTAGGATTGAACCAATATGCCAATTCCCCGCCCCTACAATAGCCAAGGAGGTTCGTCATTGGCTGGGTATGGTGAATTATTGTCGGCAGTGGATACCAAACATCGCTGTCTATACAAAGCTGCTGACGCCTTACACGAGTAAAGAGGGAAACTTTATTCTCACCACCGAGGCACTCGAGGCTTTCCGTTGCCTGAAGCAGGCCTTGCTACAAGCACCGGCCCTTGGTAGGCCCCTATACGACCGACCATTCCAGATATACTGTACTGTTCTGGAAGGATGTTCAACAGCGGTACTCACCCAGCAACATGGGGACAAGCACCGGCCCGTAGCATATTACTCTTCCAAACTCGACCCAGTGGCGTTGGGCCACCCTGTTTGCACCCAGATCTTGGCAGCGATATACAATAGTTTGCAGGCTGCTGCCAACATCACTCTCCAACAGGATATTACGGTGCATAGCTCCCACTCGGTAATCGCACTATTGGGGCAACTGCAGACTCAGCATCTTACCGCAGCTCGTCAGAATAGGTATGAGATATACCTTTTGAACAATCCACGTCTGACATTTAAATATTGTACCACTATCAATCCAGCCTGTTTTCTTCGCGGTCCCCCTGTCCATGAGGATGCGCCTGGTCACGACTGTTTAGCCTTGATTCAGGAAACTACAACAATAAGGGACGATCTGAGTGATATTCTGTTAGAACAACCTGACATGATTATGTATGTTGATGGCAGTGCATTAGTAAGCCCCACTGGCCGGAGACTGTCCGGTTATGCAATCATCGATCAGGATGGTCTGATTTTAGAAGCGGCAGCTTTCCAGACCCCTTACTCAGCACAACAAGCCGAACTTTTTGCCCTCACCCGTGCATGTATACTTGGGGGAGATCGCCAGGTAAATATCTACACTGACTCCCGATATGCTTTCGGGGTAGTTCATGACTTCGGACAACTCTGGAAGAATAGGGGATTCCTTACCTCGGCAGGCACAGAAATATCCAACTGGGGTTTAGTTAATGACCTACCGCAGGCCCTCCTTCTGCCAGCGCAGATTTCCGTTATTAAATGCGCTGCCCACACGAATGGTACAACCCCAGTTGACGTTGGTAATGAACGAGCAGATCGTGCAGCGCGCATAGCCGCACAAATTCAGCAAGTGATGGTGCCTAAAATGTTAAGTCAGACTAAACGATCTACTATAAATATGTCTGCTTCTGACAAGTCAATGCCAACCATCCAAGACGTCAGAAGGTTACAGGAGGACGCTCCTGAGAGTGATAAACAAATGTGGAAACGGTTAGGTTGTACATATGATTCTGTTTCCTCTTTATGGACCATGCCTGCACATCAGACTTTTATGTCTGATGTGCTGGCTTTATGGGTCATTGAATGTGTACACTTTGCAACTCATTGTGGGGCTCGAGGGACTAGTGATTTGTTGCTGGACACTTGGTTGCACCCTAAAATGCAGGGGTTGGCCCAAAGTATCAGTAATCGGTGTTTGATTTGTCAGCAATATAACACCGAAAAAGGTATCCCTTGTGGGAAGGGGCAAACCCCGTTGCCCAGTAGTCCCTTTGAGACACTCCAAATGGATTACATTGAGTTGGAAAGGTGTCAATGTTACAAATATGTTTTGGTCATTGTGGATGTGTTCAGCAGATGGGTCGAGGCGTATCCGACTATCGATAATAAAGCTGCTACTGTGGTTAAAGTCTTGATGAGGGAAATCATTCCCCGGTACGGTATACCAGCTCAGTTAAGTTCTGATAATGGGCCTCATTTTATTGGACAAATTAACAAGGAGTTTTGCTCCCAGTTGGGCATACGCCAGCAGTTACACTGTGCTTACAGACCGCAGGCGGCCGGGTTGGTTGAGAGACACAATCAGACCCTCAAAACTAAATTGGCTAAATTAAGAGCAGACACGGGACTGACATGGCTTAAGTTGCTCCCCGTTGCCCTCTTCCAGCTGCGGGTTACACCTGCGGGACCAGCCCGGCTCTCTCCTGCCGAGATTCTTTATGGCAGGCCTCTTAGAACTCCTTGGAGCCTGCAGGTTCCCAGACGGGTTCAGTTTCATCAGATGACTGAAGAAATGACCACCTATGTTCTAGCCCTTACGCAAGTGCTCAAGGAACTCCATGGCCAAGTCCGCGCGGCTCACCAGCCATTGCCCCCAGTACCTAGCTCACTTTCAGTCCAGCCCGGTAGTTATGTCATGGTCAAAAATTGGACTAGGAAGGGGTCGGAGCCGCGATGGGACGGGCCCTTCCAAGTTCTCCTTACCACCCCCACAGCAGTTAAAGTGGAGGGGCGAAGTGCTTGGGTCCACCTACATCACTGCAAATTGAGTCCATCTCCACTACTGTAAAAGTTCGGATACTAACCTGCCTCCCTTCTCCAGTGCTATTTTACAGGTGTGGAGCATGATGGAGTGGCTACGCATCGTCTGTCTGATATTTGGCCTCACTTCGCTTGGCGTGTTATTGGCGATGGACATGGAAAAGGGGAATATTATGTATCTGTGTAGCCCCAACCAATCTACAAGGATACATCACCTATGCAAAGGTGATGTTCTTCGCTGCCCCCATATACGAGGACATGGTATCGACTCATGGAAGGTCATCAAAGTTAAGGAGAATGCAGGAGTCATGAAGCAGTTGCACCGGTCCCGGCGATGGGAAGGGAACATTATATGGACATTGCCTTGTTTTTGGAATACATGTAAATTTGATTTTGGATGTGTTAAGAGTGGTACAATAAAGGTAAAATCAGGCTGTCAGAAGAGTGTAGGAAGAGGCTATGAGAAAGAGAAAGGGACTAGAGAGAGGACGGGGCGTATGAGAAGGGAAGTACAGCTAGAACGTAGGTTACCGGGAGATACACTTAAGTTAATTAAAGGCCAAACTGAGGAAAACCCGGGTAGTATGAATCTCTTCTACCAGATTTACCACCGTCTGTATGGCCAGGGACGGGTTGTCTGCTACCCAAACCCCGCAGCGGTGTCTAGGTTATTTTCTGTTTCACCGCTTTGGGGCACTCCCCAAACGGTGGTTCATTGTCAGCATTCCGAACCACTGCCCGATCAGGTCACTCTTCCTTACGATCCGGGTTCAGCACCACCGGCTATTTGCCTTCCCCTTCCTCGGGATAATTCCCATTCACAGTACGATAGGCTGCGACGGTGGAGAGCGTACATACCTAGCCACTTCACTCCCAATAGGGATTCCCGGTCGTACGAGAATTGCTTCAGCAGTGAAGGATATGGCTGTTTGCTGGTAGAGGTGGACACAAATATAACATGTCTGGTTTCCACCTGTACGGACAGGAGGTGCCATATCACCCAGGCGTCTGGCCAATGCGTTTGTTACAACACCACTTGCGTTCCATTGAACGCCGGCCTCCAGCTCCTCTGTGGCTGGGCGAATGTCTCTCATATCACTGTTGGGACTAGGGCTTTCCGCATTGCTGGGCGGCCCGAATGGGCATTTCAAAGTTGGATAAACTGGGCTACTGGGAGGTCCTTACGCAACCGATATGCTGATTGTGATGCTAGTCTCCACACGGAACAAGGATACTACTTTTTATTTAATGGTACAGCGACCAACGTTTTGTCACCCCCATTTCCCCGCCGAATTGCTATAGGGACTCTAGTCCCTACCACAGTCCCCTGCCCTTCGGCGTGGAACCTGCATAATCAGTTAGCACGCCGGGCAGTCTCTGCTGAATTTTGCGAGAACTGGAAAAAAACCTCAGGTTCTTGCACCCAACCGGGGCCACTCAGCCGGGTGGGGCATTCTGAGCGTATTGACACTGGGAGGTGTGGGGGGTTCCTTGGCTGTCAGTGATCGGAATTATTTTATTTGCGGCCTTACCATCTTGGGAAATGAAACCTTGGGAGCCCTCGGGGCAATAACTAAGGAGTTGTCTCAGCTACGGTTGTTTGCAATGCAGAACCGGTATGCTCTTGACTATCTTCTGGCCCGTGAGGGTGGGGTATGCGCCATAGTACAGGGCAAGTGTATCATGGGAGTTCAGGACTTGACCGCTAACATCACTAAATTTATGGATCGCATACGGGATCACTTGGACGGGATGCAGGATCCTGGCTCTTGGGGTAACTGGGGATTTGGAGGATGGAAGGACTGGTTGATAAATATGGCCATGTATCTAGTGGTAGCTATCGGCTGCATCTTTGTGGGCCTGGCCATCCTTAAATGTGTGATGGGTAGAATGCGGGGTGCACTGGATCAGATCACCGTCCCAATCACCGAAAAAAAAAATTTAACTGTTAAAATCCATGAGGGTGAGGCAGATGAAGGGGGGCTAAGACAGGAATTGGAAATGCAGCGACGGATCTTTTTAGATGAGGAACCGTAGCTATAGATTGGATAGTTCGGTTATCATGGAATGATAAAAGGAGGGAATGACGAATGTGATATAAAATAGTTACTTTAGAGATACTAGTTAATGTAATGTAGAAATAAGCCACTTTGATTCTGGCAGTTAGGGACAAAGGGATTTGAGACCGAATGGAAAAAGCAGGAAGAGGTGTGTCTATGAGAGTGATGCTGCATTGATAGGGGCCAGAGAAAGGGATTGGAAGTGAGCCAATCAGAATAGATCAAACAGGTCAGGAGGGACAAAGGCTGACCTATGGGCGTCGAGTATGTGAAACTTGATACCATTTGAATTGATTTTGCAGAGATCCTTTTGTCTCTTTGTTCAGTCGCTTTCTGGAGTGTAAGAGACTGGATGTCTCTTATGTTTCTGTAAGATGAATTAAGCTTGCAAGCTAAATAAATAACTTCTTTTTACGTGCAAATCCATCTCAACTTTTATTGAGGCCAGACTGACAGAGAAAAACATTTGGGAATCAACAGTTCAGGAATTGAACCCAGGCTTTTGCCGTCACTCTACATCACCAACCAGCCGTCCAGCCAACTGAGC
This sequence comes from Scyliorhinus torazame, assembly GCF_047496885.1. NCBI lineage: Eukaryota > Metazoa > Chordata > Chondrichthyes > Carcharhiniformes > Scyliorhinidae > Scyliorhinus > Scyliorhinus torazame. Next base: position 131,147,624 of record NC_092714.1, read on the forward strand.
TAACCGACCCCCAGATATAGATGGATGTCAGTCATGTAGTGCCTCACATTATTAAGAAATTCCCAGGCATAATAATTTGTTACATTTCTTCTCTCAAACTTTTCCCAGCATTTTAGTGAGAACTTTGAATGGAATAAACCAGACATTTTAGTGACTATGTCACACAAAAAAATTCATTGGCAATCCTGGCATAATGAAAGGTGCTATTTAAATTCATGTTGATGTTCCCCTTTTTTCCTTCCTTTGTTATAAAGATTTTGAAATGTTCTAATTTGTAAGTGCTTTCTACATGGCTGATCCAGTTGAAACAAGCCATGATGAAGTGATCACCTCTGATCAGTGTCTAGTATGAAGCATGCTGATCTTGCATTTCAAGTTGCTTCCCAATTCGATAGGAAAAGAATTACCCGCCGGTGTCCACACTTGTTACGGTTTATGTGAAATGTTGCACGTTACATAGCTGATCTCTTCTTTGGCATGCTGGCATATCTAGAGTTAAGTGGTAGATTCAAAGCAGCCACCCTCCACGGGAATGTGAGTCATGTTTACCTATATAAGGAAACCTGTCAGACTGAGGCCAGCCTTGTTCACTTAACTAAGAGACATATACACACACATACACACGTACCCTGCGGAGAGTAGGAGTGATCTACAGTTTGACAAGAGCACAACCTCCTCAGCAGAAGAGTTCCTGAAGTACCTTTTAAACAGTGAGGACCAGGCAAGGCTGCATTAGAGAGAGGGTGTGCGTGAGAGGGAGAGACAGATCTATTTTGGAACGAGAAGCTTTGCCTTCTTAGTCTTCAGGGAGCTGCAGCTTCTGACGAAATGGGGAGTCAGGTAAGTGAAGTTTGATGGGAAAGAAGTTAAATGAAAGCTCAAAAAGGGGTAACGTTTTGTTTGTCAGTCAAGAAACGGGTGTGCATCACACCACAAACTTTTGTATTACCCATTTCCTCTTTTGTTTTATTTGCGCTACTGTAGGTGAAACTCATATCCTTGCAGGAGGGCAGCCTGTGCCTGTGGCTTTTCCAAGGCAGACATACCGATTGTGATTCTAGTTTCGGTGGGCAGCACTTTTGCAGTCTTTGACAAATCCCAGATGCTCAGCTTTTGTCTGAACAAGGGTGAATGGAAGGTGGTGGGGGGAGACGGGGGGGGGGAGGGGGCTGGGAAGGGGCAGAGTTCTTGCACTGAAGGGATAATCTCGAATAGAATGCTGTCTGCAAGCTATATAGCGATCACTAATGGGAATGTGTTGATTCATGGTGAAGGTACCATGTCTGAACAAGCTCTCTGTGTTTACTGGCAAGGCCAGCTTCTGGATTGGAGAGCATGGTAGCGTTTAACCCCTCAGAATGTGATGGTATTTAGTTTATTTCTTGCATGCGTTACATTTTTTAAAACTTTGCCCGTCTGCAGACCGAGCCTTTCAATAGCCCTGGTAAACCCGATTCCAGTTGAAGGTCATGCACACTCTGATTGCAGTGTGCTTCAATGGTGAAATGAGAAAGGATCATAATGAACACCAAATTGTGAATGGTTTTGTTTGCCTTGAAGACCCTTTATTACTTTGCGATGCATTTAATCGCAATGATGCACCAATTACATGCGCCTGAAGCAATTATCAATATGAATGTAGAGCTCTTTGAAAAGATACTTCTCCACATAATTGTTTACTTAATTTTTAACTAATTTTGATTCATAATATCTGATGTTATTCTGCTTACGTTGCAAGCTTTGGGTTTTGATTGGCCCTGCTTCACTGCCACAGTCAGTAGTTAAAACCCAGAAGTTAAAGAGTCAAATATGGGGCAGCACGGTAGCATTGTGGATAGCACAATTGCTTCACAGCTGCAGGGTCCCAGGTTCAATTCCGGCTTGGGTCACTGTCTGTGCGGAGTCTGCACATCCTCCCCGTGTGTGCGTGGGTTTCCTCCGGGTGCTCCGGTTTCCTCCCACAGTCCAAAGATGTGCAGGTTAGGTGGATTGGCCATGCTAAATTGCCCTTAGTGTTGGGTGGGGTTACTGGGTTATGGGGATAGGGTGGAGGTGTTGACCTTGGGTAGGGTGCTCTTTCCAAGAGCCGGTGCAGACTCGATGGGCCGAATGGCCTCCTTCTGCACTGTAAATTCTATGAAAATATTTAGTAGAAGCTCTAGTGTTAGGGTTACTTCAGATTTGTCTTGACAGGTGAATAACTTTTCTTCTTGCTTCAAAAAGCATTTTCTACCCTGAGCGTGTGAAAACAATGTTCACATTCTGACCAATCAACATTGCAACAGTTTTTCTCCAATGGTCCTTCACCTTCCTCAACTCACATACTCCTCCTCAACTCACATACTCCTCCTCAACTCAGATACCCCTACCTGAACTCAGATACTCCTCGTCAACTCACATACCCCTCCTTAACTCAGATACCCGTCCCTCAACTCATATACCCCTCCTCAACTCACATACTCCTCCTCAACTCACATACTCCTCCTCAACTCACATACTCCTCCTCAACTCACATACCTCATCTCAACTCACAACCCCATCTCAACTCACATACTCTCCTCAACTCACATACCCCTCCTCAACTCACATACCCCTCCTCAACTCACGCTCCTTCCCAACTCACATACCCCTCCCCAACTCACATACCCCTCCTGAACTCAGATACCCCTCCATCAACTTAGATACACTTCCCCAATTCAGATAACCCTCCCCAAATCAGATACCCCTCCCCGCAGCCAGGAGCCCCCCTTCCCTCTCTCAGATACCCTCTTTCCCCAACTAGGAAAATCCTCCCGCAACTCAGCAGATATGCCTCCCCAACTCAGATACCCAACCCCTCAGCTCATAACTGCCTCCCCAACACAGTCACCTCTTTCCCGAATAGGGAAACCCTCCTCCAACTCAGAAGCCCCTCTGCCTAACTCAAGTACCCCTCCCCTCAAACCCTATCCCCATTCATAAACCCATCTCATCCCAAATACCCTTTCAGGCTCCTCTGCCAACAGAGTCCTCTCTCCCAATTCAGACACTCATCTCTCCAATGAGGAAAACCCTCCTCCAACTCAGATATCCCTCTGCCCAATTCAAATTTTCATCCTCCACTCAGAAACCCTCCCCCACTCAGAAACCCCATCTCCCAGCCCAGATATTCTTTCCTCACCCCAGATTGCCCTCTGCCTAATTCAAAAACCCATCCCCCACCATAGATACCCCTCGCCCCATCAGAGATATCACTCTCCTAACTCAGATACCCCTCTCCCCAAGTAGGAAAACCATCCTCCCAACTCAGATGCTCCTCTGCTCAAATCTGATGCCCCTCTCCTCAATGCAGATGCCAACTCCCCAATCTCAGTTACTCCTTCCTCCAATTCAGGTGCCCCTTCCACCAAGTCAGGTGCCCCCTTTCTCCAACTCGGACACCAACGCTCCAACTCAGATAGCCCTCCTTCCAGCTCAGATAGCCAACTCAGAAACCACTTCCTCCAATACCCTTCAGTCCTCCTCTCTCGAATTCAGATATCCCTCCACCTCTTCCCAAAACAAATACCCCTTCTTCTCAATTCAGATGTCTCCTTCCCATCTCCCCAACTCAGGTATCCCTCCTCTCCACCTCCCCCCACTCAGTTACATCTTCTCTTCCTTCCCTCAATTCAGAAACCCCCTCCCTCAATTAACCCTAGTTCCTTTTCCCCTGCCTCTGTGCTCTTTCTCCAAATTATTGAAGTTTGCTTGTGATTAACAGTCCCATGTACATAAACATGGGGGAATTCTCAGTACTGTTTGATTTGAATGGCAGCTGGCTGTGTGTCTGGCTCTCTTGGGCCAGTAATTTAGACCTTGAAAATTGCACTATCTAGATTCCTGATGTCTTGAGGGCTTGATTGAACCAAGAAAGTGTTTTATTCTGTGGGAATCTCAGTCTCCTCTGTTTCAGAATGAGTATATGCACGTGTTAACCTCCATAACGTGTCATAGGAAACACTCTGGGATTTCTTTCACTGACTCATTATAAAGTGGGTTTATAATTTGGCACTGGATCAGGTTTCACCAGCAATTCGACTGAAGCGACTCAAAGGGACCATTGCAGTTGTGTTGGGGAAACGAGGTGCGGAGAGCTTGATTGAGGCAACGACAGTTTACGATTGATTCATTTCAAAGATAACAAATTTGTTCAAAGTTGTCAAAGTTTTGAGATGAATGATAAAATCAAGCACTAGCAAACTCATATTCTACAGAGACAATGTATGTACAGTCATGGTTTGTGACTTGGTATTGGGAATATATTTAATTCCTACTGGACTAACAAATCAAATAAGATAAACATGCACTGGGTAACGTATATTCTGCAGCACAGCACATTACTGCACCACACAGCTATCCATCAGAGTCCCGTTGAATACTTGTAATAATAGTTTCCATCCAGCACCCTTTACATGTATGTATTATATATAAACCATGAACATACATGTCAGGTGAATAAGTTAGCAATGTACTGTGCAACAGAGTAGCAGGGCATTGTACAGAGTACATGAGGTGGGCATTTGATCTTCCTTGGCAGTTGGTGAGGTCCAAATGGCTAAAATAAATTAAATCTGGGCATGAGACTTGAGATTTTAGTTGATCCAGCATTCACAGCTTTTCAGAGAGCTGAGTCCCAGTTTTCCACTACACTTGTGTGGAAAATGTGCTTCCGGATATCACTCCTAAATGGGCTGGCTCTAATTTTCATTAGACCCTTGATCCGGATCCCTGTGCCAGAAAAATAAGTACAGGCATTTGCATTGTGCATTTCACAAGAGTAGAACATCCCAAAGTGTTCTAGGGCATACATCATTTGCCAGTATTGGTTATCTCACCATCAACATTGAGCTACCTATTTTTTTTTTAAAAGCAGTTGGCACAATAAAATAAGTTCACAAGGGTGCTTCCCAACCATATTTTAATAATAATAATAGTGAGAAAAATATTTATTATTGTCACAAGTAGGCTTACATTAACACTGCAATGAAGTCACTGTGAAAAGCCCCTAGTCGCCACACTCCGGCACCTGTTTGGGATCACAGAGGGAGAATTCAGAATGTCCAATTCACCTAACATGCACATCTTGCGGGGACTGTGGGATGAAGCCGGAGCATCCGGAGGAAACCCACACAAACAGAGGGAGAACGTGCAGACTCAACACAGACAGTGACCCAAGTGGGAATTGAACCCAGGACCCTGATGCTGTGAAACAACAGTGCTAACCACTGTGCTACCATGCTTGCAAAATGGAATAGGGCTATTTTAAAGTAAAGTAGAGGAGTCCACCTTACTCCCCCATCCCCCATTCCCAAGGCATGACTAACAATAATAATAAACTTTACTATTGTCACAAGCAAGCTTACATTAACACTGCAATTAAGTTACTGTGAAAATCCCTTAGTCGCCACATTCCGGCGCCTGTTTGGGTACACAGAGAGAGAATTCAGAATGTCCAAATTACCTAACAACATGGGCTGGATTCTCCGATTTTGAGGCTATGCCTGGAGTAAGTGTCTGGTTTTACGATGAAAATGTTGACGCAGTGCCGCACCGCTGCTCCAACCGGTGAGGGGCTAGCAGCCACGCCACGTAAAACGCATGGCCTTCTCGATATAAACGCATGGAGATTGGCCGGGTCTGTGGCCGCACATGTGCATGGCGACGACCTGCAGCGGTCGCCCCGTACAACATGGCGCCGGCCGCACGCGAACCCAACCTGCCAGATAGTGCCCCGCTGGAAACCCCTTACCAGCCCCGGGCCACCCCCCACCAGTCCCCCAGCCCTCGCTGAAGACCCTCGGCCAGCAGCACGGCTCCCCCTGACTGTGGCGGCGCTGGACACAGTCCACAGCCGCCACGGCAGATTCACAAAACTTGAGAGCACACATGTCCTGTGCTGTCGGGAACTCGGCCCACCGGAGGCGGAGCATCAGGGGAGGGCCTTCAGGTAACGTCCTGAGGCAGTCCCAACAGTGTGCAGCGTACTCCTCGATGATGCCATTTTGGAGGGGGCGGAGCATCCAAAAACTGGCGCCGCCCCCGATTCGGTCGTAAACAGGGATTCTCCGCCCGGTCGGCAATTACAATATCGGCGTTGGGCAACGGAGAATCACCGCCCTACGTCTTCGGGACTTGTGGGCGGAAACAGGAGCACCCGGGGGAAACCCACGCAGACACAGGGTGAACGTGCAGACTCCGCACAGACAATGACCCACGCTGGGAATTGAACCTGGGACCCTGGCACTGTAAAGCAACAGTTCTAACCACTGTGCTACCATGCCCATCTAACATTTGTCCATCAACTACCATCACTTAAAAATAAATTATCTGTTCTTTTCCCAGAGAGTGATGAGAATATGATTCCAAAAAAGAATGTAGAGGCAAAAAATATAACTGATTTAAGGAGATCCCGATTTTGCCCCTACTTCCGATTCTCCATTCCAATTGTGGAATGCATTCCAGGTGTCCGGATGAAGAATCCAGCCCGATGTGTATCACTGGAGTTTGTGTGACCTTGCTGCATGCAAGTTGGCAGCTGCGTTTCACTAAAGTACAACAGTGACTAGACTTCAAAAGTATTGAATTGACTGAAAAGTGATGTGGATCATTTTGAGATTTTGTAAGATGTTATAGAAATGCAAGTTTTCTTTTTGAATAATATTAAGACCCTGGGCTGGATTCCCTGCTCCCCGATGCCGAAAACGCATTCGGCAACAAGGCTGAGAATCCGTTTTGGCGCCAAAATCGTGAACAGTGGCAGGTTCTTAATTCTCCGTCCCCTGCAAAGTGGCGTACTCGTCGTGTACGCCGTGCCGAGTATCCACTGCCTCAGGCCATTGCCTGAGGCCCGCCCCGCAATGCTCCGTTACCGACCGGCCGAATTCTCAATGGCGTGGGTTATGTGTGCTCACACCGTCCGGGATCCTCGCGGACTCAGTCCGGCGCCGCCACAGTCGGGGGAGGGCCGATCGGCAGGCAGCGGGGGCTTCATTCGGGGCTTGGAGCACTGTGGGCGGCGGTCCGGGGCGTGTGTGCGGTGGAGGGGGGTGCTACTTCGGCGGTCCAGGTCTGCGGGCTGAGTCCGCAATGGAGCACAGCGCGGTCGCTGCAGGCCGCCGCCGTACGGATGCGCGGCCTCTGAGCCGGAAGTGCTGGAGGGCCATATCGGCAGCTAGAGCTGCGAGCTCTATGCTGGCTCCCTGCTAGCCCCCAGCAAAACTGGAAATCGGTGACCTTTTGATGCCAGTTTTCCTGGTGTAAAAGACCACCGTCTTCACGACAGTGTGGGGACTTAGTCTCCAAAACGGAGAATCCAGCCCCCTGTCAATAAAGTACGTCATTCTATGCTGTACCTGCAACAGAATTCTCAGTCGGCAGGGTTCTCCGGTCTGCCCACAGCGGGTTTCCCAACGGCATGAGGTGGCCACAATGGGAACCCCTTGGCCGACTGCGGGAATGGAGAACGTGCCGGAAAACGTGGCTGGCAGACCAGAGAGTCACGCCCTGATCTTCTTGCACACCGGTATGGAAACACCTAGGCCTCTAGTTCACGTTAACTACTTCAGACTCACTTAGTTACAATACATCATAGCTCATGGAGAGGTGCATTGAAAAAAATGTCTCAAGAATTTCCTCCAAACTGCTCCCACTATGCCTCGCTAACCTTGTTGGAAGTGAGTCAGGGGTTCCTGGTTACGCAAATAAGCCTGGAATTTGGTTACACTTGGGCTGAGGAGCAGGGGTAGATTCATGGAAAATCCTGGCCCAGATCTGCGGGAATGGAGAAAAATATTCTGCTATAAATTCATTTGCAGTAATTCAAACAATTAAATTAATCACCTTTCAAAAGAATGTCACATTTCCAGAAAAAACAATGACAGTATACAAAAATGTAATGCCGGCTAATTAACTCTTGTTGCTATAACAACAAATGCTACCAGTCAAAAGGTGGAAGTTAACTCATGAAGGCATGGAATTGACAAACTGAAGGAGACTGCTTACAAAGATATGAAATGAATGAAATTAAAATTGCTTATTGTCACAAGTAGACTTCAAATGAAGTTACTGTGAAAAGCCCCTAGTCGCCGCAGTCCAGCACCTGTTCGGGGAGGCTGGTAAGGGAATTGAACCATGCTGCTGGCCTGCCTTGGTCTGCTTTAAAAGGCAGCTCTTTAGCCCTGTGCCAAACCAGCCCCTAGCCACCTTGATTCCATCGCATGGCTATTCCAGATCCATGGCACTGTTACGATCTCTAATTTCAAACAGTTTGACCCAAAGTCCAAACACTTCTCCAACTTAGTAACGCACATGGATGGAAACAGTGGTCTATCCCGTCGTGGTTGGTTATTGTAACTTGGTGCCAGAATGCAGTTAATTTAAGAACTGCTCTAGAGGCCTAAACACATAATCCGGGCAGACATACTACAACAGGTTAGCGACTAGTTAGCACTGCTGCCTCACAGCATCAGGGACCTAGGTTCAATTACAACCTTGAGTGACTGTCTGTGGACTTTGCACTTTCTCCAGTGTCTGCTTGGCGTCCTCCGGATGCTCTGGTTTCCTCCCACAGTCCAGGGATGTGCAGGTGAGGTGGATTGGCCACATTAAATTGCCCTTAGTGTCCAAACTGTTGGGTGGGATTACGGCGATTGGGTGGGGGAGTGTGTCTAAGTAGGGAGTTCTTTTGGAGAATTGGTCCAGACCCGATGGGCCAAATGGCCTCCTTCTCCACTGTAGGGATTCTATGATTCTATGAACAGCACCAATAACGTGCTGCATGTTTGGAGGTGCCATCTTTGGATGATACATTAAACCAAGGTGCCATCTGCACTCGGCTGGATATAAACAAACCTGTGATATTATGTGGAGGGCAGGGGAGTACTCTCTGGCCAATATTTTTTCCTTAATTGTCATCACTAAAACAGTCTGATCATGAAAGTTATCCTGAGTGCTAATTGCCTATTATTTTTCCAAAGTATATCATTCTCTATATAGCACTTTGGGATGTCCTGAGATCAAAATTTAGTATTCAAAATGTTAATTATGATTATAAAAACGAATCATTTTCTTCAGACTCCCTTTCTTAAATATTCAAACATAATAATCTTGTAGACATTTTTATTGATTCCCTCATTTGACTCTCCGAGTGCAGACACCACATGAAATTGTACATCAGAGAAACAGCATCTCAATCGCTGCCAGTATAATAATGACACAATTGTTATTCATCTTTCATTGCAATGAGACCACACTCTGCGGTTTTGGTCCGAAACCTCCCTTGAAGGCTTGGTTTGAAACATAAACATAAGCAAGTTAAATAAACATCAGACTGCAATAGGCCACTTAACATTCATAATACAGGAATACAAGGGAATAATGAGCACCTTTGAATTCATTTTGGGAATCTCCTTACTGAATGGTGATGCAATTTTCTGCCATTGATTTCCCAGGCGCTGTGACCAAGACATAAAAACCATGAGGTCAGAAGTTTGCTGCCGTCTTCCTTTGTGGATCAGGCTCCAGCAGACTACATAATATTAACCACATAAAGGACACCTCACAATCTTTAAGCAGTTTAAGTGCTTTTAATTGTTAGATATGTATTCAAAGAGGGCTCATTTAGCTCAGTTGGCTGGACAGCTAGTTTGTGAAGTAGAGCGAAGCCAATGTCTGTACCTGAGGAAGTTATACTCAACCTGTCCTCTCACCTGAGGTGTGGTGACCCTCAGGTTAAATTGCCCCAGTCAGCTCTCGCCTCAAATGGGGAAGCAGCCGATGGGACTACGGTGACATTACTTTTATATATTCAGAAAATTGGCCCCGATATTTCTGGAAAAGTGCTGAGAGAGGCTGAGAATAACTGGTCTTAATGAGGAGTGGCCCATAATCAGGAGGGAGAGAGCCATCTTCAGGTGGAGGACGAGGATTGGAGGGATGGAGGACAGCAAAGGATGCTTGGGAAATTGAGGAGATGACACTCTTGGAGCATGATGTAAATACGATACGAGTATCCATGGTGGGACATTCGGATGTTACTATTATCCTCTGATCAGGTATGAATGTCCATGGTGGGACACTCGGACGCCACGATCATGCCACAGATCAGGTATGAATGTCCATGGTGAGACACTCGGACGTCAAGACCATCCCCTGATCAGGTATGAATGTCCATGGTGGGACATTCGGATGTTACTATTATCCTCTGATCAGGTATGAATGTTCATGGTGGAACACTCGGACGCCACAATCATCCCCCAGATTAGGTATGAATGTCCATGGCGGGACACTCGGACGTCAAGATCATCCCCTGATCAGGTATGAATGTCCATGGTGGGACACTCGGACGCCACGATCATCCCCCAGATCAGGTACAGGGGAGTGGGTCATGTTCTCCACATTTAACTTTTTAAATTCACCAAATCTACTCCCGTCCTGTGAGTATGTGGTGGGTGAAGAGGGAGGGGGTTAAGGTCAAGGCCTCTTTTTTGCAATTAAAATTTTCCATGCAAATGTTTAGCATTCTTCTTGGCATTGCAAATAGTATGAAATAGTTTACCTGTAAAACCAATTTTTAACAAAATAAGCTCCTTCAGACTCCCGGGGATAGATTCTCTGCACCCAGTCGGCGAAATCACGTTCTTACACACAAAATCGGGACCGGCATCGGTTCTGCGATTCTCCGCCCTCCGAAAAGCGGCTTACTCGGGGAGTATGCCGGGCCAAGTATCCACCACCACAGGCCATTGCCTGAGGCCCGCCCCACGATTCTCCGTCTCCAAACGGCCGAATACCCGACAGCGTGATTCTAATCTGGTGCTGCCATTCGGGAGACTCATGTGGCGTCTGCGGACTCAGTCCGTGGATGCCACAGTTGGGGGAGGTTCAATCGGAGGGCAGGGTAGCCCCATTCTGGACTGGGGGCTATGTGCGCGGGCGATGTGGGTCGGGCGAGCGGCCGATGCAGGGCTCTCTTTCGGCGGTCCAGATTCGCGGGCTGAGTCCGCCATGGAGCACGGCGTGGCCGCTGGAGGCCGCTGTCGTGCGCATGCGCGGCCTCTGACCTGGAGGTGCGGGGGGCCATATCGGCAGCTGGTGCTGCCTGCTAGCCCCCTGCATGGTGGTGAATCAGTGGCCTTTTGATGCCAGTTTTCCTGATGTAAAAGACCACAGTTTCCATGATGGCGTGGGGACATAGTCCCAAAAACGGAGAATCCAGCCCCCTGTGTGTCTTACGTCCTCCTCTGTTGTGGGTTTGGGGACAGGGACAGCATTTACTAAGGCAGGGGACAAGGGGGAGTTAGTGAAGACCCTGCCACATTCCCGTCTCCAGCCAATTAAGCCACGGATGGCCTTCCCTCCCCACCAATTGAGGCATTTAAGTAGAATTAATTCCCAAAGTGCCTCATTCCACTGCTGCTGGTGTTAAACCAACCCCTGACAGGGGACTTTCCAAATGGCGTGCATGCCAAGGACGTCTGGCCAGATTCCAGAGGGGATCTCTTGCTCCAAGGCACTCAATGTTTGATCAAGGGATCCAGCAATGGCAGGGGGGCGGAAGCGGGGGGGGGGGGGTTCTGGCGATTGTGAATGCCAGTCCCCTGCCCTTGCTGTTGACTCCTCTTAAATCCCCTCCACTGCGAACGCCCTTCCATCATTACTCACCTGTGGCCTGGGCCTCCATTGCTTGTTGTTCCGGCAGCAGCCACCAATAGACCTACTAGCCTCTGATTGGTAGATCCGCCTCCAGGGTCCTGATTCCTTGGAAAGGCTGACTGCTCGCCTCTCAAGTGTCTAATTGGAAGGTAATACTGTCAGGCCTTCCTGTAATCAGGTAATGTGGCGATCTCGCCGGCATTCCAGTCAGCGGCCAAGACCCCGGTCACCAGAGGTGGATTCTGTTCCCTGTCATCTTAAACGTTATTTTTGCTGTGATCATATCAGATTTACACTTTGGGGGGCAGCACGGTGGCGCAGTGGGTTAGCCTTGCAGCCTCACGGCGCCGAGGTCCCAGGTTCGATCCCGGCTCTGGATCACTGTCCGTGTGGAGTTTGCACATTCTCCCCGTGTCTGCATGGGTTTCGCCCCCACAACCCAAAGATGTGCAGGCTCGGTGGATTGGCCACGCTAAATTGCCCTTAATTGGAAAAAATGAATTGGGTACTCGAAACTTATTTAAAAAATAGAATTACACTTTGGAATTTACAGTCCAATCTGAGTTAGAATTCTGGAGACAAACAATCTGGCAGAACTTCTAAACAAAAGGGATGCTTCCCTCAATGTCAACAAAACAAAGGAATTGGTCATCGACTTCAGGAAGTGAAGTGTTGTCCACGCCTCTGTCTGTATCAATGGTGCAGATGTGGAGTTGGTTGACAGCTTCAAATTCCGAGGTGTAAACATCACCAACAATCGTGGTCCACGCACGTAGGCGCTACGACCAAGAAAACACAACTGCGCCTATACTCCCTCAGGTAATTAAGGAAATTCGGCATGTCCACATTAACTCTTACCAATTTCTATAGATATACCACAGAAAGCACCCTATCTGACTGCATCACAGCTGGTATGGCAACTGCTCTGCCCAAGCCCATAAGAAACTACAGAGAGTCGTGAACACAGCCCAGTCCATCACACGAACCCGCTTCCCATCCATTGACTCTGCCTATATCTCCCGCTGCTTTGGGAAAGTATGCAGCATAATCAAAGACCCCTCCCACCGGGTTATTCGTCTTTAAATCTCTATCATCAGGCAGATGACACAAAAGTTTGAGGACACACATCAATAGATTCAAAAACAGTTTGTTCCCTGCTGTGACCAGACTTTTGAATGACCCTCTTGTGGACTGAATTGATCTTATGGACTGAACTGATCTTTCCACGCATCTTCTCTACAGTTGTAGCACTATATACCGTATACTTCACCCACTGTCTATGTTTATGTATTTTCATTATGTATCCTCATGTATTATCAAATGTTGTATGTTTTCATGTGTGGAGTGATCTGCTTGGACTTTATGCAGAACACTGTTCCTCGGTACATGTGACATTTAAATTTAAATCTAAGTCAGACCCGGGTGTGATCAATTGAATAAACCAATGGTAGCAGTGGGCAGAACTGAGTTCGAATCCCATTCCGAAGATTTGAGTACATAATCTAGATCATGATGCTATTCATGGGGGCACAGTGGTTAGCACTGCTGCCTCACAGTGCCAGGGATCCAGGTTCAATTCCAGCCTCAGGTCACTGTTTTTGTGGAGTTTGCACTTTCTCCCCATGTCTGCGTGGGTTTCCTCCGGGTGCTCTGGTTTCCTCCCACAGTCCATAGATGTGCAGGTTTGGTGGATTGGTCGTGTTATATTGACCCTCAGTATCCAATGGTTAAGTGGGGTTACAGGTTTAGGGTGGGGATTGGGTCTGTGTGGGGTGCTCTTTCGAGGGATTGGTGTAGACTCGATGGGCCAAATGGCCTCCTTCTGCACTGTAGGGATTTTATGATTCTATATAATAATCTATATTATTGTCACAAGTAGGCTTACATTAACACTGCAATGAAGTTACTATGAAAAGCCCCTAGTCGCCACACTCCAACGCCTGTATGGGTACACAGAGGAAGAATTCAGAATGTCCGAATTACCTAACAGCACCTCTCGGGGCTTGTGGGAGGAAACCGGAGCACCCGGGAGAATCCCACACAGACGCGAGGAAAACGTGCAGACTCTGCACAGACAGTGACCCAAGCCGGGAATCGAACCTAGAACCCTGGCGCTGTGAAGCAACACTGCTATCCATTGATGAACGGCAAAGAACAGCAGGAAACTGCTCCTCAATATTTATCCCTCAACCAACATTATCCCAAAACAGAAGATGTAGTCATTTATCTCAGTGATGATTGGGAGCTTGCTGCGTCTACAATGGCTGCCTAATTTCCCTGCAGTAATTTCACTTCAAAAAGGCCCTACAGTTGCAGAGGGTGCACACATGGGGATACTAAATTACCATCACACCCTTACTTGTTTGGCAAGATACATGGATGGCTACAGCGTATGGTGTCCAGAAAGTAGTCCTCTTGCTCTTTGCCTCCACCAGTTGTTCTTGCTCACTCCCCCATCAGGCAGTCCACTGTCCTCGGGCCCATGTCTGTTGGTGTTAGAGCCCTCAAGTAGGTCAAAAGATAAGGGCAATTAGATTCCAGGTGACGTCCTCTGAATATGAGTTCCGCCAGTAATGAGGGGGCATGGTTTCCCTCTTAACCGAGAGATCAGCTCTCTAGTATAAAAACCCTGGACTGGGAGCAGGTCAGGAAGGAGGCCCTTCAGGAAGAGGAGAGTGTAATATTGAGTGTAATACGTGTGCTGATTTAACAGATTCTACACTGGCGACGAGGATGGGATGAACAAACAGACTTGGGATCTTGGGAAGCGCGGCTTGCATGGTTCCTTTTTTGTTACAGGATGATGCCACACTCCACCCCGGGGATCTCTCCAGCCGAATTGCTGATGGGCCGTCGCCTGTGAATACGTTTAAGTTTAGTCCTCCCAGACATTGGCGGGAAAATCCACCGGGGCCAGAATCGAGCCGAGGCTGATGCTGGATGACATTCGTCCTTATGCACCTTCACGGTGGGAGACTCAGTTTATGTTTGGAATTTTGCAGAAGGAGTCCCGTGGCACCAGGCCTCGTGTTGACTCAGACGTGACCAGTATCATTTCGAGTACTGGCACAAGGACGCAAATCAAACTGGCATGTGGACCACATTCTAGGACTTATCCAAGAGACGCTGGATCCGATTCTGGAGGTTTCGGACCAAACCTGCCCCCAGCTCGAACCGACACCTCCGCCCAAGTCACCATCATTGGTCCCGGACGCACCTACTGTAGAGAAACTAGTCTCGGACATAAAGGACACCAAAATGCCGGACAAAGATCCACTGGCCACTGATTCTGAGGTCGACATGGACATATTACCACCGTCTGAGCCAGCAGCATCCACAACTCCGGCCGCCGCAGCGCCTACCACCCTGCCGAGATGTTCACGTGAAGGGGACGCTCCCCAGTCTGGTACACGCCACCAGCTGCTACAGGTTCGGCCCTCGTCGGCCGTTCCCGGACTAGGACGCCTAAAGAGCCAGTAATTCCAGCTGCAGACATGGACATGACATAGATGTATCTCGGGACTTGGGAGTGGGTGGGGAGAGGGATGTTATAACCTCAGGGAGGTCGCAAGATGAGGACAATTAGATTCCAAGTGACCTCCTCTGAATATGCGTTCCCCCGGTTACGAGGAGGCAGGGTTTTACCCTTAACTGAGAGCTCTCAGGTCAGAGAGGTGGCCCTTTGAGGAGTGGAAAATGTAATATTGTGAATAAATGGAATCTTTGTTTTCTATCTGGTAATAATAATCGCTTATTGTCACGAGTAGGCTTCAATGAATACTGTGAAAAGCCCCTAGTCGTCACATTCCGGCGCCTGTTCGGGGAGGCCGGTACGGGAATTGATCCCGCGCAGCTGGCATTATTCTGCATTACAAGCCAGCTGTTTAGCCCTGGTTGATCCATGTGTGCTGCTTTAGCGGATTCTCCAGTTGGAATGGTACTTGAGTGGAGTGGAATGTGCAGGACCACCATGCCACCGATGTACAGGGGCCTTTGCATTGGCAGCTTGGTTATAATGGTGTCCTTCTAAGAAGACACGGGAAAAGGGCAAGAGACTTTAGTCTAAGCTTTTCTGTCAGTGAGTGAATGAGAGAACTGGATGAGTAGGAAGGGCAGCAGAAGGTTTTCATGAATTCTGAGCTGGCAGAGCTCCTCCAAATTCCCCGTCTCTGACATAATTGTTCATCTACTTTCCAATGATATTGAGGATTTTCTCCTTGGGGCTATCTATAACCTCACCCACTCAGATCCAAACTGATCAGATCCTCCACCATTTTACACCAAGTTAAATTTTTACTTCCCATTGAAGTGTACAGCATGAAGCCAATCTCCTGATGTTGTTTCCGTGCCAGATGAGATAAGTTACATGTTGCCTCCTCCGTCTTTTCCTCGATGCTTCCCTTTTTTGTCTTCTACAAAAAACTGTACAAAAAATAAGGTGCGGCATTCTCTGTCGGCCAACGCCGAAAGCGCGAAATTGGATTGGACAGAGAATCTGCTGTGACGCCAAAATTGTGGCGGGCACCCATGCTCATGGAATATACCGTGCAGAAGGAGGCCATTTGGCCCATCAAATCTACACCGGTCCCTGAACGAGCACCCTACCTAAGCCCACACCTCTACTCTATCTCCGTAACCCAGCAACCCCACCTCACCTTTGGACACTACAGGGCAATTTAGCGTGGCAAACCACCTAACCCACAAATCTTTGGACACCAGTGCCTCGATAGCGGCGTCAATGCAGTCCACTCTACATGTACAGTAGATGCCGTTCGCATATTGTTAGCGGGCCTGACCTGATATTCAGCGATGCACCACCTCCGCCAGGGGAATTACAGACGGCGTGGTTACAGGGTGGCCCTTCTCTCCTCCACTGCGTCCAGCAGTGTCCCGAGTTCAGCATCTGTGAACCATAATGCCGCTCTTCATGCTGCCAACTTGTTGGCTGTGATGTGTGTGTGTGTGGGGAGTGGAGTGCTGATTATATGGCTGCAACTTGTCAGCCTCTCAAGTGGCAATTCCGACTCCGGCGAATCGGACACCGTTTTTCTTCGGAATTGGTCGTGTTCCACGTGGCGCCAGTGCAAGCCCATTAACGGTTGATGAATTGCTCTGGGAATGGCATCAATTTTCCTGTTGCAGAACACCACCGATTCAGTGCCAGCATCAAAACTTAGGGCAGGATTCTCCATCCTGCCAGCCCCATTTTCCGGCGCGGTGAACTCCGCCAGCAACGGGATTCTCATTCCCACTGCCGGTCAATGGGGTTTCCCATTGTGGCCACCCCCATACCATTGGGAAACCCGCAGGCATGGGTACGTTGCCAGCAAAGCGGAGGATCCCGCTGACGGAGAATCCCACAATCAGTCTCTGAAACTAAGAATCCCGCCTAAGGTATTCCCGTTGTTGTGATGAGTCACAGTGATCTCCTGTAGTTGCTTCGTGCAGTCCAGTCAGACATTGGGAATCCTGCTGTGATGAACGGTTACTGTAACACTGTACCCTTGTCATCATGTAAGGTGATGTCCCCTTTAAGACCGGGCTTGGGACCCTGGGGAACTCCGCCTTTGGCTCCGCCCATCTGTGAGCCATATATAAGGGGCCGCCTTGTGGGCAGTGCAGCAGTTAGCACACGTCTCGGCACTAGCCTCAGTTACGTTCACTGCTCATCTCGTGTTCGTTGATGGCACATCAATTTAATAAAATAAACAGAAAGCCTCCTGGCTTCGGATCCCGAACTGGGGCAGTGGCGGAGACTAGTCACCTTTACACTGAGCCTGCGGGGAGGCGGAACCAGCATGCAGTGGTTTACCACATTACATATAATACAGTGGCAGTTTACCACAATACACATATTATATACTACAGTGGCTCGGAGCCAGCAGGGACAAGCCCAGGCATGTAACAGTACAACAGCATGTGGTACCCTCATTAACGACGCTTAGAGTGTAAACAGTAAAGCAGTGAACGTATATACGACTCACAGATGGGCGGAGCCGGAGGCGGCGTTCCCCAGGGTTCCAAGCCCGGTCTTAAAGGGGACATCACCTTACATGATGACAAGGGTACAGTGTTACAGTAACCGTTCATCACATCTGCCATTGCTTAAAGATGCAAAGGAGCATTTCAAAGTGAAGGGTGGGAGTTAAAAATGCATCCTATTACTAAATATGCATGTGTGGTAAACCCTAAAGTATTGTGAGATGGGAAGGTAATTGTGAGGATTGTGCATGTTGCATTATGTAAGGTTAACGGCACTTTATTTTCCTCCCTTAGCTGTCTAGAAATGCCTATAAACCACCCTGCATTTGCCAATATAGAATGTTGCTTACAGTGCTGACACTGGCACACATAGTTCCTCTCATTTCCCCACGGGCTACTCCCATTGATAGACTGCGGCACCGACAATGTTTAAGGCCACATCACAGGTTTAGAGGGGAATGGGAGCGACCGCTTGACGCAGACTTTATTTTTCATCAGAGACTCATCATATGAATTTAGCAAATTACAATGGCTTCCATCTTTGCTAGCTGCCACGATACCCAAGTGCTGCAGCAGCATATGGACAAGCACCTGGTCACGGGTTTTCTCTGTCGTCTGGTATCTGCCTAGATTATTTAAATGGTACTGGCTCTGGAAATATATGTAGGCAGAGCATGTTCAGAGTCAGGCAGGTATGATTCTCCCAGTCACTACTCCTGGCTGTGTTGCCTAATCGGAATATCTAAGCACCTTAGTGCTAAACTTGTATCTCATTTAACAAATAAACCGTAAAGATATATTTCACCAATGTCCATTAGAGAAAGAAACCCGACCTAGTCTGGTTTAGGGACGACTGCAGCCAACATCATGGTTAAATTTGACCTGTCCTCCAAAGTACCCCACAAGCCACTTGGTTATGTCATATGGCTCACAGGCTGCAGTGGTTCAAGAAGGTGGCCCTTCACTGCCTACTCAGGGTGACAAGGTATGGGCAATGCAGGCTAACTCTGTCAGAGCCGTCCATATTCTGAGAATGAATTGTGAAAGAAAACATTGCTTGTCTTGCTGCCAATGATTTAGCTGTCCTTAGAATGCAAGCACTAATATTATATCAGGCATCCACATTCTGCGATCTAGTGATTCCTAACCTGTCGACGTTGCCCAATAAATATTCATTGCCTTGGCAGACGTTCATTCCTGGGATTAGAGTACATTACATTAGCCTCAAGAAACAGATTCCCAAAATTGTGCTACAATTTGTTTAATAATTCAAAGAATTTGCCGAAGGAAACAAGAACAGTTTCTCCCTTACTGCCATCAGACTTTTGAATGGACCTACCTCGTATTAAGTTGATCTTTTCTCTACACCTTGCTATAACTGGAACATTAGATTCTGCAGTCTCTCCTTCCTTCCCTATGTACGGTATGCATTGTTTGTACAGCATGCAAGAAAAAATACTTTTCACTGTATACTAATACATGTGACAATAATAAATCAAATCAAATCAAAAAATTATTTCAGAATTGTGACACTTGAATTACCTTACCGTATATTGTGGAATGAAAGGGGAAATGTTTTTTGTTTTAATTCAGTCTTGAGGTGTGGGCACCACAGGTAAGGCCACCTATCATTGCCCCTAAGGTGGTGATGGGCTTCAGTTTTGAACTCCTGGCCACAGTTTGATACAACTCAGTGACTTGCGAGGGCCACTGCAGAGAGCAGTAAAGAATCAGTCGGGGTTCAAAGGAACAGTTTGGACTCCTTGCGAAGGTTGTTGACTTGTGAGGACATCCACATTATTCTGTTATAATACATTGGGACAGGGAGGCATGTGGCACAGTGGATAGCACTGGGACTGCGGCGTTGAGGACCCAGGTTCAAATCCCAGCCCTGGGACACTGTCTATGTGGAGTTTGCACATTGTCTGCGTGGGTTTCGCCCCCCCAACTCAAAGATGTGCAGGTTAGGTGGATTGGCCAAGCTAAATTGCCCATTAATTGGAAAACAAAAAATAATTGGGTACTCTAAATTTATTTTAAAAAAATTATACATTGGGACTGCTGTTGTCAACACAAAAGAGAATTTAAGAAGTGTTTTCATTTGCTTCCAAATGCGTCAGGCATAAACACTTTTCATGTTGTTGCAAAAATGATATAACGCCCTTTGTGGTTCTCAACCTCACTTTCATATTCACTCCCACTGTCCAGAATGTGGAAGATCTCAGTCGCATTTTAGGAGGGCCGAAGGAGCCACTTCACTTTTCAAAAACCCCAATGAATTTCCTCGTCAAGACACAAAAGCCTGTGGTATAATTAATTTGGCTGCAGCTTTCTGGGTGCGACCTCTGGCACAGATATTCTTTAAAGCTTTCCTGACTGAAAACAGCTGTTCGGATCCCTTGCGGAATAAAAACAGAAATTGTATATATCGTGCCCTATGATGCCCAGATAACTTCTGTCTGTTTATTCTCAAGTGAGGAAAAGAAAATGATTTTTTTTCAAAACTTGCTTCCCAGTAGTCAAGCTACATTTAACGTGCACACCTCACTCACTGGTTGTTGAGATGCTAGGACTTGCTGTCAATCGTACTGATAGCTGAGCATAATGGGCCAAAATTAGAGAGGAATTTGGACCACAATGAATAGTGCTGGCCACACACGGTCACACAAAACACAAAGCATCTTGAATCATTAATATAATGCTTTGAAATACTATGAAACATTAATTTAAACCAGTTTGAGCTGTGGGTTGGAAAGGAAGGGTGCTGCACAACAGACCTTTAATTCAAACGACTCATCCAACCAGATTGTTAAACCAACATACTTATGGTGAAGGAGTGGAAAGGATTTGTATTTACACAGCATCTTTCACACCATTGGGTACGTCCCAAAGTACTTCACAACCAATCGAGTATTTTTTGAATTGTAGTGATTGCTGTAATGTAGGAAACACAGGACCAATTTGCACACAGCACGCTCCCACAGCCAGCAATGAGATATCCTTCTCGAGTTCTCTGCCCAAAAATAGGTCCAACCCACAGCACCTGTGGTGGGGCAAATTCACCCCAGTCGTCGCATTTTCGTTGTGTGCGAGGCTAAGCCTCATCCAGTTCCAAGTGGTACATAGGGCGCATATGACGGAGGTGCGGATGAGTAGGTTCTTTGAAGGGGTAGAGGATAGGTGTGGATGGGGAGCGGGGCCCCCCGCGAATCACGTCCACATGTTTTGGGCGTGTTCAAGACTGAGGGGGTTCTGGCAGGGGTATGCCGGACAGAATGTCCGAGGTGCTGGGGGTGGAGGTGGTCCCGTATCCAGAGGTCGTGATATTTGGGGTGTCGGAAGACCCAAGAGTCCAGGGGATGAGAGAGGCTTATGTTTTGCCACTTGGTTCCCTGATAGCCCGGAGATGGATCTTGCTCGGGTGGCAGGACTTGGAGCCACCAAAGGCGGGGGGGGGGGGGGGGGGTGGGTGCGTGACCTAGCGGAATTCCTGAGGCTGCAGAAGGTCAAGTTTGTCTTGAGGGGGTCAATGGATGGGTTCACCCGGAGGTGGAAGCCATTTGTTGATTTCTTTCAGGAGGTTTGAGAGGTCAGCAAGGGGCGGGGGAGGGGGCAGGGGGGAGCAAGGGGATGGGGGTTAAGAGGGCTAAAATGGGGAAGGCGGGATGTGGGTTGGGAGTGGCATCAGGAGAGCGGGGGGGGGGAGGAGTGAGTGTTGGTTGTTTATAGAGTTGTTTGATTGTTCTTCTGATTTTGTTTGTATGAAAATGCCTTGAAGAATAATATTTTTTTTGAAAGTTCACTCCAGCCAGAATGTCTCAAATCCACCGCAGGCGGAACAGGGATCAAACCCCCTTCCTGTCGGCACCATCTAGTTTACACTGCCCATTTAGCCAACGGTGCCCACCAGCTCCCCAAGGTGTCTAAGCTGCTCTGGCAACATACACTTTTACATGTGTTATGGGCGAGGCGTTTTCAGAACCCCAAAATGTATCATGGAGTTCAACCAACCTCTCCCTTTAATGGATTTGTTGCTTTTCCTAGCACACGGCTTTTTCCCTAGGTGTGGAATTACAATTATGGACACGTGGGTTTTTAAACACAAAACAATGTTGATTCCATGAACTCAACTTAACATCTTAAATAAACATTGGATCTCTTAACACCCCTTACTTCAAAGATAACTCAGAAAATATTGCAACAGTAAATAATTCCTCAAAATGTTCCTTCAAACTTCCAAGAGACTTAACAGCTTTAAACAGAATCACATAAGGTTAAAGGCTTTACTATTATGAGTTTAAATCACCCAAATGATCCAGAGATAGTCTTTCATGGCAGAGATCCAGCTCACTGCAAACAAGACACTCCCCAAGCTCTTTTTCTCCAAACTGTAGCTCTCTGTAAATACCCAGACACACACAAGCTCTTTTTCCAACTGCAAAACTAAACTGCAAAATGGCTGACCTGACCTCAGCTCCACCCACTGTCTGTCATCACTGTTTTCTTAAAGGTACATTGCTTAAACATCCATGTCTTAAAGGTACTCTCACACGACACATGCATGTGGTAGAAGATCCCATGCCCCACTTCAAAAAGGAGCGGGGAATATTTCTGTTGCCCTGCCCTCAACTAGAATCACTAAAACAGATTATCTGACTCGTATCTTAGTGCTGAGGAGGTATTGTGATGCAGTGGGCAGTGTCCCTGCCCCTGAGCCAGAAGATCCAGATTCAAATCTCACAAATGGCCACAGAAAGTTCATTCACAGCATGGCCAAAACATGCCTAAATTCTTCCAATGTATGCCAATAGCAGGTGATAAGAGCAGGAGAGATTCCTGGTCAACCATTTGATGAAAAGAAATTGGACCCTCTCTCGTCTCTTTTTGAAGTCGTGCATGGGACCTTCAACATCCACCCGGCTTAACATCTCAAAAGACAGCAGAACTCTTTTAGTATTGAACTGGGCTGTTAGCCTGGCTTATGTGGCTGGCTGTGTCTTTGGAATGGGACTTGAACCCACAACCTGCTGCCTCAGAGGCAAGAGTGCTGCCACATAGCCACAGCTAATACCAGTTGGTTGTTTTGTGGGTAGTTATATGCTAGCCGTTGTCAGCACATAAGTTCTTGTCAGTACAGGTTTGTACTGAAGAAGTTGTAAGGCATTTGTTTCTGAACACTTGCAATGCATAATGGTGCGCGTGGCATGTAGGCATAACCTAAAACACAAAGAAACAAAAATTGTAGAGTCCTTAGAAATGTTACATAAACAAAAATAATATGAGGCTCATCTGGGCTTTGTGTCTTACCAAAGACTGCAGTCCATCACTGTTTTAAGAACCCGATGTTATGTAACACTTTGGTGCTCAAATTGAGCTTTGATGATAGCAAATTGGCATCCTGTTTTCAGTCCACACAATTTTATTTTTCCATTGGTATCAATATTGGGTGGATGTAGCAGCCTGAGATGCACTATCATTTATTTTAAGCTAATCTCCAAAGCGAATTGGATCCCATGGTTCTACTCTCTGGGCAGAATTCTCCAGTCCCCCCCCCCCCCCCCCCCATGGCGGGTTTTCCCATGGAGGAGGCGGATTTCCGGTTCAATTTACATTCCTCATCTGTGCCATGGGAGTGCCACATGATGAAGGCATCCCTGGAGGATCCCATTGGTGGGAAGAGCTGGAGAACTCATTGCATTGGCAACCGTGGTGACAGAATATTCTCCCATCATAACCAGTCATTGTTGCCATGGAGATGTTTTTCCTTAGTTTTAAGGGAACCTCAGCAACCGGCCAAGGCTTCTTCAACCTGTGAGCTCTGCAGTCTCAAAGGATAAAGGCAGAAGATACCTTCAAGTTTCTCTCCAAACTACACACCATCCTGACTTGGAAATATATCACTGCTCCTTCATCTTCACTTGGGAAAACGCAATTTCCCATGGGTATCGATGAGGTAATTTTCAAAAAAAGTAACTTTGTGAGGGTAATAAGTCCAAAGACTAATTTAGCCAAGATGATATCACACGCCTTGATGCATGATTTAATTGATGTTAAAATGTGTGTTATTTAATTTAACTGATGGGCCTCTACCCATGTTAGTGAAGTAAAAAGACGGTCCAACGAGGTACTGAAACTTTCAAACAAGGAAGAATCTAAATCAACTTACATTTTTAATTGATTTAAGATGCATTAGCTGCTTTACTTGATCTCTGGCTGGAAGGCTAAGTTACCCTCAGCATTCTTGGACTAGGAAGCGGAAACCACAGCTTTTATGCTTGCTAGTTGAACCAAATTATAGCACAGAAACAAGCCTTTTGCATTTCTGCCCCAATCAGCTGTGCCGATGTCTAAGCTCCACGCGTGCTTCTAGTTTTTTATAACCCTTTCATTATATCCTTTATTCCTTTGTCCTCATATACTGATATAGATTCCCCTTACATGAACCTATACTATAGAATCATAGAATCATAGAATTTACAGTACAGAAGAAGGACATTTGGCCCATCGAGTCTGCACCGGTTCTTGGAAAGAGCACTCTACTTAAGCCCATGCCTTCACCCTATCCCTGTAACCCAGTAATCCCACCTCACCTTTTTTGGACACAAAGCCCAATTTATCATGGCTAATCCACCTAATCTGCACATTTTTGGACTGTGGGAGGAAACCGGAGCACCTGGAACCGGGGCACCTGGAGGAAATCCACGCAGACAAGGGGAGAACGTGCAGACTCCGCACAGACAGTGACCCAGCAGGGAATCGAACCTGGAACCCTGGAGCTGTGAAGCAACTGTGCTAACCACTATGCTACCGTGCTGCCCCTACTCACCTCAACTACTTGATAGCATCTTCCACACTTTAACCACTCCCTGGGGATTATAAATTTCTCCTGAATTCTTTCTTGGATTTGATAGTGACTGTCTTATGTTTATGACACTGGTCTTCAACTCCCCCTCAAGTGGAAACATCCTCTCTGCGTCTACCTTAACAAATCCCTTCATAATTTTAGCGATCAGGTCCCCTCTCAGTTTAAATTTGGAAACTACAGGGATAAATTAATCTGGGAGTGATTCTCTCCCCGCATTGTACCCAGCGCACCTCCCGCTATTCCATTGAACAGTGGGAGAGCCCCTAAATAGGGTTCACGCCGGGCACCCTACACAAATGGGACGTGACACATACGCGAATATTTAAATGAGTCTTAAAACTCATTTAAATAGGCGCAACCTGTTCAAGGTCGGAACCTCCCGGCTCCCGGATGCACCAGCCCCACCGGCGCCGTGAGGCCGGAATGAATCAGTACCAGGGCAAAATTCTCCCCCAACGGCGCGATGTCTGCCGACTGGCGCCCAAATTGGCGCCAATCAGACGGGCATCGCGCCACCCCAAAGGTGCGGAATGTCGGGGCTAGGCCGGCGCCGGAGGGATTTCCGCCCGCCAGCTGGCGGAAATGGCGTTTGTTGCCCCGCCAGCTGGCGCGGAAATGCGGCACATGCGCGGGAGCGTCAGCGGACGCTGAGTTTCCCGGCGCATGCGCGGGAGCGTCAGCGGCCGCCGACAGTTTCCCGCGCATGCGCAGTGGGGAGAGTCTCTTCCGCCTCCGCCATGGTGGAGGCCGTGGCGGAGGCGGAAGGGAAAGAGTGCCCCCACGGCACAGGCCCACAAGCGGATCGGTGGGCCCCTATCGCGGGCCAGGCCACCGTGGGGGCACCCCCCGGGGTCAGATCGCCCCGCGCCCCTCCCAGGACCCCGGAGCCCGCCCACGCCGCCTGGTCCCGCCGGTAAATACCAACTTTGATTTACGCCGGCGGGACAGGCAATTTCTGGGTGGGACTTCGGCCCATCCGGGCCAGAGAATTGAGCGGGGGGTCCCGCCAACCGGCGCGGCCTGATTCCCGCCCCCGCCCAATCTCCAGTACCAGAGACTTCAGCGGGGACGGGGGCGGGATTCACGGCGGCTAAATGCGCTTGCTATGAGACTTTGTTACATCACGCCTTCAACAAGGAGGTCATGTGAGTATAAACCTGCTGGAACATCCCCAATCAGAGATGATAGATCAACACTCGCTGTCTAGACATGCCGGTAAGAAATGGTCCACTTGGGTATGACACTGGAGATCTGGTCAATTGTCATTGAAAAGACAATGCCACTGGAATAGCAAACACGAGGCTAATACTTTGGGGACATGGGTTCAAATCAAACTATGGCAGCTTGTGTAATATAAATTCGATGAATAAATCTGAAATTTAAAAGCAACTCTCTGTACTACTACTACTCATATTCATGAATGAACTGCTAAGTGCTAAATCTGAAATTCTACAGCCAGTTGGCAGCCTCCTGATCGGCCTGGTGTAGGGCAGTGAGACCATCACTGAAACATAGGTTGGGGCACTTGTCAATTACATGCACCTTGGTCTGCGCTTCTCCACAGTTGCCCAGGAGTGAATCACGGTGTCCCCAATGGAAGAGGTTGTTGCGGCAGGATCCGACCCCAGTGTGAAACCTCTTCAGTTTGACCAAATTTGCTGCACAGGAGGTTGAAGCCTGAAATTTTTAACATGGGATTATCAGCCAAGTGCCAATTTGAGGCTGTTGCTGGTGTTTTGCCACCTGTCCTTCCACACGTCCACAGTCTGCCTAGCTCGGGCAGGTTGGTTCAGATTGGCTGCCTTGAGATGAGGTGTTTGCTGGGTGAACGTGTGATGTCTTCTACCAATGGCAGGTCTGGATTTTTGAGCACCCTTTCTAGCAATCGTGCTGTGCATTCAGAGCACATGGAACCAATTTGTGTTTGTTGACTGGATTACTCCTGAGATTTTCCTCATAGTCTCATTCAGTTGGCCATCTACCAGTTTGCAGTGCACAGAGTAAATCTCAGTAGTGACCATGACACCAGCTTTGTTGTAAGAATCTATCTGGTTCTCCAATACCCTCCTTTACTGGTCTGGTCCACAAGTGGCTCCATTGTGTCATGTCCACAGTTAAAGATGGGCAGGTTAGATGGGTTGGCCATGCTAAAATTGCTCCTTAGTCTCCAAAGATGTGCCAGTTCGGTGGGGTTATGTGGATGGGGCAGGGGAGTGGAACTTGATAGGGTGCACTTTCAGAGGGTCAATGCAGACTTGATGGGCTGAATGGCCGCCTTCTGCACTGCAGGAATTCGGTTAGCACTGTTGCATCACAGCGCCAGGGACTCGGGTTCGATTCTGGTATTGGATCACTGTCTATACGGAGTCTGCACATTCTACCCGTGTCTGCATGGGTTTTCTCCGGATGCACTGATTTCCTCACACAAGTCCCGAAAGACGTGCTTGTTAGGTGAATTGGACATTCTGAATTCTCCCTCTGTGTACTCGAACAGGTGCCAGAGTGTGGTGACTGGGGGATGTTCACAGTAACTTCATTGCAGTGTTAATGTAATCCTACTAGGGACCACAGTAAGAAGTTTTACAACACCAGGTTAAAGTCCAACAGGTTTGTTTCGATGTCACTAGCTTTCGGAGCACTGCTCCTTCCTCAGGTGAATGAAGAGGTCTGTTCCAGAAACACATATATAGACAGATTCAAAGATGCCAGACAATGCTTGGAATGCGAGCATTAGCAGGTGATTAAATCTTTACAGATCCAGAGATGGGGTAACCCCAGGTTAAAGAGGTGTGAATTGTGTCAAGCCAGGACAGTTGGTAGGATTTCGCAGGCCAGATGGTGGGGGATGAATGTAATGCAACATGAATCCCAGGTCCCGGTTGAGGCTGCACTCATGTGTGCTGAACTTGGCTATAAGCTTCTGCTCGGCGATTCTGCGTTGTCGCGCGTCCTGAAGGCTGCCTTGGAGAACGCTTACCCGGAGATCAGAGGCT
Organism: Scyliorhinus torazame; assembly: GCF_047496885.1. Classification (NCBI taxonomy): domain Eukaryota; kingdom Metazoa; phylum Chordata; class Chondrichthyes; order Carcharhiniformes; family Scyliorhinidae; genus Scyliorhinus; species Scyliorhinus torazame. The sequence goes on from NC_092714.1 coordinate 131,175,137, forward strand.
GAATGCCCTTGACTGCTGAAGTGTTCCCCGACTGGAAGGGAACATTCCTGCCTGGTGATTGTCGCACGATGTCCGTTCATTCGTTGTCGCAGTGTCTGCATGGTCTCGCCAATGTACCACGCTTCGGGACATCCTTTCCTGCAGCGTATGAGGTAGACAACGTTGGCCGAGTCGCACGAGTATGTACCGCGTGCCTGGTGGGTGGTGTTCTCACGTGTAATGGTGGTATCCATGTCGATGATCTGGCACGTCTTGCAGAGATTGCCATGGCAGGGTTGTGTGGTGTCGTGGTCACTGTTCTGAAGGCTGGGTAGTTTGCTGCAAACAATGGTTTGTTTGAGGTTGCGCGGTTGTTTGAAGGCAAGTAGTGGGGGTGTGGGGATAACCTTGGCAAGATGTTCATCTTCATCGATGACATGTTGAAGGCTGTGAAGAAGATGTCGTAGTTTCTCCGCTCCGGGAAAGTACTGGACGACGAAGGGTATTCTGTCGGTTGTGTCCCATGTTTGTCTTCTGAGGAGGTCAGTGCGGTTTTTTGCTGTGGCGCGTTGGAACTGTCGATCGATGAGTCGAGCGCCATATCCCGTTTGTACGAGGGCATCTTTCAGCATCTGTATGATGTCTGTTACGCTGCTCATCGTCTGAACAGATCCTGTGTATACGGAGAGCTTGTCCATAGGGGATGGCTTCTTTAATGTGTTTAGGGTGGAAGCTGGAGAAGTGGGTTTGCGGTAAAGCGAAGTGCTGAGGTGACCGTCCTTAATGGAGGCGAGTGTGTCCAGGAATGCAACTGATTTTGGACAGTAGTCCATGGTGAGTCTGATGGTTGGATGGAACTTATTGATGTCATCGTGCAGTCGTTTCAGTGATTCTTCGCCGTGGGTCCAAAGTAAAAAAATGTCATCGATGTATCTGGTGTATAACGTCGGTTGAAGGTCCTGTGCGGTGAGTAGGCCCTGTTCAAACTTGTGCATGAAGATGTTGGCGTATTGGGGTGCGGATTTGGTCCCCATGGCTGTTCCGTGTGTCTGGATGAAGAACTTGTTGTTGAAGGTGAAGACGTTGTGATCCAGAATGAAGCGGATGAGTTGCAGAATTGCGACTGGAGATTGGCAGTTGTCGGTGTTGAGTACTGAGGCTGTTGCAGCAATGCCATCGTCATGGGGGATGCTGGTATAGAGTGCCGAGACGTCCATTGTGACGAGGAATGTTCCTAGTTCAACTGGTCCATGGGTACATAGTGACCAATAAAGATTATAATTAATTCTATCCTGACTTTGAAACATATCAATGTTCCGTCACTGTCACTGGGTCAAAATCCTGGAACTCCGTCCGTGTGGTGTAGGTACAATTTGGGTGTCCCGATACCACATGGATGACAGCAATTTAAGCATCACCTTCCCATGGGAAATTAGGGATGGGCAATAAATGCTAACCTTGCCAAAGATGCCCACATCCCATGATTGTATGAAATAAATTTGCCAATGACTGTGGAATTGCATCCCAGGAAGGATCAGCAACTTCAGGGCAAAGGGAATAGAAAATGGAATAGGAATGGGGACGGAGTGGAGAATGAACAAAAATAATTTTCGAAGCAAATCCTGTAGACAGTAACTCATTAATATACTGTGAGACAGTGCATAGCTGTCTGGTATGATGTTTGGGCTATTGGAACACCTTGCAGATCATGTCAGATTACAAGGTAGTATAACCTACCTGCTTTGTTTTGGAGACCACAATCAGATCTCAGCACCTTGCTGTGTATTTCAAAACACTCCTGAGCAGCGGTGCCAAAGTCCATTGCTTGGCAAAACACGCTTGTGTTTCCTGTACAGCTGATGTCTTACATCTGACTCTCTCACACGACACCACATAGTAACAACTCCTACAATAAGCTACGTAATTACAGTAGGTTTGTGAAGGGTGTCTTGCTCACTTCTGGTATTGTCTCCTGACACACGGCTGTCTGTAGGCTCAGTAGCCAGAGGGGAAACCACAGTCTGTATAAACAGTTCTGAACTCTTAACAGTCGAACTGGGATGAATCAGTGGCAGAGAAAAGAGGATTATTGTCTTACATCAAGATGACAGTGTAGTTGAACTTTCAGAGCGAATACTAGTATCGTTTCAAAATACGTCATTGTGTGAAGTTCAACACTTAACAATTAAATGCTGACTTGCTTTACGTAAAGAAGTAGTGTTAATTACATGTTGGCAAATATAAGAATGCTCCAGACTCTTGACTTTCCTTTGCTACCTGTTTCTACATCTTTCTGTTGCCTCTTAAAATCTAATTCTTTGACCATGCTTTTGGTCACCTGTCTTCATATCTCCTTAAATAATTTGGTGTCAAATTTTGTCTCATAATGCTCCTGTGAAGTTCCTTGAGATGCTTTACTATATCAAAGGTGCTATCAAAATGGAGGTTGTTTTAAGTAGCTCCCAACCACTGGGAAACCTTAAAGTTGAATTCCCACCTTAAACTCCATAGAACTGACCTCTATAGAATCGCTACAATGAAGGAGGCCATTCAGCCCATCGGGTCTGCACCAACCCTCCAAAAGAGAACCCTTCCTAGGCCCATAACCCCACCTAACCTACACATCTTTGGACTGTGGGAGGAAACCGGAACACCCGGAGGCAACCCACGCAGACACAGGGATAACGTGCAAACTCCCACACAGTCACCCAACGCCGGAATCAAACCCGGGTCCCTGGCGTTGTGAGGCAGCAGTGCTAACCACTGTTCCAGCTTGCTGCCCTCACTGCCAACGATTTATTATTCTTTATGAAACATTGTTTATGTTTTTTTCAATTAAATCAATGTTTTGACTATTACGCAACAGGTCATTGTACACACATTGCAATGTATGGGTAATAAAGTAGAAAGCACCTGAAGAATAGAATGACATATATTTTCAGCTGCCAGATTACAATATAGAATTATCTATAGATCTCCACCAGTAGATTCCTGTGAAATGAATGGGGTGTATTATAATCAGCACGCACAGTGTTACAGTAGCTGAAAGTATTTCCACAGGGTGATAAGATCCAGGTTCTACACATCAAGAAATGTGCATATATATAGAAAGAAAGATTTGTATTCATATAGAGAATTTCACATTCTCTGGATATCTCAAAAATGTTCCACAGCCAATTAATTATTTCTGAAGTTAATTCACTATTATAATGTAAGGAAACCAATTTGTGCATAGTGACATCTAAGCCAGCCAATGAGATTAATATATTATTGCTGCTGAGGGGTACAAGAAGGCCAAGACACCAGGAATACCATAATGCAATATTTTACATCTACCATGAGCGTGGAGACAGGGCCCCAAGTTAATGCCTCATTTGAAAGATGACACCTCCAACACTGTACCACTCCCTCAGACCAGCACTGAAGTATTGGCCATGGTTATGAACACAAGGCTCCAGATTGGGGTTTGAACCCAAGGTCTTCTGACTCAGGTTAGAGTGACACCACTGTGCCGTGATTTTCTGGATGTGTGTGTCTTTTTTAATGTAAAAATTGGAGAGAATTGATCAAACCAGCTTCACGGTGATAGCTGTGGGGAGAAATTTCTATCCAGTGTCACTATGCAGACTCAAGTTCTGGAATTCCCTCCCTAAACCACTCTGATTCTCCACCTCCACCTCCTCCTTCAAGATTCTCCTTAAAACTTTGTTTTTGCTGGTGTGAATAACTCTTCATGCAGCTCGTTGTTGAGTTCTGTTTGATTCAGTTTCTGTGGAGTACCTCAATTGGGTGAAAAGTGCTGTTTTAATGCCAGTTGTTGTAATGGACTCACAGGCAGGTGCTCAAGATTGAGAGGAGGACCTAAACCAACTATAGTGTGACATTTAAATGCAGACAAGGGTAAAATACTGCCTGTAGGAAGGAAAAAATGAGCAACGCACACTTGATGATTAGTGTTCAAAGAGACCTAGGAGTCTTATTTAATTCAACATTCACTGTGTCAAACAAACTGAGCAATCAGCAAAGTCACTAACTAGCAGGTTAATCCGATTTGCAAAACCTGCAGGATTGAAGTAGGAAGTCATACATCTGCTGTATCAGAAGTACTCAATTGAATTTTACAACCCTGTGGCGGTGGCAATGGGCAGTAAAATGTGGCATGCCGTTCAAACGTTCATCGACTTTGGCGGGGTTGGAAAAGGGAAGCATGCAGATGCTGCAAGGAGTGGAAAGCTGAGGTGCTAGCTGGAGATCACTAAAATCACAGGTGATTTGTAAAAGACTTTAAAAAAGATGTCTGAGTTGATCTTATTTCTATTTCATTCTTTCATGGTTTATTCCAATCCCTAATTGCCCCTGAGAATGTGCAGGTGAACTGGCTTCAGAAGTGCATGTTCAACCTCCAGGCAGTGAGGGTACACCCACAGTGCTGTTAGGGAGGGAGTTCCAAGCTGCTGACCCAGTGATAATGAAGGAACAGCGATATATTCCCAAGTCAGGGTGGTATACAACTTGGAGGGGAACTTGCAGGTGGTGGATTCCCATGTATCTGATGCCCTTGCTCTTCTAGGTGGTAAAATTTGTGGGTTTTGTGGTGATCTTTGTGTTGTTTTCAGGATGGAAGGCTAGTGATCACAAAGATACACAATGTTCTTTTGAAGAACTAACCTGATTTTATTAACACTACTAAATCTGAGTTTGACACTTATTCTGAATAGCAAACAAACATATAAAAATTAAACTGCACTCACTAACACTATCTCTATCTACTAATTATAACTATTATATCTTAACTAACTCTGCAATACACTATGAATCTTATCTTCATCAGCTCCAGTCTAATCTCCTCCCTCTAGCTTAAGAGCCAGTGCAATTTATAGTACTGTTCCTTAGCTCCCTCTAGTGGCTAGGCTTAACATAACATTAACTCTTCACATGCTGTACATTTGTATAATGTCACAGGTTTGAAAGGTGCTGTTGAAAGAGGAAGGTTGCTGCAGTGCACCTTGTAGACACTGCTGTCATTGTGTGTCAGTGGTGGATGGGGTGCCTTTCAAGCAGGTTGCTTTGTACTGGATTGTATTGAGCTTCGTGAATATTGTTTGAAGTACATTCACCCAGGCAAGTGGAGAGTATTCTGTCATACTCCTGACGTATGCTTTGTAGATGGCTTTGGGGTCAGGGGGTGAATTGCTCACTTCAGACTTCCCAGCCTCAGACCTGCCATAGTATTTATATGATTGGTCCAGTTAAGACTGAAGGTGGTCTAGTTAAGACTAAAGGTTGTCCAGGCCTTGCTTTATGAGGCGCGAACTGTTTCGCTATCTAAGCTGTTAGGAATGGGACTGAATATTTTGCAATCTTACGTCTTACCTTGGATGAGAAATCATTGATGAAGCAGCTGAAGGTGGTTGGGCCTATGACAATGTGCTGAGGAACTCCTGAAGTGATGTCCTGGAGCTGAGATGATTGACCTCCAACAACCACAACCATCTTCCTTTTTACTACATTTCGCCCTGATTCTGGTTTACTTCACTTTTGCTCGGGTTCTTCATTGCCACACTCCCTCAATGTCAAGGGCTGTCGTTCCCATTTCATCTCTGTAATTAAATTATTTTTACATGTTTGGACCAAGACTGTAATGTGGCCTGGAGCTGAATGGTTTTTGAGGGTCTCTAAAGTGAACGTGAGTAAGAACACCAATTGGAAGGGGTGCTGGTGATGTAGTGGTATTGTCACTGGTCTAGTAAACCAGAGACCCAAAGTCATGCTCTGGGGACATGGGTTTGAATCCCACCACTACAGATGGTGAAATTTGAATGCAATAAAAATCTGGAATTAAAAGTCTAATGATGACCATGAAACCATTGTCGAGTGTTGTAAAAGCTCATCCGTCCTTTAGGGAAGGAAATCTGCTGGCCTACATGTGACTCCAGACCCACAGCAATGTGGTTGACTCTTAACTGCCCCCTCAAGGGTAATTAGGGATGGGTAATGAATGCTGGGCCTACTAGCGATGCCCACGTCTCATGAACAAATTTTAAAAATCTAATTGGATGGTAATGGCCAGATTGGATTTGTCCTGCTTTTTGTGGACAGGATACAGCTGGGCAATTTTCCACATTGTCGGGTAGATGCCAGTGTTGTAGCTTTACTAGAACAGCTTGGCTGGGGACGCAGCAAGCTTTGGAGCACAAGCCTTCAGTACTATTGCCAGAATGTTGTCAGGGTCCATAGCCTTTGCAATATCCAATGTCTCCAGCCGTTTCTTCATATTGCGTGGAGTGAATCGTATTGGCTGAAGACTGGCACCTGTGATGGTGAGGGACTGGGAAGGGGGCTGAGATGGATCATCCATCCAGCCCGACAGGGGGGAAGCGGGAGGTGGGGGAAATCATTCAGGGTGAGCCTTCAGATAGTCAAATTTACAATCACACTGTAATTCCTGTAAATCCAAATTTGCAGTTCAAAAAGTCACAACATTTAGCCACACTCAATACATTTCACTGTGTGACCGAGTAGGTGGAGGATGGAGCATTGAAATCTTTTCACTTAGTTATATTTTTTTAAAGAATTTTCCTCTTCAGTACTTATCATGATCACCCATAAAGTGGCATAAATTATACTTAAACATTTTTTAGAACAAAGAACAAAGAACAAAGAAAATTACAGCCGAAGGAGGCCTTGTTATGAGTGTACTTTATTTTCTTCAGGAAACAGTGGCTTTCTTGCACAGTTCATTCTGCCTGGGAACCTCTCTGAGGCAAATGCTCTGAATTGGAAGCATTTGAGTGAGGTTATTTCATGTCCTGTTCTGATTTTAACCTAGCCTGGCCATTGCGAATGGGATGGTGCCTAATTTTCAGCTCTCTTTTGAAGTCAATGATGCATAAAACCCACGCTTGCAACTGGGCATATTCGGTTAAAATCAGGACAGTTACATCAAACCCTATCCTTGAATAGAAACTCCATGTATTTTATCTTAAACATTTAAAAAATCATTCATATAACATGGCTCAGAAATATCAACTGTTGCAGATGCTGGTTCCACTGTTAAATCCATGAGGCCATTTTTAGAATTCACAGGCAAGAGGAAGATGTTCTTTTAGGAAATCTCTCACTCTTCCTTGAAGCATTCAAACCCTTTCTTGCTCCAATGTTCCCAGACTGCATAAGTCCCCAAAGAATACAGACTCTAGCCCTTCAAATACTCTTGGAGACCATCCTTTTTCACCTCAGCTCTCATCTACAGAACTTTTCCTTTGCTCCGAGAACCTAGAATGTCCGCCAAGTGGTCAAAAGCCTCTGGACCATCCTCCCAGTATTGGGACTGTCCCTAGTTTTCTCGGGTCCTGAATCCCTTCCAGGGCCACCCCCCTCCCCCCACAGTCCTTTTCTCTAATGTTGCTAAATCCTACAGTGTTTTCCCTGTCTTCTCAGACCCTGACACTCAACCCCTCCTCAAAGACCCCTGAAACCTACACTGGCAGACCCGCAGCATTTTTTTCCAGTCTCTCCACCTCCCCGCGCCCCCCGCCCCATCCTCCCAGAACCCAACTGATAATTTAGTATCCCTGCCAATACTGTGACATTTCACTGTTTTAAGAAAATCTCTGCGTCACCATGAGAAGCAATGTGAGGTATCAGGTAGTGATATTTCTTTAATGGCTCTGCTCTCATGTTGCCTTCATTATTGAAGTGAGTGAAGGATTAATATCACAATTGTGCAGGTTAACTGCAGGTAACCGTTTGCTCCTGGCTTGCATTGACTCTTTCAGCTGTCAGTAATGTTCCGATAAACTAACTTGATAGTCTTGTGCAAAGAGAAATGGACTCCAATCTTCCACACACAGATTTCCGCCAGTCTGTGCTCAAACACAAAAGCAAACAAATGGCAATTGTTTGAGTATCAGCTGTGGAACAAAGGTACATTCACAACAGGTGCACGGCACATAATGGATGGAATAAACTGTAGTCCTAGGCAATCAGATACGCCAATCAATTTTCACCCTTTCACAATATGCTGGAGGTCAATAGTTCAAATATTAGTCTCGTAGGGAAAACATTTTTGTGTTTTCAATGAGTGTTGTTTGTGATTGAACCTGTGGCCTGAAATTTCCTGGATTGCTTTGGTGTAACTCCGGCTTAAGAGCAGACTCTTTTCTATTCTTTTTCTGAGGCAATTTGTGCAGTGTGGCTTTGTCCTGAAACATTAATGAAACAAATTTTAATTGATCATCCTCGGCCACTCGTCTGACGCATGGCAACCATGTGCAAAAGACAAGACAAGGGGCGTCATTCTCCGACCCCCCGCCGGGTCGGAGAATGGCCGTTGGCCGCCGTGAATCCCGCCCCCGCCCCCGCCGAAGTCTCCGAAGGGAGAAAAGTCGGCGGGGCGTTAATGGCGCCGCTGCCGCAGAGAATGTCACGGGTCTGCGCAAGGCAGCCGATTTTCGGCCTGCCGATATTCTCCCTTCCGGATGGGCCGAAGTCCCGTCGACGTGATGACCGTTCACGTCGACGTGAAACAAACCTCCTTTTCATCGGCGTGACCCGGTGCTCCAGGCTCACGCCGACCAGCGAGGAGGTGAGTGACGGCCTGGGGGGTTGGCTCTGGGCAGGAAATGGCGTGGCCGCAGACTGATTGCGTGAGGAGAGGTGTGTCTCGGCTTGTGTGTGTGTGTGTGCGGCGGGGGGGGGGGGGGGGGTGGTTAGAGTAGGCTGGGCTCCGGGAGAGTGCCGGGAGGGGGTCCGTGCCGGGGTGGAGGTTGGGGGTTGGGGGGGGTCCGTGCCGGGGTGGAGGTTGGGGGTTGGGGGAGGGTGGGGGGGTCCGTGCTGGGGTGGAGGTTGGGGAGGGGGTCCGTGCTGGGGTGGAGGTTGGGGGGGGGGGTCCGTGCCGGGGTGGAGGTTGGGGGTTGGGTCCGTGCTGGGGTGGAGGTTGGGGAGGGGGTCCGTGTCGGGGTGGAGGTTGGGGGGGGGTCCGTGCTGGGGTGGAGGTTGGTGGTTGGGGGGGTTCCGTGCTGGGGTGGAGGTTGGGGAGGGGGTCCGTGCCGGGGTGGAGGTTGGGGGGGGGGTCCGTGCCGGGGTGGAGGTTGGGGGGGGGGGTCCGTGCTGGGGTGGAGGTTGGGGGTTGGGGGGGGTCCGTGCCGGGGTGGAGGTTGGGGAGGGGGTCCGTGCCGGGGTGGAGGTTGGGGGGGGGGTCCGTGCTGGGGTGGAGGTTGGTGGTTGGGGGGGGTCCGTGCTGGGGTGGAGGTTGGGGAGGGGGTCCGTGCCGGGGTGGAGGTTGGGGGGGGGGGTCCGTGCTGGGGTGGTGGTTGGGGGTTGGGGGGGGTCCGTGCTGGGGTGGAGGTTGGGGGTTGGGGGGGTCCGTGCTGGGGTGGAGGTTGGGGAGGGGGTCCGTGCTGGGGTGGAGGTTGGGGGGGGTCCGTGCCGGGGTGGAGGTTGGGGGTTGGGGAGGGGGTCCGTGCCGAGGAGGGTGATGGGAGGGCAAATGAGTTGGTCCACCTGGCCAGGTGCCAGCCTCCAACAGTTGGACCCATGCGGTCCATGCCACCTGGCTGGGGGGAGGAGGGGATATGGGCAATGATGACATGTCGTCGTTCCCCTCCCCCCCACCAGGCCGTCATGTTTTCAGACCATCCAGCGATGTTGGCCGCCGTGGTGGCAGCCGCTCATGTCTATGTTGCCCTGGATGAGGAGGAGGAGGAGGAGGAGGAGGAGGAGCGTGCCAGAGAGGCGGCGCAGGCTGCCGCAGAGGGGCAGGCGGCAGCCGCCCAGGCTGGAGGGACACCTGACCGACAGGACGAGGAGGGGGAGGAGGACGTCGCGGCCCCACGGCAACGGAGGCACCCGAGGGCGCCCCGTGTGTACCGGCCCCGGCAGTCATACCAGGACCTCACGGACCGGGAATGCAGGAGGAGACTCCGGATGAGCCGGGAAACCGTGGCACACATCTGCCACCTGCTGGCACACCTGTCACCGCGTGGCACTGGCGGGGGACACCCTCTCCCCGTGTCCGTCAAGGTTACGGTGGCCCTGAACTTTTATGCAACGGGGTCATTCCAGGCACCGAGTGGGGACCTGTCCGGCATATCGCAGACATCGGTGCACCGGTGCATCCGGGCAGTGACAGATGCCCTTTATGCCATGGCGCACCGCTACATCCGCTTCGCCGTGGACCGGGCCAGCCAAGATGCCCGGGCCGTGGGCTTCTCTGCCGTTGCCGGGTTCCCCATGGTCCAGGGCGCGATCGATGGGATGCATGTCGCCGTGCGGCCACCTGCAGATAACAGGGCCGTGTTCACTAATAGGAAGGGGACCTATTCGATGAACGTACAGGTGGTCTGCGACCACCGCATGATGATCCTGCACGTCTGCGCCCGTCACCCAGGCAGTGTACACGACTCATTCGTGTTGTCGCGGTCATCCATCCCCGGCATGTACGAGGGACGCCATCCCCGGCTGAGGGGCTGGTTGCTGGGCGACAGGGGCTACCCATTGTGATCGTGGCTGATGACGCCTATACGGAGGCCACGCAATGAGGCGGAGAACCGCTACAATGATGCCCATGTAGCGACAAGGGGAGTGATCGAGAGGTGCTTTGGCGTGCTGAAGATGCGTTTCAGGTGCCTGGACCTCTCTGGGGGGGCCCTCCAGTATCGGTCAGATAGGGTCGGCCGCATCATTGTGGTGTGCTGCGTCCTGCACAACATAGCCCAGCAGAGGGGTGATGTGCCGCAGGCAGAGGAGGGTGGAGTGGAGGAGCAGCAGGAAGAGGCGCAGTCCTCCCCAGATGAGGGGGATGGGGGCAATGGTCAGGGCAGACGGGGTAGACACAGGCGGGTGGATGTCCACCATTACCGGCTGGCCCAGCGGGCACGGGACAGACTGATAGCCGCCCGCTTCACTGACTAGATGGGCTTGGGAATCGGGTAGTATGGCCACAGACCGCACACCATGGCAACAGTCGACCACCCACACCCCCCACCCATCCACCCACCCAGCACCCTCACCCCCCTCCCCAACCCCACACACCCCACCCGCATGCACGCCACCCCCCCCCCAATTGCCGATCCACCGGCGGCACAACGGGCCGGGCTCACCCAGTTGCGGGTGGACGCGTGTCTATCGCAGGCCATGGAGGATGATGACAACCCGCCCTGCGATGAGCTCCTGGCTCTACATCGTTGGACTATGTCTGACCCATGGCCACAGTACCACCATCCACCCGGACCATCCCTGCATGCGGCTGTGACACTGCAGCGCACGGTCCCGTCCTCTGCCCGGGGGATGTTGATGGCGGCCCAGGGGGAAGGGGGCAGACTCACCTGGGGCTGAGGTAAGACCACCCGTCACACACACACTTGCGCTCAACGTACATGACACGCCCGCACACTTTGGACAGAGCACAAAGGCAGCTTCGGTAGGTGTAACATTGACTTTAATAACCAAAGGAGTTCATGCACGTGCCCTAGCCCCTAAAACTCATCTGTGCCCTGCACCCGTGCCAACTTACTCAGTGTCTAATTGTTTGGCCTTACGGGCCCTTTGACTACGTCTACGTGGTTCCCCAGACGGTACAGCAGAACTGGAGGTGGACTCCTGTGATTCCTGCCCTCTGACACTGGATCCCTTTGGCGGCCGTTTCCTGGGGCGTCCTGGCCTAGATGGGCCAGGCTGCGGCCCGGGCGACTGGGATGGCGAGCTGCCAGCCTGTCCTGCCCGTTGCCCACCCGATGCACCTGGGACGGAAGGGGGGGAGTCCGAGGTGTCGCGGTGTACCGGGACCTCCCCTACAGAGGGAGCCGGGACGGACCACACCACCTCCTCCTCCCTCGGGGTGCCCGATGGCCCCCAGGCCTCTACATGGGTGGGGGATGCGAACGGACTGGCCATCCGACGCGCCCCCGACATCTGGCGCTGCCAGTCCTGGAGGCCCGTGTTGGTATCGACAGGGGTCTGCAGGTTTGCAGCCATGGAGCCCAGGGGGTTGTCAAACCCTGTCTGTGACAGTGCGACGCCGGCTCGCACATGGCCACTGGCGCCGATGCCCTCAGCGATGGCCTGCTGAGACTGGGCCATGGCCTGCTGAGACTGGGCCATGGCCTGCTGAGACTGAGCAATGGCCTGCAGAGACTGGGCCATGGCCTGCAGAGACTGGGCCATGGCCTGCAGAGACTGGGCCATGGCCTGCTGAGACTGGGCCATGGCCTGCTGAGACTGGGCTATGGCATTGAGCGCCTCTGCCATCTGGCGCTGCCACTGGCTCATGGCCTCCTGTGAGAGGGCAGCCATTTCCTGGGCCACAGACGCCGCCTGCATGGAAGGCCCCAGGCCTCGCAAACAGTTCCCCATGTCTGACACCGTCGCACCCATTGCCTCCACCGCGGACGCCACCCGTGCGGTGTCAGCCTGGGTGGCACGCATGACCGGGACCACTCCCAGCTCCTGGACGCGGGTGGACTCCTCCACCTGCGACCGCAGCCGCCGCAAGCCACCCGTCACCCTATTCGCTCGTCTCTGTGTCGGTGGTTGCATCGGATCTATGTGTGGGTGTGGTAACTGCAGGAACCCGGGATCCATCTGGGCGGCAGATGTTCGCTTGGCCTGGGCTGCCCTCCGACCGCCCGGTCCCTCTGCTGCTCCTACCTCCACCTGCTGTACCGGGACGGCTGTGTTGTGCGCACCAGTGAGTGTACCAGACGCCTCATCACTAAAGTGCCCAACCGTGGTGAGTGTTTCTGCGATGGTGGGGGGTGTTGGTGACAGCAGTGGCGTTGTGTCGTGCTCTTCGTCCCACTCTGACTCCATGGCACTTTGGGGTGGGGGTTCGTCTCCACCCATCCACTCTGAGTCACTGTCCGGTATTTCGTCTTCCCGGGTAGGGGTGTCCTGGGTAGTGCTGTCCTGGGTAGTGCTGTCCCAGGTAGTGCTGTCCCGGGTAGGGGTGTCCTGGGTAGTGCTGTCCCGGGTAGTGGTGTCCCGGGTAGGGGTGTCCCGGATAGTGGTGTCCTGGATAGTGGTGTCCTGGGTAGTGGTGTCCTGGCTCGGATGTGACGGGGGCCTGTGGCTGCCCCCCTCATCGCTGGGTGGTCGCTCCCGCACGTGACGGGGGTGTCGTCTCCCTGTTGCTCCAGGTCTCTCCGTCTCCCGTGGTGTGCGAGGGGCATCCTGCGGGCGTCGCATGCTGGAGGGTCCGGGTCTCTCCGTCTCCCGTGGTCTCCGAGGGGCATCCTGCGGGCGTCGCATGCTGGAGGGTGCGGGTCTCTCCGTCTCCTGTGGTCTCCGAGGGGCATCCTGCGGGCGGTGTGCATCTGCGGGGATGGGTGCCTGGACGTTTGGTCCTGCGATACACAATGAAGCATGCATGGTTAGACATCAGGCAGTGATCAGGTGATACGGGGGAGGGGGATATAGGGGAGGGGGGATATGGGGACAGGCTGTTGGTGGCTCACCTGCTCGCGGGCCCCCGACCTCTGCATCAGCAACCTCCCGGTCCTCAGGTCCGCCAGCCAGTTCCAGGGCCCTTTCCTCGTGTACGGTCAGTGGCCTCTCATCAGCGGGTCCTCCTCCAGTCCTCACATGCTCCCTATTGTTGTGTGCGCGCTTCTCCTGTGGGGTGGGGGGGGTGGTGGCAGGGGTAAAAGGCAACAGTGTTAGGCAGGTATATGAATGCACGCCATCGGTTGCGCGTGCATTGCAGAGGTTAAGGTTAGGGCTGGATTCACTTGGGGATATGGGGGATATGAAGGAGGGGGGATATGGGGGATAGGGGATATGGGGGATATGGGGGAGGGGGGATATGGGGGAGGCGGGATATGGGGGAGGGGGGATATGGGGAGGGGGGATATGGGGGAGGGGGGATATGGGGGAGGGGGGATATGGGGGAGGGGGGATATGGGGGGATATGGGGGAGGGGGGATATGGGGAGGGGGGATATGGGGGAGAGGGGATATGGGGGAGAGGGGATATGGGGGAGGGGGATATGGGGAGGGGGGATATGGGGGAGGGGGGATATGGGGGAGGGGGGATATGGGGGAGGGGGGATAAGGGGAGGGGGGATATGGGGAGGGGGGATATGGGGGATATGGGGAGGGGGGATATGGGGGAGGGGGATATGGGGGAGGGGGGATATGGGGAGGGGGGATATGGGGAGGGGGGATATGGGGAGGGGGGGATATGGGGGAGGGGGGAATATGGGGGAGGGGGGATATGGGGGAGGGGGGATATGGGGGAGGGGGATATGGGGGAGGGGGGATATGGGGAGGGGGGATATGGGGGAGGGGGGATATGGGGGAGGGGGGATATGGGGGAGGGGGGATATGGGGAGGGGGATATGGGGGAGGGGGGATATGGGGGGTATGGGGGAGGGGGGATATAAGGGATATGGGGGGATATGGGGGAGGGGGGATATGGGGGAGGGGGATATGGGGGATTTGGGGGAGGGGGGATATGGGGGATATGGGGGAAGGGGGATATGGGGGAGGGGGGATATGGGGATGCTCACCCTGCCTGCTCTGACGAGGTCGTTCACCTTCTTGTGGCACTGGGTGCCTGTCCGTGGTGTCAGGGCCACAGCGGTGACGGCCTCTGCCACTTCCCTCCACAGACGCCGGCTGTGGCGTGGGACAACTCTGCAGCCGTACCCGGGATACAGGGCGTCCCTCCTCTGCTCCACCGCGTCCAGGACCGCCTCCACATCGCGTGACTCGAACCTCGGGGCTGAGCGACGGCCAGCCATCCAGTCGGGTGTTGCGGTCGGGTGTTCTGGTCGGGTGGGGGGGAGCTGCGCGGCCTTATGAGCCGTCACGCCGTGCAGCGCGTATGACGCTGCACGGCGTGAACCACTGCGCAAGCGCGGATCCCGTTACGTCGCTGCTAGCCCATTTCGGGCCGGAGACTATCGTCCCATTTTTATGACGTGACGCAAGTGGGATTTGCGCCGTTTTTTGCGCCGATCGGCGGACTTTCCACCGATAACGGAGAATTTCGCCCAAGGTTAGCACTGTTGCATCACAGCGTCAGGATTCTGGGTTCAATTCCCTGCCTGGGTCGCTGTCTGTGCGCAGTCTGCACTTCTCCGGTGTCTGCGTGGGTTTCCTCCGGGTGCTCCGGTTTCCTCCCACAAATCCCGAAAGACGTGCGGATGGGTGAATTGGACATTCTGAATTCTCCCTCTGTGTACCCGAACAGGGGATGAAATTCTCCGTAATCGGCATGATGTCCACCGACCGGCGCCAAAAACGGCGCAAATCAGTCCGGCATCGCGCCGCCCCAAAGGTGCGGAATCCTCCGCATCTTGACCGGCCGAGCCCTAACCTTGAGGGGCTAGGTCCGCGCCGGACTGATTTCCGCCCAGCCAGCTGGAGGGAAAGGCCTTTGGTGCCCCGCCAGCTGGTCGGAAATGACATTGCCGGGCGGCAAATGCGCGGGAGCGTCAGCGGCCGCTCACTGCATCCCCGCGCATGCGCAGTGGAGGGCGTCATTTCCGCCTCCGCCATGGTGGAGACCGTGGCGAAGGCAGAAGGAAAAGAGTGCCCCCACGGCACAGGCCCGCCCGCGGATCGGTGGGCCCTGATCGCGGGCCAGGCCACCGTGGGGGCACCTCCCGGGACCAGATCACCCCGCGCGCCCCCCAGGACCCCGGAGCCCGCCCGCGCCGCCTTGTCCCGCCGGTAAGAGAGGTGGTTTAATCCATGCCGGCGGGACAGGCATTCTAGCAGTGGGACTTCGGCCCATCCGGGCCGGAGAATCGCCAGGGGGGGCCCGCCAACCGGCGTGGCGTGATTCCCGCCCCTGCCGAATCTCCAGTGCCGGAGAATTCGGCAACTGGTGGGGGCGGGATTCACGCCAGCCCCCGGCGATTCTCCGACCCGGCGGGGGGTCGGAGAATCTCGCCCAGGCTCCAGAGTGTGGCAATTAGGAGATTTTCGCAGTAACTTCATTGCAGTCTTAATGTAAGCCTACTTGTGACACTAATAAAGATTATTATTATTGGGTGAGTTCCCTATATTTACACATTGTAAGTTTTCACTTACATGCAAAAAGGGTTATACATCATACTGCTTATGGGGGTAGCCGTCCCCCACCCCCTTCCCACTGTCTGAGGTATTTGTCTTTAGGAGGGAGTGGTTTGTGACTTTGGTTGTTTTTTATCTACGGGTGGGTGGGGGTTGGAGGCATGTGCAGGGAGGGCCTTCGAGCAGGGACTGCCAAGCTGGCAGGTAATGCTGGTGAACGGAGGGGAGGTGGGGGAGGAGGTCGGGAGAGGTGGCCAGATTGGGGGGGAAGTGGGGGTGGAGAGGGGAGGCGGAGAGGGGAGGGTGGAGGGGAGATTGCAACGTGGCAGAGCTGGAGATTGGGGTCATGGACGAAGAGGGGGGGGGCCACCTCGGATGGGCCCGATTTAGGGTTGTATTAGAGGAGGCAGAGTCGGAGGGGGCTGATGGTGGACGGTAAATGGGAGTGGAGGCGTAAGCCTTGGATAAGAATTGTAACTTGCAATATCCGGGGGTTAAATGGCCGATTAAGAGGTGCTGGGTTTTTACGCACCTGAGGAGTTTGAAGATGGAGGTGATTGGGAAGGTTTATGGAATGGATGGGAATAGTTGACCCATGCATGTTTAAGAACCTGGGGGGGAGGGAGTACTCCTTCTTCTCGCATGTGTACATGGTGCACTCGGAAATTTATTTCTTTGTGGTGAGTCGGGCAGTGTTGTTGGGGGTGGTGGGGCGGAGTATGAGGGAATTCTCATATCCGATCTAGCGCCGCATTGGCTGGAGGTGAGGCTCAGGGAGGGGCAGGTGCAGAGGCCAGGATGGAGGCTGAATTTGGGTTTGTTGGCGGATAAAGGGTTCTGTGAAAAGAAGATCAGCAATCGCGGAGTACGTGGAAATCAATCTGAACGGGGGGGTGTCGACGGTCACATTCTAGGAGGCATTGAAGGTGGTGATCCGAGGGGAGATTATCTTGTTCAAGGCACACAGGGACCAGAGGAGGAGGGAGGAGCATGGAGGCTGTTGGAGGAGATAGTTGAGGTCGAAAGAAAATACATGTGGGCCCCAACTAAAGAGTTGTTGGCGGAGACAAAGAGGTTGTAGGGGCAGTTTGATAGGTTGATGATGGGAAGGGCAGTGGGGCAGTTAAGGAGGGAGAGGGGATTGCAATATGAATACGGGGAGAAGGAGAGCTGCATGGTAGCCCATAAGCTGGGGAGGCAGGCTGCATCCAGGGAAATTTTAAAGGTGCAAACGGAGAAGCGGGAGGTAGTGTCAGAGCTGGGGAAGATTAATGAGGCGTTCCGGGGGTACTATTAGAAGTTATACAGGGTGGAACCGGGTGAGAGGATGGGGATATGGGACGGTTCCTGGATGGATTGGAGTTTCCAAGATTGGAGGAAGAGGGGAGGCAGGCATTGGAGTACCACTGGGGCTGAGGGAGGTGATTGATAACATTAGAGGGATGAAGTCAGGGAAGTCACTAGGGCCGAGTGGCTTTCCGGCGGAGTTCGAGAAGGTGTTTGCAACGGAGTTGGCACTGCATTTGTTGGGGATGTTGAATGAGGCATTGGGGATGGGGGAGCTGCCAGAGACAATGATGCAGGCGTCCATCACGCTAATCGCGAAGAAGGGGAAGGATCCGTTGGGAGTGTGGGTCATAAAGGCTCATTTTGCTCCTGAACACAGACGTGAAGCTGCTGGCTAAGTTGGTGGTTGGTTAGCAAGTACACAGATCACTCTAATAATAATAATAATAATAATAATAATCGCTTATTAATGATAACCCTTAGGCTAATGTCAACAAACCAGCTATTGAACCTACAAACATCTATTTCTTCAGCTCACAGACATGGGCAGGCTGTTTTTTTTCCAAACTTATAGCACAGGAGATTTAAATGACTTTGCAGTTAACAGTCCCACAGACCTTATCCACATTTTGAGCATTTACCTCTAATCTAAAATATTATAACTCACAGACTGCAGGACAAGGCCCTCAATCCACAAAACATTGATGATAGGAGAGTGGGCCTCCAGAGCTGGTAGCGCCAGGTGATGTCGGAACCCCCGGAGAACACTCTGGCCACACCCTCATCCTAAGAAGTAGCCCGGGGCCATTGGGAACCCCGAGGGAGGAAGGGGGAATGCAGCCCATGCCGGTGAGGTGCCGGAACACCACAGCTCCTCTGAATCCATCCCCCTCTCTCCTGTCGCTCGGTCATCCAATGGGCAGCGGGCCGAACAGGGTGGCACCACGGCAGCCAGAAGACAGCCGGGCCCATCCAGGCCCAGTCGCACCAGAGGACGGCCACCAAAGGGGACCCAGGTCACAGGGCGGGAATTGCATCAGGCCGCCTCCACTCCTGATGTACCACCTAGATGATGCGTTAGAGCCCGTAAGGCCAGGAATCTAGGCACCAGTTAAGTTGGCATGGGTGAAGCATATAGATTAGCAATAGGGACTATGGCACAATACCTGTAAAATGAAAAAGAAAAAAAATGAAATGAAAATCGCTTATTGTCACAAGTAGGCTTCAAATGAAGTTACTGTGAAAAGCCCCTAGTCGCCACATTCCGGCATCTGTACGGGGAGGCTGGTATGGGAATTGAACCGTGCTGCTGGCCTGCCTTGGTCTGCTTTAACAGCCAGCTCTTTAGCCCTGTGCTAAACCAGTCCCTCACAATAAACGCACAATAAACACCTGTTCACCGACGTTCCAAAGTGCTTGGTGAGCTGTCTGAAGGAAGTGAAGGATGGGCTGGGCTGCGCTGGGAGCAGAGGGTGTGTCGGGTGGGGGAGGTGGGGAGCCCGCTATTGTAGGCATTGGAGATGGGCATGGGCCAAGGCCCCCAGGGCGACCACCACACACCGCCCTGTTACCCAGCCCCATCCCGCCCCTTCCATTCCTCCACCACACACCCTATCCCGTACCCCATTCCCACCCCTGCCACCTGGATCCCGTCCCCACATCCGCCACCCCAGGGGTTCGATGGGACCGTGAGATGAAATGGCCAGCACGCACGCAGGGATCACTTGGACTGACTTGGAGAGTGCTACCGAGGGCAGGGGTCAGACTGCTTCCAATGATACGGATCACCAGGATTCATCGCATAGTGAGTCATCATCATCCTCCATTGCATGGACCGGACCCGCTGATACTGCAAAACCAGGGCTCACACCCTGTAGATCGGCCGGTAGGAAGCACGGAGGTGGGTGCAGGTGCTGGGGGAGGGGTGGCAGTGTGTGCAGGGAGTGTGCACAGCGGAGGGGGTGATTGCAAGGGGTGGGTGCAGACTTTGAGCACCTCCAGCATTTTGCCCCTCTTCTACACAATGTTGTGGAGGATGCAGCAGGCTACCACAATGTGCGCTATACTGGAGGGGCCCTCCAGAACAGTCCAGGCACCTGAACCACATCTTCAGGACGTTGAAGCATCATTCGATCACCCCCCTGGTAGTTGCATGGGCATCATTGTAGCAGGTCTCCATGTCGGTCTGAGGCCTCTGGATAGGTGTCATCAGCCATGACCATAGCAGATAACCCCTGTCGCCCAATAGCCAATCCCTCAAGCGGGGATGCACCTCGCACCTCAAATGTGTCAAGATCCATCGAGTGTGCTAGGATGAAGGCATTGTGCACGCTGCCTGGGTATCAGGCGCAGATGTGCATGATGAGCAGCTGGTGGTTGCACACCAACTGCACGTTCATCAAGTGGAACCCCTTCAGTTTGTGAAGGGCACCCCCTCATGAGGTGGTGCTCGAAGGCGGACATGCGTCCTGTCGATCACCCCCTGGACTTGGGGCATCCCAGCGGTGGTGGCGAAACCAGCTGCCCGGGCAACCTAATGGTTTCAGTCCATATTCAACTTGATGTGTTGCACCGCCCGGGCATACAGGGCCTCTGTAACGCCGTGGATACATATGTGTACAGAGGTCTGTGAGATCCCCAACAGGACCTCACTTGGCACCTGGAAAGACCTTGTCGCGTAGAATTTCAGGGCAACCATCACCTTGATGGCCACATGGAGTGGGTGGCCTCCCCCATACCCCGCGGTTTCAGGTGTGCCAGGATGCGGCAGAGCCATCGTACAGTCCCCCTGCTCTGCCAGAGTCTTTGGCGACACGCTCGATCCGACAGGTCCTCTATTGACAGGTGCTACTGGTATACATGAGACCTGATGCATCGCCGCCTTGCCACCTCTTCCTCGGCCTGTTGGATGACCGGCTCTCCATCCTTACTGGCTGGCCCCTGATCCTCTGGGGCAGGTTCCTGTTCTGCAGGGTCCTCCCAGAGCTGCTCCTGCTCATACAGCCCCAGTGCATCCGTGAGGGCTATGGCGTCAAGGCAGATTCCAATCATTCCTGTTTGGATGCCGAAATCCATTCTCTGTAGGGGGTGTAAGGCAGACATGTTAGCTTGGTGAGTACTTCCGTGCACACTCAGGTCCAACGGACTACACGGTGGACCTGTCCTGCACTGCAGCCCCTGCTCCCGCATATCCCCCGCCCCGCCGCCCTTCCCATCCCTACCCCGGTCAGTCCCCTGGACAATTTGCCCTCTGCACCGCACCCCTCGCCCGTTTGTGCCTGCCTGACACCAGGGCTCCTCCGACCCTGCACCCGACCCTGCCAGCAGTGGTACTGGTAGCTGGTGCTACCCACAACAATGGTACGCTCTGCAACCCCTGTCCTGTGCCTTCCCATGGAATCTAGTGTGGGAGTCCACATTGGGTGGGCCGCGAGGTGCCCCGCCAGGAGGGTGGTGCATGGTTGTGGGGGGGGGGGGGTGCTGGATCTGTGGGCTCCTCAGGGGGTGGCTTTTTTGGGGGGCAGGGGGTGGGGGGGCACCCAAATGTGCAGTGGTACTTGGCTCAACTATAGGCCACGATTGGCGGTCAGTGGGGTGCGCTACAAGATGGCTGCCCTTCAGGCCGTGGAAATGGCGGTTCGTGCCTGGACATTCAGTTCTGGACCCCACGGACCAACCCCTGGGCACCCCCGCCACTCTCCCCAGCCCTGGTGGTCGCCTCCGCTTCAGCAGCAGGAGTGGCAGCCCTCAGCTGCGCCTTTGGGAACATGTCTTACCTCCTCTCTCTCACTCAGCAGCCACGGTGCCTGTTTCCCAATTTTAAATACCGCAAGTGAACCTCGCCATTGGTAATTCATCCTGGCGGAGGCAGATCATCGTTGGAAGTCTGGAGAATGCCGAGATGGGCCCATTAATGAATGCCAACTGCATTTACTGTACGATTTGCATGTCCACACCAGCGTGTGATGGGCCCATTAATGAATGCCAACTGCATTTACTGTACGATTTGCATGTCCACACCAGCGTAGAATGTATCCGCGATAGTTTCCTAGAACAGTATGTAATGGAACCTACGCGGGAACAAGCGGTCCGAGATCTGGTCCTGTGTAATGAGACAGGATTGATTCAGGATCTCATAGTTAGGGATCCTCTCAGAAGGAGCGATCGCAATATGATGGAATTTAAAATACAGATGGAGGATGAGAAGGTAAAATCAAGCACTAGTGTTTTGTGCTTAAACAAAGGAGATTACAATGGGATGAGAGAAGAACTAGCTAAGGTAGACTGGGAGCAAAGACTTTATGGTGAAACAGTTGAGGACCAGTGGAGAACCTTCCAAGTGATTTTTCACAGTGCTCAGCACAGGTTCATACCAATAAAAAGGATGGACGGTAAAAAGAGGGAAAATCGACCGTCGATATCTAAGGAAATAAGGGAGAGTATCAAATTGAAGGAAAAAACATACAAAGTAGCAAAGATCAGTGGGAGAATAGAGGACTGGGAAATCTTTAGGGGGCAACAGAAAGCTACTAAAAAAGCTATAAAGAAGAGTAAGATAGATTATGAGAGTAAACTTGCTCAGAATATAAAAACAGATAGTAAAAGTTCTACAAATATATAAAACAAAAAAGAGTGGCTAAGGTAAATATTGGTCCTTCAGAGGATGAGAAGGGAGATTTAATAATGGGAGATGAGGAAATGGCTGAGGAACTGAACAGGTTTTTTGGGTCGGTCTTCACAGTGGAAGACACAAATAACATGCCAGTGACTGATGGAAATGAGGCTATGACAGGTGAGGACCTTGGGAGGATTGTTATCACCAAGGAGGTAGTGATGGGCAAGCTAATGGGGCTAAAGGTAGACAAGTCTCCTGGCCCTGATGGAATGCATCCCAGAGTGCTAAAAGAGATGGCTAGAGAAATTGCAAATGCACTAGTGATAATTTACCAAAATTCACTAGACTCTGGGGTGGTCCCGGCGGATTGGAAATTAGCAAACATGACACCACTGTTTAAAAAAGGAGGTAGGCAGAAAGCGGGTAATTATAGGCCAGTGAGCTTAACTTCGGTAGTAGGGAAGATGCTGGAATCTATCATCAAGGAAGAAATAGCGAGGCATCTGGATGGAAATTGTCCCATTGGGCAGACGCAGCATGGGTTCATAAAGGGCAGGTCGTGCCTAACTAATTTAGTGGAATTTTTTGAGGACATTAACAGTGCGGTAGATAACAGGGAGCCAATGGATGTGGTATATCTGGATTTCCAGAAAGCCTTTGACAAGGTGCCACACAAAAGGTTACTGCATAAGATAAAGATGCATGGCATGAAGGAGAAAGTAGTAGCATGGATAGAGGATTGGTTAATTAATAGAAAGCAAAGAGTGGGGATTAATGGGTGTTTCTCTGGTTGGCAATCAGTAGCTAGTGGTGTCCCTCAGGGATCAGTGTTGGGCCCACAACTGTTCACAATTTACATAGATGATTTGGAGTTGGGGACCAAGGGCAATGTGTCCAAGTTTGCAGACGACACTAAGATAAGTGGTAAAGCAAAAAGTGCAGAGGATACTGGAAGGCTGCAGAGCGATTTGGGTAGGCTAAGTGAATGGGCTAGGGTCTGGCAGATGGAATACAATGTTGACAAATGTGAGATTACCCATTTTGGTAGGAATAACAGCAAAAGGGAGTATTATTTAAATGATAAAATATTAAAACATGCTGCTGTGCAGAGAGACCTGGGTGTGCTAGTGCATGAGTCGCAAAAAGTTGGTTTACAGGTGCAACAGGTGATTAAGAAGGCAAATGGAATTTTGTCCTTCATTGCTAGAGGGATGGAGTTTAAGACTAGGGAGGTTATGCTGCAATTGTATAAGGTGTTAGTGAGGCCACACCTGGAGTATTGTGTTCAGTTTTGGTCTCCTTACTTAAGAAAGGACGTACTGGCACTGGAGGGTGTGCAGAGGAGATTCACTAGGTTAATCCCAGAGCTGAAGGGGTTGGATTACGAGGAGAAGTTGAGTAGACTGGGACTGTACTCGTTGGAATTTAGAAGGATGAGGGGGGATCTTATAGAAACATATAAGATTATGAAGGGAATAGATAGGATAGATGCAGGCAGGTTGTTTCCACTGGCGGGTGAAAGCAGCACTGGGGGGCATAGCCTCAAAATAAGGGGAAGTAGGTTTAGGACTGAGTTTAGGAGGAACTTCTTCACCCAAAGGGTTGTGAATCTATGGAATTCCTTGCCCAGTGAAGCAGTAGAGGCTCCTTCATTAAATGTTTTTAAGATAAAGATAGATAGTTTTTTGAAGAATAAAGGGATTAAGGGTTATGGTGTTCGGGCCGGAAAGTGGAGCTGAGTCCACAAAAGATCAGCCATGATCTCATTGAATGGTGGAGCAGGCTCGAGGGGCCAGATGGCCTACTCCTGCTCCTAGTTTTTATGTTCTTATGTGATGTAGAATGCATTTGTGCCACTGTCGTGGCACCGAAGCATGGTATTTTGTGCGGCGCCAGGCACCAGCCGCAATTTTCGGCTGGCGCGCTATTCTCCGCCCCATTGTGCTTCACGGTTCAGTGTTGCTGGACGGAGAATCCCACCCCATTTTTTTCAATACTGACAAGTATAAACTCAGACGATTAGCCAAGATGCAGATTAAGTGGTCACATGCTTCAGCCCGCAGAGTAGGAAAGCGATCAATTTGGCACACGGTTCATTTTCACTCCATTGTTCACAGGTGATGAAAACTGAGACATATAAAACTAACCAGGTGTTGTTGAAGATAGTTGGCCTTGGTGAGACCACATCTGGAGTGACACATTCAAGTTTGGCCTCCAATTACCAAGATGATGTAGAACTTGCAAAATCCCAGAGGCAAACTTTGAGACTGTTTCCTGACAGGGCTCAGTGTTGGGTACAATGGGGGTGATTTTCAGTCTGCATTAGTGTCAACATAAACAGCTACACGGGCCACCATCTCGCGTCGGTAAACGAGATTCTTGCCGGCACAATCTCATTTTCCAATTTTCCACACCGTTTGCCGATAAGGTAGCAAGGAAGGGCAGGAACCTCATTAAATTAATTTGAATTTAGGTGACTTCCGGTGGTGGCCATAGAGCGAGTGGCCTCCTGCGCGAAGGTGGTGGCCATAGAGCGAGTGGCCTCCTGCGCGAAGGTGGTGGCCATCGAGCGAGTAGCCGCACACAGGCGGCTCCTGCGCGAAGGTGGTGGTTTTGGCCCTTTTCAGACTGGTTTTGGGTAGGTTCGGCGGAAATGTGGAGGGGAGAGTGTAGAGGAAGGAGTGCTCCCCTGGATGGGCATGTTTGCAGACTATCAGACCTGGCTGATTCAGTGAAAGATCTGGCGAAAGAGTTGGAGGAGACTCGTGGCGCAGTACCAATTATGAAAATAATTGGCGGCACGGTAGCACAGTGGTTAGCACTGTTTCTTCACAGCGCCAGGGACCCGGGTTCGATTCCCAGTTTGGGATCACTGTCTGTGCGGAGTCTGCAAGTTCTCCCCGTGTCTGCGTGGGTTTCCTCCGGGTGCTCCGGTTTCCTCCCACAAGTCCCAAAAGACGTGCTGTTAGGTGAATTGGATATTCTAAATTCTCCCTCTGTGTACCTGAACAGGCACCGGAATGTGGCGACTAGGGGCTTTTCACAGTAACTTCATTGCAGTGTTAATGTCAGCCTACTTGTGACAATAAAGATTATTATTAACATGGTGGAGGGGGAAAGGAAAGCTGCAACGGAGCAATTGATGGGCTTCATTAAAGAGGAGTTTCGGCAGCAAAGGAAGGAAATGCAGAACTACCAGTCGAAAACTATTGAGGGGGCAGTATCACCACTTCCAGGGTCCCTGGAATCGGTGGAAAAGTGCCTCAGAACACAGGGGGTGAGGATCCGGGAGGTGGAGAACATGGGGCGAGATTCTCCGACCCCCGCTGGGTCGGAGAATCGCCGGGGGCTGGCGTGAATCCCCCCCCCCCCCGCCGGTTGCCGAATTCTCCGGCGATCTGGCCCCCGGGGTTGCCCCCACGGTGGCCTGGCCCGCGATCGGGGCCCACCAATCCGCGGGTGGGCCTGTGCCGTGGGGGCACTCTTTTCCTTCCACCTTCGCCACGGTCTCCACCATGACAGAGGCGGAAGAGACTCCCTCCACAGCGCATGCGCAGGGATGCCATGAGTGGCCACTGACGCTCCCGCGCATGCGCTGCCCGGCAATGTCATTTCCGTGCCAGCTGGCGGGGCACCAAAGGCCTTTTCCGCCAGCTGGCGGGGCGGAAATCAGTCCGACGCAGGCCTCGCCCCTCAAGGTTAGGGCTCGGCCCCCCAAGATGCGGAGGATTCCGCACCTTTGGGGCGGCGCGATGCCGGACTGATTTGCGCCGTTTTTGGCACCGGTCGGCGGACATCACGCCGATACCGGAGAATTTCCGATGTCCGACCAGAGTGACCGTATTGTGTCTTTGGAGGTGGAGGTGGTGATCCTGGGGGATCTTTGCCAGTCATTGCAGCCAAAGGTGGAGGACCAGGAAAATAGGTCCAGGTGACAAAACCTGCAGATTGTGGGAGTGGAGGGCATGAGCTATGAACTACGTCGCGAGGATGTTGGCCAGGTTGATGGAAGTAAAGGTGTTGGACAAGGCCTCAGAGGTGGAGCAGGCCCAGAGGTTCTTGAGGCAGAAACTGACAGTGATGGAGCTGCCATGGGCAATGATTGTGTGGATGCACAAGTTTCTGGTCAAAGAAAAGATCCTGAGGTGGGCCAGGATGAAATGGGTGTGTAAATGGGAGGGAAATCAAATCGGGTTTATCAAGGCATTGGAGCAGAGTTGGTCAGGTGGTGAGTGGGGCTCAACAAGGCCAAGGCAGTGCTGCATCGACTACAGAGTCGATTCGGGGTGTTATACCTGGCCAAACCTTGGGTAACCTATGATGGCCGGGAATATAACTTTGGGGCGCTGGAGGAGGCGAATGACTTTATCCGGGATCATAAGCTGGGGGGGAATGCAATGTGGCAGGTATGGAGGATGAGTGTGGTAATGGGCGGAGTGGGGGGCCATCTAGGATGGGCCCAATTAAGAGAGGGAATGGGCTAGGCAGAGCCTAAGGGTGGTGATGGAGGACACTAGAGGGGGGTGGAGGCGTAAGCCTCTGGTGAGAATCGTAACATGGAATGTCCACGGGCTGAATGGACCGGTCAAGAGTTCCCGGGTGTTCGCACACCTGAAGAGCTTGAGAGCGGAGATGATTTTCGTGCAGGATTTGTATCTCTGGGTGAAAGATCAGATGAGGCTGATGAAGGGATGGGTGGGACAAATGTTTCACTCGGGGTTTGATTCGAAGTCAAAGGGTGTGACCATTTTGTTGAGCAAGATAAAGTGGTTTACGGGGGCCATGGAGATGTGGGACTTGGGTGGGAGGTATTTGATAGTGAGTGGGGTGTTAGAGGGGACACTGGTGGTGTTGTTAAACATGTATGCACCTAATTGGGACGAATGTAAAGCAGTTACTAGGAGGGATTCCGGACTTGAACTGTCATCAGTTGATCGGGAGTGGGGGGGAGGAATTTTAATTGTGTAATGGAGCTGAGGTGGGATAGATCAAGCCCCAACTCGAGGAGAAGGTCAATAATGGCGGGAGAGTAGGGAGGGTTCATGGAAAGGAGGTGATGGAGTGCAATAGTAGGATGCAGTCAGCGTTGGCCCCGGGGCCGGAGGGCGTTCCAGTGGAGTTTTACAAGCAGTGTGAGACGGAGTTGGCCCCCCATCTGGTGGGTATTTTTAGTGAGGCAGTGGAAAAGGGGTGATGCCGGTTACGTTAGCGCAGGCGTCGATTTCCTTGATCCCGAAAAAGGGGAAGGACTCATTGGAGTGTGGGTCCTACAGGTCCATTTTGTTGTTAAACACGGATGTGTAAGTCCTGGTGAAGGTGATGGCGTGTAGGTTGGAGGAATGTGTCCTGGAGGTCTCTCTGAGGACCAAACAGGTTTTGTGAAGGGGAGGCAGTTCTCTAGTAACATTAGGAGGTTGCTGAATGTAATTATGACTCCGTCGGGGGGACAGGAACCAAAGATGATTGTCCATGGGCGAGGAGAGGCATTCGACTGGGTAGAGTGGAGGTGCCTGCTTGAAGTTTGGGGAAGGTTTGGGTTTGGACCGAAGTTTGTGGCGTTGGTTCGATTGTTGTATGCGTCTCTCATGATTAGTGTTCAAGTGATCGACATGAGTTCAGGGTATTTTGGGTTGCACAGGGTGCCCGCTCTCGCCATTAATATCTGCTTGGCGATCGAGCCCTTGCAATCGCCTTTCGGGCGTCGGCTGTGAGGCAAGGGATTGTGAGGTGGGGTAGGGAGCACCGGGTATCACTGTATGCAGGCGACCTGTTGTTGTTTGTGTCAGACTTGATGGAAAGTATGGGCAGAATTATGGACCTGTTCGGGAGATTCGGGATTTTTTTTGGCTATAAGTTGAATGTGGGGAAGAGTGAGGTGTTCCTGGTGAACGTGGCTTCATAATATCATATCGGTGGGATTTACAACAGGTATTTAAAAATGTGAAGCATTCGAGGGGAACCCGCTGGGGGCGTAATGGTAAGTATAGCCCCTGGGGGAAGCCCACAGGCTGGCACTACCTGGGTGGGCCCACTGGGAGTCCCATTGGGGGAGTTTCCCTTTATGTGGGGGGGGGGGTTGCTCATTGCCAGTGTGGATGGGCGGGGGGTCACCTTGATGCCTTTTTGAGGAAGGGAAAACGCCCCGATACTTCTGGGGAGCCACCATGTCCGTGTGGAGGGGAGTGGGGGGGGGGGGGGCGGGAGGGGGGGCAGGGGGGGGGGGGCGGGGGGGGGGGGGGCAGGGGAGGGGGGGGAGTTAATCTCAAACACCGATCAGGGCGCCCTTTACAAAGGGCGGCCCAGATATCTGTGAAGCCAGCATTGTTGGTTCTATCAGGCCCACCCCACTACAGTGACAGCAGAAACCACATCCCCAGATTCTCCGTGAACAGAGTACCCAGAGAGAAAGCCCGCTGTGCAGCTGGTGGGCTACATGCCAGTTTTCTCGCTGAAGCCGACACTCGGACAAATTAACAGATGATTCCGCAAAATATGTTTCTCTTTGGAGAAGATCATTG
Source organism: Scyliorhinus torazame (assembly GCF_047496885.1). Taxonomy (NCBI): domain Eukaryota; kingdom Metazoa; phylum Chordata; class Chondrichthyes; order Carcharhiniformes; family Scyliorhinidae; genus Scyliorhinus; species Scyliorhinus torazame. The sequence goes on from NC_092714.1 coordinate 131,203,555, forward strand.
AATCATAGCATCTCTACAGTGCAGAGGGAGGCCATTTGGCCCATCGAGTGTACACCAATCCTCTGAAAGATCACCCTACCTGGACCCACTCCCTTGCCCCATTCCCTAATCTGCATATCCCTGGAAACTATGCGGCAATTTCTATCAAGGCCAATCCACTTAGGGGGTGAGGGCAGTGGGTAGCTGACTAAGGCTTGAAGAATTTTAAAGGTGTGGAAGAATTTAGATCCAGAAATGTTCTCCTTTCCGGCACAAAATTGGCTGACATGAGATCACAGGTGAGAGTTAAGTCAAAATAAAATAGCAAAATTTAGGCAGGAGGGCTTTTTTCAAGAAGAGACACGATGGGCCAAATAGCTTCCTTCTGCACCGTAATAACTTTATGATTCTGTGAAGAGGATAAATAAATTACCCTCAGGACAGTGAACTCCTGGAACCAGTGAACTTTATGGCATAGAAGGATGCCATTTGGCCCATTCTGCCCGTGCTAATTCTTTGAAAGAGCTGTCCCATTAGTCCCATTCCCCCTGCTCTTTCTCTATACCGCTGCAAATTCTCCCCATTCAAGTATTTATGCAATTCCCATTTTTAAAAAAAGTATTTTTATCCTCATTTTCCACATTTTCATCAAATACACAACAAAAGAAAACCAACAAAAGATAACTTCCCCCAACTCTTCCTCCCAATTGGCTTTAATCCCCTCCAAGGATATCTTATCCTCCCCAAAATCCTCTAATAGATCGCCGATGCCACCCCCTTCTCCATTCCACCTGCCGTCAATACCTCTTCCAACAATGTGGAGGCCGGTGCTATTGGGAAGCTCTGAACCTCCTACCTGGCAAAGCCCTGGAGGTACAGATATCTAAATACCTCCCCCTGCCCCAGTCCATATTTTTCCCCCAACTCCTCCAGCCTCGCAAAACGGCCTCCCAGAATCAAGTCCTTTAATATCCTAACTGCCCTCTCCTCCCGTCTCCGAAACCTCCCATCCCACTTCCCTGGCTCAAACCTATGGTTCCCCCTAATCGGCAGCTCTCTTAACCCCGCCCACAACTCAAAGTACTGCCTGAACTGCTTCCAAACCTTCAGCGTTGCCATCACCACCGGACTCCCAGAATATTTACCCGGGGCCATCGGGAGTGCCGTTGTTGCCAATGCCCTCAGCCCCGACCCCCTGCACAGACTCTCCTCCATCCTAACCCACTGGGACTGCCCCCCCCCCCCCCACCCCCACCCCCAACTCCTCACCTTTTCGGCATTCGCCCCCCCCAACAACAGTATAATAAATTCGGGAGGCCCAACCCTCTCTGCAGCATTACTTTCCTAACTCTTGGTATCTCCCTCCACCAAATAAGCGACATGATCAACTTATCCATCTCCTTAAAAAATGCCTTTGGCAAAGAGATTGGCACCTTGCCAAATCCGCTTTCGCCCTCCCCACCAAGCTAATGATATTGTATCTACAGAGCACCGCCCAGTCCCGTGCCACCTGCACCCCCAAATACCTGAAGAGAGTATCCACCCTGCAGAATGGCAATCCTCCCACTCCCGCCCCCACCCCCAGCCGGGACACCACAAAGTTTTCACTTATTTCCAGGTTTAAATTATATCCAGAAAAGAACCCAAACGTTCGTAGAAGCTCCAATAAACCCCCATCGATGCACTCGGCTCTGATACATACAGTAATACATCATCTGTGTACAAAGGCACATATGTTCCACCTACCCCCCCTCCCCATGGTACCATTATTCCCTTCCACATCCTGAACTTCAGTGTGATGGCCAAAGATTCAATCGCTAACGCAAATAACAGAGTGGACATAGGACACCCCGGCCTATCCCCCGATGCAGGGAAAATTATCCCAAACTCATATTGTTTGTGCGGACACTCGCCCTTGGTTCCATATACAATAGCCGTACCCACTTGTTAAATCTCGGCCCGATCCCAAACCGCTCAAGAACCGCAATCAAATACCCCCACTCTACTCGATCAAGTGCCTTTTCCACGTCCAGTGCAACCACCACCTCTGTCTCCTTTCCCTCAGGCGGTCTCAAGACTACATTTAGCACCCTCCTAATATTTGATAATAGCTGGCTCCCTTTCACGAACCCCGTCTGGTCCTCCCCCATCACCTTGGAGAGGCACCCCTCCAACCTAGCCGCCAATACCTTTGCCAATATCTTCACATCCCCATTCAGTAGCAATATAGGCCTGTACGACCCACACTCCATCGGGTCCTTATCTTTCTTCAGCAACAGGGAGATTGAGGCCTGCCCCAAAGTTTGCAGCAGCACCCCCCTTTCCTATGCCTCCTCAAACATCCCCACCATCAGCGGCGCCAACCTGTCCTTCGATTTTTTATAATACTCCACCGGGAACCATTCCGGCCCTGCTACCTTCACCCACTGCATCCTCCTAATTGCCTCCTCCTTTATCTCCTGCTCCCCTACCAACCTCTCCAATGTGACTCTGTCTTCCTCCCCCAACCTCAGATACTCCAGCACGTCCAGAAACTCCCGCATCCCCTGATCATCCCCGATGGCTCTGACCTATACAACTTTTCATAGAATTCCTCAAACACACTGTTAATCAGGTCCAGGGCCACCACCAATTTTCCCATCCTATCCCGCACCTGGACAATTTCCCTCGCCACCACCTCCCTCCCAACCTGGCCGGCCGACATGCTTCGCCTTCTCTCCATACTCATAAACCGCTCCCCAGACCCACCTCAATTGTTGTGACAAAACATAAATTTCTTTACCCGTCAGTCTGGCCTCAATAAAAGTCGAGATGGATTTGCAGGTACAGCATTAGTTATTTTATTTGACTTGCAAGTCTGATTCATTTCACACAGGCACAGGACACAGAACTAGTCTCCTAGACCCTTGGAAAACGAATGAAGAAAGAGACAAAAGGATTTCTGCAAATACATTCAAATGGCATCAAGTTTCACATACAGATTCCCATAGGTCATCCTATACCCCTCCTGACCTGGCCATACATCCTGATTGGCTCACTTCTCATCCCTTCCTCTGGCCTCCTATTACCCAGCATCCTTTTCTCCTCCTTATCTGGACACCCCTGTCCCTTGCTTTGCCATGCGTTCTGATTTGTCTGTGAACTAACAGAATCAGACACGCCTAGGTTTACATTACAGTAACTAATATCTCTAAAGTAACTATTTTATATCACATTTGTCAGTTGCACGCCTTCCCCATTGTAAACCAATTAAAACCAGCCTGTAGCTCCCACCTTCTATCTAAAAGTGCCAGATCTGCATCCCCCGCATACCTCCTGTCCACCTCCAACATCTCATCTATCAGCGTTTGCCACTCTACCCTTGTGGTAGTCACCACTGTTGTATATATGAGATGTAATAAGGTAAGGCTCCTGTACTACAGGTATAGGGGTAGATCCCTGCCTGCTGGCTCCGCCCAGTAGGCGGATTATAAATGTGTGTGCTCACCGAACTGCAGCCATTTCGGCAGCAGCTGCAGGAGGCTACACATCTCTGCTTAGTAAAGGTTCGATTACACTCTACTCTCGTCTCGTCGTAATTGATAGTGCATCAATTTATTAAGCAGAGATTTTACAATGATGGACCTCCGCATCAAGCCGGATCGCCTGCAGCTGCACCCTCAAGCAGACAAGGCCAAGTCGGCCTTCGCACATTGGCTAGTTTGCTTTGAAGCCTACATCGGATCTGCGACAGAACCACCCTCAGAGGCACAGAAGCTCCAGATCCTGTATACGCGGCTGAGCTCCGATATCGTTCCTCTCATCCTGGACGTGCCTACCTACGCTGAGGCCATGGTGCTACTGAAGGAGAACAACACCCAGCAGACCAACAAGCTCTACGCCAGGCACCTCCTGTCCAAGTGGCATCAACTCCCCGGTGAGTCTGTGGAAGATTTCTGGCGCACCCTGCACACCCTGGCGAGGGATTGCGATTGCCAGGCCGTTTCGGCCGTTGAACATTCTGAACTCCGAATTAGGGACGCTTTCATTACGGGCATAGGTCGGCGTGCATCCGCCAGCGCCTCTTAGAAGGGGCTACCCTCAGCCTTGCAGCGACCAAGAAACTCGCAATCTCACTAACGGTCGCCTCCCGTAATGTACAAGCGTACGCCCCCGACCGCACGGCACTCCCCTCCTGGACATTGTGGGCCCCACCAGCGAGCAGCCCATCATGGACCCCACCAGCAACCGCCCCCAGCCAACCCCAAGCCTGCGCCACGCGGCAGCCAGCCAACCCCGGGAGACCCAAGTGCTACTTCTGCAGACAGACAAAGCACTCCCGGCAGTGCTGCCCGGCGCGGAGCGCACTCTGCAAGGCCTGCGGGAAGAAAGGACATTTTGATGCTGTGTGCCAGGCCCACTCGATCGCCGCTGTAACCAGGCCCATTGTTCCTGCACCCCCCACGTGCGACCCGTGAGCGCCGCCATCTTGCTTGCCTCAGGACACATGCGGCCCATGGGCGCCGCCATCTTCCCCCCATCAGGCCTCGTGTGGCTCGTGGGTGCTGCCACCTTTAACGCCGTCCGCCACGTGCGCCCCATGGGCGCCACCATCTTTCCCGCCTCAGGACCTCTGCCCGTCGGGCACCTCATCAGGCTGCTCATCGCCTGCTGACCAGCCAGGGGCCTTCCAAAACCAGCTATAGCTCACCTCCATCACGATCGACCAGTCCTGGCCACACAACCTCGCAACCACATCGACGATGGTAAAAGTCGATGGGCACAAGACATCATGCCTTCTTGACTCCAGGAGCACAGAGAGCTTCATCCACCCCGATATGGTAAGGCGCTGCTCCCTCGCAGTACAACCCATTAACCAGAGAATCTCCCTGGCCTCCGGATCCCACTCTGTGGAGATCCGGGGGTACTACACCGCCAAACTCCTCAACCTAACGTACAATAAGGAAAAGTGCGTGTTCAGCACCAACTGCTTAGCCATCTCGGCAATGTGGTGCAAAATGGAGTTCTAGGGCCCGACTCCGATCGCATGCGCCCTTTCATGGAACTCCCCCTCCCCTACTGCCCCAAGGCTCTCAAACGAGGCCTGGGGTGCTTCTCATACTACGCCCAGTGGGTCCCAAACTATGCGGACAAGGCCCGCCCACTCATTCACTCCACAGTTTTCCGACTGACGGCCGAGGCTCACGAGGCCTTCAACCGTATCAAGGCCGACATCGCCAAGGCCGCAATACATGCGGTCGACGAGATGCACCCCTTCCAAGTCGAGAGCGATGCATCAGGCTCTGGCCGCCACCCTCAACCAGGCAGGCTGGCCCGTGGCATTCTTTTCACACACCCTCCGTGCCTCCAAAATTCGGCGCTCCTCCGTCGAGAAGGAGGCCCAAGCCATCGTAGAAGCTGTGCGGCATTGGAGGCATTACCTGGCCGTCAGGAGATTCACTCTCCTCACTGACCAACGGTCGGTTGCCTTCATGTTCAATAACGCACAGCGGGGCAAGATCAAAAATGATAAAATCTTGAGGTGGAGGATCGAGCTCTCCGCCTACAATTACAAGATTCTGTATCGCCCCGGTAAGCTCAACAAGCCCCCCGATGCCCTATCCTGAGGTTATGTGCCAGTGCACAAGTGGACCAACTCCGGACCCTACACGACCCTCTCGGTCACCCAGGGGTCACCCGGTTCTTTCACTTCATTAAGGCCCGCAATCTGCCCTACTCCATTGAGGAGGTCAGGGCTATCACCAGAGACTGCCAGGTCTGCGCGGAGTGCAAACAGCACTTCTACTGGCCAGACCGCACGCATCTAGTGAAGGCCACCCGACCCTTTGAACGCCTCAGCGTGGACTTCAAAGGGCCCCTCCCCTCCACCGACTGTAACATGTATATTCTCAGTGTGGTCGATGAGTACTCCAGGTTCCCTTTCGCCATCCCCTGCCCCGATATGACGTCTGCCACCGTCATCAAAGCACTCAACACCATCTTCGCCCTGTTTGATTTCCCTGCCTACATCCACAGTGACAGGGGATCATGAGTGATGAGCTGCGTCAGTACCTGCTCAGCAAGGGCATCGCCTCGAGCAGGACGACCAGCTACAACCCCTGGGGAATGCGATCGGAGTCGGGCCCTAGAACTCCATTTTGCACCACATTGCCCCGGCCTGGCGCCACCCTCCCCTTCCCCGGCGCTCCCAACATTAACCCCACCAGGACCATCCGTCCTTCCGCTGCCCACGCCCGAGGATGAAGAGGATTTCGGCACCCCCGCCGGACTCATTTTTAACAGGGGGTGAATGTGGTAAACCACTGTTACACCTGTATTAGGTGATGTAAAGTAGGACCTGTACTACAGGTTCGCAGTAGCCCCTGCCTGCTGGCTCCGCCCAGTAGGAGGAGTATAAATATGCGTGTCCTCTATTCAGCAGCCATTTCACCAGCTGCTGTGGGAGGCCACACATCTTACTGCAATACAGCCACAGTTGTATCCAACCTGAGTCTTTGTACAATTGATCGTGCATCACTCTCGAAAACACCTCACCAATATCGATCACCCCCCCCCCCTCCCCCTTTTACACCTCCTAGGCCCATCAAAACCTGCTCTCCAGGCTCCAATGTCCACAGCCCCTCCCCCCACCACACCTCTGTTCACTAGCCGCCTTACGCTTGCTACTGTGGGGGCCCCTATGCAATTCCATTTTGAAAGTTACTACTGAATCTGCTTCTCACACCGTTTCAGGCAACACACTCCAAATCACAACAACTCGCTGCGTGGAAAATATAATTATTCTGATTTCGCACTGACTCTTTTGCCAATGATTTTTAATCTGTGTCCTCTGGTTACAAATCCACCAGTGGAAGCAATTTCTCCTTCCATAGGCTATCAAACTGCTACGTTAAATCTTCCCTCAATTGCAGCTTCTCCAGTCTCTCTTTTCCGTAGTCAATTTTGTATCAATATTGTCGCTTCTCCTTTCAGCCCACAGGGGAGGGGAGGGGGTGGGGCTTCAACTCATGTCAGCAAAGAAATGCAGGACTTTTAGTCCTAGAACCAGGGTAAGATGGGTTGATGGGTTTGGCAGGGCTGCTGAACAAGTCATCTGTCGGAAACATTTCAATTGCACTCCAAATTAAACATGATCGTCTCAAATTGTAACATAACAGCAGGAGATATCAGCCGACTGGCTCTCCTTGCTCTCCATTGTGCTCACAGTGTAAATAAAGGCTTGGCAGAGTTTGCTTTTAATTTGCTCTGTGTTTCCAGGCAACGAGGGACTTAATGTGACTTAACTGCCATCTGTAGTCGGTGCAGTCTTGTAGAGACAGGACTTACATTGCCCGAGACTTGTAATTTAAAGCGAACAGTACTCAAATTAACACCTGTGTGGGGAACAGTTGAAAAGTAAGAGCTGGATGAGTCAGGGGTATTTCCTGTGGGCAGCCTTATGTTTCAGGTTTTTAACAAGATGAAAGGATTGGATGCAACCCAATTTTGGGAGGTTGTTTGAAATGGATAGGGACGATCGAGCTGGAGGTGATGTCTGTAGAATCTATTGGCACAGCATTAGGTTAGAAGCCAGGTAATGCCTTTGTTGTCCTTGCCAACAAATTACCATGAGCTGATGAATAAGTAAAGGGCTTCTGGGGGCGGCACGGTGGCGCAGTGGTTAGCACTGCTGCCTACGCCGCTGAGGACCTGTGTTCGACCCCGGCTCTGGGTCACTGTCTGTTTGGAGTCTGCACATTCTCCCTGTGTTTACGCGGGTTTCACCCCCACAACCCAAAGATATGCAGGGTAGGTGGATTGGCCACGCTAAATTGCCTCTTAATTGGAAAAAAATAATTGGTTTCTCTAAAGTTTTTTTCACAAGTAAAGGGCTTCTGAGAGTTGGAACTTAGGAACAAGAGAGCCTTCAATTAGGTCATCATTGATCTGTACCTCACCTCTCTTTACCTGCCGTTGCTCCATACCCTTACCCACAAAAACTATCAGTCACAGCCTTGAAAATTTCAATTAACAGCCCCCAGTATCCACAGCCTTTAGAGTGAGAAAATGTCATTTTGCCGCCACCTTTGGGGTCACTTTAGTCCAAAGTACATCCTTATTTCATCTCAAAATAACCTAGCTCTAATTTTAAGATCATGCACCCTCATTCTAGATTCCCCAAGAAGAAATTGTTTCATTATATTTACACTGCCGAATGCCTTTATTATTTTAGACACCTCAAATAGGTCATCCTTATCCTTTTAAACCCAAGGAACATAAGCCAGTTTTAGGCAAACTGTCCTTATAATTTAACTCTTGTAGCCCTGGTATCATTCCAGTACACCTGCGTATGCTCTACCCAGATTCCCTCATTTTCAGAACACCGCCCTCTAAACTACCCAGAATAAAGGAGAAAACATCTTTAAGAACTGGATACAAATGTACACTGCTTTCTCATCCTCCATCCTAAGGAAAGGAAAACAAAGATCCAAAGAGATGTAAAAGAGATTGCTAGCTCACCACTTCACACTATTGCACAGTCAAAATCTCTCGCTCTCTCGGTGCAGATTAACTCTGTTATGTTATGTACTCTGGGATAACACAGGCTGAAACTCGATGCAGCTTTGACCAAAAGATACTCCAGACTTTGAAGTAAGTTCAATGTGATTTATTGAACCATTAGCACAGTTCTCTATGAGTTCGACTCTCCTGCTAATCTTGCTATAGTAACTCAGTCTAACTAACCAGTCTGCTCTAAGCCATGTGGTGGGTGTGATGCTTCTGCCCCTCTCCTACTCTCAAAGTGTTGCCTGTGGAAAGAGACAGAGCATGTGTGCCCTGTCCTTATATATGGGTTGTGTAATGCCCCCCTTGTGGTAGTGTCACCTCTGGGTATCTTGACTGCCCATTGGTCGTGTCGTATTCTAAGTGTTCATTAGCTGTATGTCTGCATGTCATGATATCTCTGGTGCTCCCTCTAGTGTTTACTTAGTCGTAGTGTATTTACATTAACCCTTGTGTATTTACAGTGATGCATATCACCATAAACCCTATGCGAGCGAATAGGTTTTCAGTGAGTTAAAATTCCACCCACATGTATCTTTGTATCGCTGTCTCTGTAACACTGTCTGTCTATCTCTCATCTTTCTATCTCTCATCAAGGTATAACCAGAACTCTCTGAGCCAGTTCACAAATATTTGATGAGAGCTTTGAGAACTTTGGGATATGAGCAACAGTCACACACAAGAGAGGATGAGCAAGCTTCTGCAAGGAATTGTTTTGGAAATAGTTCTAACACAAAAGGGGCAGGATTCCCAGTCTGTTCACGTTGGCGGGGTTCTCCCGTTGCATTGAATGAAGTTTTGATTGAGCGCCAAATTTTCCGTTCTCACTGGGTGGGGGGGGAGCGCGGCGGGGGGGGGGGGGGGGACTCGGATCAGAGAATCTCGCCCAAGCAGTTACTTTATGAAAGGGGAAAAAATTACATTTAAACAGCATCTTTCATCACCTCAAGACATCTGAACGCATTTTACAGGCAATAAAGTACTTTTGAAGTGTAGTCACTGTTGTGATGTAGGAAACGTGGCAGCCAATTTGTGTACAGCAAGCTTCCATAAACAGCAAGGTGACAGTGACCAGAATATCTTTTTTTTTAAAGTGATGTTTACAGTGGGATAAATACTGACTGGGACAACAGGAAGAACTCCCGTACCAGCCTCCACGAACAGGCGCCGGAATGTGGCAACTAGGGGCTTTTCACAGTAACTTCATTTGAAGCCTACTTGTGACAATAAGCGATTTTCATTTCATTTCAACTCACCTGCTTGTCTAAATAGTCTACAGCGTATGTAGAAGATCTGATGAGAAGGCAGACGGGCTTTTGGTGTAACATCTCATCTGAAAAACAGCACCTGTGACAACGCAGTACTCTCCCTCAATACTGCACAGGTTTTGTCCTCAAGTCTCTGGAATGGAACACGGATCCAATTCCTTTTGATTCAAAGGCAATTGATCTGCCACCTAGTGAGGGCTCAAACTGACCAGTGTATTATCTGAGCCATTCATTATGGTCCACTTAACAGTTCGGAGCTGTATAAACCAAACATAACTTTTCACTTTACAGAGATATTCTCAGGTGACCATAGGCTGCTTTCCCCTTTGAGGGGGCTAGCTGACTGGTGATGATTTAACCGGAGGATCACCACACTTCAGGCACGGGGCAAGGTTGAGAAGACAGACCTTCAAGAGATATTACGCGTTACACAGTTGACTCTGTTCCCTGATGTGACCCAGCAAGCCACTCAGTTACATTAAGGTTCACAGACCCACAATCGACTTCTCATTGAGACTAAGGGTAGGCAGCAAGTTTCCAGCCTTGTCAGTGATGCCTGCTTCTGAGCAGGTGGTTTAAAGAAATGCCTGTGAGAACTGATGCCTCTGAGGAGTGTGTTGCTCTGACGGAAGATGGTGAATCTCGACCCTGTGCAACATTGTAAAATGGGCGGCAGCAAATTGAAGCTCGTGAACAGGAGGAAAAAAAAGACAGGGAGAGGCAAGATTGGCTGCCGACACCTGTTTAACACTGTTGCACAAAGTCAGAATTGGAATATTTTAATGATTTCAGTATGAGAGAGAAATGGATGGTCTTCCACAGCTACAGTGAAATGTGGCTGAGCTGATTTACCTGGCTGCCTCCCAACCAGCCCAAGAACAGTAATATGAAACAACCTTTTAAAAATATATATTGTGGATACCCAAATGTTATCCTCAAACAAAATATCTCACGTTTCTATCTTACAAAAACAATTTAAGAAATGAACCAAGCACATCCAACACAAATATATCTTTTTGTTAGAGGCTGTTGCCTCGTAAAGGAATTATAGACAAGCAGGAATGTAGTTTTTTTGCAGCGGAATACCATTTTCTTTAGAGCTTCAGTTAACTCCTTTTATGGATAAAAATTTGCTATTTGCTGCGTGAGATCCAGAAAAGGTGTTTATCTGCTGGAGCAGTCACAGAGCATCAGACGCTTCCAAACTAATTTAAATAAAATCTTATAAATACAGAACAGGAATATGCCAGGCTCAAATACTTCTCCACCATCTACTGGTTTTACAATCAAACCGAGATAATTGCAGGAGGATTATTCTGGGAAGAAATAATACTACCGTGTAATTAGCTCTCAGGTAAGTGCTTGCTTAACATTTCATATTTTCCTTTCTTTGAGAGATGTCACTGTTGCTTGGGAGAGTCTGTTAATTATAGATCCTCAATAACAAAGGCAGAGTCGGTGGATGTGGGTGGGGTGGGGGGGAAAAGTAGAAATGGGAGAAAAGTATTTTCATGTTGATAATCTGTGAGAAAAAAAACAGAGGTTGAAAGGAGGGCCAGGTTAAGTGGCCAGGACTATGGGATCAGAAGTCAGGTGGGTGAATACTGGAGGCCGACATATCTCTGCTTTCTTTCAAATACGCAAAGGACACAGATTAAATGTGAAACAGTGAGCCAGGGGCAATCTAGAGGGAGAGTACTGAAATGTTCCATTGATTCAACCTAACCCTCTCCCTGGCCCCCGTGTAGAGAATCCCTTTTAGACTTTGCACATTGACTTCCAATATTTGTCCGTCATTTTGACATTAATTAGTGTATAAATTTGTTCCAGCTCTTTTTGAATTTGATCTGCTTTGTGCACATTTAATTTGCAAAATGCAGCACAGATGCGGGGGTTTTAAATAACCGGTGATGGGCGATAAAGCTCGCAGCCCCACACGCACTAACCAAAAGTTAATAGTTAACGGTAAGATTACTCTGATTAATGGACAACGGGATTTGACAGCTTTTCGTTAGGCCTGGTGTTTTGTCATACTGGTAATGTTTTCCTGATGGTCAAACAATCGGTGTTGTGGTAATGTTACAGTGATGACAGATGATGAGTGAGTAAGATTGCTTTAGGTAGGGTGAAATGACCACAGGCCTGGCTGCTTATTAAAAAGTGTCAATCATAATTTTGGTTATTGTTCAACCTGCATGGAGTTTCTATTTATTCAGCAGACTGAGGATTAAGACAGGCATATGGCACAGGTGAGGATGGACACAACCTTCTCCTGTCAATTTTCATCAAACCTCCTTCCACCCGCTGACTCAGAATCCCAGTTACTGGTTACTTAAGTAAGGACAGGTTAGCTGCTGCATTGTGTTGTGGTGTTAAGTGGTGGAAGGAGGAGAGCAAGTCATTCCAAAAAGCCACTTGCCTCAGTCCCCAGTACCATATTTACCATATTCATTCTTAGGACTATTAGGATGGGTGATAAATGCCAGCCTTGGTAGTGATGCCCACATCATGAGCCACCTTCTTGAACTGCTGCCATCCCTTGTGGTGAAGGGTTCTTCGATAAGAAATCCCAGAACATTGATCCAACCTGAAACTCCCTCCCTAACAGCACCGTGGGTGTGATTTCACCACATGGGCTGCAGCAGTTCAAGGAGGCAGCTCACCCCCACATTCTCAATTAGGAAAGGGCAATAAATGCTGGCCTAGCCAGGGATGCCCACATCCCGTATATGAACAAGAGAGAATCCAACCGCCGCCCCTTGACATTCAATGGCATTACCATCACTGAATTCCCCACGATCAACATCCTGGGAGTTGCCATTGACCAGAAACTGAACTGGAACAGCCTTATAAATACTGTGACTACAAGAGCAGGTCAGAGGCTGGGAATTCTGTGGCAAGTAACTCTTGACTCCCCAAAGCCTGTCCATCATCTACTAGATACAAATCAGGAATGTGGTGGAAGACAGTTCACCACCATCTTCTCAAGGGCAGTTAGGGATGGACAATAAATGTTGGCCTGTCAGTTAAAGTTACATGTGTCAGCTATCCCCATTAATCCCTTTGCTTTGCCTGCTGTGTTCCTTTATTAAACTGTTCCTTTGAGCAGGTGAACGGGACACCTGTGGGGAAGAAACTTTGCTTCTCCCCTCCCCACGATTATAACCAGACTTCAACCCCCTTTATTTCAGATAGAACCATATCCCTTCCACTGCTGATAGGACAGTGCCATTGAGTTTCGCAGGCATACCGCCACCCTGATCTTGCCCTGTATCCACACTCTACTGCATCCTTCCCCAAAAAATTGGGGTGCAAATATCTGCGGCTGGAGTAACATGGGAAGATGAATACCAGCTTTCATGTTTTGTTAAGTGAGGATATTGGAACTGAAGGAGGCCATTTATCTCCTCAGACCTGTAAAGAACAGAAGAACCAAAGAGGTCCTTCAACCCTGCTCTGCCATTCAAAATGATCATGGTTTCTCTTGGGCTGCAATTTCACTTACCTACCCTCTGGGGTAGAAAATTCCAAAGATTCACCACCCTTTGAGTGAAGAATTTTCTCTTCATCTGGCAGTCCTAAATGATTGGTCACTTAATCCTGAGACTATGCCCTTGGGGAAACAAAGTCTATCCTGTCAAGCCCCTTAAAAATTTTGTCTGTTTCATTGTGATCACCTCTCATTCTTCTGAGCTCAATTTAATATAGGCCAAATAAATTCAACCTCTCATCACAGGACTCATCCCAGGGATCAATCTAGTGAACCTTTACTATACCGTTTCCAAGGCAGTTATAACCTTTCTTAAATACAGAGACCAAAACCACACACCGTATTCACCAAAGGCCAGTGCAATAGTAGAAAGACTTCCTTATTCCTGTTTTCCAATCCCTTTTCAATAAAGGCCATCATGCTATTTGTCTTCGTAATTGCTTGTTGTACCGGCATGCTAACTTTGTGTTCTTTGTACTAGTACAAAGTCCCTCTGAGCATAAATATTCACAAGTTCCATTTCTTTTTTTAAATCTGATTTTTTATTCTTACGTTTCTTATAACCAAATTGAATAACTGCACATTCCCCACATTATGCTTCTTCTGCCATATTGTTGCCAACTCCCTTAATGTATCTATATCCCTTTGCAGCTTCTTTGCGTCCTCCTCACAGCTTCCATTCCCACCTAGTTTTGTATCAGAAAACTTGGATATATTACTCGGTCTCTTCGTCTATGTCAGTAAAATAGATTGTAAATAGCTGTGGTCCAATATCTGATTCTTGCATCACTCTACTAATTACAGCCTGCCAAAATGCTCAATTTATCCTGACCCACTGCTTCCTGTCCATTACCCAATCTCTATCTATGATAACATATTACTCCCAGCTCTATGAGCCTTCATCCTGTATGTGATAGCCAAAGGTAAGGACTTCATACGGCACCAGGTAGACAGGATAACAACTAAGTTTATTTACTCTACTCGCAAAACTGCAATTACTCTAATCCTCACCCTGCAGGGTCACCCTTCCCACTGTGCTCCCAGGTCGGGGTTTATATCCTGTAAGGTTCCTCCCAATTAGGGGGGAGGTTCCCCCCACTAATCACCTGCGGAGTTCATACTCCAAAGTGTAGAAGGGGAACCATATACAATATAGGGTTTGGCCCATGAGGGGGTGGTAACACTGTGTATTAAGATTTATTCACGTGCTGACTGCCTTTTGGAAATCCAGATATACTACATCTACTGGGTCTTCTTTATCTACCCTACGAGTTGCATCCTCAAGGCAACTGTAATATGTTTGTCAAACACATTTTCCCTTTTGTAAAACGATGTTGACTTTGCCTGATCACACTCCGATTTTCAAACAGCATCATTGGGACTTCCTTAATAATAGAATCCAGCACTCATATCTATTCACCTAAATTCTTTAATAACATGGCATTTGTTTATTTCTAAACTGCTGGGATCATTTAGGAAAATCATAGCTGGCACATCTGGGGCGTCATTCTCCGACCCCCCAGAGGGTCGGAGAATGGCCGTTGGCCGCCGTGAATCCCGCCCCCGCCGGTTGCCGAAGTCTCCGAAGGGAGAAAAGTCGGCGGGGCGTTAATGGCGCCGCTGCCGCGGAGAATGTCACGGGTCTGCGCAAGGCAGCCGATTTTCGGCCTGCCGATATTCTCCCTTCCGGATGGGCCGAAGTCCCGTCGACGTGATGACCGTTCACGTCGACGTGAATCAAACCTCCTTTTCATCGGCGTGACCCGGTGCTCCAGGCTCACGCCGACCAGCATGGAGGTGAGTGACGGCCTGGGGGGTTGGCTCTGGGCAGGAAATGGCGTGGCCGCAGTCTGATTGCGTGAGGAGAGGTGTGTCTCGGGTTGTGTGTGTGTGTGTGCGGCGGGGGGGGGGTTAGAGTAGGCTGGGCTCCAGGGGAGTGCCGGGAGGGGGTCCGTGCCGGGGTGGAGGTTGGGGGGGGGGGTCCGTGCCAGGGTGGAGGTTGGGGGGGGGTCCGTGCTGGGATGGAGGTTGGGGGGGTCCGTGCTGGGGTGGAGGTTGGGGGTTGGGGGGGGGTCCGTGCTGGGGTGGAGGTTGTGGGGGGGGGGGTCCGTGCCGGGGTGGAGGTTGGGGGGGGGGGTCCGTGCCGGGGTGGAGGTTGGGGGGGGTCCGTGCTGGGATGGAGGTTGGGGAGGGGGTCCGTGCTGGGGTGGAGGTTGGGGGTTGGGGGGGGTCCGTGCTGGGGTGGAGGTTGTGGGGGGGGGGGGTCCGTGCCGGGGTGGAGATTGGGGGTTGGGGGGGGGTCCGTGCTGGGGTGGAGGTTGGGGGGGGTCCGTGCCGGGGAGGAGGTTGGGGGGGTCCGTGCCGTGCCGGGGTGGACGTTGGAGGTTTTGGGGGGGGTCCGTGCTGGGGTGGAGGTTGGGGGGGGATCCGTGCCGGGGTGGAGGTTGGGGGGGGGGGTCCGTGCTGGGGTGGAGGTTGGGGGGGACCGTGCCGTGCCGGGGTGGAGGTTGGGGGTTGGGGGTGGTCCGTGCTGGGGTGGAGGTTGGGGGGGGTCCGTGCCGGGGAGGAGGTTGGGGGGGTTCCGTGCCGTGCCGGGGTGGAGGGTGGGGGTTGGGGGGGGGTCCGTGCTGGGGTGGAGGTTGGGGGGGTCCGTGCCGTGCCGGGGTGGAGGTTGGGGGGGGTCCGTGCCGGGGTGGAGGTTGGGGGGGGTCCGTGCCGTGCCGGGGTGGAGGTTGGGGGTTGGGGGGGGTCCGTGCTGGGGTGGAGGTTGGGGGGGGCGGGTCCGTGCCGGGGTGGAGGTTGGGGGTTGGGGGGGGGTCCGTGCTGGGGTGGAGGTTGGGGGGGGGGTCCGTGCCGAGGAGGGGGATGGGAGGGCAAGTGAGTTGGTCCACCTGGCCAGGTGCCAGCCTCCAACAGTTGTACCCATGCGGTCCATGCCACCTGGCTGGGGGGAGGAGGGGATATGGGCAATGATGACATGTCGTCGTTCCCCTCCCCCCCACCAGGCCGTCATGTTTTCAGATCATCCAGCGATGTTGGCCGCCGTGGTGGCAGCCGCTCATGTCTATGTTGCCCTGGATGAGAGGAGGAGGAGGAGGAGGAGGAGGAGGAGCGTGCCAGAGAGGCGGCGCAGGCTGCCGCAGAGTGGCAGGCGGCAGCCGCCCAGGCTGGAGGGACACCTGACCGACAGGACGAGGAGGGGGAGGAGGACATCGCGGCCCCACGGCAATGGAGGCACCCGAGGGCGCCCCGTGTGTACCGGCCCCGGCAGTCATACCAGGACCTCACGGACCTGGAATGCAGGAGGAGACTCCGGATGAGCCGGGAAACCGTGGCACACATCTGCCACCTGCTGGCACACCTGTCACCGCGTGGCACTGGCGGGGGACACCCTCTCCCCGTGCCCGTCAAGGTTACGGTGGCCCTGAACTTTTATGCAACGGGGTCATTCCAGGCACCGAGTGGGGACCTGTCCGGCATATCGCAGACATCGGTGCACCGGTGCACCCGGGCAGTGACAGATGCCCTATATGCCATGGCGCACCGCTACATCCGCTTCCCCGTGGACCGGGCCAGCCAAGATTCCCGGGCCGTGGGCTTCTCTGCCGTTGCCGGGTTCCCCATGGTCCAGGGCGCGAACGATGGGATGCACGTCGCCATGCGGCCACCTGCAGATAACAGGGCCGTGTTCACTAATAGGAAGGGGACCTATTCGATGAACGTACAGGTGGTCTGCGACCACCGCATGATGATCCTGCACGTCTGCGCCCGTCACCCAGGCAGTGTACACGACTCATTCGTGTTGTCGCGGTCATCCATCCCCGGCATGTACGAGGGACGCCATCCCCGGCTGAGGGGCTGGTTGCTGGGCGACAGGGGCTACCCATTGCGATTGTGGCTGATGACGCCTATACGGAGGCCACGCAATGAGGCGGAGAACCGCTTCAATGATGCCCATGTAGCGACAAGGGGAGTGATCGAGAGGTGCTTTGGCGTGCTGAAGATGCGTTTCAGGTGCCTGGACCTCTCTGGGGGCGCCCTCCAGTATCGGTCAGATAGGGTCGGCCGCATCATTGTGGTGTGCTGCGTCCTGCACAACATAGCCCAGCAGAGGGCGATGTGCCGCAGGCAGAGGAGGGCGGAGTGGAGGAGCAGCAGGAAGAGGCCCAGTCCTCCCCAGATGAGGGGGATGGGGGCAATGGTCAGGGCAGACGGGGTAGACACAGGCGGGTGGCTGTCCACCGTTACCGGCTGGCCCAGCGGGCACGGGACAGACTGATAGACGCCCGCTTCACTGACTAGATGGGCGTGGGAATCGGGTAGTATGGCCACAGACCGCACACCATGGCAACAGCCGACCACCCACACCCCCCACCCATCCACCCACCCAGCACCCTCACCCCCCTCCCCAACCCCACCCACCCCACCCACATGCACACCACCCCCCCCCCCACATTGCCGGGCCGGGCTCACACAGTTGCGGGTGGACGCGTGTCTATCGCAGGCCATGGAGGATGATGACAACCCGCCCTGCGATGAGCTCCTGGCTCTACATCGTTGGACTATGTCTGACCCATGGCCACAGTACCACCATCCACCCGGACAATCCCTACATGCGGCTGTGACACTGCAGCGCACGGTCCCGTCCTCTGCCCGGGGGGTGTTGATGGCGGCCCAGGGGGAAGGGGGCAGACTCACCTGGAGCTGAGGTAAGACCACCCCTCACACACACACTTGCGCTCAACGTACATGACACCCCCGCACACTTTGGACAGAGCACAAAGGCAGCTTCGGTAGGTGTAACATTGACTTTAATAACCAAAGGAGTTCATGCACGTGCCCTAGCCCCTAAAACTCATCTGTGCCCTGCACCCGTGCCAACTTACTCAGTGTCTAATTGTTTGGCCTTACGGGCCCTTTGACTACGTCTACGTGGTTCCCCAGGCGGTACAGCAGAACTGGAGGTGGACTCCTGTGATTCCTGCCCTCTGACACTGGATCCCTTTGGCGGCCGTTTCCTGGGGCGTCCTGGCCTAGATGGGCCAGGCTGCGGCCCGGGCGACTGGGATGGCGAGCTGCCAGCCTGTCCTGCCTGTTGCCCACCCGATGCACCTGGGACGGAAGGGGGGGAGTCCGAGGTGTCGCGGTGTACCGGGACCTCCCCTACAGAGGGAGCCGGGACGGACCACACCACCTCCTCCTCCCTCGGGGTGCCCGATGGCCCCCAGGCCTCTACATGGGTGGGGGATGCGAACGGACTGGCCATCCGACGCCCCCCCGACATCTGGCGCTGCCAGTCCTGGAGGCCCGTGCTGGTATCGACAGGGGTCTGCAGGTTTGCAGCCATGGAGCCCAGGGGGTTGGCAAACCCTGTCTGTGACAGTGCGACGCCGGCTCGCACATGGCCACTGGCGCCGATGCCCTCAGCAATGGCCTGCAGAGACTGGGCCATGGCCTGCTGAGACTGGGCCATGGCCTGCTGAGACTGGGCTATGGCGTTGAGCGCCTCTGCCACTGGCACTGGCTCATGGCCTCCTGTGAGAGGGCAGCCATTTCCTGGGCCACATACGCCGCCTGCACGGAAGGCCCCAGGCCTCGCAAACCGTTCCCCATGTCTGACACCGTCGCACCCATTGCCTCCACCGCGGACGCCACCCGTGCGGTGTCAGCCTGGGTGGCACACATGACCGGCACCGCTCCCAGCTCCTGGACGCGGGTGGACTCCTCCACCTGCGACCGCAGCCGCCGCAAGCCGCCCGTCACCCTCTTCGCTCGTCTCCGGGTCGGTGGTTGCATCGGATCTATGTGTGGGTGTGGTAACTGCAGGAACCCGGGATCCATCTGGGCGGCAGATGTTCGCTTGGGCTAGGCTGCCCTCCGACCGCCCGGTCCCTCTGCTGCTCCTACCTCCACCTGCTGTACCGGGGCGGCTGTGTTGTGCGCACCAGTGAGTGTACCAGACGCCTCATCACTAAAGTGCCCAACCGTGGTGAGTGTTTCTGCGATGGTGGAGGGGGTTGGTGACAGCAGTGGCGTTGTGTCGTGCTCTTCGTCCCACTCTGAGTCCATGGCACTTTGGGGTGGGGGTTCGTCTCCAACCATCCACTCTGACTCACTGTCCGGTATTTCGTCTTCCTGGGTAGTGCTGTCCCGGGTAGGGGTGTCCTGGGTAGTGCTGTCCCGGGTAGGGGTGTCCTGGGTAGTGGTGTCCTGGGTAATGGTGTCCTGGGTAGTGGTGTCCTGGGTAGTGGTGTCCTGGCTCGGATGTGACGGGGGCCTGTGGCTGCCCCCCTCATCGCTGGGTGGTCGCTCCCGCATGTGACGGGGGTGTCGTCTCCCTGTTGCTCCAGGTCTCTCCGTCTCCCGTGGTGCGCGAGGGGCATCCTGCGGGCGTCGCATGCTGGAGGGTCCGGGTCTCTCCGTCTCCCGTGGTCTCCGAGGGGCATCCTGCGGGCGTCGCATGCTGGAGGGTCCGGGTCTCGCCGTCTCTGAGGTCTCCGAGGGGCATCCTGCGGGCGGTCTGCATCTGCGGGGATGGGTGCCTGGACGTTTGGTCCTGCGATACACAATGAAGCATGCATGGTTAGACATCAGGCAGTGATCAGGTGATACGGGGGAGGGGGATATAGGGGAGGGGGGATATGGGGACGGGCTGTCGGTGGCTCACTCGCTAGTACGCCCCCGACCTCTGCATCAGCAACCTCCCGGTCCTCAGGTCCGCCAGCCAGTTCCAGGGCCCTTTCCTCGTGTACGGTCAGTGGCCTCTCATCAGCGGGCCCTCCTCCAGTCCTCACATGCTCCCTATTATTGTGTGCGCACTTCTCCTGTGGGGGGGGGGGGGGCAGGGGTAAAAGGCAACAGTGTTAGGCAGGTATATGAATGCACGCCATCGGTGCGCGTGCATTGCAGAGGTTAAGGTTAGGGCTGGATTCACTTGGGGATATGGGGGATATGGGGGAGGGGGGATATGGGGAGGGGGGATATGGGGGAGGGGGGATATGGGGGAGGGGGGATATGGGGGATATGGGGGAGGGGGGAGATATGGGGAGGGGGGGATATGGGGGAGGGGGGATATGGGGGATATGGGGGAGGGGGGATATGGGGGATATGGGGGATGGGGGTTATGGGGGAGGGGGGGATATGGGGGAGGGGGGGATATGGGGGAGGGGGATATGGGGGAGGGGGATATGGGGAGGGGGGATATGGGGGAGGGGGGTTATGGGGGATATGGGGGAGGGGGGATATGGGGGATATGGGGGAGGGGGGATATGGGGGAGGGGGGATATGGGGGAGGGGGGATATGGGGGAGGGGGGTTATGGGGGAGGGGGGTTATGGGGGAGGGGGGTATGGGGGATATGGGGAGGGGGGAATAGGGGAGGGGGGATATGGGGAGGGGGATATGGGGGATATGGGGGAGGGGGGATATGGGGGGAGGGGGGATATGGGGGATATGGGGGATATGGGGGAGGGGGGATATGGGGAGGGGGGATATGGGGGAGGGGGGGATATGGGGGAGGGGGAAATGGGGGATATGGGGGAGGGGGGATATGGGGGAGGGGGGATATGGGGGAGGGGGGATACGGGGGACATGGGGAGGGGGGATATGGGGGAGGGGGATATGGGGGAGGGGGG
Organism: Scyliorhinus torazame; assembly: GCF_047496885.1. Classification (NCBI taxonomy): domain Eukaryota; kingdom Metazoa; phylum Chordata; class Chondrichthyes; order Carcharhiniformes; family Scyliorhinidae; genus Scyliorhinus; species Scyliorhinus torazame. The sequence goes on from NC_092714.1 coordinate 131,224,469, forward strand.
GATATGGGGAGGCTCACCCTGCCTGCTCTGACCAGGTCGTTCACCTTCTTGTGGCACTGGGTGCCTGTCCGTGGTGTCAGGGCCACAGCGGTGACGGCCTCTGCCACTTCCCTCCACAGACGCCGGCTGTGGCGTGGGGCAACTCTGCGGCCGTGCCCGGGATACAGGGCGTCCCTCCTCTGCTCCACCGCGTCCAGGAGCGCCTCCACATCGCGTGACTCGAACCTCGGGACTGAGCGACGGCCAGCCATCCAGTCGGGTGTTGCGGTCGGGTGTTCCGGTCGGGTGGGGGGGGAGCAGCGCGGCCTTATGAGCCGTCACGCCGTGCAGCGCGTATGACGCTGCACGGCGTGAACCACTGCGCAAGCGCGGATCCCGTTACGTCGCTGTTAGCCCATTTCGGGCCGGAGAATATCGACCCATTTTTCCGACGTGACGCAAGTCGGATTTGCGCCGTTTTTTGCGCCGATCGGCGGACTTTCCGCCGATAACGGAGAATTTCGCCCCTGTTATTTCTACAGCTCTCTCATTTAGAACCTTACGATATTGACTATCAGGTCCAGGGGATTTGTTGGATTTTGTTCCCTCAAGTTTCACCAGTATATTTCTTTGCTGATATTAATTACTTTAATTTTCTCACTCCTATTAGCCCCTTGGGTAACCCTCTATTTCTGGTGTTTAAATTATGTCTTCTACTGCGAAGACTGACATGAATATTTGTTCATTTTTTAATAATCATCTATGGGATGTGTGCGTCGCTGGCTGGGCCAGCATTTATTGCCTATCCTTGAGGGGAGTTAAGAGTCAACCACATTGCTGTGGATCTGGATCACATGTAGGCCAGACCAGGTAAGGATAACAGACTTCCTTCAAGGACATTAGTGACCCAGGTATGTTTTAACAACAATCAATTTTGGTTTCATTTGGTTTCAAATTTCACCATCTGCCATGCCACGATTCGAACCCAGGTCCCCAAAGCATGACTCTAGGTCTCTGGATTACTAATCCAGTGACAATACCACTGCGCCACTGCCTTCCCTTGTGATTCCCCATCATAACGCCTGTTTCCATTTCTAAAGTGACCAAACTTTATTTTTGCTACTCCCCTCTTCTCTCAAAGCTCTTAACCTGCTTATATATTTCTGACTAGTTTACTCATTCTATTTATTCCCTTTTAATCAACTATTTTGTGGCCTTTTGCAATTTACTAAAATACTCCCAAGCCTTAGGCCCACTAGTATTCGTTGCAACAGCATAAAACTCTTCTTTTAATCTAATGTTCATTAACCTTGTGAGTAATTATTAGATAAATCTGTTACGTTGAGTTTTTATTTTTCAATGGTTTGTATTTTTGGTGAACACTTTGAATTGTTTCTTTAAATGCTGCTCACTGTTAATTTACTGCCATACCTATACCCAATCAACCTTAGCCAGCTCTCTCCCCTATGTAATCAGCTTTACTAAAGTTTAAGATTCTTGTTTGTGGCTGGAGCATGTCCCTTTTAAAATTAATATAGAATTCAATCGTATTATGATCACTATTTCTTTTTACTAGAACATAGAACAGACAGTGCAGAAGGAGGCCATTCGGCCCATCGAGTCTGCACCGACCCACTTAAACCCTCACTTTCCACCCTATCCCCGTAACCCAATAACCCCTCCTAACCTTTTTGACCACTAAGGGCAATTTATCATGGCAATCCATCTAACCTGCACGTCTTTGGACTGTGGGAGGAAACCAGAGCACCCGGAGGAAACCCACGCAGACACAGGGAGAATGTGCAGACTCCGCACAGACAGTGACCCAGCGGGGAATCAAACCTGGGACCCTGGCGCTATGAAGCCACAGTGCAATCCACTTGTGCTACCGTGCTGTCCACGGGTCTTTCCCAGCAGTCTGCCATTCAATTGGACCATGGTCAATGTGCATCCTAAATCCATTTTCCGATCTTTGATCCAGGCTTTGATACATCGGAACCCCAGCCATTTCAGTATTGAAAGCTCTAATTGCCCCAGTTTCCACAGCCTGTTGACAGTAAGCTGTGTGTGAAATGTTACAGTTCAGCACAATGCAGCTCGACTGGCAAATCTTTAGTTTTAAATGGGCCTAAAAATCGAATGCGCTGTCTACTTAAGCATGAACAGATAAAGTTGTCATTTCTAAAAAAAGATTTGGCTTAACATTGTTCCTTGATAAACTGGATTTGCAGATTTCCTGCAAGAGCCTTTGCTATATCAATAAACATTGAAGGAGTTAAGTGTCTCGCAGTTCTGGAATGAATGAATGAATGTGTGTTTTGTTTTAAGAAGGCAGGAGTCCCAAAAGTAGGTTTCAGTTATTCAATTATTTGAAGTTGCATCTGCAAAGCATCACCTGTCAGATCAAAGTGCTGCTCCCATCCCAGGGCCTGGGTCGCCTGGATCTATTAGCCATTTATACTAAAGTGTATCTGGAGATTCAGGATGAAGACCCAAGGTCATCAGCCACATCATACTTGCTCTCTGGATCCCATTGTTCCTTTGGCATTCCTTGTCGAGTGGCTTTCTCTGTGCTTGTCAAAGCAGATCACCTGATCACATCAGTGAGGTTGTTACATAACTTAACACTTAAAGGCTAAGAGATCAGAATAAAAGTTATATGGATTGCCATTAATCCTCTCCCCGCTCATCACCATGGGTAATTCAATAGAGGACAGATGTCATCCCAAAGGGCCTTGCATCCAGTGAAACACTTTTGGAATGTAGTCATTGTGGCAAATTAGGAAACACAGCAGCCAATTTGAGCATAGCAACCTCCAACAAACACCATTCAGAATCTAGGAATTAAAGGACAGGAGTTAGCGTCACAATAGTCTTTGTCATTTAATCAGGACATGGTTGACCTGTATTTTTTTTCATAAATTTAGAGCACCCAATTCTTTTTTTTTCCCAATTAAGGGACAATTTAGCGTGGCCAATCCACCTTCCCTGCACATCTTTGGTTGTGGGTATGAGACGCACGCAGACACGGGGAGAATGTGCAAACTGCACATGGACAATGTTTCAGGGCTGGGATCGAACCTGGGTCCTCAGCACCACGAGGCTGCAGTGCTAACCACTGCGCCAGTGTGCCGCCTCTGACCAGCATTTTAATGCCCATCTACCTACCTTTTTTCTGCAATCCTTTATATCTTTATCCAATAAAAATTTATAGAGCACAGTTTAAAATTTTCAATTTCAGTTAAATAGATGACTGTGTCATCGTTTAATAATGTTTGTTGATAGATAAATATTGACCAAGAGAATGTCCCTGCTTATTTTTGAAATAGTGTTACGAGACCTTTTATGTCAAGCCGAGAGTGTAGATGGGATTGAAGTTCAATGTTTCATCTGAAAGACAGCACCTCCGACAGTGCAGTGCTCCCGCAGTGTTGGAATGTCAACAGGGAATATGGTTGGGATTCTCCATTGCGAGACCACCCCTCTAACACTGCTAGCAAGGACGGAGAATTTGGCACTCAGCCAAATCAACCTTTCACCACAGAGGGTCCCGCTGCTGTGAATGGACGGAGAATCCCAACCTAGGGGCGGGATTCTCCGACCCCCCACCGGGTCGGACAATCCCTGGGGGGAGTGAATCCCGCCCCGCCGCTCCGATGCCGGCGGCCATATTCTCCAGCGCCGGTTTTCGGGCGGGGGCGGGGACCGGGGTTGGCAGCGACCCCCCCCCCCCCGGCAATTCTCCGGGCCCCGATGGGCTGAGCAGCGGTCCGCTTTTGGCCAGTTCCGATGGCATGAAATGAACATGGTCCCACACGGCGGGACCTGGCTGGTAGGCCGGCTGGTGCGGTCCTCGGGGGTCCTCAGGGGGCCGCGGGGGGATCCGGCCACAGGGGGGCCCCCACGGTGGCCTGGCCCGCGATCGGGGCCCACCGGTCTGCGGGCGGGCCTGTGCTGTGGGGGCACTCCTTCCTTCTGCGCTGGCCTCTGTAGGGCTCCGCCATGGCCGGCACGGAGAAGACACCTCCCGCGCATGCTCCAGAACACGCCGGCTGCTCTGCGCATGCGCGGGACCACGCTGGCCCTTCGGCGCCAGTTGGTGCAGCACCAACCCCTCCGCCGCCGGCTTAGCCCCTGGAAGCAACTTCCAGGTGGCCGCACGCCGGAGTGGTTCACGCCATTTTGTTACACCAGCGTCGGGCCATCGGAGGATTCGGGAGAATCCCGCCCTAGATGTTCTAATCTCTGCATTGAGCATTGAACTCCAACCGAGCCACGGCTGACACAAATACAATCTCTTTATGTACCTGAGATAATCCTTCATAGGGACATACATAGGGCCCGGCATAGTGGTTAGCACTGTTGCCTCACAGCACCACGGACCTGGGTTCAATTCCGGCCTTGGGTGACTATCTGTGCGGAGTCTGCACATTCTCCCCGTGTCTGTGTGGGTTTCCTCCGGGTGCTCCGGTTTCCTCCCATAGTCCAAAGATGTGCAGGTTAGGTGGATTGGCCATGATAAATTGCCTCTTAGTGTCCAAAGACGTGCAGGTTAGGTGTGGTTATGGGAAAAGGGCAGGGGGAATGGGCCGAGGTAGGGTGCTTTTTCAGTGGGTCAGTGCAGATCTGACGGACCGAATGGGCTCCTTCTGCACTTTGGAATTTTCTACAACATATGTAATAAGAGCAGAAGCTGGGTCATTCAACCCATTAAGCACACTCCGCCATTTGATAAGACCAGGGCTTATCTGTTTATGTTTCAAATTCTACATTCCTACCTACTCCCGATTACCTTTGATTGCCTTGCCTAGCAAGAATCTATCTATCTCCGCCTCATTATGTTCAATGACAACAAATTGAGACTCATTGCTACAATTAGGATCCAGAATATTTTAGTTGGTGCCTTTCCTTTTTCTATATTTCCTCTACCTTCATTCTCTGTGCTCCAGAAATGTACTTCCATTCCCTACCTTTGAACTTGTTGAAATTATGGATTATGCTTCTTCAGCCTCTCTCTTTCTGTCTTTTTTCTTTACTTTATCATGCTTTGCAGCACATGACATGCAGTTTGGAGCCAGAACCACAGCAGATTTGGCCCCATATAGAACACAGACATTAAGATCGTTGTTTGACATCACATAACTTAGTATGGACCAAAAATTGAACATGAAACCTTCTACTCTCTTCAGACATTTTGTCTCGAGGAACTGTCTGCCTGTCAGGATTAGATCTGTTTTTTTGGGAACCAAGGTTATACCAGATGCTGGGTGGTTGAGTGGATTAAATGGCAGAAATACAAGACAAAGAGTTCAAAGGATCACTGGCTGTAAGGGCAAAGGCAAGGCAGATGAGATCACTGTGTGAAAAGCACTGAACGTTAACAATAATAACAAAAAGAGGTTTAATTCGACAACAAGAGTAAAGACCACAACGCGCATTCAACTCCAAGGTCCCAAATGGGAATACTGTTTTAGCCGGTCCCAGTCCGGGCCGGCTTTAATAGGGTGATTTCCACCAGGCCCACCTGATGGGCCTCTGCCCACTACTGGGGGAAACTCGCATTCCACGAGTCCCACAGGGAAATCAATTGGGGTGTCCCTGTGGGTCTCATGAGGGTTATTACCATAGAGCATCTTAGGTTACCCAAGTTCTCACAAGTGCTTCATGACTAATGAATTACTGTTGAAGTGCAGTCATTGCCTGCTGATGTGGAATGCAAAGTATATGGGTGTACGACATCTGGTACGTGATTCTCAGAACAGTGAGTTTCTCCTGTATGATTGAGGAGATATCACTGTGAATAGAAAGATAGAAAAAGGCTGGGACTTTCCACCCTCCCCGCACCCTGGGGCAGGTTTTCCTGTGGAGGTGACGGCTCTTCATTGGACGCCGGTGGGATCTTCCGCTCTCGCCGAAGTCAATGGCCATTTGCATTGCTCGTGGCCACGCCACCTTCGGCGGAATGGGAAGATCTCGCCGGAGGCAAGGATTAGAAAATCCCGCCCGAAGACTTGGATTTGTATAGCACCATTCACCACCACAGGATGTCCCAAACATGTTTTACAGTCGACTAATGACTTTTGAAACGTAGTCACTGTTGTAATGTAGGGAATGTGGCAAGCGATGTATCCACAAACAGTAGTATTTCATTAGATTACCTGTTATCTTAAGTGGTGTTTGGTGTGGGATAAATACCGATTAGGACACAGGGGATAACTTAGATGCTTCTCTTCCAAATAGTACCATGAAGAGCAGACAGGGCCTGTCTCATCCAAATGATAGCCCCTCTAACAGTGCAGCACTCACTCAGTAATGCACGAAAGTGTCAGCCAAGATTTTTGTGCTCAGGGACTGGGCCTTGAACTCACAATTTACTGATACAGAGGCAAGAGTGCTATCATTTGAGCCGTTGTTTTATTGGGTTTGTGATTCAAAAGGACGCAATGTATGTTGGATTTTTGCAATAGAACTATACAGCATATTAGAGCAGTGATGTAGCACCTCAGATGTAATGGATTTTTTTGGATGGTAAAGTACGTAAATCCTCAACGGGGGGAAGATTTTTATCCTCCTCACCAGTGGGCAGTAACCGAATGAAGTTGATCGCCTATCATTTGTAGAAACCGAGTGTGCTTCATTCCACTGGTTTCAATGTTTTACAGTCCAGACTGTGAAGATCAAAATCTATTCCATTGTCTCCTTAACAGTATCAGAATTTATTAAAGGCTCTTTGTGTCTTCCACACTTAATTCCCTTGGCAGAAATGTATTACGGAAATGAAAGGTAGTTTGCTGTCTATCTTCTTGTGTAGCATCTGCTCAAATGGACTCAGTAGTTTCCCTTATGTCATATCAAGTTAATAGAAAATTATAGTGGGAACATTAGCTTTGCCTGCAGCTATTGTTAGTGGATGATATCATTGAGCATAAATACAGACATATGTCTGTTCATTCCTGTAAATATATCATGAATGAAATTGTTGACTAAGTACTGTAAACTCTCACACTGGTTAATAGACAATATTTGGTGGAATCAATAATCTATGTAAAAGTCTTTTTGACCTATCACCTCTGTGCTCGCTGATATACATTGGACTCCTGGTCTCAATTTTAAAATTCTCATCCTTGTGCTTAAACCCTCCATGGCCTTGTCCCTCCCCATCTTTGTAACCACCGTCATCCCCCCCCCAAGCCCTCAGAGATCATTGAGATCCTATGGTTCTGGCTTCCTGTACATCTTTCATTACTTTCACCCGCCCTTGGCAGTCGTGCCGTCTGATGTCTAGACTCTAAGCTCTCAAGTTCCTGTCCCAAACTTCCCCGCTTTTCTCTTGTATGGTACTCCTTAAAATCAACCCCTGTGACCAAGTTTACCCCTCTTGATATCTCCCTGTGTGGTTCGTTATCAAATTTTAACCACCTTGCCCTCCAGTAAAGCACCCTGGGTGTGTTTCTTCATGCAAAGAACAAACATAAAAGTGTTGAAGGTAGGGTGTGTGGTGTTGGGTGCTCTGGTGCACAGATGAGCCAACACAGTTGTATGTGGTACAACTCTATTTTTATTATAACTCTTATAATACAGTTCGTTCTGGATACTCTGCACGTGCTGTCTCCCTGAGTGTGTTTGGCAATAGATGTGTCCTGGTTCTCCTCTGCAGCTAATGCTGACCACCGGGGGGTCGTGTCTGTGCTTTTATACCTTTCTGTCATTGGTTGTGGTGTTGTGTGTTCTGATTTGTCTGTTGGTGTGTCTATCATGATGTGTGTGTTTGAATATCATGACATCCCCCCTTTTTACAAAGATATGTGCCTACGTGGTTATAAATATAATTGTGTCGTGAGTGCATCGAAGAGTGTGTGTGTGTGTTATGTACAGCGTGTGTATATGACGTAACTATTTACATGGGGCGATGTCGGGTGCGTCACACTAACAAGGTTGTACCATAACAAAACTTGGATGCGAGAGAAAAAAAAAAACTTGAACATTGGTCTGGTCAGACGATATCTGGAACAATAAACAACAACAGGTTATAATACAGAAGTGTTTGACTTTTTGAACGTATGAACAGCGTTATAAGTCCAGTCTAATGGGTGACCACCTCAAGAATGGGCTGGTCCTCAAGCCGGTTCAGCTGTGGAGATTTGGTTCTGGTGGCGATGGAAGGGGCATGATCCGTGGCATCTCCACGAAGTCATCCTTGGGAACCAGTGGAGGATCCGGCGTGTGCGTACAGTTCAGTTGCGAGCGTGGAAGGCGGCGCAAAGCTCGCTGATTGCGCCTACGCACCAATCCATCCGCCCTGCATGCCAGGAACAAGGTGGAGTCTGTTTTCTTTTTATGTTTGTGGTGGACGGCATCTTGTAGCCGATGGGTCGTTGCCATCGAAGTAGCACCATCACTAATATCATGCAAGGCGATGACTGTGCCAGATGTGGAAGTTGGCCGAGACCGTGTACGCTGGTTCCGGCCACCTGCTGTGCCGGAAGGGCGACTCCGCAGAGAAACGTCGAAGCATGTCGCCTTGGAGAGAGAATTGTTGCTCGCATCAACGTCTGGCGATGGCGCGAATTGGTGTGTCCATCTTGGACCGCCGGTGCTGGTTGCCACTGCCGACCCAGTGGGACTGCCACGTGATCCATTCCCTGTCGCCGTGGCATCCGCCGTCACCCTGAGCGTGCCATCACCGAGGCCGCGACACCGCCCGTCCGGAGCAAGGTCTGGCGTGCGCGAATCAGAGTCGGCGCTTGGCTGCTCCCCATCTGGAGTCCGGTCTGCCTTCCGTCGATGCCCCCCGTCCGGAGTCCCAACAGGTTCACTGGAGGCAGCCGAGATTCCCTGAAGCTGCACCTCTGGAGTCGGAACATGCAGGAATGCACCAACCAGTGGAGAGGGTCGAGCCATCGAGGGTGGAAGCAGTGCGCTGCCACCGCAGTCGTCAGTGGTCCCACCGTGATCGTCGAGTGCCTCGGTACGCACTAGGCGAGGTCTGTCACCTTGCACCTTTTGCATGGGAAGTGGGATGCTGTCGTCACTCGTCTCACATCCCGTGGATGGATCCTCATTAGCAGCTTGCTGTTCACTAGGGTTGGGTAAATTGTCAGAGTTTTCATCTGGTGGTGCACACCATGTCGGTGGACTGTCATTGTCTTGCCGTTGTCCTTCATTTGGGCTTTTCTTCTTTGGAATTTTAAATCTTCCCCCAGACATTGCAGAACCTTGTTTATTACCCCCAAATTCTCCCATAGGTATGGTCTCGAATATAGGATCCAATGTTTCTATCGACATTGTACTATTTTCCAAAGAACATTCCGTTTCACTTTTCTTCTCAGGTGCCTCATGTGTATCTTTGTCTAATGTACATGCCTTCATGGTCTCTGGGTCTGATTTTGCTGGGACTGGCATGGTCACAGTCTCTCTTTTACTGTTCTCAATTGCCCACCTTATACTCCCCATACATAACTGCTTAATCACTGGGGTTAGTGTGGTACAATGGATAATCGGGTCGACCTTATCTGCATCTTCACCATTAGTGGAAAGCACACTTGGTTCACTTGACACTGCTGTGGGTTTTAAATTCGTTATCTGGCTACTCGATGTCGGTGTCCTCAGGATTCTTGCTCCAATGTTCTGCTCAATAATCAGTGGAGCGTGTATAGGTTCAATGCAATTAATGATCCCCTCAAGGTTTGAAGAGTCATTACTGACTAACTGCTGGTCTCCGAAGTTGGGATTTTGCGGTGTTGTGTTGAAGGGAGACATTTGTCCCTGCTGTAGATATGATTCAGGTTGTGTTATTTCCATTACCTGAGGATCAATGTCTTGTCCATTTTTTCGATCCGTACTAAAACACTGGCAATTCTCAGTCTGTTCCTTGCAAGTTAAACATTCAATTAATTTCGTTAGCAAATCCTCAGCATCCTTCTGTGGCCGTGCAGCATTATTAATCTCTGTTCGGCTATAATGATCCTGAAGGTCAGTGCATAAACCTTTTTTCTTCGGGCTTGGACGAGGCGATTCCTTTGGCTTGTCTTCAGTTGGGCTTGAGCAGTCTTCAGCGCTGTGCCCTTCATTGTAGCATGAGAGACCGTCATGGTCATGCTGCTGTGTAGTGGAGCATGGTAGGCTGTTATAGCCTTCTTGCTGTTCACGTGAGCATGGCAGACTTGCATCGTCTGCCGCTGGTTGGTCAGGAGAGGTTGCTAGACCCTCATGGTCTTGTTCCTGCAAGGACTGCGCTTTGGAGTCTTGCGTTCCTTCCATCGTGGAGTCCGTCCACGAGCTCTCTGTGGAGGCTTGTGACACTGGAGTCACTTCTTGTTCGTGCAAGGACTGCGGGTCTGGAGTCTTGCGTTGCTTCTATCGTGGAGGCTGTCCACGAGCTCTCTGTGGAGGCTTGTGACACTGGAGTCACTTCTTGTTCGTGCAAGGACTGCGCTCTGGAGTCTTGCATTTCTGCAATTGTGGAGTCTGTCCACGAGCTTGCTGTGGAAGCTTGTGACACTGGAGTCACTTCTGGTTCATGTGAGGACTGCACTCTGGAGTCTTGCATGTCTTCTTTCATAGAGTCGGGAACGTTGAGCGGGACGTGGACCACGCTCTGTGTGGCAGCAGGGCACTCTCCGTGTGCTTGCACCGCTCCCTGTCTGTTAATGTCAGGCTGCAGCATCATCCGGTACTGATAAGTTGGAACGTCATATCTGCTGGATTGAAGATCCTCAAATCCGAAAAATGAATCCGCATCTGCGTCGGATTCAATGTGGGGGCCGCCAATGTGCAACACGAAAGGTTCGTCCGAGTCATAGTCATATAGGACCACGGAGCTATCATTGGGCTCGCGAGGTCCGGAAACACTGTAAAAATCGTCATCGAAGTATTCAAGGTCGGAATCATCGGCTTGTGCGTAGGTAACTGCTTGTCGGAGGGTTCTTCGGAGGTCAAATTCATCTCCTGGGTCAATTTGCGGCACTGTGCTGTCATTCCAGGTGAGGGAAGGTTGTTTTACAGCTTTAACAGATTTTTGTTTTTTTGATTTGGGACATTTCCCTTTTAAATTGGATTTGGGACGTTTCCCTTTTAAATTGGTGCAGTCTGGGGCCTCTGACACCCTGACGCTCGGTATGTAGCACGTAGGAAGCGACTGCGCATGCTCAGATCGCTGTTCCTTTACCGATGGCCATTTTCTTGACTGCGCATGCGCAGCATCTCGCGCATGCGCAAACGAAACTTCCGGTTCTGCGCACTTCTCGCGCAACTGTGCTAGCGTTATACCTTTAGCAAGATGGCCACCGACCTCGACCCAGCCTTTTCTCAGGCCCGGGATTTCGGCCTCTGGGAATTCGGGCTCCGGGATCCCAGCCACGAGGTGAGTACTGCAGCTTTTCTTACCTTTAAGTGCCCATTGGATTGCGTATTCTTCACAGTACTTGGAGAATTTGCCCAGGACTGCCTGGTAATCGTGCCTTTGCTGCCTCCTGAAGAACCTGAACCTTCTGAATATTTCTCTTGCCCTTGCACCGGCGACGGTGAGGAGAAATTCAATTTTTTCCCTATCATCCAGGTCTTTGAGTTCAGCTGCCACCAGGAACAATTCGAAATTTTGCCGGAATCGCCGCCAGTTTTCGTGGAGGTCGCCGTGGCACTGGAGCGCCTGCGGAACCGGGAGCTCGTACATCATGCCTGGGCACTGCTGGTTGTCTGTGTACACTGAGGTATGCCGGCAGGTATCGATCCACTCCTGTACCATGTGGTGTTGGGTGCTCTGGTGCACAGATGAGCCAACACAGTTGTATGTGGTACAACTCTATTTTTATTATAACTCTTATAATACAGTTCGTTCTGGATACTCTGCACGTGCTGTCTCCCTGAGTGTGTTTGGCAATAGATGTGTCCTGGTTCTCCTCTGCAGCTAATGCTGACCACCGGGGGTCGTGTCTGTGCTTTTATATCTTTCTGTCATTGGTTGTGGTGTTGTGTGTTCTGATTTGTCTGTTGGTGTGTCTATCATGATGTGTGTGTTTGAATATCATGACAGGGTGGAGAAGAGGCAAACTGTGGATCAAAGCCAATTGGAGTTGCAGCAAGATAAAATATAAACAAAATTAGAAGCAGGAGTAGGCTATTTGGCCCCTCAAGACTGCTCTGAAAGAAGAAATTCCTCCTCATCTCCATCTTAAACAATCCTTTTAAAAAAAACTGTGCCCCCTGCTCTAGATCCTGCCCCCCCCCCCCCCCCCCCCCAATAAGGGGAGACAATAAGGATAGGACAGCATCTATCCTGTCAGGGCCCCTCAGATTCTTCTGCAGGATTCTCCGTCGGTTGGATCCTCCGTCCCGTCAGCAGTGCACCCATGCCTGCGTGTTTCCAGATGGCGCGAGGTGGCACACAATGGGAAACCTCATTGGCCTGCTGCGGGAACGGAGAATCCTGCTGCTGGCGAGGGCGCGCCAAGCAGGAAAACAGAGCTGGCGGGATGGAGAATCCCACCCTTTATGTTTCAATAAGAGCACCTCTTATTATTCTAAACTCCAATGAGTATAGGCCCTTGATAGGACAAACTCTTCATCACAGGTATCAACTCAGTGAATGTTCTCTGAACTGCTTTCAATGCAAGAATATCCCTCGTTAAGAAAGGTGATCAAAACGGTACACATTACTCCAGGTGGGCTCCTGTACAGTTGTAGCAAGACTTCCTTTTATACTCCATCCCCCTCGCAATAAAGCCCCACATTCCATTCATCTTCCTAATTAATTGATGTGCCTGCCTGATAACATTGTGATTCATGTGCAAGGACAGCCAAGTCCCTCTGCACCGCAACATTCTGCAGCCTAACTTCATTTAAACAATCCACTGTTTCTATTCTTCCTGCCAAAAAGCATTACATCAAAAAACATTTTGAAAGTAACAAACATATGTTGTATCTTTGGACTAGCAGTACAAAATAAATGGTTTGCTGATGCATGTGAATTGAATGCAAGATCAACAGAGGTTTATTGAATAGGTTTTCACTGTACAAAGGTTGGTTCGAGACAAAGGGCAAAGCCTACAGCATAGTTGATGATGTCACGCATGTCACGTGACTTCCTTCCTAAAGAGACATTTCACACAACTAGAATAACCTACATCTATAATATCCCTCCCCCTTTACTTCTCAGGTCCAACACAACTAATAACTAGTATTTTAACATAATCATTTATATCTATATACAAGTGCGGGCGTCAAATTATTACATCGTAATACCACAGTCAAGATAGATGGTCAGCTGGGTATCTATTTCTCGCTGGTTGCCTGCGCACTTCCGGGACTTTGTTCTTCTCAAACTTAGATGTATTTTCAGGTTCTCCAGTAGATGTCTCTACCCTGGAAGGCATTACAGTCTCTTTTTCTGAGGGAACTCAATTAAACCAGTACTTTAAAACATATTTTTATGGGATGTGAGCTTCGCTGGCTAGGCCAGCATTTGTTGCCCATCCCTAATTGCCCTTGAGAAGGTGGTGAGCTGCCTTCTTGAGCCACTGCAGTCCATTTGGTGTAGATACACCCACTGTGCTATTAGGGAGAGTTCCAGGATTTTGACCCAGCCACAGTGATATAATTCCAACCCAGGTTGGTAAGTGAATTGGAGGGGAACTTCCAGGTGTAGGGGTTCCCGTGTATCTGTTGCCCTTGTCCTTCTAGATGGTAGTAGTTGTGGGTTTGAAAGGTGCTGCCTAAGGAGTCTTGGTGAGTTCCTGCAGTGCATCTTGTAGATGGCACACACGGCTGCTAGTGTGCATCGGTGGTGGAGGGAGTAAATGTTTGTGGAAGGGGTGCCAATCAAGCAGGTTGCTTTGTCCTGGATGGTGGCAAGCTTCTCGAGTGTTGTTGGAGCTGCATTCATCCAAGTAAGTGGGGAGTATTACATTACACTTCTGACTTGTGGGTGGTGGACATGCTTTGGGGAGTTAGGAGGTGAGTTACTCGCCACAGGATTCCTAGCCTCTAACCTGTTCTTGTAAGCACAGTATTTATAGGGTTAGTCCAGTTTAGTTTCTGGTCAATAATGACCCCTTGGATGTTGATGGTGGGGGTTACAGTGAGGGTAATGTCATTGAATGTCAAGGGGTGATGTTTTGATTCTCTCTTACGGGAGATGGCCATTATCTGGCACTTGTGTGGCGTGAATGTTACTTGCCACTTGTCACCCCAAGCCTGGATATTATCCAGGTCTTGCTGCATTTTCACATGGACTGCTTCAGTGTCTAAGGATTTGCAAATGATGCTGAACATTGTGCAGTCACCAGTGAAAATCCCCAAATCTGACCTTATATTCGAGAAGGTCATTGATGAAGCAGCTGAAGATGGTTCAGTCTCGGACACTACCCTGAAGAATTCCTGCAGTGATGTCCCAGGACTGAGATAACTGACCTCCAACACCATACCCATCTTCGTTTGTGCCAGGTATGACCAGTGGAGGGTTTTCCCCCTGATTCCCATTGACTCCAGTCTTGCTAGGGTTCCTTGATGCCATACTCGATCAAAAGCTGTCAAGGGCAGTCACTCTCACCTCACCTCTGGCATTCAGCTCTTTTGTCCATGTTTGAACCAAGGCTGAAATGAGGTCAGGAGTGAGTGACCCTGGTGGAACCCAAACTGAGCATCCGTGAGCAGGTTATTGCTGAGCAAATATTGCTTGATAGCACTGTTGATGACTCCTTCCATCACTTTACCGATGATTGAGTGGACTGAGGAGGCAGTTATTGGTCAGGTTGTCCTGTCTTTTGTGTACAGGACATCCCTGGCAATTTTCCGCATTTTCGGGTAGATGTCAGTGTTCTAACATGAAAATATTATAAAATTTGTAGAGAAACCAGAGTGTACTTGTCAGTGTTGTAGCTGTACTGGGTCGGCTTGGCTAGGGGCATGACACATTCTGGAGCATAAGTCTTCAGTACTATTGCTGCAATATTATCAGGACCCATAGCCTTTGCAGTATCCAGTGCCTTCAGCCATTCCTTGATATCATGTGGGGTGAGTCAAATTGGCTGAAGACTGGCATCTGTGATGTTGGGCCCCAAAGGGCCCCTTTGGCGGAGATGGAGATGGATCATCCACTCGGCACTTCTGGCTGAAGATTCTTGTGAATGCTTCAGCTTTGTTTTTTGCACAAATGTGCTGGATTGTTCCATCACTGAGGATGGGGATTTTTGTGGAGCCTCCTCCTCCACTGAGTTGTTTAATTGTCCACCACCATTCACGACTGGATGTGGCAGCATTGCAGAGCTTAGATCTGATCCTTTGGTTGTGGGATCGCTTAGCTCTGCCTGTCACTTGTTGCTTATGTTACTTGACATGCAAGTAGTCCTGTGTTGTAACTTCACCAGGTTGATACCTCATTTTTCTCCAGTGTTGCTCTCCTACACTTTTCATTGAACCAGGGTTGATCCGCTGGTGGCAATGGTAGAGTGGGGTATATGCCGGGTCATCAGGTTGGACATTGTGGTTGAGTACAATTCTGCTGCTGCAGATGGCCCACATGCCTCATGGATGCCCAGTCTTGACTTGGTAGATCTGTTCTGAATCTATCCCATGTAGCACGATGGTAGTGCCACACATCACGATGGACGTTATCCTCAATGAGACTCTGTCTCCACAAGGACTGTGTGGTGGTCACTCCTACCAATACTGTCATGGACAGATACACCTGCGGAAGGCGGGTTGGTGAGGATGAGGCCAAGTATGTTTTTCCCTCATGTTATTATCCTTACCACCTGTCAGACCCAGTCTAACAGCTATGTCCTTTAGGACTCGGCTAGCTTGGTTAGTAGTGTACTACCGCGTCACTTTTGATGATAGACATTGAAGTCCCCCACCCAGAGTATACTCTGCACCCTTGCCCCCTCAGTGCTTCCTCCAAGTGGTGTTCAACATGGAGGACTGTTTCATTAGCTGATGGGGCCGGTACGTGGTAATCAGCAGGAGCTTTCCTTGCCCATGTTTAACCTGAAGCCATGAGACTTCATGGGGTCCAGAGCCAATGTTGAGAACTCCCAGGGCAACTCGCTCCCGACTGTATACCACTGTGCTGCCACCCATGCTCGGTCTATCCTGCCGGTGGGACAGGACATACCCAGGAATAGTGATAGTGGTGTCTGGGACCTCTGATGGAATCTCTTCTCCTGTAGATGATCTAGAAGTTACACAGTCAGGTGGGATAGAGACCATTACTTCTTGGTTCTGGCACCAGCACACTAAAACGTGTTGACAATAATTGATCTGCATGGCCTCTCCACGAGGCCATGTCTGTCGTTTGGGCTGTGTAGAATGTTGACCAGTTTGAGCCAATACCTCGGCAGGGGCCCACTTCTCACTAGTGATGTAGTTCCTAACACTTGTTCTCCTTGTGGAAACGAGTGCTCCCTTGAGTTACTTTCTCATCTCAAGATCTGTGACTGCTGGTTTCATTCTACTATGTCAGATGTCACCTCTGGCAAGAGTAAATCAAAGATAGTCCTCAGCTTCCTTCTAACTAATAGAAAAGCTGGTGAACTTTGTGTAGTCACATGTGTTGTACTTCGGTATGTTGCTAAAAACTTGCTTACATGGCGATGTGGTGAACCTTGGTCCTTGGAAGCTTTTAATGCATGCAAGCCTTTTGGCTAAACTGTTGGTGAATCGGTGATAAGGTGCTGACTTATACGTTGAACTCTACACATCTTTAAGTAGCCCATTGTCACTCACGATCTGCTCTGGCTTTCCAAATCTCGCAAAGGTCTCGTCGAGTTTCTCAATGGTTTGTTCCACAGTGGTTGACTTCATTATGACCACATCAGGCTACTTTGAGTGAGCATCTACAATGACCATGAACATGTGCCCCTCATATTGATCAGTAAAGTAAATGTGTAGATATTGCCATGGCATCTTAGGCCACTCCCATGGATGCAATGGGGACAATGGCGGTGCGTTCCTTGCCTATGCACTTGAGAGGAACAATTCTGCTTTTTCTTCTATTTGGGCATCAATTCCTGGCCACCAAAAGTAGCTTGGTGCTATTCCTTCACTCACACTATACCTGGGTGTCCTTCATGCCATTGCTCGCATTTTGTCACAAATTTGAGGAATAATTACTCTCATCCCTCACAACAGACATCCGCCCTGTGCTGTTAATTTGACTCTCCTGGAATTGTACACTTTTAATTCAGGATGTTTTCCTGATATCCTCCCCTTTATTACTATTACCAGTTCCTTCCCCATCACAGGATCATTTCTGGTATGTCTTTGAACTTGAGCTGCAGTCACTGGAACATTCTCAATCTGAGCACAGTCAAAAATATCATCATGATTAGGTAGTATCTGGCCAGCTGGCAGACTGATAATGCATTAGCATGATTTTCAGACTGATGGTATTTGATCTAGTAGCAATATGCAGATAGTATTAATGATCAACACTGGAGTCTACTTGCAGCCAATAATGGTCTACCCCTGTGTGGTCCAAAAATAGCTGTTAAGGGCCTGTGATTTGTCAGCAATGTGAATTGATCACCATACAGGTATTGGTGAAATTTCTGTACACCAAATATAATGCTCAGTGTCTCCTTTTCCAACTGAGCGTAGTTAGATTCAGCACTCGTCAACTCATAAGATGCAAAAGCTATTTGTCTTTCTTCCCCTGATGGTAGTATATGTGACACCACTGCTCCAACACGGTATAGTGAAGCATCACAGGCAAGTTGCTAATGGTAACTTCAGATTGAAATGTACCAACACTTCTGACTTTTTCAGTACTTCTTTCGCAAATTAGAATGCTTTTTCACATTCTGGAGTCACTGCCATGCCTGTATGAAACATTTTCCATAGGGTTGTCAGATTCTGGACACAATTTCCATATTAGTTGATTAACCCTAGGAATTACCTAAATTAAGTAACATTCTTTGGTCGTGGAGCCTCCATATTAGTTTCCATCTTATTAGGTGCTTTGTGTAGACCCTTACTGTCAATTACATGTCATGGATATTGTATGGCTGGCTGAAAGAACCATATTGATCTGTCCTCTCACAATGCCCATGCATCTGAAAGCGTTTTAGTATAACTTCTAAGTGTCGTAAGTGATCTTGCCCATTTTTGCCGGTGATCAATATATCATCTAGATAACACTGTATCCATGTAAAGCACGAACGATGTGATCCATTGACCATTAAAATAAAGCTGGTGCTGATGGGGAATAGGCCCTTGTGAGTGATGATGGTGAGCAGATATTGAGATTCAGCTGCCACATTCATTTGAACGTAGGCCTCCAATAGGTCAATCTTGCTGAACTTCTGTCCTCCTGCTAGACTTGCGAACAAATCTTCAAACAATTGTAGCAGGTATTGATCCACACATAGAACTGGATTGATTCTTGTCTTAAAATCTCGGCAGATACAAATTGTACCATCCTGTTTCATGACAGGCACAATAGGTGTTGCACTGTCACTAGTAGTGATGGGTTCTAGGACACCTGTTTCCACAAGTAGTAGTAGTAGGTCAGAGATTATCTTTGGACGTATAGTAGAGTGTACTGCTCTAGCCTTGAGACATTTCAGCTGGCTATTTTCCTTAATCTTCAGGAATACTTGTATACCTGTCATGGACCCCAGTGTGTCTTCAAAACCACTGCTGTATTTTTCCAGTATGGATTGTAAGTCTGACTTTGAATCAACTAAGCTGTTTACGGTGCTCCAACTAAATTAAATTTTTTCCAGTCAAGAGTGACCAAAGAACACTAGAAAACGTTCCCGGACCACATGAAATGGTAGCTCTGCAGTTTGTCCACTTAGCTCAACCTTGACTGTGATGTAACCTCTCAGAGGCACTTTTTCCTCAGTATCTTTCCTTAAGATCACATTTGCTGGTTTCAAAGGCAGCCGATTAAATTTCCATTCATAGTTGGTGTCAGGAATTAGGGATACAGCAGCCGCCGCATCGACCTCCACCAGGCCGCCCCCAGATCAATGCACGCCGAGGTTCCGCCGGGTAAGACCACACGTGGACGGCGCCGGCAGGACTCGGATTTTCTTTACGGCTGCTCGGCCCATCCCGGGCGGAGCATCGCCGGGGGGGGCCACGTAGAGCGGCCCCCGACCTCGCCACACCGGCGCCAATAGCACCGATTCTCCGCTCTCCGTAGAATCGGCGGACCGGCGTCGGGGCGGCGGCGCGCGATTCGCGCCAGGCCCGACGATTCTCCGGCCCAGCCTGGGCTGAGAGAATCCCGCCCCTAATGTAGTCTTCAGACTTAGATATCATTCCGTTAATAATCTTCTCAGAATGGTCTCATTTTTCAAACCAAACACTAAACAATCTCCAATTGTGTTGTCGAATTAATCGCCAAATTCACAAAACATTGCAAGTCACTTGAAGGTTGCGATGAACTGCCCAATATTTTCCCTTTCTAATTGATTCCTTCGAAGAAATCAAAGCCACTCCGTAAAAAAAATGGCTTTGGTGCATAATAGTCTTACAATATTTTTATCAATTCTTGATACGTCTTATCCCTGGGCTTCCCGGGCTGAACCAAGCTTCTTCATAAATTTAATGTTTTGCTTTCAATTGTACTTAGGAATGCAGGGATCTTAATATCTTCTGAAATTTTATTAGCTAGGATATAATAATGGAATCTTCCTGAGTATGATTTCTAGTTCTCTGGATCTTCATCAAAAGAGCCCATCATGCCAAAACTTCCTGTCATTTTTAATGGTATCGGTATACTCTTCCAAATTCCTTTTAATTAACGGTCTAGTTAAATACAGTTGAATTACCAATTTGTAACAGCTTTAACTCGCGTCACAAGCTGTGAGAATCTTTGTCTGCCCCGCTCTACCTCTGTGCCTCACTGAACTGCACGTGGTGAGTTCACAGCATGATCTCCACGAAGTTCTGGTTTAAAATCGCTACAAGCCCTTCCTTCGAATATTTCCCCCCAAAATCTTACTGGTCCAGATGCCAGGTGCGATTTCTGACCTTTTGTTAATCTGCTTGGTCGATTGATCTGTTGAAGCAGCTCCACTCTTCTACATCAACGGTCAAACTTTGGCTTTTCTCTTTCTTCACAAAAAGACAGTTGTTATTCTGATCCATTCCTTGTTGCCAGCTTTCTTTTTTTGGACGAACAGTACAAGAGAAATAGATTGCTGGTGCACGTGGGTTTAATGCAAGATCAAGAGAGGTTTATTAGATAGGTCTTCACTGTACAAGGGTTGATATTAGACTCAGGGAAAAAGCCCGCAAAGTCGTCAATGATGTCACACATGTCACGTGACCACCTTCTTAAAGAGACATTGCACACAACTATAACACATATATAACACATATCCGCACCATAACCTCACCATTTAGGAAGGGAGGAAGAGAGAAAACAGGGAACCAGTTGAGGCCAGTTAGCCAATATTAGTAGTAGGCAAAACGTTGGAATCTGTTATTAAATACATAGTAGCGGGTACTGAGAAAATCATACTCAGCCTGAACTTCATTGGAGTGATAATCAATATTGGATTGCCAATCCGTTCCCAGTTTCTTTCCTGAAATCCTGTCTCCACCAACCTTCCAACACAGACCAGTGCAGCAAGTCCCCAGCGACTAGCGTTGAAATGCAGCTCTGTCAGACAGAAGGAAGCCATGCCCCCATTTCACAGCGCTAGCTGCTGTACAGTAGGTAGTTTAAAGGTCCATTAAAGTTCAAAGGTTGTTCACAGGCCAGAGAGAAGTGTATAAGGTAAGTGGCTAGGGCTTCGGGGCGGAGGCGTCATTGGAGAGGGTGGGTCATGCCTTGGGGGGTATTGGGCCTTGTGGGGTGGGAGTTGGTCAGGTTGGTTTAAGCCCCAGAGGTGGGGTTGAAAGTCAGGTTTGGTGGAGTGTGTGGGGCGGGATGGAGAGACCCCATGGGGGTAGGGGGACTCCCATGGATTCTGGAGTAGGGCGGTGTAGTCCCTTGGGGGGGGGGGGGTGGAGTACTGTAGGGAGTGGTAGTCAGGGAGTGTAGGGAAAGCCATGGGGGGTTGGTGTGGGTCTGCGCAATGGTTACCATTAAATTAGATATTTTAATTCTTCTAACATTTTCGGTGTAATTACTGGTGTCACCCAATTGGAACTATCCAAAGTTTGTGATTTTTGAATGGTTCCTAGTGTGGGCAATTGGTCAGTTTGCACTTTTAGGCAATTGCTGTGCGAACCTTGCCTGGGAACATCTTTCGGGTATCCCCCTGCAATACCAGCTCTGGAGCTCAGAAGTTACAACCTAATATGATTAAGCAGAGTCAACATGGATTTATGAAAGGGAAACTGTTTAAATCTATCAAGAGTTTTTTGAGGATGTAACTAGTAGGATGTAATGTCAATTGCGCTGCGGGGGGCATGTGTCATTTTTGTAGGATTGCAGAATGCTATCAGCCTTGTTTTATGATGCCCTTTTCAAATGTTTCAAAGACCAGCTGAAAAGACAGCTCTCTCTAGCCGACCTTGACCAATGGGTATAGGAGCAGGAGGCTGCCAACAGAGACAGCAGGCGAACAACATTCAGGAAAGCAGCCTCCAAGTTTTAAATAAATAGATGGAGGGCTGCTGAAGAAAGGCATACATAATGGAAGAAGCCTACTAATACCAGAGCCCCTCCAAACCAGGAGATTCTACACCCTAACTGTTCATGAATCTGCAGATCAAGGATTGGTCCCATCACTCCTCAAAGATCACGAAAATGACCAAAGAGACAAACCTTCCCCCTGATCTTCATCAGTGAAGAATTTACTGTCATCAGACATGGGGGAACCAGGATTTGTAGTTCATTTAAAGTTTCAAAAACATTCAATGGTATGCTAATCAAGGCTTCCAACACAGGTCGGATAATGTCTGAGCTGTAACGATTGAGGTACGGCAAGGGTCACTACGTGGGCCGTAGATATTTACTATGGGGCCGGTTTATCTCCCTTGTCTAGACAGCTGGTTTGTCTAGACAGAGTGAGGCGAGCAGCGTGGGTTCAATCCCTGTACCGGCTGAGGTTATTCATGAAGCCTTCTCAACCTTTCCCCTTGCCTGAGGTGAGGTGACTCTCAGGTTAAATCACCACCAGTCAGGCTGCTTTCCCCTTTGAGGGAGAGAGCTATGTTCATCTGGGACTATGGTGACTATAATCTATAATAATGACGTTGATGGAGGACCAAGTTTGCTCATGACACAAAGTTAGGTAGAAAAGAGGATGATGCAAAGAGTCTGGAGATGGGAACTGGACTGGTTGGATGAGAAGGTGGCAGATGGAATACAATCTGGCAAAGTGTGCAGCTACTTTGGTGAAATTCAAAGGGAAAATGCAGGTACAAGCAATTAGGAAGGCAAATGTTAGCTTTTGTTATGAATAGATTGGAGTATAATGACAAAAAGGTCTCACCACAACAAGACAAGCACTTGAGGCCATGCCTGGAGTTGCATATGTGGTTTTGACATTATTCACTAAAGGAGGGCATATTTGCCCTTGAGGGAGATCAACAAAGTTTCATTGGACCGGTTCCCACGAGTAAAAGTAGGCGTATATTCTTTGGAGATTAGAAGAATGAGAAGGGTTCTGATTGGAACATAGTGGATTCTCCGATTCTAAGTGCTGACCCCGGCGTGGGAATGGTGGCCTTTTACGACCGAAGAAACAGTGGCAAACGGCCACCAGTCCCCCGAGTGGTGGGGGGCTAGCCGCCACGCAGCGTAGAGCACCCGGCCCTAGTTGCCGATACGACCGGAGAATTGCCGGAACTGTGGCCGCGCATGCGCATAACGGCGGTCTGCAGCAGCCACGCCGGGCAAGAAGGCGCCAGCCGTGCGCGGACCCAGCCTGACAAATAGTGCCCTCCTGTGGCCAGGCTCGCCACCCCCGGACTAACCCCCACCAGTGCCCCCAGCCCCTGCCAAAGCCCTCCAGCTCGCGGATCGACTCTCCTCCAACTGTGGCGCGCTGGACATAGCATGCGTGACCCACGCCATCGGGAACTCGGCCAGTCGGGGGCGGAGCATCGGGGGGGAGGGCCTCAGGTAGCGTCCTAGGTATACTCCTAGAGTATGCCGTTTTGGAGGAGGTGGAGCATCGCAAAAGGGGCGCCGCCCCCGATTTCAGCAGCAACGTGGATTCTCCGACCGATCGCCGAACGCGATTTCGATGTCGGAGACCGGAGAATCCCACCCATAACATTTTTAAGAGGCTTGACAGGATAGATGCAGAGAAAATATTTCCCTTGGCTGGGAATCTAGAACACCATGGGCGAGATTCTCCGACCCCCCGCCGGGTCGGAGAATCGCCGGGGGCTGGCGTGAATCCCGCCCCTGCAGGTTGCCGAATTCTCTGGCACCGGAGATTCGGCGGGGGCGGGAATCGCGCCGCGCCGGTTGGCGCCCCCCCCCCCCCGCGATTCTCCGGCCCGGATGGGCCGAAGTCCCGCTGCTAGAATGTCTGTCCCGCCGGCTTAGATTAAACCACCTACCTTACCGGCGGGACAAGGCGGCGCGGGCGGGCTCCGGGGTCCTGGGGGCGGGGCGCGGGGCGATCTGGCCCCGGGGGGTGCCCCCACGGTGGCCTGGCCCGCGATCGGGGCCCACCGATCCGCGGGCGGGCCTGTGCCGTGGGGGCACTCTTTTTCTTCCACCTTCGCCATGGTCTTCACTATGGCAGAGGCGGAAGAGACTCTCTCCCCTGCGCATGTGCGGGGATGATGTCAGCAGCCGCTAACGCTCCCGCGCATGCGCCGCCCGGAGATGTCATTTCCGCGCCAGCTGGCGGGCACCAAAGGCCTTTTCCGCCAGCTGGCGGGGCGGAAATTAGTCCGGCGTGGGCCTAGCCCCTTAAGGTTGGGGCTCGGCCCCCCAAGATGCGGAGCATTCCGCACCTTTGGGGCGGCACGATGCCTGACTGATTTGTGCCGTTTTGGGCGGCAGTTGGCGGACATCGCGCCGATACCGGAGAATTTCGCCCCATAGCCGGTATTCTCGGAGAATCACCGGTGAAGCCGGAAATTCCCGCCACGCCGCTCTGACGCTGGGACACGATTCTCCGGTGACCGGAGAATCAGCAGCAGCCGTGTGTGCGCTGTCCCGCGCCGATTCAATGCGATCGACCGGCCAAGTTCCCGCCGAGTTCCGCCGGCGTAGTTCCAACCTGGTTCCACCCGGCGAGAGCTCAGACCCGCGGCCGCGCTGGCCGTCCTGGTGGGGGGGATCAGACTCCGGGGGGCCTCCACGACGGCCAGGCCCGCGATCAGGGACTACCAATTGGCGGGCGCGCGCGATCCGGGAGAGGCCTACTTTCTTCCGTGCCGGGCCGCCATGTCGCTATGCCATGTTGCGCGGCGCTGGCGTGGAAACGACCACGATGCGCATGCGCCAGCGCCGAAACGGCTACCACACGCATGCACCGGCGCAAAAACGGCCACCACGTGCATGTGCGGACCCACGCTGGCAGTGCAGGGCCCGTATCGGCGCCGGAGCAGTGCTCAGCACTCTGGCGCTGTGCTGGCCCCATGTGGGCCACTGAATCGCTGGGCCAAGAGGCCCGTTGACACCGGCATGAAGCACTCCGGTGTTTTTGGAGAATACCGGCCCATGTCACAGTCTCAGAATAAATGTTTGTAATTTCGGACAGTAATGAGTAGAAATTTCTTCACCCAAAAGGTTGTGAATCTTTGGAATTGACAGATTTGGAAGCACTAAGAGCTATGGGGATAGCTTGGGAAAGTGGTGTTGTGATAGATGATCAGCTACGTTTTATTGATTGCCAGATCAAAGTCGAAGGGCAAAATGGCCTACCCAACCTCTCTTTCCTATGTTCTTACCTTCATTTAGAAAATAAATTTAGAGTACCCAATTATTTTTTCTAATTAAGGGGCTATTTAGCATGGCCAATCCACCAACCTTGCACATCTTTGGGTTGTGGGGATGAGACCCACACAAACACGGGGAGAATGTGCAAAATCCACGTGGACAGTGACCCGGGGCCGGAATCGAACCCGGGTCTTCAGCGCCGTGTTCTTCCCTTGATTATCAGTGGATCAAAAAAGCAGCTCACTATCACCTTCCCCGGGTAATTAGGGATGAGAAATAAATGCTTGTCTTGCTGAGAATTAATTATATTCATTTCCCATGCACTACCAATGTAACTGACAAGCTAAGGAAGCAGCTATCTTCTCTGGAGAGGGAAAATATGAAACAAAATTGTAATATAAGAGTATTTGGCATAGCAAGGGTTAATGTGGAGCTTTGATACTTTACACCCACAGTGTGGTGTAAAGAGATACATGACCTGAGACTAGGGTCAGATGTGGACTGGACAGAGACCTGTGTAGAAGCAAGCATGGAGTTAGCTCATAGCTTGTGCTATACCCTATATATAATGTACATAGTTATGTGTTACCAGTGGATAGTTAGTATTGAATCATACAAGACTCAGAACCTCTTCATGACACCTACTGAACTTCAACATACAACAGACATATCGTTTTGTCCAGCATTCCCTCACAGTGTTGGCAGAGGAATGGGAGCTGGTGACTGCTGTCCATTCTCCTGCCCAGCAACATGGGGTGGGATTCTCCCCTACCCGGCGGGTCGGGGGGGTTCCGGCGTAATGGAGTGGCGGGAACCACTCCGGCGTCGGGCCACCCCAAAGGTGCGGAAGTCTCCGCACCTTTAGGGGCCAAGCCCTCATCTTGAGGGGCTCGGCCTGCGCCGGAGCGGTTTCCGCTCCACCGGCTGGCGGGAAAGGCCTTTGGCGCCAGCGGCTGCTGACATCATCCCCGCGCATGCGCAGGGGAGGGAGTCTCTTCCGCCTCTGCCATAGTGAAGACCATGGCGAAGGTGGAAGAAAAAGAATGCCCCCACGGCACAGGCCCGCTCGCGGATCGGTGGGCCCCGGTCGCGGGCCAGGCCACCGTGGGGGCACCCCCCGGGACCAGATCGCCATGTGCCCCCCCCCCCCAGGACCCCGGAGCCTGCCCGCGCCGCCTTGTCCCGCCGTTCAAAAGGTGGTTTAATCCACGCTGGCGGGACCGGCATTCCAGCAGCGGGACTTCGGCCCATCGCAGGCAGGAGAATCGGTGGGGTTGGGCCCGCCGACTGGCGCGGTGCGATTCCCTTCCCCGCCGACCGGCGCGGCGCGATTCCCGCCCCCGCCGAATCTCTGGTGGCAAAGATTTCAGGACACAGCGGGGGCGGGATTCACGCCTGCCCCCGGCGATTCTCCAACCCGGCGGGGGTCGGAGAATCCCGCCCATGTTCTTTATTTCAGCTTGGGAGGGAGAAGGGCAGCAGAATGAGTGAAGGAGAGGTTCATAAAAATAAATTGAAAACATGGCAAACTGAAGTAAATTGATTTGAAAATACTAAAGTCTATGATAATGATGAATGCAGTCAGTATTAAGTATTGCTGTCAAACAAAAGCTTAAGAATTTGAAATTGAGCATCATTCCTATATTTAGGAGGGAGAATGAAATGACAGGGTTCCTGCACCAAAAAACTTCACTTATACTAAGCTACATTTCAGATTAATCTGATCTTTCCTTAATTTTCTAGTGTGTTATGTAAGGGCTCACTGATCACTGCCTGCTAAATGTGTGGTACCATTTATAATTTACAGCTTCTGGATGTAAATTTAATGCTCCAATATGTTACATGGATAAAGTGATTTATTCAGTCTGGCTGAGTGTGTGTTGTAACCTTAGAAGTCTGTCAGGGATTTTAGATAACAGTCGTAAAGTGTAAAAACAGACCTCAAACGATTTATGAAATGTGTTTGAGTGGGTCATTGACTTCGATAGGATTCCTCTCGACCTTTAGTCTTTATTATACATACTGGGGGAGAAATTCATCTGGCTCCACTTTCAGGCCCAGAGTACCTGCAACCAAGCAAGAGGCCTGAGGCCGGCCCAATAGTAGGACTCAGGCCTCATTATTAATAGTTGAATGAGCTGCTGGAGCCTGGCTCGGCTCCACAGGCAAGTTGCCCATCTGAATAAAATGAATTGCGTTGCCTGCGTTTGCCAACTACGGCTTGAAGGTAAGTTCCAAGATTGGATGGAAGGTCCAAGGCGACAATGGATCAGGGGCCAAATCAGGGGCGCTGCTGTGGAGTCACAGTCGGCCCCTAGAAATACTTTCATCAGCGGTAAAAGCGGCCACAAAGCATAGTCGGCCTGCCACCAGCTCTGTCAATTGGCAAACGATTTTGGACAGTGTGCTTAGAACAGACTTTTGGCTCCTCCTGCTCAAAGTTCTCATGCATGCTACTGTCCAGCATCAAGCGTGCAAGCATGGAAAATGCACCCTACATAACCTGCTTCCTTTTTCTCTTGCATTGCCAAGAGTGCTGGGGTGCAATTGGTCTTGGCAGGTAGTTAATGCAAAATGGGTGAATGAATCGCCAACCAGCTTTACATATCACCCAACCATTCTTCAAGGGAAAAGGTGGGGTGTAAAACTGGCAGTCAATTCAAAATCACCCCTTTTTTGTTACTGGCTAAGACCAATTTTCACCAACCTCTCCAACTCCAAACCCGTGCCTAACAATTTTCAAAATGAACCGAATGTTGCCAATTTTAAACATTGATTTCCTGCTGTCAAACATCATTGATTGTTGAACTGTATGTATATGGTAAAGTTCTTGAAAATGTGGATGAGCAGAGGGATCTAGGTGTCCATGTACATAGATCCCTGAAAGTTGCCACCCAGGTTGATAGGGTTGTGAAGAAGGCCTATGGAGTGTTGGCCTTTATTGGTAGAGGGATTGAGTTCCGGAGTCAGGAGGTCATGTTGCAGCTGTACAGAACTCTGGTACGGCCGCATTTGGAGTATTGCGTACAGTTCTGGTCACCGCATTATAGGAAGGACGTGGAGGCTTTGGAGCGGGTGCAGAGGAGATTTACCAGGATGTTGCCTGGTATGGAGGGAAAATCTTATGAGGAAAGGCTGATGGACTTGAGGTTGTTTTCGTTGGAGAGAAGAAGGTTAAGAGGAGACTTAATAGAGACATACAAAATGATCAGGGGGTTAGATAGGGTGGACAGTGAGAGCCTTCTCCCGCGGATGGAAATGGCTGGCACGAGGGGACATAGCTTTAAACTGAGGGGTAATAGATATAGGACAGAGGTCAGAGGTAGGTTCTTTACGCAAAGAGTAGTGAGGCCGTGGAATGCCCTACCTGCTACAGTAGTGAACTCGCCAACATTGAGGGCATTTAAAAGTTTATTGGATAAACATATGAATGATAATGGCATAGTGTAGGTTAGATGGCTTTTGTTTCGGTGCAACATCGTGGGCCGAAGGGCCTGTACTGCACTGTATCGTTCTATGCTCTATGTTCTATATGTGTTTGAAGTGCTATTTGCAGCACCAAAGGTTCCTCACCCCAGCCCCACCTCTGCTTCGTAGCCCCATAACCAAATCAGTCTCTGCCATTCAGGTGATGTCTGGCACAAGGCATTAGCATTTCTGAGAATGGTACAATTGCAGAGTAACGATCATTAAAAATAGTCGGAACATTTGCCAAAATGTCCCCTTTATATTTTTGAGCTACACAATGCCACTGACTGAAAGAAAAATTCTCAATTGATCTGGCAGGCGGCACATTGAATTGAACACCAGAATGTTGTGGAAAGCAGTGACAGAAATATTGCTTGTCGCGTAACCCGGGGAACAATGCAGGTGGCTGACAGGCAGATGCTGCGTTCCACACTCTCCATCCCTTCAGCACTGGGATCTCCCACCTTCAAATGTACAACAACAGAGCTGTTTACATAGAGGTGGCAAGTTAGGGTCAAGAGTGGGAGAGGCAGCATGGTGGCATAGTGGTTAGCACTGTGAGGCACAATCAATTTGGCTGGAGATGAAGTTGAATTCAAACTGAGGCTTTATTAGTATCTGAAGTGTGGCCTCCTACAGCAGCTGATGAAATGGCTACGAGCTGAAGGCCACGCATATTTATAACCTGGCTCCTGGGCGGAGCTAGCATGCAGGGGCCCAGGTGAACCTGCAGTGCAGGTTCTACCGCAGGGGTGGTGGATAACTATATACAACTCGCAATCTTTAATATTTACAGGACAGTGAAAAAAAAAGTGTCTCTGGTCATCCGGTGGGCCGGTCAGAGGTTCAGCCGGTCCGGCGCCTTGATCGTCCTCTGGGATCGACGAAGTGGAGCCAGCGATGTTGGTGCTGTCGTGGTCGAAGTTGACTCCGGGAGCGTGCCGAAATCCTCTTCATCAACGGGGGTGGGCAGGGGGAGGACGGACAGTCCTATGGGGGGTGATGGGGGTGGCAGGGGAGAGGAGGGTGGTGCCAGGGGCGACGGGGGTGGTGTGGGGGCGGAACCTGCTGGTGCCAGGTCCCTGAGGGAGACGGTATCCTGGCGGCCGTCAGGGTATGCCACGTAGGCGTACTGTGGGTTTGCATGGAGCAGGTGCAGCCTTTCCACCAATGGATCCGCCTTGTGGAGCCGCACATGCTTACGGAGAAGCACGGTTCCCGGAGCTGTGAGACAAATCGGGAGCGACACCCCGGATGTGCACTTCCTGGGGAAGGCAAAAAGCCGTTTATGCGGTGTACTGTTAGTGGCAGTGCAAAGTAATGAGCGAATGGAATGTAGTGCATCAGGTAGGACCTCTTGCCAGCGGGAGGCCGGGAGATTTCTGGACCGTAGGGCCAGCTGGACGGCCCTCCATACCGTCCCATTCTCCCTTTCTACCTGTCTGTTTCCCCGGGGGTTGTAGCTCGTCGTTCTGCTGGAGACGGTACCCCTGCTGAGCAGGAACTGACGCAGCTCATCACTCATGAATGAGGATCCCCTGTCATTGTGGATGTAGGCGGGGAAGCTGAACAGAGTGAAGATAGAATTAAGGGCTTTAATGACGGTGGCAGACGTCCTGTCGGGGCATGGGATGGCGAAGGAAAAACGGGAGTATTCATCGATCATACTGAGGAAATACGTGTGTCAGTTGGAGGAGAGGAGGGGGCCTTTGAAATCCATGCTGAGGCGTTCAAAGGGGTGGGAGGCCTTCACCAGGTGCGCGCGGTCCGGCCGGTAGAAGTGCGGTTTGCACTCCGCACAGGCCTAGCAGTCCTTGGTGATCGTCCTTACTTCCTTGACAGAGTAGGGCAAATTTTGTGCCTTAATGACGTGGTACAACCGAGTGACCCCTGGGTGACAAAGACTGTCGTGCAGGGCCCGGAGTCAGACTACCTGTGCGGTGGCACATGTACCTCGGGATAGGGCGTCTAGGGGCTCGTTGAGTTTGCAGGGCGATACTTAATCTCATAGTTATAGGTGGAGAGCTCGATTCTCCACTGCAGGATTTTGTCATTTTTGATCTTGCCCCGCTGTGTGTTGTTGAACATGAAGGCTACCGATCGTTGGTCAGTGAGGAGAGTAAATCTTCTGCCGGCCAGGTAATGCCTCCAATGTCGCGCAGCCTCATTGATAGCCTGGGCCTCCTTTTCGACAGATGAGTGCCGAATTTCGGAGGCATGGAGGGTGTTGGAAAAGAATGCCACGGGCCTGCCTGCCTGGTTCAGGGTGGGGCAATGCTACGTCCGATGCATCGCTTTCTACTTGGAAAGGAAGTGTTTCGTCTACAGCGTGCATTCCAGATTTGGCAATATCAGCTCTGATCCGGGCGAAGGCCTGTTGGGCCTCTGCCGTCAGGGGGAAATGAGTGGACTGTATGAGTGGGCGGGCCTTGTCCGCATAGTTTGGGACCCACTGAGCGTAAGACGAGAAGAACCCCAGGCAGCGTTTGAGGGCCTTGGGGGAGTGGGGGAGGGGAAGCTCCATCAGGGGGCGCATGCGGTCGGGATCGGGCCACAGAACTCCGTTCTGGACCACGTAGCCGAGGATGGCTAAGCGGTTTGTACGGAACACACACTTCTCCTTGTTATACGTGAGGTTGAGGAGAGTGGCGGTGCGGAGAAATGTAGCGAGGTTTGCGTCGTGGTCCTGCTGATCATGGCCGCAGATGGTCACATTGTCTAGGTACGGAAACATGGCCCGCAAGCCGTACCGGTTGACCATTCGGTCCATCTCCCTTTGGAAGACCGAAACCCCATTGGTGACGCCTAAGGGGACCCTAAGGAAGTGATATAGCCGGCCGTCTGCCTCGAAGGCGGTGTATGGCCAGTCCGATTTATGGATGGGGAGCTGGTGGTAAGCGGATTTCAGGTCCACCGTTGAGAAGACCCGGTACTGTGCAATCTGGTTAACCATGTCAGATATGCGTAGGAGGGGGTACGCGTCGAGCTGCGTGTACCTGTTGATGGTCTGGCTGTAGTCCACAACCATTCGATTTTTCTCCCCAGACTTAACCACTACCACTTGAACTCTCCAGGGGCTGTGGCTGGCCTCGATAACTCCCTCCTGAAGCAACCGCTGGACCTCGGACCTGATGAAGGCCTTATCCTGGGTGCTGTACCGTTTGGTCTTGGTGGCAACGGGTTTGCAATCTGGAGTTAGATTGGCAAAGAGGGAAGTAGGATCGATCTTTAGGGTCCCGAGGCCGCACACAGTGAGGGGTGGTAAGGGTCCGCCGAATTTAAGGGTCAGGCTCTGGAAGTTGCACTGAAAATCCAGGCCAAGGATAAGTGCAGTGCAGAGGTTAGGGAGGACGTAGAGGTGAAAACCGTGGAACTCTACGCCTTGGACTGTGAGCGTGACCGTGCAGTACCCCCGGATCGCTACGCGATGGGATCCAGAGGCCAGGGAGATCTTTGATTGGTAGGGTGTACCTTAAGGGAGCAGCGCCTTACCGTATTTGGATGTACAAAGCTCTCGGTGCTCCCGGAGTCCAGTAGGCAGGAGGTCACGTGGCCGATGACTTTCACAGTGGATGCGTTGGTCAGAGTGTGTGGTCTGGACTGGTCGATTACCATGGATGCAAGTCGTGATTGATCGTCGGGTAGTGAGGCGGCCGCAGCGTCGGGGTCCTGAAACGCCGTTGGCCTTCATGTGATGCGGGGTGGACAAGATGGCGGCGCCCGGGATGTCACAAAATGGCAGCGCCCATGGAACGCACGTTGCGGGGATGGAGCAAGATGGCGGCGCCCATGAAACGCACATGTTGCGCGGTGGAGAAGATAGTGGCGCCTATTGCTCGCACATGGCCTGGGGAGGAGGGGAGGATAGCGGCGCCCATTGTCCGTGACCGGGGGAGATGGGGGCCTTAGCAGGCCTTACAAAGGGCAGCCTGGGCCGGGCAGCGTTGGCGGGGGTGTCTTTGTTGGCCGCAAAAATAGCATCGGCGATCACTGGCTGGCGCGTAGCGCAGGCGTATTGAGTGGGTAGCACCCCCGCTGGGGCGGCTGCCTGTGGGGCCCATAAAGCATAGGAGGAGTGGGCCGCACGGTTGGGGGCGTAGGACTGTACATTGCGCAGGGCGACCGTCATGAAAAACGCTAGTGTTTTTGGCTCTGCGAGGTCGCGCGTGGCCCCTTCTAGGTGCCGCTGCCTGATAACATCGGACCCAATCCCAGTTACCAAAGCGTCCCTCATAAGGAGATCTGAGTGCTCCTTAGCTGTAACGTCCTGGCAGTCACAGACCCGAATAGTGGGATCAGGGCCCTCCAGAAGTCCTCGATTGACTCACCCGGTAGTTGAGTACGCGTTGCGAGCGCGTGTCTGGCGAAGAGCGTGTTCGTCTTCTGCTCATAACTCTCTTTGAGTCGAGTCATAGCATCAGCGTAATTGGGCGCATCCTGGATCAGCGGGAAGATTTTAGAGCTGAGTCTGGAGTACAAGATTTGAATCTTCTGAGCCTCTGGAACAGGGGACGGCGCCGCGTTGATATACGCTTCAAAACAAGCTAGCCAGTGCTGAAAGTCCTTTCTGGTGTCGCTTGCGTGTGGATCCAGCGGCAGTCGATCTGGTTTAATCCGGAGGTCCATCTTCTGGATCAGATACTAATAAATTAAGGATCGATCAATTTGGCTGGAGACAAAGTTGAATTCAAACTGAGGCTTTATTAGTATCTGAAGTGTGGCCTCCTACAGCAGCTGACAAAATGGCTGCGAGCTGAAGGCCACGCATATTTATAACCCGGCTCCTGGGCGGAGCTAGCATGCAGGGGCCCAGGTGAACCTGTAGTGCAGGTTCTAACGTACAACACTTAATATAGGAACAGAGTGGTTTACCACACACTGCTGCCTCATGGCGCTGAGGTCCCAGGTTTTGCTCTGGGTCATTGTCCGTGTGGAGTTTGCACATTCACCACATGTTTGCGTGGGTTTTGCCCCCACCACCTAAAGATGTGCAGGGTAGGTGGATTGGTCACGCTAAATTGCCCCGTAATTGGAAAAAATGAATTGGGTACACTAAATTTATTTTTTTAAAGGGTGGGAGGGTGCCGTTCAACCAGATTGCTTAATATGTGTTGGTTAGGAGGAAAGAATTTTTATTTCTATCATGTATTTAATGACTTTAGGGTATCCCAAAATGCTTCTCATTCAAAAAGAGTGGAAAGCTAATTGATTGCAAGTTAGTCAATGAATAGAGACCTTATTTAAATACAATAACAACTTCCATTTATATAGCGCCTTCAATGTAGTAAATCATTCAAAAGGTCCGCTTTACAGGAGTGTTATTGGACAAAATCCGGCACTGAGACACATATGGAGGCATTAGGACAGGTTCCCCAAAACCTGATCAAGGAAGTTGTAAGAAGCGCTGGAAAGAAAATGTATGAATTGGAGAGATGGAGAAGTTTCGGGAGGCAATTCCAAGCTTAGTCAGCTGAAGCCACGGTCACTAATGCTGGAGTGATGGCAATTGGAGATTCACAAGAGACAGAGTTGAACATAAGAACATAAAACACAGGAGCGCGAGTAGACTATGCAACCCCTCAAGCCTGCTCCTCCATTCAATATGCTCATGGCTGATTATCAGCATTAACTCCATTTTCCACTCTGCCTATCCTTCAATTCCCTGAGAGACCAAATATCTGCCTGCCTCAGCCTTAAGTATATTCATTGATGGAGCACACCTGACCCTCTGGGGTCGAGAATTCCAAAGATTCACAACCCTTTGAGTGAATTTCTCCTCATCGCAGTCCAAATTATTTGCCCCTTTATGCTGAGACTGTACCCCTGGAGAAATGCAGAAATCCTGGGGGAGGTCACAAAAATGTAGGAACTGGGGACGGTGAGGGGTCTTGGAGGGATATGTTAATACAGGTGAGAATTTTAAATGTGAGCGTTGTTAAACTGGGAGACAATGCAAGTAAAAGAGCACATGGGTAAAAAAGATTTATTGATGTATGATAGGATGTGGGTAGAAATGTTTTAGATGAGCTAAGATTTACAGAGGATGTTAGTTGCGAAGCTGGCTAGGAGAGCCATTTTCTGGAGAATTAGGAGTAGGGTCAATCTCTCCTTATTTTCCTGGTGTAAGAAGTTGCAAGGATAACTGTTAGAACACAAATGAACTGGGAATGCCTCAGCTTTGATCCAAGAGTAGATGGTTGATCTCAGTTCAAAGACAGATGACCTTGCTACAATTGGGTTCAGCAGCCTCGGGTAACAGAATTGAGAAAGGGTCTGATTGCTCATCTCCTCATTGTGACTTCAGCTGGGAAGTGCATCCATATTGACAGTGAGAATCCATGAGGGTATAAATTCCCCTGGATTGTAGTGTAAAGCAGACCTTTGCCCGATTCTCTCGACTATTTCATCCCCAATGGTCCCTGTATCTCATTGGTACTTAATGAGGTAGCAGAGGACACTTGAAATAAAAACAGAAAATGCTGGATAAACTCAGCGTGACTGGCAGAATCTGTGTCGAGAGAAGCAGAGTTAACCTTTCAAGTCTGTACGACCCTTCTACAGAACTGAAGAGGGATAGAAATGTGATGAATTTTATACGGGGAGAGGGGGTGGGGCAGAATGGACGGCCAGAGATAGACATAGACATAGAATTTACAGTGTAGAAGGAGGCCATTTGGCCCATCAAGTCCGCTTCGGAAAGACCAACCCACCTAAGCCGCAACTCCACCCTAACCCTGCAACCCAGTAACCCCACCTAACCTTTTTGAACACTATGGGCAATTTAGTATGCCAACTCACCTAACCTGCACATCGTTGGACTGTGGGATGAAACCAGAGCACCCGGAGGAAATTCACGTACACACAGGGAGAACGTGCAGTCTCCGCACAGATGGGAATTGAACCTGGGACCCTGGAGCTGTGAAGCAACTGTGCTAACCACTGTGCTACCGAGCTGCCCTATAGGTCAGAGCTAAGAAGAGATTGACAAAGATGTCATGCATATAAGACAAAGGTGCTGTTAATGGTGTTATTAAGAACTGAAGAGTGTTAATAGTGGCAAAGGTTGGATAACTGAATGTGTTAATAGGTGAACAAAGGTTAGTGCTCAGTGGGAGCAAAACTGAACAACAAGGGACAGTGGCCATTTGGGGAGGGTTGGGTTGTATTTGGACAAACCAGGGGCGAATAATAGAAAATAAAACGTGTGGATGAGCAGAGGGGAGCCTAGTGTCTAATCAGAAGATGAGGTGCTGTTCTTCCAGTTTGTGTTGGCCATCACTTTAACATTGCAGCTGGGCAAGGACAGACATGTGAGCATGAGAACAAGGTGCTGAGTTGAAATGGTAAGTGACTGGGTGGTTGGCGTCATGCTTGTGAACTGAGTGAAGGTGTTGCCGAAAGCGGAATAATTAGCAGAAAACAACAGGAGGGATTGTCACAATTGAAGCTGTGCCCTTTGGATAGGAGAAGAAAACATTACCATTATCAAGCTCCCGTTTAAGCCAGAAATATTAGCTATCACGAGAGGTTGGATAAATCGGATTGTTTTCACTGGAACGACGGAGGTTGAGGGGCGACCTGAGAGAAGTTTCCAAAATTATAAGTGGCATGGACAGAGTGGATAGTCAGGAGCCTTTTCCCACGGTAGAAAAGTCAATTACTAGGGGACATAGGTTTAAGGTGTGAGTGGCAAAGTTTAGAGGAGATGTGCGAGGGAGGCTTTTTTTACATAGAGGGTGGTGAGTGTCTGGAACTCGCTTTCACAGCATACTACATAAATCTCACATCCTGCACAGGTCAAAGGTTGTGAACCAAATTATATGCTGCTTGCCATCAGTGTTTTATTTAATTGAGGGTTTTAGATGCCATCATTATCATTACAAAAATAAATGGTGGTTTGGTGTCCCAGCCACAGCTGAACAGTCTGAGTGTATCTGTATCCTTCCAATTTGCATTTTTTCTTCTCAAGAAACAGATAATTTTATAAACTTGTCAATTAAGGGCCAGCACATTTGGGCTGTTCACCATCAATGACTTCTCTTCCCATTCCTCGCAGTTACCTCTGGCGCCTCCCAAGGATCTATCCTTGGCTCTCTCCCATTTCTCATCTACAATGCTGTCCCTCGGTGACATCATCAAAAAACACATCAGTTTCCACACGCACACAGACTGCACCCAAATTTAACTCTCGCGGCCTCTTCACTGTCTCTAAATTGTCAGACTGCTTGTTCGACATCCAGTATTTGGATGAGCATAAATGTCCTCCAGTTAAATATCGGGAAGATCAAAGCCATTGTCTTCAATCCCCCCACCACAAACTCCATTCCCTAGCAACCACACCATTTTTCTTCCTGGCCATTGTCTGAAGCTGAGCCTGGTGGTTAGAACCTCAAAGTCGTATTTGACCAGGAGATGAGTTTTTGCCCACATCCACACAATCACTAAGACAACCTATTTCCACCTCTGTATCATTACTGATTCTGCCCCTTACTGAACTCTCCTGCAGTTGAAACACTTGACTGTCCTTGTTACCTCCAGACTTGAGTATTTTAATGCACATCTGGTTGGCCTCCCACAAACTTGGGTTCATCCAGAGCTCTGTTGCCTATGTCCTAACTTGCTGCAAGTCCCATTCGCTCACGAGTCCTGCATTCACTGACCTACACAGGCTCTCAGTTAAACATTGCCTCAGTTT
The DNA here is from genome assembly GCF_047496885.1 of Scyliorhinus torazame. Classification (NCBI taxonomy): domain Eukaryota; kingdom Metazoa; phylum Chordata; class Chondrichthyes; order Carcharhiniformes; family Scyliorhinidae; genus Scyliorhinus; species Scyliorhinus torazame. The sequence goes on from NC_092714.1 coordinate 131,261,416, forward strand.
TAACATTTGCATCTTTGTTTTCGAATCCCTCCCTATCCCTTTAATCTCCTCCAGCTCCACAGCCGCCCAAGATATCTCCACTCTTCAAATTCTGCTCCCTTGAATATCCCTGATTTTAACGCCATTTGGTGGCCAGGCCTTCAGTTGCCTTGGCCCCAAGCTCAGGAATTCTTTCCCTAAACCTTCCTGCATCTCTACCTCACTTTCATTCTTTGAGACATTCTTTGAAACCTGTTTCTTTGACCAAGCTTTTGGTCATCTGATCAAATATCACCGTATGAGGCTTAATGCCATATTTTGTTTTACAATGCCTCTTGGGAATCAACTTGGGATATTTTGCTGTGAAAAAGGGGCAATATACATATACACTGTTGTTCCTACACATGGGCTGAGACTGCTCAAACTTCTAGTCTTTCTGTAGACATTGCCTCTTGCTGAGACATAGCCTCAGACTGACATTTCACCCCCCAGGTCGCCAGGCTCTGTGTCCGAGCCTGTGCTGGATAACTTGTCTAAGGTTGAATCTATACTCCTTCAACTGCCACACGTGGAATGTTCCAATATCCATCACTGGGTAGCAATTGGAAGAAATCATCATGCCGTATTCTTTCCTCTCCTTAATCTGGGGCACTGAAACTTTTTGTAGCTGTCTTGTTTGAGATCAGCTGACACACTCCAAACAAAGGTTCAAGCCTGACACCTTCAGAATGGTTAACCGCCAAGGGCAGGGTTTTCCTGCCAACTTCTGAACTCTGCCATCTGGCTGAAATTGTGGTCAGAAGCCCTGCACTGTGTGAGGAACAGTCACTCATTCTGATTTTCCCCAGAGCAGACAATTCATGGTCAGAAAATAGGCTTGCGTCCAAATAAAGATGCTGGTGTGCTCTCAGAGCTGGAGGGCCAGAGGTCTTCTAGCTTGAAAGAAGCAACAGGGTCCAATGGCAGGTAAGTGAGGGGGACAGTACTCTAAAATGGTGCCATTCTCTCTACAACCTTGTCAAACTTCAAATTTTAAAATTGGCCTTTGCAACCAGGCCGCCACTGTGAAGAGGGAGGACCTTTCTACTGGATGCCTGGAGATATTGCTTCACCTAAACAGACAGGAAGGGCCTTGAAGCCTGCTGGTACTGGTTCCCCTGTTCGCCATTGGAAAGACACCTCCAGACAGCTAAGTTGGCTTCCTCTGCCTCTGGAATCCTGTAGTACCACTGGCAAAGACAGTCAATTACTTTCAATGGGCATTAATAGGCCTGTATCGATCGCAGTTGGTTATCTGCCACTTGCAGATATTTCGGTCATTGTGTGAAATTCCAGGTCAACCCGCCTCCAATCCCAACCCGCCAGGGACAAAAAAAAATCAAGTCCCATTAGCAAGGGCCTCAGCGGGAGCAATTTTGATTCCCAGTAAGAAGATACTGTGTTCAATTTCCCACTTTAGAAACTCAAACACATGGTCTGGATGTTGTGTTACCAACATTGAAGAGTTCAGCAACGTCTGAAATGCACACGTGTCGAGTGGGCCAATCTGCCAATTCCTGAGGCCCTGATCTACACTATTTCTGAGACCCTAATCTATATTGTTCCTGAGACCCTCGTCTATACTATTCCTGAGGCCTTTATCTAGACTATTCTTGAGGCCCTCACCTACACTATTCCTGATGTCCTCACCTACACTATTCCTGAGGCCCTAATCTACATTATTCCTGATGTCCTCGCCTACATTATTCCTGAGGCCCTCATCTACACTATTCCTGAGGCCCTCACCTACACTATTCCTGAGGCCCTCACCTACACTATTCCTGAGGCCCTCATCTACACTATTCCTGAGGCCCTGATCTACACTATTCCTGAGGCCCTCACCTGCACTATTCCTGATGCTCACACCTACACTATTCCTGAGTCCCTCATCTACACTATTCCTGAGGCCCTCATCTACACCATTCCTGAGGCCCTCATCTACACTATTCCTGAGGCCCTCATCTACACTATTCCTGAGACCCTCATCTACACTATTCCTGAGGCCATCATCTACACCATTCGTGAGGCCCTAATCTACACTATTCCTGAGACCCTCATCTACACTATTCCTGAGACCCTCATCTACACTATTCCTGAGGCCCTCATCTAAACTCTTCCTGAGGCCCTCATCTACACTATTCCTGAGGCTCACACCTGCACTATTCCTGAGGCCCTCATCTACACTATTCCTCAGGCCCTCATCGACACTATTCCTGAGGCCCTCATCTGCACTATTCCTGAGACCCTCATCTACACTATTCCTGAGGCCCTCACCTACACTATTCCTGAGGCCCTCATCTACACTATTCCTGAGGCCTTAATCTACACTATTCCTGAGGCCCTCATCGACACTATTCCAGAGGCCCTCACCTACACTATTGCTGAAGCCCTCATCTACACTATTCCTGAGGCCCTCATCTACACTATTCCTGAGGCCCTCATCTACAGTATTCCTGACGCCCTCATCTGCACTATTCCTGAGGCGCAAATCTACACTATTCCTGAGACCCTCACCTACACTATTCCTGAGGCCCTTATCTACATAATTCCGGTATTCCTGATCTACACTATTCCTAAGGCGCTAATTTGCACTATTCGTGAGGCCCTCACGTACACTATTCCTGAGGCCCTTATCTACAGGATTCCTGAGGCCCTCATCTATACTATTCCAGAGGCCCTCATCTACACTATTCCTGAGGCCCTCGCCTACACTATTCCTGAGGCTCTAATCTACACTATTCCTGAGTCCCTAATCTACACTATTCCTGAGGCCCTAATCTACACTATTCCGGTGGCCCTCATCTACACTATTCCTGAGGCCCTCACCTAGACTATTCCTGAGACCCTCCTCCACACTATATGTGAGGTCCTCACCTACATTATTCCGGAGGCCCTAATCTACACTATTCCTGAGGCGCTAATCTGCACTATTCGTGAGGCCCTCACCTACACTATTCCTTAGGCCCGCACTTACACTATTCCTGAGCCCCTTACCTACACGATTCCTGAGGCCCTCATGTATACTATTCCAGAGGCCCTCATCTACACTATTCCTGAGGCCCTCGCCTACACTATTCCTGAGGCTCTAATCTACACTATTCCTGAGGCCCTCATCTACACCATTCCTGAGGCCCTCACCTAGACTATTCCTGAGGCCCTCATCCACACTGTATGTGAGGTCCTCACCTACATTATTCCGGAGGCCCTAATTTACACTATTCCTGAGGCGCTAATCTGCACTATTCGTGAGGCCCTCACCTACACTATTCCTTAGGCACGCACTTACACTATTCCAGAGGCCCTTACCTACACGATTCCTGAGCCCCTCATCTATGCTATTCCAGAGGCCCTCATCTACTCTATTCCTGAGGCCCTCACCTACTCTAATCCTGAGGCTCTAATCTACACTATTCCTGATGTCCTCACCTACATTATTCCTGAGGCCCTCATCTACACTATTCCTCAGGCCCTCACCTACACTATTCCTGAGGCCCTCATCTACACTATTCCTGAGGCCCTGATCTACACTATTCCTGAGGCCCTCACCTACACTATTCCTGAGGCCCTCATTTACACTCTTCCTGAGGCCCTGATCTACACTATTCCTGAGGTCCTCGTCTACACTATTCTTGAGGCCCTCATCGACACTATATGTGAGGTCCTCACCTACATTATTCCGGAGGTCCTAATCTACAATATTCCTGAGGCCCTCACCTACACGATACATGAGGCCCTCTCCTACACTATTCCTTAGGCCCTCACTTACACTATTCCTGAGGCCCTTAACTACACGATTCCTGAGGCCCTCGTCTATACCATTCCAGAGGCCCTCATCTACACTATTCCTGAGGCCCTCACCTGCACTGTTCCGGAGGCCCTCACCTACACTATTCCTGAGGCACTCATCTACACTATTCCTGAGACTATCATCTACACTATTCCTGAGGCCCTCATCTACACTATTCCTGAGGCCCTTACCTAGACTATTCCTGAGGCCCTCATCTACACTATATGTGAGGTCCTCGCCTACATTATTCCGGAGGCCCTAATCTACACTATTGCTGAGGCCCTCACCTACACTATACATGAGGCCCTCACCTGCACTATTCCGGAGGCCCTCACCTGCACTGTTCCGGAGGCCCTAACCTACACTATTCCTGAGGCACTCATCTACACTATTCCTGAGACCATCATCTACACTATTCCCGAGGCCCTCACCTGCACTATTCCTGAGGACCTCATCTACACTATTTCTGACAACCTAATCTACAATTTTCCTGAGGCCATAATCTACACTATTCCTGAGGCCCTAATCTACACTATACGTGATGCCCCCAACTTCACTATTCCTGATGCCCTCACCTACAATATTCCTGAGGCCCTCACCTACACTATTCCGGAGACCCTAATCGACACTATTCCTGAGGCCCTCACCTACACTATTCCAGACGCCCTAATCTAAACCATTTCTGAGGCCCTAATCTTCACTATTCCTGAGGTCCTTATCTACACTATTCCTGAGGCCCTGATATACACTATTCCTGAGGTCCTCGTCTACATTATTCCTGAGGCCCCCATATATACTATTCCTGAGGCCCTCATCTAAAATATACATGAGGCCCTCACCTACACTATTCCTGAGGCCCTCATCTACACTATACGTGAGGCCCTCACCTACACTATTCCGGAGGCTCTAATCTACACTCTTCCTGAGGCCCTCAGCTACACTATTCCCGAGGCCCTCATCTACACTATTCCTGAGGCCCTCATCTACACTATTCCTGAGGCCCTCATCTACACTATACGTGAGGCCCTCAACGACACTATTCCTGAGGCCCTCGTCTACACTATTCCTGAGGCCCTCATCTACACTATTCCTGAGGCCCTAATCTACACTATTCCTGAGGCCCTCATCTGCACTATTCCAGAGGCCCTCGCCTACAGTATTCCTGAGGCCCTAATCTACACTATTCCTCAGGCCCTAATCTACACTATTCCTGAGGCCGTAATCTATACTATTCCTGAGGCCCTAACCTACACTATTCCTGAGACCTTCACCTACACTATTCCTGAGGCCCTCACCTACACTATCCCGAGGCCCTCATCTGCAGTATTCCTGAGGCACTCATCTACACTGTTCCTGAGACCATCATCTACACTATTCCCGAGGCCCTCACCTGCACTATTCCTGAGGACCTCATCTACACTATTTCTGACAACCTAATCTACAATTTTCCTGAGGCCATAATCTACACTATTCCTGAGGCCCTAATCTACACTATACGTGATGCCCCCAACTACACTATTCCTGAGGCCCTCACCTACACTATTCCAGACGCCCTAATCTAAACCATTTCTGAGGCCCTAATCTTCACTATTCCTGAGGTCCTTATCTACACTATTCCTGAGGCACTGATATACACTATTCCTGAGGTCCTCGTCTACATTATTCCTGAGGCCCCCATATATACTATTCCTGAGGCCCTCATCTAAAATATACATGAGGCCCTCACCTACACTATTCCTGAGGCCCTCATCTACACTATACGTGAGGCCCTCACCTACACTATTCCGGAGGCTCTAATCTACACTCATCCTGAGGCCCTCAGCTACACTATTCCCGAGGCCCTCATCTAAACTATTCCTGAGGCCCTCATCTACACTATTCCTGAGGCCCTCATCTACACTATACGTGAGGCCCTCACCGACACTATTCCTGAGGCCCTCGTCTACACTATTCCTGAGGCCCTCATCTACACTATTCCTGAGGCCCTAATCTACACTATTCCTGAGGCCCTCATCTGCACTATTCCAGAGGCCCTCGCCTACACTATTCCTGAGGCCCTAATCTACACTATTCCTCAGGCCCTAATCTACACTATTCCTGAGGCCGTAATCTATACTATTCCTGAGGCCCTAACCTACACTATTCCTGAGACCTTCACCTACACTATTCCTGAGGCCCTCACCTACACTATCCCGAGGCCCTCATCTGCAGTATTCCTGAGGTCCTAATCTACAATGTTCCTGATGCCATCACCTACACTACTCCTGAGGCTCTCACCTACACTATTGCTGAGGTCCACACCTACACTATTGCTGAGGCCCTCATCTACACTATTCCTGAGGCCCTCACCTACACTATTCCTGAGGCCCTCATCTACATAATTCCGGTATTCCTGATCTACACTATTCCTGAGGCGCTAATTTGCACTATTTGTGACGCCCTCACATACACTATTCCTTAGGCCCGCACTTACACTATTCCTGATGTCCTCACCTACATTATTCCTGAGGCCCTCATCTACACTATTCCTGAGGCCCTCACTTACACTATTCCTGAGGCCCTCACCTACACTATTCTTGAGGCCCTCATCTACACTATTCCTGAGGCCCTGATCTACACTATTCCTGAGGCCCTCACCTGCACTATTCCTGATGCTCACACCTACACTATTCCTGAGTCCCTCATCTACACTATTCCTGAGGCCCTCATCTACACCATTCCTGAGGCCCTCAACTACACTATTCCTGAGGCCCTCATCTACACTATTCCTGAGACCCTCATCTACACTATTCCTGAGGCCATCATCTACACCATTCGTGAGGCCCTAATCTACATTATTCCTGAGACACTCATCTACACTATTCCTGAGACCCTCATATCCACTATTCCTGAGGCCCTCACCTGCACTATTCCTGACGCCCTCATCTACACTATTCCTGAGGCCCTCACCTACACTATTCCCGAGGCACTCATCTACACTATTCCTGAGGCCCTCACCTACACTATTCCCGAGACCCTCATCTACACTATTCCTGAGGCCCTCATCTAAACTCTTCCTGAGGCCCTCATCTACACTATTCCTGAGGCTCTCACCTGCACTATTCCTGAGGCCCTCATCTACACTATTCCTGAGGCCCTCATCGACACTATTCCTGAGGCCCTCATCTGCACTATTCCCGATACCCTCACCTGCACTATTCCTGAGGCCCTCATCTACACTATTCCTGAGGCCCTCATCGACACTATTCCTGAGGCCCTCATCTGCACTATTCCTGAGACCCTCATCTACACTATTCCTGAGGCCCTCACCTACACTATTCCTGAGGCCCTCATCTACACTATTCCTGAGGCCTTAATCTACACTATTCCTGAGGCCCTCATCTACACTATTCCTGAGGCCCTCATCTACACTATTCCTGACGCCCTCATCTGCACTATTCCTGAGGCGCAAATCTACACTATTCCTGAGACCCTCACCTACACTATTCCTGAGGCCCTCATCTACATAATTCCGGTATTCCTGATCTACACTATTCCTGAGGCGCTAATTTGCACTATTCGTGAGGCCCTCACGTACACTATTCCTGAGGCCCTTACCTACACGAGTCCTGAGGCCCTCATCTATACTATTCCAGAGGCCCTCATCTACACTATTCTGAGGCCATCGCCTACACTATTCCTGAGGCTCTAATCTACACTATTCCTGAGTCCCTAATCTACACTATTCCTGAGGCCCTAATCTACACTATTCCGGTGGCCCTCATCTACACTATTCCTGAGGCCCTCACCTAGACTATTTCTGAGACCCTCCTCCACACTATATGTGAGGTCCTCACCTACATTATTCCGGAGGCCCTAATCTACACTATTCTTGAGGCGCTAATCTGCACCATTCGTGAGGCCCTCACCGACACTATTCCTTAGGCACGCACTTACACTATTCCTGAGCCCCTTACCTACACGATTCCTGAGGCCCTCATGTATACTATTCCAGAGGCCCTCATCTACACCAATCCTGAGGCCCTCGCCTACACTATTCCTGAGGCTCTAATCTACACTATTCCTGAGGCCCTAATCTACACTATTCCTGAGGCCCTAACCTACACTATTCCTGAGGCCCTCATCTACACTATTCCTGAGGCCCTTACCTAGGCTATTCCTGAGGCCCTCATCTACACTATATGTGAGGTCCTCACCTACATTATTCCGGAGGCCCTAATCTACACTATTCCTGAGGCGCTAATCTGCACTATTCGTGAGGCCCTCACCTACACTATTCCTTAGGCACGCACTTACACTATTCCAGAGGCCCTTACCTACACGATTCCTGAGGCCCTCATCTATACTATTCCAGAGGCCCTCATCTAATCTATTCCTGAGGCCCTCGCCTACACTATTCCTGAGGCTCTAATCTACACTATTCCCGAGGCCCTAATCTACACTATTCCTGAGGCCCTCATCTACACCATTCCTGAGGCCCTCACCTAGACTATTCCTGAGGCCCTCATCCACACTGTATGTGAGGTCCTCACCTACATTATTCCGGAGGCCCTAATTTACACTATTCCTGAGGCGCTAATCTGCACTATTCGTGAGGCCCTCACCTACACTATTCCTTAGGCACGCACTTACACTATTCCAGAGGCCCTTACCTACACGATTCCTGAGCCCCTCATCTATGCTATTCCAGAGGCCCTCATCTACTCTATTCCTGAGGCCCTCACCTACTCTAATCCTGAGGCTCTAATCTACACTATTCCTGATGTCCTCACCTACATTATTCCTGAGGCCCTCATCTACACTATTCCTCAGGCCCTCACCTACACTATTCCTGAGGCCCTCATCTACACTATTCCTGAGGCCCTGATCTACACTATTCCTGAGGCCCTCACCTACACTATTCCTGAGGCCCTCATTTACACTCTTCCTGAGGCCCTGATCTACACTATTCCTGAGGTCCTCGTCTACACTATTCTTGAGGCCCTCACCTACACTATTCCTGATGTCCTCACCTACACTATTCCTGAGGCCCTAATCTGCACTATTCCTGAGGCTCTCACCTACACTATTACTGAGGCCCTAATCTACACTATTCCTGATGTCCTCACCTACATTATTCCGGAGGCCCTAATCTACACTATTGCTGAGGCCCTCACCTGCACTATACATGAGATCCTCACCTGCACTATTCCGGAGGCCCTCACCTGCACTGTTCCGGAGGCCCTCACCTACACTATTCCTGAGGCACTCATCTACACTATTCCTGAGACTATCATCTACACTATTCCTGAGGCCCTCATCTACACTATTTCTGACAACCTAATCTACAATTTTCCTGAGGCCCTAATCTACACTATTCCTGAGGCCCTAATCTACACTATACGTGATGCCCCCAACTACACTATTCCTGATGCCCTCACCTACAATATTCCTGAGGCCCTCACCTACACTATTCCGGAGACCCTAATCTACACTATTCCTGATGCCCTCATCTACACTATTCCAGACGCCCTAATCTAAACCATTTCTGAGGCCCTAATCTTCACTATTCATGAGGTCCTTATCTACACTATTCCTGAGGCCCTGATATACACTATTCCTGAGGTCCTCATCTACATTATTCCTGAGGCCCCCATCTACACTATTCCTGAGGCCCTCATCTAAAATATACATGAGGCCCTCACCTACACTATTCCTGAGGCCCTCATCTACACTATACGTGAGGCCCTCACCTACACTATTCCGGAGGCCCTAATCTACACCATTCCTGAGGCCCTCATCTACACTATTCCTGAGGCCCTCATCTACACTATTCCTGAGACCCTCATCTACACTATTCCTGAGGCCATCATCTACACCATTCGTGAGGCCCTAATCTACACTATTCCTGAGACACTCATCTACACTATTCCTGAGACCCTCATATCCACTATTCCTGAGGCCCTCACCTGCACTATTCCTGACGCCCTCATCTACACTATTCCTGAGGCCCTCACCTACACTATTCCCGAGGCACTCATCTACACTATTCCTGAGGCCCTCACCTACACTATTCCCGAGACCCTCATCTACACTATTCCTGAGGCCCTCATCTAAACTCTTCCTGAGGCCCTCATCTACACTATTCCTGAGGCTCTCACCTGCACTATTCCTGAGGCCCTCATCTACACTATTCCTGAGGCCCTCATCGACACTATTGCTGAGGCCCTCATCTGCACTATTCCCGAGACCCTCACCTGCACTATTCCTGAGGCCCTCATCTACACTATTCCTGAGGCCCTCATCGACACTATTCCTGAGGCCCTCATCTGCACTATTCCTGAGACCCTCATCTACACTATTCCTGAGGCCCTCACCTACACTATTCCTGAGGCCCTCATCTACACTATTCCTGAGGCCTTAATCTACACTATTCCTGAGGCCCTCATCTACACTATTCCTGAGGCCCTCATCTACACTATTCCTGACGCCCTCATCTGCACTATTCCTGAGGCGCAAATCTACACTATTCCTGAGACCCTCACCTACACTATTCCTGAGGCCCTCATCTACATAATTCCGGTATTCCTGATCTACACTATTCCTGAGGCGCTAATTTGCACTATTCGTGAGGCCCTCACGTACACTATTCCTGAGGCCCTTACCTACACGAGTCCTGAGGCCCTCATCTATACTATTCCAGAGGCCCTCATCTACACTATTCTGAGGCCATCGCCTACACTATTCCTGAGGCTCTAATCTACACTATTCCTGAGTCCCTAATCTACACTATTCCTGAGGCCCTAATCTACACTATTCCGGTGGCCCTCATCTACACTATTCCTGAGGCCCTCACCTAGACTATTTCTGAGACCCTCCTCCACACTATATGTGAGGTCCTCACCTACATTATTCCGGAGGCCCTAATCTACACTATTCTTGAGGCGCTAATCTGCACCATTCGTGAGGCCCTCACCGACACTATTCCTTAGGCACGCACTTACACTATTCCTGAGCCCCTTACCTACACGATTCCTGAGGCCCTCATGTATACTATTCCAGAGGCCCTCATCTACACCAATCCTGAGGCCCTCGCCTACACTATTCCTGAGGCTCTAATCTACACTATTCCTGAGGCCCTAATCTACACTATTCCTGAGGCCCTAACCTACACTATTCCTGAGGCCCTCATCTACACTATTCCTGAGGCCCTTACCTAGGCTATTCCTGAGGCCCTCATCTACACTATATGTGAGGTCCTCACCTACATTATTCCGGAGGCCCTAATCTACACTATTCCTGAGGCGCTAATCTGCACTATTCGTGAGGCCCTCACCTACACTATTCCTTAGGCACGCACTTACACTATTCCAGAGGCCCTTACCTACACGATTCCTGAGGCCCTCATCTATACTATTCCAGAGGCCCTCATCTAATCTATTCCTGAGGCCCTCGCCTACACTATTCCTGAGGCTCTAATCTACACTATTCCCGAGGCCCTAATCTACACTATTCCTGAGGCCCTCATCTACACCATTCCTGAGGCCCTCACCTAGACTATTCCTGAGGCCCTCATCCACACTGTATGTGAGGTCCTCACCTACATTATTCCGGAGGCCCTAATTTACACTATTCCTGAGGCGCTAATCTGCACTATTCGTGAGGCCCTCACCTACACTATTCCTTAGGCACGCACTTACACTATTCCAGAGGCCCTTACCTACACGATTCCTGAGCCCCTCATCTATGCTATTCCAGAGGCCCTCATCTACTCTATTCCTGAGGCCCTCACCTACTCTAATCCTGAGGCTCTAATCTACACTATTCCTGATGTCCTCACCTACATTATTCCTGAGGCCCTCATCTACACTATTCCTCAGGCCCTCACCTACACTATTCCTGAGGCCCTCATCTACACTATTCCTGAGGCCCTGATCTACACTATTCCTGAGGCCCTCACCTACACTATTCCTGAGGCCCTCATTTACACTCTTCCTGAGGCCCTGATCTACACTATTCCTGAGGTCCTCGTCTACACTATTCTTGAGGCCCTCACCTACACTATTCCTGATGTCCTCACCTACACTATTCCTGAGGCCCTAATCTGCACTATTCCTGAGGCTCTCACCTACACTATTACTGAGGCCCTAATCTACACTATTCCTGATGTCCTCACCTACATTATTCCGGAGGCCCTAATCTACACTATTGCTGAGGCCCTCACCTGCACTATACATGAGATCCTCACCTGCACTATTCCGGAGGCCCTCACCTGCACTGTTCCGGAGGCCCTCACCTACACTATTCCTGAGGCACTCATCTACACTATTCCTGAGACTATCATCTACAATTTTCCTGAGGCCCTAATCTACACTATTCCTGAGGCCCTAATCTACACTATACGTGATGCCCCCAACTACACTATTCCTGATGCCCTCACCTACAATATTCCTGAGGCCCTCACCTACACTATTCCGGAGACCCTAATCTACACTATTCCTGATGCCCTCATCTACACTATTCCAGACGCCCTAATCTAAACCATTTCTGAGGCCCTAATCTTCACTATTCATGAGGTCCTTATCTACACTATTCCTGAGGCCCTGATATACACTATTCCTGAGGTCCTCATCTACATTATTCCTGAGGCCCCCATCTACACTATTCCTGAGGCCCTCATCTAAAATATACATGAGGCCCTCACCTACACTATTCCTGAGGCCCTCATCTACACTATACGTGAGGCCCTCACCTACACTATTCCGGAGGCCCTAATCTACACCATTCCTGAGGCCCTCATCTACACTATTCCTGAGGCCCTCATCTACACTATTCCTGAGACCCTCATCTACACTATTCCTGAGGCCATCATCTACACCATTCGTGAGGCCCTAATCTACACTATTCCTGAGACACTCATCTACACTATTCCTGAGACCCTCATATCCACTATTCCTGAGGCCCTCACCTGCACTATTCCTGACGCCCTCATCTACACTATTCCTGAGGCCCTCACCTACACTATTCCCGAGGCACTCATCTACACTATTCCTGAGGCCCTCACCTACACTATTCCCGAGACCCTCATCTACACTATTCCTGAGGCCCTCATCTAAACTCTTCCTGAGGCCCTCATCTACACTATTCCTGAGGCTCTCACCTGCACTATTCCTGAGGCCCTCATCTACACTATTCCTGAGGCCCTCATCGACACTATTCCTGAGGCCCTCATCTGCACTATTCCCGAGACCCTCACCTGCACTATTCCTGAGGCCCTCATCTACACTATTCCTGAGGCCCTCATCGACACTATTCCTGAGGCCCTCATCTGCACTATTCCTGAGACCCTCATCTACACTATTCCTGAGGCCCTCACCTACACTATTCCTGAGGCCCTCATCTACACTATTCCTGAGGCCTTAATCTACACTATTCCTGAGGCCCTCATCTACACTATTCCTGAGGCCCTCATCTACACTATTCCTGACGCCCTCATCTGCACTATTCCTGAGGCGCAAATCTACACTATTCCTGAGACCCTCACCTACACTATTCCTGAGGCCCTCATCTACATAATTCCGGTATTCCTGATCTACACTATTCCTGAGGCGCTAATTTGCACTATTCGTGAGGCCCTCACGTACACTATTCCTGAGGCCCTTACCTACACGAGTCCTGAGGCCCTCATCTATACTATTCCAGAGGCCCTCATCTACACTATTCTGAGGCCATCGCCTACACTATTCCTGAGGCTCTAATCTACACTATTCCTGAGTCCCTAATCTACACTATTCCTGAGGCCCTAATCTACACTATTCCGGTGGCCCTCATCTACACTATTCCTGAGGCCCTCACCTAGACTATTTCTGAGACCCTCCTCCACACTATATGTGAGGTCCTCACCTACATTATTCCGGAGGCCCTAATCTACACTATTCTTGAGGCGCTAATCTGCACCATTCGTGAGGCCCTCACCGACACTATTCCTTAGGCACGCACTTACACTATTCCTGAGCCCCTTACCTACACGATTCCTGAGGCCCTCATGTATACTATTCCAGAGGCCCTCATCTACACCAATCCTGAGGCCTTCGCCTACACTATTCCTGAGGCTCTAATCTACACTATTCCTGAGGCCCTAATCTACACTATTCCTGAGGCCCTAACCTACACTATTCCTGAGGCCCTCATCTACACTATTCCTGAGGCCCTTACCTAGGCTATTCCTGAGGCCCTCATCTACACTATATGTGAGGTCCTCACCTACATTATTCCGGAGGCCCTAATCTACACTATTCCTGAGGCGCTAATCTGCACTATTCGTGAGGCCCTCACCTACACTATTCCTTAGGCACGCACTTACACTATTCCAGAGGCCCTTACCTACACGATTCCTGAGGCCCTCATCTATACTATTCCAGAGGCCCTCATCTAATCTATTCCTGAGGCCCTCGCCTACACTATTCCTGAGGCTCTAATCTACACTATTCCCGAGGCCCTAATCTACACTATTCCTGAGGCCCTCATCTACACCATTCCTGAGGCCCTCACCTAGACTATTCCTGAGGCCCTCATCCACACTGTATGTGAGGTCCTCACCTACATTATTCCGGAGGCCCTAATTTACACTATTCCTGAGGCGCTAATCTGCACTATTCGTGAGGCCCTCACCTACACTATTCCTTAGGCACGCACTTACACTATTCCAGAGGCCCTTACCTACACGATTCCTGAGCCCCTCATCTATGCTATTCCAGAGGCCCTCATCTACTCTATTCCTGAGGCCCTCACCTACTCTAATCCTGAGGCTCTAATCTACACTATTCCTGATGTCCTCACCTACATTATTCCTGAGGCCCTCATCTACACTATTCCTCAGGCCCTCACCTACACTATTCCTGAGGCCCTCATCTACACTATTCCTGAGGCCCTGATCTACACTATTCCTGAGGCCCTCACCTACACTATTCCTGAGGCCCTCATTTACACTCTTCCTGAGGCCCTGATCTACACTATTCCTGAGGTCCTCGTCTACACTATTCTTGAAGCCCTCATCGACACTATATGTGAGGTCCTCACCTACATTATTCCGGAGGTCCTAATCTACAATATTCCTGAGGCCCTCACCTACACGATACATGAGGCCCTCTCCTACACTATTCCTTAGGCCCTCACTTACACTATTCCTGAGGCCCTTAACTACACGATTCCTGAGGCCCTCGTCTATACCATTCCAGAGGCCCTCATCTACACTATTCCTGAGGCCCTCGCCTACACTATTCCTGAGGCTCTAATCTACTCTATTCCTGAGGCCCTAATCTACACTATTCCTGAGGCCCCAATCTACACTATTCCTGAGGCCCTCATCTACACTATTCCTGAGGCCCTTACCTAGACTATTCCTGAGGCCCTCATCTACACTATATGTGAGGTCCTCGCCTACATTATTCCGGAGGCCCTAATCTACACTATTGCTGAGGCCCTCACCTACACTATACATGAGGCCCTCACCTGCACTATTCCGGAGGCCCTCACCTGCACTGTTCCGGAGGCCCTAACCTACACTATTCCTGAGGCACTCATCTACACTATTCCTGAGACCATCATCTACACTATTCCCGAGGCCCTCACCTGCACTATTCCTGAGGACCTCATCTACACTATTTCTGACAACCTAATCTACAATTTTCCTGAGGCCATAATCTACACTATTCCTGAGGCTCTAATCTACACTATACGTGATGCCCCCAACTTCACTATTCCTGATGCCCTCACCTACAATATTCCTGAGGCCCTCACCTACACTATTCCGGAGACCCTAATCGACACTATTCCTGAGGCCCTCACCTACACTATTCCAGACGCCCTAATCTAAACCATTTCTGAGGCCCTAATCTTCACTATTCCTGAGGTCCTTATCTACACTATTCCTGAGGCCCTGATATACACTATTCCTGAGGTCCTCGTCTACATTATTCCTGAGGCCCCCATATATACTATTCCTGAGGCCCTCATCTAAAATATACATGAGGCCCTCACCTACACTATTCCTGAGGCCCTCATCTACACTATACGTGAGGCCCTCACCTACACTATTCCGGAGGCTCTAATCTACACTCTTCCTGAGGCCCTCAGCTACACTATTCCCGAGGCCCTCATCTACACTATTCCTGAGGCCCTCATCTACACTATTCCTGAGGCCCTCATCTACACTATACGTGAGGCCCTCAACGACACTATTCCTGAGGCCCTCGTCTACACTATTCCTGAGGCCCTCATCTACACTATTCCTGAGGCCCTAATCTACACTATTCCTGAGGCCCTCATCTGCACTATTCCAGAGGCCCTCGCCTACAGTATTCCTGAGGCCCTAATCTACACTATTCCTCAGGCCCTAATCTACACTATTCCTGAGGCCGTAATCTATACTATTCCTGAGGCCCTAACCTACACTATTCCTGAGACCTTCACCTACACTATTCCTGAGGCCCTCACCTACACTATCCCGAGGCCCTCATCTGCAGTATTCCTGAGGCACTCATCTACACTGTTCCTGAGACCATCATCTACACTATTCCCGAGGCCCTCACCTGCACTATTCCTGAGGACCTCATCTACACTATTTCTGACAACCTAATCTACAATTTTCCTGAGGCCATAATCTACACTATTCCTGAGGCCCTAATCTACACTATACGTGATGCCCCCAACTACACTATTCCTGAGGCCCTCACCTACACTATTCCAGACGCCCTAATCTAAACCATTTCTGAGGCCCTAATCTTCACTATTCCTGAGGTCCTTATCTACACTATTCCTGAGGCCCTGATATACACTATTCCTGAGGTCCTCGTCTACATTATTCCTGAGGCCCCCATATATACTATTCCTGAGGCCCTCATCTAAAATATACATGAGGCCCTCACCTACACTATTCCTGAGGCCCTCATCTACACTATACGTGAGGCCCTCACCTACACTATTCCGGAGGCTCTAATCTACACTCATCCTGAGGCCCTCAGCTACACTATTCCCGAGGCCCTCATCTAAACTATTCCTGAGGCCCTCATCTACACTATTCCTGAGGCCCTCATCTACACTATACGTGAGGCCCTCACCGACACTATTCCTGAGGCCCTCGTCTACACTATTCCTGAGGCCCTCATCTACACTATTCCTGAGGCCCTAATCTACACTATTCCTGAGGCCCTCATCTGCACTATTCCAGAGGCCCTCGCCTACACTATTCCTGAGGCCCTAATCTACACTATTCCTCAGGCCCTAATCTACACTATTCCTGAGGCCGTAATCTATACTATTCCTGAGGCCCTAACCTACACTATTCCTGAGACCTTCACCTACACTATTCCTGAGGCCCTCACCTACACTATCCCGAGGCCCTCATCTGCAGTATTCCTGAGGTCCTAATCTACAATGTTCCTGATGCCATCACCTACACTACTCCTGAGGCTCTCACCTACACTATTGCTGAGGTCCACACCTACACTATTGCTGAGGCCCTCATCTACACTATTCCTGAGGCCCTCACCTACACTATTCCTGAGGCCCTCATCTACATAATTCCGGTATTCCTGATCTACACTATTCCTGAGGCGCTAATTTGCACTATTTGTGACGCCCTCACATACACTATTCCTTAGGCCCGCACTTACACTATTCCTGATGTCCTCACCTACATTATTCCTGAGGCCCTCATCTACACTATTCCTGAGGCCCTCACCTACACTATTCCTGAGGCCCTCACCTACACTATTCTTGAGGCCCTCATCTACACTATTCCTGAGGCCCTGATCTACACTATTCCTGAGGCCCTCACCTGCACTATTCCTGATGCTCACACCTACACTATTCCTGAGTCCCTCATCTACACTATTCCTGAGGCCCTCATCTACACCATTCCTGAGGCCCTCATCTACACTATTCCTGAGGCCCTCATCTACACTATTCCTGAGACCCTCATCTACACTATTCCTGAGGCCATCATCTACACCATTCGTGAGGCCCTAATCTACATTATTCCTGAGACACTCATCTACACTATTCCTGAGACCCTCATATCCACTATTCCTGAGGCCCTCACCTGCACTATTCCTGACGCCCTCATCTACACTATTCCTGAGGCCCTCACCTACACTATTCCCGAGGCACTCATCTACACTATTCCTGAGGCCCTCACCTACACTATTCCCGAGACCCTCATCTACACTATTCCTGAGGCCCTCATCTAAACTCTTCCTGAGGCCCTCATCTACACTATTCCTGAGGCTCTCACCTGCACTATTCCTGAGGCCCTCATCTACACTATTCCTGAGGCCCTCATCGACACTATTCCTGAGGCCCTCATCTGCACTATTCCCGAGACCCTCACCTGCACTATTCCTGAGGCCCTCATCTACACTATTCCTGAGGCCCTCATCGACACTATTCCTGAGGCCCTCATCTGCACTATTCCTGAGACCCTCATCTACACTATTCCTGAGGCCCTCACCTACACTATTCCTGAGGCCCTCATCTACACTATTCCTGAGGCCTTAATCTACACTATTCCTGAGGCCCTCATCTACACTATTCCTGAGGCCCTCATCTACACTATTCCTGACGCCCTCATCTGCACTATTCCTGAGGCGCAAATCTACACTATTCCTGAGACCCTCACCTACACTATTCCTGAGGCCCTCATCTACATAATTCCGGTATTCCTGATCTACACTATTCCTGAGGCGCTAATTTGCACTATTCGTGAGGCCCTCACGTACACTATTCCTGAGGCCCTTACCTACACGAGTCCTGAGGCCCTCATCTATACTATTCCAGAGGCCCTCATCTACACTATTCTGAGGCCATCGCCTACACTATTCCTGAGGCTCTAATCTACACTATTCCTGAGTCCCTAATCTACACTATTCCTGAGGCCCTAATCTACACTATTCCGGTGGCCCTCATCTACACTATTCCTGAGGCCCTCACCTAGACTATTTCTGAGACCCTCCTCCACACTATATGTGAGGTCCTCACCTACATTATTCCGGAGGCCCTAATCTACACTATTCTTGAGGCGCTAATCTGCACCATTCGTGAGGCCCTCACCGACACTATTCCTTAGGCACGCACTTACACTATTCCTGAGCCCCTTACCTACACGATTCCTGAGGCCCTCATGTATACTATTCCAGAGGCCCTCATCTACACCAATCCTGAGGCCCTCGCCTACACTATTCCTGAGGCTCTAATCTACACTATTCCTGAGGCCCTAATCTACACTATTCCTGAGGCCCTAACCTACACTATTCCTGAGGCCCTCATCTACACTATTCCTGAGGCCCTTACCTAGGCTATTCCTGAGGCCCTCATCTACACTATATGTGAGGTCCTCACCTACATTATTCCGGAGGCCCTAATCTACACTATTCCTGAGGCGCTAATCTGCACTATTCGTGAGGCCCTCACCTACACTATTCCTTAGGCACGCACTTACACTATTCCAGAGGCCCTTACCTACACGATTCCTGAGGCCCTCATCTATACTATTCCAGAGGCCCTCATCTAATCTATTCCTGAGGCCCTCGCCTACACTATTCCTGAGGCTCTAATCTACACTATTCCCGAGGCCCTAATCTACACTATTCCTGAGGCCCTCATCTACACCATTCCTGAGGCCCTCACCTAGACTATTCCTGAGGCCCTCATCCACACTGTATGTGAGGTCCTCACCTACATTATTCCGGAGGCCCTAATTTACACTATTCCTGAGGCGCTAATCTGCACTATTCGTGAGGCCCTCACCTACACTATTCCTTAGGCACGCACTTACACTATTCCAGAGGCCCTTACCTACACGATTCCTGAGCCCCTCATCTATGCTATTCCAGAGGCCCTCATCTACTCTATTCCTGAGGCCCTCACCTACTCTAATCCTGAGGCTCTAATCTACACTATTCCTGATGTCCTCACCTACATTATTCCTGAGGCCCTCATCTACACTATTCCTCAGGCCCTCACCTACACTATTCCTGAGGCCCTCATCTACACTATTCCTGAGGCCCTGATCTACACTATTCCTGAGGCCCTCACCTACACTATTCCTGAGGCCCTCATTTACACTCTTCCTGAGGCCCTGATCTACACTATTCCTGAGGTCCTCGTCTACACTATTCTTGAGGCCCTCACCTACACTATTCCTGATGTCCTCACCTACACTATTCCTGAGGCCCTAATCTGCACTATTCCTGAGGCTCTCACCTACACTATTACTGAGGCCCTAATCTACACTATTCCTGATGTCCTCACCTACATTATTCCGGAGGCCCTAATCTACACTATTGCTGAGGCCCTCACCTGCACTATACATGAGATCCTCACCTGCACTATTCCGGAGGCCCTCACCTGCACTGTTCCGGAGGCCCTCACCTACACTATTCCTGAGGCACTCATCTACACTATTCCTGAGACTATCATCTACACTATTCCTGAGGCCCTCATCTACACTATTTCTGACAACCTAATCTACAATTTTCCTGAGGCCCTAATCTACACTATTCCTGAGGCCCTAATCTACACTATACGTGATGCCCCCAACTACACTATTCCTGATGCCCTCACCTACAATATTCCTGAGGCCCTCACCTACACTATTCCGGAGACCCTAATCTACACTATTCCTGATGCCCTCATCTACACTATTCCAGACGCCCTAATCTAAACCATTTCTGAGGCCCTAATCTTCACTATTCATGAGGTCCTTATCTACACTATTCCTGAGGCCCTGATATACACTATTCCTGAGGTCCTCATCTACATTATTCCTGAGGCCCCCATCTACACTATTCCTGAGGCCCTCATCTAAAATATACATGAGGCCCTCACCGACACTATTCCTGAGGCCCTCATCTACACTATACGTGAGGCCCTCACCTACACTATTCCGGAGGCCCTAATCTACACTCTTCCTGAGGCCCTCAGCTACACTATTCCCGAGGCCCTCATCTACACTATTCCTGAGGCCCTCATCTACACTATTCCTGAGGCCCTCATCTACACTATACGTGAGGCCCTCACCGACACTATTCCTGAGGCCCTCATCTACACTATTCCTGAGGCCCTCATCTACAATATTCCTGAGGCCCTCGTCTACACTATTCCTGAGGCCCTCATCTACACTATTCCTGAGGCCTTAATCTACACTATTCCTGAGGCCCTCATCTACATTATTCCAGAGGCCCACGCCTACACTATTCCTGAGGCCCTAATCTACACTATTCCACAGGCCCTAATCTACACTATTCCTGAGGCCGTAATCTATACTATTCCTGAGGCCCTAATCTACACTATTCCTGAGACCTTCACCTACACTATTCCTGAGGCCCTCACCTACACTATCCCGAGGCCCTCATCTACAGCATTCCTGAGGTCCTAATCTACACTGTTCCTGTTGCCATCACCTACACTACTCCTGAGGCTCTCACCTACACTATTGCTGAGGCCCTCACCTACACTATTGCTGAGGCCTTCATCTACACTATTCCTGAGGCCCTCATCTACAGCATTCCTGATGTCCTCACCTACACTATTCCTGAGGCCCTAATCTGCACTGTTCCTGAGGCTCTCACCTACACTATTCCTGAGGCCCTACTCTACACTATTCCTGATGTCCTCACCTACATTATTCCTGAGGCCCTCATCTACACTATTCCTCAGGCCCTCACCTAAACTATTCCTGAGGCCCTCACCTACACTATTCCTGAGGCCCTCATCTACACTATTCCTGAGGCCCTGATCTACACTATTCCTGAGGCCCTCATCTACACTATTCCTGAGGCCCTGATCTACACTATTCCTGAGGCCCTCATCTACACTATTCCTGAGGCCCTGATCTACACTATTCCTGAGGCCCTCACCGGCACTATTCCTGATGCTCACACCTACACTATTCCTGAGACCCTCATCTACACTATTCCTGAGACACTCATCTACACTATTCCTGAGGCCCTCTTCTACACTATTCCTGAGGCCCTCATCTACACTATTCCTGAGACCCTCATCTACACTATTCCTGAGGCCATCATCTACACCATTCGTGAGGCCCTAATCTACACTATTCCTGAGACCCTCATCTACACTATTCCTGAGACTCTCATCTACACTATTCATCAGGCCCTCACATGCACAATTCCTGACGCCCTCATCTACACTATTCTTGAGGCCCTCACCTACACTATTCCCGAGGCACTCATCTACATTATTCCTGAGGCCCTCATCTACATAATTCCGGTATTCCTGATCTACACTATTCCTGAGGCGCTAATTTGCACTATTCGTGAGGCCCTCACGTACACTATTCCTGAGGCCCTTACCTACACGAGTCCTGAGGCCCTCATCTATACTATTCCAGAGGCCCTCATCTACACTATTCTGAGGCCATCGCCTACACTATTCCTGAGGCTCTAATCTACACTATTCCTGAGTCCCTAATCTACACTATTCCTGAGGCCCTAATCTACACTATTCCGGTGGCCCTCATCTACACTATTCCTGAGGCCCTCACCTAGACTATTTCTGAGACCCTCCTCCACACTATATGTGAGGTCCTCACCTACATTATTCCGGAGGCCCTAATCTACACTATTCTTGAGGCGCTAATCTGCACCATTCGTGAGGCCCTCACCGACACTATTCCTTAGGCACGCACTTACACTATTCCTGAGCCCCTTACCTACACGATTCCTGAGGCCCTCATGTATACTATTCCAGAGGCCCTCATCTACACCAATCCTGAGGCCCTCGCCTACACTATTCCTGAGGCTCTAATCTACACTATTCCTGAGGCCCTAATCTACACTATTCCTGAGGCCCTAACCTACACTATTCCTGAGGCCCTCATCTACACTATTCCTGAGGCCCTTACCTAGGCTATTCCTGAGGCCCTCATCTACACTATATGTGAGGTCCTCACCTACATTATTCCGGAGGCCCTAATCTACACTATTCCTGAGGCGCTAATCTGCACTATTCGTGAGGCCCTCACCTACACTATTCCTTAGGCACGCACTTACACTATTCCAGAGGCCCTTACCTACACAATTCCTGAGGCCCTCATCTATACTATTCCAGAGGCCCTCATCTAATCTATTCCTGAGGCCCTCGCCTACACTATTCCTGAGGCTCTAATCTACACTATTCCCGAGGCCCTAATCTACACTATTCCTGAGGCCCTCATCTACACCATTCCTGAGGCCCTCACCTAGACTATTCCTGAGGCCCTCATCCACACTGTATGTGAGGTCCTCACCTACATTATTCCGGAGGCCCTAATTTACACTATTCCTGAGGCGCTAATCTGCACTATTCGTGAGGCCCTCACCTACACTATTCCTTAGGCACGCACTTACACTATTCCAGAGGCCCTTACCTACACGATTCCTGAGCCCCTCATCTATGCTATTCCAGAGGCCCTCATCTACTCTATTCCTGAGGCCCTCACCTACTCTAATCCTGAGGCTCTAATCTACACTATTCCTGATGTCCTCACCTACATTATTCCTGAGGCCCTCATCTACACTATTCCTCAGGCCCTCACCTACACTATTCCTGAGGCCCTCATCTACACTATTCCTGAGGCCCTGATCTACACTATTCCTGAGGCCCTCACCTACACTATTCCTGAGGCCCTCATTTACACTCTTCCTGAGGCCCTGATCTACACTATTCCTGAGGTCCTCGTCTACACTATTCTTGAGGCCCTCACCTACACTATTCCTGATGTCCTCACCTACACTATTCCTGAGGCCCTAATCTGCACTATTCCTGAGGCTCTCACCTACACTATTACTGAGGCCCTAATCTACACTATTCCTGATGTCCTCACCTACATTATTCCGGAGGCCCTAATCTACACTATTGCTGAGGCCCTCACCTGCACTATACATGAGATCCTCACCTGCACTATTCCGGAGGCCCTCACCTGCACTGTTCCGGAGGCCCTCACCTACACTATTCCTGAGGCACTCATCTACACTATTCCTGAGACTATCATCTACACTATTCCTGAGGCCCTCATCTACACTATTTCTGACAACCTAATCTACAATTTTCCTGAGGCCCTAATCTACACTATTCCTGAGGCCCTAATCTACACTATACGTGATGCCCCCAACTACACTATTCCTGATGCCCTCACCTACAATATTCCTGAGGCCCTCACCTACACTATTCCGGAGACCCTAATCTACACTATTCCTGATGCCCTCATCTACACTATTCCAGACGCCCTAATCTAAACCATTTCTGAGGCCCTAATCTTCACTATTCATGAGGTCCTTATCTACACTATTCCTGAGGCCCTGATATACACTATTCCTGAGGTCCTCGTCTACATTATTCCTGAGGCCCCCATCTACACTATTCCTGAGGCCCTCATCTAAAATATACATGAGGCCCTCACCTACACTATTCCTGAGGCCCTCATCTACACTATACGTGAGGCCCTCACCTACACTATTCCGGAGGCCCTAATCTACACTCTTCCTGAGGCCCTCAGCTACACTATTCCCGAGGCCCTCATCTACACTATTCCTGAGGCCCTCATCTACACTATTCCTGAGGCCCTCATCTACACTATACGTGAGGCCCTCACCGACACTATTCCTGAGGCCCTCATCTACTCTATTCCTGAGGCCCTCATCTACAATATTCCTGAGGCCCTCGTCTACACTATTCCTGAGGCCCTCATCTACACTATTCCTGAGGCCTTAATCTACACTATTCCTGAGGCCCTCATCTACATTATTCCAGAGGCCCTCGCCTACACTATTCCTCAGGCCCTAATCTACACTATTCCACAGGCCCTAATCTACACTATTCCTGAGGCCGTAATCTATACTATTCCTGAGGCCCTAATCTACACTATTCCTGAGACCTTCACCTACACTATTCCTGAGGCCCTCACCTACACTATCCCGAGGCCCTCATCTACAGCATTCCTGAGGTCCTAATCTACACTGTTCCTGTTGCCATCACCTACACTACTCCTGAGGCTCTCACCTACACTATTGCTGAGGCCCTCACCTACACTATTGCTGAGGCCTTCATCTACACTATTCCTGAGGCCCTCACCTACACTATTCCAGAGGCCCTGATCTACACTATTACTGAGGCCCTAATCTAAACTAATCCTGAGGACCTTATCTACACTATTCCTGAGGCCCTGATATACACTATTCCTGAGGACCTCATCAACACTATTCCTGAGGCCCCCATCTACACTATTCCTGAGGCCCTCATCTACACTATTCCTGAGACCCTCATCTACACTATACATGAGGCCCTCACCTACACTATTCCTGAGACCCTAATCTATACTGTTCCTGAGACCCTCGTCTACACTATTCCTGAGGCCTTCATCTTGACTATTCTTGAGGCCCTCACCTACACTATTCCTGATGTCCTCACCTACATTATTCCTGAGGCCCTCATCTACACTATTCCTCAGGCCCTCACCTAAACTATTCCTGAGGCCCTCACCTACACTATTCCTGAGGCCCTCATCTACACTATTCCTGAGGCCCTGATCTACACTATTCCTGAGGCCCTCATCTACACTATTCCTGAGGCCCTGATCTACACTATTCCTGAGGCCCTCATCTACACTATTCCTGAGGCCCTGATCTACACTATTCCTGAGGCCCTCACCGGCACTATTCCTGATGCTCACACCTACACTATTCCTGAGACCCTCATCTACACTATTCCTGAGACACTCATCTACACTATTCCTGAGGCCCTCTTCTACACTATTCCTGAGGCCCTCATCTACACTATTCCTGAGACCCTCATCTGCACTATTCCTGAGGCCATCATCTACACCATTCGTGAGGCCCTAATCTACACTATTCCTGAGACCCTCATCTACACTATTCCTGAGACTCTCATCTACACTATTCATCAGGCCCTCACATGCACAATACCTGACGCCCTCATCTACACTATTCTTGAGGCCCTCACCTACACTATTCCCGAGGCACTCATCTACATTATTTCTGAGGCCCTAATCTACACTGTTCCTGATGCCCTCACCTACACTATTCCTGAGGCCCTAATCTGCACTATTCCTGAGGCTCTCACCTACACTATTCCTGAGGCCCTAATCTACACTATTCCTGAGTCCCTAATCTACACTATTCCTAAAGCCCTAATCTACACTATTCCTGAGGCCATCATCTACACTATTCCTGAGGCCCTCACCTAGACTATTCCTGAGGCCCTCATCCACACTATATGTGAGGTCCTCACCTACATTATTCCGGAGGCCCTAATCTACACTATTCCTGAGGCGCTAATCTGCACTATTCGTGAGGCCCTCACCGACACTATAACTTAGGCACGCACTTACACTATTCCAGAGGCCCTTACCTACACGATTCCTGAGGCCCTCATCTATACTATTCCAGAGGCCCTCATCTACTCTATTCCTGAGGCCCTCGCCTACACTATTCCAGAGGCACTAATCTACACTATTCCCGAGGCCCTAATCTACACTATTCCTGAGGCCCTCATCTACACTATTCCTGAGGCCCTCACCTAGACTATTCCTGAGGCCCTCATCCACACTGTATGTGAGGTCCTCACCTACATTATTCCGGAGGCCCTAATCTACACTATTCCTGAGGCGCTAATCTGCACTATTCGTGAGGCCCTCACCTACACTATTCCTTAGGCACGCACTTACACTATTCCGGAGGCCCTTACCTACACGATTCCTGAGGCCCTCATGTATACTATTCCAGTGGCCCTCATCTACTCTATTCCTGAGGCCCTCACCTACACTATTCCTGAGGCTCTAATCTACACTATTCCCGAGGCCCTAATCTACACTATTCCTGAGGCCCTCATCTACACTATTCCTGAGGCCCTAATCTACACTATTCCTGAGGCCCTCACCTACACTATACATGAGGCCCTCACCTGCACTATTCCGGAGGCCCTCACCTGCACTATTCCGGAGGCCCTCACCTACACTATTCCTGAAGCACTCATCTACATATTCCTGAGACCATCATCTACACTATTCCTGAGGCCCTCACCTGCACTATTCCTGATGCCCTCATCTACACTATTTCTGAGGCCCTAATCTACAATTTTCCTGATGCCCTAATCTACACTATTCCTGAGGCCCTAATCTACACTATACGTGATGACCCCAACTACACTATTCCTGAGGCCCACACCTACGATATTCCTGAGGCCCTCACCTACACTATTCCGGAGACCCTAATCTACACTATTCCTGAGGCCCTAATCTACACTATTCCTGAGGTCCTTATCTACACTATTCCTGAGGCCCTGATCTACACTATTCCTGAAGTCCTCATCTACATTATTCCTGAGGCCCCCATCTACACTATTCCTGAGGCCCTCATCTACACTATACATGAGGCCCTCACCTACACTATTCCTGAGGCCCTCATCTACACTATACGTGAGGCCCTCACGTACACTATTCCTGAGGCCCTCATCTACACTCTTCCTGAGGCCCTCAGCTACACTATATGTGAGGCCCTCACCGACACTATTCCTGAGGCCCTCGTCTACACTATACGTGAGGCCCTCACCTACACTATTCCTGAGGCCCTCATCTACACTATTCCTGATGTCCTCACCTACATTATTCCTGAGGCCCTCATCTACACTATTCCTCAGGCCCTTACCTAAACTATTCCTGAGGCCCTCACCTACACTATTCCTGAGGCCCTACTCTACACTATTCCTGATGTCCTCACCTACATTATTCCTGAGGCCCTCATCTACACTATTCCTCAGGCCCTCACCTAAACTATTCCTGAGGCCCTCACCTACACTATTCCTGAGGCCCTCATCTACACTATTCCTGAGGCCCTGATCTACACTATTCCTGAGGCCCTGATCTACACTATTCCTGAGGCCCTGATCTACACTATTCCTGAGGCCCTCATCTACACTATTCCTGAGGCCCTGATCTACACTATTCCTGAGGCCCTCACCGGCACTATTCCTGATGCTCACACCTACACTATTCCTGAGACCCTCATCTACACTATTCCTGAGACACTCATCTACACTATTTCTGAGGCCCTCTTCTACACTATTCCTGAGGCCCTCATCTACACTATTCCTGAGACCCTCATCTACACTATTCCTGAGGCCATCATCTACACCATTCGTGAGGCCCTAATCTACACTATTCCTGAGACCCTCATCTACACTATTCCTGAGACTCTCATCTACACTATTCATCAGGCCCTCACATGCACAATTCCTGACGCCCTCATCTACACTATTCTTGAGGCCCTCACCTACACTATTCCCGAGGCACTCATCTACATTATTCCTGAGGCCCTAATCTACACTGTTCCTGATGCCCTCACCTACACTATTCCTGAGGCCCTAATCTGCACTATTCCTGAGGCTCTCACCTACACTATTCCTGAGGCCCTAATCTACACTATTCCTGAGTCCCTAATCTACACTATTCCTAAAGCCCTAATCTACACTATTCCTGAGGCCATCATCTACACTATTCCTGAGGCCCTCACCTAGACTATTCCTGAGGCCCTCATCCACACTATATGTGAGGTCCTCACCTACATTATTCCGGAGGCCCTAATCTACACTATTCCTGAGGCGCTAATCTGCACTATTCGTGAGGCCCTCACCTACACTATTCCTTAGGCACGCACTTACACTATTCCAGAGGCCCTTACCTACACGATTCCTGAGGCCCTCATCTATACTATTCCAGAGGCCCTCATCTACTCTATTCCTGAGGCCCTCGCCTACACTATTCCAGAGGCACTAATCTACACTATTCCCGAGGCCCTAATCTACACTATTCCTGAGGCCCTCATCTACACTATTCCTGAGGCCCTCACCTAGACTATTCCTGAGGCCCTCATCCACACTGTATGTGAGGTCCTCACCTACATTATTCCGGAGGCCCTAATCTACACTATTCCTGAGGCGCTAATCTGCACTATTCGTGAGGCCCTCACCTACACTATTCCTTAGGCACGCACTTACACTATTCCGGAGGCCCTTACCTACACGATTCCTGAGGCCCTCATCTATACTATTCCAGTGGCCCTCATCTACTCTATTCCTGAGGCCCTCACCTACACTATTCCTGAGGCTCTAATCTACACTATTCCCGAGGCCCTAATCTACACTATTCCTGAGGCCCTCATCTACACTATTCCTGAGGCCCTAATCTACACTATTCCTGAGGCCCTCACCTACACTATACATGAGGCCCTCACCTACACTATACATGAGGCCCTCACCTGCACTATTCCGGAGGCCCTCACCTGCACTATTCCGGAGGCCCTCACCTACACTATTCCTGAAGCACTCATCTACATATTCCTGAGACCATCATCTACACTATTCCTGAGGCCCTCACCTGCACTATTCCTGATGCCCTCATCTACACTATTTCTGAGGCCCTAATCTACAATTTTCCTGATGCCCTAATCTACACTATTCCTGAGGCCCTAATCTACACTATACGTGATGACCCCAACTACACTATTCCTGAGGCCCACACCTACGATATTCCTGAGGCCCTCACCTACACTATTCCGGAGACCCTAATCTACACTATTCCTGAGGCCCTAATCTACACTATTCCTGAGGTCCTTATCTACACTATTCCTGAGGCCCTGATCTACACTATTCCTGAAGTCCTCATCTACATTATTCCTGAGGCCCCCATCTACACTATTCCTGAGGCCCTCATCTACACTATACATGAGGCCCTCACCTACACTATTCCTGAGGCCCTCATCTACACTATACGTGAGGCCCTCACGTACACTATTCCTGAGGCCCTCATCTACACTCTTCCTGAGGCCCTCAGCTACACTATACGTGAGGCCCTCACCGACACTATTCCTGAGGCCCTCGTCTACACTATACGTGAGGCCCTCACCTACACTATTCCTGAGGCCCTCATCTACACTATTCCTGAGGCCCTCATCTACTATATTCCTGAGGCCCTCGTCTACACTATTCCCAAGGCCCTCATCTACACTATTCCTGAGGCCCTAATCTACACTGTTCCTGATGCCATCACCTACACTACTCCTGAAGCCCTCACCTTCACTATTGCTGAGGCCCTCACCTACACTATTGCTGAGGCCCTCATCTACACTATTCCTGAGGCCCTCACCGACACTATTCCAGAGACCCTAATCTACACTATTTCTGAGGCCCTAATCTACACTATTCCTGAGGCCCTGATCTACACTATTCCTGAGGTCCTCATCTACACTATACATGATGCCCCCAACAACACTATTCCTGAGGCCCTCACCTACATTATTCCAGAGGCCCTAATCTACACTATTTCTGAGGCCCTTTTCTACACTATTCCTGAGGTCCTTATCTACACAATTCCTGAGGCCCTGATCTACAATATTCCTGAGGTCCTCATCTACATTATTCCTGAGGCGCCCATCTACACTATTCCTGAGGCCCTCATCTACACTATACATGAGGCCCTCACCTACACTATTCCTGAGGCCCTCATCTACACTATACTGAGGCCCTCACCTACACTATTCTTGAGGCCCTCATCTACACTCTTCCTGAGGCCCTCAGCTACACTATTCCCGAGGCCCTCTTCTACACTATTCCCGGGGGGCCTCATCTACACTATATGTGAGGCCCTCACCGACACTATTCCTGAGGCCCTCGTCTACACTATACGTGAGGCCCTCACCTACACTATTCCAGAGGCCCTCATCTACACTATTCCTGAGGCCCTCATCTACAATATACCTGAGGCCCTCGTCTACACTATTCCTGAGGCCCTCATCTACACTATTCCTGAGGCCCTCACCTACACTATTCCTGAGGCCCTAATCTACACTATTCCTCAGGCCCTAATCTACACTATTCCTGAGGCCGTAATTTATACTATTCCTGAGGCCCTAACCTACACTATTCCTGAGGCCTTCACCTACACTATTCCTGAGGCCCTCACCTACACTTTCCCGAGGCCCTCATCTACAGTATTCCTGAGGTCCTAATCTACACTGTTCCTGATGCCATCACCTACACTACTCCTGAGGCCCTCACCTACACTATTGCTGAGGCCCTCATCTGCACTATTCCTGAGGCCCTCACCAACACTATTCCAGAGGCCCTAATCTACACTATTTCTGAGGCCCTAATCTACACTATTCCTGAGGCCCTCACCGACACTATTCCTGAGGCCCTGATCTACACTATTCCTGAGGCCCTCACCTACACTATACATGAGGCCCTCACCTACACTATTCCCGAGGCCCTCATCTACACTCTTCCTGAGGCCCTCATCTACACTAATCCTGAGGCCCTCATCTATACTATACGTGAGGCCCTCACCGACACTATTCCTGAGGCCCTCATCTACACTATACGTGAGGCCCTCACCTACACTATTCCTGAGGCCCTCATCTACACTATTCCTGAGGCCCTCATCTACACTATACGTGAGGCCCTCACCTACACTATTCCTGAGGCCCCCGTCTACACTATGCCAGATGTCCTCATCTTCACTATTCCTGACGTCCTCATCGACACTATTTCTGATGTCCTCACGTACACTATTCATGAGGCCCTAATCTACACTATTCCTGAGGCCCACACCTGCACTGTTCCGGAGGCCCTCACCTACACTATTCCTGAGGCACTCATCTACCCTATTCCTGAGACCATCATCGACACTATTCCTGAGGCCCTCATCTACACTATTTCTGACAACCTAATCTACAATTTTCCTGAGGCCCTAATCTACACTATTGCTGAGGCCCTAATCTACACTATACGTGATGCCCCCAACTACACTATTCCTGATGCCCTCACCTACAATATTCCTGAGGCCCTCACCTACACTATTCCGGAGACCCTAATCTACACTATTCCTGATGCCCTCATCTACACTATTCCAGACGCCCTAATCTAAACCATTTCTGAGGCCCTAATCTTCACTATTCCTGAGGTCCTTATCTACACTATTCCTGAGGCCCTGATATACACTATTCCTGAGGTCCTCGTCTACATTATTCCTGAGGCCCCCATCTACACTATTCCTGAGGCCCTCATCTAAAATATACATGAGGCCCTCACCTACACTATTCCTGCGGCCCTCATCTACACTCTTCTTGAGGCCCTCAGCTACACTATTCCCGAGGCCCTCATCCACACTATTCCTGAGGCCCTCATCTACACTATTCCTGAGGCCCTCATCTACACTATACGTGAGGCCCTCACCGACACTATTCCTGAGGCCCTCATCTACACTATTCCTGAGGCCCTCATCTACACTATTCCTGAGGCCCTAATCTACACTATTCCTGAGGCCCTCATCTACGTTATTCCAGAGGCCCTCGCCTACACTATTCCTGAGGCCCTAATCTACACTATTCCTCAGGCCCTAATCTACACTATTCCTGAGGCCGTATTCTATGCTATTCCTGAGGCCCTAACGTACACTATTCCTGAGACCTTCACCTACACTATTGCTGAGGCCCTCACCTACACTATTGCTGAGGCCCTCATCTACACTATTCCTGAGGCCCTCACCTACACTATTCCAGAGGCCCTGATCTACACTATTACTGAGGCCCTAATCTACACTATTCCTGAGGACCTTATCTACACTATTCCTGAGGCCCTGATATACACTATTCCTGAGGACCTCATCAACACTATTCCTGAGGCCCCCATCTACACTATTCCTGAGGCCCTCATCTACACTATTCCTGAGACCCTCATCTACACTATACATGAGGCCCTCACCTACACTATTCCTGAGACCCTAATCTATACTGTTCCTGAGACCCTCGTCTACACTATTCCTGAGGCCTTCATCTAGACTATTCTTGAGGCCCTCACCTACACTATTCCTGATGTCCTCACCTACACTATTCCTGAGGCCCTAATCTGCACTATTCCTGAGGCTCTCACCTACACGATTCCTGAGGCCCTAATCTACACTATTCCTGATGTCCTCACCTACATTATTCCTGAGGCCCTCATCTACACTATTCCTCAGGCCCTCACCTACACTATTCCTGAGGCCCTGATCTACACTATTCCTGAGGCCCTCATCTACACTATTCCTGAGGCCCTGATCTACACTATTCCTGAGGCCCTCACCTACACTATTCCTGAGGCCCTCATTTACACTATTCCTGAGGCCCTGATCTACACTATTCCTGAGGTCCTCATCTACACTATTCTTGAGGCCCTCACCTACATTATTCCTGAGGCCCTCATCTACACTATTGCTGAGGCCCTCACCTACACTATTGCTGAGGCCCTCATCTACACTATTCCTGAGGCCCTCACCTACACTATTCCAGAGGCCCTGAATTACACTATTACTGAGGCCCTAATCTACACTATTCCTGAGGACCTTATCTACACTATTCCTGAGGCCCTGATATACACTATTCCTGAGGACCTCATCAACACTATTCCTGAGGCCCCCATCTACACTATTCCTGAGGCCCTCATCTACACTATTCCTGAGACCCTCATCTACACTATACATGAGGCCCTCACCTACACTATTCCTGAGACCCTAATCTATACTATTCCTGAGACCCTCGTCTACACTATTCCTGAGGCCTTCATCTAGACTATTCTTGAGGCCCTCACCTACACTATTCCTGATGTCCTCACCTACACTATTCCTGAGGCCCTAATCTGCACTATTCCTGAGGCTCTCACCTACACGATTCCTGAGGCCCTAATCTACACTATTCCTGATGTCCTCACCGACATTATTCCTGAGGCCCTCATCTACACTATTCCTCAGGCCCTCACCTACACTATTCCTGAGGCCCTGATCTACACTATTCCTGAGGCCCTCATCTACACTATTCCTGAGGCCCTGATCTACACTATTCCTGAGGCCCTCACCTACACTATTCCTGAGGCCCTCATTTACACTATTCCTGAGGCCCTGATCTACACTATTCCTGAGGTCCTCATCTACACTATTCTTGAGGCCCTCACCTACATTATTCCTGAGGCCCTCATCTACACTATTCCTCAGGCCCTCACCTACACTATTCCTGAGGCCCTCATTTACACTATTCCTGAGGCTCTCACCTACACTATTCCTGAGGCCCTAATCTACACTATTCCTGATGTCCTCACCTACATTATTCCTGAGGCCCTCATCTACACTATTCCTCAGGCCCTCACCTACACTATTCCTGAGGCCCTCACCTACACTATTCCTGAGGCCCTCATCTACACTATTCCTGAGGCCCTGATCTACACTATTCCTGAGGCCCTCATCTACACTATTCCTGAGGCCCTGATCTACACTATTCCTGAGGCCCTCATCTACACTATTCCTGAGGCCCTGATCTACACTATTCCTGAGGCCCTCACCGGCACTATTCCTGATGCTCACACCTACACTATTCCTGAGACCCTCATCTACACTATTCCTGAGACACTCATCTACACTGTTCCTGAGGCCCTCATCTACACTATTCCTGAGGCCCTGATCTACACTATTCCTGAGGTCCTCACCTACACTATTCCTGAGGCCCTCATCTACACTCTTCCTGAGGCCCTCAGCTACACTATACGTGAGGCCCTCACCGACACTACTCCTGAGGCCCTCGTCTACGCTATACGTGAGGCCCTCACCTACACTATTCCTGAGGCCCTCATCTACACTATTCCTGAGGCCCTCATCTACTATATTCCTGAGGCCCTCGTCTACACTATTCCCAAAGCCCTCATCTACACTATTCCTGAGGCCCTAATCTACACTGTTCCTGATGCCATCACCTACACTACTCCTGAAGCCCTCACCTTCACTATTGCTGAGGCCCTCACCTACACTATTGCTGAGGCCCTCATCTACACTATTCCTGAGGCCCTCACCTACACTATTCCAGAGGCCCTAATCTACACTATTTCTGAGGCCCTAATCTACACTATTCCTGAGGCCCTGATCTACACTATTCCTGAGGTCCACATCTACACTATACGTGATGCCCCCAACAACACTATTCCTGAGGCCCTCACCTACATTATTCCAGAGGCCCTAATCTACACTATTTCTGAGGCCCTTTTCTACACTATTCCTGAGGTCCTTATCTACACAATTCCTGAGGCCCTGATCTACACTATTCCTGAGGTCCTCATCTACATTATTCCTGAGGCGCCCATCTACACTATTCCTGAGGCCCTCATCTACACTATACATGAGGCCCTCACCTACACTATTCCTGAGGCCCTCATCTACACTATACTGAGGCCCTCACCTACACTATTCTTGAGGCCCTCATCTACACTCTTCCTGAGGCCCTCAGCTACACTATTCCCGAGGCCCTCTTCTACACTATTCCTGAGGCCCTCATCTACACTATTCCTGAGGCCCTCATCTACACTATATGTGAGGCCCTCACCGACACTATTCCTGAGGCCCTCGTCTACACTATACGTGAGGCCCTCACCTACACTATTCCCGAGGCCCTCATCTACACTATTCCTGAGGCCCTCATCTACAATATACCTGAGGCCCTCGTCTACACTATTCCTGAGGCCCTCATCTACACTATTCCTGAGGCCCTCACCTACACTATTCCTGAGGCCCTAATCTACACTATTCCTCAGGCCCTAATCTACACTATTCCTGAGGCCGTAATTTATACTATTCCTGAGGCCCTAACCTACACTATTCCTGAGGCCTTCACCTACACTATTCCTGAGGCCCTCACCTACACTTTCCCGAGGCCCTCATCAACAGTATTCCTGAGGTCCTAATCTACACTGTTCCTGATGCCATCACCTACACTACTCCTGAGGCCCTCACCTACACTATTGCTGAGGCCCTCACCTACACTATTGCTGAGGCCCTCATCTACACTATTCCTGAGGCCCTCACCAACACTATTCCAGAGGCCCTAATCTACACTATTTCTGAGGCCCTAATCTACACTATTCCTGAGGCCCTCACCGACACTATTCCTGAGGCCCTGATCTACACTATTCCTGAGGCCCCCATCTACACTATCCCTGAGGCCCTCATCTACACTATTCCTGAGGCCCTCACCTACACTATACATGAGGCCCTCACCTACACTATTCCTGAGGCCCTCATCTACACTCTTCCTGAGGCCCTCAGCTACACTATTCCCGAGGCCCTCATCTACACTATTCCTGAGGCCCTCATCTACACTAATCCTGAGGCCCTCATCTATACTATACGTGAGGCCCTCACCGACACTATTCCTGAGGCCTTCATCTACACTATACGTGAGGCCCTCACCTACACTATTCCTGAGGCCCTCATCTACACTATTCCTGAGGCCCTCATCTACACTATACGTGAGGCCCTCACCTACACTATTCCTGAGGCCCCCGTCTACACTATGCCAGATGTCCTCATCTTCACTATTCCTGACGTCCTCATCGACACTATTTCTGATGTCCTCACGTACACTATTCCTGAGGCCCACACCTGCACTGTTCCGGAGGCCCTCACCTACACTATTCCTGAGGCACTCATCTACACTATTCCTGACACCATCATCAACACTATTCCTGAGGCCCTCATCTACACTATTTCTGACAACCTAATCTACAATTTTCCTGAGGCCCTAATCTACACTATTCCTGAGGCCCTAATCTACACTATACGTGATGCCCCCAACTACATTATTCCTGATGCCCTCACCTACAATATTCCTGAGGCCCTCACCTACACTATTCCGGAGACCCTAATCTACACTATTCCTGATGCCCTCATCTACACTATTCCAGACGCCCTAATCTAAACCATTTCTGAGGCCCTAATCTTCACTATTCCTGAGGTCCTTATCTACACTATTCCTGAGGCCCTGATATACACTATTCCTGAGGTCCTCGTCTACATTATTCCTGAGGCCCCCATCTACACTATTCCTGAGGCCCTCATCTAAAATATACATGAGGCCCTCACCTACACTATTCCTGCGGCCCTCATCTACACTATACGTGAGGCCCTCACCTACACTATTCCGGAGGCCCTAATCTACACTCTTCTTGAGGCCCTCAGCTACACTATTCCCGAGGCCCTCATCTACACTATTCCTGAGGCCCTCATCTACACTATTCCTGAGGCCCTCATCTACACTATACGTGAGGCCCTCACCGACACTATTCCTGAGGCCCTCATCTACACTATTCCTGAGGCCCTCATCTACACTATTCCTGAGGCCCTAATCTACACTATTCCTGAGGCCCTCATCTACGTTATTCCAGAGGCCCTCGCCTACACTATTCCTGAGGCCCTAATCTACACTATTCCTCAGGCCCTAATCTACACTATTCCTGAGGCCGTAATCTATGCTATTCCTGAGGCCCTAACGTACACTATTCCTGAGACCTTCACCTACACTATTCCTGAGGCCCTCACCTACACTATCCCGAGGCCCTCATCTACAGTATTCCTGAGGTCCTAATCTACACTGTTCCTGATGCCATCACCTACACTACTCCTGAGGCTCTCACCTACACTATTGCTGAGGCCCTCACCTACACTATTGCTGAGGCCCTCATCTACACTATTCCTGAGGCCCTCACCGACACTATTCCAGAGGCCCTGATCTACACTATTACTGAGGCCCTAATCTACACTATTCCTGAGGACCTTATCTACACTATTCCTGAGGCCCTGATATACACTATTCCTGAGGACCTCATCAACACTATTCCTGAGGCCCCCATCTACACTATTCCTGAGGCCCTCATCTACACTATTCCTGAGACCCTCATCTACACTATACATGAGGCCCTCACCTACACTATTCCTGAGACCCTAACCTATACTGTTCCTGAGACCCTCGTCTACACTATTCCTGAGGCCTTCATCTAGACTATTCTTGAGGCCCTCACCTACACTATTCCTGATGTCCTCACCTACACTATTCCTGAGGCCCTAATCTGCACTATTCCTGAGGCTCTCACCTACACGATTCCTGAGGCCCTAATCTACACTATTCCTGATGTCCTCACCTACATTATTCCTGAGGCCCTCATCTACACTATTCCTCAGGCCCTCACCTACACTATTCCTGAGGCCCTGATCTACACTATTCCTGAGGCCCTCATCTACACTATTCCTGAGGCCCTGATCTACACTATTCCTGAGGCCCTCACCTACACTATTCCTGAGGCCCTCATTTACACTATTCCTGAGGCCCTGATCTACACTATTCCTGAGGTCCTCATCTACACTATTCTTGAGGCCCTCACCTGCACTATTCCTGATGTCCTCACCTACACTATTCCTGAGGCCCTAATCTGCACTATTCCTGAGGCTCTCACCTACACTATTCCTGAGGCCCTAATCTACACTATTCCTGATGTCCTCACCTACATTATTTCTGAGGCCCTCATCTACACTATTCCTCAGGCCCTCACCTACACTATTCCTGAGGCCCTCACCTACACTATTCCTGAGGCCCTCATCTACACTATTCCTGAGGCCCTGATCTATACTATTCCTGAGGCCCTCATCTACACTATTCCTGAGGCCCTGATCTACACTATTCCTGAGGCCCTCATCTACACTATTCCTGAGGCCCTGATCTACACTATTCCTGAGGCCCTCACCGGCACTATTCCTGATGCTCACACCTACACTATTCCTGAGACCCTCATCTACACTATTCCTGAGACACTCATCTACACTATTCCTGAGGCCCTCTTCTACACTATTCCTGAGGCCCTCATCTACACTATTCCTGAGACCCTCATCTACACTATTCCTGAGGCCATCATCTACACCATTCGTGAGGCCCTAATCTACACTATTCCTGAGACCCTCATCTACACTATTCCTGAGACACTCATCTACACTATTCCTGAGGCCCTCTTCTACACTATTCCTGAGGCCCTCATCTACACTATTCCTGAGACCCTCATCTACACTATTCCTGAGGCCATCATCTACACCATTCGTGAGGCCCTAATCTACACTATTCCTGAGACCCTCATCTACACTATTCCTGAGACCCTCATCTACACTATTCATCAGGCCCTCACATGCACAATTCCTGACGCCCTCATCTACACTATTCTTGAGGCCCTCACCTACACTATTCCCGAGGCACTCATCTACACTATTCCTGATGGGCCGAATGGCCTCCTTCTGCACTGTAAATTCTATGAAATAAACAAAGGTTCTGCCTGCCCAGTCAGGTCGAAGTAAAAGATTTCATGGTACTATTCAAAGAGAAACACTGGCCGTTGTGTTTCCTACATTACCACAGGAACTGTGCTTCAAAAGTACTTCAGAGGTTGTGTTGTGCTTCTATAATTTATTAAGACTAGGCACATGAGAACATTTGCGCATGGGCACAAAGTTTCAAGACATCATCAGCAGTGCTGCTTGTGTTGTACTCTGCTTAAAAGCAGAAGTGAAACTAAACTGGAATCCATGACACAGTTTCCTATGAGTGATGTAATGCTGATATCCCTCAAAGGCAGATGACAATAGTTTGTAAAATGTGTTGGGACATTGAGGTTGTATAAGGTGCTACATAAATGAAAAATAAATTATTTTTTATTCATTAGATGTGGATCTCGCTGGCTGGGCCAGCATTTGTTGCCCATCCCTAATTGCCCTTGAACTGAGTCAGTTACTAGGCCATTTCAGAGTCAACCACTATGGACTTAGAGTCACATGTCGGCGAAACCAGATAAGGATGACAGTTCTCCTTCTCTAAAGAATATTAGTGAACCAGGTGGCTTTTTATGACAGTCGACAATGGTTTCATCGTTAGACTTTTATTGAATTCAAATTTCACCATCTGCCATGGTGGGATTCGAACCCAGGCCCCCATAGCATTACCCTGGGTCTCTGGATTTCGAGTCCAGCAAAAATACCACTCGCCTATTGCTGCATCGTGATGAGAAATGCACTTTCTAAGTTCAAACAAATGTTTGGTTGGGCCAGAGTTGTAATATAAAACCTCTAAGTTAAAGTTACGTTCCATTGATAACTAACATGGTGTGGAATAAAATCAACAGGAGCATGACCTTATATCATTAACAAGTGCTTAACATGGCTGTTGATATAGGATTCTCCTTATTATATTAATATGCTTGACTAGAAATATTCTGGGCTGTGAAGAGTTTGGCAAACTTCCACCTTCATTACTGCCTGACACTCTCTCTCAGTTGACATAGTTTTATTTTCTTTTGATTTGTTTGCCTGACCTGCATTATCAGCACACAAAGCAAATCTGTCCACTTTGGCAAAACAGATTTGTTTCACCGGCAGTACAATAGAGCTTCTGGTTTCCTAGTTGCACAGCTTCAAAATGGGCCCTTTGAAATTTGTTCTCTGAATGTAAAGGTTGCTGGCAGGGTCAGTTTATACTGCACATATGCGCCTCTCAAAAAGTGGTGCTGTCCTTCCTCTCGAACATCTGCAGTTCTTGTGGGGGGAAGATGCCCCTGAGACGGTACAAGGTGAGAAGTTACAGGATTTGTGACCGACTGACAATGACGGAGCAATGATGTATGTCCAAGTCAGGGTAGCCAGGGATACCTGGACGTGATGGTGTTCCCATATTGATAAATACTGACTGAAATCCCTGATAACACAATTTTGTATTTTTTTGAAGAGGACTGCTTATCAAGGCCATTTAGTGATCAGTTTATTTCTACAAATTCTATACATACCACTTGAGAGAAGGAGAAGGGACCTTATGTAACTGCATAAGGTACGGAGTGGAATAATTTATAATAATAATCTTTATTGTCACAAGTAGGCTTCCATTAACACTGCAATGAAGTTACTGTGAAAAGCCCCTAGTCACCACACTCCGGCGCCTGTTCGGGTACACAGAGGGAGAATTCAGAATGTCTAATTCACCTAACAAACACATCTTTCGGGACATGTGGGAAGAAACCGGAGCACAAGGAGGAAACCCACGCAGACACTGGGAGGACGTGCAGACCCCGCACAGACAGTGACCCAAGCCGGGAATCGATCCTGGGACCTTGGCGCTGTGACGCAATAGTGCTGACCACTGTGCTACCGTGCCGCCCACTTATTAACAAGCTAGGTGTGTGATTAATACCTGGATTTGTTCTCTAGCTAGGGTGATAGATATCCCAATCATGGAAGACATAAAATAGTGTGGATTGAGGGAAGTCAAATGGTTCTGCAGACAGAGTAGTTGAATGATATGAATTTGAAGTCAGTTTATTTTAGTTTGTAATATGTGGCCTTACAAGGCAAATCCTTAGCTACAGAAAGTTTTAAGAGGGAATTATAAACCTGTTTGCCAAATGAAGAATATGGCTGTTAGCCCTCTACCCCACTCCCACACTGACAGCTCCCTTCAAAGAAGAGCAACAATTTTAATTTATATATAGCCTCCGATGGAGGAGAATGTCATAAGGTGTAAGAAACATTATGAATGTTGAACCGTAGAAGAGATGGTATGAAGCTCAGTCAAAGATGAGGGTTTTACAGGGAGTCTTAAAGGAGGAGGGGGAGGTGAAAAAGGGGCTTAGGTGTGAGTAGGTTTGGGGCCTACATAATGGAAACCATCATGGCTCTCAATGGTGAGTCAAAGGCAGAGGAAAAGCTGAAGGTAGGGGCAGAACTAACCATGTGACACCACAGGGAAAATCCAGGAAATATTCTATCCAATTTTCTATGATTTACGGAAAAACTAGTGAAGAAAATTGCCATTTCTGACCGAAAGGAAATTTCTTTCTAAAGTGCTCAGGACTGGAGTAGGGTTGTGGGAAGGAAGCATGTTGCTGAAGGAATCATGAGCTTTACGAATTTCTTAAAGTTCCTCAGGCAGTTCTAGCCCAATCTTTGGACCTAATTTCCAATTTTTAAAAAAGTGCCTTGAGTTAACAAGCACGAGAAGCCTCCTGGTATGAATTGCTGGACTCGGCTCTGCAAAATAAAATGCAGGCCAGTGACTGTTTTCAATCACAAGGTTAGTTGTTTAGTTTTGACCCACAAAATCCAACCCCAGGGTCATTACACATCTTTCAGAAACTCCTTGACTGGAGTAAGCTAATCCTTTGAGTATTCCGTGTTCCCTCTAGGTTTTCCAGAATGGGCTCCCCTTATATCCTCTAACACCTTTAATCTTCTGCATATTTCTGACACCAGATAGTGGGAATTAGAAAGATTGCCTAACTTGTTGAGGATTTCTTTAATCTGCAGTACATTCCAGTTCAACTGGAGATAATTTAAAGCAGTTTTCCTCCATTCTCCAAAACAAAATGGTTCACTTGAGAACGTTCCTCACTCACTAAAATTCTGGGTTCTCGTTATCCACAGGATTTCCTGTCATTTACAGGAAACATGAGTACAAATACAGGAAGAAAAATAGAAAATGAAGGCAAATAACCAAGGGCTTAAATGTAAGATTAGCAAGTGGAGTTTGTTTGCGATCCTGGATGGTTCACGTTATAAACATTACATGAATCAATTTTTTCTTCCTTTGCACATTGGATGATAATAAATCAAAACTTGTCTGGAAACTCTGTTTTGCTTCCATCCTTTTTCTGCATGTTATCCCCACGTTTCTATGGATGTAAAATTAAAAGGATTTCCATTCCCCCACTCAAAAGGAATCTAACATGTTGGGGGTTATGGGGATATGTGCATTGGTGACACCGCATTGGCTAGACAAATGGGTCTATTCCTTTCACCATCAGTACACAATGCAGCCATCACACACCGTCTACAAGAAGCACTGCAGCAACCTGTTATGGTTTCTTCGGCAGCGTCTTCCAATGCTTGGTCTTCACTGCCTTGAAGGACAATGGAAGTCGGTATATGGGAATGCAAGCACCTCCAGGTTAACCACTAAGCCAGCAGCCATCCCAACTTGGTCTTGTATCGCTGTTCCTTCAATCATCACTGTGTCAAAATCCTGGAAATCCTAATGACGAGATTGCACTCAGTCAGGTTGGACAGTGCTTTTTAGATGGACGGAAATAATTAGAGGTCAGAGACTCAATGCCACTTGGATCATGCGAAAATCCACTGGTTCATTAATGTATTTTATGGGAGTAGACCCACCACTCTTATCTGCTCTGCTCTACACATGACTCCAGGTCTACAACACCGTTATTGCCTTCTCATCATCTTCTGGCATCGTCTACCCAGCAAGACAGTCAACTGTACCAAAGCACTACACCACAGAGGTAGCCAAATAAGGGGATGGGAATAAATGACAATGACATCCAGAAATGGAGAAAACAAGATTCAGTAACTAAGCAAGTAAAGCACTCACACTAATGAAACCACACTCACAAACTCTGATTTCCATTTTTACCAAAAATACGTTAAAAGGTTAAAGTTCACATGCATATACTCTGAGAATATGAGTATTTTTTTAAAATACCAATTAAGGGGCAATTTACCATAGCCAGTCCATCTACCCTTTACACTAGGGCGGCACGGTAGCACAGTGGTTAGCACTGTTGCTTCACAATGCCAGGAACCTGGGTTCGATTCCCGGCTTGGGTCGCTGCCTGTGCAGAGTTTGCACATTCTCCCCATGTCAGGATGGGTTTCCCCCCACAAATCCCAAAAGATGTGCTGTTAGGTGAATTGGATATTCTGAATTCTCCCTTTGTGTACGCGAACAGGTGCCAGAGTGTGTCAACTAAGGGCTTTCCACAGTAACTTCATTGCAGTGTTAATGTAAGCTTACTTGTGACAATAATATAGATTATTATTATTATCTTTAGGTTGTGGGGGTGAGACTCAAGCAGACACAGGGAGAATGTGCAAACACCACACGGGCAGTGACCCGGGGCTGGCATCGAGCCCGGTTTATTGGCGCCGCGAGGCAGCAGTGCCAGCCACTGAGCCACCTTGTCACCCCTGAGAATATGAGTATTGAGATGAGTGTCTATTATCAATTATTTATTTACCAATCGAAAATTAACAAATTAACCACATCTTAATTTCCAATTGGCCACATGTGGCTATTCACTAATATATTGGAAATAAAGAGTATGTCAGGGCAGGCAGATTGAGTATAAAATAGGCGTTTTCTGATCCTCGTGCAGGAATGGGTTTTTAAAAAAACAAAAACGATTTTTGTCTAAATGTGATTCTGATCCACTGAGTCTCCTTTTGTTATCAGTTAAAAGGAGGATATAAGCTGACCACACAGAAATATTTACCACCACCAGTAAAGCAGACTCACCTGCAATTCTACACCAATGGCCATTGTAGAACCC
Source organism: Scyliorhinus torazame (assembly GCF_047496885.1). Classification (NCBI taxonomy): domain Eukaryota; kingdom Metazoa; phylum Chordata; class Chondrichthyes; order Carcharhiniformes; family Scyliorhinidae; genus Scyliorhinus; species Scyliorhinus torazame. Next base: position 131,305,484 of record NC_092714.1, read on the forward strand.
GAATAGCAGAGACAATAGGAACGTACGGTAGGGTAGAAATGAACAACAGGTTTATTACGGTATACACAAAATAACAAAACTATAACTCCTCTCCCTCGAAGGGTCATCTTCTCTGACCTGCACCCAGGTCAGGTTTTCTATACCGAGTAGTTAAACCCCGCCCCTAATTACCAGGGGAGTTCACACTCAGCCGTGTAAGGGGGGAATCGTATGGAGCGCAGTTCTTGGCTCCCAAAGGGGTCGGAACAGAAATAATTGAAGTTTCTTCCTTCGTCCCAGTCACAATATTAAAATGTTCTCTAACAGAGGTTCGGAAAAGATGGGCCTAGTAAAACATTATAGAACAAAATGCTATTCTATTTATTACAAGGACAAAGTGTTGTAATCCAAAGCAATCGTGGGATTGCAATTCCCCCCCCCCCCCCCCGTCATATCAGTTGCTTTATCTGGTAGATGTTTACTTTCATGGTTTGCTAAGTAAAACTATTTCTAGATAGGATAACATTTTAATTAAGAATGCTTCAAATAGAATACTCATTGCAAACACACATGCATTTATTCAATGACCTATCGATCATGTTGAGGATCCTATTACAGGTCAGTCGCCATGCTGATGTGTTACAGTTCTGTAGGATCTGTAGCAGGAATGGAGTTTTCAATTGGCTTTCAGACCAGGCAAAAGGTCAAGTAATCAAGGTCAGCCTTGTAAATAGAGGCAACTGTTCTCCGACAAACTGATTGACATGTCCTTTCGCACCCTCTTTGCTTTGCAGAAGTGTCACCTGTTATCAAGTGTCAGTACCTTCTCACTGACCTGTTATTTGAGAACCCTTCCAATCCACAATCATCGTTTTCTAATGCTCGTTTACAGAACGCTTTAGATGTATTCCAAACTGCAGTGAATTCCTTCAGGATGCACGTTAAATCGAGGGAAAGCTCAATTGCACATGTAGCCACAGAAAGCCACACACCACCCACATTGTCAATTAATAAGACAAGGGAGTCACTGTAAATTCTTATTTACTGAGCCACTTCAAAAGGTGCAGTTTACGTTTCAAAGGTCCTTTCACTTCCTCGTGGGTCCAACAGGAAAGCTCCTAGCTGCTCCCAACTGGGGTCAGAAAAGAATGGTGTATGCTGTGAGTTGAAATTGAATATTGTGGAGTTGCTTCGTGATAAATCTGGAGGTTCCTCAGAGATTATGGTGGGTGTCTGTAAAACATTTGATTATGAAAATAGGGACTTCCATCCCAGTAGAGAGCAGCTGCATAGGCAAGGCACAGCCAGACAAGTAGTTTCAGACTGACTGATAATAGAGAAACCACAGGTTCTTACTTGTAAGCTGAATTCATTGAGGATTTTTGTTCAAATAAAGTAAGCATTTGGTTGTTCACTGAACCTGATATTTTACAGTTCCATCCTGGTGCTAGTGAAGAATTGCTCCTGTGCTGCCTTCCCCCCCCCCCCCCCCCCGATGACTTCACTGATATCAGATGTGTCAGACACTCACTATCAGTCTGCCCAACTGCCCTGTGAATTATTGAACAAACACTCCATGTCAAATACCATTCATACTAAAGTCCCTTAGGGAAGGAAATCTGCCGTCCTTACCTGGTCTGGCCTACATGTGACTCCAGACTCACAACAATGTGGCTACCTCTTAAATGCCCTCTGAAATGGCCTGAGCAAGCCACTCAGTTCAAGGGCATTAGGGATGGGCAATAAAAGCTGGCCCAGCCAGCGAGATCCACATCCCATAAATGGAATTTTAAAAGATGTACAACGAACATTCGTTAGGTTCTGGTGTACTTGATTACAATCATATCTCTGTATCAATTTATACATTCTTGTAAGAGGAATCATATAATTGTTACAGCAGAGAAGGAGGCCATTCAACCCATCACGTCTGTGTCAGCTTTCTGAATGAGCTATTCACTTTGTGCCCTTTCCCCACCTTCTTTGTACCTCCGCAGATTCTTCCTTTACAGGTATTGATTTTCTTTTCTTCCCTCTGCATTCTGTCTCTGTTTTACTTCTGTCCATTTTTCATTGGTCTCCATTCCCAGCATCATCCCTTTCCAGATTACCCTGAAGACAATTTGGGATCCTGCTGTCAAAGTTTCACCTACGTCCACCCCACACGTGAGCTCCCTCGGCTGGCCCCCAAAAAAACCAAGGCCAATTAAGGATGAAACATTCTCTGCCTCCCTCAGGCGATCCAAACAAGTTCAGGAGATTGTATGGACCAAACATTATCAATAAAGTGTTATGGGCCAGGGTTTAGAGAACCCCAAAGTGTATCATGGAGTAACCTGACCCACAACTTTTACTAGATTGTGGTATGGGGAGAACATGGCCCACTCTACAGGTGTGGTACAGCAGAAATGGAAAAGTATTTTTTAAAACAAAACAATGTTTATTCTATGAACTCAAGTTAACCTTTTTAAAACATACAGTGAACATCTTAGCAACCATTAATTCAGATATAACCCCCAAAGACTACAACACAAAGTAAACCTTTACACTTTCCTTTTTAACATTCATATGACTTAAAAACAAAACCTTTATCAGAAGCACATCAGGTTAAAGTCACTACTAAAAACATTTATAATTCTGAATTCACCAAATGATCAAGAGATAGTCTTTTGATGGCAGAGAGAACAGCAGTACACCTGCTTGGTCTGGCTTCAGCTCCAACACTGAAAACAAAACTAAAACACACCCTGCAGCAAACAGCCTAAAATGAAAGTAAAAAGCTGACAGGCAGCCCAGCTCCACCCACTGTCTGACATCACTGCAATAGTAAACACCCATTTCTTAAAGGTACTCTCACTACAGATATTTATATACACACCCATTTATAAACACCCATTTCTTAAAGGTACTCTCACATGACAAAAGACACGTACCTTCCATGTCGTGTGACCACTGCCCAGCAGTATTTCTAGCTGTTCCTCCCACCCTGGGCAATCATTTCATTTTTGCCTATCTGTCACCTTCATCTTAAACTTATGGTGGACAGAATTCTTACAAGAACTGCATCCCTTACTAGCCCATTACAAAACAGAGTGATTGCTGCACTCCTTACATTTTTTTAAAGAATCTTTATTGTCACAAGTAAGCTTACAATGAAGTTACTGTGACAAGCCCCCAGTCGCCACACTCCAGTGCCTGTTCGGGTGCACAGAGGGAAAATTCAGAATGCCCAAATTACCTAACAGCACTTCTTTCGGGACTTGGGGGAAGAAACCGGAGCACCCGGAGGAAACCCGTACAGACACAGGGAGAACCTGCAGACTCCACACAGTGACCCAACTGGGAATCGAACCTGGGACCCTGGCCCTGGCGGGTTTTACCCGCCCACACAAAGCCCGAGATCACCACATTTACTTTTTTAAAGAACGCCTTGAGGATAAAAATTGGAAGGCTCTGAAAGACAAATAAGAACCTCGGGAGCACTGTTATCTCCACTGTCTGTACCCGCCCCGCCAATGACAGCGGGAGCGCATCCCATCTCCGGAAGTCCTCCCTCATCTGTTCTGCCAACTGACCCAGATTCTGTTTGTGCAGCTGCTCCCACCCCTGCGCCATCTGGATGCCCAAATACCGAAATCTCCCCACTAATAACTTGAATGGCATTTCCCCCAATCTCTTCTCCTACCCCCTCGCCTGGACCACAAAGACCTCGCTCTTGCCCATACTCAATTCATACCCCGAAAACCGACCTTTGCTCTAGGATCCCCATAATCCCACCAATCCCCCCAGCGGGTCTGAAATACACAGAAGCAGTTTCTTTGCGTATAGCGAGACCCTGAGTTCCAACCCCTCGCACCACCCCTGTCAAAGACCCTTGACATATTCCTGTTCTTATGACGGAACAGAGCAAGCCTGTCCATCGTGCACTTTTACATTATTTCAAGAAGAAAATCTGGAATGAAAAATACAAATTTCATGGTGGAGTGCAAACTCACAGTCTCTGGTTTACTAGCCCAGTAACATAACCACCATGTTCCAGAATTGACGGTGTGATTTCCACTGGATATTGAGCCAGGTCATAATTGTTGGGGGAAGCATTCGTGTCAGTTGTCAGCACGCTGTGTCAAGGGAAGTCAGCAGGATTCCGATTCTAGAGGCCCCTGCTGGACAATGCATGTAGATGCCTATTGGGAGAATGAGAATGAGGTTGCCCCAGTGGGGATAACTCAATAACAATTTTGAAATGTGCCCCCACCCCCCTTTTGGGGTGGGAGGGGGAGCAACTAATAAAATAACTTTAGTGTGCCCTTTGTATGAGAGGGGAACGCAGTCCCAGGTATTCAATCACAGATTCAGATGCAGAGTAGTTTCCTCTAATCTGCACCCACAACCTCCTTTTATCTTTGCATCGGAGCAAATATCTGATGCACCATTTACCACCTCAGCCATCTTCAAGGCATCTCATTATCTGTTTCGTGCCAAAATATTTCTTCCCAGGGTCTTGTATTGACTTGGAACTGCTTGTATTGACTTGGAACTGAGTTGAAACTGCCCAATCATACAGGAATCCTCAAGCCTTGGGTTGGAATGAATCCCAGATCCCACAAGTTAAATATCGTACCACCGATTCCACCAAATCCTAGTTCAGGCACGTTTTTCTTTGCAAGAAGTATAATTTGTGAATTGTGGAAGAATTTTTTGTCAGTTTAATACGTACATTCACTATTTCTCTATTGTACCATAGTAATAGTACACAGCGCTTAATAACATTACACAATTAAAGGAACACCTCCAGTGCCAAATAATATATCCCTACTGCACAGGATAATTTGTGCACAATGAATCATTCAAATCCATCTTAACACATTCTCTCCAGCTGCTTGTGTCATGTTTATCTTAGTGATACTTTGTTGTTTCTCACTCGGTGCTACAAAGTGTATGTTGGTTTTTACGGTAGTTTCTGAGGCTTGGTCATTGAGAGGAATGTTGGCTGTGTGCTGTAAGGAGCCTTCCTTTAAGAGATTTTGATGGGCAGCTCAACTATATGTTGATAAATAAAATAATATGTCATCAATTTCTTGTTCCAGGAGATACAGCACGCACATATTTAGTTACAGGAATTTAAACTTAAACCTTGGCTGCCACATCATGAGAGATCATTGCTAAGAATTGTATGGGTAAATATTTGCATGTACAGCAAGATGATGTTTTCAAAATGGGATTTTTGTTTCACAATAACTTGCATTTGTATAGCCTCCTTTAGTATATAGATTGGTCCAAGGTGCTTCTTATAGAGTTAACAGACTAAATTTGAGACCAAGCCAAAAAGGAAATTTTAGAACTGGTGACCACGGGCTGGACCAAAAAAAAGTTGATTTTGAGAAGCCTTGTAAAGGCGAGGAGAGAGGTTAAGGAAGGAATCTCAGAACCTGAGTCTGGAATAAGAGCAACAGAGGCTTCCCAAAGGGTTGTAGAGGAGATTACATGACCCTTTGAAAGAGCTATTCAATTAATTCCACATACAATTCTGCAGTTAGTTTTGTTTTCAGGTTCATATCCAAATTCACATTTGAAAGTTAGTACTGAATCGATTTCCTTTCATTCCGTGCAATCCAGATGATAACAACTCCCTGGGTACAATTAACAAGAACGCTCTGGTTTTTTTGCCAATGACTTCAAACCGGAATTCTCATCATCGATATTTACATCTAATAAAATAGGCTCCCGTTAGAAATAAGAAAAGATGTCGAGAAAGGATATTGAAAAATAAATTCAATGATGTTGACAGGGTGTGCACTCCCCATGCCTCAATGGCATTAATTATAGGGCCTTATTTTGTCATTTCTTTTTCCCAACAATAGTATCCTGCCTAGGAAATGAACTAAAGTCTCACCATTTAGTTGTCAGAGTATAATTTGCATTCTTCCAAATCTGGATCATTTCCATAATTCACACCCACAGGAGCTTTCTGTAAATTTCTACATCGTAAAGAGGAATTGGGGAGATGTGTGAGAGCTGTCAAATATTTTTAATGAACATTTTGGAGATGGTGAAAGAGGGTTTCTAGTACTGAAACGCCTTTTGAGAAATCACAGAGGAAGCAATGCAGTGAAATTTTAAACAAGAGCTCTTAAGAACTAAATAGAAGGCAAAGCTTTCCTCTGAAGGATCTAATTGAGTTGCTGACAGATGTAGTTAGAACGGGATACCAGAACGTCATCACTGTGAAAACTAGTCGAATACAATGAAACTCCTGTACACGGTGGGATAAGGAAGCCAGCTGGTTTTGAGCCATGCCAGCAGAGCCAGTTGGACTTTGGCCAAAACAAAACTCCATCGAGCAGGACATGTTTTCCAGTCACGGCTTCGCACATTTGGGTACATGATAGATTGTGCCAATGACCTATCACAACTTTTGAAAGACGAGTGGTGATCTTTGCTCTCCAAAGAGATTCAAAAACGATCTGCTCTTCAAACTTTCCAGGAACGATTGCTGCATGCTGTTCCTTGCTGAATTATTGATTTGGACCTTCAAATTGACCTGCCCTGACATGGGAACAAAGAGTGACTGGGCTCTTGCAAAATATAATTTTCTCATCTTGTTATTGTCTCCCAATACAACCCGCTTGATGAGATTCCTCCTTCTCTCTGGTTCAGGGCAAGGGGATATATTTCTGCAACGTGTTTTAAAAAGGTTTCATTCGATACCTGTTCAGGTGAAATATAAGACTTATGTAATTTTACAGATCTGTCATGGCAGCAATAGCATCTGATTAGAGACAAAAGTGAGTTTACATTTCAATACCGCGACAACATGTCCCAACTCCAATATCAGTCCAGCAGGCCTGACTAGCCCAGTCTGATATTTCCTTGTCCATGTTGTTACACATGTGAGGTTTTGTAAGATGGTTATTAATTGGGAGTATATTTTTAATTTGGGGTAAAATGGAGAAATGAAGGGGCATGTGACTTGTTCTGATTTCAGCTGACAGCAAAGTGACTTGGTTGATAAACGTTAGCGGGGGGGGGGGGGGGGAGGGGGGGGCGGCAGAGAGCGTTACTGTGAAGAAGATGTGAGGCAAACAATGACCAGAGCTTGGGTGCTGACAGTGGATAGTCCCAGGAAGGTTTTCTGAATGATAGCTGTGGGCAGCATGGTGGCACAGTGGTTAGCATTGCTGCCTCAAGGCGCCGAGCTCCCAGGTTCGATTTCGCCTCTGGCACACTATGGAATTTGCACATTCTCCTCAGGTTTGCGTGGGTTTCGCCCCCACAACCCAAAGATGGTAGGTGGATTGGTCACACTAAATTGCCCCTTAATTGGAAAAAATGAATTGGGTACACTACATTTTAAAAAGAAGGAATGACAGCTTTTGTAAATGGTTATACTTTAATCTGTCCATTCAATTCCAAGGTATAATTAAGTTGGTGGTGTAGAGGATAGCTAATTAGCATTTTTATCTGGATACAAGACCCATATGATTCATGTTGCAATGGAGGGTGGACTTTGAGAGGGGAAGAGGCCATAAAAAGGCCATAAAAAGGCCATATTGGATTTGGTAATGGGTAATGAACCAGGATGGGTGTTAGATTTGGAGGTAGGTGAGCACTTTGGTGATAGTGACCACAATTCGATTACGTTTACTTTAGTGATGGAAAGGGATAGGTATATACCGCAGGGCAAGAGTTATATCTGGGGGAAAGGCAATTATGATGCGATGAGGCAAAACTTAGGATGCATCGGATGGAGAGGAAAGCTGCAGGGGATGGGCACAATGGAAATGTGGAGCTTGTTCAAGGAACGGCTACTGCGTGTCCTTGATAAGTATGTACCTGTCAGGCAGGGAGGAAGTGGACGAGAAAGGAAACCGTGGTTTACTAAAGCAGTCGAAACACTTGTCAAGAGGAAGAAGGAGGCTTATGTAAAGATGAGACATGGAAGTTCAGTTAGGGCGCTCGAGAGTTACAAGTTAGCTAGGAAGGACCTAAAGAGAGAGCTAAGAAGAGCCAGGAGGGGACATGAGAAGTCTTTGGCAGGTAGGATCAAGGATAACTCTAAGGCTTTCGATAGATATGTCAGGAATAAAAGAATGACTAGGGTAAGAGTAGGGCCAGTCAAGGACAGTAGTGGGAAGTTGTGCGTGGAGTCCGAGGAGATAGGAGAGGTGCTAAATGAATATTTTTCGTCAGTATTCACACAGGAAAAAGACAATGTTGTCGAGGAGAATACTGAGATTCAGGCTACTAGACTAGTAGGGCTTGACGTTCATAAGGAGGAGGTGTTAGCAATCCTGGAAAGTGTGAAAGTGTCCCTTGGGCCGGATGGGATTTATCCTAGGATTCTCTGGGAAGCTAGGGAGGAGATTGCTGAGCCTTTGGCTTTGATCTTTAAGTCATCTTTGTCTACAGGAATAGTGCCAGAAGACTGGAGGATAGCAAATGTTGTCCCCTTGTTCAAAAAGGGGAGTAGAGTCAACCCTGGTAACTACAGACCAGTGAGCCTTACTTCTGTTATGGGCAAAATCTTGGAAAGGTTTATAAGAGATAGGATGTATAATCATCTGAAAAGGAATAAATTGATTAGAGATAGTCAACATGGTTTTGGGAAGGGTAGGTCGTGCCTCACAAATCTTATTGAGTTCTTTGAGAAGGTGACCAAACAGGTGGATGAGGGTAAAGCAGTTGATGTGGTGTATATGGATTTCAGTAAAGCGTTTGATAAGGTTCCCCATGGTAGGCTACTGCAGAAAATACAGAGGCATGGGATTCAGGATGATTTAGCAGTTTGGATCAGAAATTGGCTGGCTGGAAGAAGACAAAGGGTGGTGATTGATGGGAAATGTTCAGACTGGAGTCCAGTTACTAGTGGTGTACCACAAGGATCTGTTTTGGGGCCACTGCTGTTTGTTATTTTTATAAATGACCTGGAGGAGGGCATAGAAGGATGGGTGAGTAAATTTGCAGATGACACTAAAGTCGGTGGAGTTGTGGACAGTGCGGACGGATGTTACAAGTTACAGAGGGACATAGATAAGCTGCAGCGCTGGGCTGAGAGGTGGCAAATGGAGTTTAATGCAGAAAAGTGTGAGGTGATTCATTTTGGAAGGAATAACAGGAAGACAGAGTACAGGGCTAATGGTAAGGTTCTTGGCAGTGTGGATGAGCAGAGAGATCTCGGTGTCCATGTACATAGATCCCTGAAAGTTGCCACCCAGGTTGAGAGGGTTCTTAAGAAGGCGTATGGTGTGTTAGCTTTTATTGGTAGCGGGATTGAGTTTCGGAGCCATGAGGTCATGTTTCAGCTGTACAAAACTCTGGTGCGGCCGCATTTGGAGTATTGCGTGCAATTCTGGTCGCCGCATTATAGGAAGGATGTGGAAGCATTGGAAAGGGTGCAGAGGAGATTTACCAGAATGTTGCCTGGTATGGAGGGAAGATCTTATGAGGAAAGGCTGAGGGACTTGAGGCTGTTTTCGTTAGAGAGAAGAAGGTTGAGAGGTGACTTAATTGAGGCATACAAGATGATCAGAGGATTGGATAGGGTGGACAGTGATAGCCTTTTTCCTCGGATGGTGATGTCTAGCATGAGGGGACATGGCTTTAAATTGAGGGGAGATAGATATAGGACAGATGTCAGAGGTAGGTTCTTTACTCAGAGAGTAGTAAGCGCATGGAATGCCCTGCCTGCAACAGTAGTGGACTCGCCAACACTAAGGGTATTCAAATGGTCATTGGATAGATATATGGACGATAAGGGAATAGTGTAGATGGGCTTTAAAGTGGTTTCACAGGTCGGCGCAACATCGAGGGCCAAAGGGCCTGTACTGCGCTGTAATGTTCTATGTTCTATGTTCTATTAAAGGTCAGATTACAGGTTTTCCTAAAAATATCATTGATCCTCACAGACGTGGTTCGTCTGCAAGGTTCAGAGAGAACAAAGGTATAGAGGCTGAAAATTTCTATTATTCACTGTGCACATGTGGGTGGGAGTTCAAGCTCAGATTGAAGAGACCAAGGTAGTGAGAGTTTCAATAAAGCTAGACCATTTGCTTAGTATTAGCTAGAGGGGACATCTCTAGCCTAACCTTCGAGAAGAATATTCAGTCATTGTAAACACTAAATTGGGGATATTTCTGTAGCTTAGCATTAAATTGCCCATTTTAATAGTGTTAAGTTAATGTTGCTTTTAGTTAATTTGTTACAGTAAAAGTCTTAAAGCTTGAAATCTTGTTGTGTGATCCTTTCAGCCATTCACTGGGATTTTGTATTTCTATTTTTAAAATCGTAAATCTCTGTTGGGACCATAACAAATTGTGACTTCCCAATTAGCACCTAACAAATTTGAAGTGCCTTTTGGATGAGATATTAAACCAAGGTCCTGTCAGACCTTCAGGTGGGGTGTAAAATGGTTCATGGATCTCGAAAAGAGTAGGGGAGCTCCCCCTGGTGTCCTATCACTCAATCAACATAACTTGAAGAAAAAGATGTACCTGGTCATTTTATTACATTGTTGTTTGTGGGATCTTACTCTGTGCAAATTGGTGCTGTATTTCAGAAACTACAACAGTTGCTTCACTTCAAGAAGTATTTGATTTCATTAGCAGCAAATCATCTTGGCAATGATGAGCTGATGAAAGATGCTATATAAATGCAAGTTCTTTCTTTCTTAACTTACAATTGCTTTGTCACAGACATGTTCCCAATTAACAGGTCAGAAAACAAAAAGTGGGCTCAGTGTTTTTGAACCATTGACCCCATATTTCTAAAATTACTCCTTTATCTGGTAGGAAGTAGGATACTGTGGTGCTTATATTTCTGAACTTATGATGTAGAAAATTTGAATTCAAATCCTGCCAAGGCAACTTTCGGATTTAAATTGGGTTTAAGACTTGTCACCTTGGCGTTGGGTAAAGCTAACTGAGCTCTGGGACTCAGTTTACACACTGAGCTGCCTGTCTACATTTATGACACTGTGTATGTGTGCACCGAGCAAACTCTGTATCCAAAGTTACACCCAGTGGATAGATGCTGATCTCACCAGTAGGAAGCTGTGTCTTTGAGGAGTGGAGGCCCAGACTCTGCTTGAGAACACTGCCATCAGTCGAGGTTGAATGCTTTATGACTGGAGAAATTGGCAGCCACCAGATAAGGAACACACCACTGAGTATAAAGAGCTCAACAATGCAACAATACAAGCAAGCATTTTAGTCCCAAACCTGACTTGATTGTAAGTAAGGCTTGAATCACTTGCAGAGCTAGGGAGTTGTGACATTATAATTACTCATTATATAAGTAGTTACCACCATTCTATTTCTCCCTGTTGATCACTGCACTATGTCAGCTGAACTCAGTTTATTGCATTCTCGCCTTTCGGTTGAACCAAGTAACATGATCTTGACAGGCACTTCAGTGCAGTACCGAGGGAGTGCTGTACTCTTGAAGGACCAGAACTGAGCAAGTGCTACAGTGGCTGAGAGACAGCACCAATTAAGAGAGTGCTGTACGATTGTAGGGGCATTATAGAGTGAGTGCTAAATTCTTGGAGGGGCAGTACAAAGGGGATGTTGTATTATCAACGGGTCTGTACTGAGTGAATGCTGCACTGGTGGAGGGACAATACCAATTAAGGAATGCTGTACTATTGGAGGGTTATTACTGAGTGAGCGCTGCACTATTGAGGAGTGGTATCGAGGGAGTGCTATAATATAAGTGTGGTAGTCACCACTGTTGTATATATCACTTACGAGATGTAATACAGTAAAGCTCCTGTACTACAGGTACGGGGATAGATCCCTGCCTGCTGGCTCCGCCCAGTAGGCGGAGTATAAATGTGTGTGCTCACCGGGCTGCAGCCATTTCGGCAGCAGCTGCAGGAGGCTACACATCTCTGCTTAATAAAGCCTCGATTACTCTCTACTCTCGTCTTGTCGTAATTGATAGTGCATCAATAAGAAGGGCAGTTCTTTTTTTTTTGAAAACTTTTTATTGAGGCATTTATAATTTTAACATTTTAACATATTAACATTCTAAATAACAGAACCGTCCGATATATGCAAAAAACCCACAGTAACATGCCCAACCTCCCCCCACCATAACTCCTAGCTACCCATATATTAGATTCCCTGCCCTTATTCTCCACTTCCATGCCTCCCCTCCCCGCCCCCCCACCATTCCCGCCCCTTCTTTCTGCTGACGGTCAGCTTTCCTTAAAGAAGTCGATGAACGGCTGCCACCTCCGAGCGAACCCCTGTATTGAACCCCTTAAGGCGAAGTTAATCTTCTCTAGCCTGAAAAACTCTGCCATGTCAATGACTCACACCCCCGACTTTGGACGCTCCGAGTCCTTCCATCCCAGCAAAATCCGTCTCCGGGCCACCAGGGAGGCAAAGGCCAAAACGGCGGCCTTTCTCTCCCCCTGAGCGCCCGGATCTTCCGACACTCCAAATATTGCCACCTCTGGACTCGGAGTCACCCTCCCTTCCAGGACCTTTGACATGACATCTGCGAATCTCTGCCAAAATCCCCTCAGCTTCGGGCATGTCCAAAACATGTGAACATGATTTGCCGGAATTCCCCCGCACTGCCCACATCTGTCCTCCACCTCCTCATCCGGGCCACCATCAAATGAGCCACATGGACTGCCTTGAACTGGATCAGGCTAAGTCTGGCACACGGAGAGGATGCATTGACTCTTTTCAGGGCCTTCTCCCATAGCCCGGCTTCCTACCCCCACCCTCCCCCCCATCCCCCAGCTCGTCCTCCCACTTCCTCTTCACCTCCCCGATTGGGACCCCTTCCCACTCCATCAATTCCTTACATATTTCCAAGACCCTCTCCTCCCCAACCACTGTTTTAGACATCACCTTTTCCTGTAGTCCCAAGAAGGGCAGTTCTGAGCAAGTGCTGCACTGTTGGAAGATCTGTCCTGAAGGAAGACTATCAGAGGGTTAGTACTAAGGGAGTGCTGTAATGTTGTTGGGACAGTACTGAGAGAGTGCTTTACTGTCAAAAAGTCAGTACAAAGGGAGTGTTCTACTGTTGGAATGCCAGCACTGAGGGAATGCTACACTGTCAGAGGTGCAGTGCTGAGGGAATGATTTACTGTTGGAGTGTCTATGCTGATGGAATCTTGCACTGTCCAATAGTTCTGCAGGAAGGAGTGCTGCACTGTCAACAGGGCAGGAGTGGGAGTGCTGCACTGTTAGAGTGCTGCACAATTGGACGGTCAGTACTGATCGAGTGTTACACTATTGGACTGCTGCATTGTCGGAGGGTCAGAACTGTTGGACTGCTACATGTCAAAGAATCAGTGCTGAGGGGAGTCCTGAATCTCGGTTGCTGCACTGTCAGAAGGCAAACTGAGAGAGCATTGCGCTGACAGAGGGTCTGTACTGTACTGATGAATGCTGCACTGTTGGGAGTGCTGTACATCAGAGGATCAGCACTAATGGAGTTTTTCAGATGAGATATTAAACTGAGGCCCTGTCTGTCCTCTCAGGTAGATGTAAAAGATGCAACAACACTGGTTTGAAGACGAGCAGATGAGTTATCCCTGGTGACCTGGCCACTATTTATGCCTCTGGCAACATCGCAAGCATGGATTATCTAATCCTTATCACATTGCTGCTTGTGGGTGTTTACAGTGTGAAAATTGGAGGTTGCATTTCCTAGAGCATGGCCACACTTGAAAAGTAATTGTAAACAGCTTTGGTTGAGCAAGGTGCTACAGGAATGCAGGTTTTTCTTTATTTCTTTCCTTGATACTTTTACCAAAAAATCCACAACCTCAGTTTTGGGAATTTAAATGGATCCCAGCATCAACAGGCTTTTAGGGAGAGTGAATTCCAGGCTTCCACTCTGCTTTGTTGAAGAAAGTGCTTCCTGATTTTCCAACTGGATAGCCTGAATCTAAGACTATGCCTCCCCCAGCCCAGTTCTGGATTCCCCTCTGGAGAGAAGGCTATTTCCTCATCTGCCATCTCAAATTCCCTTTTTGTTAAACATGTGGAGCGGGATTTTCTGTCCATCTCCCCGGTGTGTTTTGTGGAGGCAGCCTGCCATTGACCTGCAGCGGGACCTCCTGGTCCTGTCCCTCTCAAAGCATGGAGGACCCACGGCAGGAGGGTGGCCATCGGCAGGACCGGAAGATTCTGCTGGTGGGAGCAGCTGGAAAATCTTGGCCTTGGATTAGATCGCCTCTCAGTCTCCTAAAGTCAGAGGGATAGAAGCCAGATTCACACAACCTGTCCTCACAATTGAACTCTTTTATCGTTGGTATTGTTCTGGTGAACCTGGTGTCCAAAACATTCCACTTTCAATCAATACCTTAATTAGCACTGCTGTCTCACAGCGCCAGAGACCTGTTTCACCCGACCTTGGGTGACTGTCTGTGTGGAATTTGCACGTTCTCCCCGTGTCTCCGTGGGTTTCCTCCCGGTGCTCCGGTTTCCTCCCACAGCTCAAAGATGTGTAGGTGAGGTCAATTGGCCATGCTAAATTGCCCCTTAGTGTCCAAAGATGTGCAGGTTAGGTGGGGTTATGGGGACAGGCTGGGAGAGTGGACCTAGGTAGGGTGCTATCTCAGAGGGTCGGTGCAGACTCGATGGGCTGAATGGCCTCTTTCTGCTCTGTAGGAATTCTATTTTTCTATGATCCTTCCTTCATTTGTCTTTTTTGTGGGACCTCGTTGCTGTGAATCCTATATTGCAGCAGAAGTAATTCATTAGTTGTGACGTGCTTTGGGACATCTGCGAAAGTTTTCTCAACTCACTCTCTCCATGATGTGGGTTGCCAACTTTACAAATAGGCACTTATTTACGTCTCCTCTACTGATAGCAGATCTGTTATTGAGAGTCAAAAGCGTGACATCGCAGAGAGGCAGACAGACAGCGCGCCATGACAGAAAAGTTTATCTGTCATGTGCTGTCTGTTTTCAAATGTATACAATCCTTGTGTTTTGTTACCTGTGTGGTAGGTAACATGTGCTACTCAATCCTTGGCTAATGAAGAGGTCTTCTGAATCTCGATGAAGAAGACTTGAACTCATCCAGTAGTAACAAAAGGACTATTGAGTAACTATGACAATAATTGCATGAGTTCTTTACTTTAACTTTGATACTAGTGATAAGGCTACCAAGACCTAACACAGTAACTATATGTAACTCCCCACTAGCCATCTGAACTACTCTGCTATTGCCCTGGTCACACTGCACCCCCGAGAGAGCCAAAGACCCAATGTGGTTGCCTTTTATACCCATGTTGGTCCGGCCCTCTAGTGATCATGTGGTGCTACTGATTACACATTAACCCCTTGTGTACATGCATATATAGAGATCACTACACCCCCCTTTTTTTCATGTTACATATTTTCTGTATGTTGCAAAGAAAATTGAACACACATAATGGATGCAGTTTGCAAATGCATTACATAAAATCAATGAGTTAGTCCATCAAATGTGAATACATTTAGTCTCTAAGATTTTTTCGCTTGCGTGAAATAGGTAGACAAACGATGGTATGTACAAGTTGTGGTGATCTTGATGATTATACAAAGCCAATTAATATTTATGAGTCCAATCTTAATAAAATAAATTGTGAGTCCAAACTTTATGAATTTGTTCGGTTCAGTTGCTTTCATCTTCTGTTGTTGAAGTGCTGATGTTGATGTCGTTATTTCTTTGTGAACGTCGTCAGTGTCCTTGTGTTTAAGTGACCATCAAGTCATCATGAGGTGTTCGAATGGTTGAATCACTTTGTTGTCTGATTTAGACTTTCTTTTTTTTTCTATCCTTGTGGTAGCGATTCTGTGTTACACCATTGTCTGACCTTGGCTTTTTTCTGTGCTTGCGGTACTGATCTAGTGTGTCATCTGCCTTGAAAGCTGGCGTGCTTGCTTGTTCTGGAGCAGATGTGAATTTGTGAGATTCTTTGTCATGACTTGGCATGTTTGTAGTCTTGTCATTGTTTTGCAGTGTGCTGTGGCATTGTCCTTCGTGTGCAGAGTTGCACCATGTTGTACAGGTCGTTGTTTCATTGTTGTTGTTTCTGTCGTTTCTGTGTTTGTTGTTTTCGTTGTCATTCTTGTTGTTGTCGTTCTTGCTGTTGTTTTTGTCATGCTTGTTGTTTCTGTTTTTGTTGTTTTCGCTGTTGTTCTTGTTGTTTTTCTTGTCGTGCCTGGTGTTTCTGTTTTTGTTGTTTTCGTCGCTTTTCTTGTCGTTTTTCTTGTTGTGCTTGTTGTTTCTGTTATGCTTCTTGATGTCTTTGTTGTTCTTGTTGCGCTGCATATTGTTTTTGTTGTTGCTGTTGTTGTTCTTGTTTCTGCTGTGCATCTTGCGGTGATTGTTGTTCTTGTTGCGCTCAATGAGTGTTCCATGTGGATGATTTAAGTCATTGTCACAGTTATTGGTGTCAGTGTCCATTGTGGTATCTGTTACATTGAACGTTTCTTCTTGAGAATTGTGACAATGATCTGATGTTGTATTGATGTTGGTGTGTCCAGTCATATGTGGTGGATTTGATTCCTCTTCTTTGTTTCCTTGGTACTCCTCTTCTAGAGTCATTTCTGGTTCACTTGAATCATCATTGATTTCTTTGTGCTCCTCTCTGGAGTTATTTCTGGTTCATTTGAATTACCTTTGGTTTCTTGGTGCTCCTCTTCTGGAGTCAAAATCTTCCCGATTTCATTCTCTTGTGGGTCTTGGTGCTCCTCTTCTGGAGTCAAAATCTTCCCGATTTCATTCTCTTGTGGGTCTTGGTGCTCTTCTTCTGGAGACAAAATCTTCATGATTTCATTTTCTTGTTGATCTTGGTGCTTCTCTTCTGGAGTCAAAATCTTCAAGATTTCATTCTCTTGTGGGTCTTGGTGCTTCTCTTCTGGAGTCTATATCTTGAAGATTTCTATTGATGTGGTCTCTCTGGACTCATGGGTAGCCCTCCTCTGATTGTTGAGTGCTTCTGTGCAGATGAGCTGAGATCTGTCAGTCTCGGTGTGATCTGCACATCCTGTATGGGAATTGTGATTTCTTCGTTACTTGTCTCACATACAGTGGGTAGACATTCAGTGTCTTCTTGTTAGTTAAATGAGTTGGGTAGACTTTCATAGCCTTCTTCTGGTGGCTCAAATGAGCTGGGTAGACTGTCTTCTTGTTGGTTAAATGAGCTGGGATCTGGTGGCTCAAATAAGCTGGGTAGACTGTCATAGTCTTTTTGTTGTTCACGTGAGCTTGGTAGGCTTTCATAGTCTGCTACTGGTTGCGCAGGTAAGGTGGATAGACCTTCATAGTCTTGTTCATGCATGGCGTTCGCTATGGAGTGTTTGCTTGCTTCCATTTTTGAGACTGTCACCGAGCTGCCTGTGGAGGCTTGCGTCGCTCTCTTTGTGGAGGCTTGTGTCACTCT
Source organism: Scyliorhinus torazame (assembly GCF_047496885.1). NCBI lineage: Eukaryota > Metazoa > Chordata > Chondrichthyes > Carcharhiniformes > Scyliorhinidae > Scyliorhinus > Scyliorhinus torazame. The sequence continues at coordinate 131,322,857 of NC_092714.1, forward strand.
CTGTGGAGTCCTTCATCGCTCTCTCAGTGGAGTCTGTCATCGCTCTCTGTGTGGCGTCGTCTTCTTCTTGGGTATTGCTGTCATCCAATGTATCGACAATCTGCCATGACATCATGGTATTGGATTCATCTACCATGAGAAGAGTCGTCTTGAGCATTTCAACCATGTTGCTGATGCAATGATCATCAATTCCGAATAACTCATCCATGTCTGAGCAGTAGTCTTCAATGAACAAATCATCTCTTTTTGTTTCGGAGAAATCATCTTATGAGTAGTATTCTTCAATGAACAAATCACTGTGCTCTCCTCTTTGGGTGGTGCAAACTGCTTGTGCCAGGGTGCTGCGGAGGTTATTTTTAACTGCTGGTGTAAGTTGGGGCATTGTTCTGTCTTTTGATGTAAGAAAATTTGTTTTTGCAGCTTTAAATGTCTTTTTGTTCATTTTCATGCATTCCCCTTTTAAGTGGGCGTGGTCCGGGTCCTCTGACGCCATGACGCTCGTGATGTCATGCGAAGGAATCGATTGCGAATGCGCAATTCGAGTTTCCTTTACTGTGCGCTCTTTTCGCAACTGCGCATGCGCGGTTTCTCGAGTATATTTTGCTGTTTTCCTTCTTTTTGAGTAGTGCACATGTGCGTACTGGCCGGAATGCTCTCGCTCAAGATGGCTGCCAATCAAAAAGCGGCGTTGCATCGAGTGAGATCCTGCCTCTGCCTCGTGGTGAGTGTTCGCGCTATTTTTACCGATTTTGTTTTCTAGATACTGATTCTGTGTTTGTAAAGACTCACAGTATTGATTTTGTTTTTGTTCATAAGCAAGGCCTTTTTGTATAGCAATTTCTAGAGTTAGATACTTATCGTGTGAAAGTTCTTCCTTCAAATTTTTATCAGATAGTCCAGAAATTAATTGATCCATTATCATAGTGTCTCTGAAATCAGCATAATCACAGCCTTGTGGTATTAACTTAGATTTGTGATTAGTCAATGATGGGCCCTCCATTTCTCTGGCATTTCTGACAAGAGTTAAATCTTTCCAGCATCTCTCCAGACTGACTCTTACAGTGTCCATCAAATGGTTTGAGTATTATTCCTATTTTGGTGTTCACCTTCTAAGCAATTAAAGCAATTATAGATTTCCCTAGCTTCAGGCCCTCCTATTGAGAGTAGTAGTGCTATTTTTGTTGTGTCAGAGACCGTGCTTAAATCATTAGCTACGATAAATATTTGGAATATCTGTTCAAATCTTTTCCAGTTATAACTTAAATTACCAGTTGTTTCCAGCTGCCCTAGAGGTCCAATGAGTCCCATAGTTAGTCGTTGAGGATCCATTTGCTGCGAAGTCTTCCACAGTCGAATATCCGGTCTGAATTTTCTTCTCTTGTCGTCTAACCTAATCTAACAAGTTTTGTTAAAGCCAACACGCCTTATACCATGTTTTGTTACCTGTGTGGTAGGTAACATGTGCTACTCAATCCTTGGCTAATGAAGAGGTATTTTGAATCTCGATGAAGAAGACACAAACTCATCCAGTAGTAACAAAAGGTTTATTGAGTAACTATAACAATAATTGCATGAGTTCTTTACTTTAACTTTGATACTAGTGATAAGGTTAACAAGATCTAACACAGTAACTATACATAACTCCACTCGCCATCTGAACTAATCTGCTATTGCCCTGGTCACACTGCACCCCCGAGAGAGCCAAAGACCCAATGTGGTTCCTTTTATACCCCTGTTGGTCCGGCCCTCTAGTGATGATGTGGTGCTACTGATTACACATCAACCCCTTGTGTACATGCACATATAGCGGTCACTACACCTTGTATATTTTTGGCTGCGATCCTGTGAGCTGAGCTGGGTGCTTTTATATATACCCAGGTTAATATGAGGACAAATTCTGTTACTGTGATAACTCTCGCGAGGAGCACAGGGGATTGCTGATCGATCTCCAAGTGGGATCGGTAGTAAACAGGTTCCCGTGGTGTGCGGGCAGAGGCCCACCCAGCTGGGGCTCGTTAGCGAGACCTTTAAACGTAGCTCCCAGACTCGAACCGGCCGTTCTCGATGGTCCTGGGCTGGGACATTTGTTTTTGTGCCACCGTAGCAGTTTTATTTTCAGTTTAAAATAAACCAGTTTGGCCTTTCACTCTGCGCTTCCTGGAATTATTACAATTACCTATGTGGAAACACAAGAAAACCCATTAGAATTTGAATACAGTGAGGATTCCAGTCAGAATTGTCCTGTTTTTTCTCAGTGTTAACCATCTCCTCGTTGACACCAATAGGACCTGTTAATAAATGCTTTCCATACCTTTTCAATTATTGCAAAAGTTCTGCATCCTTTGTCAGGAACAGATTAATGCAAAGCTTCCAAATATCATAAGTTATGAAGATGCTACAGTGTTACATTCCACTAAAGTGAATTATCCTCATGATTTTGATGAGTTGCATCTTGTTGACTGAACACTAGAGGGCATTGCTCATGGGAGTAAACGCACTGTGCTAAACACTCATCAGAGTCTCTTATTGAATGGTGGAGCATGCTCGAGGGGCCAAATGGCCTACTCCTGCTCTTATTTCGTATGTCTCCTCATATATTGTGAATGCTCAGAGAGTGAAGAAATAAAAGCAGAAAGAAGAGTAACACATAAGTTTGAGTATTTATTGGACATGATAAAATTCAATGGAAAATATTTGAGCAGCAGCACCACTGAGTTCTTCTTCCTCTTTTCAGTGTTTTCCTCTTCCATGATCCTCGCCTATCCTGATTCTGCTGGGAAACATAGACCGGTCAACCTTCTAGTCCACATGCCTATCACCTAAATAATAAAACAAAAGCACATCTTGCATTTATATAGCATCTTTCATGACCTTAATGCCTCACAACGACCTGATAATCTGGTTTCCAGTGATGTTGGTGCCAAATGGACTTTTCAACTACTTGGGCATCACACCTGAGCCTAACCCTGTCCAACTCTTGTTGGCAAACCTGAATTTCTAGCAAGCGCTTTTAGCAAGTGTGATAGTGTGCCCCGTTAAGGGGTTGATCCCCTGGAGGGCCCTGTGACCCATCAGCCATTGGGCCAGAGTGCACGAACCCTGTGGGTGGAACTCGGTTTCCGAATCTGTTAGGAGTTTGGAGTCTTGGGACATGATAGCTTTTATCTCACTCTATGTGAATAATTTCTTTCTTGATGAAGTTGATCATTTGTTAACCCACCTGGCGGTCACCCGCCTGTCAACATATTGCATTGGCGACAAGGATCAACTGGAGTGGCTTCCTGCTGCTGTGAAAATTGTGAGAGCAGACCTCATGTGAAAACTTTTCCATTGAAGCAAATTTGTTCCACAGTACATGAGTGACAATACCCCATTTTGTTAAACTAGAACCATTTGACCCCCATACAGGGAAATTGGTACTACACGTAGAGCGTATCCATTACTTTTTCAAGGCAAATGAAATCAAGATGGAGGAAAAGAAGTGGGTAATTGTACTAACGGCCTGCGGGATTCTACTTACAACCTAATCAAGTTTCTGACATCTCCAGGTGCTCCTGAAACCAAAACACTTGAGGTGTTGGTGGAGTTATTCAAAGGTCATTGCCACTCATGGAGCGAAGAGGCTCAGATCACGAGCAATTAATGTCCATCCCTCATTGAGGGAGTATTTAAGCATCAACCACATTGCTGTGAATCTAGAGGCCAGACCAGATATGGATGGTAGATTTCCTTCCCTAAAGGACATTCGTGAGCCAGATGGGATTTTATGACAAACAACAATGGCTTCATGGTTATCGTTGGACTTTTAATTCCAGATTTTCATTCAATTCAAAATTTTCTATTTTTCATGGTGGGATTTAAACCTGGATTCCCAGAGCATTGCCCTGGGTTTCTGGACTACTAATGCCGTGACAGTACGTCTATGCCATTGCTTCCCCTTCCGCATGGGATATAGTCAAATTGTTATATCCCGGGTGGAGAGGGATGACCTGGCTCCCTTTCTTCATTCAACCCCCTCCGTTGGTAACAACAAGATGAATTTAAAATCAAATCCCTTCCCTTGTGCATACCTTTTCCTAGTCTCAATATTTATGTTTTAAAAGGACCCAATTTAACCAGGCTTTCTTGAGTTAAAGAAAAAGTGAGGTTATTAACTACTAAATGTGAGGAAAATAATAAAGCACACATATATACACTCACAAAGATTAGAAATGAGAATTTATTCCAAAAATAAGATTAAAAAGAACAAATCAGTCTTTGATTTGTCAATGAGGAGAAGATGGTGGAATGTTACGGCCACTGTGATTTGTGATTGCAGTAGCGCTGATATCAATGGGTGTATAGTTAATTGTGAACTTGCAGTGTACTGTGGTTTAGCTGAGAGGCTGCCCTGTTTTTTTCAGCAGTGGCTTTGCTGGCTTGGCTTGCCTCAACAATCAGAGAATTACCTACAAAAAACCTTTGTAGTGATCTGCTGCTATCTTTCCTCCTGGGCCACATGCTGACACATCCAGCACTAGCCCATACTGACCAAGGGCACGGTCCAACGGCCATGCTGCACCTGAAAAGCAGCTCCCCGTGCGCGGTGCAGCGTGCCGATGAAAGCCAGGAGACTCCATCCCGGGATCTACCCGGCTCACCACACCTTGCGAGATCCAACCTGATCGGTCAACACGTTGCGATGTAAATCCTGTCCACAATGGGCGGAATCACTTTTTGGCAGTTAGTTTCACTCTAATATGCAGATTCCTGAGGTATCTGAGGCTTTGGGATTCCACTCCTTTGCCTTGGAGACTTTGGGCGAGCGTCATTCAGCACTGGCCCTCACAAACAGGGACCAGATGGAATGGCACTTGTGGGGGTCTCCCAGGGGATATGAGGCCACCAGCTGCGTGCCCTTTGGGCCGGGGGATGCCCAGGCACTGCTGGTGCCACCCGGGAATTATTTGTGCGCGCAATCGAGCTGGAGTTGCCCGGCGTAGGTGTTGGGGGGAAGGGGGCCCTCCAATGGTGCATTTGGGCTGGACGAGGTCAGGGATCACTTTGGGGGTCTCGGAGATCGGGATGCCATTTAGAAATGGCGTCCAGATCTCTCACGACACTGGGCAGTTCTAGTGAGCGGAGCTCCCCACTGTACAAAATGGGACTAGGTGCTGCCTCGGTTGCGCATTCCCTGTTCAGGCCCCTTATTCAACATGACTCGCATTGAATAGCCAGGTCTTTCTCGGCACTGTGAGCGCCGAGGAACACGCAGCTAAATGTGCTCGTTAGGGGACTTTGTTCCCTTTTGGAAAAATCGCGCCCCAAATTATTCAGCTGGCTTTTCCCAGTCTTTGTATGTTCCTGGAAGGTGAAAATCCACAAACTGGTCTGGGACATTGCTCACAGAATCATTCCTGCTGAGATGATAATCAGCTCCCATCATCTCCAAAGGAGATGACAATTTGTTTCTGTATGGCTTTCATGCCTTTGATTCATCCTTGTCATGAGACAGGGTGTCCATTGTCTTTCTCTTAGTATCACCCATCAGCGATTCAGTACACAAGCCATCTTTGGTTTGTATGTCCATTTCTAAAACCTCAGGTCTTCTTTAAAGTTCAATATTTCCGTATGTGATTCAGAGATTTCCCTCCATCATCATGGCAAAGGAATAGTAGGATATTCTGATCAAGTTAGATGAAGAGGGATGAAAAATGGTGCATGTGTCGCATAAAGCCCAGCGTTGACCAGCTAGGCTGAATTGCCTGCAGATTCTACATTATTCTGAGTGAAATAAAAACAAGGAATTGAATAAGAAGGCTGAGGTATGAGTAATTGTTTAATCAAATCCGTTATGCATATAAATGAAGAAGAGTTAATGGAGACTGATTTGTTAGAGATGCGTGCAGGCATTTCTTGCCGGCAGTTCAATTGAAAACAATAATGTCAGGGCAACATTAATTAAAAATTTAAAGGAGACGCTGATCCTGCCTCTATGATTAATTAATTATGAGCCTGCAAACCACTTTTGTGTTTAACTTTGTAAAAAAACACGTTTTAGTTTTTACAAGGAGGGAAGTTGTTTTCATCTATTTCATTCCACTCCAGACTGGAGAAGGGCCCCTGGGATAACAGAAGGCAAGGGAGACCCGAAGGAGCGCATCTGGTTTGATAATCGTTGTGGCTGCATTCTGTGCAATCCGCTTCGGAGCTGTCTCTCATTTCTTACAGATTCGGTCGAGTATTTGCTATGTTTTAGTAAATACTCTTGGCAAGTAGCCCGATCCCCTAGAGTTACTCTCTCTTTTAAATTGCCTGGCATGATCCTAAACACACAAGGAATTATAACACAGCATTAGTGACAGCTTGAAGCGAGATTATAGAATAAAGCTGCTGACTGGATTTGCTGCCTGAATATGTGGTATGAGCAGTATTTCAGAGCGATTTTTCATTCTCCTCACCCTGCTGAAAGTGCCAAGATGGATATCAATGACACCAATCAATTGGTAGAATTATAGCATGAGGTAGCACAGATGGAGGCTATTTCGCTATTGCAGCTCTGTTAGCTCTTTCGTACCTCAGTCCAATTAATCTCATTCCTTTGCTCTTTCCTCATGGCCCTGTAAATGTTTTTTTTCCTTTGTGTATGTATCCACTGTTCTTTTAAATGCTATTACTGAATCTGCTTCTACCATCCTTTCAGGCTATGCATTTGAGATCATAACAATTTGTTACAGCTCACCTCAGTAAGGAGTCACTTGAATACTTTAACCTACATTGACAAAACACACCTTCAGCTTCATGGCAACATTCCCATCTCTGAGTCAGGCGGCGCTGGGTTCAAACCCCACACCAGACACTCCTGATGAGGAGAGACCGGGGCTCCTGGATTCAGCAGAGTACTCGTGTCTGGTGGCTGCACCCTATTATATGGTTTGTGTGAGCTCACCAAATCCTCAAATTGTAAAGGGCTTGCCTCCAGATCAGCTGATATAAACATGACTGCACCAGTGAATGGCTGTTAATCGATCCGCTTATAAATCCTTCTACTGGAAAGAGTGATCATAAATTTACTAATCAACTGGTGATTACTACTTTACCAATGATCTGGTGATTCGTGTTTGCAGGAGCTTCCTTTGAACAAATTAACCAGGAGACCAGGGAGAACACCCCGGCTCTTATCCAAAATTACACGAAAGGGTCTTTTGCATTCAGCACAGCGAGCAGACATGCGTCTTGCTGTTTTACCTTCTTTCAATTTCACTTTCAAAAGACGGCATCTCTGACAGTGGAGCACACCCTCAGTAACAGACTGAGGCAGTGCTCCACTGTATCCACGTGGATTTTTGTGCTCAGGTCTTTAGAATGGGAGTTGAGGCCACAGCCTTCTAACTCAGCCACCAGAGTGTAGCCAGCATGTCCATCCATGACAATGCTTCCAGAGTAGTTAATTGGTTGCTAAAACATTGAGGTCATTAAAGGTACTATAAAAATGCAAGTTATTTCTTTCTCAATGACTGATGGGCTGAGGTGTTATTACAGTCCTTTCATTTGTACGGCTTGTGTTCAAGTGAAGTCCAGTCTCATGGGAAGTTTCTGTTTCTCTATAGAAAGCCAACTGGTGAAAGGTGAACTGGAGCCAATCTTTACACACTTTCATATTTATTTACAGACTTAACACATCACAAGCACACATCTCCTAATCTTTTTTTATTCATTTACGGGATGTGGGCGTCACTGGTTAGGCCAGCATTTATTCCCCATCCCTAGTAACCCTTCAGAAGGTGGTGGTGAGTTGCCTTCTCGAACCGCTGCAGTCCTTGAGGTGTAAGTACACCTGCTGTGCTGTTAGGGAGGGAGTTCCAGGATGTTGCCCCAGCGACAGTGAAGGAGCGGTGATATATTTCCAAGTCAACCGTAGTTTCAGTGTGCATCTATTTACAGAGACTCAAGTAAATCACCAGTTAATTCCTACTATTTGCATAGAATCAAAAACAATTAATGTACAATTAACAGTTTCCTCTTTCATGTAAGCAATTTACCTGAAATTAATTTGGTCACTTGCAATGTGGTTATTTTCAACAAGTGGATCACAGTACATAGTACCCACCCATCTGACCTCCCCAGCTCAAAGCCACAATTCACTTATAACAGGGTCCTCTGCCCACTCCCCCACACTGGCAGAGCACTGGCAGTGCCACCCAGGCACCTTGGCAGTGCCAGGCTGGCACACAGGTGACACTGTCAGGGTGTCAGCCTGGCTGTGTCAAGGAGTCCAGGTGACACCAGCAGTGCCAGGGGCCTGGAGGCCAACTACGTGGGGCCTCCGATCTCCCTCAAGTGCCATTCCGCCTGGTCCCATTTATGGGGATCTGTACTGGACGGCGCTCATCTAGATCTCCAAGGCGAAGGGGTTGGATTCCAACGCCTCGGGTAATCAGGCAAGCTGCATATTAGAGTGAGACTAGCTGCTCGCTCTAATGTGCAGAATTGCCAAATACTCATCCCGTTCACAATGGGTGGATCTAGATTGCGATGTGTTGGAAGATCCTGCGGCCGGTAGATCTCGCCTCCTCTCAGTGAAAGAGGATTAAGTGAATTAAGCCTATGAGTAACATATGGACTATGTGATGGGAATTGAAGGCGATAGCTTCTGCCTTCATAACATTTAGGAACAAAGAAACAGAAGTCTTTGTGTATTTTTAAAGCAGAAGTGCATAGATTCTTGGTAAGCAAGGGGCTGATAGGTTATCGGGGATAGGCGGCCTGCAGATTTGAGGTTATTAAAAGAGCAGCCTGATCTTATTAAATAGTGGAGCAGGATTGAGGAGCTGAATGGCCTACTGCTGCCCCTTGTTTGTATATTCGTATAAGTAAGCCATTCAGCGCCTTAAGGCTAGTCTGTACCTCAGCTCCATTTATTCTCTTTTGTTTCATATTCCTTGACATGCTTACCTAAGAAAAATCCATCGATCACTGTTTGGAAAATTTGAGTGGACCCAATGTCCACAGCCTTTTACGGGGGCAAGAGGAAAATGGATGTCGTGCAAGACCAGAGGTCAGACAGAGGTGGTAGTGAAGAGATAAAACTGTGTGCCATCAGTGTACTGACTTATGTCAGCGAAAGATGCCACCAAGAGACAGAAGGTATGTGGAAAGGATGTTAGGACCAAGAAAAGACCCATGAGGAAGCAGGAAGAGAAGCCAATGGTAAAAGTGCTCAAAGATCCCGGGCTGGATTCTCTGTTTTTGGGACTATGTCCCCACACCGTCGTAAAAACTGGCGTGAAAAATACACATATTCCCAGCCCCACAGGGGGCTAGCAGGGACCGGGCGTAAAACTAGCCGCTTTTGCTGCAGATATGGGCCCCCACACTTCCGGACCGGAGGCTGCGTGGGCATGGCGGCGGCCTCCATTGGCTGCACCGTGCTCCATGGCGGACTCAGACCACGGAGCTGGACACTAAAACTAGACCCCCTCGATCGGTCACTCGTCCGACCCTGACCGCCCGGCCAAACATTGCCTGGCCACGTATCAGGCCCTCCAGTCGGCCCACCCCCGACTAGGGCGGCCATGGACTTAGTCCGCAGCCACCACGCTAGTTTCCCGACCATGAGTGGTCCACGCCATCTGGGCTTCGGCCGGTCGGGGCCGGAGAATGGCAGAGTGGGCCTCCAGTAATGGCTGCAGGTAGGTACAATGCGGTCCGAGTACGCCGCTTTTCGGGGCCCGCAGAATTGGGGAACCGGCGTCGGTCCCGATTCCCTACGGGGAAATGGATTCCCCTCCCTGGCGCCAGCTGCGATTTCGGCGTCGGGGTGCGGAGAATCCAGCCCCCAATATGGAAAGTTTGCATCATGAGCTGGGCAATCAGGGAAAGAGCAGGCTGGTGTGGTTGACTAATTTGGATTTATTTTTCCAGTTTAGAATAAAAGACAACTGTTCTCATCGGAAAGAGATCTAGTCTCTTTTATATCCCATTTTCTCAATTATTTCAACCTACCAGACCAAGGTGTGTCAGAAACAATCGGACAGGGGAACAGCCTATTTCCCTCGGCATTCATAATGTTCGGTGTCAGGACCCCTCAAGTACCTTTGAAGGTTGATGTGTTGATAAATCTGTTTCAAATAAAACTTTCTAGGGTGTTTGACTTTATTAATGCTGGGACGGAATATATAATCGAGGGAGACGTACATAGGGCTGGATTCTCCATTTCCGAGACTAAGTGTTGACACCAATGGACAATGCATGCACCTTTACGACAGGAAAATTGGCGGCACACCTGCACCGATTCCGCTACCGCTGAGGGGCTAGCACCCTTGCCACGTGGAACATCATCGAATCCCATGGAAAACAGTGCGGGATTCGCCGGGTCCGTAATCGACACTCGCAGGGCTGACAAGCTGCAGCCGCGCATAAACATACACTCTCCACACACACACTTATCGAAGTCAAAAAGATGGGACAGGTTGTACTAGAGTGCCCATACAGCTGATGGATCGGCCTGGGCACTGAAACACGAACAAAAACCTCGGAAGGACCACCATTTTGACCGACTGCACCCTACCCGCCAGCAAGAGCGGGAGCATGTCCCATCTTTTAAAATCCTCCTCCATTTGCTCCACCAACCTCGTCAAATTCAGTTTATGTAGGGCCCCCCAACTTCTGGCCACCTGTATCCCCAGATACCGAAAACTCCTCTGCGCCCTCCTCAGCGGTAGGTCCCCTATCCCTCTTTCTTGGTCCCCTGCCTGTAATACAAAAAGCTCACTCTTCCCTACATTAAGCTTGTAGCCCGAGAACTCCCCAAACTCCTTCAGAGTCTGCATGACCTCCACCATCCCCTCTATTGGGTCCGCCACGTATAGCAGCAGGTCATCCGCGTATAGCGATACCCGATGCTCCTCTCCCCCGCGGACTATTCCCCTCCATTTCTTGGACTCCCTAAGTGATATGGCCAAGGGTTCGATCGCCAGTGCAAACAACAGGGGGGACAGGAGGCACCCCTGCCTCGTCCCTCGGTACAGCCGAAAGTACTCCGACCTCCGCCAGTTCGTCACTACACTCGCCACCGGGGCGCTATAAAGGAGCTTAACCCATCTAATAAACCCTCCCCCGAACCCAAACCTGCGCAATACCTCCCAGAGGTACTCCCACTCTACTCGGTCAAGGAGATTGCCGTCTCCGACATTGTCTGGGGCAGGGTTCCCTCCTCTCTTGCCTCGTTAAAGGTCCTCACTAGCAGCGGGGCCAGCAGATCCACATATTTTCTATAGAACACCGGGAACCCGTCCGGCACCGGGGCCTTCCCCGCCTGCATGCTCCCCAAGCCCTTACCCAGCTCCTCCAACCCAATTGGTGCTCCCAAACCAACCGCCTCCTGCTCCTCCACCGGCGGGAACCCCAGCTGGTCCAGAAATCGCCTCATCCCCCCTTCCCCCCCTGGGGGCTGGGACCTGTACAGCTCTTCATAGAAGGCCTTGAATACCTTATTTATTTTCGTGGCACTTCGAACCGTGGCTCCCCTTCCATCTTTGATTCCCCCTATTTCCCTCGCTGCCGCCCTTTTACGGAGCTGGTGCGCCAGCATCCGACTAGCCTTTTCCCCATACTCATAGGTCGCCCCCTGCGCCTTCCTCCACTGTGCCTCCGCCTTGCCCGTGGTCAGTAGGTCAAACTCCGTCTGGAGCCGTCGCCGTTCCCTGAGTACTCTTTCCTCCGGGGCCTCTGCGTATCTCCTGTCCACTTGCAAGATCTCCCCCACTAACCTCTCCCTTTCCCTGCCCTCTGTCTTCTCCCTATGAGCCCTAATGGAGATCAGCTCTCCCCTGACCACCGCCTTCAACGCCTCCCATACCACCCCCACCCGCACCTCCCCGTTGTCGTTGGCCTCCAAGTACCTTTCAATACACCCCCTCACCTTCCAACACACCACCTCATCAGCCAGCAGTCCCACGTCCAACCGCCACAGCGGGCGTTGGTCCCTCTCCTCTCCCAACCCCACTTCCACCCAGTGCGGGGCATGGTCCGACATGGCTATGGCCGAATACTCCGTCCCCTCCACTCTCGGAATAAGCGCCCGACCCAGAACAAAGAAATCTATCCGGGAGTAAACCTTATGTACGTGGGAGAAAAAAGAAAATTCCCTGGCCTGTGGTCTTGCAAACCTCCATGGGTCCACTCCCTCCAGCTGATCCATAAAACCCCTGAGCACCTTGGTCGCCGCCGGCCTCCTTCCCGTCCTTGATCTGGAGCGGTCTAGTGCTGGGTCCAGCACTGTATTGAAGTCCCCTCCCATTATCAGTCCTCCTACCTCCAGGTCCGGAATGCGCCCCAACATAAATCCAGCATCATCCCAGTTCGGGGCGTATACATTTACCAACACCACCCACGTCCCTTGCAGCCTACCGCTCACCATCACATATCTCCCTCCATTATCCGCTACGATAGTCTTGGCCTCAAATGACACCCGCTTTCCCACCAGAATTGCCATCCCTCTATTTTTCGCGTCTAATCCCGAGTGAAACACCTGTCCTACCCATCCCTTTCTTAACCTAACCTGGTCCGCCACCTTCAGGTGTGTCTCTTGGAGCATAGCCACGTCTGCCTTCAGTCCTTTCAAGTGCGCGAACACTCGGGCCCTCTTCACCGGCCCGTTCAGGCCCCTCACGTTCCACGTTATCAGACGGTGTGGAGGGACTCTCACCCGCCCCCCCTCCCCCCCCCCCGCCGACTAGCCATCTCCTTTTCTGGGCCAGTCCCTTGTCCGCGTCTCCCTCCCTCTCCAGTCCCCCAGCCGGGGGACCCCCGTCCCAGCCACCTCTTCTGTGTCCCGTTCTCTTTCAGCCAGTGCAGCAGCAACCCTTCCCCCCCCTTCCCCCCTCCCCCCCTCCCTCCTCTCCCCCCCCTTCCCCCCCTCCCCTCCCTCCCCTCCCCCTCGCTAGATCCCCGTCTAGCTTTTTTGCTCCCCCCATATCCCTCCTGTAAGTCAGCTGACACCTGCTGACCCCGGCTTCCCCCGCCATCTCTTTGACCCCCCCGTGTGGGAATCTCCCAATCAATATACATTCCTTCGTTCCCCTTCCCGCCTTTTTTGCCGCGCGCGGGAAAGAAAACCCCGCGCTTTCCAAAGCCTGCCCCGCCCCCCATGGCGCCTCCTGTCGTGACCTTGTCTCTCTCCCCCAGCCCATATAACATTCCCTGTGCGTGATTGACCCCCCTATGTACAACAACCATCATACTTCAATCCTCAAACACCCCCCTCCCACACAAACCCTCAATTAGAGTCCAGCTTTTCAGTTAGTATAAAGGTCCACGCCTCTTCGGGCGTTTCGAAGTAGTGGTGTTGGCCATTATGTGTAACCCACAGTCGCGCTGGCTGCAACATTCCAAATTTCACTCCTTTCCGATGCAGCACCGCTTTGGCCCGGTTGAAACCCGCTCTCCGCTTAGCAACCTCGGCGCTCCAATCCGGGTATATTCTAATCTCTGCATTGTCCCACTTGCTGCTCCGTTCCCTCTTGGCCCATTTCAGGACCCTCTCTCTGTCCGTAAACCGGTGAAATCTCACCACCATCGCCCTTGGCGGCTCATTTGCCTTGGGCTTCCTCGCAAGCACTCGGTGCGCCCCATCCAGCTCCAGCAATCCCGGGGGGGGCCTCCACACCCATCAGCACCCCGATCATCGTGCCCGCATAGGCCGCGGCGTCGGCCCCCTCCACTCCTTCTGTGAGTCCCAGGATCCTCAAGTTGTTTCTCCTCGACCTATTCTCCAGGTCTTCGAGCCTTCCCGCCCACGTCTTGTGCAGCGCCTCGTGCCGCTCCACTTTCTCCGCCAGGCCCACGAGCTCGTCGTCGTTCACGTTCACTTTTTCCTGGATCTCCTGGATCTTCACCTCTTGGGCTTTCTGGGTTGCTCCAAGTCCTTCAATTATCGCCAGCAGAGGCGCCACCATCTCCTTGCGCATCTCCTCAAAGCAGCGCTTGATGAACTCCTGCATCTCTTCTTTGTCTGTTGGCGCCGCCATTTTGTTTTTTTCCCCTTCTTCTCTCGCTGCTCCAGGGCCGCTTTTTTTGCCGTTTCGCTGCAGGTCCGATCCATACAGGTTGGTTGGATACCTTTCTTTTTCCTTCCCCATGGGTTGGTTTTCAAAAAAATGCCGTTGGGGCTCCATTAGCGGGCCTGAAAGTCCGTTTTCGCGGGAGCTGCTGATTCACGTGGCTTAGCTCCGCATCGCCGCAACCCGGAAGTGACATGTAATCTCTCTTGTTAACCCTTTACTATACTTGGACTATACATATCATTACAGGCGTCAGCCAACGGAGAATCCCGCCCATAATGTTTAAATCACTAATTGGGCCTCAGCTGAAATATTACGTCCAGTTCTGCACACCGCACTTTAAGAAGCATGTCAAGGCCTTTGGAGAGGGTGCAGGGATGAGGTGCTTCAGTTTTGTGGAGAGATTAATGAAACAGCGATTTCTCTTCTTCAAGCAGAAGAGATTAAGGGACGATTTATGGAAGTGTGCAAAATCAGAGGGGTTTTGATGGCGGAAAACATATTTTCACTATGGGAGTGTTGGTAACCAAGTGATAGGGATAATTGGAAGGCGAACCGGAAACAATACAAGGAGATGGATGGAATGCACCAGCCCTTCTCGCCAATGGGACCTTTCCGTCCCACCAAAGTCGACGCCTACCACGGGTGCCCCAAAGATGGCACAGGTGAGGAATGTACATCGTCATTGACTTTAGCGGGACCGGACGATCGTATAGGTGACTAATGCCAGCCCGCCTCCCCCATGGGAATACCCGCTGCTGGGTGGCTGGAGAATTTACCCACTATCTTTTGGATGAAACATTAAGCTAAAGCTCCATCTGTCCTCTGGGGTAAAGGATCCCATTGCACTATTGTGAAGAAGAGCTGGGGAGCTCTCCTTTGTGTTCTGGTCAAGTGCTATCTCTCAACCAACACCTAAAAACAGATTAAGAGTCATCTGCCTTACCGTTGTTTTTGGCATTTGGCCATGTGTAAATTGGCAGCTGCGCAAGTGTGAGCCAAACTCTGCCCAACTAATGACTAATTCCAGGTGGGATTCAAAAACAAGCATTAAGACCAGTGATGGGTAACCTGCAGCCCGGGGACCACATGCAGCACATCTGGGTTCTGCAGCCCACAAGACATTTTGTTGACTATTGCCCACGTGCAAGGTTGCCACATTCCACTGATTTCCATCCGTGTCGATTTGTTTCCTACCGATATGACTGAAGTGATGCGCATGTAAATCAAGGGCAAGTAAAGTGAAGTGTATGCTAATTGCACACAACATTGACTGTGAGAGCTGTGCATTCTTTCTGTGTTCAAAGTGTAAATATTTCTTCTATTTTTACCATTTGAAGTTGATGATAGTTCTATTTAATATGTAAATGATTGAGCATTTTTTGTTATTCATTGTGAAATATTTGGTGTGTATTAAATGTATTCAATCTTATTTATGGGATCATGGTTCGTGAACAAACCTGATTTCAATCTTCAATCTTACAGCTCACTGAGATGGATGAGGGCCATTCATGTGGCCCACCCATTAGCCTCAATTGCCCAGTACTGATTACGTCCCTTTCTCGCATGCTCATGATGCCTACTACATGCTTCAGGCAAGTATCTTTGGCCGACTTCCAAATTGACAACCAACCACCGTCTAAGTGAGATTGGGTGCAGGAGAATGGATCGGAATCCTGTTCCACAAAGCAGCCGCTTCATCCAAAACACATGTGGATTGAGGTCCTATTTCCAACTCCTGTCCCACCACGATATTCCAATTCCAATTCTCTTCCTGCACCAGTGCATCTAGCGGTGCACATAGCAGACTTTTCTCTGTTTCCACAGCTCATAATTTCTGGAACAGGTCATTAGTCTGTTGCCAGGGGCTTATAGCTCGAGTGGCGCCACGCCACATCAAGCGTGGCTGCCCAGCAGTCTTTCCTGCTCTTACCACCAGCCATTGGCGTGCTTGGAAGGATTTATAGGTTGACGCACTCAAACTGTTTGGCCACATTAAGAACGCACCTTCCTTGACCATCAAGTACTGGGGTGGGACTCAAACCCGAAGCTTTTGGCTCAGAGTCAAGGACGTTATCTATTGCATCCTAAGACCTTCTCCACCATGGCCCTCCCAATAAGTTTAAAAGGAAATGTTATTGGGGTTTGTTTGAAGAAGTATTTCCGACAGTTACCCATTATATTTAGCCACAGGAGTGTGCACAACTCAACATGAAGAGAAATGGAATGTATGTAATTTATAAAAATGAGAAGAATTACAGAGGGGCCACTCAGCAGCTGCTGAATGACTGAAAATACCATTCCCCCCTAATGAACGTGCAACAAACAGGCTGAATAGTAATTAAAATATTCAAGTCCTCAGGCACTGCTGATCCATGAACAATTAGACGCTAACATAGCGATGGTTGGTGATTAATGGCAAACGCACAATGCCCAGTTGTTTAAAAGTTAGTCATTTGTATTTTTACATTGCTAATCGTACATGTGAGTTAATGAGTGAGCTATTTGTTTTCTCCTATCATATGAGGAGATGACACGTTCATTGAGCACCCAGCCTATAACAAATCACACTGAACAGTTTCAACAGTGGCATTTCTATATAGGTTTGACTGTTAATAAGATGGGTCCATAATTTTCTCAGAATCCAGCCACTCAGATTCCAGCTCAGTCTCTTTGATCAGCAAGAAGCTGATTGTGTTATTTCAAGGCTGTCGGCATTCGCTCTGCACTATCATTCTCAAGTTACCAATCTTCCACTCCCCTTGTTCAACATACATCACCTACAACATGAGTGGAGCTAAACAGATAAACAGAATCTCATACTCCCTTAGTCCCCTGGGGGAGGTGAGTGATAGATCACTCCAAATAGCTTTCAACACACAGACAGCTGAGGCACATTTCCAGAGCCATTGGCTCCACACATCTCTCTCACAACCACAGCTGCTATCCATCCACTACCTCAGCAGGGACATCCATATGGATCCCTCCTTTCCCAGATGGAAGAAGACAAGGGGCTTATTGCTATTCATGACCAAAAAGCATTGAATCAAATCCTAACAGATGGCATGGTGGCCAATGGGTTTGAAGAACCAATATACAGCACCAAGTAAAGGAGTGATAGAGTTAAAGACATTTATCGAACCGCTGTTTTGTAAGGAAATATCACACAGAATCAGTGGGCACAATTTAACGAAATGGAAACAATCACATAGTGAGTGCGTTTAGCGGTGTGTTTCCCGGTGCTTGCAGTGCCGAGAAATGAAAGGCTATAAAACGCAACTCGCGTTTAATAAGGGGCCTCCACAGGAAACACGCAGCTGACGCTACACATAACCCCATTTTGTGGACTGAAAAGCTCACCAGACCTCCTCAGTGTACTGAGAGATCGGGATGCTATTATTAAGTGCCGTCCCGATCTTGGAGGCCCAAACGTAACCCCCAGGTCCCAACGCACCGAGGGTCCCTGCCCCCCCAAACTCCCAACACTCGCACAACAAATGCCAGTTTGGCACCTTGCCAGTGCCAACCTGGCAGTGCCCCTGCCAGCTGGCACATTGGAAGTGCTATACTGGCGCCCAGGTTGCAGTGCCAGGCTGGAAATGCCACAGTGCCCAGGTGGCACTAGCAGTGCCAGGGTGCCAACCTGCCTAAATGGCATGCACTGGGGGCCACCAATCCCCTACAAGTGCTGTTCCATCGGGTTCCTTCTGGTTCCCGTTTCTGGAGACCAGTACTGAACAGCGCTCACCCGAGGTCACCTACGTTTGAGGGAGATTGATCCCATGCCACGGATAACTCAAGAATCTGCACATTTGTGATGAATGATTACTTAATTACTGTACCCTTATCATCATGTAAGGTGATGTCCCCTTTAAGACCGACCTTGGAACACTGGGGGACTCCGCCTGCGACTCCGCCCACCAGGGAGTCGTATATAAGGGGCTGCTCTGTAGGCGGCACCCAGTAAGCACCCGTCTCGGCATCAGGCTAGTTCTCAGCTTATTAAAGCTTTCTTTACCGTTCTACTCTCTTGCGTCGTTATTGAGGGTACTACACCATTAAAATGAGACTAGCTGTCTCACTTTAACATGCAGATTTGCTAAAAGGTGAGCCCACCCATGGGATTCACATTGCAACGTCTTGCGAGATCACATTAGATTTTGCGAGGCGTTGCAAGCCAGGTAGATGCTGGGAGCGGTGTCTCCCGACTTTTATCGGCCATGCTGCGTCGCAGCGAGCTGCTTTCCGGGTGCTATGTGGCCATTAACTCGCATCCAGTGTCTCTACCCACAGGGTGCAAGGGAAAAGTTAGAAGGACCATTCCTGCCTGACTGTTCACAGAATGAAAGAAATCATTGAGACCTTAAGTACGTTCTGGTGCAGAAAGAGGTCATTCAGCTCATCAGGTCAGTCATCAGGTCTGTGACGGTCAAAAAAGAGAAAAATAAATTAGCTGCTTATTTTAATCTCAGTTTCCAGCAGCTGGTCCGTAGCCTTGCAGGTTACAGCACTTCAGATGTAGATCCAAGTACCATTTAAATGTGTGTTTCCGCCTCAACCACCAGGTTAGGCAGTGAATTCCTAAGGCTCACCTCTCGGTGAAAATGCTTTTTTAAATAACCCCTCAAATCCTTCTACCAATCACCTTCATTCTATGCCCCCCGGTAATTGACCCCTCAGCTTGGGGAAACAAATCTTTCCTGTCTACTCTGTCTAGGCCTCTCATAAGTTTGTAACCCTCAATTAGGTCATTCCTTAGCCTCCTCTGTTCTAAGGAAAACAATCCTCGCCTATCCAATCTCTCCTCATGGCTGCAGCTTTCAAGCCCTGGCAATGTCCTTGTAAATCTCTTCTGCACTCTCTCGAGAGTAATTATGTCCTTCCTGTAATGTGGTCAACAGAACTGTGTACACAAGTCCAGTTGTGACATAACTAGCGTTTTATACAGTTCCATCACTATATTCCTGCTTTTGTACTTTTGTATTCTATACCTTGCCCAATAAAATAAAGCATTCCATAAGCTTTCTTTTTTTAGAAATATTTTCATTGAAGGAACTTTTCATAAAATACCAAAGTCATATCTCGGCAACAGGTAACAAAGGTAACAAACCCCCCTCCTCATCACACCCCCCGCCCTCAGCCTCCAACCCTGCACCCCCGTCACCCTAAGCCTGCCTCCTTCTTTCTTCCCTTCCCCTCATATCCCCCCAACAAAACACCCATTACTCCACACCCCTCGCGGTCGCCTCAATTCACATTAAAGAAGTCGATAAACGGCTTCCACCTCAGGGTGAACCCCTCCTCCACACCGCGTATGGTGAACTTAAAAAATTTCCAGATGCAAAAATTCTGCCAGGTCACTCACTCATGCCCTCGCCTTTGGCAACCCAGAGTCCTGCCAACTCAACAAAATCCATCTCCAGGCTATCAGGGAGGCAAAGGCCAAGATATCAGCCTCTCTCCCTACCTGAACTTCCAGATCTTCCGACACTCCGCATATCGCCACCACCGGACACAGGGACATCCTTACACCCAGAATATCGGAAGTTACATCCGAAAACCCTTTCCAAAACCCCCTCAAACTCGGACAAGCCCAAAACATATGCACATGATTTGCTGGCCCTCCCGCACACCGCCCACACCTAGCCTCCACCCCCGAAAAGAACTGGTTTATCCTTGAGACCATCATGTAGGCTCTGTGCACCATCTTAAACTGGATGAGGTTTAACTTCACACACGAGGAAATATTCACCCTCTGCAGGGCTTCTCTCCACATCCTGGTCCCCAACTCCACCCCCAGCTCTTCCTCCCACTTGCGTCTGGCCTCGTCCACAGGAGCGTCATCCCTATCCCCCAGCTCTCCAAATATACCCTCCACTCTCCCCCTCCAGAAAGTCATCCTCGAACAACAGCTTGTCTTGCAGCACCGGAGGTGGCAGCTCCAGAAAGGACGGCACCTCTTTTCTAACAAAGTTCCTCACCTGCAGGCACCTGAACCTATTTCCCTTAAGCAACTGATACATCTCCCCAAGCTCCTCCAGGCTTGAAAACATTTCTCCCACAAACAAGTCCCTGAAGAACTCTATCCCCACCTTTCGCCACCCCCGGAACTTCGTGTCCAGCCCCGCCAGCGCAAACCTATGGTTGCACATATTTGCGCCCAGAGCAACATGCCTTCCGGTTCGAAGTGTTGCCTAAAATGGTTCCAAACCCTCAAAGCTTACGGAGTACCGGACCGGCGAGAACGGCAGGGGCACCACCAGCAGTGCCCTCAAACTGGTCCCCCTACATGACTCCGCCTCCACCCGCCCCCAGACCGCTCCCTCCTCCACCGCCCATTTCCTAACCATTGCGGTGTTTGCTGCCCAGTAGTAATTCAACAGGTTCGGCAAAGCCAGCAGCCCCCCCCCCACCCCCCCGTCGATCCCTTTCCAGAAACACACCCTTCTCACTTGTGGGATATGAACCTCGATCTCATCCCATTCACCTTTCCCAAAATGGACTTTGGGTCAAAGATGGGGAGGTTCTGAAAGAAGAAACAGAAATTTGGGCAGCACTGTCATTTTCACCATCTGCACACGCCCTGCCAAAGTCGAGGGCAACTCATCTCACCTCTTGAAGTCTGCCTTCATACCCTCCACCAAGTTCAACTGATGCAGCTCAGCCCAACTCCGCACTACCTGTATCCCAAGACGTCCATACGCTTTCTTGACCGCCTTGTCCACCTATCCTGCCACCTTGAAGGACCTGTGCACATGCTCTCCAAGATCTCTCACTTCATCTACCCCTCTCAATATCTTTCTGTTTATTGAGTATTCCATAGCTTTGTTTGCCCTCCCCATTTGCATTACATCGCACCTTTATATGAATTGAATTCCATTTTCCACTTCTCTGCCCACTCAATCCAATGATTGACATCATCCTGAAGTTGACAGCTGTCCTCTTCACTATCAACGACATGACAAATTCTTGTGTCATCTGCAAATTTTCCAATCGTGACGTCTGCATTTAAGTCTAAATCATTAATATACACAACAAACATCAAGGGCCCTAAGATTGAACCCTGTGGAACACCATTGGAAACTGTTTGCCATTCGCAGAAACATCCATTGACCCTTTGTTTCCTGTCACTGAGCCAATTTTGGATCCAATCTTCCACCTTCCTCTGAGATCTCACCTTTCTGACCAGTCTGCAATGTATGACCTTGTCTATTGCCTTACTGAAATCCATATAGACTATATCCATTGCAATATCCTCATCAACCCGCCTTGTTTCTTCCTCAAAAAATTCAATTAAATTCTATTGAGTGGCACAGTGATTAGCACTGCTGCCTAACAGCACCAAAGATTTGGGTTCAATTCTGGCCTTTGGTGACCGTGTGAGTGGAGTTTGCACTTTCTCCCCGTGTCTGCGTGGATTTCTTTTGCGTGTTCCAGTTTCCTCCCACAGTCCAAAGATGTGCTGGTTAGGTGGATTGGCCATGCTAAATTGCCCTTAGTGTCCAGAAAAAGGTTAGGTTAGGTGGGGTTACTGGGTTACGGGGAGGGGGTTGAAGCCCAAGGAGTTTAGAAAGTACAGGGGAGGAAGTAAAAATCAAAATTAAGAAAGCAAAGAGAGGATATGAAAAAATATTGGCAGCTAAAATCAAAGAAAATCCTCAGAGGTTTCCCAATAAGTTAAGACAGTAACACCAGGTTAAAGTCCAACAGGTTTGTTTCAAACACTAGCTTTCGGAGCACGGCTCCTTCCTCTGGATTCACCTGAGGAAGGAGCAGTGCTCCGAAAGCTAGTGTTTGAAACAAACCTGTTGGACTTTAACCTGGTGTTGTAAGACTTCTTACTGTGCTCACCCCAGTACAATGCCAGCATCTCCACATAATAAGTTAAGAGAAAGAGGATAACAAAGGGAAAGATAGGGTCTATCAGACATGTACAAAGTGGCTTGAATCAGAAATGTGGGCAGGGTTCTCAATGAGGATTTTGCATCTGCCTTCACTAAGAAGAGGTATGATGCAGACATTCTAGTTAAAGAGGAAGAGTGTAAAATATTAGATACAATAAATGTAGTGAGTCACATGTCCCTCTTCCTCCTCCAGAATGTCGCCAAGCTGCTGAACCAGGTTGTGGAGGGCACAGCAGACCCTCAATTTATCATTCAATTTATCATGGCCAATCCATCTAACTAGCACATCTTTGGACTGTGTGAGGAAACTGAATACCCAAAGGAAATCCACGCAGACACGGGGAGAAAGTGCAAACTCCACACAGACGGTCTGGGGGTTGTACTGCAGAGCACCACCAGAGCAGTCCAGTACCTCAGCAGATCCCCCAAGATTCAACCCGTCATCCTGGGGGGATCCTTGAAGATGTCGGGGATCTTCAAATGTCCCAGGATGTAGCTGTCATGCACACTGTCTGGGAAGCATACACAGATGCATGATCCAGCGGTGGTGGTTACACATGAGTTGAACATTCAAAGAGTGGAACTCCTTCCTGTTAATGAAGGGCACTCCCTGATGCCCCAATCTGCGCAAGGTGACATTCGTGCAGCCAGTTACCTCCTGGACCTGGTGGAAAATCCTGCTGCCTGGGCATCTTGGTAGGTTTTGTCCAGCTCAAAGTTAATTCAGTCTAATGCCCAGGCATGTAGGACATCCGTAACCTCACAATGCACGTGTGGGCTGTAGCTTGTGATATGCTGCACAAGACCTGGCATGAACTGGTTGCATAGACGTTGAGGGCTTTGGTGACCTTCACAGCCACCTGGAGCAGGTGTTCTCCTCTATGTCCTCTGCGACGACATGGCACAGGTGCTGCACTATCCTTTTGTTGAGATGGAGTCTCCTGCGGCAAAAACTGTCCGTCAACTCCTCGAAAGACCAATGATACCTGTATCGGCCATTGCTTGCGCTCTGGGTTCCTTCTCGGCCTGATGGGCGCCGAGTATTCAGGGTGTGGGGCGGCCCCCTACACATGGGATGCCGCCTCCGCCTGGGTTGCCACCAGCACCATGAGGGCACCCTCTACGGGACCGACAACACCAGCCATATTGTTCTATCTGTAAGGAGTTGGAGAAGGAGAGAGAGATCGACAATCAGTTTGGTCTTCCAACCCTGGGCCCACAAATCCTCCAAGCCTCCCCCACCCTTATGTGTCTCGCCTTCTTTGTGTGCCTTCCAGTGAGCCAATTGTGCTGTGGAACCTTGCTCCGCACAATCACCCCTGGCCACATGAGGAGCCCGTGGACCCCAGAATCCTGCCGGGAACATCAGGGGACCATGCTCAGGTGCCCTTCCCTGATCCACACATTTAACCTTTGATGGCAATGATATCCCCAGTGCTGAAGCTCAGTTCTTGAGTGTTGGATTGTTGGCTGCTGCCTTTATGGTGCTGGTGCTTCTAGAGTTCAGGCAAACTGTTCAAGCTTCAAAGCTTAATTGAAATGCAATGAAATACTGTCCATGTGGAGTTTGCACATTCTCCCCGTTTCTGCGTGGGTTTCACACCACAACCCAAAGATGTGCAGGTTGGGTGGATCGGCCACGCTAAAATTGCCCCTTAATTGGAAAAAAAAGTTGGGTATTCTAAATTTTTAAAAAAGAAATGCGATGTAATAATCATCGTCTGAGACATGGCACGTGTACCCACGAAAAGCCACGAGAATATTTTGTTTATCAAGGGTCAACAATAACAAAGATTTGAAAATCATCTACGTAACATTTCACATATCAATTAACCATTAAACAAGGAAACGTCCATATATACAAAGGTATATCAGCTCATTTTCACATTACAAACCACCCGGTATCACCTCTCGCAGGTTCCTCAACAGAAATGGAGGACAAGACTGAGACTGTGTTATCATGTCCAGAACTGTGTAGTAGAAATGATCCGTCCATCAACGTGTTCCATGTATCAGTGCCGTTCTCCGTCTAGGAGCCACAGCTGTGCAGATCCTCCCACACGGTCCAATGTCACCGGAATCAAATCCTGGCATCCACAAATTCCACCGGCGCTCAAAATGCAGTTGAATATCCTCGTCTTCCAGCGTGTTTAGCCCGCGGTGACGTGCCAGTTACTTGCAGCACCCACTCCACCAGTTACAAAAGCATCAGCAATTGGCAAAAGCATTTCTTCAATGGTGTCTTTAGGTGGTCTATTTGGATCAATGTCACGCACCAGGTCCTGCAGTGTCTTCTTGCTTCCAACCGGATTACCTTCTGGACTCATACGTCCCCTGAACCCGGTGTTCCAGGATGAAGTAACTTCGGAAAAATTGTCCTTCTTTCCGGAGACAGAAAAGGAAGGAAAGGCCAACAGCAACCCACAGGCATCTGCAGCCACCAGCAGGAGCAAGCAGCAGACACAACCTGCAACTGTAAAGTGCTCTCACAACTAACAGGGCTAATTCCTTATTAGCAATAGTATTCAGCTGTGAAGCTAGGGGCCGCTCCCAGTCAAACGGAGTTAAAGTGACCTTCAGCATAGAACCAAGAACAGGGCCCTGCCCCAGAATTGTTCGGTAGGACAGACAGGCTGCAGCTGTAGTTGCCCCCCTCCAACTCTCGAGCAGTGGGGCAGTAGCTCCGGTGCCCTTGAGCTGCATGCAAGAAAATGGATATGGCTATTCACCTTCTTAATTCCCCTCAGCAGCCAGTGCTCCAGCTTCACATTTTAAAAAAGGAGTACTGAACGATGTCCATGTGATTTCTTGCTGAGGAGCCAGCGAATTCTGGGAGGCCAATACATTTGACTTCAATCTCGCTAATTAGATGGAAATTAAATCAATGCAAATGAGGGTTAATGATGTGCTCACCATATTTGGCATGATCCGGTATTCGCCATCGGGGGTGGGATTTACCGGCTGTTCACGCTGGCGGGAAATTCCGGCCCCATGCAGGCGCATGGGTTTCCCGTGACAAGGGGTGCAGTCAACATGAAATCCCATTGACAATGGTGGGACCGGTAGATCCCACTGGCGGGCCGCCTCTGCCGCGGAAAAACAGGCGTCGGTAAATTCCACCCAGGGAGTGGGCCAGTTTATAATAATAATAATCTTTATTGTCACAAGTAGGCTTACATTAACACCGCAATGAGGTTACTGTGAAAAGCCCCTCGTCGCCACATTCCGGCGCCTTTTCGGGTATACAGAGGGAGAATTCAGAATGTCAAAATTATCCAACAGCACATGTTTCGGGACTTGTGGGAGGGACTCGGTGCACCCGGAGGAAACCCACGCAGACACAGGGAGAACGTGCAGACTCCACGCAGACAGTGACCCAAGCCGGGAATCGAACCTGGGACCCTGGCACCTTGAAACAACAGTGCTAACCACTGTGCTACCTTGCTGCCCTATGATAGGAAACTCGATTTTGGCCTTTCCCTCTATTTAACCGGCGTCCAAATCTGCGCTGGGCGCAACACAGTGGTTAAATCATGACCATTGTCATGGGTTTCAGCAGCAGATTGACTGAGGCAGGGACGGAGTTGGGCAAAGTAGACGGTCTGGATAATGGTGCATATACTTGGTCGGAATCTTACCTCAATGTCCAAAATGACACCAAGGGTGCAAATGGTCCAGTTCAGCTTTAGTTCAGTGGTAAGGGAGGGGAATGGAGTCGGTGGTTAGGGAACAGAATTCATGGAGGACATTGCAGGCGATGGATATCGGCCAAGCATCGTGTCAAATGAGACATTACAGGATAGAAACTTACAGGATACTGTGAGGCCTGGATAGAGTGGACATGGAGAGGATGTTTCCACTTGTAGGAAAAACTAGAACCAGAGGACACCATCTCAGACTAAAGGGACGATCCTTTAAAACAGAGATGAGGAGGAATTTCTTCAGCCAGAGGGTGGTGAATCTGTGGAACACTTTGCTGCAGAAGGCTGTGGAGGCCAAATCACTGAGTGTCTTTAAAACAAGGTCGGCCGTGTTGGGTCCCGAAGGTTGGCAGGTTGATAAAAATGGGTCCCCGGAGAAAAAGTTTGAAAAACACTGTTTTAATGTATTGGCTCACCTCATTCTTTTTCCCGAAATAAATCCCTTCACTCCTCCCTGTGTTCAATTTTGTCTGTTTGTTTCACCAGTTTTTTGATGTCCTACTGGAATCTGTCATTGTCCTTGTGGTTCATCACATTTCTGGTTCTGTGCCATTGTCAAATTTTGAAATTATGCCAAAATTCAGGTTATCAATATATGTCAAAAAGATGGCATATATCCCTTTAGTCTGACAAGCAACCCGTTCACAACTGCTCACTACTTTCTGTGCCTTAGTGAATTCTTTGTCCATGCCGACACCTACCCTTATTCCCGTGGCCTTCAATTTTATGAACAAGTCTACTATCTGGTAATTTATCAAGCACCTTTTGAAAATTCAGATACACGATATCAACCGCAGTATCCAGTTCCACCCTTTCCATTACTTCAAAGAACTTGATCAACAGATTCAAAAATGATTTACTTTTAAGCAATTTGTATTCAATTTCATCTATCAGTCCATATTTTTCCAAGAACAAATTAATTTTGTTCCGGGTTAATGCCTTTGAAAGTTCCAATTGCCAACATTAGGCTATGTGACCTGTAACTGCTAGGTTTATCCTTCCCGCTTCTTTGGAACAGATGTGAAACATTTGTAATCCTCCAGGTCTCTGGCACTGCTTCAATATCTGACAAATATGGGAAGATTGTTGACAGAAGGATGAATTATCCGCCGGCAGATTTCCCGTTTCGCCGGCAGCTTACCCTGCCCGTGGGTTTCCCAGCAGCATGGGATGTCTATAATGGGAAATCCCATTGGCCCACAGCGGGAACGGAGAACCGCACATCCAGTGACAGCGTGCTTCCAAAAATGCACGGCTGAGGAGGTGGAAAATTTACCCCAGAGCCTCTGCAATTTCCATCTTTACTTTCTTCATCAGCCTAGATATGTCCTGCCCACACTAGGTGACTTCCCTACTTTAAGAGGTATCAACATTTTAAGTTCCCTCTCTTTCGCGATTTTTATCCTTCCAATTTATAATTACCCCTTTACTGTGATGTAGGCAGCTTTCTCTAGTGAAGCCAAATAGATCCAGGGACAGCGGGAGACCTGGCATTCAATAGGTAGTGGAGCAGCTGTGGTGACACCCTGGGCCTGTGCATAGTCAATTCCAGACCCACTTGACCCACTTGAAATTAACTTTTATTTAAAAAACCCAAGGTCTTCAGCTGCCCATTAAATACAGTCACCAGGTTGTAGATTTAAGAACAATTAACTTTATTAACAATAACTATATTTAAATAGGCAACAAATACAACTGGTTAACTACTATTGAATCTCTACCCCCCCCCCCCAAATCCTCTTTTAATTCATCTCACTCTTCACACAGAACATAAGAACTAGGAGCAGGAGTAGGCCATCTGGCCCCTCGAGCCTGCTCCACCATTCAATGAGATCATGGCTGATCTTTTTAGGACTCAGCTCCACTTTCCGGCCCGAACACCATAACCCTTAATCCCTTTATTCTTCAAAATACTATCTATCTTTATCTTAAAAATATTTAATGAAGGAGCCTCAACTGCTTCACTGGGCAAGGAATTCCATAGATTCACAACCCTTTGGGTGAAGAAGTTCCTCCTAAGCTCAGTCCTAAATCTACTTCCCCTTATTTTGAGGCTATGCCCCCTAGTTCTGCTTTCAGCCACCAGTGGAAACAACCTGCCCATATCTATCCCATCTATTCCCTCCATAATTTTATATGTTTCTATAAGATCCCCCCGCATCCTTCTAAATTCCAACGAGTACAGTTCCAGTCTACTCAATCTTTCATAGATTACTTTAATAGAATTTACAGTGCAGAAGTAGGCCATTCGGCCCATCGAGTCTGCACCAGTTCTTGGAAAGAGCACCCTATCCAAGGTCAACACCTCCACCCTATCCCCATAACCCAGTAATTTTGGACACTAAGGGCAATTTATCACGGCCAATCCACCTGACCTGCACAACTTTGGACTGTGGGAGGAAACCGGAGCACCCGGAGGAAACCCACGCACACACGGGGAGGATGTGCAGACTCTGCACAGACAGTGACCCAAGCGGGAATCGAACCTGGGATCCTGGAGCTGTGAAGCAATTGTGCTATCCACAATGCTACCGTGCTGCCCTTAATCTCTCCTCATAATGCAACCCCTTCAGCTCTGGGATTAACCTAGTGAATCTCCTCTGCACACCCTCCAGCGCCAGTACGTCCTTTCTCAGGTAAGGAGATCAAAACTGAACACAATACTCCAGGTGTGGCCTCACTAACACCTTATACAATTGCAGCATAACCTCCCTAGTCTTAAACTCCATCCCTCTAGCAATGAAGGACAAAACTCCATATGCCTTCTTAATCACCTGTTGCACCTATAAACCAACTTTTTGAGACTCATGCACTAGCACACCCAGGTCTCTCTGCACAGCGGCATGTTTTAATATTTTATCATTTAAATAATAATCGCTTTTGCTATTATTCCTACCAAAATGGATAACCTCACATTTGTCAACATTGTATTCCATCTGCCAGGCCCTAGCCCATTCACTTAACCTATCCAAATCCCTCTGCAGACTTCCGGTATCCTCTGCACTTTTTGCTTTACCACTCATCTTAGTGTCGTCTGCAAACTTGGACACATTGCACTTGGTCCCCAACTCCAAATCATCTATGTAAATTGTGAACAATTGTGGGCCCAACACTGATCCCTGAGGGACACCACTAGCTACTGATTGCCAACCAGAGAAACACCCATTAATCCTCACTCTTTGCTTTCTATTAATTAACCAATCCAATTAAACCAATTAATTGGAGGCCCAGGTGTGAGCAGTTGGGCCAATTAACAAACCAATTAACAATTCTATGTTCTATAACACTAAGGGTATTCAAATGGTCATTGGATAGACATATGGACGATTAGGGGATAGTGTAAATGGGCTTTAGAGTGGTTTCACAGGTCGGTGCAACATCGAGGGCTGAAGGGCCTGTACTGCGCTGTAATGTTCTATGTAATGTTCTATGTTCTATGTTCTCTATCCATGCTACTGCTTTACCTTAAATGCCATGCATCTTTATCTTATGCAGACACACACACAGACAAACACAGAGGGGTAAGAGGGGTGTAAAATAATGATGAAAAAGGATGAGTCTTTGCTTCAGATAGAAATCTTCAAGTTAGTTTCTTCTTAGTTGAGAAGTTCAGAAGGCTGGTATCTTTTCTTTTAGCTTGTAATGGTTTTTACTGTCGACTCACAGAAATAGCAGGCAACCAGCATTTGAGAAAGAGACACCGCTTCTTCTCTAAAGATCGAGAAGCTTCTGCCTTCAGGCAGTAGGCAAGAGAGAGAGAGAGAGAGCTGCTTCCGCCTTGAGGACCCAGTGGCTTCTTTCAGGTTCTCTCTGAAAACCCCCATCTGACAGGAACAATTGCTGTCAGTTGCCAGGCAGGATACTGCCCCTGGCCAATCCATTGGCCACCAGCCAAGCACTTGAAATAATCCCCTCCAATCTCTTGGATGCCATAAAGTCTAGGTTCTTCTGCCCAAAATACAAAACTTTATAACACAGTGTACTATTTTGACACTTTGAGTTCCTTACTTCCTCTGCTTGTCTCCAATAATGATCCAGGGACCAAAAACAATGAAGAGAAAATTAAATAAATAGGATCTAAGGGAATCAACAGGAAGGGCCCTTACACAGCTGACAGCCCAGAATGCTGCAGTAACACTAAAATACTCACGTATAGGTTGGAGATGCAATGCTCAAACTATATAGTGTCCTGGTCAGATGTCAACTTGAGCACGATCCAATACAGCTTTGGTGGTGGAGGTGGGATGGAGACATTCAGGTCCTGGGTACAATGTAAAGAACAGCCAAAGGCTGACCATTAGCTTCAGAGGATTGAGTTTTGAGGTAAGGTCAGAAAAAGCTTGGACTTTTCCGTCCTAATAGGAGATGACTAAGGAAAAACCTCATAGCACCTTCGAATTTTGCAACATTGAAGAGACCATTTGACTGCTACAAATATCATTTCTGGACTAATTATTCTCTTGTGTTTAGCAACAACATTATGAGCCATGAGTGGACCCTTTGTTCCACATGGCCAGGGGTTTACTATACAATACATCGATGCATGCTAATAAAGCTCCTCATTGTGTACATTAGATGGTGTAGTCCCACAATTGTCCTCATCTGCATTCCTCCTATCTTCTGAAAAGCAGCTTAATGTACTCTCTAGTGAAAGGAGGTGAACTGAAGACAAACAAGTTAGCTTATTTAACATACAATGTGAGGGTATAACAGGGGCTCATATTCATAACTTAATTCTGAGGGAGTATGGCACTATCGACAGAATCACCTTTTAGAAGAGATGTTGAACTGAGGCCATGTTGGTCCTCTCAGGTGGATTTCTAAGATTCCAAGATGCTGTTAGAAGATGAGCAGGTGTGTTCTCTCTCATGTGACCTGGTCAATATTTATCCCCCAGCCGACAGCATTAAAACAGATGATCTGGTCATTTATCGCATAGCTGCTCGGGGAATCTTGCTCTGCACAAATTGACTTCCCAGGAAACAGATTATCCCTCCTGTCCAACTGCTCACACCTGGGCCTCCAGCAAAGTAACAGACAACCTCTGGACTCTCTTTGCCCCTCTTAGAGCCAATCACACCTCTTGTTGTTGCTAACTTGTGGTTGGTTCAATTGGCTCTGTTTTATAACCTTTGCTCTAGAGTCGCCAGGTATCTTTATGATACCACCACGAGGTTCAAGTTCAAGTAATGATCAATAACTCAATACACCAATTAGTAAGATTCAAATCAAAGCACATTGATTATACACAGTAAATCGCTACTCATGCATAAACTCTACTTTCTAGGCTATTTCTAAAACTAACAGGCCTATACTTAGCTTCGGACTGGCCCTCCAGGTCAGGGGAACAAATGGCCTTTCGTTCGGGTTCTGAGTCTGCGGGATTCAAAAGCTGGTATGGACTGGTAGCTAGGAGCTCCTATCTCGTAGTGAGCGTTGACTTAAGACTTACGTTCTTGGAGGCAGCTGGACAGGTCACTGTCAAGGGTTGCTTCGCATTGCTGAGTGACCCTGTCAAGAAGGACGATTTGAACTTGGGGGTTTACTTTATAGTCCCCAGGGGCTTCCCGCCTTTCGGGGCGGACCCCGTACCTGGCTTCAAGTGATTGGATTTTGTTCCAATTGCTTGGTTTGATTTCTCCAATACTGGAACGGTTCCCTGATCGATGGGCGGTCTTTAGGTGTCCGTTAACCTCTTTTGTGTTGGCTCCTGCTGGCGCCGAGGAGTCTGGCTTGGCCTTGTTTACCTTAAATGTTTTGATTGTTCCTGGGGATCGCTCATTAGTATGTAGATGGCTGCTACATTATTATGCCGATGGTTGCTGGTATCGATGCTGTCTGGGCTTTTGCAGAGTCTAATACACAGTAAACTTGCACCTGCTAGTTTTTGCCTGTGTTGGCTGAATTTCCCTTCAGCCTTTGCTGTTCTCCATTTTACGTCAGGAATTGGCCAACTCAGGTGGCTACATTGTGAACTGTGCAGCCACAACACACTCCCCGTTAAGAGGTGCTGGCTGCCTTTAAGTGTCCCCATACCTTCCCCACCCTGTCAAAAGAAACTTGCGGCTAAAGGGTAGTGTGGTTGGTGTTGGATGCTCACCTGGCACATTATAATGAGTCACGTCCGTGAATTTCACATTGTCCTCATACCCATATGATCAGCCCCACCCCCACTCTCAGGGCACTGCGAGTCAGCCTGCTGCATTGACTACACACTCAACATCTTAAAATGAATTCTTTGCATAGTGAATCACAAGTATTATTAATAACAGAAATCGGCTTCACTAAATAGTTAAGATTGTTATAGTGAGAATGTTATGCAGCTTGAAATGAGTGGATAAAGCATGTAGAGTGAAGTTAGTAGAGCTTTGGTTGTCCTGAAGTTCTGAAAGGCACTTCTATAAATGCAACGTTATTTTGTTACTATCTACAGGATAACTAACAAGAGCAGCTAGGGCACATGGTTAAGACTGCTGCCTACAGCGATGAGGACCCGGGTTCGATCCATGCCCCGGATCACTGTCTGTGTGGAGTTTGAACATTCTCCCCGTGTCTGTGTGGGTTTACCCCCACAACCCAAAGCTGTGCAGGTTAGGTGGATTGGCCACACTAAATTGCCCCTTAATTGGGAAAAAAATAATTGGGTACTCTAAATTTATTTTAAGAAACAAGAGCAGGAATCCTGGGCTATTTCCCCCCCCCCCCTAAATTTATTTTAAGAAACAAGAGCAGGAATCCTGGGCTATTTCCCGCCCCCCCCCCTCTAAATTTATTTTAAGAAACAAGAGCAGGAATCCTGGGCTATTTCCCCCCCCCCTCTAAATTTATTTTAAGAAACAAGAGCAGGAATCCTGGGCTATTTCCCCCCCCCTAAATTTATTTTAAGAAACAAGAGCAGGAATCCTGGGCTATTTCCCCCCCCCCCCCTAAATTTATTTTAAGAAACAAGAGCAGGAATCCTGGGCTATTTCCCCCCCCCCCCTAAATTTATTTTAAGAAACAAGAGCAGGAATCCTGGGCTATTTCCCGCCCCCCCCCTAAATTTATTTTAAGAAACAAGAGCAGGAATCCTGGGCTATTTCCCCCCCCACCCCCCAATTAACTCTGGATGATCTGGTGATCAAATCTGCAACCTTTCTGGTCTGTCCCTTGCCCAGTCAGCCTTTCCTCAGTTGAAAACCACTGTCTTGTGATGCTCACAGGAGTTAATTATTAACAGTTTGAAACCTTTATACAGGTCATTAAGTGCTAAAGCCTTTTCAAGGTGAACCACTGCTGGTTTAATACACTGCTGATTCAGCTTTGCCCTTGTCTCAAAGGTATTGTATTGGAGGTCTTGTTTCCTCTGATCTCACTTCTCATTGTTTGATTTTAAAAGACACTGGTAACAGAGTGCACAGTTGATGAGAGTTGAATTAGGAGGCAGAAGTAGGTGATGTCAGGGTCCTAATTGTCTCGCTGGAGACTCATCCATCATCGTCACCCTGGGGGTTGCAATATCGGGTCCCCTGGTGCGTAAAGTGACATGTCCAGACTTGAATTGGAAATGGGTTTCCCCAATCGCTGGACACATTCACCTCAGCACGGACTGTCCTTCAGGCCTTGGGTGACAAAGAGAGTGAGGGCAAGAGATAAACCTGAATGTGTAGTTCAATAAACTGAGCAGAGGCACAGTCGACCGGGAAATGATTTTATTCACCGTTTCGTTCCGGACTGAGAGAAATGGGTCTTCACCAGCAGACAAATTAACTTTGTGCCTAGCAACCTAAGTGTAAACCCACTCTGGCCAGACGAGTTATGTTTTCAAATGCTCCCCGAAGATTTAATGAGCAGTGGCCTAATTCCAACAGAACCCAGGGAGACTCCTGTCTGCTGAAGTCATTTAATGGTACATGCTCGCTCTCTCTCTCGCTCTCTCTCTCTCACTCACTCACACATTCTCTCCAGAGAGTAGGAAGGAGATTAGAATGTAGTTGTAGAATACACTGTGATGACCACAGAATTATAGCTTTCACATCTTAACGTTCTCAACAGCAGATTTCTTTGTCCCTTTACTGCAGGGTGCCTGGAACTGTGCTCAGAGAAACAGACGGTAAGATGTTTAGATGTTTGCCTGTAAGATCACTGTTTGGTCTATAAAGTCCGATCATTTCTTCAGTTTTGTGAAAGAGCCAAGCAGTTTGGCCCCTGTGTGTCTCCCTTGTTCAGTTGCCCGGGTGCAATGTGTACTGGTAAAGGCTTTGCTTCTCAGGAAGGTTTGCGACTGTTGAGATTGTCACAATCCAGGAATTTCACATTAAGGAATCCACAATAATGAAAACAAAGCCCAGGTATTAGCCAATTAAATTAGGGGTAAGAGGCAGCAGAGAATAGGTTTGTACTGTCTGCTAAAATATCAAATTTGTAGTTAGATAAGAAAAGATAAAGCAGTTGTTTGAAACCGCATTATCGGTGTTTCTCTTTGACTAAGTTCTTCCTGCTGTACTTTTAACGGGAGAATTTCATATGGCTTTGTGGCTGCATTTGTTTTATTCGTTTTATTTCAGTGACATACGATAGTAAGATCAACAATATCTTTCACATCTTTAGAAGGTCTGCTAATTGTGAATCATTTAAATCCCAAACGTCTTCCCACACTATAGTGAAAAATGAGATAAATCTGTCATACTTTGGTAAAATGTAACATGAGAACGAATGTCTCCTTATGGATTGTGTGAGACAAATCCATAGAAATATTAATACAGTGATAGGTATGTAGAGATCTTGTTAAATAACTGCATCCCATAACAATTATATGGGGAAAATGGTTGTCACCTGAAAAATAAGCATTGTGAGAGTTTTTGCTTGTGTTTTAGTGTGTATAAATGCTTTATGACTGGAAGATTTAATTGATTGAATTTGCCATTGAGCATTTTATTTACTGGGCAGATTTATTTCCTGGATTTGTGTGAGGCTTTATCCATTCAATGGGACAATGGCTTTGCAGTGGAGAGTCTTGGACGAGCTGGGAAAACCCTCTCGATCTCCTGCACGTTTGGTGCTACGTCAAGTGAATGGTGCTGTGACACGGTGAACTGTGTTCGCCTCACACAGCCATACATCAGCAAGCCTAAAAAAAATTCACCTGTTCCACTTGATGCTGAAGAAATATGTGAGGATACACAAGCCCAAAGCTGTTCAAATGTTAAGCTGGCTTGAGTCAATTTGTAGAAGTTTCTCAATTTAGAGAAATTCAGAACTTTGGTTTCAGTTTGACCTGCGTCGAATTGCTCACTTGCTAAGAGTGACAGGGTCATTGTCCAACTTGTTCCTGCTAACCCCACTTGCTGAGAAAACATATTGGCAATTTGGGTGCACACTGATGACGATTTTCTCACCATCATGATCATTTAATTTACACTACGTATTCTTGATATATGCTGCTGAAAGCACAAATTACAAATATTAACCCCATTGTGTAAAAACATGACTACTGTGTGCTGTTTCATTTAGTGAACCATTTTTTCTGCCAGTAAGGAGAATCACAGAGTCATAGAATCCCTACAGTGCAGAAGGAGGCCATTTGGCCCATCCAGTCTGCACCGACCCTTCAAAAGAGCACTCTGTCCATGGCCACTCCTCCATGCCCTATCCCCGTAACCCCATAACCTAACCGTCTTTTTTATTTTTTAAAATAAATTTAAAGTACCCAATTCTTTTTTTTCCAATTAAGGGCCAATTTTAGTGTGACTAATCCATCTACCATACACATCTTTGGTTTTTGTGGGTGAGACCCACGCAGACGCGGGGAGACTGTGCAAACTCCACATGGACTGTTACCCGGGGCCGGATCAAACTTCATAACCTAACCTACACATCCCTGGACAATAAGGAGAATTTATCATGGCCGATCCACCTAACCTGCACATCTTTGGACTGTGGGGAGGTGGCAGATGATCAAGTCTGTGGGTTGGTCAGGTACTGTAGTTGGGTGGTTGTGGGTGTGGTCACGTGGTCAGGAGTTCCAATCGGTTGGTCAAGGGTGTCATCAGGGGGGTCAGTGAATGTAGTTGGTGGTTGGGGAAGGGGGTAGTCAGGGAGTCAGGAGTGTAGTCAGGTAGGTCAGGGGATTAATCAGGAGTAGTCAGCAGGTCAGGGGTTAGTCAGGGGATCAAGGGGTAGTCAAGGCATCGAGGGCAGTCTGGGTGTCAGGAAGAATAGTCAAGATGTCTGGGGGGTTAATCAAGGGGATCAAGCAGGGAGTTGGTTGGGATGAATGTTAATGATTGGGTTATATAGTAATCCTGGAGTTCCACTCGGCTTTTACCCATTTCCTGAGTAATTCTCCAGGTAAGTACTTCGCAGCTTTCTGAAGTCTTTGACTGTAACTCAATGTTCAAAACATTCTGGGGCCAGAGGAATTGCCCAACAGAAGATGAAAGTTCCCAGGAAATTCCCAATGATTCTTTGCACCAAGGCTTCCACAGGCTCCACGGAGACCCAAATATTTGGGTCCATGTTTCCCAGCTGGAGTATTGTGTGCTTCATCAGAATGTTGAACAAATGTTGCATTTAAACAGCACCTTCAACCCAGTAAAACATCCCATGATGCTTCATTAGAACGTTATCAGCGAAAAATTGGTCAAAGAGGTGGATTTTCAAGGGGAATGAGTGATGGAAAGACAGAGAGGTTCAGGGAGGGAATTTTAGAGTTTGGGATTGGAATAGTTGACGGCAGAGGAACCAATGATGAGGCGAAGAGAATGCTGGAGGCCAGAGTAGGAGCAATGTGGAGGCCTCGGATGGTTGTCAGGCCAAGAGGAGGATAAAGATATAATGAAAGAATCCAAACTTCTACCCCAGTGCTTGCACCACATTTGAATATTGATTTTGTACGATGTGAGTTACTCTGGATTTGCATGCGGAGATTGTTAGTTTTGGCCTTTGTTGCTTCTCAGCACCTACATAGAATAGAAAGGATTTCCAAAATGAGTGCAGCTGCACTTTATTAATATCCTGACTGTCTTTGAATCATTCAGACAGCTATTAGAGTCCATGGGGAGCCTCATTGTTAAAGCAATTTCCTATCAAACCGAATCTTAGCATTCCATATAGGAGCAGAAACCATCAGAAATTGAAACAAGTTATTATTACTGCAAAAGGCCTTACAGGATAATGATCGGCTGACAGTAATTTAGTCAGATAAAACCTCAAGATTTTTACAGATGGCACAGATCCTACAACTAAATAATTGCTCCGAACTCCTCCTCCATACTGAGCGAATGCTGCATTGTCAGAAGTGATGCCTTTCACGTGGGGTAGTAAATCAAGGCCCCGCCTATAATGGGCAGCACGGTAGCTTTGTGGCTAGCACAATTGCTTCACAGCTCCAGGGTCCCAGGTTCGGTTCCGGCTTGGGTCACTGTCTGTGCGGAGTCGGCACATCCTCCCCGCGTGTGCATGGGTTTCCTCCGGGTGCTCCGGTTTCCTCCCACAGTCAAAAGATGTGCAGGTTAGGTGGATTGGCCATGATAAATTGCCCTTAGTGTCCAAAATTGCCCTTAGTGTTGGGTGGGGTTACTGGGTTATGGGGATAGGGTGGCGATGTTGACCTTGGGTAGGGTGCTCTTTCCAAGAGCCGGTGCAGACTCGATGGGCCGAATGGCCTCCTTCTGCACTGTAAATTCTATGATAATCTATGATCATACTTATCTTGATTGTCACAAGTAAGCTTATATTAATACTGCAATGAAGTTACTGTGAAAAGCTCCTAGATGCCGCATTTTGATGCCTGTTCGGGTACACGGAGGGAGAATTCAGAATGGCTAAATTACCTAACAGCACATCTTTCGGAACTTGTGGGAGGACCCGGAGGAAACCCACGCAGTCACAGGGAGAATGTGCAGAATCCGCACAGACAGTGACCCAAGCCAGGAATCGAACCTGGGAACCTGGAGCTGTGAAGCAACAGTGCTAACCACTCAAGTGGACATTAAAGATCTCATTGCGCAGTTTGGAAGAGGAGCAGGATAGCGAACTCTACCCTGTGTCTTGGTCAATCCGCCAACACCACTAAAGCGTCATTATCTCCTTGCTGTTTGTGGGAGCTGGCTGTGTGCAAATTGTCTGTCACATTTCCCACAATATAACAGTAGCTACATTTGTAAAGTATTAATTGGCTGTAAAGCACAATGGGTAGCCCTGAGGTTATGCAAGCGGCTACACTGGTGTGCGTCTGCCTATTTTCCTTGTTTGACAAAGGCCCATTGGTCACATGTAGACCACTCTGGGTAAGGACAGCAAGTTTCCTATCCTAAACAATTTAGTAAACCAGCTAGGATTTTTTAATGAATATCTAGCAGCTGCACGGTGACTGAAATGAATAAAAGTTTTTAATTTCTGAATATTGGTTTAAATTGTGTTTAAATTCTCAGAGTACCATGGTTCTCTTGCTCAGTAGTTTAAGCATCTGGATTATAAGTAATTCACTATCAAAATCACCAGAGAGTTTCCCCCTCAGTTACCTGGAGCCTGTGAGATCCACAGCTTACCTTTCTCCCCAGCTGTTTATGAATCACCTCTAACCAGAGAATTTGACAAATTTATCACTTATCATTACAGGTAAATATAAATGGACTTAAATACTCACAAACACAGTCCCTGACCTCCGTATTGCTGTGTGTGCCACTCATAGACAAAGTTTCGAAACTGTAGGTTAAAGATTCACATAAGACCAATCCATTCTGTCAGCCCTTTTACAACAGTAGGATTTGTATTATTTTTACACAGTTCCATTCTCGAATACAGAGCCAGAAGGATGCTGGAAACAGATTTGATAGGGAACATCATAGATTATCATAGAATTTACAGTGCAGAAGGAGGCCATTCAGCCCATCGAGTCTGCACCGGCTCTTGGAAAGAGCACCCCACCCTAGGTCAACACCTCCACCCTATCCCCATAACCCAGCAACCCCACCCAACACCTAGTAACCCCACCCAACACTAAGGGCAATTTTGGACACTAAGGGCAATTTATCATGGCCAATCCACCTAACCTGCACATCTTTGGACTGTGGGAGGAAACCGGAGCACCCGGAGGAAACTCACGCACACACGGGGAGGATGTGCAGCCTCCGCACAGACAGTGACCCAAGCTGGAATCGAACCTGGGACATCAATAGGGTATTGGATAAATGCTTGAAAAGAGGGCTAACGGGGGAAGAATGGGGCTGCTCATTCAAGTGGTGGCATGAACATGATTTTTGCTGTGCTGAAGGATCCCTTGATAGCACGATGCCATTCTGGTAAGCACAAGGAAAAGCTTAGACCT
Source organism: Scyliorhinus torazame (assembly GCF_047496885.1). Classification (NCBI taxonomy): domain Eukaryota; kingdom Metazoa; phylum Chordata; class Chondrichthyes; order Carcharhiniformes; family Scyliorhinidae; genus Scyliorhinus; species Scyliorhinus torazame. The sequence goes on from NC_092714.1 coordinate 131,361,813, forward strand.
GTCAGAATTTAAAGAAAGAACTAATGAATATTTGTATGGCACATTTCATTACCTCAGGATATCCCAAAGCATTTTACAGTCAGTGAAGAATTTGTGAAGTTATAATGTAGGGTACATAGCAAGATGCCACAAACAGTAATGTGTTAATGACCAGATAGACTGTCTTTTAAGACCATTAAGATATGAGAGCAGAATTCGGCAATATGGTCCATCGAATCTGCTCTGCCATTCGATCATGGCTGAAATGTTCCTCATCCCCGTCCTCCTGCCTTTTTCCCATAAACCCTGATCCCCTTATTAATCAAGAAATCCCCTTATTAATCAAGACCACCAGATTTGTGCTTGAAGTGCTGTTACCTACATGGCTACAGGCCAAAAGCTGGAAGGTGGAATCAGACGGAATAGTTCTTTCTTAGAACCTAAGAACTAGGAGCAGGAGTAGGCAATTTAGCCTCTCCAGCCTGATCCACCGTTAAATGCAATCATGGCTCATTTCATCATGGCCTCAACTCCACCGTCCTGCCCGTTCTCCGTAACCCTTCAACCCATTACCAATTAAAAATCTTCTTAAAATTTACTCACTGTCCCAGCATCCACCGCACTCTGGGGTAGCAAACTCCACAGATTAATGATCCTTTGAGAGAAGTACTTTCTCCTCATCTCTGTTTTAAAATTGCTACCCCTCATGCTGAGACTATGGCCTCTCATTCTAGAATGCCCCACAAGAGGAAGTATCTGTTCCAATACCTTATATCAATTTATGTACCTCAATTTGATCTCCCCTCATTCTTCTAAACTCTAGAGAGTATCGGCCTAAACTGCCCAATCGCTCTTTATAAGACAGACTCCTCATCTCTGGAATCAATCTAGTGAACCTCCTCTGAACTGCCTCCAATGCAACTACATCTTTCCTCAAATAAGGGGACAAAAACTGTGCACAATACTCCAGGTGCGGTCTTACCAATGCCTTGTACAGATGCAACAACACTTCATTACCTTATACTCTATTCCTTTAGCTATTAGGGGTCATTTGCTTTCTTTATTACATACTGTAGCTGCATGCTAGTTGCTGCGATTCATGCACGAGGACTCCCTCTGCACTGGAACACCCCAAAGTCTCTCCCTATTTAGATAAATTTAGAGCTCTTGGTTAAGCAATAACTATTGTCCTAGACACCAGTGAGAATTCCCCTACTCTTCTATGAAGTGGGGTCTTCCACCATCACCTGAGAGGAAATATTGAGCCTTAGTTTAATTTTTAATCCAAAAGACTGCACCTCCGACAGTGCAGCACCTCCTCAGTATTCTACTAGATTTATTAACTCTTGCCAATGAAAGGAGTATTCTAGTTTGGACCAGATAGTTTAAAAGGGGATTGCAGTTCCTTACCAGTGATGCTGGAAATGTTGGACCATCCCTGAGGAAATGGTTTTAAATTCACATCAGTGTTCTGGTTGGGGAACTGGTTCAGGTCGATTGGAGCCGAATTGAGTTGATCATTAAACAGAGCTGCACCTCACAGCTGCTTCCTTGGTGCTCACCAGACAGAGGGGAGCAAAAGGGGCTCACTGGTAAACACAGGTGCACAGTGTCAAACCCAGCTCTTGTGTAGTATCTGTGCAGGCCAGTTGGTTTGTTTACTGGTTTTCCTGAAACTATCGGTTGGATTTTAGTTCAGAGCTTCTCGACAACAAGAAAGAAATAACATTTAAACAAAATAAATAATTGCATTTATATAGTGCCCTTCATGACTTTAGGATGTCCCAAAGAACATTACAGTCAATAAAGTACTTTAAAAAAGTATTGTAGGGAAGGTGACAGACGATATATGCACAGCAAGCTCTCACAAACAGCACGACAGCTGTCAGCTTCCCACAGTAAACCACGCTGGCAAATTCATTCCTCGCCCACCAGGTTGCCAGAGCGATCAGATTGCCAGAGGGATATTTAACCATGGGGCTTCATTTAAAAACCACCAGTTCACTTCAGCTATGTACATTCCTGGATTGCTGCACAAATTGTGATGGTTTTTCTTGTCCTTGCAGCTTTTCCAGTAAACATAATTACAAGATTGTAAAACTCGTTAATACAGAACACCTCCCCCTTTTTTCCCTTATTCACATATTTGAATTTCTAGGGTGAAATTTGGAAACTACAATTGCGTGATGTGTTGAAAGGGGGCTGAAAGTTATTATTGTCCATTTTGCACGGCTGCTAAAAAGCAGTTTCACCTCCTCTATCCACTCAATCTTAGAAAACCTTTCTTTCCTAAATTGTTCAATCTTCCTTTTGTCTCTCAATTTCTCTGTGACCATTTCCATTTCTACCTTCACTCCCCCCTATGTCTGTCCCGCTCAGACTTTAACCTGTGTTTTCTCTCTGTTCGCTCCATTCACACTATTTCCATTTGTCGATCAGCTCTCTCTTTTTGTCCCATTTCACTTCCTCAACTTCCCCTCTCTCACTTCCCCATCTTCCTTTCCCCTTTTTCTTTTCTCACATTCACCTACCTTGCCTATCTGTCAGACCAAGGGTGCAATATTCCCAAGTTCCTATTTTCCCCCATTTAACACACCAATCGATTTTCGCAAAATTGCACAGAGTGCTGGATCAGGAAGTTGTGTGAAACTCGCAGCTTTACTGCCGCCTTTTCTCGCCTGATTTAACAACACTCAGTACAATTTCAGAGTTCCTGCAAGGATCACACAGCATGCTGGAGGGGTGGGGCCTAAACATGCCAGAAAAGCCAGGATTCTGAAAGCACGGCTCCATTTTAAAAAGTTGCCCTAATCTCAAAGTTACATTTAAGAACCCCCCCTCCCCACTTCAAGACGGAGTTACAGAGCTGGGATAGCCTCCCTCTGTCGTAGGTCGGCTGGGTTCAATCGATAAAGATGAATATTTTACCACGGTTTCTATTTTTATTCCAATGCCTGCCGGTGTTTTTGCCGATCAAGGGTGGAACGGTTGATTATGTTGTCTATCTGGGCGGGCAAGGTAGCCAGAAGTCGGTGCTACAGAGGGGTCGGCAGTCGGGTGGTTTGGCTCTGCCGAATCTGATTTATTACTACTGGGCGGGGAACGCCGAGAATGTGCTGGGCTGGTATAGGGACCAGGGGGAAATATAGGTTCAGATGGAGATGGGTTCACGTAAGGGATCAGGGTTGCGGGAGCTGGTGACGGTGCCATTCCTATTATCCCCAGGGAAATACTTGGGCAATCCAGTGGTGGTAGTGACATTGAGGATTTGGAGGCAATTTCGGCAGCATTTTAGGTTAGGGGCAATGTTGAAGATGGCACCAATCTGTGCAAGTCACTTGTTTGAACCGGTTAGATTAGATGCAAGTTTCCAGGGCTAGGAGGATAAAAGGGTGGTAAGAATGAGGGATGTGTTTCTGGGGGGCGATTCGCGAGTTTGGAGGATTGACGGATCACCCAGACTGAGACTTTCCGGTATTTGCAGGTGCAGGATTTTGCAAGGAAGTTCTTTCTTATGTTCCCGGTGTTGCCACTCTCCTCGCTGTTATAAAGAGTGCTGTTGGTGGCGGGCAACGAGGAGGAGGGTACCTCAGGGCTTTGTGGGTGGATTCTGGAAGAAGATGTGGTACCGCTGGAGGGGGTTCAGGCTAAATGAGAGCAGGAGTTGGGATTGGCGCTGGCGGACAGGGTGAGGTGTGAAATGTTGCACAGGGTGAATGACTTTGTGCGTGAGATTAGGGTTGATTCAATTAACGGTGGTGCACAGGGCACATTTAACGAGGTTGAGACGGCTGTTTGAGGGAGTGGAGGACAAGTGTGAGCGGTATGGGAGGGGCCCGGTCAATCACGTTCCATATTCTGGTCTTGCCCTGAGCTAGGGAGGTTTTGGGGCTCGTTCTTCAGCGTCATGGCAACAATCTTGCAAATGGATTTGAAGCCCAATACCCGAGGGGCCATTTTTGTGGTGTTGGGCCTGCCGTGGTTGCAGGCGTGGGCGGATGTTTTACCCTTCGTCTCGCTGATTGCTCACAGGCGGGTTGGGGTGGAGGTCAGATTCCCCGCCCTGTGCCTCAGTAGGGCTGGGGGACTTAATGGAATTCCTTCACCATGAAAACGTTAACTTCACCATGACAGGGGTGATAGAGGGGTTCAATAAAATATGGCACCCGTTGAGTCTGTATTTCAAAGGGTTGGTCACCGTCAGCTGCTAGGGATGGGGGAGGAGTAGGGTTTTGTGGGGGTGGGTTGGGGTGTGGGGGTGGTTTGTGGGTGTTTCTTTTTATATTACTTCTGTTTGGGGTGGGGTGTTAATTAATGGGTTAAGAGACATTCCAATTAGTTGTCTCATTTATGTTAAGTATCCAATAATTGACACTGATATGTAAAGAGGCTTCAGGTGGCCTTTGTGTCAGGTGATGTGAAGATAGAGTTTTGTGCAGAGTCTGTTAAAGTGAAATAAAGGTGTTTGTGTAAAGGAGAAGATCCTTTGACTCTTTATACAACAGCAGCTAAATGTCTAACATGGGGTGTGTTTTCTTGGTGTTAATTTTAAAAACTTAAAAATATTGCGCAAAAAAAAAAAACCCTCACCCCCCCCCCATCAAGATCGGGACCCTCTCCCACAGGGATCGGGACCCTCCCCCATGGAGATCAGGACCCTCCCCTAAGCATCAGAGCACCCCTCCCCCACCTTTGGAAGGCATCGGGGTGCTATTTCCCCCCTCTTCTACCCCCTCCCCCGCAAGCATCAGAAGTCTCCTTTTTCCTCCCTCCAGCTGTCATCGGGGCTCGCACCCCTGAACCATATATAAGGGGAATCCCTCCAATGGAGGAGGGTAACCCTTGTCACTGCCCCCATTGACACGGCACCCTTCATGTGTCGCAGTAATCACCTCTGTCCCGCCACCGGCCGCAACGCGCTACCTGCCCCACACTGGTGGAAAGATAGAAATCCAGCCTTAGCATGTCTAAGCATGTCCCCACCCCCATTATTCTCCCATTATGCTCTAGCCGCCACAGTGGGAAATCCACCGGGTAGGTTTTGGTGCGAGATTGGCCAAGCGCAGCCCTGGCACGGTGGAGCCCAATGGGGTCAAGTGGGTCAGAGCACTGATAATGTGCCCCTCTGCTGATGTCAAGGCGCAGAGGGGTTCCCCCAAGGGTCCCGGGCATTGCATGGGCTTGAGCTGTGGGTGAGGGGAATTCTTTGACCCCGGGATTCCCCCCGGGATTCCCCCCCTCCCCTATCCCCAGAATGGGGGTCCATGTCTGATCTGCCCTATCCAGCCTTGGGCAACCTGATGATCGCCCTTGGCATGGTGATCTCAGGCAGTCCTCTGCTCAACAGCATCCTCTTGGTCTGGGTTTGTTAAAATTCTAATGTGACTTGATCAGCCTGAACTGCTCTGCCTGACAGCTGAAGAGCAAACCAGGACGTTCAGTGAAGTTCAGTATTCGCAGTGGTGATAAGAATGCAAAGCCTGCCTCTGGTGCTCCACTGCTATGCTTAAATAATCAAAAAATAATAAGGCAGAAAATTCCCCCAACCCTCACTCCTAATCCCCTTAACCCCCTGGTTCCCTACGTCCCATCCATGCCAACCTATGCTAACCCATGCTCATCTACCCACCCCATGGTCCCTCATACTCCCATGCCAACCCATGCCCCTCTTCCTACCCCCTACCAACTTCGTGCCAACCCATGTGAACCCATTCCTACATCCACCATCCTTTTCCTTACATCCTCCACCATGCCAACTCACCTTGGACAGTTCCTTGACAGCTTTGAAGCTTTCTTGACAGTTCTTTAATAGCGCTTGACAGCAGGGCAGTTCCTTGACAGTTCTTTTCGACAGCTGGACAGTTATTTTTGACAGTTCGTTGACAGTTCTTTGAGGGTTGGACAGTTCCAATGAGTTTGTGTGCAAATAATGCATAAGCATGTTCACTTTTAGCAATGCAAAAAGCTGCCTTACCTCTCCCAATTGTATCCTGGGCCCCTATCCAAAGGGGTACCTTACCTCTTTAAAGGGATACCCTGACACTATTCATAAGTATCCACCAAGTTTAGACATCATCTTACATGGTTTTCTCTCTGCACAGTGGTGATTTAAATGGGCAGCTGCCTCCATGATACGTGCACGTGTGGACTCTGCTCGACTCTAGTCCTGCCCCTTCACGAAGATGGGAAATGCCAGGTTCAGGGGTGGGACTTGGGAATTTCAGCTATTTCCTGGATTCTTGAGGTGTCAGAAGAAATCAGGGTGGGGGGGCAATGAAATGTCTCCACTGGCTGGAGTCTATACCTAGCATAATGGAAGATGGTTGTGGTTATTGGAGGCCAATCATCTCAGTGCCAAAACATCACTGCAGGAGTTCCACAGGGTAGTGTCAAGCCCCAACATGTTTAGCTGCTTCATTAATGACGTTCCCTTGAGCGCACGGTCAGAAGTTCACTGACAATTGCTTCGTATTCAGTACCATTTGCAACTCCTCAAAGACTGAAGGTGTCTGTGCCCATATCAGCAAGACCGGACAACACTCAGGCTTGGGCCGATAAGTGCCAAGCAAAATTCATGCCACACAAATGATAGGCAATGATCATCTTTCTTTTTTTTCCTTTTTTTTAAATTTGGAGTACCAAATTCATTTTTTTCCAGTTAGGGGGCAATTTAGCGTGGCCAATCCACCTAGCCTGCACATCTTTGGGTTATGGGGGCGAAACCCACGCAAACACGGGGAGAATGTGTAAACTCCACACGCACAGTGACCCAGAGCCGGGGTCGAACTTGGGACCACAGCGCCGTGAGACAGCAGCGGTAACCACTGAGCCACCGTGCTGCCCTTATGATCATCTTCCTTGATACTCCGCGGCATTATCATATTTGAATCCCTCACCATCAACATTCCAAGGTTAACAACCAGAAACTTAATTGAACCAGCTAGTCAAATACTACGGCTACAAAAGTGGATCAATGGCTCGAAATTCTGCGATGATAAACTTGCCTCCCAATTCCTCAAAGGCCTGTCTATCATCCACCAAAATACACTTCAGGAGTGTTGTGGAATATTCTCCACTTGCCTTGACGACTGCAGCTCCAAAAATCAAGAAGCTCAGCACCATCCAGGACAAAGCAGCCATTTGATTTGATTACATAGAATTTACAGTGCAGAAGGAGGCCATTCGGCCCATCGAGTCTGCACCGGCTCTTGGAAAGAGCACCCTACCCCACCTCCACCCTATCCCCATAATCCAACACTGAGGGCAATTTTGTACACTAAGGGAAATTTTGCATGGCCAATCCACCTAACCTGCACATCTTTGGACTGTGGGAAGAAACCGGAGCACCCGGAGGAAACCCACGCACACACGGGGAGAACGTGCAGACTCCGCACAGACAGTGACCCAAGCCAGGAATCAAACCTGGGACCCTGGTGCTGTGAAGCAATTGTGCTAACCACCATGCTACCGCACTGTCCACGGATTAGCACCCCATCCACAAACATTCACTCCCTCCACCATTGACGAACAGTGGCAGCCGCCTGTACCATCTACAAGATGGACAAGGCTCCTTCAATAGCACCATCCAAGAACAAGAACAGCTGATGCATGGGAAGACCACCATCTGCAAGTTCCCCACCCAAGACGCACACAATCCTGATTTGGGACGAACGGTATCGCTGTTCCTTCACAGTGGTTGAGTCAAAATCATGATTCCTTTTCTCACATTGGGTTTGATGACACCACATTGTCTGCAGTGTTTCAAGAAAGTAGCTCACCACCATTTCCTCAAGAGGTTTAGGGGTGGGTAATAAACGCTCGCCTTACCAGTGGAGCTCACATCCCATGAACGAATAAAATTTTGAATGACTCTGTATGAATCTTCCTTTTGGTTCCATCCACCTCTTCCCTCACTGTATCTATCCTCCTATTATCACAGTTTTAATACCACAGAAATAGAACCATGAGCTGGCATTTCCGCAACAGCACTTGTTTCCTTTTTCACGTTCTCATTTAGTTTCCTACTGCCTGGTAAGAAACTGGATAATTAACATTGCGCAGACTGCAAATGAAACTGCACACTGCTTTCCAATGCTGTGATGAGTTAGTGTTTGTCTTGGGCTGATAGAGTTATTTGTCACTGTCCTGACAATAAATGGCCCTCAGCTGGCAAACCCTAATAGACACACTATTTGCTCATTTGCATTTGTCAATGCAATGTCGGAGGAAAGAATAATCAGTGCTGATTCATGGCACATCTCAATTATCTGAATATACCCGAGATGTAGCAAAGATTGCCAATCCCAGAGGCAGTTAATACTGTGTGTGGGGTCAGATAGGGAGCCAGTGAACTTTTCACATCTTTCATACTGGCTTTTTATTTGACTAATTGGTATGGGCAGGACAGTTCATTAAGATTCAGAGGTCCTACCAAAATGCACCTGAGGCACAACGGCGCCATAATGACCAACTAATCACTGCAGGCGTTTGAAGAGCCTGGTTTCGCTGATTTGTGATTCTTCCGACAACCAAACACGCAGCATTAGGAACGAGCAGGAGAACAAAACAAAGGAGCCGGTAAATTATTAAGATACTCCGTTCTGCACCACTGACGAGGGAGCGGGATGAAGATTACAGGAGTATCAGGAGGTTGAATAATGGACGAAATACCAATCTGGCCACTGGCAAAATAGTGATTTGAGTATTTTATAGAACCATCCGCCATCATCCGTGAGCTGAATAAGCAGGATGAGCCCCATTAAAATGTGAGAGGAACTACAATTGCGAGTGTCTATTGGTTTGCTGACTAATCCCCTTTCAGCCCAAGATCAAAGTTCATCGGTGGTAATACGAAGGCCAGCCTGCTCCTAACCTCCGAGCTATCAACTCCTGGTCAAAGCTGCAATTTTGTAAATTTGGGATTGTGTTCATATTGCCCCAATTCAATGATATCAAACAGGGGCAACACTTGCCTCACTAAATCACTCAGTTATACAGATATATATATATATATATATATAGGGCATGAATTATTGGCTGCGACTCATCGGAATCTGTGCAGGATGTGGCTGCTAGATCCCAGGAGAGGCCTCCCCTGGGATTTCCGATGGCTGCTGCACCTCACGAGATCTGGTTAGATCTTGCAAGATGTTGCGATCTGGATCCTGCCCACAATGGGCAGGACCCAGTCTCGCATGGTTAAATGAGTTTAAAAACCTACTTAGCCATGCTGATGCCAGATGGAATGACCACCAAATGGCATCTATCGGCCTCGCCGAGGAGACCTCAGCCAAGCATCGATTAGTACTGGTCCCCACAAACGGGGTCCAGGCATACCGGCACTTGGGGGTAGTCTTCTAGACGATCGGAGACCCCAGGGTGGTCTGCCTCTGGGCAGGATGGTTCCCTAGCATGGCTGGAACAAACTGGGCAACTTGGCACTGCCAGCCTGGCACCCAAGCAGTGGTACCTGGGCACCCTGCCAGTGCCACCTGGGTGTCAGCCTGGCAGTGCCACCTGGGTGTCAGTCTGGCGCTGCTGGGTGTCCAGGTGGCACTACCAGAGGGCCAGGTGAGTAGTGCCAAAGTGCCAGGCTGCCCGAACCATGGATTGGGCAGGAATTTCCTGCTCATGTGAGGTGGGGTGCAGGGGGTCCCCAAGGACCCGTCCAAAGGTGTGTTAGGGTATTGGGAGAGTCCGGGGGTTGCGTCGGGGGGTCAAGAAATTTAAAAATGGTGCCCCGATCGCTTCCTCCACTGAGGAGCTTCTTAGTGCAAGAAATGGTGCTAAGTGCGACCTTGGGTAGGACGTTCCCCACCGGGTCCGAAATAGCAACAGAGTACCATAAGATCGCGGGGTCATCCACGGCTCTGACCCCGCCCAGAACGGACTCTGATTTTGTTTTGTCAGATCGTGCCCATAGCCTATCTGTTAATCTATATATCATAGATTTCACAGTGCAGAAGGCGGCCATTCGGCCCATCGAGTCTGCACCGGCTCTTGGAAAGAGCACCCTACCCAAGATCCACACGTCCACTCTATCCCTATAACCCAGTAACCCCACCCAATACTAAGGGCAATTTTGGACACTAAGGGCAATTTAGAATGGCCAATCCACCTAACCTGCACATCTTTGGACTGTGGGAGGAAACCGGAGCACCCGGAGGAAACCGACGCACACACTGGGAGGATGTGCAGACTCCGCACAGACAGGGACATGTATTCAGCCTTGTGTCTTGGTGTATTGCAAGAAAGACCCGTATTAATTAGCATTTGATCAAGCCCTTCTTGGGGATGTCCCAGAAGACTTTACATACAGTGGATGAGTCTTCAGTGTTGCTCCTTTGTTCTTCAGTAAAGCTGTGCTGTTTTTGAGGTCTCCATGAAACCAGGGTTGTTCAAACTTTTTTTCCCAGGGCCCATTTTTGGCAACCAGCCAACCTTCGGGACCCATGCTGATCGACCTTTGCAACGCATACCTTTTAATGTAATGCAAAAGGGGAGTCTGCTTTGTCCCCATGATCTCACTAGAATCCAGTTCAAAGGAACAGAGGGCAATGGGCATATCAGGTGCAGACTTCAGCCAGTTCCTTTGTGCCGACTTCATCTTTATGAAAATGGAAAATCCAACCTTGCACATCGTGAAGGGCAAGAGCAACAAAATGCTTGTTTTACTCAGCACTGGATACTCCTGGGAGATGTCGCACCCAGAATGCTGACAGGCTCATGGGCTTTTGGCATAATTTTAATGTGGTATTACAGGTCAGGTACAGCGGCGTGGTCTTTTAATTTGGAGTCAGCTCTAAGTTAATAACTGACTCTGAGGTCTCAACCTGAAAAAGGTTCTTCTCTTTCAAAATCTGAGACTTCTCTCATTTGCCAGTACTTCTCTGCATATAACACACAAGGGCTTTGCCTCCTTATTTGCATTGTCACAATTGACAAAACCATACCTCAAGAAATCATCTTTATACTGCTTTGTCCGAGTTAAGTTTCCTTTTTCGGGTCTGTGAATCTGAGGCCCTGGAGCTCCGCAACTACCACTGCTCCGCCCTGCCCTGAGCAGCCTTCTCCAGCAGATTCTGTTGTGAGATCCGGCCCAAAGGTAAACTGTCTATTTGTGTCTCTGGTCATCTCTTACTTTTAAGAAAACCTTCGATCTGTACAGTTCATTTGCCTTGCTTGCCAGCAGCTGCAAGATTGAAGCAACTCTGCTCCCTGCTTTGGTGCCAAAAGCATGTCCCTGGACAGCGTTTCACATCAATGCTACGTGCAGGGTGTGTAACGTGCTCTCTGTTGCCGCTTCTGGCCAGAGGACTCCACACAGCCTCATTTATTTTCATTTAAAAGGTGGCAGCAGCCGCAATTCTCCATGTAAGAGCCGGTAACAGCTGTTGGCGATTTCTCCTATGATTGGGACCATTGCGGGAATGGCAGGACCGATTGTTCCACGACCCTCCCAACACCAGCCCGCGACCCACCCGAGGGTTGTGACCCTGACTTTGAAATACCGTGGGCTACAGAATGGACATCCTGAACACTTATCATAGACCGTTATGTAAGAAGAGGTGGCGGAATTGAAGAATTTTGAAACACAATGGCACATTTTCAGCATGATCCACCGACTGTGTTGCGCTCTCGCTCGAAGAGAGGGCTCCCCCGGGTTTCCAGCCAACATTCACGCCTCCTGAAATCGACCCATGTCCTGTGAGGCGTCGGAGTCAGAAGCACAGCCAAAAGGGGCGGAGTCAAACAGCATGTGCCAAGGCCGGTTTTAAACTCCGACTTCGGCGAACATACCTGGGATCTACCAGCCTCCCAAGATCTACCGGCCTCCCCAGCGAGGCAGCAGCCGGGCGCCATTCAGCAGTGGTCCACACAAATATGGGCTCGGCGGAACGGTACCTGGGGGTCTCTGGGCCGTTGGAGGCCCCTGGGTGTCAGGATCAGTGCAGGGTGGCCCCCTGGCCCTTCCCCTGGAATGTGAACACCTTGGCACTGCCAAGCTGGCCGGAGCATTGTCCGGGTACCAGTGCAAGGTGCCCAGGTACCAGGGTGGCACTGCCAAGGGTCAGGGTCCAAGGGCATGAAAGGAGGTATGAAGGGTGGGGAAGTGCATGGCAGGCAAGTAGGAAAATCTCTGGAGATTGGAGGGAGGGTGACGGATGCGGGTCCTGGAAGGACGTGGGCCTCTAAGGGGACATGGGGGGGCCTTGTGGGGCCAGTGAAAGTACACAGAAATACGAGGACAAGGAATAGGCAATCAACTCCTCAGGCCTACTCCACCATCCGATTATACCATGGCTGTACCTCAACTTAATTACCTGTCCTACCTCCATTTGCCTCACTACCTTTACCCAATAAAAAATCAAGCAAACTCAGTCTAGTAAGACCCAATTGACCCCCAACATCTGCAGCTTTTTGGAGAAGAGAGAGAGAAAGCTCTGGATTTCCATTACCCTTTTGTGTTGATAAATCTCTTCCTGAGATTAGCCCTAAATGACCTCACTCTAATTTTAAGATTATGACCCCTTGTACTTCATTCCCCCAACAGAGGAAATGATTTCTTTGTATCTACCAAAACAAATCCGTTTAACATTCCGAACAACTCGATTAGATCTCCCCTCAATCTCCCATATACCCGAGGGAATGCAAGTCAAGTATCATGAATACTGTTTTTTTAATATAGCAGGAATTAAACTGCCTGAGGAAAACCGAAATAATAAAACATTTTAGCATTGATCCCCTAAAGACTGAATGGCGCAATTATTAAAGAGCAAAAATAAAATCAGAAGTTCTGTCATTTTATCAGGACAACATTGCACAGGCAGATGCTAAAGGTTTATGTTGTTGCTTTGTGGCTTTGTAAATGAGAGGATGGAATTTGTATTGACAGCACAGAAACAGCCTATTTGACCTAACTGGTCTGTACAGGAGATTATACATGAGCACCCCCACCCCACTTCATCTAATGTTATTAACACAACCTTCTATCCCTTTGTGCTTCCTGCATTTATATAGTTTCCTCTTGAAGGCATCTGTGCGACTTGCCTCAATGGGTTTTGTAGTGGGTTCCACACTCCAATCACTAAAAACCAGATAGGTAATTATCTTAGTGCTGCTTCTGGGAGTTTGCTAGCTGCACAATGACTGCTACCTTTCCTATGTCACAACAGCAACTTCACTTCAGAAAGTACTTCATTTACTGGGAAGTGCTTTGGGACTTCCTGAAGTCATTAAATATCTGATGGAAATAAAAATTCTTTCCTCCTAACCAACACATATTAAGCAATCTGGTTGCATGGCACCCTCCCACCCTTGACCTTAACTTGCCACCTCTATGTAAACAGCTCTGTTGTTGTATATTTGAAGCTGGGAGATCTCAGTGCGGAAGGGGTGGAGAGTGTGGAACGCAGCATCTGCTTGTCTGCCACCTGCATTGCTCCTTTGTTCCCCGGGTTACGCGGCCAGCTATATTTCTGTCACTGCTTTCCACAACATTCTGGTGTTCAATTCAATGTGCCGCCTGCCGGATCAATTTAGAATTAATCTTTCAGTCAGTGGCATTGTGTAGGTCAAAAATATAAAGGGGGCAAAACATCCTCAGCCCTGTGAAGGCATTTTGGCAAATGTTCCGACTACTTTTAATGACCGTTACCCTGCAATTGTACCGTTCTTAGAAATGCTAATGTCGGGATGGGGAAAATAGCTCTCCACCCCCAAACAGATGGTCAAGTTGTTTAACATGAGCTGGGCTGCCATTTATTTTAATCTGTTTTTACTGTCTGTATGATAAGTTATTTTGTTTCTCCCTATTTCTCCTCGTATCTCATGTCACCTCAGGAGGCAGTGGACAGCTTGTTCCCTCATTTCTGTTATGTTATGCTGCTTCAGATAACACAGGCTGCTACTTGATGCAGTCTTAACTAAACATAGAACATAGAACAATACAGCGCAGTACAGGCCCTTCGGCCCACGATGTTGCACCGAAACAAAAGCCATCTAACCTACACTATGCCATTATCATCCATATGTTTATCCAATAAACTTTTAAATGCCCTCAATGTTGGCGAGTTCACTACTGTAGCAGGTAGGGCATTCCACGGCCTCACTACTCTTTGCGTAAAGAACCTACCCCTGACCTCTGTCCTATATCTATTACCCCTCAGTTTAAGGCTATGTCCCCTCGTGCCAGCCATATCCATCCGCGGGAGAAGGCTCTCACTGTCCACCCTATCCAACCCCCTGATCATTTTGTATGCCTCTATTAAGTCTCCTCTTAACCTTCTTCTCTCCAACGAAAACAACCTCAAGTCCATCAGCCTTTCCTCATAAGATTTTCCCTCCATACCAGGCAACATCCTGGTAAATCTCCTCTGCACCCGCTCCAAAGCCTCCACGTCCTTCCTATAATGCGGTGACCAGAACTGTACGCAATACTCCAAATGCGGCCGTACCAGAGTTCTGTACAGCTGCAACATGACCTCCCGACTCTGGAACTCAATCCCTCTACCAATAAAGGCCAACACTCCATAGGCCTTCTTCACAACCCTATCAACCTGGGTGGCAACTTTCAGGGATCTATGTACATGGACACCTAGATCCCTCTGCTCATCCACACTTTCAAGAACTTTACCATTAGCCAAATATTCCGCATTCCTGTTATTCCTTCCAAAGTGAATCACCTCACACTTCTCTACATTAAACTCCATTTGCCACCTCTCAGCCCAGCTCTGCAGCTTATCTATATCCCTCTGTAACCTGCTACATCCTTCCACACTATCGACAACACCACCGACTTTAGTATCGTCTGCAAATTTACTCACCCACCCTTCTGCGCCTTCCTCTAGGTCATTGATAAAAATGACAAACAGCAACGGCCCCAGAACAGATCCTTGTGGTACTCCACTTGTGACTGTACTCCATTCTGAACATTTCCCATGTTCAGAAAGGATGCTCCAGACTCTGAAATGAGTTCAACAGTTCTCAAATGTGTTTGACTCTCTGCTAATCTAACTGTAGTAACTCAGTCTAACTGTACCAGTTCGCTCTAAGCCATGTGCTGGCGTGTGATGCTGCTAATCAACCCTGTCTAACTCTCTAGATGTCTGTCTGTGGAAAGAGGCAGGGAGTGAATGCCTCATCCCTTTTATAGTGTTTATGTCATGCCCCCTTGTGGTGAAGCCACCTCTGATTGTCCTGACTGTGCATTGGTTGTGTCCTATTCTGAGTGTTGCATGTTTGCATATCATGACATCTCCCCTTTTTTTTTTAGATGTATATACATGTGAATGTGTCTGTCTAATGTGACTGACTGAGGAATACAGAACAGAACAAACAAAACAAAACAAATGATCATAAGTCCAGTCTCTGAGGCTTGCATCTGATCCTCGTCGACCGCCGGAGAGGTGGTAGAGGGGATGACGGTGTCTTGACAGACGGGTGGGAGGCACGACTGGTGCCATCGTGGTTCGAGGTGTCTGGAGGTGACAATTCGACGTGTGGCAATGGAGGGGAAAGTGGTTGTGGGCAAGAAACTTTTCGCAGTGCCCTTCGATTCCTTCGCACAATGGAGCCATCAGCCATACGTATGACATAGGATCTGGGCGCGGCCTGTCGAACAACGACAGCCAGAGCAGACCACCCACCATCCGGTATCTTAATCCTGACCGTGTCTGCCGGGGATAGCACATCAAGATTGGTGGCATGTGCGTCATAGCCCTGCTTCTGGCTGTCGCGAAGCTGCTGCATCTTCTGCAGCACTGCGAGGTGATCAAGGTTGGGCAGGTGTATGGCTGGAAGTGTCGTCCGCAGGTCCCTGTTCATCAGCTGTTGAGCTGGCGAAATGCCAGTGGATAAGGGAGTCGCCTGGTACGCAAGTAGCGCAAGGTGTATGTCGGAAGCAGAGTCCGAGGCCTTGCGGATGAGCTGCTTAACGATGTGCACCCCTTTTTTGACTTTGCCATTGGACTACGGATAGTGCGGACTGGAGGTGACATGCCTGAAATTGTAGCTCTTGGCAAAAGTGGACCATTCTCGACTGTGGAAGCACGGGCCATTGTCGCTCATGACGGTGTTCGGGATGCCATGCCGTGAGAATGTCTCCTTACACGCTTTGATGACGGTCCATGAGGTGAGGTCTGGCAGCTTCAGCACCTCAGGATAGTTCGAATAGTAATCGATGATTAAGATATAGTCGCGACCATTCATGCGGAATAGGTCAATGCCAACCTTGGACCACGGAGAGGTCTCTAGGTCATGTGGTTGGAGCGTCTCCCTGCTCTGCGCTGGTTGGAACCTCTGACAGGTTTCGCAGTTCAGGACCATATCCGTGATGTCCTGGTTGATGCCGGGCCAGTAGACC